>NW_025814896.1:91166169-92396169 GCF_022079265.1 Lynx rufus | reverse complement strand
AGCTCTTTCTCCCTTGAACCAGGAGTGAGCTGGATCTGCTCTTTGTGGAATATCAGCCTATCATTCAGATCTTCATTTTTAATCTAAATGACTTTTAATATGCTACTGAGGAGTGATTTCACCAAAACCTACCAAAACCTTTAATTCACAAGCAAGTAAATGGCAAAGTGAGATATGGGAGGTCTTCCTAAAGTCACAAGTACTATTTCAATTTTTTTTATACTTTTGTGAAGGAAACCCCAACTGGCTTTTCCAATTTCTCACTCCATTGGCAATCTACAATCTTGGGCAAAATTTCACAGCCTTTCAAATTTGTACATAGTAGCTGCCAGAAACTTATAACCATTGTTGTTCAAAAATAAGAGAGTAGATAGGATTTATCTTTGATTTCCAGCACCTTTACTCTTTAACTCCTTCCTTCTCAATGGGGATCAGTGCTTCATTTTTTTTCTTTCCACCAAATCAACTGAAATCAGTAAAATATCTTGAAACATTTTTGCACACCATAGTACATTAATCCTCCCGAGGAAGAAAAGAGCAAAGTCATAAGTTTAAGTGCTTAAAATAAAATTTTGAACACTGGTAGACTTACAGTTGGGAAAAGTGCTCCCTATTAGAAAAAGCAACACATTTTTTTCCCAATGAATATTTCAGAAAGCCTTATGCATCAATTCCTTTTTTCCAATGGCCTTTTACTGTTCTGAGATGAGATTTAAAGTTAATTTTGGGTGAAATTAACATTTTATAGGGTTTCTTGAAATATTCAAAATTGAAGTTGTACCAAGTCAGGATGAAACAGTCTATAGAAGCATTGTCCTATTTGTTTCCTCACAGAACTTTTTCTTGTGCCCACTTATATCCAAAGTATATCTAAATTTATTTATTTATTTATTTACCTTGTTTTCACATACACTAACTTCCCAAAAGTTGAAATTTAGGGGTTAATTTTAGACATATCATGATTTTAGATGAATAGATATTCCTATTTTAGTACTTCCTTAGAACTTATTAATATACGTGGTAATTAAGGGGCACCTGAGTGGCTCATTTGGGTAAGCGTCTGACTCAAGCAGGCTCCAAACTGTTAGCGCAGAGCCTGATACGGGCCCTGAACTCATGAACCATGAGATCATGACCTGAGCTGAAACTAAGAGTGATCTAAATTTAGGGGATAATTTTAGACATATCATGATTTTAGATGATTGTCCCTCCCCAGCTTACGCTCTATCTCCATCTCTCTCTGATGATAAACAAAATAAAATAAAACAAAATAAACAAAAAATTTTAAAATATATAGGCAGTAATTGGTCCAATATGTTTGACTTTGATGGATAGTGACATGGATGGCTGACATTTGAAATTCCAGAAAAGGTCTGGGTGTACAAAAATAAATAATGGAGGGGCACCTGGTTGGCTCAGTCAGTTAAGCATCTGACTTCAGCTCAGGTCATGATCTCACGGTCTGTGAGTTCCAGCCCCGTGTTGGGCTCTGTGCTGACAGCTCAGAGCCTGGAGGCTGCTTCAGATTCTGTCTCCCTCTCTCTCTTCCCCTCCCCTGCTCATGCTCTGTCTCTCTCTGTCTCAAAAATAAATTTAAAAACATCAAAAAAATTCTTTTAAAAAATAAATAATGGAAGAAATATCATATGTATTATGGCAACAAAGCCCTTAAAAAACATTCAGTTTTTTCTTATGATCATGAAAAAGTGAAATTTTCAAAAAGCTAAAACATATGACATAAATTCCATATCCTATAATATATATTAGAAATCTTTGATGTAAAGTGGGAGAAAGCCTAATTCAAATCAGATTCATTAATAATCAAGGAAATGAGTAAACTATACAACTAGGGCAGGTTTTAGCTCAGGTTCTATTTCCTTGAAGTTCCCCGGGATCTACCATTCTCAGCCATACTTCACCAAGGTTCCATGTTTACTAGCTACCAAACAATATTTGAAAAAAAGAGACTCCCTTCTCCTTTGAATTTCTCTTAAGAGGGAGGAAACTTCTTTTACAAAAGCTCTCAGTGAGGCTTACTTTCCATATCATCTACCTCTAACGAATCAGAAATAAAATTAAAGATAGAAGAAGAAAAAGAATTTTGGCAGGGAATGGATAGAGTACTGCCTTCTGAAGTAACCATGAGGGCTTTACATCATCAAAATATTTTATTAAAACAAAGAATTACAGTCATGAGGAAAGTATTAAATTCAATAAAATGTACTCTGTTTAAGAGGGGAGGTTAGGATGAATTAAACTTTGAAAATATTTCCCCAAAAATAAGTAAAAAATAAAGAAAACATTTTGAGCATTTGGAAATATGTGTTTGTGGATATATGGAATATTTCAATTCCTGGTCATGACAGATAAATAATGTAAAAAAAATTAAATAAATACAAGATTTATATATACCCTTCAAAATCAATTGCCACAGACAATCTCAAATTACTGTTTTAATCACATTAACAAAATGGATAATTAAGAAAATCCACACATGAGATCAAGATGGAGGTTTTCTTAATTAAGAAATTGCAGACAGAGAGCTAAGAAAAGTCTGAGTCAAAAAGTGTCTTTTTGGGGTGCCTGGGTGGCTTAGTTGGTTGAGCGTCCAGCTTCAGCTCAGGTCATGATCTCACGGTTCATGAGTTCGAGCCCCGCATCAGATTCTGTGCTGACACCTCAGAGCCTGGAGCCTGCTTCAGATTCTGTGTCTCCCTCTCTCTCTGCTCCTCCCCCACTCATGCTCTGTCTCTCTCTCTCAACAATAAGTAATAAAATAAACATTAAAAAAAATTTAAGTGTCTTTTGTGGAAAAAAGTGAAAACCAAATGAAAAGCAAGAAACTTTCACAGTAGCACAGCCAATCTTCATCAGGCTGAGAGAAAAAATTAATGTGTTCCGTTGCTTCTACTTCATACAGGGAAAACAATCTTTGCTCCCATGTGTCTCCTTCACTCTTACACAAGTCCCACACTCACAGCCTTCTGAGATCAAATGAATGGGGGGTTCCCCACCAAATAATTTACTGTGACACCAGCTCTGTATCCTACAGTTTAACTCAATTCTGACACTATCCACTCAGATACAGCATCAGATCCCACAAGTGAAGGGCTCAGCCCCATAAGACTGCCAATCACAAGTAGTAGGTCCCCAGGTTACCCACAACTTCTATTCAGCTTGAATACGAATCAGAAGTTGCCATGATCTCCACCTTGGATTCACCCTTAAAGTTGCAATCTTATAGACTACTGAGTTATGTTGACAGAAGTGCCACAGGTAGAAAACCCTAAACGATGTCTAGTCTTTGGGAAGAATTCTTCCCTGGGGAATAAATATGTCATCCAAAAGACAGAAACCTAGAGAATCCACCATGCTGATGCCTCTTGGATCTCCAGAAAGAAATCTCTTGAAATAATCTTTTTTCTTGCTTATACAGAGGCCAGTCATACCTCTACCCGGCAGACTGTGCCTGGAGAATATAATCCCCTGAATCTCACGTTTTCCTGTCTTAATCAGCTCAGGCTGCCATAACAAAATGCCACAGACTAGCTGCCTTAAACAATGGAAATTTATTTCTCACAGTTCTGGAGCCTGAGAAGTCAAGATCAAGGCACCAGCAAGGTAGGTTTTATTCCGAGGCTCCTTCCCTTGACTTATAGGCAGTCATCTTCTCACTATGTGCTCACATGACACCTTCTTGGTACACACAGAGAGATTTCATCCTCTTTTTATAAGGCCACCAATCCTACCAGATTAGAGCCCCACTCTTATAAACTCATTTAACCTTAGTTACCTCCTAATGGCCCTATCTACAAACACAGTGACATTGGGGGTTAGTGTTTCAACATATAAATTTGGGGGTATGAGGCAAAATTCCATCCAAAGTAGTACCAGAATTTACTTATACAGGCACTGATTTTTATTAATATGATCCTGTAAGAAGCAGAACTGCCATGCAGGTAAGACCTTATAAAGGAATATTCCACATAAAACTAACATCACTAATTAAAATAAAAGCTTATTTCTATAATAAAAGGGGCTTCAAAGTAAGATGGTTACTTGAGCAGAGATGTCTAAAGTCCCCATTTGATCATTAAAATTGACAGAATCAAACAAAAAGGGAGGAGAGGAGAAATAACTAGGGCCATTTTCTTCCTTGAAACATAGAAGAATTTTAGTACAGGGCAAGTGGGGACAAAATAAAGAAAAACCACAATGCAAATTCTCAATTCCATACATATATGTATATATAATATACATATACATATATAATATACATATATAACATATAATACATATATATACATATATAATACATATATAATATAATACATATATAATATAATATAATGTATATAATATAATATATAATACATATATATGTATACATACATGTACATATATTTTAATATATGTATATATATGTACATACATATATAATATATATAATATATATGTATATTATATATATATATATCCATATATATGTCAAAGATAATTCAGAGAGAAGAAATTGGCAAAAGTCACTGCCACCTTATTTAGAGGAAAAGCTGAAGAATGAGCCTGGCCTCTAGGACAGATGAGATTACAACAGTATCACATGTAGATTTTCTTTGCTGTGTAATAACACTGTTCTGAAGCAACTGTGCTGGAGGATCAGGTCATTTCTGTAATCATGTCAAATAAAATGGCAAGATGAGTGTCTACCTTCCTAGAGAGGGATCCTCTGCCATGTGGTAGGAGTAACACCAGGATGAAGTCTGGACACAGCTACAAAATATACCTGGAGTAAAGGCCAGGTCAAAATACTTTTGGTGTAACAAACTGCCCTAAATTCAGTAACTTAAAACAGCACAAATTTATCATCTCATAGTTCTACAGGTTAAAAGTCTGACACAGAACTTCTCAGGCTAAAACCACCGGGTTAGCAAAGCTACATTCCTTGTGGAGGCACAAGAGGAGAATCTGTCTCCTTGACTTTCCTAGCTTCTAGTAGTGACCTGCATTTCATAGTTCATGGCCTCTTTGTTCTATCTTCAAAGCCTGCAAGGGACCTACCTGAGATAATCCCAGATAATCTCCCTTTTTTAAAGTAGGCTAATTAGCAACATAATTCCATCGGCAATCTTGATTCTCCTTTGCCAGATAGCCTAACATATTCACAGATTCCAGGGATTAGGATGTGAACATCTTCGAGGGCCATTATTCTACCTACCCCAAGGCTTAAATCCAAATAGAGAATTTACACACTCGTATCGTGACTGCCCTCAGCCACCGACCCATACACACTCCTCTGAATGGACAATGCCAAGTTAACTGTGTTATAACCATGCTTACAACTGAAGAGAAGAAATCTAGCTGCATCCAGGTGAAAAATAAAAGGATCCCAGGAAAATTATCCACATTATATGGAACAAAAATCAGATCCAGAAGCAGATAAAAATCAACATGAAGTCTCTGGAAAAGATTGGAAAAAATAAGACCTTATTAATATAGTGCTCAAAACGATGAGGAAGAATTGGAAGGAGTGAGATTTATTATACAAAACAAAAGTACATTTTAAACAGGATCTACTTTTGCCTTTGTTCTCAATAAAACTTAAAATATAAAATAAGAGATGACAGATGAGATAAGAAAGCCAGTGGAGATGAAAAGGAGCTTGAAGTAATGTAGGCAGGAATAAAAAAAGCAGGATGGTTGAGATAGAAAATGTTTTAAATAAGTTTAAAATGCCACCACAATATCATAAAAAGTCCTAGCAACAGTGCTGGAAAATGTTTCTGCTATTGGTAAGAAGAGTCAAAATTTTCCCATAATGCAAATGAATAGGACAAAGAACCCATTTTAGAATCTAATGAAAAGTATAAACCTCTTTCTTGGAAAGACCACAGTACTTACAATTTTGCATAAAGTTTCAAAGTTCAGGGATTAGAAAAAAAATGACAACAACAACAAATTTAATTTACAGACCTCAGGTGATGAAACTCTGTTCCACTGGGAGAAAATGAGCTACAATTCAGGTCCAGAAATAAGTTCTTCTTACATAAATAATAACTTAGGGAAATAACAATAGAAACACCTGGATATATCTACATAAAACATTTCAACTTTGTTATTAAAGAAGGAATCTCCTGAGCATCTGGGGGAGAGGGGCAGGAAGGACTCCAAAAACTCCAAAACTTGCAGCTTTGCAGCTGTCAACCACAGAGTTCAGGGTAGAGAGATGCAGTATTTGTGTGGAAGTCTCGTTTCAGTGCATAAGTTTAAGGTTGGAATAAGAAAAAAGATTTCTTCCTGAGTTTATCTTATTTAACATCTCCACAATTTACTTATGGGTTAATCATCATTCCCTTAAGTCATATGTCTCCTTTGTTAACTACTCTGAAGTCATCTGAAGCAAGAATGTTGTCTTTATCTCTTTAGTCCTCTATACTTTAGAATTATTTTCTGGTAAATTCTACCTCTGATAATAGCAGCCACATAGCAAAGAAGGGAAATGATACACATCTCTGTAATCAACATCTCTGGAACTAAGCATGATCTGATTCTCGATGAAACAGGAGGTGAAGTTTAGAGTAGTGTACAACTGTTGACTTTGTCCATCTAGTAATTCCGTTCTGTTTAAGACCTGCCTCCATCCACCCCATTTCATGTTGTTCCCATTGTAACTGTCAATCATAGTGTCTTCTCCACCCTCGTCTTGGAGATTGACATAAGCTTCCACTGGACTAATCATAGTACTCCATAGTACTCCAACATACCAAGAAAATGATTGGTTCAAGAGTAATCAGGTGACCCAATAAGGTTAGTCTGAGTCTTGTGGGTCTTGGATATATTAAAGACAGAAGTTTATTTTCTTCTACCTGTGCTAAGGTGAATAATATGAGTCTTGTTCAGAGTGAATACCCTTTATTTAGAAAATGTATGCAAATGTATCCAAGGAACTATAAGGGAAGCCAGTTATGGCTGATCATATAGAACAATTCTTTTTATTTTTTTTTTCATATGTTAATTCTAAGTCTGGTTCCTGTCACTTACAATAATTAAGTCTTGCCTTATATACCTGGATAGATATTTCTCAGTTCAGTTTAATTCATTGTATAGTCAACATAAATTCTTCTCAGATTCTGACATTAGTTGGGCTATTGGTTTGAATTTTCCTTTCACAATGATTATTGACTGTATTTATTCTCTTCTTTATCTTTATAGTTGTTCTATCAGGAGACTAGGAAAAATTTAAAGAGACTGTGCTGGCCTTGATTTGCATTTCCTATAGTGTTTTATGTATCTTTATAGACATCTGGTGATTTTTATCATGGGGAAAATAGAAAAGGATGTTGATTCAGGCAAGTATCATCATTTGGTGCTACTTTAATAATGTTCCGTTATTAAAACAGGCACAGTGCCAACATTTTGTCCCACAAATTACTTACTAATTACAAACTAGGTAATGTTCTTATGCAATGGGGAGATCCAGTGGCCACTCCTTTAACCAAATGATAACACTTGGCATCATTAACAGTGGAGTAACCTGATATTATGTGCTAATATGAAGTGCACATCACTTATGAAATATTCCCGTCTGAAATATTTAACTTGAATATGAGCAAGTCTCTTTAAGATTTAACTTAGACTTCACAGAGAAAAGTAAACAAATCCAGAATGTGCAACATTCTACAACAAAACGAAACAAAACAACCACTGGCTTGAACTCATCAAAAAGTCAGCATCATTTTTTTTAAAAAGGTGAAAAAAATCCAAAGAGATGTAGAAACTAAATGGAATGCTTAAATTTTAATTTATACTGGTTTCCAAACAATTCTACAACAATATTCTAGCCACAAATATAGGTATTTGAAAGTGAATAAGACATAAAATGATTAGGGGAAATCAGTAAAAATCAAAATTTATTCTGAGTATAAAGAGGAAGAGGTCACTTACAGCTAGGACATCAAGAAAGCCTGATGGTGAGAGGTAAAATTTGGCTTTAATCTTAAATATTGAG
Organism: Lynx rufus; assembly: GCF_022079265.1. NCBI lineage: Eukaryota > Metazoa > Chordata > Mammalia > Carnivora > Felidae > Lynx > Lynx rufus. The sequence continues at coordinate 92,388,164 of NW_025814896.1, read as the reverse complement.
CAGGAGTTTTGATAAATATTTTTTAATGAAAGAATTACTTCATATTGAGGAAGAAAATGAGTAAAGGTTGAGAGGAAGGAAGATCAATGTGCATTTCAAGGTCTAGTCTACTTAGTATGAAGTGGGGTAAAAGGAAGTTTTCAAGCCTAAAATATGTTCACAGAACCATTATTGGAGATGGAAGTGATGACAGACACTATTTAGTCTGATATACTCATTTTGTTGCTGTTAAAACTTAGATGCACAGCAATATTCACCATGGCCAAGAGGTGGAAACAACCCAACTATCCATCAACTGATGAATGGATGAACAAAATATGGTAGATACATACAATTAAATAGTATTCAGCCGTGAAAAAGAGCAAAGTGATACATACTACAACATGGATGAAACTTGCAAAACATTGCACCAAACGAAAGAAGCCAGACACAAAGGATCACATCTTATATAATTCCATCTATATGAAATGCTCAAAGTAAGTAAATCCATGAAAACAGAAAGCAAATTGGTGATGCTTAGGGGCAGGGGAGAAGAAGAGGCAGGGGAGAGGAAGAAATTTAATTGATATGGAATATTACTTTGCAATGATCAAAATGTTTTGGAACTGGATAGAGGAGGTGGTTATACAACATTGAGAATTTAGTCAATGCCACAGAATTGTTCACTTTTAAAATAAATGGTTAATTCTAGGTTATGTGAATTTTACCACAATTTACAACAACAATAAAAAATAAAAAAAATAAGGTGCAAGGACAGGGCTAGTTACAACAGATCCATGGATAGAACTTGGATCACCTGAAAATATACAAGTGTAACATCCAGCAACAGAGCCTTGATTACCCGGCTAAGCAGTGTAGACTCGTCCTGGTAGGAAACATGATGCCAAATGATATTTTTAAGCAAGTGATAGACACTTATGATTGACTGTTTATATGGCCTTGCTTTATTACTTACTGTTTGTTAACCTCCTGGAGACTCAGGCTCTTCATTCGTTAACAAGAAACAGCCTATACTGTTCAGTTCTTGAGAGGAGCAAACAAATAATTCACACACATTCCAAGGGCAATGTCTAACACTTGGCAGTGGCTTTCTTCTTTCTTGATTGCTAGAGCACACAGAGTTGTCACCATAACATTCCATGCTATTTTCTAGTTATTTCATGCAAATAAATCTCTTCCTAACAAAGTGGTGACACCTTAAGAAGAAGGACTGGGCTTACATGTCTTAAATCATTTGCAACCTTAAAATCAGTAGTAAACATTAAGGGGTGCCTGGGTGGCTCAGTTGGTTAAGTGTCCGACTTTGGCTCAGGTCATGATCTCACAGTTTGTGAGTTCAAGTCCTGTGTCAGGCTCTGTGCTGACAGCTTGCTCAGAGCCTGGAGGCCACTCCAGATTCTGTCTCCCTCTCTCTCTGCCCCTCACCCGCTCACACTCTCTCTCAAAAATAAATAAACACTAAAAATTGTTTTTAAAAAAACAAAAATTAGTGTTTAATTTAAACATTAAATAATTAATGATAATTTATCACCTAACTTCTATCCTTAGTGTTTTTCAATAGTGAATTTTATTCTAATTGCAATTATTCCTATCTTATAAGGCAACTTACTCTGATTTTCTAACTTATTTGTGGGTTTCCTCCACATCCATCAATTAAGAAAAAAAAAACAAGATAAAGCAAATGAAAATGTGAGTCACAATGTAAAAAGAATTTGTGTTCATCTAACTGTATCTCAACAACTTTCCTCCTATTTCTTTGCTTTTCTTGTAGCCTTGTTAATCACAACTCACCCAACAGTGTTTCCCAATTTTTTGCATTCTCTCAGCTTCTGACTGGATAATTTTAGGTGAGCTTATGGCATATACACTTCTTGATTCCCTTCCAGTTCGCCCATCCTTCCAACCCTCCGTCTCCTCAGATCTAAGCAGAGAGTGGGTGTAGCCTGAGAGCCAAATCCCTGTACTCCGAGTTATTAAAAATTGCAAGCTATGTCCCCAAAAGAATTCCTTCCTTTACTATTTTGCCCCAGAAAAATATTTCTTACCAACCAACCAGCCTTCTTGGGAAAACAGTTCAATTCAATTTAACAAATCTATATTATATTATAAATTTAAACATAATCCTAACTGCCAGAGGTCCAGAGATAAGGACAGAGTCTATTCACTCAAGAATAAGACTGTCCAGCAGGAGATACCATGACATAAATAATCTACCACTATAATAAGGGTGAAAACAGAGGAACCTATGAGTTAACCCAAAGGAGAGAATAAGGTTCTCTGCTCATGACGATGAGGTGATGAAGGCGATGAAAATAACAAGGCACTTGGACATGCTTAAGAAAATAAGAAGTTGGAAAATAGATTCCAAGGCTGTGTGGACCCTTCAGGCAAATGGTGAGGTTGGAATGCAAAGAGAGAGAGCAGGAAGGAGTCATGGGCGAAAGTGAAAGTAATGAGTGTGGATGGGGAGGTGAAATGGCAAAGAGTAGAAAGTAACAAGATTGTGATTTCTGAATAATACCTGCCTCTTACGGTGATTATGAGGATCAATGGGAAAACATTGTTATTTCAATGTTTTGGTTAAGCAAGCAATAATGTTAGATAGCTCTCAATACATTCATAAGAATTTAATGATCAGTCCTGATATTCACTTTTAAAGCCTAGAGCAGTCAAATATTGTTATTCCATTACGTATTTAGATAGTACTGTTAAAATTACTTTTCCTTTAGTGATAAGGATATTTCCATAAGCAAGACACATTTCTTCATATTTACCTACTTATATACATCTGTTAAGCAATATACAGTACTTTGCTTCTCATGTTTTAAACTACAAATATATGTACTATATACTATATAAGGATACATATTATAATACATATTTGAATGAAATGTAGACATGTAATGTATATGCAGTAAATAATGTATATAAATGTATATACTATATGATATATGAAACATTATATATAGTATATCACATGTGATATATATTACGAAAGGATGCTATACATACATCATATCCTACTGTAGTATTACTTCTGCAACTTGGCTTTTTTAATTCAACATTATACTTTAAAAATTCATTCTTGTTGGGGCGCTTGGGTGGCGCAGTCGGTTAAGCGTCCGACTTCAGCCAGGTCACGATCTCGCGGTCCGTGAGTTCGAGCCCCGCGTCAGGCTCTGGGCTGATGGCTCAGAGCCTGGAGCCTGTTTCCGATTCTGTGTCTCCCTCTCTCTCTGCCCCTCCCCCGTTCATGCTCTGTCTCTCTCTGTCCCAAAAATAAATAAACGTCGAAAAAAAAAATTTTTTTTAAATAAAAAAATAAAAATAAAAATTCATTCTTGTTAATATATGTGCCATGATTCATTTATTGTTACTGCTACTAACTATTCCGTTATGTGAATATACCACAGGAGGATTTCAACTGTATTGTTCATGTTTTACTTCTCAACACCTGGTTGTGTGTACAGGTGTTAACTGTATTATTCATTACACCTCTTTGTAAGTGGTAAGTGTTTCCATGCTGCACACCTTAAACTTACACAGTGTTGTATCTCAATCATATCTCAGTAAAATTAGGGGAAAAAAATTTAAGCTAAAAGAAAAAAATAAGTTATCCAATGTCTGGTTTCACTCAGTGTTCTATACAGACAAAATCATATACTATGCAACCATGTAGAGTCACTTCAGATTTCTCTGGTTTATCTTGGGAGATATTCCTTTATAACTCTGCCATAATGTCCTGACATCTTTGGAGCTGAGATGGGGTGAAGCTTGATCTCAGGTAATAGAGGCAGGGAAGGGAGCACAGGAGGCCAAGTAATCAAAACTGAAAATAAACCAAATACCTTCAGAGGCCTACACTGACTCATACATAAAACTGAATACTTTTTAAGCTAGTTCTACTTTTCCTTCTTTTTCAATTTAGGTAAGCTTTAGTTTCATATACATTTGTCCATTAGAAAAATACTTAATATTGTTAAGTTGACACTTATTGAGGATTTCTTTAAAAATAAAGAAAGAAGCAAATGCAGTAATAAAATACTAAAATTTAAATGATATTCATAAGATTATAAAATGCCACTTATATATAGGAAGGTTCTTTATATGATTAAATTTACCAGATCCAATAAATATATTTTTAAACTTTCAAGCCAAGTAACTTTAATAGCAAAAGAGAGAGGGAAGGAAATAGGCCAAGAGTGATAAAGATGATCAAGAGGAGATTTAACAATGCTCCCACTGGATTTGGATCTGTCTAGCTGATATATTTATCTGTTTATCACTTGTTGGGAGTATAATATGGTGCATGTGATTTCAGTCATTATTTCTCTGATTATTGTTTTACTTTGCTTTGCTTCCTCAACTTGCTTCAAAATTAAGGATTTGTTAATTTTAACTTAATTACATGGTGACCTGTATTTTTCTTGGTGATTCCTCATTCTAACATCTGCTTTCACCTGTCTTCACTATTATTGGCATACCAAAAATTTCCACCCACCATGAGGAACAGTTCTCCCTCTTGCCCTGGAAGCCTAGGCAAAATTAATTTCAAAGAACAGAACAGGAATAATTCTTCTCTTTGGATTTCATCTTAATAGAATTTCATATCAGAGTCACATCTTGGTGTGATGTAATTTTCTGTAAAGCCTTACACTCTACATTTTCAAAATGCTCCCCTGGGAATGTTTTATGGGCATTGAACTGAACTTACAAATTTAACGGCTCTTTATGCATGTCTGTGTATGCATCTGTGTGGAGGGGGGAGGGGATGGTAAAGGCTAAATGTTTATGTTTACACTTTTAAAACGAATCTCAGTATATCATAGAATGAATTCCTAAAATTTACAAGAAATTTATTTTAGTGGCTGTGAAAAACAATCTCTTCCTTTCTTACAGTAGTGATTGAGTGTGTTCCACGGAGCACTAACAATTCCCTAGCTTATCTGCAGCCTTGTTTATGTTCCAAGCCAATGTACATGGCAACACAGATGTCTTTTCTTTGTAGGATTTAATAATTTACTCATAATGTTTAATCAAAACTAGACTACCTCAATGGGATTTCATCACAAACTGTGCTGGTCTTCCCATTAACTTTGACAAGAATTTTGTTAATGGAAGGAGGAAATAGATGCAATAGACAAAATTTGAGAAACACCATCCTATATCATGGGATTTTGTCCAAAATTACAAGTCAAGAAATGATAAATGTACAAAGATTGGAAGCCTGATTTTTGGCAATTTCTATCAAAAGGCTTAAAATGATGCATATCCTTTCATCAAACAATTCCACTCTTAGAAATATATTCTAACAATATAAACCCAGATATACAGAAATACAACTATGGGGATATTCATCACAGCTTTCTTCATAGAAATGAATCTGAAACAACTAACGTCCAACACAAAGACTTGGTTACATGATAGTGTCCATGTGACTGGATAATATACAGCCAAAAAATCTGTGATTGTAGAAAAATATTCAATGGTAAATGGAAATAGCATAGACTAATTGTCAGTATCCATAATCCCTTGCTCTCCGTAAATAAAACCCTGATTTTATCTGGAGAGGCTTGAAGGCCAGCTAAAAACTAAAAGGACTGACCAATGATGTGTAAGTGAATGTTGTTTCAAGACCTTCCAGGAGAGCTACCTAAAGACTGATATATCTTCCATCTGAAGTTTCTTTTGTTTCCTTGCTTTTCCTCTAATTCTAGCCTGTAAAACAGACTTTATTACTGAGTTCTAGAAGCTTTCTTGTGACCTATAGAATGGAAGGTATATGTAAACATGACAAAGCAAAAAGATAGAGGAAGTCTGGATTTCTGAGTCTGTGGTGACATCAATCATTCCAGACACGAACTATCCACCTCTGGAATACTTTATGTGAAAGAAAACATCTTCTGATTTGTTTAAGCAACTATTAATATGTTAATATCACTTAAAACTTTGGATGACATAACAGACTATCCCCAAAGTAATAGTTTAATTTTATTTTTAAAATAATGTATATATTTGCATACATGCCTAAACATGGATATTCATAGATTAAAGCATAAACATATATATATTTGTAGATTAAAAATATGATAAGATCTGTATGAAAAGATTGACAGTGATTAAAAAGACACGGGTAATTTTTTTATTTTATTATTTTTGTTTATTGGAAAAAATACTGAAATTGAAAAGGTGTCTATATGTGTGTGTATATATATTTTTAAGTTCACTTAAAGAATAAAGAGTGAAGCTGCAAAATCCTAGACACTCACCCTCAACCCTAATAAATGCCGAACCCCGTCTGTGCTCCCTTTCTCTCTACCTGCAAATTGTGTGGCCCCAGGCATGCCATGTACCCTTCAGGACCTGTGAACAAGAAATGTTTTTTCAAAGTTCCCAACAGTTGTTGCTGAGGTGCATCTTGCAATCATAGCAAGAACCACAACAGCTGGTCCAGCCACAACACTGACTCCACTTGGGGAAATGTGTATGGGGGTTTGTCATAAGTACCACAGGCCCATATAAGTGATCCAGGCATTCCTAGACATCTCTATCAATAGGCTGAGACCAACACAAAACAGGACTAGAAAAGAGTCAGAAGTTAATTAATACAGCATTAGTAAGTTCGTACATGTCAATAATGGCTTTAAATATAAATGGAATAAATTCACCAATCAAAAGATATAGAATGGTTAAGTGCATTAGAAAAAAAATACACATAGACTAAAAGTGAGGGGATGGAAAAAGATATCCCATATAAAGGGAAGGCAAAGCAAGCAGTGGTAGCTATATGAACTTTAAGCCAAAGACTGTGACATGAGACCAAAAAAAAAAAAAAAAGGTCATTATATACATTATATAATGATAAAGGAGTCAGCCCATCAAGTGGACATAACATTTTTAAATATTTATGCACATAACACTGGAGCACCTAGATGTATTAAGGAATATGAACAGAAATGAAAGTAGAAATAGATAGCAATACAATACAAGTAGGGTACTTCAATATCCCACCCTCAACAATGGATATATCATCCAGACAGAAAAATCAGCAAGGAAACATTGAACATAAAATACGTGTTAGATCAGATTGACCTAACACACTATCTACAGAACATTCCATTCAATAGCAGCAGAGTACACATTCTTTCAAGCATGCAGGGAACATTCTCCAGGATACATCAGATATTAGGTCACAGAATAAGTCTTAGCACATTCAAGATTAAAATTATACCATGAAAATGTCATTATTTAGGGCATGGTACACATGGCTTAAAAAATCTACCAAAAACTGTATTGGTTTATTATTAATTGTACTTGGGAAAAGCAAGTTTCAATGTCTACCATCTCCCTTACCTGTAAATAAATTTCAGATCAATTAAAAGTTTAAATAAAAATGATACTCTCAACAATTTAAAAATAAGGGTAAACATTTTCCTTTGGAATGGAATAAAGTCATTCTATGCATGACACCAACAGAAATCACAAATGAAAAATTAACATATTTCTGCATGAAAATTATATAAGCAATATCCTTTTGTGTAGAAACAAAATTAAAATATAGTAAGTGGGGGAAAAAGACTGCATATGAAGTTTTAAACACTTAAACTCAGTACATAAGCAAAATTAAAATTGCGAGGTGACATCAGTAAGAAAGCAAAATAGAAAGGCCCAGACGCTCCTTTCTCTATGGAGACACCAATTCAAATACAATACACAGACCAATTCCATTTCCGAGAAATCCAGAATCCAGTTAAGAGGTTTGTACACCCTGTGTGAGCATGAAACCAGCCACACTGGAGCTGGTACAATCACTTTTGGCATTCCCACAACTCAACAACAACAACAACAACAACAACAACAACACAACAACAATCTAATCAAAAAATGGGCAAAAGCCTTTAACAGATATTTCTCTAAAGAAGAAATATAAATGGCAAAAAAAGTACATGGAAAGGTATTCAACATCATGAATCACCATGGAAATGCAAATCAAAACTGCAATGAGATATCACCTCACACCTTTATAATAGGATATCACCTCACACCTCACACCTATTATAAAAATAAATAAATAACAAATATTGTCAAGGATGTGGAGAAACTGAAACTCTTGTGCCCTAGTGATGGAAAAGTTAAATGGTACAGACACTATGAAAAAAAAATATGGAGGTTCCTCAAAAAATTAAAAATAGAACTACTATATGATCCAGTAATGTATTTCTTGGTATTTATTCAAAAGAATTACAGAAAGAATATCAAAGAGATATTTGCACCCCCATATTCATTGCAGCATTATTCATAATAGCCAAGAGGTGGAAACACTTAAATAGTCATTGATGGATGAATGGATAAAGAAAATACATGGATCGGAATATTATTAAGCCTTTAAAAAGGAAATCCAGGGCGCCTGGGTGGCGCAGTCGGTTAAGCGTCCGACTTCAGCCAGGTCACGATCTCGCGGTCCGTGAGTTCGAGCCCCGCATCAGGCTCTGGGCTGATGGCTCGGAGCCTGGAGCCTGTTTCCGATTCTGTGTCTCCCTTTCTCTCTGCCCCTCCCCCGTTCATGCTCTGTCTCTCTCTGTCCCAAAAATAAATAAACGTTGAAAAAAAAATTTTTTTTAAAAAGGAAATCCAGTCATATGTGACAACCTAGATGCTCCTTGGGACGTTACGATAAGAGAAATAAGCCAGTCACAGAAAGACAAGTACCACCATGATTCCACTTATATGAAGCATCTAAATTAGTGAAATTCATAGAAGCAGAAAGCTGAATGGTGGTTGCTAGGGGCTGGAAGAGGGTGAAATAGAAAGATACTGTTCAATGGGTATACAGTTTTGAGTCATGCAAAGTGAAATGTTCCAGAGATCTGTTGTACAACCTTGTGCATATAATTAATACTGGACTATATAATTAAAATTTGTAATTTGGGTAGGTTTCATGTTCAGTATTTTTCCACAATTAAAAAAAGAAAAATTAAACCTCATTAGAAAGTGAGTAAAAGTATGTATAGATAAGAAATGACTAGTGAACAGGAAAAAAATCACAGAAAAATGTTCAGCCTCAGTATTAATCAGAGAAACCTATAATAAATAATAGAAATATACCTCATGTTTCAAATAATAAAAAGTAAGAAGAAGAATAGTTGAAGTTAGTGAGAATGGGGGGGAGGGGACTAGGTAATCTCTAGCTCTGGGGATGAGACTTTAAATTAGAATTTCTAGGAGACAATTCAATGTGTTGTATCAAAAACCATTATAGCATACAAATCTTTTGTTGGGAAAATAAGTAAAGTTATGCAGCATAAAATGGCCAAGGGGACTAACATAAGCTCTAGTTCCTAGTTTAGAGCCTCCTCTTCTGGGTTCTTCTTCCTGCCCTGCTTGCCCTGTGCACCAAATTACTACTAATGTGGAATGTGGAAGTAACAGATGATAAATTGTCCCCCATGCTTGTGCTCGGGACTCAGATCTCCAGAGAAGGATCTCTGAACCGGCAGGCGTAAAATAAAACTCCAATCCACCAAGATATCCTAGTGCCGCTTGGTTTTTCTGCCAGAGATCCACAGTTCCTTAACCCCTTTAATACAGAAAACCCAATTTTACTTATCATACTACCCTAAAGAAGTACTTCAGCATCATTTCTGGCATTTTCCTATAAAGTTAAAATGTTTAAGTTAAATTTCAAAATAATTTGATTATAACAAAATTGGAAGCCATTTTTGGCCTCCTGGGTGGCTCAGTCGGTTAAGAATCCAACTCTTGATTTTGGGCTCAGGTCATGATCCCACAGCTCGTGGGACTGAGCTCCCCATCAGACTCTGTGCTGACTGCTTGGGATTCTCTCTCTCTCACTCTCTCTCTCTCTGCCCCTCCCCTGCTTATTCCCTCTCTCAAAAGAAAAATATATTGGAAGCCACCTAAAGTACAAGTATTTACTTAACTGTGGTGTACCTACACAATGGAAGAAAGTGTTATAATTTTAAATGTTTATATAAAAATTAAAGAAAACAGAAAAAACATGGAGTTATAAAGCAGTGTAGAATATTGCAAGACCACTTGGAATTTATTAATAGTTCAAAAATTAACCGGTTATTCTGAATGAGATTACAAAGGATTTTAATTTTCTTTTGGCTTATCTGCTCTTCAAAATTTTATCATTAAAATGTGTTACCTTTGCAATAATTAAAATAAAATAATATAGCAAGGACAATGTCTTAAGTGGAAAGCAAAGCTTGTATCTCATTTCTCCTCTTCTAACATTTAATTTAGTTTGTGGGAGTTGATGGTGTAATTTCCCAAGTTGGCATTAATGAATTTGTACTAAAAGTTATTGTGATTATTTCCCTTCAATTCTGATGGATGTCACCTTTTATCCCCAGTAATAAAAACAACAAGCAATCAACAGTTAGGTTTCCAAGCTGCTTGTATAATATCCGGAAAATATATGTATCCATTTTACTTTGAAAAATTTTGCCTTGCTCCTGTTAGTCTTCAGATATAAATCAGTGTCTTTCTCAAGTGGAACACAAAGGAAAAGAGAACACCTTAATGGATGCTATTTAACCCAGCAACATATTTGATTTTAGTCCTCATCTTTGCATCATTTCATTGCAAACTGTGTGCATATTTTTTTCATGTCTGTCATTACAGAGACATAGAAGTTACTTTCACCTTCCATAATTTTGCCAGCATTTTAATTACCCATTGCCATCTGCCTACAAGTTCAGAACTGGTTTAAGACTAGAATGTAATAAAAGAGGAACTAACTGTAATGCGTATTTCCCCGATACCTTTCTTCTCACTTTTGACACATCTATGGAGTTCTTCAGATATTGCAGTTTGCTTACTTTTGACTGATTTACACACATGAAACCATATCATGCGCATTGCTTATCAATCTCTGAAGAAATCTTACATTTGAAAGGGAGATTATGCTGCAAACTTCCTATTAAAATGATGCAAAGCTGAGTAATTCAGGCTGCATTTCAATGCCTTGAAGATAATGAATTCTCATTTTATTCATCAATTCAAATGATATGATATAGCATCTTAGCAGGGTGCAGTTTTTCTAACACTATCGAGTTATGTTCATCAAATGATGTGGAAAAACATATTGCAGACAGCTTGGCAAAATTGCAGGGAGTTGGGGGAGGGGGAGGTGTTGATATAGAGAAAAGAAAGAACCTTAGAGGTCAAGCGACATTTCCCAAATACAGATTACATATCCATGTCTTTGGTTTTCCTTCATTTATCTTCCTTGCTCCCATTCCTCCAACTAAAGCATGTTAAGGTCCTCTAACCCATAAATCTCTTAATAACTTGCCCAGGGAAATGTTGATCTTTCTCGGAAGCTGCCAAATTAGAGCTTGTTTGCAATGATTAGTGGTTCCCTCCATAAACTCTGGAGGGAAGAAATTGGAGAGCGAAGGGAATGTCTTTTATTTAGTCTGATCTAAGCCAGAGGTGGCTGTCCTAGGGATACATTTGATGTGTTTGCTTGGCCCACACTGTGATTTATGTAAATACTTAGGTAGTTCCTAAAATATAAAAATTCGGGGATTCACATAGGTATTGAGATGTCTGCTGCCCTTAAAATATAGAAGAGCCAGACACAATGGGCATGGCGACCGGAGCAAGGATTTGATCAGCAGCTGTCATCTATACAAAGGGCATTTTGCCAATCTCCACCAGGCTCCTGCCACCACCTTTGCTGTCTTTCTGGCCACATTATCTATTGGGCTTTGCAATCCCTCATATAAGCCTTCAGGCATTCTCTTGTAATGGTTTCCTGAATATGCTTATAGTGATATAATTGGCATGGCTGTTAATCTGAAGTGTCACTTGGTCAGTTCAAAAATGTTAGCAGTGGCTGAAAAAGTGAGAATAGAGAAGGTGAGCACACTGCACAAATTCTACCAAAGAATTTATTTTTTTAACTTTCAAAACCTCAACAGAAGTATCATAAAATCATTAATATAATTATGATGGAAAAAGTTCTATAAAAATCGGAAAAGTCTATCAATATACATATTAAAAATAATGAAAAATCACACATGCTGAATTGTATGAACTAACTGGATAACACTTTGTTCATGTTGTTTCTTACCAGCTGGTTTTCTTCTTGTCTACTGTTTAAAAAAAAGTTTTTTCTTCTCATGAGCACACTTAAATAGTTTTGCATATTCGGTACACACATTTCTCATCCTGTTTCATTCTCAGTAATCAGAATCACTTAAAAACCAAATAGATCAAAAGTCTCCTAATTTCCTCCAGTCAATAGCTCAGTCTCTCTCTCTCTCTCTTTCTATGGCTGCACTCTCTTTCTGTCTCTCTCTCCTCCTCTCTTCTTATTTAATTCAGAATTCTTGAAATAGACTGAAGAAGCATCTGTGCCCTTAGGGAATGGGGCCCCTACAGTAGGTGATAAGCAACATTTTCTGCATCATCTGCTAAAAATACACATTTCTAGACTCTACCCCAAGCCTATTGAATCAGAATCTCTGAGTGCAAGATTGGACATCTGCCTGCAGTGATTTTAATGCTCATCAAATTTACACCCAAATCCTTAGAATAATACAAGGACAATTCAGCACCAAGATCAGAGGCATGTGCCCTCCTTAAATATGTAGTCCCTATTTTAATGATAGGTTGCGTTTCTGGCAACTAGGTATGGCAGAAGTCAGAACACAGAAGAAGTATTCAGATAACAGTACTTGACCCTACTTCTCAAATCATGTATTTATCCTCCTCTCCAATGCTTTCTCCACAGAACTTGATAACCATTCGGTACAGCAAATTATATGAATTTTGTGAAATTTTCAAGCTGGCCTCCGGCAGATACATGATCTTAAGTTCGACTTATTTTTCTCTTTGATATAAAATTCAATTCTGATTATACAAGAGGCAAGCTAGTTAAAAAAATCTGAAAACTCGGAAAAATAAAAAGAACTAAAAATCACCCCAGTCATGATTTTTAAAATGTATTTCCTCTCAGTCTTATTAAATAATCCATTAAAAGAGTAATTTTTTGTTTGTTATATAGTTATTTTTAATGCTTTTTTAAATTTTTTAATGTTTATTGATTTTTGAGAGAGACAGATAGACAGACAGAGCATGAGTGGGGAAAGGGCAGAGAGAGAGGGAGACACAGAATCTGAAGCAGGCTCCATCCAGGCTCCCAGCTATCAGCACAGAGCCTGATGTGGGGCTCAAATTCACAAACTGTGAGATCATGACCTGAGCCAAAGTCTGACGCTTAACCGACTGAGCCACCCAGGCGCCCCTATTGTTAACGTTTTTCAGTGAACAGAATGATAGTCGTATAGGGAATTCCATAAAATTGTTTTTTTCAATATTTCATTAATTCAGTTTCTGCCAATAAACAGAAGTATAAAAATCAACACCCTAATGTTTCCAAATATAGTAAAATAATCATGTGTGTTTTATATTTATGCTTTTCCAAATTTCCTTATTGTAAATATCATTGTAATTAACAAAGTTAGAAATACACTCTTATTTATTTGTTTTCTGAGATTAAAACTCAAAATATAGAGTTCCAATGATTATGTTTAATTGTGTTATATATCACAAATTGCCTTTTAGAAAAGTTATAACCTTTACTCTCAACAGCACATTTCCATTTCCCTTCAGCTTCACCAACACTGAATATATTAATATTTTAATATTTGCTTACCTGTGAAAAATAACCCATTGTTTAAATTTGCATCTTTTCAACTCCAATAATGTTGAGTATTGTTCCTAAGCTAACTGGATTTTTTAAAAGTTATTTCTTCATGTTAAAAAAAAAATTAACAAGGAGGGGGGGCACCTGGGTGGCTCAGTCTGTTAAGCATCTGACTTTGGCTCAGGTCATGATCTCACAGTTCATGGGTTCAAGCCCCAGGTAAGGCTTTGTGCTGACAGCACAGAGCCTAGAGTCTGCTTCGGATTCTGTGTCTCCCTCTCTCTCTGTCCCTCCCCCCATTTGTGCTCTCTCTCTGTCTCTCAAAAACAAATGTTAAAAAATAATTGAAAAAAAGTTATTTCTTCATTTTGTACTAGATGTACATGTTGTTTGACCTTTTTTTTCCTGTGGTGGTAGCTTTTTTCCTAATGGTTTGTAAAATTCTTTATAAATTAGTTCTTTACTGGTCATACCCATTATATATTTACCATAACTTGGTTTACAGTGATGCTTGAGATACAGAAGTTTTAGTTTTTATGCCAGTCTAATTGATCATCTAGTTCTTTATGGTTTTTGTTTTAGCATCAGGATAGCTCTTCTCAACTTTGTTACAAGTTTGTCAATATTTCTATCACTTTTGGAGTCATTTGGGTAACATATGTTCTTCCAAGAAACAATTCTTTCACCCAGTGGTTGAGTTTTAGGGAAATATGAATACCCCTTCTTGATTGGGAACTAACTGACCCCCAGATGAGTTTCAAACTATCAGATTTTTCTGGCGTAACAACTTGATCAGTTATGTCTGTGGTTTGAGGACATAGGAACTTTCTCATAATTCATATGACTTAAAATTAATCTTTTAGTGTTCAGAAAAAGAAAATCTATGGAGACTGAATGTGGATCAGTCACTGCCTAGAGCTGAGAGCAGAGGAATATAGCTAGAGAGTACCAAGTTTCTTTTGGAGGTGATAAAAATATTCTACAGAATATACTAAAATCTACTGAATCTTACATTTCAAAATGGTCAATTTTGTGGTATGTGAATTATATCTCAGTAAAGCTGATTTTTTTAAAAATTATTTCAAACTCAGGCATAGCTGAAGATCTTGGACTTCCAATCACAGGCAGAACATTTACTGTCTAGAATGAAGACTGACCAGAGAGCACTTTATCTGCAAGAAGAGAGAAGGAAAACACAAACATATGGAAGAGACTAAGTACACCATGTTCAGTTCTGTCCCCTAAACTCCCAGTTAAAAGAAGTCCAGAAGGATTGAGTAATAGAACCAGTCATGAAGAGGAATGTACCTCCACTTGCAACCTGGAGTTTCCATTCTAGGGAAAATTGAGAATTTTCCAGAATCCCAGTTTATAAATTATATCCTGGAACGCAACTACTCCCTTATCCTAATGCTTCTCAAACTATACTGAGCACCAAAATCACTTCGCGGACTTTTAAACAGCTAGTGCTTAGATCCCAACCTCAAAGATTTTAATTCAACCCCACCAGGGAGGGGACTGAGTATTAGGTTTTTGTGAAAGTTCCTACATGAAAGTCAATGTTGGAAACCACTGAATTGATGTCTCCATTTCCTCTGTTTCTGTGATTATTTTTTTTTTCTTTTTTTCTTTTTTTTTTTTAATTTTTTTTTTTTCAACGTTTATTTATTTTTGGGACAGAGAGAGACAGAGCATGAACGGGGGAGGGGCAGAGAGAGAGGGAGACACAGAATCGGAAACAGGCTCCAGGCTCTGAGCCATCAGCCCAGAGCCTGACGCGGGGCTCGAACTCACGGACCGCGAGATCGTGACCTGGCTGAAGTCGGACGCCCAACCGACTGCGCCACCCAGGCGCCCCTGTTTCTGTGATTATTTAGCTAATCAGATCTTGTTTACCTCTTTGTGTTTTTTTTCCCCTCTTTCATTTTCTGTCCTTTATACTAGCTAACTGGTTTCTCCGTCTCAGAACTTCTCTATACCAACTTCAGTTATATCAACTTAGCCAACTTTGTCTGAAAAAATCTTAGAAATGATTGGTTGGACCCCACCCCTTACCTGCTAAACCAGAAACTCTGGTGGTGGGTCCCAACCATCTGTATATTTACAAGACCTGCAGGTGATTCTGTGGTTTTAGAATCCACATGCCTGAGTTTTAGGATCTAGGCTCTATTTAATTTTTTACTTGGGTGGTTGTTCCTATCTCCTGTTTTCCAAAAGCACAAAAACAGACACACATACAGAGATTTCTTAAGAATTCAGGTATTTTTCTTGTTTTCTGTGTTATTATTTTATTTTATTTTTATTGACTCTTTCCTTCTGTTTTGTTGATTCCTGAACTTTTTGAATTGTCTTAACTTGTTAATTTTCATTCCTTAGTAATTTATATATTCCAGATGATGAATTTTTATTTGATATTTGCTTTAACTATATGTGTGTATGATACATGTTTCCTATTTTCTGGATTATTTTCTACATATTTTGAAAATACAGCTTTGTTTAATACAGAGTTATTGCTCATCCAGTTGGTTGGTATTTTGATTTTGATTCCTTACTTTAGTTTTATTGAATTGTGTTTAGAAATTATGGCCTCCTTTATTTATACATTTGCAATTTGTTTAAACTTTCTTTGTAGCAGGATATATAATCAATTGTAACTTTTGCAAATGTTTTATAGGTGCTTAAGAAAAGTTATAATCTCACACTGAGATATCACCTCAGTCAGAGTGGCTAAAATAAACAAATCAGGAGACTATAGATGCTGGAGAGGATGTGGAGAAATGGGAACCCTCTTGCACTGTTGGTGGGAATGCAAACTGGTGCAGTTGCTCTGGAAAACAGTGTGGGGGTTCCTCAAAAAATTAAAAATAGATCTACCCTACGACCCAGCAATAGCACTGCTAGGAATTTACCCAAGGGATACAGGAGTGCTCATGCATAGGGGCGCTTGTACCCCAGTGCTTATAGAAGCACTTTCAACAGTAGCCAAATTATGGAAAGAACCTAAATGTCCATCAACTGACGAATGGATAAAGAAGATGTGGTTTATATATACAATGGAATACTACTTGGCAATGAGAAAGAATACAATACGGCCTTTTGTAGCAACATGGATGGAACTGGAGAGTATTATGCTAAGTGAAATAAGTCATACAGAGAAAGATACCATATGTTTTCACTCTTATGTGGATCCTGAGAAACTTAACAGAAGACCATGGGGGAGGGGAAGGGGAAAAAAAAGTTACAGAGAGGGAAGGAGCCAAACCATAAGAGACTCTTAAAAACTGAGGATAAACTGAGGGTTGATGGGAGGTGGGAGGGAGGGGAGGGTGGGTGATGGGCATTGAGGAAGGCACCTGTTGGGATGAGCACTGGGTGTTGTAAGGAAACCAATTTGCTAGTGAATTTCAGATTAAAAAAAAAATAAAAATACCTTTTAAAAAATAAACTTAAAAAATAAAAAAAATATTTAAAAATTTAAAAAATTAGAAAAGAAAAGTTATAATCTCTAAGGATATATATGTATAATATGCATACATGTAAATGTTATGCTATACAGTTTGGTTCATAAAAATTCATAGTACAACCTTGTAATGAATGCACTCTAAGTTTTGCTATTATATGAAGAACTTCTTTATCATTAAAAAATAATTCTGCCTTGGGGCACCTGGATGGCTCAGTGGATTAAGTCTGACTCTTGATATTGACTCAAGTCATGATCTCACAGTTGTGGGATCAAGCCCCGCATTGGGCTCCACACTGGCCATAGAGCCTACTTAAGATTCTCTCTCCCTCTCCCTCTGCCTCTCTCTCTGGCAAAATCATCATCATCATCATCATCATCATCATCATCATCATCATCATCCTGCCTTGAATTCAACTCTTTCTGACATTAATATTTTGATCTCATTTCTTTTCTTTTATGTGTGTGTGTGTGTATGTGTGTGCCAGCAGATGTGTTGCACACCCTTTTACTTGCAATATGTTTGAAACACATCGTTTTACATGCATTTCTGGAATATACCATCTAATTTTGTGTCCTTTTCTAAGGACATTTCTTTATCTATTTATCTTTATCCATCAGACCTGTTCCATGCACCACTTCCAATTTTGTCATTCCAGCCCCAGCTGCAGTGACCAGTTCCATTCAGACTTACATCACTTTCCTACAACTGCAAGACACGGTGGTACCTTAAGTGGCATCTCTCAGCTCCTGCCCCAAGTCTTCTCCGATGCCACCGACACCCCGGGGATCTAATCAGCATTCACAATTGGGCGGCATGGAAGTGCAGGAAATTTAAAACCCAGTGAGGCAACCCTTCACCAATTAGGACTGGAGCCCATGGATAATGTATCACCTTTCTTCCTGGGACACATGGCTTTGAGATATATTCCATAATGAAGTAGCCCTAGCAGTGACCACTTTCATAAAACTCTCTTGCATTGGCTCTTCCTCTCTTCCCGTTTCATCCCCTGTCCCTCACACCTGCTCCCTGGAATCATTTGCCTAAATAACCTATTCACACATAAGTAGTTTCAGTCTTCACTTCTGTTAGAACTCCCACCAAGATACTCTAATCAGCAATCACCCCCAATTCCAGGTACACCAGCGTTCTGTTGCTCTTAACACACTGAACTCATTGCAGGCTCTCATACTTTTGCACTCTTCTCCCTCCCTCACACACTGTCCCCAGATTTTTGTAATACTATCATTGGTTAGGTCCAAGTTCAAATTCCAGCTCTCCAAAGACACCTTCTCTAAGCAGGATAGCTAAAGTAGCCACCTCCCCATCCCCAGATATCCTCTAACCTACTTTCCTGTTTAATTTCATAAGATTACATACTGTTCATCTCTCTCTGTTAAAATATACACACAGTATAGCAGGGGACTCTGTCTAATCTAACGCCTTACCCAAAGCAATTGGAAATGCCTCAATTATCGGAGTATTTGCTGAATGAATACATTCTCTAAGAAAATTTTTCTCTGAATAAGAGACTTTGCCACTTTCACATGTAATTATATATATATATATATATATATACATATATACATATATTTTTTTTTTGCTTTGTTTTAAAGCTCCCTTTGTCTTCTGTATCTTGATATTTGGTTTCTATTTTCCTTCTTTTATGTGTCATTCAGGTGTTACCTTAAGTAACATGGAAGCTTTATTGTCCAGATTATGTTCTTCTGATGGCTACTTTGATAGCTTTTAGTAATCTACCTAAATTTACCTAAATCACTATTTCTTGGTTTTCTATCTGTATAGATTACCTATAGACTCCTGGAAAAAAAATATAAGGAAATTAATACCCCATATTCCTCCCACTTCCTTTGGGCCCTTATGATTTTAGCTTGTTATATTGTGATTATTTCTCTATTATGATATTGATATTAGATTTAAAAAGATCTTTCTATTATTTGGAATTCATGGTTCTTTTTTCTAGGGGAAAAAAGATTTGTGCAAATGTCCCATGTGGTCTGGAAAAGAAGGTGTCATTTCTTTAGTATACAAAGTCTGAAAGATATTGAAATAATGAGCCATTAAATTCTATTACTGATATTTTCCATATGTTCATTTTTTTCTATCCGATGTTTTAAAGATTGAAAGACATGCTTTAAAATCCCTATTATTATTATTTTCTCTCTATTTCTTCTTGATCTAAGTATATAAAGTACTTTAGAATATTTTTATTTCTGTATTTAATTGCTCCTTACAAAAAAGAAAAAGACCCTCCATAGTTTTTAATGCTTTTTGTGCCTTAATTTCATTTTAGCTACTAAGAAGTTTTGGTACTTCCTTCGTTCTACTAGGTTTGTTTTCTTGATAATTTTTTCCCAAAATTTTTAACTTCTTTAGTTTTCTAGCTTTAGATTGTATGAAGTAATTGGGTTAGGGTTTTGTTTCTGGTTTTGTTTTAGGCCCAGTATGTTCATCTTTACTTTTTTTTTTTTTTAATCACCCTGTGCTCATCACAAGTGTGCTCCTTAATCCCTATCACCTATTCACCCAATCCCTCACCCACCTCCCTTCTGATAACCATCAGTTTGTTCTCTAGAATTAAGAGTC
Source organism: Lynx rufus (assembly GCF_022079265.1). Taxonomy (NCBI): domain Eukaryota; kingdom Metazoa; phylum Chordata; class Mammalia; order Carnivora; family Felidae; genus Lynx; species Lynx rufus. Next base: position 92,368,412 of record NW_025814896.1, on the reverse strand, counting down.
TGTTTCTTGGTTTCTCTCTCTCTCTCTCTCTCATTTTCTCTTTGTTTCATTTCTAAAATTCCACATATAAGTGACATCATATAGTATTTGTCTTTACTAATCTTTACATTTTAAAAATACATATTCACATTTTATTTATTATTATATTAATTCCCTCGGTAGTTTCAAGAATTCTGTTCTCTCACTGCACCTGCCTCATTAAAGCAAACCTTGTTTGCTAAGATGTTGGCAAAGTCCAGTCTAACAGAGGCTCTTGGGAGGTGGCTCCTTCTCAGGAGTCCTCCTCTCTCACTCTCTTTTCTCGCATGCAGCATTTGTCTTAGCATCAGCCTAAGCCTAGAGTTGCCTCCTCTTTAGAAAGAGGTGTCTTATAAGCCTGCAGGTCAGGAAAATTGGAATTAGCAGTTTTGAAAAATTCTACACTATATCTTGGAGGACAACATCCCCCTTCCCTTGATATGCTTTATCTGTAGGTTGAATTTTCATTATGTTGAAAAAGTGTGATTGAAACAAATAAATTAATATATTGGCAATGCACCCAGGGTGGAGGAGTGGGGCAAGGGAGGGAATATGGTTTGTTCCTACTTTAGATCTTAAACTTATCTGCCCCTTTGGGAATCTGTCTTTTCTCTTCATGTGGCTCAACTGAGCTTAGCATAAGATTTCATAGGAATTTGGAGATGACAACTTTTTTAGAAGGATCATTTTTCTCGTTGCATCGTTCTTAGAGACCTGGCATGGTGCTAGGTGACCAAAAATTATCTCAATTACTCTTTCCTTTTTCTCCTTATACATCTAGCACCCCTGAGAACTTCATGTTTAGAAGGGGTGATTTGATAAGATTGAAGATTTCCTGAGTTCTCTAGCAATTGCTATCAAAATCTATCAAAAGTTTAACTGAACCTTCTAATACTGTACCAAACTAAAGAATTTTTAGTTTTGTGTCTGTTCTTCAAGTTGACTGGCTTTTTCTGGTTTGAAATATCATGCTAGACTTTCTTTTTCAGCCTTAGACAAGTGAGAAAAGCATTTTGAAAACTTTTTTTTATCAGCTTTATTGTGATAGAATTGACATATAACACTGTATAAGTTTAAGATGTTCAACATGTGGATTTGATATAATTATATATTGAAAAATTATTACTGCCATAGGATTAGCTAATACCTCATGTCACATAATTGCCATTTCTTTTTTGTGGTGAGAGCATCTAAGATTTACTCTTTCAGAAACTTTTAAGTACATAACACAATATTGTTAACTATAATCACCATGTTGTGCATTAGTTCCCCAGAAATTATTCATCTTCCAGCCAGAAGTTTGTTCTCTTTGACCAATCTCCCCATTTCCTCCACCTCTAAGCCCCTGGTAACCACAATTCTACTCTGTTTCTACAAGTTTGGCTTTTTTTAAATTCCACCTATAAGGGATATCATGCAATATCTGTCTCTCAATATGACATTTCACTTGGCCTAATGAACTCAAGGTCTATCCAGGTTTTCACAAAAGACAGGATTTCCCTTTTTATCATGGCTAAATAATATCCAATTGTATGTATATGCCACATCTTTATCCACTCAGCCTTTGAAGGACACTTAGTTTGTTCCCATATCTTGGCTATTGCGAATAATGCTGCAGTGAACATGGTGATGCAGATATCTCTGCAAGATAGTGATTTCCTTTCCTTTGGATGTATACCCAGATTTGGAATTGCTGGATCATATAGTGTTTTCTTTTTTTATTTTTGGGAGAACTTCCATACTGCTTTCCATAGTGGCTGCACGAATTTACATTCCCATCAACAATACACAGGATACCCTTTTCTCCACATCCTTGCCAACACTTATTATCTCTTTTTTTTAATCTATAATAAACATCCTAACAAGTGTAAGGTAATATCTCATTGTTGTTTTGATTTGCATTTCCTTGATGCTTAGTGATGTTGAGCATCTTTTCGTGTACCTTTTGATCATTTGTGTCTTCTTTGGAAAAATGTCAATTCAATTCCTCTGCACATTTTTAATCAGATTGTTTGCCATTGAGTTTTACAAGTTCATGACATATTTTGGATGTTAACACCATATCAGACATATAAATTGCAAATATTTTCTCTTATTTCATAGGTTGCCTTTTTATTTGGTTGATTGTTTCTTTTGCTATGCAGAAGTATTTTACTTTGGTATAGTCCCACTTATTTATTTTTGTCTTTGTTGCTTGTGCTTTTGGTGTCATAGCCAATAAATAAATAAATAAATAAATAAATAAATAAATAAATATTGCCAAGATCAATTTCATGGAGTTTTTTCACTATATTTTCTTCAAGGAGTTTTATGGTTTCAGGTCTTAGGTTTATATCTTTAATACATTCTGAGTTAATTTTTGTGAGTGGTATGTGATAGGGGTCCAATTTCATTTTTCTGAATGTGGTTATTGAGTTTTCCCAGCACCGTTTATTGAAGAGATCATTCTTTCCCCATTAAGTAAATATTTAAGTCACATATTGATTGAGAGGTATCATAAAAGAAAGAGAAATCTAGTTCCAGAATTCTTCTTTTTTTAATAAAAACTGCATCTTTATAGTACAGAAACTCTAAGTAACCATTCAAAATCTGTGAGATTCTTAAATGCAATCCCTAATGCTGGGGTGGCAATTCTGTGTGCTCTATACTTTGATGTCATTTGTTTGGGTGACACCAAAAAGCTCCAGTGCCCTGATATTATTATTCATGTAAAACTTTATCTAATTTAGCATTTGATACATTACATTAACTTACATTATTTATAAACAGAAGCTGCCTTGCCTTGCCCTGGCAGATATGCATAATATACACACTAAAGTTAACAGCCCATTGCACAAGAAACATGAGCTGTCCAAACACCCAAGTGAGTCCTCCACAGGCTGCCACTATGAGGAATTTCATTAGAGATTTATTCTTCCTCAAAAAATGGCAGAGCTGAACTGATACAGTCACCTGTCTTTGTTCCACATTACTTTTTCAATCCAAATATTTACATTTCCCTTTGCTGTGCCAAACCATGTAGCTCTTTTTCTATAGTTCTTATGTGCTTCAGTTTGTGTGTGTGTGTGTTCGTATGTGTGCAAACATGTGTAAAACAGCACATGAGACCTTAATCCATTCTTTCTTCTGTCTTCATTGAGCACTGTATCTGTCCAACAACTTCCAGAAGCAAATATGCTCTTGTGTGTCAAGTAATGATATATTTTCACAACCATGTCAATTGAGTATTATAAAAATCTATTGTTCATAAAGAGGTGCAGAGAAAAATACCTAAGAAACCCATACTAGACTCTGATAGAAAAGTAAGTTCATTTTGAAGAGAAAGCTGTGTTTTTTAAGAAGTAGGGAGTTAAGAAAGAATGTCTTTGCTCTTTTATTTAATAGGTATGTGTCCAAAAAAGTATGATTGTTGGTTATAACACACTGGATAAAGTTAGTCAACTATTCTAGGTTTTTCCAACACTTTTTCTACTTTACAATAAAACTCCTTTACCATTCTGAAATATGTTGAAAGGGATGTCAAGAAATGAAGTAGAATCCATTAGAATTATCAATTGATCTAAAATGGCAAGATTTTCTGGACCATGAGCTCCCATCAAGCATTATACAATCATTAAGAATATTGCACCAAGTTTTTTAAGAGTACCTTAATTTCTGTAATGATTTTGACCTCCATTATGTAAAATGTTGTTGAACTGTCAAGATGACTGCTCATATGATTGTTAACTAGCCTCTTTATATGAGACAATAAATGTAGTTTTTCAGTGGTTTACTCTTCTTGAAATATGATGAATAGATTCAAATTTCTTTTATATCACTAAAGAATTTTCTTTAAATTTATAGAGCTTATTCAGTTTATTTTTCTCTGAATTATAGAATTTTAGAAAATGTTGAAAATAGAAGTATAATGAAGAAATCAAAATCACATTATAATATTTTTTAAGTCCACAAAAAGTATGTGAAAGTTAAAAGCTTCCTACTTTATCTTACCCTTTTAGATTTCTCTTCACAGAATTAACAAATGTTAATGGCTCTTAAAAAAATCTATCAATTTTAGATCTATTCATTCACATGTTTATATGTATTGCTTCAATAAGTGTGATAAATCTGCATGTTTATCTTTGACATTCATGTTTAGCAATGTATTTTAGAAACGGTGATATTTTGATTGGTATATAGAGTCTCATAATAGAGATTAACTTTTGTTTATTTAATCATTCTTTCTTTGATAAACTGAAGGTTACTTTTAGTTTGTCACTATTAAAAAGGATGCCACAATTCGTCTGGGTGGATCAGTTAGTTTAGCCTCTGACTTGATTTTGGGTTAGGTCATGATCTCGTGGTTGGTGAGTTCAAGCCCCACATCCGGGTCTTTGCTAACAGCATGGAGCCTGCTTGGGAGTCTCTCTCTCCCTCTCTCTCTCTACCCCTCCCCTGCTCTTCCTGACTGTCTGTCTCTCTCTCTCTCTCAAAATAAATAAATAAACTTAAAAAATAACAATAAATAAAAATAAAAATGATGTCACAATTAACATGTCTGTACATGCGCTTTTCCTTTCATCCATAAGTATTTCTATAGTATAGAATTGGGAATGTGGAATACCAACATCAACAGCTCTAGAAATTGTACATTGTGTGAGTTTTTTCAAATTCCTTCTAATAAAATCTAGATGACTGCTTCGGGGATTAATTTCTAGTCATGGCATTATGGTGTCTCAGGTTCCATGGGTATTTGAAATTATTCTACTTTTTTGTTGATTGAATAAAGAGTACTAGCTATCCACAATATTGAGCTTATTACTAGAGTATTGAAATCTTTTATATCCTTAATTGGGTCTACTTTATATGTAAATTTAACTAGGTGCTAAGCTCTTCCACTATAATTATGGGCTCAAGTTTCTACAAATTCCCCTACATTTTATTTATTCCTTGATGAAGCTAAGAAATCATTTAATTGGATTTTTGCTCCATTTTTAATAGGGGAGTTTAATTCATTCACTCTTATTATGATTCATAATTTGATTGGATTTGTTCTTCCATCTTATTTTATGTTTAACTATAAATTCTTTTTCATTCATTAATTTTTGCCTTTTATCAAATCAATTACTTTTGTTCTAGTTTTTTTCCCTGTCCTTCTCTAAAAATTGTCTATCTCATATCTATTCTTTGATAATTACCTTTTATAAGTTCATTTATTCAATAAATACTTACTGGGTTTCAACTATAGCCAGACATTGTTCTTGCTTCCAGAGGCATATATACCACCAGTGAACAAAACTGACAAAATTCTTATCTTTATGCTTCATTCTCGTAAGCATGATAAAATGGATATATGCAAATCACACAGCATGTCAGATGGTGATATATGCTATGAAATAAAGTAAAGCAGGGGAGAGGTACAAGGAGAGGGAGAAGTGGAGCCAGTTTAAATAGTATTTTCAAAGATGGCCCAATGCAGCTCCGGGGGAGAACCTTCAAGAAGAGAAAACAAGGGCAAAATCCGTGAGATGGAAGCATACCTAGTATGTTGAAGAAACAGCTGACACCAGTGTAGCTGGAGAAAAGTGACCACTGAGCAGTGACAGGAGCTGAGGTCAAACAGGTAACAAGATGCCAGAGTGGTCGGGACCTTGTGTTTTAATGAATTTGGATTTATATTTAAGAACTGAGTCCATGTAAAATATTTTTTGTTAAACACAAAATTATTGTTTTTAGAATACATTTTACAGTTACCTTTACTTTGTGTAAGATAGTGTTGTTATATTACAATGTGCATATCAACTGCACATGTTGTTTTTAATAATACACATAAATACACCACCAATCTAGTCAGTGTCAACAAATTGTCCAGTTGGAATGATTTTTTCTATGCACTGATGTAACATAGAATGTATTTGTTTCAATATTTTAGGCAGACTGCATGATCACAAGGATACCTATGTAAATTGTAACTGGCAATTAAATTGAAATACTTCTGAAGTTATAGCATAATTAAATTTTGTTTCTAGTTTAAAAAATAAATAAGGACAATTATGTTTTACTCCGAAATATTTTTAGCATAACACTGATGAAGAATCAAGTGGAGATGTAAAAGCTGGTACTACAATCAAGACAGTGAAAAAACGGATTGAAAGGGTACACACAAATTTCACAGTAAGTGGCAATCGCAATTTGCTAGAGCAGAGAAAAATAAAGGAGCTGTTTAAATATATATGTAAGTATGCTTGGAACAACTATGATATGTGAATCTACTTTTTCAACTATGAATTTCATGAAATGTAAATATGAATATAGATCAGTCTTTCCAATGAAAATTTACTATCCAATTTGAGATGTGCTTTAAAAGTACAAAATACACATTGAATTTCAAAAATTTAGTACAATAAAAAATATATAATGAAACATTTATATTGATTACATACTGTAATATTATTTTGGAGATATTTGCTTACATAAATATATTATCAGAATAATTTCACTTGTTTCTTTTTTCTCTTTAATATGGCTACAAAATATTAAAATTGTATATGTATAAAGCTTGCATTATATTTCTATCAGAGAGTAACTGTCTAGATCATTTAGGGAAAGATCACACTGCTTTGTGCAGGGTTGTGCTGTACACATCAGGATAGTTAGCATTCCTAGCACCTGGTTCTCAAATGCCAGTAGAATTCCCCAATCATGTCAACAACCCCAAATCCTCTACCTCCAAATGAGAACCACTGTTTACACTGAAATCCATGAGAATTCCCACAGCTAGGGTCCACAGGAAGAACATTCACTTAGCTTACAAGAGAGTCTTAGGAGTTTTAACCTAGAGGAAGCTCCATCTGTTATCAGACACTGAGAATGTCTTAGGAGAACAGCAGTTAGTTGACCGTGTTCCTTAATCAATTAAACCAAGAATTTTCCCATGGTCTCCTGCTTATGAATATTGACTTCAAGCTTGAAATTTTCTGTGATTCTGGGAGTTACTATTTCCTATTACTTCTACAGCATTCTTCTATATGTTGCTTACAATGACTTCTGCTGAATTTTTTCTTTAGCAATCAAGTTCTACTTTTCTCATCAAAAAATTTCTCATAAGAATTTCTCAAAACTCCTCTACTAAGATGTATTATTAAGTACTTTCATGGTGTTACTCTTTTAATAGCTTCTTCGTAAGGAGGAAGGTCAATGAGTGTACTTGTCAACTATCTTAATTACTATACTTTCTAATTGCTAATTTGGGGCATGTAGTAAAGTTGTAGTATTTTTAACATTGTTTAGTTGCTGCGGCCACCTTGCTCTTACTTATGCTACCAGTTTGTCACCTGAGTGCTCTGGATTTTCTTGAGAAATAATCATTCCAACAACAAACAAAATGATTTTTCTCCTGTTTCTTATAGGTGGAGCCCTTTTCCCCCATGTCAGTGTGCTGGATAGAACCTGCCAAGCAGTAGTCAGTACTAATGATGATAGAAGGCAAGCTGGCCTTTCTCCTGGCTTTAAGGCTGCCTTCTGGGGAGCTAAAGGCCAAATTCAGCTCACATATATGTCTTATAAAGCCTACCCACATTTGTTGGGGTTTTTTTATTATTATTTTGAGAGAGGCAGAGAGAGTGTGAGCTTGGGGAAGGGTAGAGAGAGAGACAGAGACAGAGACAGAGAATCCCAAGCAGCCTCTGCATAGTCAACACAGAGCTTGATGTAGGGCTTGAACTCATGAAACCATAAGATCATGAACTGAGCCGAAATCAAGAGTCACACACGTAACCAACTGGGCCACCCAAGTGCCCTGAGCCAGCCCACATACTTTAATTTTAAAACTAAATCTTTTATATGGGCTTCTATTCTATAGTTTACCACAGTGCTGGCCAGTCTCTATTGCTTTATACCAAATCCATTTCTCTTGTTTCCATTATTCATCCCCCAATGAGAATACTGCCATTTTTCCTTAATTATTTGACTGTGCTCACAATTTAGAATGATGTTGGCTTGAGATCTATTTTATTTTCAAGGCGGCTTTGTTGTTTTATTTTTTATTGTAACTTTTTTTAATGTTTTTTAAATTTATTTTTGAGAGAGAGAGACAGAGACAGAGACAGAGCGTGAGCAGGGGAGGGGCAGAGAGAGATGGAAACACAGAGCAGTCTCCAGGCTCTGAGCTGTCAGCACAGAGCCCAACGCGGGGCTTGAACTCATGAACCACAAAATCATGGCCTGAGCCAAAGTTGGCCGCTTAACCAACTGAGCAACCGAGGCACCCCTATTTCCTTTAAATGCAAACAAGTAAAATCATGATAATTAAAACAGTTGAAAACTCAGTCCCTATTAATAACTACCCTTAGCATGTTGGTGTTTATGGTCTAAAAGCTCTTTCTCTCTCTCTTTCTCCCTCACTTTCTTTCTTGAACTCTCATTCTCTTCCCATTTCTAAAATATTTTTGCAAACATAGGTACATCCCATCTTCCTATTCCTTTCTCCATTCTTACATTTACCTATTCACTCACTTATATAGTCATGAGCACATCTTAAGTTCTAGAAACCACTGTATATTCAGAGGTAAATGGTGATGGCCAGAGTAGACAAACAAGGCAGAACTTAAAGTTGGGAGATAATATACATAAAAGTAAACAGATGATTCTAATCGTTTATGATAAGTGCTATGCCAGAGGGAGTACAAGGCATCATGTGAGCACGAAGGAAAGGCACACAACATAGCTTTGGAAAATTAGGAAATGCTATCTATAATATAGAATATCTAAACTGTAACCTTAGGCATAAAGAGGAAAGACATGACAGCATCAAAACTATATGCAATTTTAACACATTTAGTGTGTATTGCCAAAATGCCTTCCAGAAAGATCCCACCATTTAAATTGCTACAGGGAATATGTAAGACAATTTAGCCATGGCATCAATAATATTGAGTAACACTCATGCCAATTTGGAAATGAAAATGATATCTGTTGCTTCTGTTTGATTTTTTTTTACTATTAGGTAAGATTGAATTTATTTTCATTTCTTCATTAATTTTATACTGCTCCCCCAAACCCTCTGTACCCTCTAGAATAACTCTTTCATGGTAAATAATATTTTCTAAATACTTTATAGATTCTTAAAATATTTTCTCCATATCCTGGGTTTACCAACCTTCCAAAGCTGGTTTGTACTTTCTCTTTGGTTCCTAAAGGTGCTCTCAGGCTCCCTTATTCCTATGCACTCATAAAGCTCCTCTGTTCCTTGAAGCTTGTCCCATTCAGAATCATCAACTCATTACTGCTCTAATTAATTCACCAACCGTGTCATTTCCTTCATTACATTGGTTTCTATCTCACGTTCTTGCCCTTCTCACCGAGTCCTATTGTTGTATTTGGACGTTTGAATGACCTCTGGACAGTCCAAATGACATACTGGCTTCTTAGAATTTAACCCCAGTATCTTCTCTCCACTCTTCTTTCTTTTTGGTTTATCATTTTTGCTTAATTCTTATGTCCACTCATTGGATCTTATTATTCCTCTAGGGTGGTCCTTCTGAAAACTGAATGGTTCACATGCCAGTATCTTGTTCTCTGGCTAAACCTTCCTTTTAATCCATCATTCTCAAGTCAAACCCTGTATTCTCAAATCCAGTATATGAGTTTATTCCATCAAAAACTTCACTCATTGAATCTCTATATTCTCCTAATCACTCCCTTCTCTCCCTTCATGCTTTCATATGCCAATTTCCATGCTTCAGCCCCTCAACTATGACCCATCACTTACCAGTATGTTTCCAGAAGTTAAAATTATATTAAATATGCATATGAAAAAGCTGTCACATCAAGTATATTTAATTATTGGCTTGCAAGTGGATTTTCCCCCTCAAAATTGTGTAAGTATTACTGCATGGGCTGGATGTTGCAGAATTGAAGCCTGAAGATATTTTATTTGGGGGGAAGAAATAAGGTTTTCTGCTTAAATCCTTGTAAGTTACCTTTTCTTTATCCTTAAAAGTCTAAACGTATTTTCCATAAAATATCTATGCCTAAGTTTCTTTTCATTGACTTTGCCTAGAATATATTGAGCTTTCCTAGTCTGCATATACCAGTCTTTGGAAAAGTCATTAAATTTTTCTTTCATTTGAATTCATTGAATTATTTGTTCCGTTCTCTCCATCAGGCATGCCTATTATTTATATTTTATGTCACCCATCTCAACTTGTTTTGGCTCATCATTTTCCTCTTTATCTTTTTCCCTGCAAATTCTTGATGCTTTTCTCAAGTTACCCTCCACACCCCTGACTGATTTTTCTGCAGTTTCAATTCTTTATAGCTGAAAATATGGATTTTATTTCTGCCGTTAGATTTTTATTTTCTTGGAGGCCAGTCTTTCTTTTATGGTCACTCTTTCTTCTAATTCTACTGCTTTTGCTGCACCCTTTCTTCACTCTTAATGATTGTATGTTTCTCTTTTATAGAGACAGTGCTTTTGTGTACTCCGAAGATGCTAAGGATTTTCCTAAAAATGACATCTAGACCTTTCTTTCACTAGATCTATTTCCAAAAAAAAAAGAAAAAAGTTCATCTTTTGAGGCTTCTGGATATTATTTCCTTTCCTCTGTTTTATAGTAGTCTTCCTCATGCATATGGGGAAGCTTCTACTCACTCTTTTTAAATGAAACAAAGCTCTATCCAGTAAACTGCCTGTCTCCCCTCCTCCCCACATATGCACTTGGATTATTTCAGTATCTTTCTCAGCTCACAGATGACTGGAAGCTTGATGTGCTCACTCCAAACTTAATGCACAATTTCTAGCAGACTCTGGTCCAGCTAAACTCTATAGGAGTTTTCATGGCCTGGATCCTTGATGCTGGGGACTTAGAAAGTTGTTCTAAAAAACCAAAACTGGGAACGTCTGACTCTTGACTTTGTCTCAGGTCACCAACTCACCATTCATGACTTCGAGCCCCATATCAGGCCCTGTGCTGACAGCAAGGAGCCTGCTTGGATTCTCTGTCTCCTCTCTCTCTGCACGTCCACTATTTGTGCCCTTTCTCTCTCTCAAAAATAAATAACCTTAAAAAAAAAGAAACACCAAAACTTGGGGCTCTTGGGTGACTCAGTCAGTTAGGTGTCTAACTCTTGGTTATGTCTCAAGTCATGATCTCCCGATTGGTGGGTTCCACCCTACGTCAGGCTCTTCACTAATAGTGCCGAGCCTGCTTGGGATTCTCTCTCCCTCTCTCTCTGCCCCTCCCCTGCTCATGCTCTCTCTCTCTCTCACTTGCTCTCTCTCTCTCTCAAAATAAAGAAATACATTTAAAAACAAACAAAACAAAACTTAATCCCTGGTATAAACTGTGAACACATCTCCACCTCCGCTCTCCTCTACATAGAGCACTTTTTATTTGGGGGCTGGGAGTAGGAGGGGCCAAGACTAAAGCCCCCACGCTGAAACTCACACCTCCACAATATCCCCCAATTGCCTCATCTGTAGTTTGATTGCAGCTTCTGTGTTTGAGTAGCCGTTGAAAGCTGTAAATTAAAGATTCCCAGGAATAAAAGTTAAGCAAAAATTAGAGGTTTCCTAAAAGCCTTGCATTGTTGTGCCCATTTTCACACACAGTAAGGCTACAGAATTTGTTGGTAAACTCTGTACTCTAAAGGTCACCTTAATCAACTTTTCAAAATGACAGTTCTGAAATACTGTAAAGGCTATCAATTTTCTTCGCAGAAAGAAATAGGCTTTCCTTTTCTATTTGAAAACAATCTGTAGTATGTCATGTGTCAGATGAGGGAAAAAAAGCAGTAGCATCCATCCAGTTTCAAAAATATTTCCTCTGTTAATATGGTTAATAAAATTAATATTAGAGATGAGCCTAAGGCCTTTTTCCTTTCCAGTAAATAAAGTTATGGAAAATTCTCGAAATTTGAGACCTAAACGGTGGATTCCAGATTGTCTGATCCAATACACTAATTTTGCAAATGAGGAAACTGAGGAACGGGAAAACATTATTTTTGCAAATGTAAACATCAGAAGAACCGACACAGACCCATTTCGGAGTCCCCATTCAGGTTATTTCCCAAGAAACCATTCTGCTTATTACTACAGTAGTCAGGGCTTTCCCTACCCAGGAAGGAAAACCTTAACTGTCTTCATGGAGACGGCAAAAGCCCTAAGCCCTAAGCGACAGCTAGAAGCACTGTGCAACTGTCATCCAGTCTGTCAATTACTACTTATTTAATACATGCCAGATTTATGTATTACATCTCTTATTGAATACATGCCAGATGAAGGCCTTCATCATGTCCACTTCCCCCCAAAAAGGAACTTTCTTCATATGCAGCAGAAATTGTTCAAGGAACTATGCCAGAGAAAGAGTTTTGTTTTTCTTTTTCCCTTTTTTATCTCCAGCTTCATGTTGACTAGCATTTGAAATGTGTGATATCTGGGAGATATTAGCCCCTCATCTGGGGCCATAGGTCAAAGGCATAAGCTAACGCTATTTATGAACTGATGAGTATTGCATATGAGTGCCAATATTGTAAAATCAATTAAAGTTCTGACTTAGAATGAGCCAGAATAATATATAGGGTCTTATACAATGATTAGCTCTATTCTGAGGATAAAGAAGGGTGAGTTAATTCTTTCTGTTCAAGAGGATAACACAGGAGCCTATGGTATGTCTGTCCAAAATACGTAATTCTGTATAAAAAAACAGTAAAACTCTTCATTCTCTACCTTCTTTCCTTACCCATAATGCAGTGGAAAGAGCAAGGACACTATAGCCAAAGTGGTATGCATTCAAATCTACACATCATAGCTGTAGTAATTTGAGTAAACTGCTTAAAACTCCAGTTGAGGTTTCTCAACTTCAAGGGAAGTGATAGCCCTACTTCAAATGTACTATGATTGCCATTCATGTGAATTCAAAACAGATATTGTATGTGAAGCTCATAGGCCCATGCCTGTAACATGAGTATTTAACAAATGTTAGTTCTTTTCTCCTGTATGGAAAATTCACAAAAGCCAGGCACAAGCAGTGTTAAACACATAATTATGCCCCTTTAATCACATGTGGATTTATTTATTTTCTGTCATTTCTTTGTACATTCATTCTTTTAACAAATATTTTTGAATCCCAACTATGTGTCAAGACTGGTACAGGCATGTGGGATATATCAATGAACAGAACAGACAAAACCCCTGATTACATGAAGGTTACACTCTAGGAAGAAGAGAGATAATAATGAACATAATAATCAGGGTAGAAATTGACAAATGTTATGCCAAAAAAAAAAGTACAGAATATTATAGATCAGGGATATTTGGACTGCATGTAAGAGGAGTCTTTTCATAGTAAATACAAGAGGTAGAGTTAGGCCTCATTTTGAAGGAGTTAAGGGAATGAGCCATGCAGATATACAGCCATCTGGAGAAAGAGTGCTTGAGGAAGAGGGAAGATCCCATGCAAACACCCTATGCAGGGTTCTTGACAGAACACAGGAGGGCCGCTGTGAGTGTATCAAAGCAAGCGAGAGGTAGACTAATAGGAGATGAGGATCAGGGGAAGCAAAACGCAAGGCAGATGGTTAGATTGTATGGTACCTATGGCCTTTTATTTGGTTGTAGTGTTTGAAGCACTAAAGAAAGATTGGCATATATGGTGTAGTAGGAAGAATAGATAGGCTTAGCATCTGGTTCTGTCGACACCCATGTGAGTGAATCCAAATCACATATCTGTATCTTAGCTCCTTTGGTCCCTAAAATGAGAAGGGTCTTAGATTAATGGATCAATACATCTAAATCAACCAGATCCTGGAAAATCATGGAAATTTCAAATCTCTAAAGAAATGAGTGATAAAATGAGTGAATATTCTCAAGTAGGTGGCTTAAAGCCCTAAGCCAAAAATCTTAAATTTCTGTCTCTTTTCTTTATATCAATCTTGTTTTGTCACCCAAAAGTGTGAATAAGAGATGCCAGGGCTTCATTGATTTTAATTTAAAGGTCACATCTTTTTTGGAAAAGGCAATGTGATTGGCACTTTTGGTGTTTTCTTTATATTTATCACAACTTAAAGGCCTTCAGAAAAGTTAGAAAAGTAGTGAAGAAAAGAGGCATGTCATTTTAGTCATAATCTTTAGGATTATGGATGTATTAAAAATGAAAAAAGAACAAAACAGTCCATTAAAAGTGATGTTTTTTTCCTCTTTATTTTTCTTGATTTTATTTCAAGGGTGCTAGATTGCCCAAGAAGGAGATGTAAGATGTTACTTTGCACATTATCTCTGACAATCCAACTCTCACACACCTCCTGGCCTTTGCCTAAGGCAATAGTAATCACATAACTCAAGAGGCTTAACAATATTACATGTTCAGTGTTTGTCTATGATAAATAACAAAAGAAATCATTCTGAGGTGTTTTTGCTATTGTTATTTTACATCATAACATTTTTGGCGTATTTGTTTTAATCTTTATCAATCAAAATGGGCTAGATTACTCTCTAGTAACAAGTGACCCGAGATCCCAGTGGTTTAACTCAGGTTAAACTCTTTCCATGGTTTTCAGACCCCTGGTTTTCAACAACAAAAGTTGTGCTTGTGTGTGTAGTTTTTTTTTCTCATTCATGTTAAATGTCAGCCATAGATCAGAAGGTCACTCATGTCATAGAGGTAACCAAGCTATTGAATTCCCAATCTTGACAAATGCCCCCCAAATTACCAAGGCAGTAAAAGAGAATGTGTTGGCTCATACTCTAACTCTTAAAGCTTTCTTTGGAAATAGCACATATCACTTCTACCCACATTTCATTCACCAAAGCAAGTCACATGGCCACACCCAACCTCTCACTCTGGAAGAAAACCTGAAAGCTATGTCTCTCAGTCTTTCTCAAAACTAAAAACAGCATTAATTGACTACATCTCTGAGATTCTTGCTTGCTCTTGGTGTTCATTCTGGCATTCTACATGCTTTAGCTCTCAGAAAATAATTTCACGTAAAACTCAAATTGAGATGAAATAGAATTAAATGAAAGAAAAAAAAAAACAGAAAGCCCAATGGAAGTTGGAGGCCAAAAACTCTCAACAAAATGTTATTGCCCACATTAACTCAATGGCCTGAAATTCTACAACAACCAAAGAGTCTCTAAAGCTTGTATATTATTCCCATCACTCCTGTTCACTGTTACTGTTCCCTCTTCCCCCAGGTTAAGCCATCATTCTATATCTTCAAGTTGTTTGGGGGGACTCTACTATCAATTGTTGTTTATTCATAAAACTCAACTATGTAGAATAATGATCTCCCCAAAAAGCTTAAAAAGAGCTCTCTGATAAGCAAAGTGAATCACATAAAATATTAACACCAAATTTAACCATAGAAGAAACAGTCATACCTTCACTCACTGCCTATTTGTTCTCCTTTCCTTCTCAGTTCTAATAAACCTGGTTTGTGAATCCCTAGATAGAGCTCACTTATGGGTTGCCTCCTCACCATTCATAACCAAATTCTTTAACCAGAACACCCATGTTTTCTTTTGAGAAACCCCTATTCCAAATTCTCAGCCTTGTAGCCTCAGGGAGATTCATCCCAATGCCAGTCCCAAAGTAGACTCTAATTAACTTAAGCCAATCAGTATATTATCCCTTCTCCCTGGCCACATGACTGCTTTAGGAGGGCATGAGTCACAATTTCCATCAATGATGCAGTAGTAGACTCTTGATGGGGCCTTTAAGAAAAATAAAATTCTCCTGGCTCCAGTCAGAGCCATCATGAGACAATCGGTCCTCCAGACAGTCTGGAGAGAGAATGGGAGTTCTGGGAAAGCTTTAGCCATGTAGTTTCCATGAATCATCCTGAAGGCAACCCTGAGAGGAAGAGAAGGGTAGGGTCTAGAGAGTCACAGAGAACTGCACCTGGAACTCCTTCAACCCGTGAATCCCTACATCTACTATTGAGCATTTCTATTGTATCATTGAATATATTTTCTTTTTTGGTTCTATTTGTTTGGGTTTCTGTCATTTGGAACCAAAATTTTCTTAACTGTGGCATCATCACACACATAGAGAAGATCAAATAAGAAAAGAATGATCCCTATTAGTCCAGGGAGAGGTGTTGTTACGTGAAGCTTAGCTGAAAGCTTAGCTAGCGAAGAGAAGAAGAACACTGAATTAGCCTGGCACCCACAAAACCTTGCTTAGAATCACAAATCTGCTGGTTCTCCTTGCATAGGTAAGTTTAATTTTATGGACCTCAGTGTTTTCAACTGTAAAGGAAAAGAATTGCATTTGATGATTTCTTAGGTCCTGTACAGTTTTTTTTTTTACTTATATGACTTTATTAATAATATAAACATGTACAATAACTCAAAGGGGCCATTTAGGGTAAGGGTCAATAGTCCCTGAGATCCTGACTCTTTATTTGCCCACAATGCAAGAAACAATATCCATAATCATGATATCAAGTCATCAAGTAAAGTTCAAAGAAGTCTCTGTTTTATGATGGTAATTATTTTAGAAAGTCTTGAACATAAATGACTGTAATAAAATGTGCAACCAGCAATGCCACACATGTGTGCACTAAGATTTGTTCATTGCCATTGCAGCATTGTTTGTAATAATTAAAAACAGGGGGAAATACAAAGTGTAAAAGGAGTGGTAAAATAAATTTTATCACACCCTAACTATGAAAGAACAGGTGGCAAATTGTAATTGGTCATGATGTCAGGAGAAAAAAGAGGAAAAGTAGAAAAGAATGAGTGTAGGGGAGAAACTATAAGATCACCATAGGTCTTAGTTTGCCCAGTAGAGTCTCACTTTATGCAAGTGTGATTGCTAACAACCACTCTTTCACTCTCAAAAGTGTCCTTGTTTAAAAGATACATTATACAGTCACCCTAAGAAAATGAGAACTTTCTTTAATCCATTACATATATATATTTCTTGAATACTTTACAGTGAAAATATACTCATGGATCACTCCTTCAGTTAAAAAAAAAAACTTCCTGAGAATTATTTGCAACATCTGAAATACTGATTTTCAAACATCTGTAGGATCAGGGGACCTGTAATTCAAAGGACAGCTTACTGAGAAGACTCATAAGTGACACTGTTCTGACTAAAGGGAGAGGAACATGATAATGCATAGACCTTAATCCACTCGTTCTTACCTTTTATTACCATGACATGCCATGATGGGATGCCTCAGAGACCCTCTGAGAGCCATTGCTCCTAGAATTATTTTGGTTAACAGGGCAATGCATATAAGTAGATGCATAACTAAGAGCTATTTTGTAAAGGGTTCCAAAAATGAGGCAGAACTGAAGTCATTTTCTTTATATACATAAAGATTATATAAATTTAAAAGGTGAACTATAGACCAAGCTGCAAAACAGACTTAATGAAAATTTCTTAGAAAAATCTCTTGCTGTTCATCCCTTGCCAACTTTCTACAATTAGCAATATTCTTTTTCAAATACCAAACTTAGGGGGCACCTGGGTGGCTCAGTCAGTTAGGTGTCCAACTTCAGCTCAGGTCATGATCTCATGGTTCATGGGTTTAAGCCCCAGGTCAGGCTCTGTGCTGACAGCTCAGAGCCTGGAGCCTGCTTAGGATTCTGTGTCTCCCTCTCTCTCTGCCTCTTCCCCACTCACACTCTGTCTCTCTGTCTGTCAAAAATAAATAAACATGAAAAAAAATTTCAAATACTAAACTCATCACAGACAAACATGAAAGCATGTCCCTAACAAGGCTCATCACAATCCTCCTCTGGGGCACTGGCTACAGAGTGCTGGGTTACCCCCCCCCCAAAAGTGACGAAATCAGAGCCTTTGGGAATGGGGCATTGTTAAGCAACTCCCTAAGTGAAATGAACAATCTATAAGGTTTAACCCCCAAGTGGGGACTTTGCTCCCAGGATTGTGCACCCCAACCGCAAAGAGTGCGACTCTTTTCAGAGAACATCATCTCATTAGACTTCACCACAAACATTATATGAACTGAATAAAATGGAGTAGCACCATACTACCTACCAATAACACCAATTGGGTTTTAAAGATGAGCTGGTGTTCCCTGAGAAATAACTCATTGTAACACAGCTTAGCAATACCACCAGTCAAATCATGTTGCCTAACACATAATAAAATCCTATTCTGATACACTGAGCCTGATACAAAGGCATAAATACCAGACATGACTGTTTTAAGAGAATGACACCATATTTAACAGCTCAGCCAGGCCATTTGTCATTTTTTAAAGGTGTGTCATCAATCTTATACTATTCCAAAATGCAAGGCCTCTTCTGCTAGCCCTATCTACTTTAAATCTAACAACCATTTATTGACTGTCTTTTGCATGCACAGCACTCCAGTGAGAGGTATTGGAAGGGAGGCTGGGTGGGATTCACATACAGCAGATGTCTACTTTGCATTAGGTAACTGGGCCTTTTTTCTAAATTGGGTTATGATGCTTTTTGAGAGCACTTTATTTTTTAAAAGACACTATGCTAATATTGGAAACGCAACATCATTTTTGCAAAAGGTTAGTAATTACAAGGGGAAATGTCCATGCTATAATTTTTGAGAGGTAAAAATCATCTGAATTTAAAATACTATATTACGTAGAAAAATATACTAGAATAAAACATATCAAATGTTAGTCATAATTACTTGCTGCTGGGAAATTATGAGTGAGGGTAAGCATCCATTTCAGATTTTCTTTATACTACCCAAATTTTGAACAATAATTTTTTAAATAATTTTTTAAATGCTAAAGTAAATATAGAATCACAAAAATGAACACAAAGCACTACTAGCCTTAGGTAGTCAACCAACTACCAACTACGTGAAATTTTCTTTTTTACTTTTTCCTCCAAAATTCCGGTCTTCTTGGTACCCAATAAGGTTTCTGGATTTGTGTGACACTTTTCCTTTTATATTATATTTTATTCATCTTTCTGTAGTGACATTATTTATTCTGTTGCTGCACATGAACAGAATCAATGGATTTCAAAAGTACCATCCATTCTTAAGTATTTATTTAACCAGCCCAATTTTTTCCCTATAAACATGCTTTAGGTTACCAGGATACTATACAAAAGTTAGGAGCCTGTCTAATTTACAGAACAGAGATTTTATTAACCTCGTGATTTCTCCTAGCTCTGTGGGAATAAGAGTAATCCTTGCCTCAATTCCTCCTTCAAAAAAGCCAATATTCATATGGAATTGCTATATGAGATCCAATTTGGGGAATCTTCAGGAAATTTTCTTTAAAGACATAAAATTCTCCCACTTAGGGGTTCCACTCCCCACACCTATGAAATGTGCCTATCTTGAAATTACAGAGAGAGAAATGTGTTGCTTTGTTTAAGATTTAGTAGGACTGGGGCACCTGGGTGGCTCAGTCGGTTAAGTGTCCGACTTCGGCTCAGGGCATGATCTCATGGTTCACGAGTTCAAGCCCCAAGTCAGCTCTGTGCTGACAGCTGAGAGCCTGCAGCCTGCTTTGGATTCTGCATCTCCCTCTTTCTCTCTGTCTTTCCCCTGCTCACACTGTCTCTCTCTGTGTGTGTCTTAAAAATAAATAAACATTAAAAAAAAAAAGATTTAGTAAGATTGCCTGGAAGGACGTCCCACCACCCCCAATTATAATGAGGTTAAGCCCTGGAAAGACTTAGATTTTATCATTGTTCCACTGTCTCTACACTGTCAGGCCCTGCAACTCAGAGCCATGTAGATCATGTCCCTCTATTCTCTTTCACCCCAAATTACCAAGGAAGAAAGGCAATCAGATCACAAGACCCTTTAACAGAGTCACGTCCTCCACCTGCAGGTCTGAAAGAAGCGTTGAAAACCACTCATCGTTCGCTGTTGCATTTACTAGAGGATATAAGGATATGAATACCTCTGACCACTGCCAGTTCTCTTGGGGTTCTAAACCTTCTATCAGATTTCAACTATATAATCAAAATACAGTCTCATCTGGAAAACGCATCACCCCTGATTTGAGGCAATTCCTAAAACAACCTTGACACTAATACTGCAAAATAGTCTCAGACCTCCTATTGTTTCCTTTTCTATCTCAAAACCTGTGAGGGCCTTAGAAATATACCCCAGGATCTCTGCCACCACCATTCAGGCAAGTTATAATTTTTTTAATCATATGAAATTTTGAGTTCTTTTATTTTCCTCCCGTTGGTTGACATATGAACAAAACTCCTGAGCTACACGGATTTTGTAAAACAGACAAACAAGCATCCTTTACCTCCCCCTTATCTATCACAGTAGTTGCAACCAGGCACAAGCAAAATTTTAATGCATGAAGACTTTCTCTTGGTGATAAAGTCAAATATAGAATCTGAGGAAACAGCCACTCTTGAATAAAAAGCTTTTGACTAGAATAAAGAGAGGAGTGATAATACACGCAAAGCTAGTCAGCCTCAGAGAAAAGGGAAAGTCTTTACACTAATTTCTGATTAAGACACAAGAAAGCGGAAGTGGAAGAAGATTCTAAAGGCTTCTGCCCTAAAGCACAGCTCATTTTGATTCCGCCTGAATGAGGTCACTATAGCATCAGGCCTCTGCCACACTAACACTTATTAACAGTTACCAGGGAGTTATTTTTAACTATAGCTCCACTTATCATTCACATTAGGTTTTCAAAGTACAATTTCTGGGAAAGAATACAGACACCGCGGGAAGGGCAAATGTTAGTTAAATGAAGAAAGCCCAAGTTAAATTCTCTCAGCGTTATTGGTTTGCTTCTCTTTTCAGAGGAGCTGAAGAAGTCCCTGCCACAGCAGAATTTCTGCAGAATCCAACTGCAAATACAAAAAGAATTTATAGGAACCAGCTTTTGGGGGGTACTTTTTCTTTGGAGTATATTAATTAGTCAGTAACAAAGGCTTATTTAAGGAGGACTAAGAGGTGATATATTGCAATAAATTCTCAGTGATAATAGGGTGAGGCACAAATCATATGAACAATCTTGTAATGGTTGAAATACTAAACATGAAATTGGTTCAACTAATTCCTGTCTGGAACATTTCTCAGGGAATATAAAAAAATCAGTGAGTATCTATACAGCAACTTAAGTGAGCACAGCAATGTCCTAGGTACAGTTAGGGAAAGAAAAATACCAGACAGGTAGACATAAATGAATATAAACAGCATATTAAACTGGATAGGAAAGCCTAGAGGTGCAATAGGAGTTTAGTAAACGTGTGAGTAATCAAAAAGAAACTGACAAAGTCATCATCATAAAAGGAAACTGTAGCACACAGCTCTCAGCCTTTGACAAATTAAGAAAACCAAAAATAAAAAATTAGATGCCCATACTAATACTGTGATGAAATTTAATAGATTTATCTAGCATTAAATTATATATCCTGTACATATCACATTATATTCTCTTCAAATGTTAATGGAACATTTACAAAAACAGTTCCATATATTCAGCCATAAAGCAAACCTCAATACATTCCAAAGGATAAAAATTGGAGAGTTTAGATTTGCTGACCTCAATGCAATAAAACATAAATAATGGCAAAGAAATCGAATAAAAATAGCAGAAAGAATACAACGTGCTTTTAAAGAACAATATGCTTTGACCAAAGGGGTTTTGTTTCAGAAGTGTGAATGGTTCAATATTATAAACACTATCAATATAATTCATTACTTTAATAATCAAGGAGAAAAACTGAACATTCCCTTCTGAGTTTTTATAGCTACAAGCCAAAGAATACATTTATGATCTACTGAATAACATCAATAGCAAAAAAGCAGCAAGCATTACACTTGAGTCAAAACCCATGACTTTTCCACTGAAGTCAAAAAGGAACAAGGAAGTTGACCTAAATGCAACCGTATTATTCAATGTCCTTCTGGAATTTAAGATAAGAAATGATAAGTACACGTACTGATAAGAAAAAAACCACCATTGCTTGCAAATATGACTATCTACCTTGAATAACCAAGAATCACTGGACAAATATGGAAACCAATAAGTGTGTTCAAGATGGTGTCCACTTATAAAATAAATAAAAGTTAATTATATTCATTATATTCATAGTCAATAATTATTAACAATAATGAGATACATATAAAATTCCAGAATCTTTTAGTCCCTAACCAGTGTAGCCCCAATAAAACTATGCCGTCAAACCAACTCCAACATACCAGAGAGAAAAAAAAAAACATTGTTTACAATTTCCAAATATTTGCTGGTATGGAAAAAAAAAAGATTATAAAATCTGAAGGAGATGTACTTATTTGTCTCTAGAGTGTACAATGGGTGATCTAAAAGCAAACACCATGTTTATAATGGTGTTTTAATGGCACCTCATATTATTTATAACTGATCTCATCTAAGTCTGAAATGCCACTCCTAATGATGATAAAAGAAATAAATTTGGTAACTTACAGAAATTTGGCCTCTTGTAGTCCATTTGACATACGTTTTCTAGTTTAGTCACTTTGAGGAAACTATTCAATTCAAAATTTAATCTCATCATTGCTGTATGTCTTCCTTCAATAGGATTCCTTTTTTCTTCCTCCTTCCCAAGAAGACAGCTGGATGCAGGGGAAAGTTTACAGAGCCTTGCTGTGCAGACAGGAGCTTTAAGACAGTTTTGCTCATCTGTGGGTCTCCACCTCTCTGTGCTCTGGGATGGTTTGGTCTGGTCCTTTGTAATCTAGCACCAGCACCTTTAAATGTGGCTGGTCCCTCCAGCTTCTTTCTTTCCCTCTTTCTCCATCCTCTCACCAGTTGTGCTCCCTTCCCTTTCTGTCCACTGCACACCTCAGAGATATAGAACTACATCTCCCTCATTTTCCATATTTTTTCCACACCAGAAGGAAGGATATTGTTTGTAATGTTACAAACAAATATACCAAAAACAGTGGAAAGACTTATAAATCTGGGCTTAGCTGGATATCATCAAGAGGAAATTCGTGCTTCTGTGGAAAAGTATGCATTGTCTAGACTCCAAAGAACCTCTCAGATTATACAGAAGCTATTTTGCAACTTTGAGAGTTAAGGATAATTGAAAGCAATGCAAAGATATTTCTTGTCTGGGATGCCTAGGTAGCTCAGTCGGTTAAGTGTCCTATTCTTGGTTTTGGCTCTGGTCACGATCTCATGGTTTATGAGTTCAAGTCCCACTTCGGGCTCTGCACTACTGGTGTAGAGTCTGCTTAGGATCCTTTCTCTTCCTCTCTCTCTCTGTTCCTCCCCTACTCATTTCTCCCCCTCTGTCTCTCAAAATAAATAAACAAGACTTAAAACATATATTTCCTGTCTATATGTGTAAATTCTATCCTGTCTGGTAGAGGTTCAACTGACACTGACTCAGATGGGCATCCTTTTTTGATGTTAAATTTTCTGCACTATTATCCTCCATTTGTTCATCTTTTCATGGCTCCCCAGTGGTAATCCTGTTTTTCCTAGTTCAGTACTGCTTTTTCAATACCCTGATCTATACATTTGTCTGTTCTCTGGATTCTCTTTTGAACCAGTTTTAGCATCTGCCTGATACCCTCATTAATTATGAGTTAAATAAAATCTTTGCCTTGTGTTCTTTTTATGTCTATAGGACAGTGATAAAATTTACCTTTTATTCAAAATTATCCTTTAACACCACTCTAGTATATTTCAGGACCCTTTACCATTCTCCCTGTCATCTCGGAACAGAGGAATTAGCACAGTGGGGAACTGTACCTATGTGAATTTCAGGCAACTGAAAATGTCCTGCAAAGGGGATCCGTAAGACAAGGGATATTATTCTGTCCCAGAAGGATTGCGAGGATTTCATAGGAAAGAATTCCCACCAAATTTTGGGTTAGCATTGACTAGGGAGACCATGATGCAAAATTGTAATATTTGGCTTATTTCAATAGGCCCATTCCTCAGGGAGCGAATGGATTTATAGTGAGCAAGGCATATGAGGCAGGCCTCAAAACAAACATATTGCCCAACAACAGCTAGCAACAAGAACCTCATTTTGGTGACAGCATGATAGAACTTGTAATGCAACCTAAGGGTACACCAGTTTCTCAATCTTAGGAACAGCTGATATCCTCAAGGCATTTCACCTGTTCTATAGCAATATAACACATCACAAAATGACAATTTTTTTAGGACCAGAGGAAGTTGATCTTAATTTACTTCCAATGGCATATCAAAAAGAGCTTCTAAGATTGAAGAGAATTGTAACATTTACTGTCCCATAGCTATTGACATGGTGGCCCTTGGGTAAAAAAAATAAATCCTTTCTAATCAATTCAGAAAAACAATGTTACTGCATCTATTAGAAAGACGGATATTACAATGCATGTTTGTCTATTGTCAAACTGCCTTTACCTTAGATGGTAATTTGTTACATAAAGTGCTGAATATAGGTAAGTACCAGAGTCTGTGATGAGTCAAAGTTGAGGAGATACAAGAATAAATCACAATGCATATCATATCAAAATATAATGGTAAATCCACTTGGGCTCTTTTCACTATGCCACTAAGAACCTAAACTTTGGCAATACTGAGACTTGTAAAAAAATGGAAGACAAATTTTACTACTGTATATTTACCACCGCAAATACTGGGATTAAGTCTTTACCAGAACAATGTATTAGATAGTTTGGTAGTGGCTTAGATCCCTGAAAATCTGAGAGTTTTGGAGATTTTAAATCATGTAGTTTAGAAATGTGTTTTGATAGGGTATGTTTAGGGAATACTTGGGGATGATAAATATCCTTCCGGACCCAGCAGAACAGAAGCTGGGGATCAAGAAAATATCTTTTCAGATAACTACCAGATATGTAGTTGCTGGATGGCTGTAGTGGGTAGAATTGTGTCCCCCCAAAAGATCTGTTCAAGTCTTAATCCCCAGTACCAGTGAATGTGGCCTTATTTGAGAAATAAGGTCTTGAAAGATGTAATCAATTTAAGATGAGGTCATACCAGAATAGGGTGGGCCCTAATCTAATGACTGGTGTCCTTAGAAGAAGGAAATTTGGACACACAACACAGAGAAAGAACACCATGTGAAGACACAGGGCACACAGACAGACAGAAGGCCATGTAATGGGAGAGGTAGAGACTGGACAAACCAAGGAATGTCAAGGATTGCCAGCAACCATCAGAAACTACCAAGAGGAAAGAAAAGAATCTTCCCTACAGTTTCAAAGATAGCATGGTCCTGCAAACACTTTAATTTTGGGCTTCTAGACTAAAAGTTAAGAAAGTAAATTTTTGTTGTTTTAAGCCACCTAGTTTGTGGTATTTTGTTATGGCAGGCCCAGTGGTATTGTTAGTTCTGTGACATGGGGAATTAAGTCAGACCTTTCCACTCAGCATCTGTATCTGGGACACCAATGTTGCTGGAAATGAGCTAAGGTTGTTATTCTTACTTTGGAGAAGAAGTCTCCTTTGCACTAAGTAGGAAGAGGAGAATTACAGTGAATCTGGATAGGGATAAAGAAGGTGGCTTCTTCAGTAAATGCAGTGATTTGCCATTTAAATACTTCACCCCAATGGAATTATTATCATGGCCTTAGTATAGGGAATGACATCACTCAAAGGTAGGTTGTGGGGTCCAAGTAATCTTTCCAGATTTTTCTTCCTTTGTTCTGATGGCCTTCTCTGCTTTCATAGATGCTAAGTTCTCTCAGCAGTCATTAGCGACACAAACTCAACATTTTCCAGTTATATTGTATTTCCCATAGAAACTCTGCTTCATAGGAAGACACTGACTCTGATGGGCATCCTTTTTTGAACTGCTACATCTTCTCGTTTCTCTTCTCCCTCATTTGTTCATCTTTACAGAATAAAGCACTTTTGTCTCATGTTGGGAACTGAGACAGGCTCTGTCAGAGTTGGTAAGAGTTCATATTACATCCTTTAGACCCAGAAGAAGGAAAAAGGAACAAGTTTTGATTCGTAAGCTTTCACTTGGCCAGAGAAGGAAGCTGATAGCTGATGAGCACAGAGGAGGGAGTTACAGACAGACAGGGCTGAGGCAGAAAATGGCCTTTTTGTTGACAGTTTCTTCTCCATGTTTGTCCTGGAAGCACCCAAATTAGCAGGGACAGTACTCCATTTCTATCCAATGGGTAGCATGCCCTTACAGCAGTCCTAGGCATTCTTCTACTTGCTGTCATCCCCAATAGCTATGAAACAGTGCTCTAGCAGGATCACTGGCCCATGCGCTATTTTTCATTTGCTCAATTGAATGTTTCACAGAGTGTACTGTGGCAAGCATGTATCATAGGAGTTCCTGGAGGCTGAAAGTGTCAACAATGTTATATGTGCTAAAAAGGTTAAATAACACAGACGTGTCCAACAGTATGACCAAAGCACCCAGGTGATGAGGGGATGCCAGAAGGCAAAATGAGGGAAGCCACAACACTGGAAATTGCAGCATTTTACAGTGTTTGATGCTGAATGTTGTCAGCAGTGAGATATCGCATCTTCCCCATCCCATCCAGCCAATATCTTCTGTTGAAGAAAAGGATTCAAAATGAGGACCAACAAGAAAGGGATAAAAAGTATTGCAGCAGGAAATTGTGTGATAAAAATCACTTCGTTGTATTAAACCAGTCCCTGCACCATAAAACTGGGTGTCTGGTAAAAGTGCTTGAGGAAAACAATGGCTGAAGATATTAAACTGTATCATTAAAATAGAGATAAAATTGTCAGAGCCTTAATTTTTGCCTATTAAATGAAAGGGAAATGTCTCTTGAAAAGCATTACCAAAGTTTACAAGAGTATTAAAAGTCTAAAGAAATGAGAACATAGGGGTGCCTGGGTGGCTCAGTCAGTTGAGCATCCGACTTCAGCTCACATCTATGATCTCACGGTTGATGAGTTCAAGCCCCGCGTTGGGCTCTGTGCTGACAGCTCAAAGCCTGGAGCCTACTTCAGATTCTGTGTCTCCCTCTCTCTCTGCCCCTCCCTGTTCATGTTCTGTCTCAACAATAAATAAACATTAGGAAAAAAATTTAAAGAAATGAGAGCATAAAGAAATGGAGTACTAAATAATCATTCATTCAACAAATATGTCCACACCCCTATGCCAGGGAATCGTATGTAGTGATGAATGAACACAGACCCTGCTTTCATGAAGCTTGTAACCTAGTGGGGTAAAATAGGCATGGAACCAGCATGCCCACAAATGTGTAGCTGTAAACGAGGTTATAGAACATGAAAGAAAGAATGATAGTAATAGTAATGTCTAAAACAAACTATTTACATGCGTAAAGCACTATTTTAAGTTCTTCCTATGTGTATTAACTCATTTAATCTTTATAATCATCTCAAGGAGAAGGTGCTATTTTTATCCCAATTTTATAAATAAAGAAACTAAGTCACAGACAGGCTAAGTAACTTGCCCAGGGTCAGAAGGTTCATAAATAGTAAATCCAGAGTTTGAACCCATTCTACCCCCAGAATTCATGAGATTAACCAGGGCCTTATCAGAGACTTAGTACAGACAGCCAACAGGAGGGTTCAAGAAGGTCTCATTGTTGTGGTGGTATTTTTTTAAGCTGGGATCTGAAGGATGGTAGGTCTTTGCTGAGGGCAGCAGGGAGCCAAGGGAGTTCTAGGCAGAGGTAAGAGCATGGGTTAAGGCTTCAGGGCAGGCAGGAGCTTCTGGCAAAGAAGACCTCAAGTAGTCTGTCTTCCTGGAGCATGTTGAGACTGTGAAACCACATACGACCAAATAACATAAGATGGCATAGTAACCAATACTGATTTATTATATTTTTAAATCATCACAAAGAAACATGCATAAAACAATATTAACTCATTTTGTTTTCTGTTTATTTTCTTTTTCATAATAATATAAAGGAATATTCACAAAACAGTATGAACTCGTATAATGGTACAAATAAAAAACTAAGAGTATACATAAAAATATTAATACTAGTTATTTTTGGATTATGCCTTTCCTTTCCTTTTGCTCATTTGTAAATTCCAAGTTTTTTCCAATGGACACGTATTATTTTTATGACAAAAAAATATATAAAATTTAGGAACACATATTACTTCAAATATTTAACAAACTAGAGAGGGTAATTGTTGGACTAATACTTTGAATATTTTGGCAAGTGGATAGTCTCTTCAACGAATAGTATTGGAAAAACTGAATATCCACACACCACAAAACTGAAATTGAACCCCTATCTTAAACAAAATCAACTCAAAATGGATAAAAGACTTAAACATAAGACCTGAAATTGTAAAACTAGAAGAAAACAGACAGGAAAATCCCCTTGATACTGGCCTTGGCAATGACTTCTTGGATATGAAACCAAAATTATAGGCAACAAAAGCAAAAATAGACAAATAGCCTACATCAAACTAAACTAAAAAGCTCTGCACAGCAAAAGAAATAAGCAAAATAATGAAAAGGCAATCCACAGAATGTGAGAAAGTGTTTGTACATCATGTATCTGGTAAGGGATTAATTTGCAAAATACATGAAGAACTCCTTCAACTCAATAGCAAATAATAATAATAATAAGTAACTCAATTAAAAACTGAGCAAAGGATGTCAACAGCTATTTCGACAAAGAAGACGTACAAACGGTCAGGAGGTATATTAAAAGATGCCCAACAGTATTTGGGAAATTATCAGGAATTATCAGGAAAATGAAAATCAAACTACAATGAGATGTCACCTCACAACTTTTAGGATGCCTATCAACAACAACAATAAAAAGAAATAAGTGTTGATAATTTTGTGGAGAAATTGAAACTCTTGTATAGAATTTGTGAGAACGTAAAATGGCTCAGTAGCTATGAAAAACAAATATAGAGTGCCATATGATCTAACCATCCCATTTTGGGGCATATATCCAAAAGAATTGAAATCAGGATCTTAAAGAGATACCTAAACTCCAACGTGCATTACAATATTATTCACAATAGCCAAGACATGGAAACAACCTAAGTGTCCATCGACAGATGCACAGATAAAGCCCATGAGGTATAGACATACAATGGAATATAATTCAGCCTTATAAAAGAAGGAAGTCTTGCCACTTGTGACAACATAGATAAACTTGAGGACATTCTGCTAAGTGAAATAAGCCAGTACAGAAAGATGAATATTACATGATTCCATTTATATGAGTTATCTAAAATAGTCAAACTCATAGAGGCAGATAATACAACAGTGATTTCCAGGGATTTGGGGGTTGGGGAAATGAGGATTTATTATTCAATGGGTATAAAGTTGCAGTTATGCTAGATCAATAAATCCTCAAGATCTGCTGTACAACATAGTGCCTACTGTTAATAATATGTATTGTGCACACTGAAAGTTGTTAAAAGGGTAGATTTCATGTTAAGTGTTCTTACCAAACACAAAAAAAAGAAAATGAGGAGACGTGAGAAAACTCTGAGAGGTATTAGATATGTATATTACCTTGATTTCTGGCGATGGTGTCATGCATGTTCACATATGTCCAAACTCATCAAATTGCACACATTAAATATGTGTGATTCTTTGTATATCAACTATACCTCAATATAGCTGGTTTTTAAAAAAGGAACATTTTGCTAAATGCTGGTTTATATCATAACTTTAACATAAAGGGAGCTAAATTTGTACAGTTAAGAAAAATCAATCTCCCTCATTTCATCTATCTCTATCTCCCCTTCCACTCTCCCTCCCTCCCTGTCTCTCTCTCTCTCTCTCTCTCTCTCTCTCTCTCTGTTATTTTCTCTGTGTGTGTGTGTGTGTGTGTGTGTGTGTGTGTATGCACATGACTGTGTGTTTATAGGTATTTACTGATAATCTTTGCCATTTTCACAACAAACTTATTTCATATGATTCTCAGAGATTTTAATTACCTTACTATTACTATTTAATTCATTGCCTGTCAAAAGCTGAGATTTCAAACAGGATGCTTTGAGATTTTTTACATAGTTCAGCATTTTTTATATGGTTTCCTTATCTATTAGCTAGGCAGCTCAACTGAATATACTTTGTCCAGAAACATAATCCATCTAAACAAAGTTTACATAAAAATGAAGTAAAAACTAATTGTGCCTGCTTTGGTCTTAGTTTCTAGAAATTTTTCTGATACCATAATAAGCAACCTCTAAAAACTACTTTGACTACACATATTTTATTAACTGAATTGTATTGGCAAGTGCTTATGGCTAGTCTGCTTTTTCCCTTCCCACAAAGAAACACAATTCCAAAACCACATATTCCTTTCTTGATTCTAAGGGCCCTTGGGCAGTGGTTAACAGAGCTGAGTTTATCCTTTATATTGAGATGAATAATGCATGGCAGTAAAACACCAGTTGGCCAGCACTACTGTTGAAAGCAGATGACTGATCACATTTGACTGATAGGAGCCCTGTGAACACAGTACATGTGGAGAGATCCCTTGTCAGAGTAGTTCCATTGGCCCCAGCCCTGGGTTCTTACTAAAACACAAGTGTGAAATGCTTTTGACGTTACTTCACCTCCCATGTCCCCATGCTGAAATGCAGCCTCTGTCACTCATTTGCAAAGAATAGCCTGAATAGCCAAAAAGTTGACTGAACTCATTCATATGGAATTTTTTTTAATATTAGAGAGGTTTAAATAAGTAGAATAATCCTAAGTAACTAAAAGTTAGTATCATCTTACCCATAAAAATTGATTATTTCTGCCAATTGTTTAATTTCTTGAAATCTAGTTTATTTCATACTTCCTACTCACTGTTTTTCTTTCCTTTTTTAATTCTTTTTTTATTCTGTTTTCTCTAACTGAAACCCTCCATCCATTCTAACCATCTAAAAAAATACATGTCTCTCTATTGATTTTCTCCTCCAAATGATACATTTAAAAATATTCATATCTTACAGAAAGATGTCTATTTTGGCCATCTTCCAGACAGGCTCAGATTCTTGCATGACTTCCTGGATTTTGCTGAACATTCTCCTTAATATCCAATGTCTTCTTATTTCCATTCTTTCCCATTTTTGCAGAATATACATCCGAAGAAAGCATATTTTTGTCAGCATTCTCTCAATATAAATCCCAATATAAAAGACATACTTTAATTAAAATAACAGTAGGAAATGCTGGTTGAAAAATTTATATGTGCCATATATATATCATGCTAAGGATTTCTAATGTTTTATTTTATTAAATTGTCAAAATAATTTCATGAAATAGACTCTAGTATTATCTTCACGGTACTGATGAGAAAACTGAGTTTTATGCAAGTAAGCAATTTGCCTAGGATCATAAATATAGGCAGAGGCAGAATCGGGATCCAGACACAGAGATGTCTAATTCCAAAACCCACTTTTCTAAGTGCTATGTATGATTGCTTTCTAACAGTTCAACTGGGGAAGGAAACAGAGAGCCTGGACCTACTGCTTGCCTCTTACAAATGTAATATGGCACAAGTGAGAGGATGTCACCTCAAGGATTAGATTGCAAAGAGTGTGGCTTCTATCTCATTTGCTCTCTCTTCCCTTCTCACATGCTTACTCTTATGAAACCAGCTGCCATGTTGTGAGCTGCCCTAGAAAGTGGTCTATGTGGCAAGGAATTAAAGGAGGCCTTCAGCAAACAGCTAATAAGGAATTGAAGCTCTCAGCCCAATATTTCATAGAGAACTAAATCCTACAACAACCACAGAAATAACTTGGAGTGAATCTTCCCCAAATTGAGCCTTCAGATGAGACCACAGCCCTAGCTCACAGGTTCACTGCAACAGACCTTGACCCGGAGTTGCCCAGCTAAGCCACACTCGGATTTCTCACCCACAAAAACTGGGATAATAAATCTTTTTAAGTCAAGTTCTGAGGTAATTTGTTATACAGAAATAGATATACCAAGTAATAGAGAAATATGAGGAAACAATAATCTCCCTCCTCCCTGCTGCAGTCATTCTGGAGGATAATGTAGCAATAGTTAGTAATATATGAATTACATTATATGATTCAGCAATTGCACTGAAAAACTGTCACACACATCCCAAAAAGACTATAGGTAGGGATGTTACAGAGTGTTGTTTGTTGTAGCAAGGACTTGAGAGCACCCAGATGTCCATCATCTGGGAAATGAATAAGTAAAATGTGATGCATGCAGCCTATAAATACTATGCCTTAGATCTAAGCAATGATACAGCAACATAGATGGAATGTTGAGTTAAAATAGTGAAAAAAAGCATGACATTATAATTGAGTACTATTTTGAGAAAATTAAAATATTTGCTACATAACAGTGTATTTTTCAAGGATGCATAAATATTCTAGTACATGCATCAAACACATTAGACTTTGTATAGGAACCTATTGTAACTGTGTTATTAAATATGGAATATGACTAATTCAGCTCTGTTCCTAAAACACCAGAAAGCAAACACAAAAGGGTATGTTATCTCCTTTTTCTAAGTTTTCATTAAGACTTCATCTCAGGCATCTTTTCTGGTATATCATATCCTTACTCCTTTTCCAGTAAATCACTGCAGAAATGGAGTTCATTCAAGACACAGAAGTGTCTTCTCTTTAGAGAAACAACTTCACCAATAGCTCTCTTTATTCTGAACTTGCATTTGAAGGAAATGAAAAGTTCTCCCAATGCCAAAAGTACCAGATCTATATTAAGAAAGTTTTAGTGACTACTGAGAAAATTCAGACAAAAGATATTAGGTAAGAATACATTGTAGTGAATTAGTGAAAAGTATTATAGGATTGTTCACTTTACATCATGTGGAAGCTTAGAGAACGACAGGCTTATCAGCTGATACAACATATTCCCAGTTGGTCAGCCCAACTCAGTTAAGTTTTTATTAAATAACTATCAATTTGTACAGTATTTTTTTCCTGAGATACATGAGGAAATACAGATGAAGTATGTAATAAATATGATTCCCTCCCTATAGTAACTTATTTTCAGTTTTTATGTTGGAAAACCAAGAGAGAGAGAGATTGATATAAATACAGAAACAGTATAAAAGACAGAACTAAATAGATAATGGATTGCAAAGATCATCAAATGTGAGGAAAAGTTATTATCCCCATGCAAAAATACTCCTCTGGAGATTAAAAAGAATTCACTAATAGTTAAGAAGATCAGTAATCCTATTTCATGGCTTGGCAATACATTTCAGATGTGATAACTAAACCAAAAGAGCAAGAAATACAAAAATCTCTGTATGACCAACTTACACCAGGAAATTCTAACTTAATTCTCAGCTTTAACCATTAGACAGAACTTCTTTTATCAACTGTACTTTCTCTAGAGCTTATTCGGTCAAAAGATAAGAAGTTCTTTAGCCAATGGGTGGTTTTGAATAGAGCAGAAGGAAATAATTCTGTGCAATCGGATCAGAAAAGACTGTCATTGTGTTGGGTAATAATATCCTGTTGTGAGATTGGTCCTTTCAGGCAAAAGGTTTTAAAGACTCATCATGTATGTGTTTCTTATTATTTTCCTCTTCATCCACTAGCTTAAAGAGTAGGTTATTTCTAACAAGCAGCAATTATCAAGTGTTCTAACAGTCCTGGAGATGTCTTCCTAAAAATACAAAACAAAATGAACTAAAAGAGAAACGAGCAAGATAAATGAGTAGTATTTTATAAAACCATTAGAACAAACCATGGAAAAGATCTGTTTCTGAGGGAAATAATTTAGAAAAAGTAAAATGTAGTTTCCTTCTCATCTTGCAGCATAGAACACAGGATAAATCTTGGAGAGATCTCCTGGCTAAAAGTAATATATAACTTCTGGATTGAAGCTTTGTTTTGTTTTTCCCTCTCTCCCCCCCCCCATTTTCTTATATTATTATACTGTTAAGGTTGACAATAAGAAACACTTTCAAACTTGTGTTAATAAGGCTAGTTGTTTCAACTTTACACGTGATAGGACTGCATAGGAATGCTCAGAGTCTGGCGGCTGTGGCGAGAACAGCAAGGAGGACAAGATCAAGGAAATCTAAGGAGCATTATATACATCTGAACAGACAGGCTTTACGAAAGGAATGGAGATAAAATCTTGGGGGGATACCAGTTAGAAGTGGATCAGCAAAATTCCCAAGTGTCTGACTTCTCTTAAACTTTAGTACATTGAGAAAATTAAATTACTTGTTTAATAAATCTGATTTAAACTATGTGATTTCCTGTTCTGGATACAAGTTTCTACATTGCAGAGGACATTCCCCTCCTAAAAGAAAACATTTGGATTGTATTTACTGTGAGCAGAACAGTTTCAAACATCCTGGTCCCAGTTAAATATGGCATTGAAGTATGTTTGTCCTTTTTTTTTTTTTGTACTAAGGAATATCATTCTTTGACCATCACCCATGCTAATAATAAAATAATTTGTATTTAAATGCCATGTTTTTCACAATCATACAGTAATAAATCAAAGGGTGAAGACTGTACTCATCTATGAACTGCTCATTTTTTTTCTGTAAATTTCCCTTTTTCTAGAGTGGATTTTTGTGCCATTGAACCTTCAGTGACATAATAGAGTTGAATCAATTGAAAAACACTACCAGCCACTGCTTTTACTTTGTGTATATGCATCTGTGTGAGTCTGTGTGAGTGTGTGCAAGTGAGTGTGTGTTTTTCACATACAACTGAGATAATACTTTTTTGATAAAGCCAACCATCCAAATTAAATGTCTATATTTTCCCTCCAGAGAATATATTTATTACTGCTGTTTTGTCTTTTTATGTTGGAAAGAGCAAACTTGCAATTTACAAAAACACTCCCTGAGGTTGAGCACGTAGAAACAATCTTGAACACCTACTTAATAATTTTCTCTTAAATAAATAGCTATGACTTTAGCTGTGATCTTTTCATTTCTACTGGGTTGCTAATTACCATGGTAGATTATTAATTCCAAGCTGAATGTTTCAGGGTGTCATGGCCTGCTGGGACAAAACAGGCCAATCTAATGGGGGCATCCAGGTCATTAAAGGGTGTGCTGCCAACAACATGAACATGTAAATTAGTTCAGGGAATGACACTATGAATAAGTGAGTCTGATAATTATATTGGTGCTTATTTACATTTCCAGGCTACAAATGGGCTATGTTCCAAAACTTCATAGACCGGTTGGTACTGGTTGAGAACTCAAAATGCATAGAAACAATGCAGTCAAACGGAGCTTAAAATCTGACTCTCCTGAAAAACCTATTTTACCAATAGTAGCTTAAAGACTGTAGATTTGCATTTAAAATAGAAAGATATTACAAATAAATAAGAAATAGAATGGATATGTGTATTTTTTTCTCAATCCATATTCTGGAATGGAAAATACTTCTAGATGATCTTGTAGTCACCATCAGTTTGTACATAAACTACTCTGGTCCTCAGTAGCGAGGAAGATGGAGTTCAGGGAATATGTCTGTCACACAGGAGTGGCTGATGCCATTAAAGGAGCCCTAAAGTGATGGTCCTCAATATTTTATCTAGAAGCCTGTTGGAGTTCTGCTTCTCTCCCACTGACCCATGAGAGAATCTCTGGCATGAAGCCCAACCCAGCCCCTCTTCTCCTCGAATCTAGAGCAAGGAAAAAATTGAATGTGCTGTGCTGTGTGTGTGTGTGTGTGTGTGTGTGTGTGTGTGTTGAACTGGGAAGGGTGAGGAGATAATCCATTACTCTGGTTTCAACCACATCTCTTTACTCCTAAAGTCAAGAAAATTGTTTAAGAGATAGCAATTGTTCTCTCAAAAGGAGCTCACATCTCTTAATAAAGAAAGACCTATGTCTATATCACAGCATTCACTGCCCCTACTCTGCCTTGTCGCATAACTTTCTCTCCCCCTAAATCCCACATGAATGGCTAGGACACAGAGGACATAGTGGTGACTTATTTCTCCATTTCACCCTCACACCCTTTGTGGAAGAGTGGACCATAAGCAACGTTTCTGCTCCATCTAACATTTCAAATCTATGCTATCGAGGAACCCATTATGCAATTCTATGGATCAGTTATACAACAAAATCAATCCCAGGTTGTCCCCTGACTTTAAATTGGTCACAAATATTAAAGTTTTATACACTATCATAACTTCATTACCTGGTATGAAAATTGAGAACACCTTACAAATTGAGAATTGTACTTAAAAGTATGTTCCACATTATCTTTTGTCTTCCGACTTCACTACTATTTTCTAAAGCCCTTTTGTTTTTAAGGATATGTCAATAATAGTTACCATAGTTGTTACAAATTATCAGATGAAAGAAAGGAGTTAAAGCCACTAGTTTATGATCCATTCACTCTCTTTCCAAGGGGTGCCCCCAAGGTAAAGAAAAAAAATAAATAAAAGCAAACAGATAACTAATATCCTTACCCACTAGGCCTTTGGGTAATTAGACTAATTATATTTCTTAAGGGAAAGAGACCTTATCTAACAATGACTAAATGTCTTTGGTTAAAGGATCGCTTATAATAAATAAACCAATTTACAGACAATAAATAAATCTATGAGTCATGGATCCTTTAAGGAGGTCGCATTAACTATACAATAGCAAGGGTATAAAATGGCAATGTTTCATAATTCACACATAATTGCCTATTGTGTCACATACCCAGAAAACCTCACTTGGCAACCCCATCTATTATTCTAGCTAAAGAGAGTGAGATCCATGTGAGAAAGTACCTGGGGAGCCACACTTGATGTCTCAGACCTCTCTTTGCTTTCTCTTTGTTTCTTGATCTATGGATTTGAAGTTATTAACAAAGTTTGATACAAGGTTAGATTTCTGGTTCTTACAAGTCTGCTCTGATAAACTGATACCTTGTGTTATCTTATCAGGCTATAACCTCAGCTGTGCAAAAATATAACTTCCTTAATTTCTTTTTTTATTCAACATATAATTTGTACCCCCATATCACTGGTTTGGCAAGAAAATTTCATCTTTATCCCCAATCTTTTCAGAGCCCCTCACTTTGTTCCTTTTTTAGGATTAGGTGAGTTCCTGGGTTTATGGAGTATAAAGGTGTTGGAGGAAAGAAGCAATCAATAAAAAATTAGCATCACCTTATGACATTCCTTGTTTGTCTCTGCATGGTCCCTTCAAGTCTGTAGCCTTCCACTGTTTCCATATTCTTCTTCACACCCATTCCTGATTCCTTATGTCTAGACTCATGGTGCTACCCTTATCCCTCAGGACTTTGCCATCTTTTTCTCTCAGACCTATGCCCTCTCTGTTCTCATAGCCTCATGTTTTCTCCAAACTCAGGAACTATTTTTCCAATCTAAACATAATGTCTTTCCCTCTCTCTCTCTCTCTCTCTCTCTCTCTCTCTCTCTCTCTGATAGAGGAACTGTATTAGTTTTCTATACTGCTGTGACAAATTACTGTAAAACATAGTAGTTTGAAACAACATTAATTTATCTCACAGGTCTGTACATCAGAAGTCCCAACACAAGCTTAAACCAAAGTTTAGTAGGTTTGTGGACCCCTGTAGAAACTCTAGGGGAAAATACATTTCCTTGTTTTTTCCAGATTCTAGAAGCCACCCACATTCCTTGGTTCATGGCCAAGGCCATGAACCACGTGTGAGCCACAAGGCCATGTGTGAAGCACACATCTTCAAGGCCAACAACATCTCTCCATAAATATAGTGGGGAAAGTTGTTCCATTATAAAGGACGCTTATGATTTCATTAGCCACCCAAATAACCCAGGATAGTCTCCCCATTTCAATCCTTAACCTTAATCACATCCGCAAAGTACTTATGCCATGTAAAGTAACATATTCACAGGTTCTAGGGATTAGGATGTGGACATCTTTAGAAGGCCAATATTCTACCTACCAGAAGAACCTATCAAGATATTCTTAACAGGCTTATTTTTTTGTAAAATAAATGCATGAAGGTGTTAACTTGAAACAGAGAAAAGAGCAATTTTATTTAAGTAAAAATGAGTTTATTCAGGAATAGCAGAGGAATTTTAAGTTGGGACAAGCAAGCTACAATGAACCATAGGCAGGTCCAAAGAGACAAATGGAAAGATCTTTTTTTTTATACTTTATTTATTTATTTATTTATTTATTTATTTATTTATTTATTTATTTTAGGCTTTAAGGAAATTGGGGAGGGTTATTTTGAACAAAAGTTTGCTGGGGAAGAGTTTGAGTTGTAATGGTTTCTCATTGGCTGTAAATGGTGGTTAGTGCATTGTTGCCGGGTCAGGGAGGGGAACTTTCTTTCATTAAAGGCAGGAGATAAAATTCTTATGTGAAAAGTGCCCACCCTTGTCGAAATAATTCTTATTTTCCTTCTTCCTGCTGGTGATGCAGGCTGCAAGGAGTGGTTCTACGTGAGAACACCCCTTCAGGCCTGCCCAACTCCATGTTAAATCAGGTTTCCTTCATTTTTATAAAGGCTAACATGTTCATGTATGTATTCTAAAACACTCTTTCTATACGGGATATTAAATAATTGCATTGAATGTGCCATAATTTATCTAGCAATATGCTCTTGCTACACTTCCAGGAAATTTCCCACTTTTCATCATAATTCGTGGAATGATAAACCTTCTTACATGTGAATCATTCTGTGCATTTTTAAATCATTGGCTTAGAGAAAGCCCTGATGTAAAATTACTGAATTATTGATCACAACATTTTTAAGACTTTTGGTACAATTTGTGGTTCTCTTCCATGCACTGAAGGAATCTGAAGGTCTTTGAGGACCAGGAATGCTGGAGTGGATGGAACTTATTCCTGGAGGTAAATCACTTGAGAAAACTTGGAACTAGGCCTTCAAGGAAACTGCTTCCTTTTCCTTGATAAAACTGTTCTTTGACTACCCTGTCACTGCATACATTTTCTGGAAATAACTTTTATTATTGCTCATACAATATCTCCTTCTAATTTTTAAATGCAAACGTTAAAGTCACTCATAATCTCACCAACCACTATTTAAATTCTAATATATATTCTTCTACATACTGTGTGTATGGTGTGTGTGTGTGTGTATATATATATATATATATGCATATATATATGCAAATATATTATGTAAAATATATTACTTATAGTATTCTATACATGTAAGATCAACTTTTCACAAATATAAAAAAATGTTTCAAAATAGCTTTATAGTTATGTCATGCATACAAAAGTAATTATTTTCTTAAGACAAATATCCAGAAGTAGCACTGCTGGAATATGTATGCTTTAAGAAAATAGTTATTACCGAATCGATTCCATCAATTAACCTTTTCCCTAGCAGATAAGAGAGTCCTCTTCCTTCTGTTGATGACCACACTATTATTTTTAAACACTATCAATTTTATAAAAAAATATAATTTAGACTTCTCTAGATGACTCACTAGGCTAAATGTGTTTTCATGTGTTTACCTACCTTTTAATTTCCTTTATGTAAATAAAGGAAATGATTATGTAAATTAATCATTTATATCATTTGACCATTTTTTCTAGATGGATTAGTAAGTTTCACATTTTAAAAATATTGCAGGATGACCATAGAAAGAACATATATGCTACTACGGTTTTCACTGGTCTTTTAACTGTATTGTTAGTTATTTTTGCTAGCAGAGTGATTATCAATTTCATGGACGATTTAGTAATTTTTAATTTATTGTTTCTACTTTTGCACTAGAGTTCTGGGAATCCAAGCAAGGTATATTCAAGTTACACTATGCTTTTCTAGAAGTCTGCAAAGCCCTGCACACCACAGCCTCTCTCTGAAATGATCCTTAATGCTCTGTTGATCATTCTCAGTAAAATATGACTGACAACATAATTTGTGGCACTTAGTGCAAAATAAAAATGGAACAGTCCCTTGTTCAAAAATTATTAAGAATTTCTAGATAGTGAAAACAGAGCATTAAACCAAGCATGGAACCTTTCTAAGCATGACCACACGTGACTGCACAGGTCACATACCCATAAAGTTAGCCCAGCCCCAGCTACAACTAACTGATCAGAGATACTTGACCCAAAGACCAAAGATCTAGGCTGGCCTGTCGCTATAAAGGTTGGTGTGAATATTCTATTTGATTAGATGTCCTATATTGAGTAACAACTGGTAGAATCATTCAGATTCACAGTTTTGGAGAATTTAAACTTGGAAGAGAGTGGGAGACAAAGAAAGAGAGAGAGAGAGAGCTAGAGAACCTACACCTCTCTCAAATGTTTAGTTACTTGACTTATCCACCATCAATCACTTCAAAGTCATCTTTCCCTCTACCATCTGACCTTTACCAAACACTAACTTCTTGCTTATAGAATATTTGGTTGCTTTCCTGGGTGTTAAATTCTGAATAGTTTGGGGCACCTGTGTGGCTAGTCAGTTAAGCATCCAACTCTTGGTTTTGGTTCAGGTCATGAATTTGCAGTTTGAGAGTTTGAGCCCTGCATTGGGCTCTGTGCTGACAGTGTGGAGCCTGCTTGGAATTCTCTCTCCCTCTCTCTCTCTGCCTCTCCCCCACTCACTCTCTGTCTCTCACAATAAATAAATAACCTAAAAAATTTTTAAAAATAAAGTTCTAACTAGTTCAATAAGAATTCTGCACTAATTTAAGTTATTTTTGTGATTTTTTTGGTATCACTTTTCAAAGTCACATCCTAAATTTTTGGAATGAAATACCGATGTGACCGGGAAGGACAACGAGAAGGAGCAAAAGTCAAAGGTTCTAGTTCAGCAAATGTTATATTTGGGATATCCATTGGACATTCAAGCAGAGATGCCAAGCCCTCTGTAGGTCAGGGAGAGGTAGAAAAGGAGATAATAGATTTTGGGGGGTCACTGACATATAAACAGTATTTATAGCTGGACTGGATAGACCTATCTGAGAAAAGTGAAGAGAGCTCATAGAAGGGACCAAAAACGACGCCTGGCCACTAATGATTGCTGGGTAGTGATATTATTCATGATTTTTATTTTCCTACCTGGGCTCTTTCTATTCCATAGTTTTTACCACAAACAGGTATAGTGCTTAAGGTCATAAAAAAGTAATTAAAAATTGAAGGTCATTTATTTTGTTTTTATAGACCTGCCAAAGAGTTAGCTTTGAAGCATTCAGTTGTTAATTAAAATGTGAATGGTAAATACTTACACATTTTATTGTATGTTAAATATACTTCCATAAAAATGCAAATGCAAAAAAACCCCATAATTGGTAAGGATTGTTGTTGTACAGATATTATAGTTTCTATTTCTTTGAGAAGAGGACAGAGTGCACTAAATGTGAAAACACTTGATAACTAACTTACATGCTTACAGGGCTTTTAATATGGGGTATTTTATTTTGTTTTGTTTTGTTTTTGTTGCCAGAAAGAAAATTTTCCTAAAAATGCTTTCCCTCAGCCTATTGTAAAAGAAAGTACGCTGGAAAAATTGAACAAGGTAAAAAAGGAAAATGTTACTTCAAATGTCGTTATCATAAATTCAAGTTGCTTAAGGAAACCAAGTTGTGCCCTTTGGTGGCAAAAGTGAAAATGCACCCCCACATCACTAGGTTATTTACTCAACAATGATAAAATAGACGTGTTCTCTGACCTTTTTGGCTTAAAGCCTGGTGAAGGAGCAGGTGTTAAACTGAAAAGTAATTGAGGTGAAATAAAAAGAGAGGGTTTGCTGAATGAGACAATGTGAGGGAGCACATTGGAGACTGGAGATTGGAGGGTCAAGTCATCCTCTCTGGGGGAAAGACATAGAAACCAAAATGTGGAAGATGAATAGTGTGGTAGGCTGTAGGCTGAATAAGGTCTCCAGAAGTGTACACATCTTAATGTCCAGAACCTGTGAATGTTACCTTCAGTGGTGAATGGACTTTGCAGACATGATTGAATTAAGGATCTTAAAATGCAGAGACACCCTAGATTATACAGATTATACAGACACCCTAGATACAGATATATTAAATGACCTCACAAGTAAGACAGATGCAGGAGCAGTCAGTCAGAGGAGAAGGCAATGTGCTTAGAAGATGGAAGAAGAGGCCACAAACAGAGAAGTACAGGTATCCACTAGAAACTGAAAAAGGCAGATAAACCAGTTCACGCCAGAGCCCTGGGAAGGAAGCGTCTCTGTTGGATCCGGCCCCTCCATGGGACTCTGAGGAAAAGCTACCACCAGGTAGACACCGTCTGTCACCATGGGTAAAGGAGACCCCAGCAAGCCACGGGGCAAGATGTCCTCGTACGCCTTCTTCATGCAGACCTGCTGGGAAGAGCACAAGAAGAAACACCCAGACTCTTTGGTCAATTTCGCTGAATTCTCCAAGAAATGTTCCGAGAGATGGAAGACCATGTCTGAGAAGGAAAAGTCGAAATTTGAAGATACGGCAAAAAGGGACAAAGCTCACTATGACAGGGAGATGAAAAATTATGTTCCTCCCAAAGGTGACAAGAAAGGAAAGAAGAAAGACCCCAATGCTCCTAAAAGGCCTCTGTCTGCATTCTTCCTGTTTTGTTCTGAACATCGCACAAAGATCAAAAGTGAACACCCTGGTTTATCCATTGGGGATACTGCAAAAAAATTGGGTGAAATGTGGTCTGAACAGTCAGCCAAAGATAAACAACCATATGAACAGAAGGCGGCTAAGCTAAAAGAGAAGTATGGAAAGGATATTGCTGCATATCGCGCCAAGGGCAAAAGTGAAGCGGGAAAGAAGGGCCCTGGTAGGCCTACAGGTTCAAAGAAGAAGAATGAACCAGAGGATGAGGATGAGGAGGAAGAGGAGGAGGAGGAGGAAGATGAAGATGATGAGGAAGAGGAGGAAGATGAAGAATAAACGGCTATCCTGTAATGATATGTGTGGAGTGTGCGTGTGTGCTCAGGCAATTGTTTTGCTAAGAATGTGAATTCAAGTGCAGCTCAATATTAGCTTCAGTATAAAAACTGTACAGATTTTTGTATTTTGTATAGATAAGATTCTTTGTAGAGAAAATACTTTTTTAAGAATGCAGGTTGTAGCTTTTTGAGGGGCTACTACATACAGTTAGTAAAGCTTCTGATGTTGAATGTTTCCAAATATTTAATGGTTTTCTTTTTAAAAATTTTTTTAACGTTTTATTTATTTTTGAGACAGGGAGAGACAGAGCATGAACAGGGGAGGGTCAGAGAGAGGGAGACACAGAATCCGAAACAGGCTCCAGGCTCTGAGCTGTCAGCACAGAGCCCGACGCGGGACTCGAACTCACGGACCGTGAGATCATGACCTGAGCCGAAGTCGGCTGCTTAACCAACTGAGCCACCCAGGCGCCCCTTTAATGGTTTTCTTAATTTCTTGACTTGTGTACTGTAGCACAGCAAACTTGTAGGAATTAGTATCAATAGTAAATTTGGGTTTTTTAGAATTTTGCGTTTTGTTTTTTTTAAAAAATTGTAATGAAATTATGTATATTAAAAAAAAAGAAAGAAATTGAAAAAGGCAAGGAAACAAATCCTCTTCTCAGAGCCACCAGAAGCAGTTAACCCTGCTGACACCTAGACCTCAGTCTAGTAAAACTGATTTTGGAGTTCTGCCCTCCAGAACTATACCACACTAAATTTTGTTATTTTAATCCACCAAGGCTATGGTAATTTGTTATAGCAGCTGTAGGAAATCAATGCAAGGAGGGATTATCTAGAAGAACAGAGAGGAATGTGAAGGTACCTTCTAGGGAACTGTAGATACCCAGTGCACCAGAAGAAAATGCTTGGTGTTCAATATTTTGGAGGAATAATAACTCAACGGGAACAAAAGCATAAGATTGGGTTGGGGAGAGAAGACAGCACTAGATTATGCCAGGTCTTGCAGGTATTAAGGATTTTTCTATCAAAGACAGTGGGAAAAACATAAAGAATTTTAGGAAGATGAATGATTTTTTGAAGATCACTTGGGCTCTTGCATAAAGAATATAAATTGTAATGAGGACGAGAAGGATGATCAGTTTGAGTTTATTAGAGGAAAGGAGCTGTCAGTTAAAAGTGTAGGTTCAGGGGCTCCTGGGGGGCTCAGTTGGTTGAGCATCCGAATCTTGACATGGGCTCAGGTCATGATCTCACCATTCGTGAGATCAATCCCTGAGTCAGGCTCTGTGCTGACAGCGCAGAGCCTGCTTGAGATTCTCTGCCTTTCTTTCTCTCTCTCTCAAAATAAATAAATAAACATTAAAAGAAGAAGAAATATAGGTTCAAAGAGGGATCAGATAAAGTGGTAAGAGCTGGGTGCTTGGTAAGGGTACTAATGCCAATCATCCATGGATGGATGCTGAGGAGCGTTATTCTAGGTCTGCATTTATTTTGTCTAATTTATCTTGCAGTTCCATTTTGATAGATGCCCTAGTGGTTCTGGATGGTTCTACATGGTTTTGTAAACATAGAGTGGAGTGAAATAATTTGGCTTACTTTATAATCAAATTGATCATTCTTTAGATAAAGAGTCAACAATCTATGGTCATGGGTTTAATTAGTCCACTACCTCCTTTTGATTGTAGATATTTCTTCTTTCTAACATGTACATTCAGTGCTATAAATTTCCCTCTAAGCATTGCTTTTGCTGCATCTTACAAATTGTGACAAACTGTATTTTCATTTTAATTTAATGCAAAATATTTTTAAATTTCTCTTGAGACTTCTTTGAGCCATTATTTAGAAGTGTGTGGTTTAATCTCCAAATACTTTGGCATTTTCCAACTATCTATCTGTTTTTGAT
This sequence comes from Lynx rufus, assembly GCF_022079265.1. Lineage (NCBI taxonomy): Eukaryota > Metazoa > Chordata > Mammalia > Carnivora > Felidae > Lynx > Lynx rufus. The sequence continues at coordinate 92,323,792 of NW_025814896.1, read as the reverse complement.
TTCTAGTGTAATTCCACTGTGGTCTGAGAACCACAGTGTATGGTTTCTACTCTTTTAAATGTATTAAAGTGTGTTTAATGGCCAAGGATGTGGTCTATCTTGGTGAGCATTCCATGTGAACTTGAGGGGAAAAAAAATGTGCATTCTGCTCTTGTTGGACAAAATAATCTATAAATGTCAATTAGATCTAGCTGACTGATGGTGCTGTTGAGTTCAACTATGTTCTTACTGAATTTCTGCCTGCTGGATCTGTCAATTACTGAGAGAAGGGTGTTGAAGTCTCCAGCTATAATAGTGGATCTGTCTACCTCTCCTTGCAGTTCTGTCATTTTCTGCCTCATATATTTGACGCTCTATTGTTAGACACATATGCATTAAGGATTGTTATGTCTTCTTGGAGAACTGGCCTCTTTATACTTATGTAATAGCCCTCCTAATCCCTGCTAATATTTCTTGTTCTGAAGTCTGATTTGTTTGAAATTAATATAGCTACTCCCATTTTCTTTTGATTAGTGTTAGATCAATATATCTTTCCCTAGCCCTTTAGGGCTGTGTATTTATATTTAAAGTAGGCTGCTTATAGATGATATATGATTGGTTCTCTAGCAATCTCGTCTTTTAATTGGTGTTCGCATTGCCTGTTTTTGTAAATAAAATTTTATTGGACTATAGCTATTGTATATTGGTTTGACCTGATTCCAAATCCACTTGTTTACGACAAAAAATGAAATTGTATTTAAGAGTAAAGTTGTTTTGATTAAGAGTGAAGTAAGCTGTGACAGGATATTGTCATCTCATCCGTTGTCATTGATAAGCATTCAGCTCAGCTGCTGAGGGGACCTGCTGGGGCTTATCAATAAAAACATGAAGAAGCAACTATGGCAAGGAGACATTTTGACTATAAATACCAAGAGTTTGTGAGGAATACCTGAGAGTGTTCAGTCTGGGCAAGACACTTTGCTGATCTAAATAGCTCTCTGAAAACCTTGGGGCAATTAGATCCTGCTGAGGTAAAGGCAACTCTTTTATGGGCAGTGGTGAAAGCCAAAAAGCACCCCCAAGAAAGACCCTCTGGCCTGTCAATGCCAGTGGCATCGTTCCCTAGCAACGTGCTCTAGCAACAGGGGACTTGTACTTTTGCCCTGGCAGCTGGATGTCAGCTCTGAATTGACTAAGCCATCTCTCCCGAGGACATACTCATATAAAGGTACCCCTCAACTAAATTTAGACTTTACTCCTTCCCTTGCCTGGAACAACAGTGCAATTAATCTATCGTTGGCTTGGAGTTTGTTATTCCTTTTTGCTTATTAAGAACAATTTTCCTGTATGGCCTGTGAAATTCCTGCAGTGAACCTGTGTAACATAAATTGCCAGCAAAGGCAAACTCAGTCTCTGAGCATTAATTTGCCTCCCGAAACAAAACAATAGCCATAATCATTTGTTTATGTGTTGTCTGTGGCCGCTTTCATGCTACAGTGGAATTGAGTTGAGTAGAGCTGAATAGCGCAACAGAGATCCTATAGCCCACAAAGGTGAAAATATTACACCTGGGCCCCCTACAAAAAAAAAGTCTGCTGACCGTTGCAAGATCACTGCCCTCTATTACCTGTTTCTTATCTTTTAAATGATTTCTGAGGGTTTGGGGTGCTTTGTGGATTCTTTTTCCCCAAATTGGAAACAACTGACACAAGTATTATACACAATATGAATATTGTTTTACTTGTCACTCAAAAATAGCATTAACACAACAAATGCTTGTTTTGGGGTTGTTTGGTGGCTACCTCTAGCCACCTCTAGGGGGTGATGCACAATTAATCCGGGTTATATCAGTAGAATTCATTAAATTCGTTTTTGAAGAAGTTTCATGGTATGTGAAAGAACGTTTCTATATAAATGTAATGTATTAATAAAAATGAGTAATATCTAACATAAAAAAAGTACTGGGTTCTGCATCGCGCATTTTCTTCCCACCCACTGCCTACATAAGTCTCTGTAGGCTTAAACCAGCTGACAAATTCCAGTGTTGCATAAATCATATGCTGGCAATTTAAGAGTATGGACTTTTAAAAGAAATTCATGTTATTTTAGCAAGCCAAATGATGAATATAAGTCTTCTGTGGTTGGCAATGACATGCTGACATCAGCTTTCACGAAAGAGCTTATCTGGGCATCCATGTTCCCCCTAACCACAGCTGTGACTTAACAGAGACCTAACATTGCTACCTGCTAATATACTATTGACCCACGGATATTGATGGTGTCAGGCCAGCCATTATGCCACAATTAAAAGCTTCTTTCAAACGAGAAAAGAAAAATCACCCCAAATATAAATTTTAAAACGTAGCATTTAATATTCATGAGAAATGCCCCCAAGATGCTGAGTTTAGCAATTGTATAATGAAAGTGCCACCTTTTTAAAAGAAGGATTATTCCCCACTGTTGCACAATCAAGGGATTTTTAAGTGACCTAGGAGTAAAAGAAAAGGGAAGGGGGGGGTGATTACAAATTAATAAAGCATGTAGTACCGTTTGATTACCAGCCACTGCAGTGTGAAATGAGTTGGTTTTAGTCCAGCTGTGCCGACTGATGGCTATCACCATCTTGCCTCCAGAAGTGCCTGATGAGCTGTCCCCACCAGGAGAGTTCTGGGGAGGAGGTGGAGGAGTGGGTGAGGAGAAAGCAGGTCAGAGCTCTGTGTGGGGGTGAACAGAGATTCCATCAAGGACATGGTCAGCCTGCTTTGTGACCCTGAAATGCCAAGCGACTGCAGAGCCTGGCTATCACATTGAAAACCTTTTGAGAACAAAGTGCACTTTCAAAAAAATAGAAATTCTTCATTTCATAGAATCAAACGAAATGGAGTTGCAAGTGGCCTGAGAAGGCATCTAATAGAGTGGTTCTCTGCAGTGACTGATCAAGATGGTTAAGCACCTACATATTTCTAAACTCAGCCAGGGACCAGCTGATTCAAAACTTCTGGCACGGGGCCCAATAGTGTGCTTTAAAAAATAAAAATAACAAAATCCCCAGTTTGATTGAATGACCCTTGCCATGACCTTATCATGGGTAGAATATACTTTTCCACCCTTTGACTTGCACCAGTCCCTATGACTTGCTTTGGACCACGGCATGTGGACAGAAATGATATTGTCATTGTGCCAGTTTCAAACCTAGGCCTTTAAGAAGCCTCCCATATTCACACTCACACTCTTGTTTCTGTACCATTGATACAGTAGAGCATCTGTGGTAGCTTCAGAATACCTGCAGAATGAATATATTGGAAGAGAACCATCCCTGTTGTCCCAGTTGACCCATACATACATCTGCAGCAGGAGGCACAGCTAACCCCAGCTGACTGAACACATGTGACCACGCCCAGCAGGACCAACTCAGGGGAGTCACAGACACAGGATAAATAAATGCTTTTTGCTGTGTACAACTGAGATTTTTGGTTGTGACTCTACTCACAATGTATTGTGATGCCAGGCAACAGATACCCGATACAATCAGGAATTCTAACAATCACTCAAGTTTGGAAACTATTATCTAGTGCACAGGTCAGCATACTGTAAACCCTGGGCCATATCCAGCCAGTGGTAGGTTTTTGTAAATCCAGTTTTATTGGAACACAGCCACACCCATTCATTTACCTATTGTCTATGGCTACCTTCTTGCTATAGGGGCAGGGTTGAGTGGCTGCATCAGAGACAGGCTGGCCCCCAAAGCCTAAAATATTTACTATTTGGCCCTTGCACAAAAAATTTGTTGACTCCTGATCTGGTCCAAAGTCCTGAATTTTAACACAAAAAGTGCAGACGTAGAAAGAATAAGTACTTCTGCCAAAGTTCATAGAACAGAGATTCTTTTAGAACTTGGGCCTCTAAATTTTAATGCAATGTTCTTTCACAGTGACACACAAATTTTTGAACATTTCAAAATTATATTTCATAAAGGACAGTCTCAAGCAGCTTGTATTTTGCTGTCATCTATGTTTTCTCCATATTTTTAAAACTTGCCTGGTGTGCCTTGGTGGCTCAGTTGGTTAAGCATCGTCATGACTCTTGATCACAGATAGCTCAGGTCTTAATCTCAGGGTTTTGAGTTCAAGCCCTGCATTGGGCTCCGCACTGGGCATGAAGACTACTTTAAAAATAAATAAATAAATAAATAAATAAATAAATAAATAAATAAATAAATAAATAAAATTTGCTCTAAGCTAGTTTCTGATTTGAAAAAAAATTAACAGATTTTACCAAGGTTACTAATGGAAAAGCATTTTTTGTACTCTTATCTCTAGGGTAGTTACACTGCAACAAACAACTCTATTTAGCCCCCCAAAAAGCAATAGAAAACTTTGGTGTTTTAGATGCCAATAGCTGGCCAGAGCTGAAGGTACACGGCCATCTATTGGCAGCACCCAGGTATATGCCTGACCTTGGCCTCTGTGACCTCAGAGAAGAATTGAGCCCTATAAATATATTTGAATGGATTTAGAAGATCCTCCAGCCCAGTTAAGAGAACTCCTCAGTGGATAACCTTAGCAATTCTAAAAAAGTTCTTCAAGAAAAATACTTAATTCAGTATAAACTAGTTGCTTTTTTTATCCAAAGCAACATGCTTGTTAACTCACAGGATATTAACACAACCCACAGAACATGAGATTATATTATAACTAAGGTCAAGATCTAAAAGCAACAATCAAGTATTGCTTTCGTGTCTTCCAATTGACATGTGCCTACATGACTACAATACCTAGAGGCTTTGTGGCCAGTTGGTACTTTGAACTCTTAGGAAGAGGTCCTTATTTAGGTGTTAATCTTTAACATCCACTAACCTTCCTTTAAAGAATTCAAAGGGGTGGGGTGCCCCGGGGGGCTCAGTCTGTTAAGCATCTGAATCTTGATCTCAGCTCAAGTCATGATCTTTAGGTTTCTGAGTTCAAACCCCACATCAGGCTCAGTGCTGATGTTGCAGAGCCTGCTTGGGATTCTCCCTCTCCCTTTCTGCTCTCTCCCTCTCCCTTTTCTGTGCTCTAAATAAATAAATAAACTAACTAACTAACTAAAAAAATTATTTAAAGAATTCAAAGGGTTTACCTTAATCAGAGACTGAGTTGAAGCATTATAAATAATACCTATCTTGTCCCCTAAATTTCTGGCATCCCCTCCACTTTTCATTGATGATCAAAAAGCAGGAATAGGAATATCAATTAAACCAAGACATTGTTTAAGCCTTGCGGTGATTTTTTTTCTTTTTTTACTCAAATTTAAATCCAGTCTAATCCCTAAAATGTGTCCTCTGGAAGCTGGGCATTCCTTTGAAATTATTCAAACCCAAGCAAAAAGGAGTCTTTTCTACCATTCTGACCTACCAATCAGATTAGAATGTTTTATAATCAGACATTATAATTTCTCATGTCCTATAACTCCCAAAGTCATGTCTCAAGACGTCCATTCCCACCAGAGACCATGATGCACTTGATTTGCAACTTGCCTTATCTAAAACATGAATGGAATCTCATTTAATCCTCACAAAAAAACAGTGTGAATAATATACTTTATATGTAGAAACTAAGTCTCAGAACTGTGAATTTACTTTGCCCAAATTTATGTAAATGCTAGATGCTAAGGAATTAAGCTACAGAAAACAAACGAAAAGGCAATTTGTGAAGATAAATTGAGACACACACACACCCCCAGTAGCCAACCGGTGTTTCAAAGATAAAGACAGTTATAGTAAATGGTGTTCACTATACAGATCTACCTTGAGGTTGGAGGTAGCCAAGCCCCCAGCTGCTGGGAGTATTGATGGCCAACAACCTAAGAGCTCAGCCCTTGGCCAAAGAGCACCACCTCCACTAAGGTCACACCCTCTCTCCTAAGGCATCCTTTAGTGGTGGAAGGGGGGAAGATACTAAGGTCAAGCTCCCTTGCTTCAGAGCAGAACAATTCAGAAGGGCCACGCAAGTTCCAATGTTCCTTCCTGGTGGGATTGACTGAAGCCTCTGCTGTGAACACATCTCAGCTGAACCTCTCCCCCAATTCAAACTACTTTCCTCACCCCTCAGAACATTGTCACTACCAGCACTCTCCAGTAAACATTCTGTGGGGCATCCAACTGGGCAGCGGCTGGTGGCACTGGAAGTGAAAGAATTCACCCAAGGCAGAACAAAAGAGATAGAAGTTTACTGATACCCCTCAAGGTGTAGGGGTGGGCAGGACAGCAAAGGAGAGACTATCTGTGACAAGGCAGTGGTGAGGAGCCACAGGTATACAGCAGAGGAGGGACTATGGAATTTTCCCTTTTTGGTAATCTTAGGAACTGTGTCTTGTTGTAATGGGTCAGTTAGAGCCGATGGGTATTTCGAGGTGGGTTGCTTAATGAGTCTGTTTGCATTGCCTGTTTGCATCCTGTGGTGGTGATGGTTGCTATCCGCCCTTTCACCGTACTCTGGTTTCCACTGCTGAAGCCTGTTGCCTAAAAGCAGCCTCTACACGTTCTGCACGCATATGTCTCCTCAGAGTCTATTTCCCAGGGAACCCAACATACAACGAGTCCATTTCAAGTCTCAGACAGTGTCTGTAGTAACTAACAATTAACCTGAGAAAACTACACAAGAATACACTAGCTTTCAAACCTCTGTGGTTTATAGAATCAAAGAATTTGTGACCTGCAAGTGGGTTCAGAAACCAAGCAGGCCAGTGATTCCCACAGGAAAAAAAAAAAAAAAAAAAAAAAGCAGACATTCATGTTCTCCTTTCCAATGATCTTAAATCTCACAATGATGACCAAGTATTTTCAACCATCTTAATTTACAAAACACCCACTCATAATGGGAACTAATATTAGTATATGTTTCAAGCTTTTATATTTATTCTATCTCTTAATCTTCACAACCATCCCATGAGTAAAACAATTATTAAGCCATCTTACAGTTAATGACCCCGAACTTGAAGGATGTAAAGTGACATGCTCCAGTCACACAGCTAGGACAGAAGGGATAAGACAGTAAAATCAAGTCTTTCCAATTCTAATTGTGTTCTCTTTCTCACAAGTCACAGTATCCTCAGTATAGTCAGAGGTCAGGGTATATAGATGTACCTTGACTTTCACAGAATCTGAATCTGAAGCCAGGTGAAAAAAAGTTTTGTGGATCAGAACAAGAGCAAAAAAAGAAGTCAATATTTGGGGTTGAACAGAGCTGGTATTTCATTTATTAATGTAAGTCATTATTTGATCTCAGAGTGCTATTTTAGCTGTTATTACTAAGTTGCCAAAGGTGTTTCTTAACATGATAAGTAAAGACTTGGAGCTTCTTGAATTATGAGACAATTGCCAGATTTTGCCTCTGTAAAAATAATCCATAAGGTATTTTCTCCCAAGAAAGGTCATAGGGGGCTTCCTATAACAACATGTAGGTTCATACATCCAGCTTCCCGAGCCAAGTTTCTATTAAAATGGACAGCAGAACATTAATACAGGGGAAAGCCTGTATCTGATAGAGAAGGAAAGAAAAAATGCAGCCCCAAACAGGAAACTCTTAAGAATACATGTTACAGTGCAGAGGAAACATTGAAGAAAATCAGTGAGGCATAATCTGTAGCTCCTCCCCCTGAGAAAGCTGTGCAGTGTGGAGGAAGCTGCCAAGGAAATTGGAAGATCCAAATTCAACCTTCCCAGTTCGGAAGGCTGTGCATTGAGAAGAATGTTGACCATGGTAGAGGAGGGCATGGCTCAACCTGGAAATGAACACACTACATAAAGCAAGTAGGCAACAGCTTATTAGCAGCATATCGAAAGGAAACTCAAAGCCCTCAGATTTTTAAAACTAATGCTTCCACTGAAGGACAGCAGGAATCAGCAGGAAAAAGGCAGAGAACTAGTGTAGCCAAATGCAGGAACCGAAGGGGCCAGAAAGACAGAAAGACGAAGAAAGCAGTCCTCTCTGCTGAGGCTCCTCAAAGAGAAAGAACTACACTGAAAAGCATGGATTGTTCAAAAATTGGTGATGAGACAGAGAGTAAGAATCCAGAGGGAAAATAATAGAGACCCCTACTTCATTTAGTAGATGAAATATTAATACTATAAGAATTAATTGTTCATTGTTATAGCTACGACAGGAGTGTTGTGGTTATACTCTTTTAAAGAGGCCTTATCTTTTAGAGATACCTAAAGAAATACGTACAGATGAATAAGATGACATCTGAGATTCATCTCAAAGTAATCAAGAAGAAAGGAGTAGGGAGGACACCTGGGTAGCTTAGTCAGTTAAATGACCAACTCTTGATTTCGGCTCAGGTCCTGATCTCACAGTTCGTGGGCTCTGCACTGACAGTGAGGAGCCTGCTTGGGATCCTCTCTCTCTCAGTCCCTCTCCCCATTCTCGCTCTCTCAAAATAGATAAATAAACTTAAAAAAAAGGAAGAAAGGAGTGGGTAGGGGTATAAATGAAACAGGATTGACCATAAATTTATAAGTGTGAATCTCACTATAACGCACATGAGAGCTCCTTACACTATTTTTCTACATTTTCATAACAAGAAGTTAAAAAAAACAATTCTAGGAGAGTAAAGCTGAAATATAAATATAAATATAAACCCTGTAAAATTTTGGAGAAAATGTTGGTAAATGTGTGTAAGTCTTTATAATGTATAATAATATAGATAGAATCTATCAAGGGAAAATTACTATATTTGAATATATAAAATGGAAAATTCTACATGTATATCTACCAATAGTTACTACATACGGATGAAACATATATATGTATATACATATATGTGTTTTAGAAAGTATTTAAAAACAAGAGAAATTGCACATGCTAATTTTTAAATAGATTATAAAACTAATACAATGTCATTCAAAATTTTGTATATTTGTATTTATGTGTTCCTTTTGCTAAGATTTAGGCCATCAAAGCAAACAACTCAGGTAGAGTCTGTGCCTCAGATGGAGATAGATAATAAATAATCCACTACACCCAAAGTGTTTATGTGCTATGAATGAGAAGCACAGAGAATTATGATAACATACAACAGGATACATAATCCAGTTGAGATGAGGAAGGGCAACAAGAAAGAATCCCTTGGATTTTAGCTGACCAATCCCTTGGTAACTGGTAACTAACTAAAAGGAAATAACCCTTATGTATAATTTTCACATTAATGGAATAGCGGGTAAATTTTCATTTTATTCAATGTACTTTTTCATCATTTTAAATAATATATTGAAATGCTTTTATAATTTACAAAAGCAAAGAACAGATAATAAAAATAACATATAAGAATGAACAACTAAAAACTAGTTTTTCTGTCATATTATACCTTCTTTCTCGGTAACACAAATGTATTTTGTTTGAAAGGCCTTCAATCCTCAAAGTGAAAAGGTGATTTTATTTTATTTTTTTTCTTTAGTTTATCTTGGAAAGTTCCAAGGTATTTAGAAAATTAAATGTCAAGTGAATCAGAATTTTTGTTGAAATTAAAAACGATTATTTTTCATTTGCCAAGGCCTGGCAAAGTGACTAAATATATATACATCTTGAAAGGAGGTGAAGTATTTGGAGGAGGCACAATGCACACTGAATATAGGAGGATATTGATTTCTAAGTATCAAGTGAGAAAACTAGAAATACAACACAGAGGGAGCGACAGAAGAGAAGTAAATAGTAGGGAAGTAGACAAGGGGGATCAGGGAGGGGAGGAGAAGGGAAGGGAGGGGAGAAGAGAAACAGGTATCTGGGTGCAGAGATAGTAGGCACACATATGCCCGGTCATATATGCCATCAGGATGTACAAATTGCCAATGACTCAAAATAATGGGAAACTTATAACCTTTTTTCCTTTATTTATTTGGTTTTGCTAGCACTGGTCTAATTCGTAGAAAGAAATCAAATAAGCACTTAGGTTCCCCAGTACAACTCTAAGGACATAGAGTTTTTACGTTTACAAATATAATTTCCTAATCATAATTTCCTATGCAAGAAATGGAAAAATATTTCATTTGCAAAGAATCACCATTTTCTATGCAAAGGAAAATCTAGCAATAACTCTTTTTTGTTCAAAATTAAGAAAATTTAAATTATCTGTTGCTTTAACCCAATGGGTTCAGATTTATGCCAATATTTGGCTTCACCAAGGACCATAATTTCTGCTTCTAATGTGAGGGGAATCATAATGAGTAAGATGATTGAAAAGAAGATGCATAATTTTAAAGTTAGACTGGAGTGGCTGTTTCTAATATTAAGGGAAGTTATTTAGCCTTCCAGAGTATCCATTTACATCTGTAAAAATCAACTGTGCCAAAATGACATGACGTGTATGTAAAGTCAGTTTTGGGAAAGCAATAGAGAAACATATAAAAGATAACCTGTTAATGTATTAATGAACATTCAGGTCAATATAAAAATGTTTTAACCAAACTACTTTTGCTGTTTCGTCATTCTGTTCTTGATTAAAACTCAAGAAATGGCAGGGCGGTTTTGTGTTCAAATTTCTTATCCTAAGGTGGTTTTCCTTATACTTCCATCTTTTATGTTTTGATTTAAGATGATAATATTTCTATTCAGAATTATGAAGAATAGTCTTCAAGTGAAAAATAATTCTAAGCTATGTGTCTGCCATAGTAAATAAACAGTACCTCAAAAAGACCGCCAATCTACCTAAAAGCAGGAAAAACTTTGAGTGACCACTTTTGGTATGCAATTTCCTCGCAAAGAAATACCCTATGGTTGAATTACAGAAAAGCCTGGATGAAAAAGGCATTAATATTAACTGAGGAAGCACAAGACTGCATTTTACTCACGAGATTTAGGTTTGAGCTGATTAAAGGGTACTTAATAAATCCACTTGGGCAAAGTTATGGCACTTGGGGGAGATTTGAAATAGGACTATAATTGTGAAAAGTTCATGGGATGCCAATTCATACCAGCGACTATAATAAAAGTGGCCAGAAGTAACAGGTCTGGGACCATGGTTCAGATAAATTTTCCAAGGTAAAACAGCACTAAAACAGCACTAAAAAGGTGTTACACACAAAAATAGAATTTTCTTTCATGATTCACAGCCGCAGAGGCTTTCAAGAGACAAAGAACCTAGCAACTCGATGGATAATAGTGTTTGCTACTGGAAAGCGGAAGAAATAAGGAGCTGAAGATGGGAGGCTTGAATAAACCAGATATGACTGAAATGCCATGTGCTTTGATATTCACCAAGCAAAATACAAAGTTTAGACTGTGGGTGGAGACCTTAAAACTACAGAGAAAGGTATCTTTTTTTCCACTTCACTTGTTAGATTATGTAGAGGGGAACAGCCTTCTGCTTAAATGGTCTGCTGCACATTCACGTATTAAGGCATCCTAAATGGAATAAATCCATCCTGTCTCAGTGGCATATCTGATGCAATATTTAATAACCTATTACATTAAATGAAACTTCTGTATCTTTTGTCCACAATCTGCAAGCATTAGGCAAATTCTTAATCAAGGGTCACTTGAGTCTCTTATTAGAGTGATTTTTCTATAGTTAGGGATCACCTAGGAAACTGAAAAATTAAGATTCTCATTTCCCACCATTCAGATTCTGACTCAGTAGATCAGGTAGGACAGAGTTAAGAAACACCTGAAGTCACTCCGAAGGCAGGTGGTCTACAGGGCGAAACCATATTCTAGAGAATAACAAACTCTATGCCCATCCATTTTTCAAAGAGAATGATAAAAAGTTCATTTAGATTCTGGTTATTCCATTTTTTTCTACTACCAATCCTTCAAGAAAATAATAAATTAAAAAGCAAACTTATCAATGGACACTAAAACCAGTGGGTGAAGTTTGATAAGGAACAGCATATTTTCATAATCTGGAAGTAGCTCTCTAAGAAATATGTATTAATTATGGTACTTAATAAGTAAAAAACAATTTACATTGACCTTATAGTGATGACATCTGGCAGGCACCATTTTAGGCAAGTGACAAAAGTGAACATCAACTGTAATGGGACAAATCAACCTCTTACTGACTACAGAGTATCCAGTCTGTGGTATTTCTGCCCAAACCCCATAACCTGAATTGGATCATGGGGAAATATTTGACAAATATGTTATGAAATTAACTGTGCTCTACATTTAAAAAGTATTAAGTCCTGAAAGCCAAGGAAAGACTGAGAAATTGTTCCAAAGTGAAGGAAACTAAGGCAACTTGACAACTAAATCCCATACAGGATCCTGGATTGAATGCTGGACCAGAAAGGAAAGAGAAAAAAGAGAAGCAACTTATTCTTAACTTATTCTTAAATGATACAGAAAATATAGAGAAAACCAGCCAGCCAGACAAAGACAGAGAGAATGATGAAGTAAATATGCTCAAATGCTAAGAAAAGTAGAATCTGAGTGAAGGGTATGCAGGTGTTGTACCTTCTTGCAACTTTTCTATGATTTTGAAATTACTTCAAATTAAAAAGTAAAACTTGAAAGAGCACGCAATCTCAAATTCATCGTTATAAAATAGCAATGTGAATTCCCAGTGCGAGCGACTAACACCAGATTTTATATTTGTCCCACTACATGCCATTTACAAGTGATATGTCTAATATATACAGTCATATAAAGTCCCAAAAATGTTGAAAGTCAAAGATACGTCTGGCAAATACTAACCGAAACAAAGTGGTACAGGTATATGAACAAGAAACAAAGGAAGCATTAGGTACGAAATATTCAAAGAAATAAGGGAAGGGTGTGATAAGACATTTAATTCATCAGTTCTAAACTTATCTATGCAACTAACTGCACAGCATCAAAACATAAGATACAAAGCAACAACTGACAGAACCATAAGCAGAAATAGACAAGTTCACAGTGAAATGAAGATTTTAACACATCACTCTGGCACTGATAGCTCAACCAGACAAGAATCAGTAAGCACATGGAAACGTGTATATTAGCAAGCTTGACATGTAAGCTTACATAGAATACTGCTCCCATACCTGCAGAATTCACATTATTTTGAAGCACATACGGAATACTTACAAAAATTTCCCCAATATTTGCACCTCACATATAACAAGTCTCATTACATTTTAAAGGATTGGTATCACACAGCCCACATTCTCTAGCCAAAATGCAAGTGATGAAGAAATTGATAACTGAAAGACAACTAGGTATATTATATATGTTTGAGATCCCCTATAATTCCACATCCAGTCTACCGCAGTCCCTGCTGCTCCCCGTTGAGCCAGAATCTGAGGCAAGAATGCTGTGGCTATTCACCATTATGCCACTAGTTCTGTTGATTTGAATAGTAAACAGATTTTCTTGATACTCATGTCACTATCTAAAACGGGGCAAGGAGAGAGAAGCCAATGGGACTATCTCAAGAAAAATGGGTATATAATTTGCTCACTGTGCAAAGAGAGTGTTAGGAGAATATGACTTAGTATGTTATTATTAGACAAACCATAATGCAAACTATGATCAGTATACAGAAAACGTGAGTGATGAGAAATAAATGAATTTTAAAGAAAGGACTGGAGTTTCTAAACTTTTCAAGGTAAATAAAATAAGAGTTGCTACAGTGCAATACCCACTATGTGTTAAGTGAAAATTTCCTCAGGCTTTAAAATCTTTTGCAGGTGGTGAGCTTATTTAAAAAAAAAAGTCTCTAGGGAATGCATCAGAAATTATGTGCATTAAGCAGAAATAATCAATTGCGAAAATATGTCTAGCCAGAACTACTGTAGTTCAATGTATTGTAGATTTGGCTAAGCATTTATAGGACACTGTGCATGAAAAAGTTAAATCTTTTGTGGCATTTTCTATTGCAGCTGATGAAAGCACAGATATAAATAACACCACACAGTTAGCTATATTTATTCATGATGTCAAAAGGAATTTTGATGTGACCAAAGGACTTTTGGGCAGAATGCCCATGATAGGAATAACATCAGGAAATGATTTTTTGTGTGTGTTAGGAAAATGTTCATGTTGGACAAATTCAAAATGAGTAGTCAAGACTATAGACAGAGGCCCTATAATAGTCAGAGCTATACAAGTTTAATTCGGGATAGCAACATGTTCCTAGGTTATACAACACTGTATCATTCACCAGAGAGATCTTTGTGCTCAAAGTTAAAAATGAAACTCATTGTTAAAGCAACCATTACTACACAGACTGCTTGAATCTCAGACAATCCAGCAGTTGGCTTGATGAATTAGACAGGTACTGTTTGAAAGTATCTGGCTGGCTTGGTGGTGACACGGAGCTGAGGATATTTTTTAAATTATCCAAAAAAAACTTACTTGTTTGTATTATCCAAGACAAACCCCCAGGCTCACTTACCAGTCAAAACTGGATCAGGTTTGAACTTTTGGGTTGACATTACAACCCATCCAAACCCTGAATATTTCTTTGAATGGTGTTCATACGTACCTACATAAAAATGTAGGATTCCATTCACTTGTTCCTAGAAAAACTGTGGCTTTGGGAAGGTCTTGGGCAAGGAATAATAACTAATTCACCTTCCTATCCTGAAATTGGTTTCTAGAAATGAAAGTATTGCCTCAACTACACTCTCAAAATTGTAGAGTTGGGGACTGAATTCCAAAAATATTATCTGACTTTACATTTTATAAAATGACCTAACATTTCCCAGTTAGCCTTCCTCTTTGAATGAAGAATCAAACAGAAGATATTAAAGTGGAGTGCAACAAAGGACTAAAAACCAAATATAACGTTGCTAAAATATAAGAATTCCACAAGAGTCTCAGATGACGTTATACTAAATACAAGAACAACTGTGCTAAATACTATCCATATTCAGAATTATCCATATCTTTTATTTTTAAATTATGAAAATGAATAAAATTGAACATTCCCCCTACTTAAAGCATTATGGTTGAATATTATTGCACATTGAAATGCAAAATACAAGAGTAACATTCATATCTTCATCCTATTAAAATAAGCTATAAGGGTTTGAGTTCCAAATCAAAGAAATAACAAATTATGAAAGATATAATTACAATGTTCTATTTGTAGTTTTCACTTTTCGAATTGAACACAGTCTCTAGTTCATACATTACTATGTTACGTGTTTGCATCCTTTGTCACTTATTTTTGTTACCTCCCTGTGTCCTTTAGCCATATATGTAGCCTCCATCATTTTTTTAACCTCCAGATCTACATTTTTAACTACCTCCTAGATATCAGTATTTGGGGATGTCTATGGCACATCAAACTCAACACCTCTGAAACTGAACTTAGAGGTCTTGTGTCTGGAATTCCTAACACTAGCTTATCAGCCAGTCCCCTGAGCCAGCCATTCACACTGATTCCGAACCGCATTCCACCTAGAGTATCTCCTTCTCCATCACCCAATGCAACCAGCTGTCTTCACAATAGCTTTCATGTCTATCTTCTCCTTCCCAGTTATGTTACCTTGGGTTAGTTCTTGGTCACTGTCACATCAAGTATCTGCAGTGTCCTCTTTGAAAGACACCCCGCCTTCAATTTCTCCAGCCTCAGTCCATCCTATGTAATATCCCAGAGTAAATCTTTGTCAATACACCACTGATCAGGCCCCTCTTCCACTTACACTGTTACTGACCTTTTGCTACTATTGACTACCCACAGTATAAAGGTTGTACTCCTAGTGGTCTGCTCCCCACCACGCCCACGACTCCCCATCATGCATATTCTCAAGTGGCTAACTGATTATACAATGCCCCGCAATAGAATTTATTTACCCTTTTCCCCATGTTCTTATCTTAGCTCAGGATTAGAATGCCCTTATGCTCCCTTTCTACATGTAATACACTTGGGATTTGCTAACAAAATAAATCTCAAATGTTCTCACCACACACCCACACACCCACACCCCCCACACACACACATAGCAGCTATGCAAGGTGATGGATATTAGCTTGATTGTGGCAATCATTTCACACTATCAAAAACATCACAGTGTATACCTTCAATATATGTAATTTTTATTTGCTGAGAAACAATTTTCTCACCACTAGAATACAAGCAGGACATGGATTGCTTTGTCAGTCTCCCTTATCATCGTATACACAACATGCAGGCTAGTGCCTGGCCTGTAATAGTGCTCAGTCAATAGTTGTTCAATGAACAAAAACGATATGGAGAAGATCTTCCAGGTTAATAAAATCCTTCTTGATAATCTAGAGAAGACCATTCATTCACCCAACGAACACTTCTTGGGTTTCAGTGATGATTCAGGGGCCAGTGCTAGACACTGAGTGCACACGGTGGGGAAGAAACAAAAATGCAAATATGACCTTTACCCTCATGGGGCCTCTAGTTTAGGCTGGAATCACTGAGCAAACAACCAAACAAAAACTACATGCACATGAAGGCAGTGGTCAGCCAGAAGCTGTTCAGAGCACTCCAGCCGGTCCGGAATAGCATCTAGAGGCAGCGGGCTCTCTGTTGGTCTGCACCGAGTCCCACCGGGCTGCCCTGAAGGTGAAAGGGGAATGAAGGGCGGGGCAGACACAGCGAGAGCCAGCTCTCCTTCTCTCTGAATTAAGTTAGTGGGTTGGCAGCAGGTAGGAGGCACAAGTAAAGTCTATTTTCCTGGAGAATGGTAGAGTTTAGATTCGGGCACTGGCAGGAAGGCAGTTTTTCTAAAGTATTCCCATGGCTGCTTTCAGCAAGGTCCTCATTAGCCTTGATGCAGGTTTCCCTTGATGATGCCCTTTACCCTGACTTGGAGAGACTGCAGCTTTTAAGGAGGCAGTTCAGTCCCCACTGTGGCTCAGTCCTTGGCCTAATTTGGGTAGTACAATAATTCTCTCCAACTGTGAAGATGATGAGATGATTTTTCTGTGATTCCTTGTTTGAGAATTGGTGACCAAAATCTACAAGGAAACCACCCAGCCTGTGAGTCTTTTGGACTCTGCTGCAGCTAAGCCGGCATCCTGTTGATATAACAGGCTCATCATGCAGCTGGTCCCGAAGTGAAACGTCCCCGCCGTTCCCATAACTAGCTGTTTCAAATAATCACAGACTTTAGAATTCGAAAGTTCTGATAGATCATCTGACCTAATCCCACCATTTTTTTTTAATTTAGGAAACCCTAAAAGAGACCCTAAAAGACTAAATTGTTTCTATTTGACAAACGTAATTTAGGGGTTAAAGATACCTGGGATGTCAATGCAACCTGAGTCATTAATGAGTGCAGCTTGTTAGAAAGTGCAGGATCTTTCTTACATAAAGTGTTATATTTTAAGGTAGTAGGAAGAACCTAAACTATGTGTAATCTTTCATGGTTTTAATTCCATGTGGATCATGACATTATACACCACCTCACAGATTACCATTTTCATCCGGGAGAAGAGTTCTTTACCCATGGCCTTGGCCACCTGTCTGAGCTGTCTCATTAAGAAGACACACTTGGAAAGCTTTCATACTGAACACCATGATGAAGCAACACTGAAAAACATCCATCCTGAAGTCAGATCTATATTGCAAACTTAACAATGGGGCTATTTGAGGCTAACATATCCAAAGAACCATTTGCTTCCTTGAATTTTAAGCATATCTTTTTATTTATTTTTTTTTTAATTTTTTTTTTCAACGTTTATTTATTTTTGGGACAGAGAGAGACAGAGCATGAACGGGGGAGGGGCAGAGAGAGAGGGAGACACAGAATCGGAAACAGGCTCCAGGCTCTGAGCCATCAGCCCAGAGCCTGACGCGGGGCTCGAACTCACGGACCGCGAGATCGTGACCTGGCTGAAGTCGGACACTTAACCGACTGCGCCACCCAGGCGCCCCTAAGCATATCTTTTAAAAAGCAATATGAGAATAGTGTATAGTCATTTTTTTCTTTTGTTCTTCAACAAATGTCTACATAAAAAATAATAAATGAAAAGCAACGTTTCTGTCATTCAGTCACTAGAGAAATGGAAATTCTTGTATGGCATGTGGTTTGCTACCTCTGGCCATCAGTGTTTAGAGACAGGGATGCCATGAGGCAGAGAGATGAGAGATAATAGATGATAGATAGATAGATAGACAGATAGATAGATAGATGGATAAATAGATATCTGAAGATAGATAAAAGAAAGAGAGAGGGGGAGGGAGGGAGGTGAAAAGAAAGGAAGGGAAAATATTCCTGATTTAGTTAGAAGTCTCCATTTGGGGAAACATAAATATAAATTATATTTAAGTCATAATTTTTTCTGACTCTATGCTGGATCCCCTTCTTATTTTTTATGACATCTTGGATTCTATACATTTCCAGTTATATTCAGTTATTGAACACGTTCAATTCATTTTAAAACTTTAGCCTCCTATTTGTTCCAAAATGCTTCCCATCCTATAGTGCAGGGTAGGCATGTGGCTGAGGTGAGGAAGAGGATGTGACTGCTTGTGGCACCCCTCCATTCCCTGGCTAAGACGTAGAAAGGGGCAGTGTGCAGAAATGGGAGAGAACAGGGCTGACTTTTTCACACATGAGAGTACAGGATGGTATTGGCCTCTTTGTCGTTACATCTGCTATCTGCTGGTAGTCCAAGGTGGTAGGATGGCCTCTGAATGGATGTGGATGTTTTTCTTAAGATGATGTCCAGTATCACCCAGCTTCCTCCTTCCTCGGCGATGTTTTTAGAGAAGAACAACCACATCTTCCCTCAGTCCTGCGAGAGGTACTCACCCACAAATCTACGCTGGGATTGAGACTACCAATGCTCCCCTGAGCAGCCATCCAGACTGTCCCATGTGGCAGGCCCCTTCTCTCTGTTCCAGTTTCTTTCACATGACCCATTAGAGGTGTTGAGAGTCCCTGCACCACCCTTAGAGAGCGACAGTGGCTGGGCATAGTGTACGACCATCTTTTTAAGTCCTGCTCTATGAGATACACAGAGCAGATCTTTCCTGCCAAGCTATTTAGGTCAGAAGTAGACATCAGCACCAATATTTATGACCAGATGTGTCCCCAGACTTTAGAGAGACTCATGCCAGGCTCTCTCAGGAGCCTTCCCACCTACTAAGGCCAAGACAGCACCGAGTGGGCTATAAACCATCCACAC
The DNA here is from genome assembly GCF_022079265.1 of Lynx rufus. Taxonomy (NCBI): domain Eukaryota; kingdom Metazoa; phylum Chordata; class Mammalia; order Carnivora; family Felidae; genus Lynx; species Lynx rufus. The sequence continues at coordinate 92,304,746 of NW_025814896.1, read as the reverse complement.
AAAATCATTTGGTCGGAAGTAGTTGCCAATCTCTGTATCTGGCAGCACCTTAAAACGTGATGATTGATTTTCTTTAGAACCCCCTTTGCTTGCTTGAGGGGACGGAGAAGTCTCTCCCCACAACACTGCACGCTATGTAAGGCCAATGCCTGCTCACTCCCACAGCCCCACGTCACCTGCTTCTCAGACTTCTTAGGTGAACTGGTGCCTAATGGTACTGAACTTACATCTCATTTCTCAGTAAGTCCCACAGAGGAAGTGTCTGGAGCTTGGCAGGGAAGTATTAGTGCCTTTTGTTAGGGGCTTTGTGCCTATAATAGAGGAGGTCCCCAAACTTCAGGTTTAATAATTCACTAGAAGGACTCACCCAACAAAGAACCCAGCAAACCTGTTATATTATTCATGTTTATGGTTTATTACAGCAAAAGCACATAGATTAAAATCAACAATGGGAAAAGGTGCCCAGGGCAGGGTCTAGGAGAATTCCAGACATGAGCTTCCAGCTGTCCTCTCCCACAGAACCGTGCAGACAGTGCTTACTTCTCTCAGCAACAGTGTGTGGAAGCATGCACAGAGTAGTGCCACCCAGGGAAGCTTACCTGAGCTTTGGTGTCCAAATATTTTATTAGGGGTTGGTCAAATACACATAGATTACCTTAGTCTCCAACCCTTCCAGAGGTCAAGCTTCCATTATAAGTCATATTGTTAGCATAGACTAGCTGGCATGGCTCATGGCTCCCAGGTAAATAAAGATACTCTTATCAGGCAGGATACACCAAGGCCTAAGAAGTTACTTCCAAGGAGCTGGGGAGAAAGGCCAAATCTTTCTTTGGGCAAGGTTAATCCCTGACCGCGCAATACATTCGCTGCAATTTTCAGATAATAGGAAAAGTTCACTTGATGTCCTGCTCCACAAAGAATTCTTACTTTCAGACTGTGGGGAAATTTGAAGACCTTCAAGTTCATAGTGCTCCATGGCACATTAGGAGTTTCTGCAGCCAAACTCAGCCAATTTGTTTTAGATGCAAGCCTCTGCTTACAAATTCCCTGGAGCAAAGGGGGATTGTGTAGCTACCACGTAGTCCAAACTTGTATGTAAAAGTTAGTACAGGAGAAATCTTAGAAGGATTACAGTGCTGATTAAGGCAGAACCAGGAGTAGAACGCAGATGTTCTGATACCAAGCCCATGCTTGTACGATCACAGAAAATGTTTATGTTACCCCATGAGAAAGATGGCTTAAGACCTATCACATGCCTAATATTGAAGTCTCTGGTAAGTGGGTGCAAAGGTCAAGTGTAAGTTACAGTTTCTGCCCTCAGGATTCTCTGAGGGTTACAAAGCACCAAACAGATAATAAGAACAGGGAAACACATGTTTTAGACGAATTTTCCAAAGAAATTAGAGAAAGGAAACACCACCAGAGGTAGTGGTGTCCCAGAGGAAGCGACACTTTTATCTGCTTTCTATATCCCTCTGCAAAGGAGTATAGCCCCAAACTTTTTCCCCTACCATTCAAAACTGACAAATGCACATAATATTCAAATAACTAATCCCTTTCCTATTCAATTTCATCTAACTCAAACTCACAGCATCTCTTTAAGCTTTTCAAAGCTTTTCTGAGCTCATATCTTCAGCATGTCTCTAACAATTTTATGATAATATGTAATATTACTCATTTCCAATTATAGGTGCATCAGCTTATATTTCTCATGGAATTCATCATGAGCTACAGTTATCTCACTTTGTACCACATACCTTCTCAAAAACATAACTTTTTTCATCATTCTCATTCAGAAGACTCAATCTATAGCTACTGGGTTTTTTTTTTAATGTTTATTTATTTATTTTGAGAGAGAGAGAGAGAGAGAGAGCACAGCAGGGAAGGAGCAGAAAGAGAAGGATAGAGAAAGAATCCCAAACAGGCTCCATGCTGCCAGTGCAGAGCCCTATGTGGGGCTCAATCACATGACCCTGGGATCATGACTTGAGCCAAAATCAAGAGTTGGATGCCTAACCAACTAAGCCACTTAGGTGCCCCTTCAGAAGACTCAAGATAAACCTCAAAATTTTAAATAGTTGAAGATGTAAAGAGAACTATTAATTAAGCAATGTGCCAGACCATCAAATGGGGAACAGTATTTGTCACTGATGATCCATAATCTTCCTACAGCAAACCATTTTTTTCAAAAAAAAAATTTATTAAAGGCCCATAAGATTTAAGACATTACTCTGAAGATTGGATATATAGAAGAGACATGACCAAGGCAGACAGAGTCTATATTCTCATAGAGTTTATCTTCTCATTAAAGGAGTCAGAAAATGGGGCACCTAGGTGGCTCAGTTGGTTAAGCATCCAACTTTGGCTCAGGTCATGATCTCACAGGTCATGGGTTCGAGCCCCACATCGGGCTCTGTGCTGACAGGTCAGAGCCTGGAGTCTGTTTCAGATTCCGTGTCTCCCTCTCTCTCTGCCCCTCCCCTGTTTACACTCTGTCTCTGCCTCAAAAATAAATAAACATTAAAAAAAATTTTTAAGGAGTCAGAAAATAAACAAAGAAATAAACAAAATAGTCTCAGATGAGAATAAGTCTTAGCAAAGACTATAAAATAGTGATGCATGGGAATGCAAGCTGGTGCAGCCACTCTGGAAAACAGTATGGAGTTTCCTCAAAAAACTAAAAATAGAACTACCCTACAACCCAACAATTGCACTACTAGGCATCTATCCATGGGATACAGGTGTGCTGTTTCAAAAGGACACACACACCCCCACGTTTATAGCAGTACTATCAACAATAGCCAAAGTATGGAAAGAGCCCAAATGTCCATTGATAGATGAATGGATACAGAAAATGTGGTGTATATATATATATATGTGTGTGTGTGTGTGTGTGTGTGTGTACACACACACACACACACACACACACACACACACACAATGGAGTATTACTCAGCAATCAAAAAGAATGAAATTTTGCCATTTGCAACTATGTGGATGGAACTGGAGGGTATTATTCTAAGTGAAATTAGAGAAAGACAAAAATCATACGACTTCACTCATATGAGGGGTTTAAGAGACAAAACAGATGAACATAAGGGAAGGGAAACAAAAATAATATAAAAACAGGGAGGGGGACAAAACAGAAGAGACTCATAAATATGGAGAACAAACTGAGGGTTGCTGGAGGGGTTGTGGGAGGGGGGATGGGCTAAATGGGTAAGGGGCACTAAGGCATCTACTCCTGAAATCACTGTTTCACTATATGCTAACTAATTTGGATATAAATTTTAAAAAATAAAAAATAAAATAAAATAAATAGTGATGCAATGGCGAATTGAACTTAGCCCTGAATGATGAGAAGAAAAAAAACGTAGGGAAATAAAATCTGGGGACAGAGCAGTTAAAGGAAAAGAAAGCAGCAGATGCAAGGCCTATCATGGAAAAGACTCAGTGAGTCTGAGGAACAGAAAGAGGTCAGTGTGTCTAGAATGCATTGAGCAAGAAAGAGAAAGTGATAAACTGAAGTAAGGTCACAAAAGTAGGCAAAGATCAGCTTAGTTAGGGATTTATAGGCAATGCATAGGAACCTGAATTTTATCCTAAGTGCAAAGGGAAGTCACTGGAGAGTGCTGTAATTAGGTTTCTATTTTTAAAGGTAACTGACTGCAATGGAGGCAAAAGTTGAAGCAGACTAGTTGGAAGTTTATAGCAATAATCTAGGTGGCTTAGGCTATAGTGATGGCAATAGAGATGTGCAGAGATGGGTTAGGTATAACTGGGAATATGATGACAGAACTAGTTGATGGATGGGTTTGAGGGATGACATTAAGAGAGAAATTGAGAATGACTTATAGGTTTAAAGCTTGAGCAACTGGGTAGGTGGTAGAGACATTAGCTGAGATCAAGAAGACTTGAGGAGGGTGCCTGGGTGGCTCAGTCGTTGAGCATCTGACTTTGGCTGAGGTCATGATCTCATGGTTGGTGAGTTCAAGTCCCACATCAGGTGAACACGACACCTGCTTTGAGTAGGCCCTGATTCTCTCTCTCTCTTTCTCTCTCTCTCTGCCCCTTGCTCACTTCCCCCCACCCCCCAAGAAGAAGAAGCAGCAGCAGAAGCAGAAGCAGAAGAAGAAGAAGAAGAAGATGATGACAACTTGAGGAAAAAAATAGGTTGGGCAGGAAATGAAAGGAGCAGGGTTTGTTGTTTTTTGGAGGTTTTTGGATTGTTTTATTTGTTTTGATTTGTTGGTCATTATAAATTTGAGATGCTAAAGAGATGCTAAATGAAGAGATCAACAAACACGCATTGGAATTGTCAAAAGAGGAGACATAAATTGGAACATTATCAATATAAAAATTATACTGGATGCCATAAAATTGGTAAAGTTCACTTAATCTGTTAATAAATGGAATAAATTACATTACGTTAAACCATGAATTCTTTTCACATTAGTGGTAGTGGATTTTACATCTATATATTCTTATTCCCTCTAAGTGTTTATTGGGATAATTGGTTCACAATCATAAGTCAACCAGGGTTAAAAGTGTAATTGAGGCCATATACCAGAGCAAAGTTACTGGTGGATATTCACATCAAACCTGTGATTTTTGGCTTCATTATCACTGCCCTCTAGCCACTGGCAATGCTAAACTCAAAACAAATTAGGTAAGGGAAGTATTTGTCCTCTTTAGCTTGTTAATATTCAAAACCTAGCAGAAGAACAATTGTTATTAGATAGGATTTTCAAATAAGCAGAGGCAAAAAAAAAAAAAAACTATTGATTTCTGTATTTATAGGGGCACTCTGCTTTTTATTAGAAGTGACATGATTTCCAATAAAGTACAAATGTTCTCCAAACCTTGATCACAAGACTTAGACTTGCTCTACTCTATTTTAAATCTTGGCTCACTGCTAAGAATTATAGATGACATTTCAGTGAGAAAAAGCAACAGAATTGGACCACTGCAGAATAAGCTTCACTAAAAAGGTTTAAGAGTTTCCAATATGTAAAACTGAAACATTTTTATTAGCTAAAGTACCACATTTTAACTTTAACTCTGACTATCTTAAATCTTATCCATGAGGCTTTATCCAGTAAAGCAATGTTTGTGTTTTAGAGAAAAACTAATCTGTGGAATAGTCTTGAGGTTTGAAAGGACCTATAAGTAAGAGTAGTCTTTTATCCCCAAATTTATAACCAACTGAGATATGGAAGGAGCAACGAGTATAGAGGTCAGGTGTGTTGCTCTAGAAATTCTACCGTGCTTAAACATGAGGTAAAGGAAACAATACTTCCTCTCACAATGATAAGAAAAGTAGTAAATATGGAGAATGTAATAAAAAGAATTAGGATTGACAGCTGGGCTATGAAGAGATACATATAACATGTATAGAAAAACATAAAAATATCACATAGAGAGTCACCAAGTCTGGCCAAGACTATGTACTGTGTGCTCCGAATAGTAGAATTCACATAGAATAAGATGTGAGTGGCATCCTAGGGGTTGTGCATATGAATGTGGATATGGATATTTCATAGGACTATTCTGAAAATAAGACACCTCAGAAGGAGTGTCTAACTCTTTCTAGTGAGGTTAAATAAAGCTTGATAGAGAAGGTAAAATTTGCAGGATTGAGGATAAATAGATGCTTTCCAAAGTGGAGGGGAAAAAAGACTAAGAGCTCTCAGGAAAAAGGCACGAAATAAAGTGGAGGAGGCATGAGAGAGCCTGAGGTTTATAGCCAGTAAACCATGAGTTTTTCAAAGTATCCAGAGCAGTCAGAGATGGGCAGAAAAGAGGTTTAAAAAAAGAAAGAGTTTATAGATGGAAAGTGAGGTTCTGGTTCACGAGGGACCTTGTGTGTGATATGCCAAGGGTATAAGCTTTATCTTGTAGGAGCAAAGAACACTGATAAAAGGATTTTAACCAATCTATTAACTGAAAGGACCCCACCAGCAAGATACAGTGATTAAATAAACCTATTGAACAAGGAAGAAAAGTCCCTCCTTATTGAACATTTAAGCCTGTCTTGTGGCTAAGACTACATGCTACATAATGCTAAAAGAACTTGATCATAGCGTGGATGAAGACTTAGAATCCATGAAGTTCAACCCTGTCCCAACCCCATGCTGCAAACCAACGTGAAGCACACTCGCACTGACATCCACACACAAATTAAAAGAATTAACATTCATCTTTTAGAGTTAATTAAGGTTCTTGGGTTCTTTCCACATAATTTTCACTTTTCTTGTCTTGTAGACATAATTGGACATATGGGAAAGACAGTTGCTAGGCATAAATATGTGAGGGAGGTGAGAATTTTCTCCCAACCCACCTGATCTGCGCAGGCTTTCTGCATGGGATGGAATTTGTGAAGATTTATGAATGAGGGCAAAAAGGTGGCGTGCAAGATAGGAGGATGGAAATTGGCCTAGGCCTATCACTCACTACAGAAAAAATGGAATAAAAATGCTTTGCTTTAACACTTTCATATTTTTAAAGGTGATTTGACCTACATAATTTTATTTGACCCTTATATTAACTTTATATAGGCCTCTTTCCTCATTCATTATTTAATTCATTCATTAATGAATATTTATAGAGTGACTACTATGTTCAGGAAATGAGCCAGGCACTTGGGAGGAAACAGCAAGAAGAAAAATGTGCTCCTACCTCAGGGACAGAGATACTAGAGGGGAAACGATACCCAAAATAGGTTAAGGGACCAATAAATAATTATAAAACAGTCACTGCAACTCCCATGAAGAAAAAAGGAAATGCTGAGATGGAGAATAATGGAGTGAAGATGCGGAGTACATTTTATTTCAATTATGGTGGCTAGAAGCACTCCTTTGAAGAGATTTAAGCTTAGATACAAAGAGAGGAAAACAACAACAACAACAACAACACTGGTTACCCTATGAGTAGTGAAAGAGATTCCAGAAGAGAACATGCCAGAGTCCTGAGGTGGGAAAGAATTTAACAGAATCCAGGAAGTGAAAACAGACCAGCATGACCAGATCTGAAGAGAGAACTTCAATTTCTGGGAAGCTCAGATTCATTTGAAAAGCTAAGTCACGTTGAGCCATGCAGGCCAAAATTTTAAAGAGTTAGGGTTTAATTTAGGTACAATGGAAGTCAGTAAAAATTTTTTACTGAGAGAATGGTATGGATTTACTGAAAGTTTACATTCAAATAAGATACCTTGATTTGGGTTTGAACAATGGGGAAGACAATATTGCCACCTACCAGGCGGACAAGTTACAAGGTTACAGGATTGTTGAGATGGAAGGCCAGAGTTTAATTTTCCTGGCTAATATTTAGAGTTTAATGTTCCTGTTAATTTAAGGATACCTCTAAGACATCCAAGTTGAGATGAAAAGCAGGACGTTGACTGTGTAAACCTAGAATCTCTGCTGATGATTTTTAATTTCTCAGCACAAATAGTGTTAATAAATCCAAGAGGAAGAAAAAGATCACCTGATGAAAAAAATACAACTTAAGGAATTAAAACCAGGGTGGAACTTCCACCTACTTCCACATATGGTCAAGTGGAGAAAGAGGAGCTAACAAAGGAGCCTGATAAGGAATGGCCAATGAAGTAGAAGAAAACCAGAAGGCAGAGGACAAGAGAAGAGTGTGTGTTAAGAAGAAGAACATGGTTAACTCCCGGGAGAAATGGAGCAAGATGAGGATAGAAATATGTCAGCTGAATTTAGCAGTATGAAAGTTGTGATTTAAATGATCCAGTAGAGAAAAAGAGGAAGAATTTGCTTTCAATAGGAGAAGGGGCAAAGAGAAGATGGAAGCAAATTTAGGAAGATTTGTAGGGTTCCTGGTGGGAAAATACAAGAGTTTGTTTATTATGACTCCTACTTTCTCCATAAAGTTTGATGCAAGGTTTTCAGGTGCGAGTAGGACGTAGGTGTTAAAGGTTTCAGCAGATAGATACTGCTTGGCAAGCAGAGAAGTGAGCCACTTAGAGAAACATCGTCAGATTTGGGAGCTACATTAGGTGCCAAATTGAGAATTGAGATAATTGCTTTAGAGTGAAGCTTTAATCATGTGATTTTTTTCCACAGCAATGGTCAACTTACATAGGTATAGACATGAAGAAGATATATAGTAATGGTCATCCAAGGTTTGAGTTTTTCTCAAAAACAAAAAATTGAGGGGGAACGATATAAGAGAACTATGATTATTTGCAAGGGAGTGATTCTAATGGCACAGTGGACTTTGATCTGAGCAAGGAAGAAAATGAGTCCAGGAGAGTAGGTGTCGATCACAAAAAAAAGCTATGATCAAAAGGACTGGAAATCCTGCAGATCTTAGAGGGAATAGAGGGGGAGATTTGGGAGGACAGAGCAGAGACACTGGGGAGGGCAAAGAGCAGCACAGGATTGATTATCAGAGGATGGTGGGTGACAGACGAGGCCTAGGCCCTGGCCTAGGCTGGAGGTAAGTGCAGATACAATGCAGGGCAGGGTGAGTCCTCATTTCTCTTTCAGGAGACTTCATAACCAGATGTATTGCCAGGGACAGAATGCTACTTTGGTGGCGCAGCAGATAATCAACAGCGACTGGTAAGAGCTAACAGGAAACAGGGCAAATGAGGAAACCAAGTGTTTTTTTGGGTTTTTTGTTTGTTTTAATTCTCAAGCTAGCTGACATATAGTGTAGTCTTGGCTTCAGGAGCAGAACCCAGTAATTCATCACTTACTTATAACACCCAGTGCTCATTCCAACAAGTGTCCTCCTTAATGCCCACCACCAATTTAACCACCCCACCATCCCTCCACCCCCATCAACCCTCAGTTTGTTCTCTGTATTTAAGAGTCTCTTATGGTTTGCCTCCCTCTCTGTTTTTATCTGATTTTTCCTTCCCTTCCCCTATGCTCATCTGTTAAGTTTCTCAAATTCCACATGAGTGAAAACATATGGTATTTGTCTTTTTCTAACTGACTTATTTCACGTAGAATAATACCGTCGAGTTCCATCTATGTTATTGCAAACACAAAGATTTAATTCTTTTTCATTACCAAGTAGTATTCTATTGTATATATGCCACATCTTCTTAATCCTTCATCAGTTGATGGACATTTGGGCTCTTTCCTTATTTTGGCTATTGTTGATAGGGCTACTGTAAACATTGAGGTGCATGTGTTCCTTTGAATCAGCACTCGTGTATCCTTTGGATAAATTCCTAGTAGTGCAATTGCCAGGTCATAGAGTAGTTCTATTCTGAATTTTTTAAGGAACCTCCACACTGTTTTCCAGAGTGGCTGCACCAGCTTGCATTCCCATCAACAGTGCAATAGAGTTCTCCTTTCTCCACATCCTCACCAACATCTGTTGTTTTCTAAGTTGTTAATTTTAGCCACTCTGACTGGTGTGAGGTGGTATCTCATTGTGGTTTTGATTTGTATATCCATGATGGTGAGTGATGTTTAGCATCTTTTCATGTGCCTATTTGCCATCTGGATGTCTTCTTTGGAAAAGTGTCTCTTCTTGTCTTCTGCCCATTTCTTCACTGTATTACTTGTTTTTTGGGTGTTGAGTTTGGCAAGTTCTTTATAGATTTTGGATACTAACCCTTTATCTGATATGTCATTTGTAAATGTCTTCTCCCATTCCGTCAGTTGCCTTTTAGTTTTGTTGATTGTTTCCTTTGCTGTGCAGAAGCTTTTTATCTTGATGAGGTCCCAATAGTTCATTTCTTATTTTTATTTCCTTTGCCTCCAGAGACATGTCAAGTTCGAAGCTGCTGTGGCCGAGATCAAAGAGGTTGCTGCCTGTTTTCTCCCGTAGGATTGTGATGGTTTCCTATCTCGCATGTAGGTCTTTCATCCATTTTGAATATAGTTTTGTAAGGAAGCCGAGCCTTGAAGCAGCTCTATTAGGAGGCCAAGGTTGTATGGCCAAGTAAATAAAAATGGAACCGGGATTGATTTGAAAGTATTTAATCATAATCTGCTGTTTTTCTTGCCATCCTAAACTTATGAAATGAAGTGCATACAGCCAGCTCCAGACAGGAAAAGGAGATAAAGGAAGCCAGATGTGTACAGGTTTTCTAAATGAGAATAACAATATATTTAGACTCTAAGTGGGGAAAAACCTGTTCACTTTAATGTCTCATTTTTCTTATTTTTGAAAGTTACTTGTCAGCAGCCCATTTTGCCAAAAGGGAAACTGAGGTACCAAAGAAGAAACAATTTGCTCTCCATTGTTCAGCAAATTAATTTTAGAAGCAGGAATAATGATTGCTTTTTAGACCTACATCATAAGCACTTACTCCCAAATCAAGTGGGCTAAATAAAAGGAGAGGAAAATTAGTTTTGCTCTCTGTACCCTTGCCTGGTAATGAAATATCCAATTAAAAGAAATTATGAGCCTTTAAGGATGATTGCTCTTGCACAAAGTGAACTGGAATGGAAATTCATAAGCACAATTCCATATCCATCATACAAGACTATTAATTGGAACAATTTTCATAAAAGCCTAGGTTGAACACTCTCATTAAGAAGGCACACCTTGTGAAGCAATGCCCACCTTCAAGTTTGGAAAATGTTCCAGGGCTCTCTGCCCTCTGAGCCCCAGGATTCAGAAATGCTTTAGAGATGTCATTTACATCAGTGTTTACGGCTATAAACAGCTGAGAGCTTGTCCAGGCCACGTAACAGATTCATGGTTTTGTCTAATAACACAAAGTTTTTTATAAAGTCTTCAAGAAATGAAATTAGATGATTTGCATGTACTTTATGTGCATATTTTCTGGTGGAATATTATATATATTCTAACACATTATTGGGTGGGTGCAATAAACGACCATATCCAATTATCTAAATTTTAAGTAAAATTTAAACTTCTGACCCGCAAAGTCCTCTTAATAACATATCCATAAAATATTTTTGAATCACAGTTTGCTAACACAGATGTATTCACAATATGTCATGAAATTTCTTTTGGCAACTCTAGTATTTTTCTTCAATTCTGTGAATAATCAATCTCTGTTTTTGTCAAATACATAAAGATATTCAGAGTAGGAGGAAGTTCTTAAGCTCATTGAATACAGACTGACATTTAATTTTTTCTTTCGTATTTCCTGTATACCATTTCCACACAGAAATATTATTTCATAATTAATCATTTACCCAGACCACGCCGGGATTTTTATGTATTCTCATACAGACAGTGTTAACAAAGAGTACAGTTCAAATTTGACTTGGAGTCTGGTTCTGCTTACTAACGTCTGCTCCTGTTGAGAACTATATTTCAGTATTTGCACACAAAAAACTAAAATGAATGGCTACAAGAAAGGAAAAAGATAATTAGTGTCCACCTCCAGCACCAATCAGAGAATATGATAGTAGCAACTACAATAATCATTAATATTTCTTGAGCTGTTATTATGTTCCAGGCTCTCATCTTTGCCAATTACATGTATTAACTCCTTAGAAATCTCCCCAACTGTTCCTTAAGGATGCAGCATTCTTAACAGCATTCTTATAGTATTCTAAAACTCCATAATACTTTCTGGCATCCATGAAGCCAATAGGAAAATTATTATAGGATCAGTCAATTCTATTTACTAATAGTATTATATGTGCTTGAGTTTGTAGGTTGACAATGACATTGTGCAGGCAACTGCTAACCACAATAGCAGGTAGTGGAAGAATGGTTGCATTTTTGCTCCATGACCATAAATTTAAGTCAAGGAAATTCTCTACTAAGATATCATGCAACAAGCAAGTTTTAGATGATCTGCCATGCTTGCTGAATAATTAATACGTAATGGATGTGAGAAATTCAAGGAAGTCTGTAAGCATCATGGGAACCGGAGTCTTGGGGATATCATCAGGATAAATACAGACTTACACCTGAGTAAAATGATTTCTCCTCTGGACTAAATCTATGCAATTTTCTATTCTAATTATTACCAGCTATCATTTACCAATCCTGAGTCCAGGTGCCACTTCTAAATCAGAACTAATGACTTGACTTCACAAACACAATGGATGTACCCTAAAACCCATCCCCTAGGAGACTGATTCCTGAGAAAGTACTCAAATACAATCCAATTGACCTAGAGTTGGTGACGGAAGAGAACAGATTCAAATCTGGAAACAGTAGAAAACACTTTGAAATGGCTCTCAGACTGGGTAATGCTTTTCTTTATGCCTTTAGAGAAAGGAAATGTTAAGTCCCAGTGAAGTGCCCAGGATGGGGGCTCATGGTAAGGGAGGGGATCTTCACAGACAATCTGGCAAAGAGAATTGTACAAGCAAATTTCATGAAGCCAAGTGGAAAGAATGATCCCTTTGGCCATAATGAGCGAGACAGATACTACTCCCTCACTGGGAGCTTGTGGGTTACCACTGAGACTTATTTCCTCAGAAAGATGGTGGTTTAACATAAGAGGTTAACCACAGAGAAATAATGTTGTCTACTACTGTAAAACTGATTGACACCACATAAAAAAAGGCAGTATCCAGTTTAGAAATTTGATCTGATTCATTCAATTTACAAAATCAAGTGGCCAAAAAAAAAAAAGTTCCACCAGACCCACGCACTCTGTAGAATCCTGGCTCTGCTTGTGATTGGTTTAAGGATTACCTTCAAATTATAAAGAAAGCATCCTTGGACTTGAAGGAGGAAAATATTACAAAAAGTTGTACATTACCTGTGTGAAAGGTAATGTACAAAGTGAAAACTAAATCTTTGAAGAGTGGTTAATATCAAGAATTTTACAAATATAAATTCTAGATGTCCACATAATTTTATTTTCTATTTTTAAAAGGGGTTATAGGGGTGCCTGGGAGGCTCAGTTGGTTAAGCATCTGACTTCGGCTCTCAGGTCATGATCTCGCCATCCATGGCTTCGAGCCCCATGTCAGGATCTGTGCTGACATCACAGAGTCTGAGGCCTGCTTGGGATTCTGTGTTTTCCTCTCTCTATGGCCTCCCCCACTTGTGCTCTGTCTCTCTCTTAGAAATAAACACTAAAAAAAATTTTTAATGGGTTTAGAAAATTTCAGGTAAACAAATCTGTCCCTTGAAGGAAGACTAAAAATGAATTTTATGATTGTGTTTGACAGAATATAAACATCTGTACTCAAGCATTATTTCAACGGTTCATTTATAAAAGGACTTTGATGTTTCCTTAAACCAGTAAGGGAGGCATGTGATTGAGCAAAATGATTTCCAGAAAACATCTAGAAATGTTTATAACAAAGTCAGGAATTTGGGGATAGAGGAATCATAATAGGAAATCAGTTACTATATATCCTTCTACATCATTTTGTATGTATATCCTTTTATAATATTTTAATGTTTACAAAAACATGTTATTTGTGAAAAAATATTAAAGAAATATGAGCATTTGTCAAAACCTCTAAGAATTTCATTTTGTGTCCACAGTGATATTGGCATTAATATTTTAAATATGTATGTGTTACTACAGCACACACACATACAGACATTCAAACATAGAGATAGCATTTAATGTTCTCTTCTCTATGGGTTTTTCTGAGTCTCTTATGTTTTGCTAAATATTCAACATAACGATAAACTTGGTGAATATTTAAATACAAATACTGTTAGGAGTTCAATCTTCATAAGAATAAATATATATTTAATGTACTTCCTGACTACTAATACAAATGTGTGACCAAATAACAACCGCACAGGCATTCAAATAATGGTGACCATCCGTCTTCACCAACTTGGTTTATCCAATACCTTCATATGTCTTTACAAAATACTTTTTAAATCTCTAGAGTCAAACTTACTAAAATGGGAACTTTTTTTCCTTCCACCCTTAAGATTCCCTGCCCAGATGGTGAGAAGTCCAGAGAACCTGAGAGACTGGCTCTGCCCAAGAGTTCATTCTCTACTGTTCATGCTCCTGTCTCATCAGGTTGGTGTTGTGTACCTCCCATGTCCCCTTGTTGCAGTGTCTGAGGAATGCCCCCCACTCCAGTCTAGGAGCCAAAGGAAGAGGAGGCCATGACCATCACCCTCCTTTACATTTATTTACCCATAAAGAAATGGTCATGCCTGGTCTCCCAAAGCAACTGGTACCTGCCTTTACAATGTACCCATCACAGCAGATTTTTAAAGACCACAAAATTTTTGCTACAAATTGTTTCCATAGAGATAGAATCTAATTCTCCTTCCCTTATATCTAATTGGTCTTAGTTACTTGGTTGAGTTAAAGAATGTGAGGAGAGCAGTATTTGGGGACTTCTAAGCCAAGGTCATTAAAAGCCTTGCAGCTTCCATCTGGGCCCTTTGAATGTTTGCTCTCAGGGAATCCAGCAATCACATAAGAAGGCCAATCGCCCTAAGGTTGTCATGCTGCAAGGAAGTCCATGTGACTACATGCAGAAGCCATATGAAGAAAGAGTGATGTCCAGCTACCTCAGCACAGGTGTCAGAAACGTGAATGAGGAAGCCATCTCGGGCATTCCAGTCTCAGCAGACATGAAGTAGAGAATAGGGTCCCAGTCTGTGGTCCCCACTGAGCTGTCTCAGCCACCTCCAGCTGTTTGAATCTCCTCAGCTCATCATGGAGCAGAGACAAGCCATCTTCCTTCCGAACTGCCCAAATTTCTAACGCATAAATTAATGAGCATAATAAAATGCCTTGTTTTACTCCACTAAATTTTGGGAGCAGTTTGTTTTGCAGTAATAGAGAAGTAGAACAAACACACACACACACACACACACACACACACACACACACTCACACAGCCATTTAGCAAGGCATGTCTATGATTGGCATTCAGAACACTTTTTGTTCTATTAGTCTCAATACATATTTCCTCCAAAAGATAGTATGGCATCAGTAGACTTTCAAACGTCTACAATTTAATCCATAATCATCATTTGGTGTAAGTGATCTTTCCTTCACCTACCCAAAAGGACAAAAAAAGCCTTCCTGCAAATGTCAAAAGGGGATCAGAACAAATCCTCAACTGACATAAATCTCTCAACTGCATGAGTGTGAAGGCTGAACTGGAGGTTGCCTAGCAGAGATCTAAATTGGGGGGATTTGGGGAGGAGGAGGAGTCTAAATTTCCCAAAGCCATAACTAAAGTAAATTGTCAGAGCATAATAGGTAGTTTGAGACCTACCTATTTCCTGGGATTTTCCCTGTGCTTAGTGTAGAGCAAAAAATAGCAATCTACTTTCTTTGACCTGTCTGCCCAGTAAGTGGGTGTTTGCTCCCTAGCCAGTCAAGGCGGTAGCTAAATGCTATTAAAAAGTCACAAGGAAGAGGATGCTTCTTTAAAGCATAGTAAAAGCTGAAATTGCATATTAGAAATTGAAGGCTAATTGTTACATACATTTTTAGTGACTTTAAAATTGGCACTGCTCTGTGTTGCAGAGAAACATAGGAAACAATAGAAGAAACTGGGCAATTAAATTGGGAGTTCTACTTTTTTTTGTCCTTTTTAGGGATTTCCTTGTTGATATTCATTAAGAAGTAGATAATTTTTTATCAATAAATATATGTTACCGGGGAAAGTGTGCAGCTACCTTAGACATTGGGATGTCAGCACAGCATGCTAACCATATGACTACGTGCACAGAAACTGCAATGAACTTGATTAAGAAACGCTTAACAATGGCTGGGCTGCAATTTTGGTGTTCGATTTTGCTTGGCCAATGTTTCTGGGACTATGCCAAGCTTGACTAGGAATTATTCACTGCAGTCTTGGGTGACATCTACACGTAATGTGAATTTGGACCTAGAGTACAGATATGTGGGCTCAGCATACCGCCTCAGGTATGGATTGAAGCTGCACCTCTGATTTTCTCTGAAGGACAAGATTTCCAGGCTACGCATTTTTAACCTTAGTGATCTGAGCGACAGCATTAAAAAAAACATATATATATATATATATATATATATATATATATATATATACATACACAAATTGTCCAACTAATCTGTTTAGTTCAGTGCATTAAATATCTACTCATAGCTTCTTTGGGTTTTTTATTTGGTTTGGTTAACTGTTTCAGTTTATGGTCTATGATATAACTGTGATAAAACTTGTAGATGATAGTTTAACAAAGCCATTTTATTTTGGTCGCAATTTTTTTGTTCGGGAATTCAGGAATGATTCATCCGGGCAGTACACATCTGATCCACATGGCATTCATTGGGGTGACAAGGGCTGGAAGTTGCATGCCCAGTCTCTGGGTTTTTCACTCACATATCTAGAGTCTCAGAGCTCCCAGCTACTCTATCTCCACACAGTTCCATGGCCTCCCCATTTCTCACAGCCCAGTGCTCTCAGGAGAGTGGTATTTCATAGAAGACACCTGGTTTCCAGGATACCTGGGCAGAACTTCAAGGGTTCTCAAGACCCAGCCTCAGACATCCCAGAACAGCATTTCTGTCATGTTCTATTGATCAAGCAAATCACTAAGGCCAGCCCACAGTGGAAGAGAATTTGACTCCACTTCTCAAATGGAAGAAGTAGCAAATAATTTGCAACCATCTTGAAACTACCAAAGTTACATTTTATAGTATTTACCATTTTATCTTTCAAAGTATTTACAAGAGTGTTAAATTGAGATAAGGGTTTTTTTTTCCTCCACAGCCGTCTAAGAAATTGGAATCATGGTAGTAATTTATCTATAGACCCTTAGCATCTCCAGTGACTTCTGTCTTTCATCTGATCTGTTGGTGAATTCCAAAGAGGAATTCTTCCATTTCAAGGAATCCTTAGAATGGTCTCTGGCTATTACCCTTTTGATTCCTGAAAACCTCTAGAGAGGAAAATCATCTATGTTTCTGAAATATGGATGTTAAACTTTATAGGGTTCCTTTCTTCAAAGGACCAGAGACCCAGAAAAAAAATAATAATGCTTACACAGGGGGAAAAATACCATGTCCAGGAATCACTTTGCTCCACTAAATGCAATTTGCTTAAAAAAAAAAAAAAGAATTGAATGAGAAATGTTCAAAGAGTCTCTAAGAATATCTCCAAAGGAGAAATGGGGTCAGTAACAGAACATTGGATGACAGGGGGTGAGAAATGCCACCAGCCAAGACAAAACAAAACAAAACAAAACAAAACAAAACAAAACAAAACAAAGCAAAACAGTAGGATGTAAATGCAAGGTTCCAACAGGTGGGACTGTCGGTTTGTACAACTCTTAGCCCACCTGAAAGAAGAGTGACAGCAGGATTCTGGCAATTCCCTTAAGTTAATATTTTCCTCTGGGATATTCTGGAGGGTTCTTTGTATCCTTGGAAACTTTATGTGTTCTTTGGGGAAAGTCTAGGTTTTCTTTTATTTTTATGGACTGCTATTTTGTACTATGATGCTTACTGGATGCTGCATGAACACCAATCGAATCAATCCTGAGACACTGCCAAGTTTATTAAAAATTCATTCATAATCGCCTGACAGCACCCCTGTTCAGTATGTACCCTGGGATTCATTTGTACATTAATTCTCATTTGTAAACCACATTAGTCTTTCCTGCAGGAGAAAAAAAAAACAGATTGGGGAATCTAATGTGTTTATAATTTAATAGACTTTTAATATAAAGAGACCTTGTCCAAAGGGTTGTAACAAGTCAGAGTACGCATTCCCAGATAGGAGAAAGAAAAGAAAATTAGGACAATGCTGACCGTAAATCAAGCCCTGTAACCACAGCAGAATAGATAGGTGATAGGTAGTGTACTCACCTTGTGTGGGACCATACAAAAAAGCATGATGTTCTGTAGGTGCATGTGTTTTTGTTAGGTTTCTATTCAGATGCATGTGACAGACTATGCATGTCCAATTTCAAAATGGACATTCCATGAACTGAGAGTGCATGCAGAAATTGATGACCACATTAGGTGCCTATCTAAAAACATAGTGAAAAGCAACATATGGTGGGACATATATCTGCTCCAATTCTGTGAATTACAACCACCATGAGGGATGTAACACCAGACTTAGCCACATGAATGTTGGAGAAAGGTATTTGGTATCAGACTTGAGGCACCCATGAATATTATAACGTAATACATGAGTAGATGAATTATGATCAAATACTAGGAATTCTATGTGTGCCTTCAAGGACAGGGCCTTGGAAGATTTGGGCAAACAAAAGTGGGATTTGGTTTGAAGCCTCAGAATTCTTCCTTCAGAACGGATTTTGCAGGAGTGCAGTCTCTCTGTGAGAATGATTTTTCATTTGAGCTCAGCACATTTGGATGTGAAGAGAAATAAGTTACCTAGTGATTGCATTCCAGATTCCGAGGCACACGATTCATTTTGTACATTGCAAAATTACTAATTCTGTGCTCATAAATGAAAATGGTATTTGAGAGACAGGTCTAGTGCCTCTAGCTTAAGATGATGATACAGGTCCTGAGTCGAAGATCCTCAAAGAAATAAAACAGAGAGAAACAGAAACAGAAACAAAATAATCTGTATTATCCTTAGAAACTAGAGAAAGGCCTACGCAGTCTCAAGAAATTTAGATTTCTATTACAACAAAGAAGCAGGGACTAAAGTGATAAAAAGGGATGGTCAAACCACAATTCACTTCAGAAGCATCTACTTGGAAATCAAGCTCAAGTGACTTCTCATAAGGGAGTGACAGGCAGAAAATGTTTGGTGGCCTCTGCCAGGGGGTCAGACTGAATTATATTTAAATGTCGTGTGATATTCTGGATTAGATCCTGAAACACAAAAAGGACATTAGTGGGAAAACTGATGAAATCCAAGTAAAACCTATAATTTAGTTAACAATATTTTATGCCAATGTCAATTTCCTTGGCTGTGACAAATGTACTGTGGTTATGTAAACTTATTAAGGGAAGCTGAGTGAAGAGTATACAGGAAGTCACTACTATTTTTACAACTTTTGTAAATGCAAAGATATCCCCAAATTAAAAGTATATTTTTTTTTAATTTTTTTTCAACGTTTATTTATTTTTGGGACAGAGAGAGACAGAGCATGAACGGGGGAGGGGCAGAGAGAGAGGGAGACACAGAATCGGAAACAGGCTCCAGGCTCCGAGCCATCAGCCCAGAGCCTGACGCAGGGCTCGAACTCACGGACCGCGAGATCGTGACCTGGCTGAAGTCGGACGCTTAACCGACTGCGCCACCCAGGCGCCCCAAAAGTGTATATATTTTTTACATGTAAGTCATATGAGCCCATCTAAGCGTTAGTTACAGGTACCAAAAACAACATAAGGTCAGGATCCATCCTTGATACTTCTGACTAAAACTTGCCCCGAAAACAGAGGGAGGTAACAAAGAAAGCCACCAATGCTGATTCCTCACAAGTGCTGACAGCCATTCTGATTAGAGAACCATGAGCACTGGATCAGCTAACTTACTTCAGGTGTCTGTGACACTCACAGAAATGTAATAATTCAACACAGAAGTGGTTCTCTGTCCCTCCAACCACCCTCTGCACTTCAAGCCCCTCTCCCCTCTTCCTAACCAGGTCATGTGATCTGGCTAAGGCTAACTGAGCTATGTCTAAGTATCACCTGTCTCCCTTCATCGGCACCTGCAATCCTCAAAGTGCACCCCACACAATTGCGGATGTAATCAAACTGAAAATCAAATACCAAACTATGTCAGAATAAGCAAAAGGAAAAGAAAATCATTGGATATACAATAAGATTCAACAGTTCCAAGGCAAATGACCAATTCAAGAAATTAGAATGTTTTCCCTCAGAAACAGAGCTGCAAGAAATAGGAGAAATTTTACAAAATGTCAAATTCATATTCTCATACACATTCCAAAGAACTTTCTATCTATGGAACAAGAGGAAGCACCCATGGAACTCCAAAAATTAGATATCAGTTAGGAATGTTTGGAAATGAAGAACATGAATGCAGAATTTTATACTTCAGATGAGGCCGTGAACAGAAAATTGAATGTTATAGGACCTGGATCAGCAAATTAGAAGATAAGGATACATGCAAGAAGTTCTCTGAGAATCTGGAAAAGTGCTATTATGGTATTTTAGAGATTGAAACAATGGCAGAAATGATAAAATATCCAGAAAATATAGATTTACATATATATATATACACACACATACATACATACGTACTTGTTTTCCTGAATCTTCAATAGTGATTTTTGTTAATTTGATGTGTAAAAAATGCTATTTGATCACTGGTAACCTATTTCCCTTTACTTATACATTCATGAGATTTTTCAATATATCCTTGAAATTCAATTTTTATCTCTTTCTTATAGCTTAGTTATTGTTTTTCTTCTATTGGAGATAAGAGAAATAAAGACTGAAAGTGATATAGAGATAGACATACTGAATAAAATTACATTTTTTCCTAGAAAGAAGAAAGAGAGAAAGAAAGGAAGAGAGGAAGGAATATAGTAGTATATGTGTATACATGTTATAAAAAGTTATATAATTATTGCCTTTTTTTCTATTGACTTCATATATGTTATATGTGTACATGTGCATATATGCATATATATTAGGACTTTAAAAGAAGAAAATGAGGTCAATAGCAAAGATATACTCTGGTAGGGGCACCTGGGTGGCTCAGTCGGTTAAGCGTCCGACTTCGGCTCAGGTCATGATCTCACAGTTCGTGGGTTTGAGCCCCGCGTTGGGCTCTGTGCTGACAGCTCAGAGCCTGGAGCCTGTTTCAGATTCTGTGTCCCCCTCTCTATCTCTGCCCCTCCCCTGCTCACACTCTGTCTCTGTCTTAAAAATAAATAAACATTAAAAAATTTTTTAATAAAAAATTTTAAAAAAAGATATACTCTGGTAAAACTTTAAATATAAAGATAAATCTTTAAATCTTATGAATGTATAGGTAAACATGTTACTAACAATTAGATATTATTTTTCATCCAACAATTAACTTCTAGGAATTTTATCATAAGAAAATAAAGTTATTTGTTGCAGACTTATTAACAGTGATAGGGATTCTTGGGTGGCTCAGTAGGTTAAGCATCCAACTCTGGATTTCGGCTCAGGTCATGAGCTTACTGTTCATGAGTTCAAGCTCTGCATTGGGCTCTGCACTAACAGTGTGAAGCCTGCTTGGGATTCTCTCTCTCTCTCTCTCTCTCTCTCTCTCTCTCTCTCTCAAAGTAAATAAAGAAACTTAAAAAAAATGACAAAAAAGTCATAAACCAATTGAACATCAAATATAGAGTGTTTCTCTTACATATTGTGGTCCATTCATAAAATGGGATACTATGTAACTATTAAAAATGATGTAGTAGATACATGACTAAAAATGAGTTTACCACATATTTTACAAAGCAGATTGCAAAATAGCATAAATAGAATAACTATTTTCATCATATGATATTTGAATATATGTATTATGTATATATATGCAGATAAACAATAAAATGTAATAATAATAATAATGTAGAAATGTTTTAACCATGCTTATCTCTAAGATAAGCATCTATCTAGAGCTAGATATGTGTGTATTTATTTTTTCTTTCATCTGTATTTTCTAATCTCACTGTAATCAAATACATATATTTGTCAATTAAAAGCATACATGTGGGGCGCTCAGGTGGCTCAGTTGGTTAAGCGGCTGACTTGGGCTAAGGTCATGATCTCGCGGTTTGTGGGTTCAAGCCCCCGTATTGGGCTCTGTGCTAACAGCTCAGAGCCTGGAGCCTGCTTTGAATTCTGTGTCTACCTCTCTCTCTGCCCCACCCCCGCTCGTGCTCTGAGTCTCTCAAAATGAATAAATGTTAAAAACAAATTTTTAAAAAACATACATGTTGCTGTATCGTACACCTGAAACTAATATAACACTACATGTTAGCAAACTGGAATTAAAATAAAAACCTTTAAAAATAATAATAAATTTTAAAATTAAATTTAAAAATAACATATATGTGTATTTTCCATGAGAAAATAATTCAAAATATATCATCTGCAGGACAGATCTCTAGAATCCTGCTATATTTGATTATTACAGTCAGATACCATTTCCCTTAGCCTAATGGGTGGGAGGGGTGGAGGACGAGCACTGGGAAAAAGTTGGACGTTTATACGTTTTATTTTCTCTTTGACAAAAGTGAATTACATCGGTAAGAGTAAGCAAATATTTTTGTTTTTACTATTTCTTCTCTTCTTCCCACTTCAGGGTTCGTATGAACATTTAAGAGTTGCCGGGTATTTTTTTTTTCTCCAAGCTTCACTATTGAGATCATACCCAACAGCGCATCTCAAAGAAGCCTTATATAATTCAAAACCCTTATGTGAATAAAATGTAACACAGTTTTTCTATAAGCTCTCAGCAAACCAGTGTCAAACATGTTGGCGCTGTTGGATAGAGAGTAAATGATTTTTACACGTTGCGTGCTTTTATTCTTTAACAAAGGCGAAGAGAGCAAACTGTTTTCTCCCCTCCCCTTTTCCCTTCCCCCGACATT
Source organism: Lynx rufus (assembly GCF_022079265.1). Classification (NCBI taxonomy): domain Eukaryota; kingdom Metazoa; phylum Chordata; class Mammalia; order Carnivora; family Felidae; genus Lynx; species Lynx rufus. Next base: position 92,282,321 of record NW_025814896.1, on the reverse strand, counting down.
TTTCTCTTTCTTCTGCCTCCAGTGCCCTTGAAGGCTGTATTGAATCTGACAAAGGATAAAGTAGCAGGGAGTGGGAAACACTAAAGATATCAAGGGGCTCCAACTGCCTGTCTGAAAATCTGTTTATACAGCACCTGGGTCACTCTCATCTGATAGGCTTTTCTCCATGTGTTATTGTGTTTATGTCAAGAAAAAAATGCCAGCATCCCTTGTCGCTGAGTGCTGCTCTATAGAATTCTGCCGCCTTCATTTTCCACTTACTACCTCATTTTGTTTGAAAGAGGCTGCCTTTCCAGCTTCATCTGTGATCACCAAGAACACACAATCTCCCCTTTGTTCACTGAGTGACCTTTATATTTGACTAAGGGTGAAACGTGTCTTGAAACCTAAACCAATTTTGGCAAAGAGGTTTTTAAAAATACCGTAACTGAGACTGCCATGCACAGAAATAAATGCTGCTGGTTTCATTGTCATTCACCAAGTGCTTCTCTGTGCATTTTGTTTGGGCATTTCAAAGTACAATGCCAGTGTTCAGAAATGAATGCGACATCACAGACAGGAGCTTCCCTGGGGTACTGCGAACTGGTGACAGCCTGAGAGCCCTGGTGTTATTTTTATTTCTTGGAAGGGGAGTGGGTTGAGGGGGAGTCACACACTCCTGCCAAAACCAAGTGGCTTCAAGACTCAGGCAGCTGGACAGTCACCCAGGGAGGCAAAGCTAGGGAGAAGTTTGGCACAGATACCTGATGCAGGAGATAATGTGAAGCTTTATGCATATTCTGTTACCAGTCCAGACGCCTCAATATCCTCCGTTACCTAGAATATTGTCCTTTACATATACACTCTGCATAGATGGAGTGTATTTTGGAGCAGAACAAGCTCAAAGAGCGAAGAGAGGGCCTTCATAGGCAATAGACCCAGCACCTCCCTGCCCTCCTCCTATACCCTGCACATTCATACAAAATAAAACCCAGGTGAAAACTAAAACAACTTTATAGAAGGTAAATGGTCAAAGGGAGACCTTTCTAGGTGTTTGGGCTGGAAAGGTGAAAGGCCAGGAACAAAGTCTAATTCACCCTCATTCCAGTCTCCCCTCAGGAAAATCTTGGATTTCACCTTTTCCCTAGACTTGACCAACAGATGGGTGTCTTCTTCTCAGGAGTCATAACAAAATATTGAACTGGAGACATTAAAAACTTGCACTGAGATATCATTTCAAAGAAAGAAATAAGATGACTGCATAAAAATACTCAAGTGTACAATAGATGAATGTTTGGAAATCATCCAGATATGAATTATTAAATTTCTTTCAATTTCTATTCTGTAAATGACACTCCTAAATGTGGTAATTTTCTACTGTAGCCCTAAGAAAGTAAGACAGTATGCTTCACATTTATCTATTCCAGAACCCTTGTATGACTTCTGGCTAAAGGGTGCTGAAGCCAAAGTGTGAGAACTGGTGTTTTAAGTCACTATTATTTTGTTGTCTTTGTTGTCCTATACAACCAGACATAACCCTTCAGAAAAATTTGGTAGATATCTTTAAATAATTCCTCCATGTTTCTTTTAAGTTTATTCTTAACTGTTTTTAAATTTTGCTATTGTACTTAAGGTATTTTACATTGATTATAATTTTTAACTAGTTATTATTAGTGTGAAAGTTATTACCTTTGTATATTTATTTTATAACAAACCGTGTAAATAAACTCTCTTAGAAATTCTAACAGCCTTACAATTTATTTTCATGTGTTTTCCAGGTAGACAAACATATCATTTGCACATAAAATAATTTGCTACCTTCTCAATATTTACACCATTTATGTCTTTCTTTGCCTTCTTGTTTTACTCAAAATGTCCAGAACAATAGAGATAATCATAATCATCTCTGCCTAATTTTAGGTACTTCTTCCAGGGTGTCATTGTTAAGGATGATATTGAGTGATTATTTCAGATGTTCTTGGCATATCAATGCAATATTCTTTTCCTAGTATACTAAGGTTTTCCTTTCAAACAACAATAGTGTTAAATTTTTTCCAGTGCCTGCTAGGAAGAGCCTGTGTGCATTTTTTTTCATAATGTTAATCCCTCCTTGCTTCCTGGACTAAACTCAGCTTGGTCATTGTTGATTACTACTTTGTGAATTTTATTTCTTTATATTCTGCCTATGACTCTTACATCTATAGCTGAGATTTATGTTAGACTCTTACATTTATAGCTGAGATCTTCTATTTTGTATTATTATCTTTAGGTCTTTAACTGATAGGTTATTTCCTAAAAGGAGTTAGGATTTTTTCCAACATCTTCGATGCTCTAAAACACTTTGTATTCATTTCCCTCTTTCAAGTTATTTTTTATCTTTATTAAATAATGCATGAATGTAATTAAAATACAGAGAAAATTAGTGAAAGTCTTCTAATGAAATAAAGCAGTCCTCTGAGCAACCATTTTGCTACATAACATTATTTGCTATGTAACATATGGTTACGTAAATAGTTTATGGTTGCATATGATGTATAACTGACACAGAGTGGTCTATGATCATGCTTATTTTCTAATACAATTTCTCCTGGTATCAATTAACTGTTTTTTTCATTTGTGTAGTATTTTCTGTGTTTTTCACTAACTTTTTCAAATGCATCCATTGACCTACCAATTTTTCCCAATGCTTAAATCCAGACCCATGATGTATTTGTTCATAGGCCTGGTGAACAGGTGTCATCCGTGGACTTCCTTCTTTACTCGTCTGCGATTACTGCGCAATTTCTTATCTTGTATTTTCTTCTTCTGTCTTGTTTTTCCCATCATTTTGCTAAAGAACTCAATAACTTCTTTTAAAAAATACATGAGAGATCTTTTCTTTAACTATGTCTTACCAATGGATTAGTAGGCTGTGCGTACAATCATCCACTAAAAATAATTTTCACTCAAATGTGAACATTTTGCTTAACAGTATTCTAAAGCATCCAGTTCTTTTTCTTGAAAATTCCAGTGTCATCTGACAACCATTTATTTATAGACGACTGTTTTTCTTTTCAGAGGAGCCTAAGATTTTGCTCTTCACAACTGGTGTTCTAAAGTGTCACAATGACATGGCTCAGGATGTGCTTTTTTCATTCTCTGAACTGGACAGATGGGTCCTTACTATCTGCAGACTTGGATCCTTCACTTCAGGGAAGTTTCCCCACATTATTGCTTTGACACTTTCCTCTTCCGTTGTCTCAGTCGTCTCTTCTTAAACTGCCTTTTATTTGGATGTTGGACTTTATGTATTCACTCATAAATTTTGTTTCTCCCATCCCGTGGTCAATTTCTTTGTCTTTGTGTTCTAATTTTTATGAAAATCCCTGGCTTTATCTTTCAACCATTCAGATAAATTGACGGGGTTACTCTATTTGAAATTTCTAAAAGCGCCTACATTCTAATGGTCCCTTTCATATAACATCTGCCATATTTTATCATGTAATTTTTTTCTCCTATCTCTCTGCGCATATTAATGACTGTTTCATATTTTGAGAGGGCAGTGCATTTTTCTTCTGCTCCCGGATTTGCTTTTTATTTCTTCTAAGGCCATTTTCCTTATTTGGGCTTTCATTTGTTTGTTTATTTTGTACTCTGTCTTTAAGGTTAAAAGCACTCCTCAAATATCTGAGGAGGTATGTTACAATGAGGTAACATCCCAGATTTTTCACTGAGAAACTCTCAGGCCTTTTCTCTGGGACTGTTCAGTGTCTCCAAAGGATAATCCTCCACTCTCCAGTGTCGAGAGCAAAGAGCAGCTCTGACCCTGACTGTGTACGTCCTGGAAACTCTGGAGGGAAGAAGAGGGTGAGAGCAGAGGAAGGGGAGGTGGGAGAACTCAGCAACGCACACCTGTCCTGTGTTTAGTGCAGCATCCATCTTTAGCGCTTCACCATCCCCAGTGTGCCTGAGTCCAGAGCGCCGCTATTTCTATTTCTTCTTAGAACAAGATTTATTGTCTTGAGGAAGTAATCAGATAGTGAGTAGCTAGCTACTGGCTGTTATGTGGGTATGAAATCACTGTAATTACTCCACGGACTTGCAACCAATCAGTGGGTATTCAGCACTACACTTTTTACTGCTTTGCAGGATGCAGAGTCTTTTCCTGAGTTCTGCTCGGAAAATCTCTTCCTTCTCCTTTTTTGTCGCGTCTTGAGATTTCAGCTTTCCTCTGCTCCAAGACAGTTTCCCCTCAGCAGCCGTGCTCCATCTTCTAAATACAGGCTGACATTTCTCAAAGCTTCCGCTACTGTTCTTTCTGCCTTCCCTTTCTCCATTCCCTCTCCTCCTTTTTTATTTTCACTATTATCCCTATACATTATGGTGATGGAATTTGGAGAGGGAGAAGATACAAATGCATATGTTCAATTAAGTAGTTGAAATCTACTGAGCAGTAGAAATAAGTAGCCTGAAATCTCCCAGAACCTGTTGATACTATGAGAGGGGCGGCTGGGTGGCTCAGTTGGTGAAGCCAACTTCCACTCAGGTCATGATTTCACAGTTTGTGAGTTCGAGCCCCACACTGGGTTCACTTCGATCCTCTGTCTCTCTCCCTCTGCCCCTCTTCTCCTCCCACCCTCTCTCTCTCAAAAATAAATAAACATTTAAATACTATGAGAAGTAACTTTTCTTTGAATGTTTGCTATACATTGCCCATTATATCATTTAGGCTAATGCCTTTTATGTGGCTAGATACATTAACAATTCCTTCACTCTGTTTCATTTCTACATTTAGATTTTATGCTTTTGATTCAATTCTATTCATTAATATTTGCCTAGGAAATTTTCCATCTCTTCAACCATTTTGAGTATCTACTGTAAGCACTGTATATAGCCTTGTGTTACACTTTTTGAAATTCCACTATTTTTGTATATTATATTCCTGTTTTATATTCCTAGGGTGCATTTATCCCCCATTTTTAATGAGCTCTGGCAGAGGTTTATATTTTTATTAGATGTTTTAAATAACTAGGTCTAAAATTAAATTCATGTAATATTTATTGTTTGTTTTATTCCATTTCCTAGCTATCTTTAGTTTAAATCAACTTATTTTCTTCACTTTTCCTAAAGTTATTATATTGCCATTTTTATAACTTCTTTAGTAAAAAGTCTGGTTTATTTATTTTCATTCTAATAGTACAAGCATTTAAGACTATATGTATTATTTGTATCATACGACTAAACAGTCTATAAAGTTTTGATTTTCTCTTTGAACTGAGAGTTATTTGTGAAATTTTCTGTTTATATTTTAAATTTCAAAGGTTTTAAAATTCTTTAGCTGACACTTCTTTAATTATTTGTGACCTTAAGTATTTGTAATTTTATTATTTTATGCTTAGAGAATGTGATTTTTACGATTTCTGACCTGGGAATCTTACTAAGACTCACTTTGTAACTCAAAAATAGGGTCTTTTTCTAAATATGACATAAGAACTCAGAAAATGTGTTTTCTCCTCATAGAGTCCACAGTTTGATGTATTCATTAAGTCAACTGTATTGGATTTTCCTGTCATTTTGCAGAAGCACATACATTAGTAGCTTCCTGACCAAAAAAAAAAAAAAAGCCTGAAAGGGAAATGTGTTGAGTGTTTGAGTATATGAAAACAACCTTATTTTACCTGGTAGTTTGATGACTAGGTAGACAATTATATATTAAAAATGATTTGAAGGCATTGTTCCATTGTGTTCTAGCTTCCAACATTTTTTATATACTCTACATCCAGATTAATTTTTGTCTACTCTATTTGGCAATGACTCAGAAAGAAGTTTTAGTGTATCCCCAGTTACTGTATTTCTGTCAAATTATCCTTGCATGCACATTTTTTGCTTTCTCTGTTTCAATGTGATCTTATCTGGGGAATAAAGTTTCATGATGCTTCATTTATTATGATTTTACTCTGTATTATAAAATAATATTCACTATCCTGTTTAATACTTTTTCTGCAAAGTTTATCTTACATGTTTGAATGTTTTTACTTGCATTTACCAAACTTACTTTTGGCAAGCATTTATTATAAACAGTCTGTGTCATTTTGTTGTAAATATATTCTCTTCTGTGAGGAAGATATAGATAGATTTTGTTTTTTGAGCAAAGAGATGTTATTTTAATAGATGAGTTGTTCCTATTTTTACCTATTGTTACATTATATTTGGTCCCACTTCTAACATTTTAATACTTTTTTGCTCTTTTTTATCTTTCATTTATTTAATTTTACCTGTATTTTCTCTAATAATTTAGCAAATTATGTCATATGCATCTTTAATTCTAATCTCAATTTGAAGACTATTTACTTTTAAGGCTTTATCTAAATAGTTCTTTAACATATATTCATTTACTTAATTTTTAATCAAGGGTGAAATGGTTCCATTGCTCTCTTAGGTGTGTTTTTCTTACTTGTATTCTTCTCCTTTAAAAATATTAGACAATAATTTTCTTTAGCCATGGCCATCATCCCACAGTTCATTCACACTCTCTGGCCATGTTCAATCACTGAGTAGTTGCTAACAGTTGCTGAAATAAAAGATACAGAATAGGGGCTATTTTTTAATGAAAGAAAAAATATTTCTGCCTATTTAAAAGTTGTTAATGAGTGCCTGATTCATTATGGGTATTTTTTAACTGGAATATTACCAATAACATTTACCCAGCAACATTTCCTGTCCTTTTCCATTGAAAACTATTAATTGTATAGGACATAATTTGTACAATGTAAGACCATCACACAAAGCAAAAAGAATATAGGGATATACACTAACATCTTAACAGCTGATAATTCTGATAAGGATGCTCTGTGAGATGTTTTTATTTTTTTAAATTTTAGGTATTATACAATTTTTACACAGTATGTATCACTTGTATTATAAGAAATTTGCACATACCACATTATAACAATTACGTTCAGTACACATAAATTCAAATAACACTATAATCTTACTATAGGGAAAACATAGAATTTCTTTTTTTTTTTTTTTTCTTTTCCAACGTTTTATTTATTTTTGGGACAGAGAGAGACAGAGCATGAACGGGGGAGGGGCAGAGAGAGGGAGACACAGAATCGGAAACAGGCTCCAGGCTCTGAGCCATCAGCCCAGAGCCTGACGCGGGGCTCGAACTCCCGGACTGCGAGATCGTGACCTGGCTGAAGTCGGACGCTTAACCGACTGCGCCACCCAGGCGCCCCAACATAGAATTTCTTTATTTAGTCTAAATTCAACCTAGCAATTTCTTTATTTTTCCCACCCAAATTCTAACCTCTTGCTGGTAAATGAGAAAAAAAAGAAAGAAAACATTGCATTAGGGGCGCCTGGGTGGCTCAGTGGGTTAAGCGTCCAGCTTCAGCCCAGGTCACGATCTTGTGGTTCATGGGCTTGAGACCCACGTTGGGCTCTGTGCTGACAGCTCAGAGCCTGGAGCCTGATTAGTGGATTCTGTCTCCCTCTCTCTCTGTCCCTCCCCTGCTCATTCTCTCTCTCTCTCTGTCTCAAAAATAAATAAAACATTTTAAAAATTTTGAAAAAGAAAAAGAAAACATGTAATTGATTTCTGTTTCTGGCTATAATGGATTTCCTTAAGGCAAACTTATGTTCCCTTGAGAAAAGCTAGATAAAATTCTAAAAAGTAAATAAAATAAGTAAACAAATCTGTTTCAAGTTATAAAAGAACTATTGAGACAATCAGGCCATAAAAAGTCAAAATCACACACAAAAAAAGGAGACTTTAGAGATGGTGAGACATTGTATGACTCTCCTCACCCTTTAGGTTTTTTGGATGTTTAATAGAAAATAATAATAATAATATAATCATAATAATCATAAAGCAGAAGAGAACCCAAAAATAAATCTGTGGCTACAAGGCATAGAATCTTTCAGAACTTTTGTCAATTCCACAGAACTAAAGAGCAAAATTAGAGTCGTGGCTGACAAGACAGCCACGACTTCAGAGGCCAAGAGCTTCATGAAAAAGTAATCTCCGAGCAGGCAACCTGACACTTGGTGGCTTTCTCTTCCAACATGGCAGATTCTTAAAATGAACAGGGAAAGAGGCTAAGAAGAAAGCTGTTGAAGAGCAGAGAAAAAGTTTTCAGAAGTCACATCCCAGATCTGAGGACATAAAAATTTGGAGTTCAGAACCCACTGAGGAGGAGGAGTTAAAGTGAAATTTCTGGACAACTAGAGAATAAGAACAGAAGCAAACTGGCAATAAATGGACACTTGCAAGAGACGCAACTCAGCCTTGAGTCAGCTCAATGCCTGAGTAGATTGATATGATGTGTCCCTTGTCTATCTGCCTATGAGAGGGAAGGGTGACTACGCTGGAGGAAGTTAATATCATCCGGAACATCTACACAATGCATGACATTCAACCAAAAACTACAAGAACAGAAAGAAAGAAATGGACAATAGAATCAGATTCATAGATGACTCAATTATGGGCATAACAGGTAAGTATTTAAAAGTACCTGGGATTAATATGTTCAACAATGGAGAAAAGTTGGCAAGACTAAGTATTTATATTAAAAATTAAACAAAAATTCTATAAGAAAAAATAAAACTAAAAATTTAATAGATGGGTATCACAGCAGATGATATCCACCAGAGAAAAAGATGAAAGGAAATATGAATAAGAAAATACCCACTTAATAGCATATATATCTTACATATGTAATTACACATATGTAAGATATATGTGTATATATAAGATATATATAAATTATATATGTATAAAATATATATAAATTATATATGTATAATTATGTATTAAGATATATATATATATATATATATATATCTTGTGTATATATACAAAATCTCCAAGCTAAAGTACAAAAAAATACAGAAAAAAAGACATACGGAACATAGCGAAAAGGTCTAACATGTAAAATTGAAGTCTCAGAAAAGAGAATAGACAAAATGAGCAAAAAGCAACATGGGAGGAGATAATGATTTAGAATTGTCCAAACTTGATGGAAAATACTAACCACAGTGTATAATTACATTGTAATTTTCAACTGCTCTATCAAAACCCTATGTTCATTTCCAGGGATGTCTGCAGCCATCCTACTGATTCTTGGTCAAACTGGAATAGAATGGGATAAGATGGATGGAATGGAAGGGATGGGATGGGATGGGATGGGATGGGATGGGATGGGATGGGATGGGATGGGATGAGGTGGAATTAGATGAGATGGGATTGGATGAGAGGAGATAGGATTGAATGGGATGGGATGGATGGGATCAATGGGATGAGATAAGATGGGTGAGATGAGATAGAATAGAATAGAATAGAATAGAATAGAATAGAACTGAATAGAGATTAACATAATTTTGTACTAATGGAGTTATCAAAAATATAATGAGAATGAAGTCTGTGACAGCTTGCCAATATCTCATATAGAAAATGGGGTGCCTGGGTGACTCAGTTGTTTAAGTATCCAACATTGGCTCAGGTAATGATCTCACAGTTCATGGGTTCAAGCCCTGTGCCAGGCTCTGTGCAGACAGTTCGGAGCCTGGAGCCTGCTTTGGATTCTGTGTCTCCCTCTCTCTCTGTCCCTCTCCCTCTCATGCTCTGTCTCTCTCAAAAATAAATAAAAATATTTAAAAACAAGAAGAAAGAAAATGTACAGATGGGTGGTTTGCACCTGGCTTCTGTTATACTGTCTCAGTTTCTGCTATTGAACATGTTCACATAGCCTACTTTCAGCTATGTAACCAGAGGAGTGAGTATAAAAGATTCCTACTTGAATGAAACTGTGGCTTCTCTGAGATCATAATATTTTAGTGGTTTGTGAGCTAGAGATGAAGTACAACCTTGAGACCTAGAGAGGATTCTAGAATCTGTGTGTGTATATGGGTATTCTGGACATCTCTAATATAAATTTATGTCTTCTTGTACCTGCTGCTTTGTATCCTTCACTGGCAATTTTTCATGAATATGTAAGTATATACACATGTGTGTGTGTGTGTGTGTGTGTTTTATGAGTCCTTTAGGTTGTTGAAAACTAAAAACAAAGAACAGACAAAAGAGAGTTTCCATTATCCAGGAAGCAGAGAGATGAATATCTGATAACTTTCAAATCTGTGCCACACTGTATTTTCCAAACTGTTATCTAATGAGCTTTGAGCATTTGTACATTTTAATTAAAAAACATAAATGAGTAATAGTGTATCTCTTCTTACTTATCTTCTCTGGAAAAAAGAAGATTTAAATTCACACCTTCCCCCCACCTTCTCTCTCTCTCTCCCCTCCCCACTCTTCCCTGCAACCCCCAATACATACATTTTTTTCTTAATTAATATAATCTGAAATTCAGTCCTATTTTGTATGTTTGAAAATGTTCAACACTCCAGATTTTACCCTTCCCATTTCACTTCTCCAAGATGTTGTCTAAACATAAGAGGGAAGTTAAGAAGTTCTCATGGCAGAGGGAAGAATGGTGGAAAAAAGAACGCTCAGATGTACTAAGCGTCCTGTATCCTACCTAATCTCTGCTAGCAAGCTCATGGACTGACACTCTTTCTAGAAGTGTCCACAGAAAGACAACTGGACTCATTCAGTAATTAGGGTTTGAAGTCTGTGACTGAACATTTGCCTTCAAGTCTCAAAGTTCCTGCACATGGTCTCCTCATCTTAATGCCATGTTCTGATGAGTCACCAGGACTCTCAGCCACCTCCCACCAAAGATGAGGTATTACTGTCCATCATTGTGATGCAAATGTCTATGAGCCCAGCTTCTCATGGAGGTTTACAGCCTCTGCCTATGCCCACTAGAAATGTTCTCACAACTTTTCTAAAGTTTTAAGTTCCTCTTTCCAGGAAACTAAAAATTGACCTTAATTCTACAGCTGCCTTTCTCCCTCCAATTTCCCTCTCTTTGAAGGCAGAATGAGTGAAACTTAGGCTTTCTACTTTCTCCATAACGTATTTGCCACATTCCTGGCTCTAGTCTCATGGACAGCCTCAATGGGAACAAGACACAGAAAAGAGATTGGTTACCATCATAGGACACAAATTGGTCTACTAGAAGTCTATTAGAAGTCCTACTTACTGAAAAACAGAAGAGAATTACAACACTGCATATATAAAAGCTCAAGATTGAGAAATACATATGCCCAGAGGTAGAAGGAGAATGTTCTCTCTTTCATACCTGGCCCATCAAGGTATTTTTTCCCTTATGAGAAGTTCTACAACAGTTTTTCCATATCAATTATTTTCCTACTTCTGTAGTTTAATTTCTAAGTTTTAATGTAGAAAGCAGGTGCTCAACATGCATTAAATGACTACATAAATAAATAAGAGATTGCTTCTCATGAGTAGGATCTGGAAACACCTCAGTGCTGTATTCATATAAGAAAACAAAAATATGTGGTTCAATGAATTGAAAGAGGCAATAGTATTTTTAATTCCTTTTAAAATATATTGTGTAGATCAGAAGTAGAAAACTGGTGACCAATACACCACATTTGACCTACATGCATGTTTTGTTGCCATACAATATTTCTTTATATAATTTAAGTTCCTTTACTTAGAGCATGAACTGTACAAATTGACATGCTTTCCACTACTCTCTAATCTCTTACAGCTTGCACATGTTATTAACTTATGTTGATGATGTTTGAGTTTGTGGCCCTGAGAGTTTATTTAAGAACAGAATTTGACATATGGGGGTATGCTTAAACTTTTTAATTGATACGGTCAACAATTACTTTTATAAGTATCATGTTGCAAGTACCATATTTGACTGTTAAAACACACTGATTGACAGTTTGAAGACACCTGCTAAATTAAAAAATCTATATCTTGCTATGTATTTTGTGGTATTGTAACATAATAATTATGTTTAAAACCAATCTGATCATTGAAAACACTTATTACATGAGAGGGTGCCACTTCTACTTTGGATATACAAAGCAATAATCGTCCAACACTCCTACCCTCATGGTGAGAAAAATCCAGATAGTCTACAAAGTCATAACTCTTCTTGAGGTCATTAGAAAGCTGAAGTTGTAAGGCAACCAAATAAACTAACTTCCAAAGGGTCTTTCCAAGGACCAATACAATAAAAGAAGCATTTCACTTTTGGCAGAAGATGGGGAAAAGAGGTGACCGCCAAAACTAGGATAGTAAAAAGCTCAATTTTTTAAATGTACGAAAAATATGAAAAGACATGTCACCAAAGAAAATTTTCCACCTCAGTAGTCATTAGAGGCATGCAAATTAAAGCTTCAATGAAATAGCACTACAAATCTACAGGAAGGGCTAAAATTTTTTTTTTTACGTTTATTTATTTTTGAGACGGAGAGAGACAGAGCATGAACGGGGGAGGGTCAGAGAGAGGGAGACACAGAATCTGAAACAGGCTCCAGGCTCTGAGCTGTCAGCACAGAGCCCGACGCAGGACTCGAACTCACGGACCGCGAGATCATGACCTGAGCTGAAGTTGGCCGCTTAACCGACTGAGCCATCCAGGCGCCCAAAATTTTTTAAATTTATAATACTAAGGAATGGTGAAGATATGAAGTAATTAGAATTCTATACTACTAAGTCCTACTCAAGAAGAATGAAAATATATTTTCACACAAATACGTACACACCACTATCTATAGAATCCTTATTCACAATCGCCCAAAGCCAGATATAACCCAAATGTCCATCAACTGGCAAATGAATAAATGTAGTACAACAGCTACGACAACAAAAAGCATGATATATCATCAACATGGATGAATCTTAAACTCATTATGCTAAATGAAAGAAGACAGCCACAAAGACTACATAGACTACATCTTCTTCATATGACATTCTAGGAAAGACAAGCTACAAGGACAGAAATAAAATCAGTGGTTGGCAGAGCCTGGGAGTGTAGGAAGGGATTAACTATTCAGGGACATGAGTGAACTTTTTAAGATGATTGACATTTCTATTTCTTGATGATGGTGGTGGTTACGTGATATTCATCGCCAAGATTCATATAACTACATTTTTTAAAGGATAAATTTTGCTATATGTAAACTATACTTCAATAAATATAATATCAAAATTATATAAGAAAATGGAATGTTTTGAATATTATCTGGGTAATTTTAAATTTAACCAAACAGTTATTATCTTCTTTAGCCATCCAAACAGGAAACAGCCAACTTATCGCACTCAATAAATATTAGTAAGTAAATAAGTCACTACCAGTATAAGCTGATGAAGAGTGTTGTCATTTTAACCCCTTGGAATTGTTAAAAATAAGAAAACCGCATCATGTATCTACAATGATCCTGATCAGGGATAAGAAGGTGCGAGTGCATGAGATCAGAGAATGCATCTCCCTTGAAAGAAAAGAACACACTGGGGAATTCCTCATGGAGGTTATCCGAAGAAACCCCACAAATATGCCCCACAAAACTAAAGAATCGGGGACATGAATTTAAGTGAAATAAGTCAGACAGAGAAAGACAAATGTTGTATGATATCTCATGTGGAAACTAAAAAAAAACAAACTCATAGAAACAGAGAACAGATTGGTGGTTGTCAGAGGTGAGGGGTGAAGAGTGTGGGAAATGAGTGAAGGTGGTCAAAAGGTACAGACTTTCAGTTATAATACAAATAAGTTCTGAGGATATAATGTACAGCATGATCCTATAGTTAACCATACCATAGTGTATAATTGCAAGTTGCTAAGACAGTAAATTTTAAAAGTTTTCATCACAAGAAAAAAAATTATAACCACGTGAAGTGACAGATGTTAAGTAAACAGTGTAGTACTCATTTTTCAATATATACATATAAAGTCATTATGTTGTACACGTAAAACTGATGCAATGTTATATAGAAATTATATCTCAATAAAACTAGGGGGTGGAGGGAAGAAGCAAACAAACCTAAGAGCCTGCATTTGGACACTGAGCATGACAGGCCACCACATTTCCAGATAATAACACTTGTCATATGAAAACTTCCCTCCCCAATTATTAAAACACAAAACAATACGGAGGAGACAAGCATATATAGTGAAGTTGGAAAGGAAAGCCTGAGAATTATAAACTTCTACTTCAGGGTGGGAGATATGTCCCATTGCAGTGAAAAGAAAGGGGACCAGAGAGGAATACATAGACAGAGTGCTTTCATTATATAGATCCAGAGACTTTGCCGCAATTGCAAAATCCTAAACTCATTTGGAGGAAGAAAAAAAAAATCCGGACCTGACTTCACATGAGAATTTAAAGCCTGAAGTTATCCCACTTAGGCTAAATAGGCAAACATTTAGGTTGTGGAAATATTAATGTATTTAACCAGGGGTACATCCCAGACCTCACTGGAAGTGTTATATTATATGTGGTATTTAGACAGTATAAGCCTTTCCATAATTTGAAATAATCCAAACTTTAAAACATATGTTACCCCAAAGGTTTCAAATAAGGGCTTGTGGGTCTAGAATGGTAATGCTGTATTTCTTAAGCTGGATAGTTGTACATAGGTGTTGAAATTTTCTTCGTGCCTTTTTTCTGAAATATTTTATAATAAATGGCTACAAGATTAAAATATTTATCAATTTACCTAGAGTTCCCTGGCGCCCTACCCTTACCTTAGAGAAGCTAGATGCAGGAACAATTGGTAATTAAGGATACAACTGACCAAACCTCCCTTCCTGCACGCCCCAAGTCCTCTACATCACAGGTCAGGCCTGGCTGAGAAGAGAGAATTTGAACTGGATGTGAACTGGACTTTTTCATGCCCATAACAGTGATTGAAAAGCTAAGACTTCTACCAGTTTCTGTCTGGGGGGGGGGGGGGTAGAGAAGGAAAATTTATCAGAGAATGCCTAAAAGACAGTGATAGGAGAAAAATAAAACTGATTCCTGATTATTCTTCCATTGACTTTAGCCTATTCAGTAAAATGATAATATGCTCAGAGTCCAAACAAATGCATGTTTTGTTAATCTTGTAAAGGGTCTCAGTGTTATGGCTGATTTCATTATTGAGTTATGATCATTAGCTGCAATCATCATAAATTTATGGACTTTGAGAGACTGATTTCTGTAGATAATGTTGTGATCGTGGCTTTTTTTTCTTTGCAGCCAAGTGAATGTAATGGATTTGCTTCATTAACTCTCTAAATTCCCTCCTCCTGTACCTTTGCTAATTGATTAAGAAAATATTTCTGATACAGTGTAGCATTTTTCTAGAAAGTAATATTCTTTCATTCATTCTTATTTGTATTAATTTGGCTCGAAGCGCCATCAACACAAGCTGGACAGCTGTGGAGCAAGGCAATGGTCCCCAACCTGGCTAAATATGAGAATCACTGGACATGTTTTAATAAAACACACAAAAAAACAAAAAACTTGACATTCTGATTCACCAGGTCTGGAATGGGGCCTAAGGATCTGTATTTTTGAAAATCTCTGCAGATGTTTCTACGATGCAGCCAGATTTAACAACCACTACACAAGAGTACTTGTGTTTTTTAACAATGACCTTGAGGTATCAGGCCAAGAAAAAAAAATTTTTTATTTACTGTGCTGATTCATTCTTGTTCGCTCAGCTAAGACTTTCAGCACAGACTTTCTATGTATGTTGTCACTTTGCTTGATGAAATTCTTGAGATATAAGACGATCAATAAAAATTAAATGAACTCTTCCTCTGGTTTTTTTCTCCCTCATTATTATTGGCAACGTATGTGGTAGAACTAACCAGGGTGAAGGCAACATTAAGCTAATATATAACACTTTGTGTTCAAAAAAAGCAGTCTGTCCAGGCCTCTTAAAACACATTATGAAATAAAACATACACATTTTGCTGGTAGAAAGTAAAAAATGACAACTTGTGCAAAAATTAAACACTATATAAGAAAATGGTAGGCTGTGCCCCAGCTCCCTCTTCCTTCTAAAAATCAAAGCCACTCACAATTCTGTGACTTTCACCTGCCATTCCTCTGTATGGAAATTTCTTCCTCACTTTTTGTCCAAAAAAATTACTCCTTATTCTTTAAAAACTCTTAGAAGGAAACATAAATGTAGATCTTTAAGACCTGGGATTAGTCAGTAGTTTCTTAGTTATGACACCTAAAGCACAAGCAACCAAGGGAAAAAAAATACAGAAATTGGACTTAATTCATCAAAATTAAGATCTTTGTGCTTCAAAGGACACTATCAAGAAAGGGAAAAGACAACCCACAGAATGAGAGACATATTTGCAAATCACATATCCGATAAGGGTCTAGTAGTCAGAATATGCAAAGAATTATTACAACTCAGCAATTTAAAGACAAATAACCCAATTTAAAAATTGGCAACTGATCTGAATAGATATTTCTCCAAAAAGATACAAAAATGGCCAATAAACACATGAAAAGATGCTCAACATCCTAGTACTGATGGAAAATGAAAATCAAAACCATATTGCGACACCACTTCATATCCACTAAGATGCTTGTAATCAAAAAGATGGATAAACACAAGAGTTGGTAAGAATGTAGAGAAATCAGAATCCTCAGACACCACTCATAGGAATGTACCATGGTGCAGCCACATCAGAAAACTCTTTAGCAGTTCCTCAAAAAAGTTGTACATAAAGTTAGAATATGACCCAAGAACTCCATCGTATGTACAGATGTACACTCAAGAGAATTGAAAAAAAAATGTGCACCCAAACTTGCACATGACTGTTCATAGCAACATTATTCATAACTGCAAACAAGTGTAAAAAAACCCAAATGTCCATCAGCAGATGAATGGATTTTTCAAAATGTATAAACAAATGTGTAGTCATACAATGGAATTTTTTTTAATTTTCTTTTATGCAATGTGTATTTATTTTTGAGTGAGAGAGAGAGAAAGAGCGAGGAGGGGAGGGGCCGAGAGAGAGGGAGACACAGAACCGAAAGCAAACTCCAGGCTCTGAGCTGTCAACACAGAGCCCTAGGCGGTGCTACAACTCTGGAACCAGGAGCTCCTGACCTGAGCGGAAGTCAGGGAAGTCAGACGCCTAACCAACTGAGCCACCCACGCACCCCTTGCCGTACACTGGAATATTATGCTGCCATAAAAAGTCACGAAAACACCCTATATCATGGATGAGCCGAAACCTTATGCTATGTGAAAGAAGCCGGAAACAAAAGGACATATACTGAGTGTAAGATGCCATCACAGGAGCTTGGGGGGTGAAATCTGAAACCAGCCCTAGAACACTGACGGAGGACACAGGGTGGGAGGGTGTTAATAAAGCAAAGGAACTTACTTTTGAGGCTTGTGTTAAGCAGCGGCAAGACGAGTAGATCTGTGCACTTGTCCTGGGGAATCTTTAAAGTTTATCGAGAGGCCTTAACAGGATGAAACCTGCATACCCTCGACATGGTCGCAACAACACGTTAGTATCTCAGGCCTGTATCCTTGTATCTTCTGTGCGGAAGGCAAGTAGAATGCACGGTCCAAGGACCAAGGAGGCAACGAGAAGCCCGCCGTTGCCGGGTGCTGCTCACTAGTCAGCGGACAGTCTAGAAGTCCCTCTCAACAACACTTCACTCTCTCAAGGAGAATGGGCTTCGTCAGGTGTGGGAAGACTAGGCTGAATGCACATTCCAGGGACAGGGGAGGAATTAGGAGCCTGTGATTGCCCGGGTCCAGCTGCAGGGTCAGCCAGAGGTCACGTCCTCTCAGCGACCTCCTCCAAAAGCGTCGCATGTGAAACGTGCAAGATAGATAAATCCGCAAAGACAGAAGGTAGACTAGTGGTTGGGGGTCGGGGGACACAGAGCGTGACCTGAATGCATATGCTAATGAGTTCCTTTTTTTAAGGTGAAGAAATGCTCTGGAATTAGCAGTGGTGATTGCACAACAATTTGAATCTACTAAAAAATATTGAATCATGCACTTTAAGAAGAGTGGGTTTTATGGTATATTAACTATATCTCAGTTTTTAGAAATAAAATAAAAATTAATTGAGTGTCCACAGTACTTTTCAGGCATGGTTACAAGCACATCCTGTAATCCACCTTATTACCCCTTATATTTTGGGAAAATGTTGAATTGTCATTTGCATATGATTTTTTTTTTCTAACCTTATAAGACAACACTTCTGCAGGTAGTTGGGGAGAGGGTGGAATTTCCTTCACGGAGTGACAGTTTGTCTGGGAAGTGGGAGAGAAAGCATGGGAGAGAAAACCAGAATCTGGGAAGCACACTTAGGACGGGAGATGGGATTTCTGTTTCTCCAGGTGTCTTGCTGTTGCTGTCTAGGTCTGGCACTTCGTGAAGTTCGGCAAATTGGGAGGCACACCTGGGAGGCGTGCACGAGAGAGCTGCTGCTAACCCACTGAAGAGGGCTGGGAGGCAGGTGGAGTGGCACCTGGGAGTGAGACAGGACAGCAGAAAGACTCAGGAGCCAGGTACACCAGACAGCCAGAATTTTGTATTGCATGCTACTGTCTGTGTTGAATCTCTTGTTTCATCTTCCCCCAACCTTCAGGCTGCATTGACACTAAACCTAGAACTTCTCAGCTGTTCAAAAAGGAATTAAGGGAATTATATATGCCCACACCTTTCAGAATGGGGAAAGGGAAATCAGCATCCTCCTGAAATCAACATCACAGAAAAAAATTTCCCAAGACAGATCAGGATCAGCTGTAGAGTTTGCCCTCTCCCAGGGGGAGCATCTCCCATTGTTACACAACTGCAGATTCAGGCTGTTGTTTTACTAAAGTTGCCAGTGGTTTTCCCTACAGTATCCATGAAAAGAAAGAAACCTCAGAGTTTCAAGATAAATGCTAATCTCAGAAAGTGAAAATTTCCCTTGAGCAAACATCCTCTGGCCCTCTTGAGTTCACTCTTCCCATCCCATATATTCTGTTTTAAATGTTTATTTATTTTTGAGAGAGAGAGAGAGACATAGTAGGAGCGGGGAGGAGCAGAAAGAGAGAGGGAGACACAGAATCTGAAGCAGACAGGCTCCAGGCTCCAAGCTGTCAGCACGGAGCCCCATGCAGGGCTCAAACTCACGAACCATGAGATCATGACCTGAGCCGAAGTTGGAGGCCTAATTGACTGAGCCAACCAGGTGCCCCATATTTTTTAATAGCATATCTAGGTCCTGGTCATGTTGGTATTATTATTATTATTACTGAAATCAAGCTTAAGTTATATGCATGTCTCCCCACCCCCAACACGATGTAGCATACAGTCCTGTTTCACTTTCTTCATAAGGATGGATGAAGATCCATCCTTCCCATTGATTTATTTACCACTACCCCTCTCTAGAATGCAAGCTGACAGAGATTGAGATGGGACCTTGTCTTTCTTCTTCATTCTGTAGCTTCTGTACCTAGCACATAGTAGGTACTTAATAAATAGTTATGGAATGAATGAATGAATGAATGTCTCTTTGCCTTATATTTTTAGGGTAACACTGACTTAAAGGATATGTGCAGTCCTACAGATCACTAAGATCTGATCTTTGTGTTGTGCAAATCACTTGTTTTAATGTTTACTTAGTTATTTTGAGAGAGAGAGAGAGCATGAGCAGAGGCAGGGCAGACAGAGAGGGAGAAAAAGAATCCCAAGTAGGCTCTGCGTTGTCAGTGCAGAGCCTAACGGGGGGCTCGATGTCATGACCGAGAGGTCATGACCTGAGCTGCTATCAAGAGTCAGACACTCAACTGACTGAGCCGCCCAGGCGCCCCTGTGCAAATCACTTTTGTACCACTTTGTTGCTGGTAGAGGTTATATAATGTAAACTATTGTTGTCTACTGTTCTGTCATTACTACTGTTGGTAAGGATCAGTTTGAATGGATCTACAACACTCTCTCATTCTCTTGTTACCAGTGGCAAACATCCAAGGACGCATATTCATAGAAGTGTCACCTCCTCCAAGAAGCCTCCTATGACTCCCTTGAGGCACATAGACATAAACTTTTTCTGTCTTCAGTGTCCTTTCTATAAGATCCTATTTTGGCAGTATCTAGTATTGTCATTAGTTGTTTCCTCTCCCTTTTTGCCACACACTGTGTCTTTTTTTTTCTACTTTCCTAGTATCTGGCACATGGCAAGAAATCAATAAATACTAGTGAAATAACAGACTGAATTATTGAAGTGGGAATATTATTTTTATAAACATATTAAATTGTTTTCTTTGGCTTTTCCTGGCCTGTAACATTCCCCTTGTTATTCCAGAGGCCCCAGGAGGATGAGGATTATCACAGCAGGAATTTGAAGGAAATAAAAAGTAGCTTTCAGGTTTTGACATATAGAATAGGATTATTTTTAAACTCAGGATATTCTGTAAGGGAAAGCATCTGCTATAATGAAAGGGTGTTAGCCCAGCCTTCCAGGCCAGGAGACATGGAAAGGAGAAAGGGAAACAGCAGGGAAATGTGATTAACTACAAACCCTCATGGGGTTCATGATAAGAGCGCTCAAATAAGCGTGGGGAAATCTGGCCCAGCAGCCCACTGGCCATAGATGGGAGTAGCTTCAAGCCCCCAGGGGAAGCACCGTATGCTGTTTGTTGCTTCCTCCCGTGACATGGGTGGAGGGATGGAGCCTATATAGATGGCCCAAGACAATGCTGTGGTTCCCCATGACTTTGGAGCAGCCTGCAGTGGATCCAGAGGCTCCCAGGAACCCCAGTGCAGAGCCACAAAGGTGCTGAGAGGGCAGTGGGATTTGGGCAAAGACGTTTCCGTGACAACAGGCAAATGTCTGAGAACCATAGCTCTAGTAGCTGGTATCCGAGTAGTGTCCACAAAGGCTAGTTGGTAACAGTGGAACCCAGGAGACTTCAAAAGAGGAACAAAAACAGACCTGCCTCCACTCTAGAGATGACAGTCTAAGGGCTCCTGCACACAACTCTGGGGCTCCCTGCCCCAGCCACCTAAGCCTAGGGAAAGCCCTCCTCCACTCCCACTAAAATCCAGGGGCTTTGCTGTGAGAAGCAGGGAGAGGAGGAAGAAATCTGACAGGTTGAATATTTACCTGAAAGAGGTTGGAGTTATTTAAAGAGACCAAGCAGAGGGACTGATATAATAACAATTCGGCAAATTTAAGTTTTTTCTACTTTATACAACAGTCATGTCTCTTAGAGTAGAATTTCTTCAGCACTGAAGATAAAGCATTTTTTCTTAAATCATGAGAGTGGCAGTTTGCAACTCACCCTGTGAGTAAAGGGACCAGGAACCAGGGAACCTGAGTGCCATGACTGCTCAAGCAGAGCAAGCTGCATAAACCCTGGTCAAGGGAGTATTTAGGGCCTTTGGGAATTTAGTGTCTATTTGTTACCTATAAAATGTAGGAAGGAGGATAAGGGAATCTTGAATAAACCAACCAGTTCTGACATCCTAAGATTCTTATAAACACAGGAGTTAGTGAAATACCATCCATCTCATGAAGACCATTTGTGGGGAAGGGGGGGGGGCTTATTCACATAGCAGGAGAATAACACTCTTTGATTCTCAAATGGGCTAAACCTCAAACCTCAACTTTGTTATTATGCTACCTAATGGAATTAATTATATGGTTACCTAAATTAAGAGGTTTATTTACCATTCTTCATCCATTAAAGAAGTATTGTTGACCATTTGGTCTCAACAATAGCCTCTGGAGAAGCAAAATAAGATAAACACAGAGAGGGACACAAACCATAAGAGACTCTTAAATACAGAGAACAAACTGAGAGTTGGCTGGCAGAGCGTTGGGTGCGGGGATGGGCTAAGCAAGATATGGACATTAAGGAGGGCACTTGTTGAGGAGAGCACTGGGTGTTATACCTAAGTGATGAATCAACTCCATTCCTGAAATCATTATTACACTGTATGTTAACTAACTTGGGTTTAAATTTAAAAAAAAATAGCCTTTAGTCCAACCACCATGGGAAGTAGAGCAAATCCTAAGATGTGTTCTGGGTAGAACATGAAGTTCTGTTTAAATGATATGGTGATCACCTGTATGCTACACAAATGACATGAGTAAATTGTTTTAATGTATCTCCTAGAAAGATACTTCCTATATAATGAAGAGCACTTTGGATCCTGTGATTTCATCTCATGTTAATTACTAAATTTTCTCTCAGTAATAAAACCTTGGCCATTGCTCACCACAATATCTAAGTGAGCTTAGGGGAGAAGAATCAATAACAGCGAGTGCAACAGAGAGAATATGGACAGGAATCATTCTAGGAGGAGTCTGCCACATGTGAAATATATTAGAATGGAAATCCACAGAAACATATTAAATGGAATTTCTGAGGCCAAAAGGAAAAAATTTTGACAAGGGAATAAGAAATGTGAGTGTACACCTTCCACAAGCATGCCGCTAACCATCTGCTTTGCGCTGGAATATGGAAGCATTCCTTCGGGATATTGCCCCCTCAAAATCAAATGAGCACCAGCTTTGGAAATAGAATAGACTGTGGTAGCTGAGGAAAGAGGACACCCAGTCAACATTATCTGTTGTCGAAAAAGGCATTTAAAAACTATTCTGATAAGAAGTCAAATGGATGGAAAAGCTGGTGATATTACTAATTAAATTTGATTGTAATTTCATGTATGTTACCGAGGAGATAGTAACCATTTAGTTTTGCAATATGCTATGTTGTAGAATCAACCTAGTGTGGAAGATTAAAACAACTTTGTGTGTGTGTGTGTCTGTGTGTCAGACAGAAGGCAGAGATTATGTGGGCTAGTAAAACTGAGAACTGAACTCTCTAATCAAATGTGAAATTAGTTGCCCTAAATTTTACTCCTGGCTAATTCCAACCAAAAGACATTGTAACAGTTCTCTCTAAGAGCTCAGGACTTCATCAAAATTAAAAACTTTTGTGCTTCAAAAGCCTATTAAACCCTATTAAGAGCATGAAAACAAGCTACGGTCTGGGAGAAAATATCTGCAACTCATATATCTGACAAAAGACTTGTCTGTAGAATATATAAATAATTCTCAAAACCCAACAATACTGAAACAACTCAATTTAAAAATTGGCAAAGAAACTGAACATTTACTAGGGAAGATATAAGGATAAATACATGAAAAGATGTTCAACATCATTAGCCGTTAGGGAAATGCAAATTAAAACCATAATGAGACATCATAGCACCCTTCCTGGAATGGCTAAATTTTTAAAAATAGTGACCATACCAAGTAGAAGCAAGAGCACAGAGGTACTGGAACCTCAGGCATTGCTTGTGAGAAAGCAAGATGGTACAGCCACTCTGAAAATATACTTCTTCGTATAAAGTATAAAGTATATATAAAGTCAAGTATAAAGATCTCAGGAACTGAAAAGAAGACAGCATCCTCCCCCCACCCCACCCAGGTCTGTTCCCTCTGTACCCATGGTGTACCTTGCTGACCTCTAAACCACCTTCAGTGTCATTCTTCCCTTTTCTTGATGGATAACCCATATTCACAGACAAATAGCTCTATTGGCCTATCTTGTAGAATCCCAGAAATCCAGCAGCCACCTTCCTTTATTTCATCCTGTCTCGGTCCCCTTCAATCTAAACTGGCAGCATTTCTGCTCCTATAACATTTGTAAAACCCTTGTTGGTCTCCAACTCAACAAGGGTCCAAGCTTTCAGAAAAGAGGATCCTCCACAGATCTTTCCTGGATAAACTCATCTCTATTCCTAGCTTCTGCTGAGATGGTTGATTGAATCTATGCATCATACCTGTTATCTTTTTAGCAAATGGGTGTCTACCATACCCTTGATGTTCTCTGCAGAGCATACGTTCTTACATTTTGCAACATGGATAGGCTGCGAATTTTCCAAATCTTTATATTTTTTATTTCTTTTTGCTTAACAATTCCTTCTTCAATTTATCTCTCTCCAACAAAGAGAAACCACGCCATACTTTCGACACTTTGCTTAGAAATTTCCTCAGCTAAATGTTCAAGTTCATCATTTACAAGTTCTACTGTTCACAAAATACAACAGAATGCAGATGAATTATTTGCCACTTTATAACAAGGATAGCCTTTCCTCCAGTTTCTAACAAGAAAAACACCTGTATATAAACTTCTATACCAACTTTATTCATAATTGCCCCAAACTGGACATGATCCAAATGTCGTTCAATAGGTGAAAAGATAAACAAACTTTGGTACATCCATACTACAAAATGCTGGCTAACAAGAAAAAGGAATGGACTATTGACACTAACTTTGATGAATCTCAAAGGCATTATGCTGAGTTAAGCCAATTTTAAAGGTTACATATTGTATGATTTCATTTATATGACATTTTCAAAAAGACAGATCTATAGTGGTTGCCAGGGGTGAGGTGGGTCAGGGATGTGACTATAAAGAGAGACCATGAGGGAATATTTTGGAGTGGCAGAACTGTCCTGCATCCTGATGGTGCTGATGGTTTCATGAGTCTATACATATGTCAAAATTCATAGAACTATGCACAAAAATAAAAGAAGTCAATTTTACTGTGTGATAATTTTTTTAATAAAAGAGAACTGTCAAAGTCTGCAAAGAGTTTGATCTATCTTGGCCTGAAGTTCTAACTCTACCCTAAAGAAACCATGATTTACACCAAAAAATTCCCTTAAACTCTCACCATATGTAATTATTACAGGAAAAAAAACTAAGAGACTCGTATTGACTCAACCTCTGACACATTCTACCTTGCTCAATTCTGACCTTTCAAGGTTCTAACAAAAATTAATATCACAGTCATATGCCCAAGAGGTGCAAGCTGTACTTCTAAGTATCCCCAGACATACCCCTGAATGATAACAAATAAGGAGGGAGAATATATTGAAAGAGAAATAAAAGTCTGCCTTAAAGGGGCCACTTCAGGTATTTTTTCTATTTTTACCACAGATCCTGAGCTTACACTCAAGTCATTCAATTGCAGATTCGTGTTTCCTAATATAAATATCGCTTAGAATCCTACAACCTGGGTGTCTATTCTCTCCAGGGGTCCAACACCAAGGTTCACTAAAATAAGAACTAGCTGCTACAAGAGTGCATTATAGACAGGTTCACCTAAAGACTTTTAAATCAAAGTGCATGCTTAGGACAAAGGACTTACATTTAATTTGTCTTCTCTTGCTCCTGCCCCTTTTCTTTATCTTGGT
Organism: Lynx rufus; assembly: GCF_022079265.1. Taxonomy (NCBI): domain Eukaryota; kingdom Metazoa; phylum Chordata; class Mammalia; order Carnivora; family Felidae; genus Lynx; species Lynx rufus. Next base: position 92,257,233 of record NW_025814896.1, on the reverse strand, counting down.
TCAAGATAGGATGTTATGATTCTCTTCCCCTGTTTTTTTCAGCTATTGTCTTAATTGTCTTTGTTCCTGTAAAGACTTTGAACTCCTTAATTTGCCTTCCCCAGTCAGTGGTTGACAACTTTTCCACCTGCTGGATTTGTCATTCAGCCCCAGATCCTTCTATTAAGGATCTTTTGGTCATACCCAGAAGTCCAAATGGCACTACTTTTCACCCCAAAACTAATGATCACATTCCCTTATATATTCAGCACAGGAATATTATTAACCCTGATACATTTTTTTTCAAATAATCTATATTTTGTTTTATTTTTATAATTTATTTCTTTTTAAATTTACATCCAAGTTGGTTAGCATATAGTGCAACAATGATTTCAGGAGTAGATTATTTAATGCCCCTTCCCCATTTAGCCCATCCCCCCTCCCACAACCCCTCCAGCAACCCTCTGTTTGTTCTCTGTATTTCTGAGTCTCATGTGTTTTGTCCCCTTCCCTAATGTTCATCTGTTTTGTATCTTAAAGACTTCATATGAGTGAAGTCATATATTTGTCTTTCTCTGACTAATTTTGCTTAACATAATAACCTCTAGTTCCATCCACATAGTTGCAAATGGCAATATTTCTTTCTTTTTGGTTGCCAAGTAATACTCCATTGTGTATATATACCACATCTTCTTTATCCATTCATCCATCGATGGACATTTGGGCTCTTTCCATAATTTGACTATTGTTTATAGTGCTGCTGTAAATATTGGGATGCATGTGCCCCTTCAAAACAGCATACCTGTATCCCTTGGATAAATACCTAGTAGTGAAATTGCTGGGTTATAGTGTAGTTCTATTTTTAATTTCTTGAGGAACCTCGATACTGTTTTCCAGAGTGGCTGCACCAGTTTGCATTCCCACCAGCAATGCAAAAGAGATCCTCTTTCTCCACATACTTGCCAACATCTGTTGTTGCCTGAGTTGTTAATGTTAGCCATTCTGACAGGTGTAAGGGGGTATCTCATTGTGTTTTTGATTTGTGTTGTCCCTGATGATGAGTGATGTTGAGCATTTTTTCATGTGCCAGTTGGCCATCTGGATGTCTTCTTTGGAAAAGTGTCTATGCATGTCTTTTGCCTATTTCTTCACTGATTATTTGTTTTTTGGGTGTTGAGCTTGATAAGTTCTTTATAGATTTTGGATTAGAGCTCTTTATCTGATATGTCGTTTGCAAATATCTTCTCCCATTCCATTGGTTGCCTGTTAGTTTTGTTGATTGTTTCCTTCGCTGTGCAGAAGCTTTGTATTTTGATGAGGTCCCAATAGTTCATGTTTGCTTTTGTTTCCCTTTCCTCCAGAGACGTATTGAGTAAGAAGTTGCTGCAGCCAAGGCGAAAGAGATTTTTGCCTACTTTCTCCTCGAGGATTTTGATGGCTTCCTGTCTTACGTTTAGGTCTTTCATGCATTTTGAGTTTATTTTTGTACGTGGTGTAAGAAAGTGGTCCAGGTTCATTCTTCTGCATGTCACTGTCCAGTTTTCCCAGCACCACTTGCTGAAGAGACTGTCTTTATTCCACTGAATATTCTTTCCTGCTTTGTCAAAGACTAGTTGGCCATATGTTTGTGGGTGCATTTCTGGGTTCTCTATTCTGTTCCATTGATCTGAGTGTCTGTTCTTGTGCCAGTACCATACTGTCTTGATGATTACAGCTTTAAGTCTGGGATTGTGATGCCTCCTGCTTTGGTTTTCTTTTTCAAGATTCTTTGGCTATCAGGATCTTTTCTGATTCCATACAAATTTTAGGATTGTTTGTTCTAGCTCTGTGAAGAATGTTGGTGTTATTTTGATAGGGAATACATTGAATATGGAAATTGCTTTGGGTAGTATTGACATTTTAATAATATTTGTTCTTCCTATCCAGGAGAATGGAATATTTTTGTATTTTTTGTGTCTTCTTCAATTTCTTTCATAAGCCTTCTATAATTTTCAGTGTATAGATTTTTCACCTCTTTGGTTAGATTTATTCCTAAGTATTTTATGGCTTTTGGTACAACTGTAAATGGGATCGATTCCTTCATTTCTCTTTCTGTCGCTTCATTATTGGTGTATAGGAATGCAACTGATTTCTGTGCATTGATTTTATATCCTGCCACTTTGCTAAATTCATCGATCAGTTCTAGCAGTTTTTTGGTGGAATTGTTTCAGGTTTCCATAAAGAGTATCATGTCATCTGGGAAGAGAGAATGTTTGACCTCTTCCTGGTCGATTTGGATGCCTTTTATTCCTTTGTGTTGTCTGATTGCTGAAACTAAGACTTCCAATATTATGTTGAATAACAGTGGCAAGAGTGGACATCCCTGTCTTGTTCCTGACCTTAAGGGGAAACTGTTTTTCCCCAATGAAGATGATATTGGCGTTGGGTCGTTCTTATATGGCTTTTATAATCTTGAGGTATGATCCTTCTAATCCTACTTTCTTGAGAGTTTTTATCAAGAAAAGATGCTGTATTTTGTCAAATTCTTACTCTGCATCTATTGAGAGGATCATGTGGTTCTTGTCCTTTCTTTTATTGATGTGATGAATCCCACTGATTGTTTTGTGGATATTGAACCAGCTCTGCATCCCAGATATGAACCCCACTTGGTCGTGGTGAATAATTTTTTTAATGTATTATTGGATCTGGCTGGCTATCCAACCAGAGGTTGAATCCTCTGGCTTAGGGTTTTAGCATCCATGTTCATCAGGGATATTGTTCTGTAGTTCGCCTTTTTAGTGGGGTCTTTGTCAGGTTTTGGAATCAAGGTAATGCTGGCTTCATAAAAGAGTTTGAAAGTTTTCTTTCCATTTCTACTTCCATTCCATTTCTACTTTTTGGAACTGCTTCAAGAGAATAGGGTTAACTCTTCTTTAAATGTTTGGTAGAATTCCCCTGGAAAGCCATCTGGCCATGGACTGTTGTTTTTTGGGAGATTTTTGTTTACTAATTCAATTTCTTTACTGGTTATGCATCTGTTCAAATTTTCTATTTCTTCCTGTTTCAGTTTTGGGTAGTTTATGTGTTTCTAGGAATTTGTCCATTTCCTCCAGATTGCCAATTTTCTTGATGTATAATTGCTCATAATATTCTCTTATTATTATTTGTATTTCTGCTGTGTTGGTTGTGATCTCTCCTCTTTCATTCTTGATTTTATTTATTTGGGTCCTTTCCTTTTTCTTTTTGATAAAACTGACTAGGGGTTTATCAATTTTGTTAATTCTTTCAAAGAACCAGCTTCTAGTTTCATTGATCTGTTCTACTGGTGTTTTGGTTTCGATAGCAATGATTTCTGCTCTAATTTTTAGTATTTCCTGCCTTCTGCTGGCTTTGGTTTTATTTGCTGTTCTTTTTTCTGCTCTTTAAGGTGTAAGGTTAGGTTGCATATCTGAGACTTTTCTTCCTTTTTAGAAAGGCCTGGATTGCTATATACTTTCCTTTTATGACTGCCTTTGCTGTGCCCCAGACACTTGGGGCTGTGGTGTTATCATTTTCATTGGCTTCCATGTACTTTTTAATTTCCTCTTTAACTACTTATTTAGCCCATTCATTCTTTAGTAGGATGATCTTTAGTCTCCAAGTACTTGTTAACTTTCCACATTTTTTCTTGTGGTTGATTGCGAGTTTCATAGTGTCGTGATCTGAAAATATGCACAGTATGATCTCGATCTTTTTGTATTTTTTGAGAGCCAATTGTGTCCCAGTATGTGATCTATTCTGAAAAACATTCCATGTGCACTGGAGAAGAATGTGTATTCCGCTGCTTTAGGATGAAATGTTCTGAATATATCTGTTAAGTCCATCTGATTCAGTGTGTCATTCAAAGTCATTGCTTTCTTGTTGATTTTCTGTTTAGATGATCTGTCCCTTGCTATAAGTGGGGTGTTGAAGTCCCCTACTATTATGGCATTATTATCAATGAGTTTCTTTATGTTTGTGATTAAATGATTTATATAATTGGGTGCTCTCACATATGGAGTATAAATGTTTACAATTATTAGGCCTTCTTGGTGGATAGACCCCTTAAATATGTATAATGCCCTTCTTCATCTCTTGTAATAGTCTTTATTTTAAAGTCTGGATTGTGTGACGTAAGTATGGCCACTCCAGCTTTCTTTTGGCAATCATTAGCATGATAGATGGTTCCCCATCCCTTTACTTTCAATCTGAAGGTGTCTTTAGGTCTAAAGTGGGTCTCTTGTAAACAGCATATAGATGGATCTTGTTTTCTTATCCATTCTGTTACCCTATGTCTTTTGATTGGAGCATTTAGCCCATTGATGTTTAGAATGAGTACTGAAAGATATGAATTTATTGCCATTATGTTGCTTGTAGAGTTGGAGTTTCTGGTGTTGTTCTCTGGCCCTTTCTAGTCTTTGTTGCTTTTGGTCTTTTTCGTTTTTTTGTTTTGTTTTGTTTTCTCCCCTCAGAGAGTCTGCATTAAATTTTCTTGCAGGGCTGGTTTAGTGGTCATGAATTCTTTTAATTTTTGTCTGGGAAACTTTTTATCTCTCCTCCTATTTTGAATGACTGCCTTTCTGGATAAAGAATTCTTGGCTGCATATTTTTCTGATTCAGCACATTGAATATATCCTGTCACTCTTTTGTGGTCTGCCAAGTTTCTGTGGATACATCTGCTACAAACCTGATCTGTCTTCCCTTGTAGGTTAGGGACTTTTTTTCCCTTGCTGCTTTCATGATTCCTTCCTTGCCTGAGTATTTTGTGAACTTGACTATGATATGCCTTGTTGATGGCCAGTTTTTGTTGAATCTAATGGGACTCCTCTGTGCTTCCTGGATTTTTATGTCTGTGTCTTTCCCCAGGTTAGGAAAGTTTTCTACTATGATTTGTTCACATGACATTTCTACCCCTTTTTCTCTCTCTTCATCTTCTGGGACTCCTGTGATTCTGATGTTGCCTCTTTTTAATCAGTTGATGAGTTTTCTAATTCTTAAATTGTGCTCTTTTGCCTTAGGTTCCTTCCTTTTTTCTACTTCATTGTTCTCCATAAGTTAGTTTATCCTCTATATCACTGATTTGTGGCTCTGCCACATCCATCCTTGCCACCATGGCATTCATTCAAGATTGCAGCTCAGTTGTAGCATTTTTTATTTCATCATTACTAGATTTTACTTCTTTTATCTCCACATAAAGGAATTCTAATCTATTTTCAACCCCCTCTAGCATTCTTATTATCATGATTCTAAATTCTGGTTCAGACATCTTGCTGTATCTGTGTTGATTAAGTCCCTGGCTGTCATTTCTTCTTGTTCTTCCTTTTTGGGTGAATTCCTCCACTTCATCATTTTGAAGGAAGAAAACGAATTAATAAGGTAAAAAAATTAAAATTAAAAAAGTAAAAACAGCACAAAAAAATCACTAAAAGATGCTAGATCCTGGATGTGTTTTGGTCTGGTTGTTGAAAGGAGCTTGATAGATTAGAGAAAAAAGGGAAACATAAATAAGAAAAGAAAGGAAAGAAAAGAAAAGAAAGACAAAAAAGGAAAACGTTTGAAAATTTGAAAAAAATGAATGCAATGAAATAGAATAATATGAAATGATAGAAGTAAACTAGAATTTGAAAAATTTACAAAAAGTAAAAACTATAGTAGAAAAAAATTAAAGAAAATATTTTTAATAAAAATTGAAAATAAAAATAATTTTTTTCTCTTTCTGTGTTCAAGAATCAGAAAAGAAAAGAAAGAAAAAATTTAATAGATGGACCAGCAAACAGACCGAAATACAATTGAAATTACTTCAGTTTCCCCTAGAAGTCAAACTATGAAGGACTTTATAGTCAATAAGCTAACCAGGCAGAGAGACTTGTGGTGTTCCTCCTCAATAGTGCCGTTGATCCAGTTGGGCTGAGCTTAGTGTAATGGCTCTGTTCTCCACTAGATGGCGCTGCTCAGCTTAATGGAGAGGATTGCTGTGGCGCATGTGAGCGTGTATGCACATGCACATGCACATGGGAGGGGTGAAAATGGTGTCACCCAGCTACCCAGTCTCTAGTATCAGAACTCTGTGTTCTTCCCTACTGGCAATCATGCACCCCTCCTGTGTCTCCAGCTTCTGTCCACTCGCCGCTTTTACACTGTCTGTGACCAAATCATCAGGCTGCCAGGTGGCACCTCCCTCCTGAGTTTTATCTCAGATGCAGCTGTGTTTCCCAACCCCTCACTTCTGCGGGACTGCGGCTCTGACCCGTTCTGACCCTCTGGGGGGGGGGTCTCACCGAGCAATGGCCAGGTGCCCGCTAGCCCCCCGGGAACATTCACAGGACCATGCTGCTACCGATGCCCAGAGACTGTGGCTGGGTGCCAGCCCGCCCCAGAAAAAGTTCACGTGATCATGTAGCAGCAGTGTCTCGAGAATTAGGGTAAATCACCACACGCATCTGGCACCAGGCTTTCCACTTAACATCCTTGTTCCAACACCAGCAAATGTGGTTGTTTTCCAGGGTCCACTGGGATCTTTACCTGTGGCGTGGTTGCACAGCCTCTACCAAATGTCCTCCCAGCAGTGGAACCACCTCTCCTTGTGTGGCCCAAGGACCCTGAGGACCTCACTCTCTGCTCATGGGGATTTGCCCTTCCCACCAGAGCACCTCCAGGTATCAAGCTGCAGAGTTTCAGACTCTGCACTCCCCCTGTTTATTGAGTCTTAATGGAATTTAAACCTTCTCCTTTCTCCCTTTTTTGTTCAGTCCCTTGCATACTCTTTCTTTTCTCTCCAGCTGCTTTTGGGTGAAGGGAATGCTTTCTCATACTCTCCCCCACCCGTCTCCATCCTCTCTCCATCCTCTCTCCATGAGTAAAAACAGCTCCTTGCCCTCTGACAGCTTTTCTCTCCCCCAGTTCACCTCTTTGTGCGGCGTACCTGCTGAGTTCTGTGGTTCAGGTTGTGCAGATTGTTGTGTTAATCCTCAAATTAGTTTTCTAGGTGTGCAAGATGGTTTAGTGTTGATCTGGCTGCATTTCAGGGATGAGAGATGAAAAAAAAAAAAACCTTCCATGCTTTCTGCTATCTTGGCCCCTCCCAACCCTGATACATTTTCATTGGACCTTAGTCCTGTACAATTTACTGCTGGTACTGATATCCCCCAGAGCTGCAAAAGGGGCTTAAGAAACATCAGAGATAAGAATGGTTATATTCCAGTTATTTTATGAAAAAAGTTATTTCTAAATTAGCATATGATCTATTTAGTTTCATCTAAGGTAATGGTCCTCCACAATGAGACTAAATTAAGTCCAATAATTAGCTGTTACTCACCTGTTATCATAAACAATACTTTATTCCCCTTCGTGTGTACCGCCAGGAATATTCTTGCATTAACAGATGACCCTCTCATGCATACACAATTGAACTACCACTGCCACCCAGCCGTCACCTACCCCTGTTGCTCATCATGCATTAAGAGCCCAATATATTAATTCAAAAAAGGGCTCTGAGATTTTTAACTTCCCCATATTACAAAAACATTTCTACTATGGATAAGAATTCATGAATAAAAATATATGAGCTGAAGTATATTCCCAATTACCAACTAGATAGGAAATGAAAAGGCTCAAACTCTAAGGGCCAGACCAGCATAAACTCATTGATTAAAGAAGTCTTGTATAATGGTTGTGTTCTTGACCACTTATTGGCCAACCAATACAGACTGTGTACAATTAACCATACATTTTGTTGTGACTGGGTGAACACTCCAAGGAAAGGAACTCAATCAGGCAACTAAAAAAAAAAAAAAAAAAAAGGGCACTTGGTCATCTAAGATTGACCAAACTAACCCATGGAACTACTCTCCAGTTAGGCCTAGCTCAACTAGAATACTGGCTATGAAGTGGGTTCCAACACTTCTGTTGTTGTCCCTATACTTCTTGCTTCTCTACTATCTGACACCCAGGTGAACTACCTGCTAAGTAGTTGTTATCCCAACATTACCTCCCCTTGATAGTGGGGCACTGAAAAAGAACTGAAGTTCTCTGGGTCAGCTCAAGATCACTGGAATCAGAGGTTGACTTAAAGGGGAGACTGAGACATCATTAACAGGGAGTGGTGTAGACCTGGAGAACTAGCTGAAGTGTGGGTGTCCATGGAAGGACACCCACAACCAACAGATCCAAATAGATCATTTATATTCCATGTCTGAATCACAAGGTTTCTTAGAAAAGCCACAAATAATTGAAATTTTCTTTCCTGATAACTGTTAGTTTGCTCAAAGACAAATAGCTCTCTTGGATAGCTTTAAGTCATTCACCTTGCCCAAAAGGGGAAAAGAGATTCTGTTTTAGAGACCACAGGCAAATTTGCCTTTTTAAAAATGTATTCCTGGGGCGCCTGGGTGGCTCAGTTGGTTAAGCCTCCGACTTTGGCTCAGGTCATGATCTCACCACTTGTGAGTTTGAGCCCCGCATTGGACTCTGTGCTGATAGCTCAGCAGGAGCCGGAACCTGCTTCAGATTCCGTGTCTCTGTCTCTCGCTGCCCCTCCCCCACTCATGATCTCTCTGTGTCTCTCTCTCTCTCTCAAAAGTAAATAAACATTTAAAAAATTTAAAAATGAAAATAAATAAAAAATTAAAACCCATCCTTATTTCAGTCCTTTAAAAATCTATATATGATGTTTCTCCTTCATTTACAAATAAACCTCATGGCACGCCTACTAAGCCTATTCTTGTCAGCTTATTATGGTAAGGAACTGTATATAGAGAGAGAGATTTCACTGTACATATATAACCAATTTTATTCCCCATGCCCTAATGTAAAACTAGGTTATCTTCACTCATATAAAGCAGTATCGTGGGACATGTTTTTATAATTTATATTTTGCTTGATTATTTCCTTTGAGGGATCTTTAGAAGTAGATATACTTGATAAATGAGTATTCAAAATGTTGAGAATTTGAAAGAAACGACCAATTTGTTTCCCGGAAAGACTGTGCAAAATTTACTTTCTTGCCAACAGTATATGAGACCCTATTTAACTACATCTTTGCAAGAGCCAGGCATTATTGCTCATTTTAATCTTTCCACCTGAGAAAAAAACAGTGCTGACTCTTTTTTAATTTGTATTTTATTGATGATTCTTCAGCTTGAAATCTCATATAAATTTTGTATGCCATTGATCTTTTGATTTCTCATCAGTTAACTTGCCTGTTCATGTACTTTGCATATTCTTTTTTATTGTTGATTGTAATGTCTTTGTATGTATAAGGGACATTAAGGGTATTAATTTAATGCAGTAAGATTTTACCAAAAATATCTATCCTGTACATATATAATCTCAATCAAAATAACAATTTTGATTTCTATAAATTAATTTCTATAAAACTTAATGACTGACCCAATTATAAAATTAACCTAAATGAATAAATGTATGAGAATAATTCAAATATTTTTAGAAAAAAGAATGTACTTCCCTTAATGAATGCATGTTATGTACAGCATTTCAAACAATAACAACTGACTATCCAAAAGGGAAAAAGAAAAATGTCTTCTACTTCATACAGTATAAGAACAACGAGAAAGTCATTCCAGTGTAGTCTATTAAACTATTTTTTTTTAATTTTTAATTTTGAGAGAAAATGTGAGCAGGGAAGAGGGGCAGAGGAGGAGAAGGAGAGAGAGGATCTTAAACAGGCTCCAAGCTCAGCATGGAGCCCAATGCAGGGCTCCATCCCACGACCCTGGAATTGTGACCTGACCCACAATCAAGAGTCAGACACTCAACCCACTGAGCTAAGCCTTCCACGTGCTCCCATTCCAGTAGAGTCTTAAAATCCAAAACTGAAATCAAAACTGTAAACATGATCAGAGAAAAGATAACATCTTTAAATAAACTTCTTAGTTTAGGATACTTTTAAATTTACAGATAAGATGCAAACATAATACAGAGGATGCCTCTAAACTATAAACCCGATTTCCTCTACTGTTAACATCTTATATTACCATGGTACATTAGTCAAAGCAAATTGCCAAAATATTGGTACGCTAATACCAACTAATGGTTAACTAATCATCAGACTTCATTCAGGTTTTATCAGTTTTCCATGACAGCCTTTTTTCTTTCTTACGATGGGTAATCTTATGATGTTGGAAAAACTTTTCTAAGGAAGACTTGAAACTCAGACACCATAAAAGAAAAGATTGATAGATTTGGCTACATAACAGTGAAGACACTTCTATATGAAACAACCTATGTACATAATGAAAAGTCGATGAAAATATCAGTATATATATATATATATATATATATATATATATATATCGATTTTTTCATCCATTCCAAAATATTATTGAGAGCTTACTCAGCCCTGGAGACAAGGCAGTGAAGAAAATAGACAAAATCTTGTGTCTCCCTGACCCTGCCTTCTAATGAGAGGGAGGAGACAAGACAAAAAACAAAATAAATAGTAAAGTTTCTAGTCTATTAAGAGGTGATAAGTGCTATAGATAAAAATAAAGCAAGGAGAGGAATAAGGAGTTCTAGGTGGGAGTGCTAGGACCAGGGTGAATATATCATTTTAAATAGAGTGGTCAAGGTAACCTTCAGTAAGAAAGTGTCATTTGAAAAATGACAAGAAATAAAACTGCACACATCTGGGGGATGGTGTTCCAAGCAGAGACAACAGCCAGAATGGAGTCTGGACATATGTTCCCCTGTGGCAAGAGGGGAGTAAACTGGGGAGTGTCATCCAGGTGAGATCTGAGTGATAACGTGCCCAGGCTGGGAAAGACCTCAAAGGCCAGCATTTTTTAGTTTCCTTTCAGTTTTGTTTTACTTTGTTTTCACTGAGTATATAGTAAAGTAAAATGTAATATTCCTAATCTAAAAAGCACATTCAAATAACAACAATAATATTATCAGCAACTGTAAGGACAAATACAAATTAAAAGTAAGGAGCTTAATTCTCCCTGTTGAAAATAAGAGATTTTCCTCCCTTCTTTTTTCTTAAAGCATTGACTTTAGAACACTTGTAATTGTAAGGTAGTTTCTCATCTCTTTGAAATATATATATAAATCCTTTTGAAAACTAGATAGGCCTTCTGTCAGCTTTATGATCCAAAACTGTCTTTCTCAAGGACCTGGGAGCCATCTATTTAAAATGTAATCGTCAAGGGAGAGAGCACCCCTGTCTCCCTATTTCCTTGGGAGGCTAGAACCTAATTTTAGGAGGCACCTTGTTCCATGTTGCAAAACTACCTCTTGTCATAAAGCTATGACAACCTTGCTTTTCATCTGGATAGAGCCAATCAGCTAACACTGGTGGTCATCACAATTACCAGGTGAATTCAGGATAAACTGTGTGTGACAAATGGTGCTATTAAGTCCACTAACCTCAGGTCTAGTTATTGTTTATCTTGAGAACATATATGGAATGGGTTGTATCTGCTTGGCTGTATAAGGGGGTGAAATTCCTTTCTGTTTGTGCAATCTCTTATCGGATTGACTGTGATGTGCATTGAATTATGGCTCTATGCTTCTTCAATAATAAAACTGTTTCCTTTCTCTACTACCTTTATGGAGAGGTTTTCTGGGTTGGGAGATTTGGGGTTTTATTATATTTCCCCAAAACAATCCATATTGCATGCTTGTTTTGTATTAGGCGCTACTGAGTGTTTACATGTTTAACATCCTCATATAATCAGTAAGAAATTTACATCAATGAGAAAAGTTAAATAACCCAGTAGGAAATTAGGTAGGAAATTAGGAAGGGATACTCACACGCCATTAACAGAAGAAAGAAATAGAAATAACAACAACAACAAAAAACGTAAAATGATACGATCCTTCTTGTGTTAAGAAATGAGAACTAAAAGAAGTTACATATTTTTTCTCTATCAGATTGAGAAAAAGTGAAAAGAAAAACAAAAGAGAAAAAGAAAAAAATCATAATGCCCGTGGTTTGACAAAAGCATGGAAAAATAGACATACTCACGTACTATAAAAGGGACTCTAAAACAGAAAAACATTTTTAGAATACATTAGCAGAAACTCTCAAAATGGAATCAGAAATACACACATACACACATATATATAATTTTTAATGTGCTTTCCACTTTGCCTTTCCAAATACAAGACTTTTGCCTTTTTCCTCCCTAAGTGTCGATCTGCCTAGGACAACATTCACACTTGTTTAAAAAGAAAGATTAAAAAAATGTAAAGCTTGTCAAAATATAAATGTAGAGCAGAGAATAGTCAGACAAGTCAGGATAATGTATTGCTAAGTATTTCTCAAATCCCTCCATCTTCCTCTTTTAGCATAGTAACAACCGAAGTTGGAGAATTTCTTTTCTGATCTAGAGGAGGTCTAACTGACCTCTGGTAAGGCTTAGCAGGAATCTGGAAAAGGGAAGCTACAACTCAGTGAAAATGAAAGGAAACTTGACCCTCCTGGTAGGAATGTGTGAGGGAGGAGGGGAGAGAGAGAAGAGGAAGAGGCATGGATTAAAATAACCAGATGAGTGGCCTGATTTGCCATTCCGGGGCTCTGGCTAAAAGAGGGGGAGATACGTTACATAATCTGGGGTAATAATGAAGTTTAAAGGGGAGCTGTTGCCCCACATTTGCTTAGAAATCCAGAGATAACTTCCCAGGCTGTTTTCCAACCCCACCAGGGGTGTTACCACAAGCTTGGCCTTCTCAAACCACTCTCAAGTCCAGACTGGTGTGGACATTAAGTTAACAATCACCAGACTAGCCATGGAGACCACCATAGCAAGATGAAGTGACCATGCCACAGAAGCTGAGGGGAAATCCACTCAGGAAACTGATGGAATGTACAGCATTCACTTAGGAGCCTTTTTATTATTATTATTATTTCTCCATCTTTCTCATTCATGAGTTCTTCATTTTAATGCATTCCTCAGTAAGTTACAAATATTTTACTGATTTGTATTTTCAAGAACAGCACATTGGTAATTTGCTTTCTGATTTCTTCCATCTCTCAGAGTGCCTTTCTATTGCTCTTACACATGAATAATCTTTGGACAGATATACAATACTTGGGTCACAATGATTTTTTGCTGCAAAACTCAGTGTTGTTTCATTGTCTTTTGGAATTGACTATTTCCAATGAGAAGTTTAATTGGCAGTCATTGGCATTTTCTGCCTGGATACAGAAATTTCAACAAGACTTCCAAACATGGACTGTTTTAACTAACTTTGCCCAATTGCATAACTGATAAGATCCAAGCCTATCTTCAGCCTGGGAAAACTGATTTTTTTCTTTATAGTTTCCTCAGTACAAGTTCTTTTCTCTCTTTCTGGAAGTCACATTACATTCAATCTCCTGAGTAAGTTCATCATAACTCTTTTTTTAATTCATAGTAAACATCTCTATATCATTGTTAAAGTCTCCCTCTGTGTTCTATTGTTCACATTTACCTTTCTTCTATAGCATACAATTGTTGCATCTGTTCGATATTGTATGCTAGGGAGGGGGGATTTTTATTTTGATAAAATTCAGAGTGTAGAAAAAGATCCATTGTGGTATTTTTATATTATAAAGCATGAAGCTGTGTTTTTTATCATTCTTTACCCTAAACTGTTCCCTTTTCATAGATGCAATGGCCTTTTAAGCTCTTTCAAAAACACAACATAAAGTTTCAGAAGTTATCTCTAGTTCCATGTAGTAAGTTTGCTTCATAGGGAGATTTTTGCTGTGATTCTTTAAATCCCTTTCTGATGAAGGGCTGAGACTTTTTTGTATGTCTGTTGATTTTCCTCCACTTTTTTCATCCTTCAAGTGTGGGAGACTGTTGGTGGTTGGACGCGAGGAAGGAAGTCTATTGTCCAGAATTAGGAAAGGAGACTTTTTAAAAGAATGTCTTGTTCTTTTTGTAAATGCTTTGTGGTCCATATAAGGGAAAGAAGGAGACCAGCTTTGTCGTGTCTATTTTCACAGATCAGAGTTAGATTGTCTGTGAGGAGGCAGAAGGTGGGGATGGGCAGAGGGAGCCTCAGTTCGGGGTCTCTACAGCTGTGATAAAGCATTTCAGTTTACCCTTGAGTCTCAAACTGAGCAAGAGGATATTGCCTTCCATTTTTTAACAGATTTGAATTCTCTTGTTAGAAGCAAGACATGGGCAGGCCCATCTGCTAGACTCATCTCACTCTTCTTGAAAGTTACCAGGAAAACTCCAAAAGGTGCCAAACACCAAATTCCCCTTGGCACCATCCATGGAATGAGTTTTCCACTTTATGAAGAAATATTTTTTAATTTTTTTTTATGTAAAATACTTTTTAAATGTTTCTTTATTTTGAGAAAGAGCGTGTGCACGCAGGCTGGGGAAGGCGCAGAGAGACAGGGAGAGAGAATCCCAAGCAGCCTCCCTGCTGTCAGCACAGAGCCTGACCTGAAACTAGATCTCACAAACTATTAGATCATGACCTGAGCTGAAATCAAGAATCAGATGCTTAGACAACTGAGCCACCCGGGTGCCCCTTATGTAAAATATTTCTATGTTTCATGTAAAAACCATTGTTCCTAGATACCAGCTATCATAAAATTCCTGTAAGAAGACTACATGGCTGTCCTGGGAGAGAATATATTACGTATGCAAATCCTGTGCTGTATCTTTGATCAGGAAGCTTGTAGACGTTGATGACTTCCTTATGGGTCAAGAGGGAAGCTAAAGTTTGTTGAAATTAAATGGGTTCCAACCAGGCAGTTTTAATAGATCTTTACCTGAAAAGAGGCCTTTTGGCATTAAGCACTCGAAGGCTGTAAACAGATTTCAACATCAGCTAAAATCTTGCCCTTTGTGCCCTGAGCAAATGTTTCCAACTTGCTGGAAGAGAAGCCTAGGCTAGCCTGCTGAGACTCGGCCATAAGCCTGGACAGCCCTTCACTGCCATTACTCTCACTCTCCGCTAGCACCGTGGGATCAGGTGGCTCTGGGGCAAAGAGCCTTCAGACAAGTAAAGACTCCCACCTTTAAGCTGAGGACTAAAAGGAGAGGAATTGGTCTACTGTCATGGAGGCACTGCATTTAGTCAGAGATCCTAGTGTATATGAAACTGTTAGATGGGCTCTGACTTTGCAACCCTGAAAGTTCACTCTTAACTCTACAAAAGGTGTTAGATATATGATCTAGCCCTGAGAGGGTAACATTCCCGCCATTGGCAGTTCCCTGCAGCTCATTCTCTCTGTATCAGATGTTAGCTGAGAATACACATGGATGCCTACCACTATTTGTTGACGCTCATGTATCCTCAGTCTCTGAAAGAACTGAGATTTGCTCTCCACCCTAATTTCTCTAGGGCTTGCTCCTGCCTTCCCCCTACACAGCTCTGAGCACACGCTGTATTTAGGACTGCATCCACTTATTCCCCAAGACAGCCTTTACTCTCTCCTACACAGTAATTCACAGTTTGGTCATAGCCCATTCTGAAGCTTATTGTCACTTACAGTGTGTTTTACTGAGATCTCTCTGACATGGTGGAGGGCATTCCTCCTTGCTTTGAAGCTCAGACAGATTTTTCCATGTTTTTATATTCCTTTGGTTATGTCGGTGGAATTTGGGATGGGAACAGGAATTAAAAATCACGGGGTCAGTTTGTCTTCTTTGAAGCAAGCTTCAGACCATTTATTTTAGACTCTTGTCCCGGGAGTCCTGACAGCCCATTTACAGGGTGTTAAGTGCAGGTGTTTGGCAGTCGGCATTGTGGTAAGGCCACGGGGCCTGATTTACAGAAGAGACTATGAAGCTGAGATGAAGAGAAAAATAAAAGCTGGTATTTCAACAGTACTGGGAATTAGAAAGCCCTGAGTTCTTGTCTTTGGCATTGAGTCAAGCCATAACTTAAGAGCAATGGCTTCATCCCTACATCTCAGCTTCACCATCTATAAAGTAAACAGAAGAATGCACAGTCCTGTCCCTAATGCCACTTGCGGGGAAATAGCTGTGCACAGGGAGAGGAGGGAGCAGTCTATGAAATAACATGGACACCCAGGCCGGCAAAGGCAACACTAGCATGCAGAATAATAGACAAAAATCACAAGTGCACAGGAGGTTGTTTGCCACCTGGACTAAAGATGGATTGAAAAAGAAGTGAAAATTTTAAAATGTTTGCTCATTTCCAAAGTTATGACATGCGTAATGTCTCAGTCTAATGAACACAATGTATTTTTATTTATTTGTGTATTGTTTTTCTGTCTTCCTTTCTTTTTTTCTTAGGGAGACCTTTAGAAACACCCAACAGAAAAGCATCAGTATAATTGATCACATACTTCAAAACACAAATGAACATTGAGGGGAAAGAATAATTCAGGAATTGGAAATCCAATTCTTTTTCCGGTTTGGTAACAAAACACCAAACATACATTTATATGGGGTCAGTCCCTGATGCACTAAAATCTGGGTGAGTTATAAAAGGCTACAACTAGAAATTGAACCCACATTTCTTCCCTGACAACATAGCGTATTAGACTCTAATCATTCAGTGTTGCATTGTTATTTACTATTTTCCTGCCACCCACACTCATGTATATTTATGTGAAGTCCAAAAATATCCAGCAGCACTTACTTCAGATGATTATCTATGTCCTAATCAGAAATACTAATCAGCAAACACATAACATACTCAAACCCAATTGTGTAAGACAAACAGCGTCCAGAATACAGAAAAGTCCTGCACAGATAAAATGCTCCTCAAAGTATCTTTTGCGTTTTACAGCAATAAGAAAAGAAAATAAATACCATTTCCCCCTTATTTCTGAAGTGTGAAAATAATACAATGTGAAAAATGGATCCTCTACGGGATCTTCTAAACAGAAAAGAGCAGAGATAAGTACAATACGAATTTAGACATGATTTTCCCCTTGTTTTCAATCATAAGGAGTAAAAGTTAAACGCAGAGATCCTCAGATCCTTTCTTCTGTATATGAATTCCAGCTTCAAAATAACTTCATAAAATTCAGAAGAATTATTCAGCCATTCCAAGGCATTTTCTTCTCTGACAATAGCCTGATAACCTATATATTTTCCTAATAAATCCATCTCAAAAGGAGAAACATTTGAAAAGAGGAATTATGGAGTTTTATATATTATAAAAGTTTAACCAACTGGCTACTTCAACCTTCAAAGCAATTCTGTATGTTTCCCTTTCTTAAACTGAGTATTTAATGTTTCCCTTTCTTAAGTTGAGTGATTTTTCCTGACACACTGCTGCTTAGAAAATCCTTTTATGTGATGCACAATCACCTTTTTAAAGTTTTCTCCAGGTGTTGACAAATGGTCATATTTGGTTTTCTTCTTTATAGCAACAAAAGTGGAAACATCTGTATGAGAGTGTTGGCACAGGCCACATGCTCAAATTTCCCAAGGCTCTCCCACTCCTTCCACCCACTCTTCTACTGCTCTCCTGACACTATAACTTAGAATTATTTTCTTTTATCTGGGTTTCAATTAAAAGAAGGGTTTTTTTTAAAATATATGTTATGTGAATTCAAATGGTTCCAGTCTGCACACCAAAATCTATAGCAAATCTTCCAATGGTCCTATTTTTCAGAGTATATGGTCATTAGGTATCAATCCAGCTGAAGACAAATGCCTTTAGAAGGTGATACAGTGTTCTTTTAGGATGCTATTTAAATAACATTGATTTATATTTACCAGGAATTAGGCTATAGATGATCACATTTAGGAGGAAATTGATGCATGGTCAATCTGGCTGTTTGCGGCTGACTCTGATTGCTCACCTCTTAGCCAATCCAGTGGGTTTCCATGCAATTGCTCACTGATAGAATTGAAAATCTGACCTTGACTGCTTCACAATAAATGTTGGTCATGTCAAGGAAACAGAATCATAAAATCTGTAGTAATTTACAGAATTGAAAATGGGGTAAATTCAGTTCCGTCCATACCAACAAGTCATTGTGTGACATTGAAAAAAATGAGGAGAGTAGCTAAATCTCTCTATGGCTCAATATATCATCTTAAAAACTGGTATTTATAATTTTATTTCTCCCATTGGTCAGGAGCTGTGTGAAATCATTAAGGTAAATTCAACCATTTTTAAGATGGCTCACAAAACAACCTATCTATCAAATATTTGTTAGAAAACAAGAATGTACCTCATTCCTCAAATACTTCTGCAAGTTATAAACATCTATTAATAGCTTACATTAGTACCCCCAATAGCTATAAATTATGTTGAATAAAGAATCACACTTTTTTAATGATTTGAATAATTTTGGAAAATAAATATATTAAGGCATTATTTAAAATGGCATGCCTCATTCCCCTTCAACATGACATTTAGTCAAGATAGGAATGCTGAACAAATGAGACATAAGATATGTTTTCTTGGGCAGGAATAGAATGTGTACAGGATTTAGAATATAAAGCCCCAAATAACATGAAAAACTAACCTACTAGGCTCTGCAGGTTTATGAAAAGAGAACAAGAGGCAGAATAAGTCAGTGGAGAAGATATTGACAAGAAATGTGTCCTATTACATCTTTGCCTTGAAATGATTCTCTGTGTAAGTCAAAGAGGTTGGTTGGTTAGTTGGTTGGTTGGTTGATTGGTTGATTGGTTGGTTTGTGTTAGTTGGCTTGGTTCTGTGCAGCCCAGACCTCTCTACTAAGTATTTGGAGTGTCTGATCTAAAAGTTCAAGAATTTGAGCAGTTACAACATAAAAAACAAAAACTCAGGTGTGATCTAAAAGGAGAGAAGAGCTAAATTCTCAAAGAGTACAATTGTTCCATTGTCCCAAGGCTAGTACTTCAGTCGTTGCCCTGGTGTACCGAGGACTAGATGGTGATTTGGGCAATGTGAGATGATTAGAGCTAAACTAGAGAAAACGCTATGATGACATTTAAAATTAACAACATATATCAATAAGCATTTCTAGTTATGAAAATGAAAGACTCCATGAACAAATTGTCATGCAAATGTCATCTGTAGGAAGACAATCAGTGTTGTAAATGCACCGACAAAGGCACAGGTAAGAGGTTGGTGAAATGCGGCCCCGCAGTGACTGCTAAAATAATTTATAAGTAAATGCAAGTATTTGAATTGCATTTTCAGATACTTTAATGTCTGAGCTTTCAAAGCAACAAACAAAATCAACCCCATTCTATCGGTTCATTACAGACTGACTCTTTATAATAGTTGAAGACTGCCAGAAAATACAGTCTCTCAGGTGCTGATAAAAGTGTATTTTTTATGCTGGTATCATCTGCAAAGGAGTAGCCAAAGAAATGAAAGCCTAAAAAGATCCTTTTGCAAAGGTTGTTACTAAATTCAATGAGATAATAGGAGTTCCTTTAAAAATGTATTAAAGAATACTTTGGGCTTCAACAATTTCTCCTGAGAGAGAGTCTACCTAGTTATGCCTTTAAAATTTATTTGTTGAGAAGATTGGCCTAATGAAGATACTTCTATTTGATATTACATCCGGCAACTTTGTGAAATTGCTAAGAACCAAGAATGGAATCCTCTATGTGGATACAGAAAAGTTGAGTATTTATGAACCATAGCCATTTCTCACTTTTATGAATGTTTTAAGCTGCAATGAGCAGGAAACAAACCCACCTGCAGTAGTTTAAATAAATAACAGTTTCTTTTTCCCAGGTAACAAGAAGTCTGGAAACAAATGATTACAACATGTTAACTGTTCAAAGATGCCATTAAGAACCCAAGTTCTTTCTCTCTTTCTGCTCCTTCCATCCTTGATGTGTTGGGCTTTATTCTGCACCTGTCACTCTATGATTGTACGATGTCTGCTTTAGCTTTGGACATCACACCTGTCTTTGAAGCTGAAAGAAGTAGGCGGGAAGAGCAACAGCCCCATCTACCTTCTTTTTTTTTTTTTTTTTTTTTTTTTTTTTTTTTTTATTTTTTATTTTTTTATTTATTTATTTTTTTTTTATGAAGTTTATTGACAAATTGGTTTCCATACAACACCCAGTGCTCATCCCAAAAGGTGCCCTCCTCAATACCCATCACCCACCCGCCCCTCCCTCCCACCCCCCATCAACCCTCAGTTTGTTCTCAGTTTTTAACAGTCTCTTATGCTTTGGCTCTCTCCCACTCTAACGTCTTTTTTTTTTTTCTCCCTTCCCCTCCCCCATGGGTTCCTGTTGAGTTTCTCAGGATCCACATAAGAGTGAAACCATATGGTATCTGTCTTTCTCTGTATGGCTTATTTCACTTAGCATCACACTCTCCAGTTCCATCCACGTTGCTACAAAAGGCCATATTTCATTTTTTCTCATTGCCACGTAGTATTCCATTGTGTATATAAACCACAATTTCTTTATCCATTCATCAGTTGATGGACATTTAGGCTCTTTCCATAATTTGGCTATTGTTGAGAGTGCTGCTATGAACATTGGGGTACAAGTGCCCCTATGCATCAGTACTCCTGTATCCCTTGGGTAGATTCCTAGCAGTGCTATTGCTGGGTCATAGGGTAGGTCTATTTTTAATTTTCTGAGGAACCTCCACACTGTTTTCCAGAGCGGCTGCACCAATTTGCATTCCCACCAACAGTGCAAGAGGGTTCCCGTTTCTCCACATCCTCTCCAGCATCTATAGTCTCCTGATTTGTTCATTTTGGCCACTCTGACTGGCGTGAGGTGATACCTGAGTGTGGTTTTGATTTGTATTTCCCTGATAAGGAGCGACGCTGAACATCTTTTCATGTGCCTGTTGGCCATCTGGATGTCTTCTTTAGAGAAGTGTCTATTCATGTTTTCTGCCCATTTCTTCACTGGGTTATTTGTTTTTCGGGTGTGGAGTTTG
This sequence comes from Lynx rufus, assembly GCF_022079265.1. Taxonomy (NCBI): domain Eukaryota; kingdom Metazoa; phylum Chordata; class Mammalia; order Carnivora; family Felidae; genus Lynx; species Lynx rufus. Next base: position 92,236,455 of record NW_025814896.1, on the reverse strand, counting down.
GTGAGCTCTTTATAGATTTTAGATACTAGCCCTTTGTCCGATATGTCATTTGCAAATATCTTTTCCCATTCCGTTGGTTGTCTTTTAGTTTTGTTGGTTGTTTCCTTTGCTGTGCAGAAGCTTTTTATCTTCATAAGGTCCCAGTAATTCACTTTTGCTTTTAATTCCCTTGCCTTTGGGGATGTGTCGAGTAAGAGATTGCTACGGCTGAGGTCAGAGAGGTCTTTTCCTGCTTTCTCCTCTAAGGTTCTGATGGTTTCCTGTCTCACATTTAGGTCCTTTATCCATTTTGAGTTTATTTTTGTAAATGGTGTGAGAAAGTGGTCTAGTTTCAACCTTCTGCATGTTGCTGTCCAGTTCTCCCAGCACCATTTGTTAAAGAGGCTGTCTTTTTTCCATTGGATGTTCTTTCCTGCTTTGTCAAAGATGAGTTGGCCATATGTTTGTGGGTCTAGTTCTGGGGTTTCTATTCTATTCCATTGGTCTGTGTGTCTGTTTTTGTGCCAATACCATGCTGTCTTGATGATGACAGCTTTGTAGTAGAGGCTGAAGTCTGGGATTGTGATGCCTCCTGCTTTGGTCTTCTTCTTCAAAATTCCTTTGGCTATTCGGGGCCTTTTGTGGTTCCATATGAATTTTAGGATTGCTTGTTCTAGTTTCGAGAAGAATGCTGGTGCAATTTTGATTGGGATTGCATTGAATGTGTAGATAGCTTTGGGTAGTATTGACATTTTGACAATATTTATTTTTCCAATCCATGAGCAGGGAATGTCTTTCCATTTCTTTAAATCTTCTTCAATTACCTTCATAAGCTTTCTATAGTTTTCAGCATACAGATCCTTTACATCTTTGGTTAGATTTATTCCTAGGTATTTTATGCTTTTTGGTGCAATTGTGAATGGGATCAGTTTCTTTATTTGTCTTTCTGTTGCTTCATTGTTAGTGTATAAGAATGCAACTGATTTCTGTACATTGATTTTGTATCCTGCAACTTTGCTGAATTCATGTATCAGTTCTAGCAGACTTTTGGTGGAGTCTATCGGATTTTCCATGTATAATATCATGTCATCTGCAAAAAGCGAAAGCTTGACTTCATCTTTGCCAATTTTGATGCCTTTGATTTCCTTTTGTTGTCTGATTGCTGATGCTAGAACTTCCAGCACTATGTTAAACAACAACGGTGAGAGTGGGCATCCCTGTCGTGTTCCTGATCTCAGGGAAAAAGCTCTCAGTTTTTCCCCGTTGAGGATGATGTTAGCTGTGGGCTTTTCATAAATGGCTTTTATGATCTTTAAGTATGTTCCTTCTATCCCGACTTTCTCAAGGGTTTTTATTAAGAAAGGGTGCTGGATTTTGTCAAAGGCCTTTTCTGCATCGATTGACAGGATCATATGGTTCTTCTCTTTTTTTTTGTTAATGTGATGTATCACGTTGATTGATTTGCGAATGTTGAACCAGCCCTGCATCCCAGGAATGAATCCCACTTGATCATGGTGAATAATGCTTTTTATATGCTGTTGAATTCGATTTGCTAGTATCTTATTGAGAATTTTGGCATCCATATTCATCAGGGATATTGGCCTGTAGTTCTCTTTTTTTACTGGGTCTCTGTCTGGTTTAGGAATCAAAGTAATACTGGCTTCATAGAATGAGTCTGGAAGTTTTCCTTCCCTTTCTATTTCTTGGAATAGCTTGAGAAGGATAGGTATTATCTCTGCTTTAAACGTCTGGTAGAACTCCCCTGGGAAGCCATCTGGTCCTGGACTCTTATTTGTTGGGAGATTTTTGATAACCGATTCAATTTCTTCGCTGGTTATGGGTCTGTTCAAGCTTTCTATTTCCTCCTGATTGAGTTTTGGAAGAGTGTGGGTGTTCAGGAATTTGTCCATTTCTTCCAGGTTGTCCAATTTGTTGGCATATAATTTTTCATAGTATTCCCTGATAATTGTTTGTATCTCTGAGGGATTGGTTGTAATAATTCCATTTTCATTCATGAGTTTATCTATTTGGGTCATCTCCCTTTTCTTTTTGAGAAGCCTGGCTAGAGGTTTGTCAATTTTGTTTATTTTTTCAAAAAACCAACTCTTGGTTTCGTTGATCTGCTCTACAGTTTTTTTAGATTCTATATTGTTTATTTCTGCTCTGATCTTTATTATTTCTCTTCTTCTGCTGGGTTTAGGCTGCCTTTGCTGTTCTGCTTCTATTTCCTTTAGGTGTGCTGTTAGATTTTGTATTTGGGATTTTTCTTGTTTCTTGAGATAGGCCTGGATTGCGATGTATTTTCCTCTCAGGACTGCCTTCGCTGCGTCCCAAAGCGTTTGGATTGTTGTATTTTCATTTTCGTTTGTTTCCATATATTTTTTGATTTCTTCTCTAATTGCCTGGTTGACCCACTCATTCGTGAGTAGGGTGTTCTTTAACCTCCATGCTTTTGGAGGTTTTCCAGACTTTTTCCTGTGGTTGACTTCAAGCTTCATAGCATTGTGGTCTGAAAGTATGCATGGTATAATTTCAATTCTTGTAAACTTATGAAGGGCTGATTTGTGACCCAGTATATGATCTATCTTGGAGAATGTTCCATGTGCACTCGAGAAGAAAGTATATTCTGTTGCTTTGGGATGCAGAGTTCTAAATATATCTGTCAAGTCCATCTGGTCCAGTGTCTCATTCAGGGCCCTTGTTTCTTTATTGACCGTGTGTCTAGATGATCTATCCATTTCTGTAAGTGGGGTGTTAAAGTCCCCAGCAATTACCACATTCTTATCAATAAGGTTGCTTATGTTTATGAGTAATTGTTTTATATATTTGGGGGCTCCGGTATTCGGCGCATAGACATTTATAATTGTTAGCTCTTCCTGATGGATAGACCCTGTAACTATTATATAATGTCCTTCTTCATCTCTTGTTACAGCCTTTAATTTAAAGTCTAGTTTGTCTGATATAAGTATGGCTACTCCAGCTTTCTTCTGGCTTCCAGTAGCATGATAAATAGTTCTCCATCCCCTCACTCTCAATCTAAAGGTGTCCTCAGGTCTAAAATGAGTCTCTTGTAGACAGCAAATAGATGGGTCTTGTTTTTTTATCCATTCTGATACCCTATGTCTTTTGGTTGGCGCATTTAATCCATTTACATTCAGTGTTATTATAGAAAGATATGGGTTTACAGTCATTGTGATGTCTGTATGTTTTATGCTTGTAGTGATGTCTCTGGTACTTTGTCTCACAGGGTCCCCCTTAGGATCTCTTGTAGGGCTGGTTTAGTGGTGACAAATTCCTTCAGTTTTTGTTTGTTTGGGAAGACCTTTATCTCTCCTTCTATTCTAAATGACAGACTTGCTGGATAAAGGATTCTTGGCTGCATATTTTTGCTGTCTAGCACCCTGAAAATCTCGTGCCAATTCTTTCTGGCCTGCCAAGTTTCAAAAGAGAGATCAGTCACGAGTCTTATAGGTCTCCCTTTATATGTGAGGGCACGTTTACCCCTTGCTGCTTTCAGAATTTTCTCTTTATCCTTGTATTTTGCCAGTTTCACTATGATATGTCGTGCAGAAGATCGATTCAAGTTACGTCTGAAGGGAGTTCTCTGTGCCTCTTGGATTTCAATGCCTTTTTCCTTCCCCAGTTCAGGGAAGTTCTCAGCTATGATTTCTTCAAGTACCCCTTCAGCACCTTTCCCTCTCTCTTCCTCCTCTGGGATACCAATTATGCGTAAATTATTTCTTTTTAGTGTATCACTTAGTTCTCTAATTTTCCCCTCATACTCCTGGATTTTTTTATCTCTCTTTTTCTCAGCTTCCTCTTTTTCCATAACTTTATCTTCTAGTTCACCTATTCTCTCCTCTGCCTCTTCCATCCGAGCTGTGGCGGTTTGCATTTTGTTTTCCATTTCCTTTAAAGCGTTTTTCAGCTCCTCGTGCCTGTTCATTAGTCCCCTGATGTCTGTAGCAAGAGATTCTCTGCTGTCCTGTATGCTGTTTTCCAGCCCAGCGATTAATTTTATGACTATTATTCTAAATTCACTTTCTGTTATATTATTTAAATCCTTTTTGATCAGTTCATTAGCTGTTGTTATTTCCTGGAGATTCTTCTGGGGGGAATTCTTCCGCTTGGTCATTTTGGATAGTCCCTGGTGTGGTGAGGGCCTGCAGGGCACTTCCCCTGTGCTGTGGTGTATAACTGGAGTTGGTGGGCGGGGCCGCAGTCCGACCTGATGTCTGCCCCCAGCCCACCGCTGGGGCCACAGTCAGACTGGTGTGTGCCTTCTCTTCCCCTCTCCTAGGGGCGGGATTCACTGTGGGGTGGCGTGGCCCGTCTGGGCTACTTGCACACTGCCAGGCTTGTGATGCTGGGGATCTGGCGTATTAGCTGGGGTGGGAAGGCAAGGTGCACGGCGGCAGGGGGGGCAGGCTTAGCTCGCTTCTCCTTAGGTGATCCACTTCAGGAGGGGCCCTGTGCAGCCGGAGGGAGTCAGATCGCTGCCGGAGGTTTGGCTCCGCAGAAGCACAGAGTTGGGTGTTCGCGCGGAGCGAGCAATTTCCCTGGCCGGAGCCGGTTCCCTTTGGGATTTTGGCTGGGGGATGGGCGGGGGAGATGGCGCTGGAGAGCGCCTTTGTTCCCCGCCAAACTGAGCTCTGTCGTCCGGGGGCTCCGCAGCTCCCCCTCCCTTTGTCCTCCAGCCTTCCCGCTTTCTGAGCAGAGCTGTTAACTTATGACCTCCCAGACGCTAAGTCGCGCTTGCTGTCGGAACACTTTCCGTCAGGCCCCTCCGCTTTTGCAAGCCGGACTCGGGGGCTCTGCTTGGCCGGCGAGCCGCCCCTCCGCCCCGGCTCCCTCCCGCCAGTCCGGGGAGCGCGCACCGCCTCGCCGCCCTTCCTACCCTCTTCCGTGGGCCTCTCGTCTGCACTTGGGTCCGGTGACTCTGTTCTGCTAATCCTCTGGCGGTTTTCTGGGTTATTTAGGCAGGTGTAGGTGGAATCTAAGTGATCAGCAGGACGCGCGGTGAGCCCAGCGTCCTCCTACGCCGCCATCTTCCTAGTATCTCCCCCCATCTACCTTCTTTTGTCATTGTCTTAGTCTGTTAGGGCTGCTATAACAAAATACAATAGACTATGTGACTTAAACACAGATATTTATTTTCTCAAAGTTCTGAAGGCTGGGAAGTGCAACATCAAGGTGTCAGCAGATTCTACATCAGATGAGAGCTCTTTTCCTGGCTCATATGGCCACTTTCTCTCTTATGCATGCATATGGCCTTTTCTTTGGTGCATATGACCTCCTCCTTCATGAGGAGGCCAGGGCAGGTTAAGTGAGGGGGTGTCTGTCTCTTCTCCTTCTCCCTTCTCCCTTCTGCCTTCTGCCTTCTCCCCTTCTCCTCCTCCTTCTCCTTCTTTATCTTCATCTTTGTCTTCTTCGTCTTCTTCATCTTATTTGTCTTCTTCTTATAAGGGCACTAATCCTACCATGAGGATCCCAGCCTCATGACCTAGTCTAAACCTCATTGCCCTCCAAAGGCCTCACCTCCAAATACCATCACCCTGGGGGCTAGGACTTAAATTTGGAGGAAACACAAATGTTCAGCCCATAACAGTCAGGAAAGACAAAAGCTTACCCAGGAACACTCCCCAGAATTTTACTTAGTCTCATTGGTAAGAATTGGTTCATATGGCCTTAGTATAAGGGCAGGGAAGGTGAATGTCTAATGGAGCACATTTTTACCTTAAACAATATTAGGGATACCCTAGCAAGGAAGTGAGAGAAAGGAAATGGATATTGGATAGGTAGCTGCCAGTGTCTGTTATACTTGCCTAAAGCAGCATAGTTTGCAAAAGTTCTAGGACTTCCTCTAGCTCTAATAAAAGTGATGCTATTCCTAAAAATGTTGCAAGACTTATAGAAAATAGCAGAGAAAATAAACTGGGAGAAACTTAGAAATCTCAACAACACAGAGTTTTTTTTCCCTCCAAATAAAAATGTTTACCATTATCTTGAACTTCTGTGATGTTTCTAAATCTCATCGTGCATGCTATAAACATTGTAGTTATATATGTCTTAGGAATCATTAAACAGTTTTAATGACTTCAACTTTGTATTAGTTTATTGCATTTATAAAGGTTGTACCATGAGACAGAGGGTGGCATATAGTAAAATGCTATATCTGGAAGAAGCAATAAAATATTTTTTTCATTTATAATGAGGGTAACAGTGATGAAATGAAATCCCTGCTAGCACCCGGTCTTTATTACTGGTACTTAAATCCTCTGTTGCAGAGACTACTCTTGGTAAAGAGAATTCTTTTAAAAAATGTATGATAATTCTGGGATTGAGGAACAAAACTAACACTAGGCTTCAGGGCAGTTCTACTGGGCTTTTATCACATGTGGTTGCTCTATTTCAGGGATTGGATCTAGGCAGCTCTGTATCTCAATCTATGTAATAAGTCTGCTTTATCACAGTATTCCACTTCATATTTATTTTATTTTTTAAATTTGAATCCATGTCAGTTAACCTATATGTAATAATGATTTCAGGAATAGAATTTGGTGATTCATCACTTACATATAACAACCATGCTCATCCCAACAAGTGTGCTCCTTAATGCCCACCACCCATTTAGCTCATCCCCCTACCTTCATATTTATTTTAAAGTAATACCTTGAGGGGCACCTGAGTGGCTCAGTTGTTAAGCATCTGACTTTGGTTCTGGTCACGATCTCATGGTTTGTGAGTTTGAGCCCTGCGTTGGGCTCTGTGCTGACAGCTCAGAGCTTGGAGCCTGCTTCGGATTCTATGTCTCCCTCTCTCTCTGCCCCTCCCCTTCTTGTGCATGTTCTCTCTCTCTCTCTCTCTCTCTCAAAAAATAAATAAAACATTATAAATAAATAAAAATATAAATAAATAAATAAATAGTAATACCTTGAAAGAAATTTTAAAATCTCAAAACTGTAAAAAAAATAAATAAATAAAAGCATACAAAAGATGGATCGCATCATGGTTCCTTAAGCAACCCAGAGCACATCACTGTGGCACTGACAGTCTCACTGACACACACCTGAATTCACCATTCTTGCCAGGTCTTCTCCACAGGAGAGCTTATTAGGTTAAGAGACAGGTTCTCATCAGCACATTTGGCTTCTGGCAACAACCATTTCTTCACCACTTCCATTCTCCCAGCCATCCATTCATCCATTCAAAAAACACCATTGTGTATCAACTCTGTAGTGAGCACTGTACCGAAAACTGGCAAGACAGAAAGAAATCAGACATTACCAAACGTCAAGACCTACCAGAGGCATGGTTGAAGGGGTAAGCGATGACCCTGGTTATTCTCATTCCATAGCCTTTTTCTCTTATGCACAGCTATCTGTGGATGCAAGAAAATTTCCGGAAGAAACTCCCCCATCCTCCCTGAGAAAGTTCTAATTTCAAATCAAGGTTCAAAATATTTTCCCAAATGACATTCAATACTATTCAGTAACATTTGATCACATCATATAAAGTGCTAATACTTCCCCAAGTAATTTCACTTAACTGTCACAAGATTTCCATGAGGTAGGTATGAGTATTCCTTTTAACTCTAGTCTCTGAGAGAATATTAGGTCACACATTCTATTCTGACAGAAACAGCTCCAAGGAAATTAAGGCCAGATTTGCCCCAGAGCTAGAACTCCTCTTGTTTCCCTCAGAATCAACATTCTATTCAACTCGTATTTTTCTGTATTTCTCAAATATTGACGGATGTCATTTCTTCAATTCTTAATCTTTGTACATGAAACAGACGGACAAGGGAGTAGAAAAAGGGACAAGGTTAGAAATCTAGAAAGAAAAAAAAATATTAAGGAAAAATTAGTTATGGGTATATTTTTCTAAAATGCACCTAAGATAAAAGTGATAAAGTCTCAATTTTCTGCAGTTCCCTTATCTGGGGATCTCAGTTCTACGGAATACAGTTAAAGAAATAGACAGGAAGCAAAAATGTCTCGAACCAGCTGAAATAATTATAGGTTTTCCCCACTATTCAAAAGTAGAGCACTCCCAGGAAAACTTGGGTAAGCAGAACTGGTAAAGCAAAGAATCCATCACCATTAATTTACATGGAAAAGTTTTTGAGCATTCCCAGACCCCAAAAATAACCTGTTTCAGGCTTTCCTGGTACCTGGGGATACGTCTTGTTAATGATGCTCACAGTAAGATAAGGCACTTGAGGCTGAGTGTAGGTCCCAAGGAAGGAGTTGGCTGGGCCACTGTCCCTGCTGTTCTGAGTGCGATGCCTCTAAAAGGCTGTCTGCAAAACAAAAACTCAATGTTATTCTCCTAAGACAGAAAATCCTCTTTGGATTTCTTTCAGTTAACAAAAACAGGCACTAACGTGGGTCTTTCCTAAAAGCAAAGTGGTATAACACAAACTTTGGAAAAGAAGGAGACAGACACCTGTACTGCATAGTCCATACTCCTCAGATCCTAAAACTATCTCTTTTAGACATAGATCTATCAGGCTTGGTTGTCTGGTTTTAAAAAAAATTTTTTATGTTTTATTTTTTATATTTTAGAGAGAGACAGAGAGACAGGGAGACAGAGAGCGAGTAGGAGAGGGGCAGAGAGACAGAGACAGAGTCCGAAGCAGGCTCCAGGCTCCAAGCTGTCCGCACAGAGCCCAACGCAGGGCTCAAACTCATAAACCATGAGATCATGACCTGAGCTGAAGTTGGACGCTTAACCGACTGAGCCACCCAGGTGCCCTTGGTTTTGCAGTTATTCAGGACATTATACTTTGAAAGTTGGAACGGGGAAAAAAAATTTTTTTTAATGGGGTGGGGAGCATCTGGGTAGTTCAGTCGGTTAAGCAACCAACTTCTGCTCAGGTCATGATCTTGCTGTTCATGAGTTTGAGCCCCATATTGGGCTCTGTGCTGACAACTCAGAGCCTGGAGCCTGATTCAGATTCTGTGTCTCCTTCTCTCTCTCCGCCCCTCCCCCACTTGCACTCTGTCTCTGTCTCTCTCTCTCTCAAATATAAATAAACATTAAACAAAAAAGAAAAAAGAAAATTGGAACTTGGTAGTAGTAGCTAGCTTGAGAGAGACAGTCACAGAGAGAGGAATAAGAAGTGACAGCTGAGAGCCTGTTGATGAGCACAAAGACAGAAAACTGATCAAAAATAGACACAAATGCTCAGAAAACACTACAGATGGGGCTCCAGGACAAATATCCTTCATACTTTAAATGTCCCTGAGGGGCTATGATTCACATGACAACACTAGGTTAACAAGAACAGCTTGAAAAATATTTAATATCCTTTGTTAAGAGAATTTATGACAATACCTATAAATAGGATCATGAAAAATTGCAAAAATTAAGAAAAGTTGCATATGACAATGGAGGCAAATTCAGATCCAGGTGAAGATTCAGGCCTTTCCCCCACTGTGGTCTTAGACAAGTTAGTTAACCTCTTGGAATTCTACTTTCTTTCCTGTAAATTTTTTAATGCACATGTTAATACTTAGTTCTTATAGTTATTGAAAGACTAAATAAGTCCAGCTTTATTACACATCGAACACCATGGCAGGCAAACAGCACACAATAATGTGGCTTTTTGTCATTTCCTTCAATTTCAGTTATCTGGAAAATTCATTTCTCTGAAACAACTTCTACTAAAATACCACATGAACAAATTGTCAACTGAGCCCAAGTCCAACGTGATGAGGCAACTTGTCCCATATTATCATGTTTGCCTAACCCCACCGGAAAGTTGAGTGAGTTTAAAAGTCTATACAAGCAATAATTTCTGCATAATATTTCAAAAATCTCTGTACCACTGGTTTCTCTTAATATTTTTATTTGCTAAGTCTTGCACCTATCATGCTGTAATTATGAAGCCTCACTAATGAAGATGGTTGCTGTTCCTCATGCTTACTGTTGTATTATGGGAAGAGGACAGTGAGAAGAAGCAATTTGGAGGCAAAGCTGGCCAAGATGGGTTCACCTTATAGGGAATTCTGGATGCCTTGAAGTTCCTGAGCAATTGAAGAAAAGGGTCAAAAGGCCACCGAGAAGGTGAAATGAGATGTAAATAGAGTAGAGGTGAAAGTGTGGAAAACATCAACAGAATGCCAGAGAATCTATTGGACAAAGATCTCCTGCATCACTCTGTCAAAAAACCGTGTCTGTTAATTGCCTTTAATTGCAACTTGTTACCTCTGGTGTTTATTTGTCCTCATTCAATCGTGTCCAGGTTTCCTTGAAGCTCTCATGATTTGCTTAAGCTTTTGATAGATGCTAAAAGAAATTACCTGTCCAATTTGGGAAGTTCTTTTATTCTTTATGCCCCAAAGTTACAGCTGCATCAATGAGTACATATCTGAATCTTCCTTTATATCTCCTCACTAATTTCAAAACATGGTGGCCACCTCATTACTATGCATGTATGTGTGTGTGTGGCTGAAAGAGAGAACGAATCAGAGACAGAGGTTACATTTTAAAGGACTTTGGAATTAAACTAAACCATTCACTTTTAAAAGAGACTTTTCCTCCAGGCAGTTTCCTGGGATTCATTATTTTATTAATGTTGAACAGGCTCACAGTTCTCTAGATCGTGGATTGGCACACTATAGTCTCCCTTCCAAATCTGACCAGATGCCTGTTTTTGTAAATAAAGTTTTATTGGAACACAGCCATATCCATCTGCTTATGTCTTATCTATGGCTGTGTTCACACAACAATGGCAGATTTGAGGAGCTGCGGCACAACATGTATGGCTCACAAAGCTGAAAATATTTACTATCTGGCATTTTACAGAAAAGAGTTACTGACCCTTGCTCTTGACGTCAGTACCTCCAGTTGAATCCAGGGGCTGAAGGGGTGATCCATTGGAATATGAAATAAAATATTGACAGTTCTATTTGTATTTATCTTTTTCCTCCAAAACAATAAGGAATTACTCTTTAAAATTATTTGATAACATAGGTTGACCAGGAATTTCCCAGCTTGTCCGTGGATCAGATGGTTGCATTTAGATAATATGGCTGAGATATACTAAGGAAAAGATTTCACAGATGGAAGGGGTCAGCCCCACATCCTTCCTCACTTGTTCACTTCCAACTCATGGTGACATGGTACATTTTATGTGTGACTAAGTAAATGCTTTTAAAAATCTTATTACCTATCCAAATCAACCTATACAAAATGGACATGTGACTTTAAAAGTTCCTACAGAAAGGGGTGCCTGGGTAGCTCAGTCAGTTAAGCATCTGACTTCAGCTCAGGTCATGATCTCACAGCTTATGAGTTCAAACCCCTCATGGGGCTCTGTTCTGACAGCTGGGAGCCTGGAGCCTGCTTCCAATTCTGTGTCTCCCTCTCTCTCTGCCCCTTGCCTGCTTCCAATTCTGTGTCTCCCTCTCTCTCTGCCCCTTTCCTGCTCGCACTCTGTCTCTCTCTCTCTCTCTCTCTTTCTCTTGAAAATAAGTAAAGATTAAAAAAATTTTTTTAATTAAAAAAATAAAAGTTCCTGCAGAAAAAACACAAAATTCTAATCCTACAAGCACAAGTAACTAACAAGGAAATAAAAGAGTTACACCTCCTTCTCCAAATAGGAACTTTTAGTCAACTATGATACTAAGTAAAACAATGTTTCTAAACAGGTTTGACAAGAAGTCAGCTCCGATCAGTCAACAGTCTTAAGAAAACTATTTGAAACACAAATTTACATCCTCAGTCATTTCTTATAAAAATCACCCTGTATGTATACTGTGCCACGAAAAATTAGAAAATTATGATAGCCTGGAACCATCATGCTTACTAAAATATTTTAAATATAGTTTATTTAATCTTCCTCTCAATCTTTCTTATTTCTGTTTTGGGGCACTTTGTATAGTATGTAGTCCAGTGCATGCTAATATACTATGCATATTATAGAGAATGTATAGATAGATAGATAGATAGATAGATAGATAGATAGATAAACAAACACAAATGGGTAAAAGCTCAATTTTTTTATTGGTGTAGGGCATAAATGTTTTTGTACCGCCACTCTAGAAGGTAAAAGGTATTAAAAGACAAACAGGCATATTAAAGCTTTTAAGAGTTTGAGCAAAAATCTATTCCAATGAGGCAGTGCTTAAAACAGAAGCGATTAGGAGCACTCCACCAAACTAAGAGGGACAGAAGACTTTCATAGAGAAGATACAGAAGCAAAGTAAGGAAATTATTTGATGGACTGTAGCTTCGGAGGTTGCCCTGTTTGGGAAAGCCTGACTGCTGTTTGTGATCAGTTGCACTTAGGTTTCAATTTCCTAACCTCGAGGCATTTATAGGATCATGTGGGTTTGGTTTACTTACCTAGGCTGTTGGCATTAGAACTACCTCAGTGTAGTAGCTTCTGTTTACTTAATTTCACAAAGAGTATAGAGACTTTGCCTTAGTCTAGACCTCTGTCAGTGATTAATCTTTCAAAAGCACAGAGACCCAGAAGTTTACCCAGTGGAGAGTCTATTAAAATTAGGAACACAGAAGCACACATGTTGCTTTTCTTATTGATACAAAATAATTGGAATTTTTTTCAACATTTTTTAACTAAATTGGAAAAAAATCTTTTATTGGTCTCAGATTTGATCATTTAACATCTAAGAATGAGAATTACATTTTGAAAACGAAGAATACTAGACAAAGCCAAAAAATCTATGACTTTAAGGACTGGTTTTAAGGAATTCTAAAGCATAATATACTTGGTTAAGACATCTCATAAATAGAGTTGGTCACAAGGATATGAAAGACACTATACTTGGTAAATTACATATTTCCTTAGTCTGCACTGATTTTTAAGTTGATAAGCTACTTTGTTTTCCCTGGACAGACCTATATATTCTTAAGTAATAGATTGTATCAAAAGAATGAGAACCAGAGGACATGCACATACATAAAACGCCTACTGTGTACTTGGAATGATGCAAAGTTTGCCCAATTCATGCTCAACACAATCTATATTTTATAGATTAAAAAACTGAGGCTGAGAGAATCTACAGAACTTGGCCGAGGTCACCCAGCTAATAAGTGGCAGAATTGAAATTTTAATTTCTTTCTCTCCAATGCCAAAGACAGGACTCTTCTACTGAAGCACACTATTCCCAAGACAAAGCAATGCTACACTGAAGGTTTTTCCTCCAGCAATTATGAAAAATGATTGACCCTTGAACAACATGGGTCAGAGGCGCCAACCCTCAATATAGCTGAAAATCCCATGTAACTTTTAACTTCCCCAAATCTTAACTACTAATAGCCTATTGTTGACCGGCAGCGTTACCAATAACATTAACAGTTGATTAACACATATTTTGTGTGTGTGTGTGTGTGTGTGTGTGTGTGTCTCAAACTGTATTTTTATAATAAAGTAAGTTACAGAAAAGAAAAGGTTATTCAGAAAATCATAAGGAAGAGAACATGTATTTACAGTATTCCTCACATAACTGGACCCATGTAGTTTAACCCATTGTTCATGGGTCAACTCTACTTTCAGTCACTTCAGTGGCCCTAGTTATGACCTTGCCATACACTGACATTTTATATTGAGAACCATTTGTTTGACTTTTCTGCATTGAAACAATGCTATAACAGCACGATTCAGTTCTCTGACCCATACAAACCTATTTAATTAATCGTATATTTGAACAATAATACCAAGTGCTTATTATTTGTGAAGCCCGGATTTAGTGTCTTTATATGCATTAGGTCATTTGATTCCATAGCAACTTCTGTATACATACCGTATTTTTCAACTCCGTTACTACTTTGTCTCAATTGGCAGTAAATCAAAACAGACCAATGCTTTCCTTTAATATTTCAAGTTCTCACTGAATTCCAGATCCTCTACTATAAACTGGTATAGAGTAGAAGGGGTCTCCTCATTAAAACCACAAAAAGTCCAGAAATGTCCTAGATTTGACCAAGAACCAAGGTGACATACAGCCTTACCATTCCCTCCCACAAAGATGGCATCACAGGAGATTCTTTTGTGGTACGTGGTGGAAATCTAACTAAGGAATCTAGCAGAAATGCCAATCTTAAGTACCTGTTTGATAAGCTTCTCCGTGACTCACGCAGCACCACACAGACGGTATGTGCTACTATGTTATATAAGAAGCCAACTCCAGTGCTCCAAAATGTCAAGGTGTTAGGCTCCCTAAGAACCAATAGCTAAACTTGTCTCTCACTGTTAAAAAAAAAAAATTAACAATAAAGATCTCATTGGCTTTATTCAATGATTCATGAATCAAGCCAGCAGCATCCCATCTAACAGATAGAAAGGATTTCTGAGAAGCTGCTCAAAATGAAGGACTTGTATAGGCAAGAAGGAGTGGGAACAGGAAGTTATACTAGCAAAAAGTGGATTGGTGATAACAAGGTCACTTACCTTTAGAGGATGGCAGCAGATTACCTCGATAGAGCTGACCTCTGGTGCCTGACTGGTTTAAGTGACCTCTGGTGCCTGACCTATGGTGCCTGACTGGTGCCTGACTGGTGCCTAAACCAGTGCCTGACTGGTTTAAGATTCTATTTCTGGGAGAGCTGAAACTATAGATAAGTATTAAGTCTCGGTTTGGGTATGTGGGGCCTAGCCTAAGTGGCTCCATCTAGGGCCTATTGTCTTGTTTTTAATCATCACCAGTAAGGTTGACCTTAGCAAAGTCATCTTGCAGTTCCCATCAAAATAACGAGTGAGCTCTCCCTAGGTTACTTGCTTCTCTCTTACTCTTTTTAACAAGTATTTTGGATTTATTTCAATTCTTTCCTTTGTTTGTGTAATTTACAGCCTTCTTTTTTCTCTAAAACTTTTGATTCTCTGATATTTTCAGCAGGTTTATGTATTTTTAATTTCCTTTGATCTGTACAAAATTTCTTGGTACCTCTGGAAAAAGCAAAATGAGGCAGAACAATAAATAGATTCTTTTCTAACTATCTTGGGTTTTCTCTCCTTTCATCTTTAACGAGGATCTCATCATTTGGACAACTGATGCTTTAGAATTTGCAATTATAATCATGCTTTTAAAAACTGACAGAGTGAGATTAAGTAAATCAGTGCACTTTGGAGGTGGAACAAATTGAGTAACTTTTTTGGCAATTTAATTCCTCCCCCTCTTAAACAACAAGCCTTAATTCAACACATCCAGCATACCTGGCCTAAGGATAAATATTTAGCTCAGGGAGACACTCTATGAACTGATAATTAAACCCAAAAAGCCTTCCACAAATTGCTCACTTAAAATCTTGTGCTTAATGGAAGTTTAAATCTAAGTAAATAGATTAAAGGGAAAAATGATGCTACCACTCTAAATAAGATAAAAATACTGTATACATTTTTTGCTGTCTAAAGGCTTAACCTTTAAAGGCTTAGAATCCGTCAGAGTCATATAGAAGATCAAGATATGTTATAAAATTTCATTTTTCTTATCCCAATGAAAAATCAACACACTTCAGATTTGTTTTATCTTTCTGCTATTAACAGATTGTCACAAGGCCTCTATGATTCAGTATTTAATTTTGTTAGTCAATTAAAATTACCCACATACAAACTTGCTCTTTCTCTGCAATTTCTTCTTCACTGCCTTAACTAGAAAAATGCTAGTAAAATTATATTTCTTTTTTGTCCTGAGACCTCAAAGAAAAATTTCCAAACTTGTGATGAAAATAACAAGCAACTGATCATTTCTCTTTACTCCAACTTTGAAATGAGGTTTAAGAAAGAAAAGCTCCAAAAGATGATATAATTAGATGTACTTTCTTTTTAATGATGAACCATTTATGTTCCTTATTCTGGACATTTTCCCTTCACACATAAAATAAAGTAGTAAGAAAAAAAACATTTTGGATGTTTTTAAAGAAGTTCCATCTCTGTTTCACAGAAGCCCTTGATGATTTTATCTTCCCAAATCATAGAGACCATGTTGTTATCATTATTTTTAAAATTCAACAGAAAATGGCCCACATACTTGAATATGCATAAGCATGCTCAAAAAAACAAATATACACAGTAAGCTCATTGTGTATCTTCTACTGTTGAATGCTATGCTATCTACACACATACACAGATATATTAAGCCAAAACCAAATGCATCTGTGGGTGGAAAAACTTCTTGCAGTTTTCTACTCCTCTTCAGTCATAATTAGTTGACTGAATAATTGCTGAAGTTCCTAAAATTTTAGTTGACTTAAACTTCATTGTATATAAGAGTTATAATGTGCTTGTTAAAACAGATTTCAAGGTTGTACTGGGAAAAATCTAATTAATTTCATCTCTTCTGAAACATCTCAACACTGTGGTATGTGAACTGTAGGGGCCCAGGGCAGGCTACCCCATAAGTTGCCACTTTGGCATACCGATTACTTTGAATTAAAAGTTACTTAGGTGGGGCACCTAGCTGGCTCACTCAATGGAGCATGGGACCCTTAATCCCGGGGTTGTTAGTTCAAGCCCCACATTATGTGTAGAGATTACTTAAATAAATAAATAAATAAATAAATAAATAAATAAATAAAATTTTAAAAATAAATAAACAAAATTTATGTAGGTAATAGCCAATGCAAGAACATTCTGACCCCCTCTTTGTTTCCAGAAAACAGGAACTAAATCTCCCATGTGAAAGGTACCCTTCCTGTACTAGGAAGTAAAGAGATATCCTTAGCCCCAGAGGTAGGGAATTCAGAACCAAGAAGGCTATATAAACAAACCTCATTATTTTTACTAATTTACCACTCAAGCCCAAATTCTGTTTAGAATTCCTTACTATCTGAAGTTCCCCAACATAAGTTCTCTTTGTCCTGTCAATTCCTAACACATTTGTGTTTTGTCTAAAAAGTATAGAAGAGGCCTGCCTTGGTCATTTCTTTGGGTCTCAATTTTATTAGTGGGCCTCTATGTGCATGCAATTAAACTTTGTGTTTTTTTCTTCTGCTAATCTATCTCATATCAATTTAATCTTTAAGACCAGCTAGAAGAAATTTGGTTATAGGAAAATGTTTCCTCTCCCCACCAGGACCATGGTTTTATAAAAATCCTCTTAATCTCCTCCTCATTCCCAAAGGCTATTTATAGCTTATGGAGGAAAATTGGCTTCTGAAAATATTTTCCTACCTGGAAAAGTATCTGAAAACTCCTATTCATCTGTCAAGACAGGTCCATGTATCACCTCTTTAGTGGAAGTTCCCCAAATTTTTCAAGATGCAATTTCCACATTCCAGCAGTAGCAGTAATCTATTAAAGGCATACATCACCTATGGTCAACAAGGTAGTTGGATGGGTACAGAACCAATTGTCAGGTCTCCAACAGTGCAGCAACAGGCATGGGAGCATGGGCTTCCACTCAAGGGCAATAGCTGCTTCTGATCTCTGAGTGTTACTCCTTTTTTTTTCCCTCTTCTTATCTTCATTCTCTTCCCTTTGTTATTACAGCCCTTCCAATACCTGTGTATCCAATACCTTGCTTGAAATATCAAAAGCAATTCTAACAATTTTCTTAGATAACTGACCAAAATCTGAAGTCAAGAATGACCTGAATTCAAACTTTTTCATATGTTCTATCTTACCACACATAATTTACAGGGAGGATTTTACACTCATAGATCCAACAGGATCTATAAGAGACTCCTTCTCTAGACATTGAGCAATATGTTATTAAACTAGAGTTTTGCATTAATGAGGGGAGCTGTGGCATCCATGAGAAGTTCTACAGCAACTGTCTTTGCTATATGATGAATGAAAGTGGATGATGCTGCCATTTTACTAGACACCTCCCTGATTTTAAGGAGCCAGGTGGGAGTGCATAACTGGCATAGATAAGGTGAATACAATTATCCTAACTGGCAGCAAGAACAGAATGGCAATCAGAATGCTTTGTCACATAGGGATCTTTGGGGATGGCTTACTGATCATGGTGTTTCTGAGAATTAAATAGATGGGAAAAATACTTAAATATTATTTAATCTACATAAAAAGAAAGAAAATATCTAGTTCTGATGAGTAGAAACCTTGAGGGATCATGGTTTCTTAGCCTATTCTCAGTCTTAAACCAATTCAAAGACCGAGAGACCCTTGATTAAGGGAGAGGACAGGACCTGGTGAGGAAGGGCCTTGCTAACTGTTGCAAAGTATCTTCTTTGACTTTCCCTCTAAATCTTCCTTCAAAGGGTTTGGTAGCTGTTTACCAAGATGATTGTACAGCGAAGGAGAAATAATCTGATCATCTGAACTACACACAGACTTTGAATTGGTGCCAATCTCTGGATACTTAAAACATTTCTATTTTCTACTTGACCTAATAGGTGCTTATGGTCATCAAATGGTAAAGAGATGTGGCCCTAGCCTACCTTACAGTGGGCCCATTGGGTCTGTAGGCCATCTTATGTTTATTTTCCTACTTCTTGATGTGATGGCATAATTGCAATAGCCATATTTAAAAAATTACAAAATCTTCTACTGGCTTCTGATCAATAAAACAATGGCAATTATCATAAGAAGGAACTATGGTAAGCCCCTCAACTGCCCATAACTATCAGAAGAGTAAACCAAAAGCAATTCTGTTTCCATGGGGGAATTACAGGGATAAATGCCACCATGAAAGATTTTAAAGACTGAATTTGTGGTTGTTATTACTTCCTTATTTAACTCTCTTATTTGACCTGTGAAGAAGGCAGACAAGTCTTAGAGAATGACATAAACATAATCAAGGGATGATTCCAAGTTCAGCTCCTAAAAGAGTTGTGGTCTATTTATTGGAGCAAATCAACACTGCAAATGCTTTATCTGTATCAGTTAGCAAAGGCCACTAAAAGTAGCTTAGTTTACATGGCAGAAGCAACAGAACACTTTTCCTGACTTACCTCTCGAGGTTATGTTAACTTTGCAGTTTTCTATTATAATCTAGGACTTAGAAACCTCTATCATTTTGACATCCCACAGAACACCACAGAGACCAGCAAAGATCTGTTGAGTCACATATATCACCCTGACAGACTCTCCTGCCTCCCTCTTCCACATTTAAGGACCTTGCAATGACATTGGCCTACCCAGTTAATCCAGGATAATCCTTTATTTTAAGGTCAACTGATTATCACCGTTATGTCATCCACTACTTGGATTCCCTTTTGCTATGAGAGGTAACATATTCACAGGTTCTGGGGATTAGGATGTGAACGGCTTTGGGAGGCAATTATTCTGTGTGCACTAGAACATTATGGCCCAGGAGACTGAACAATGTTGGAAGATTCTGTGACAAATTAGGAATGCTTTATGAAGACTCAGGAAGGCTCCAATTAGAAAATCAGAGCAGAAATCCCTAGGATTTGGGAGTAAAGCCAAGTTCCCTTATTCATATAACTACCCTTTGAAAGAACAGCTCCTGGCTTGTCTGTGACCCCTATTACAGATGAATGTCTGACCAAAGGATACTACATGATCAGGGATCTAACTTATACATAATGAATCAAGTGCTATTTTATCCACAAAATCATGAAGTTGTACATGCACAGTAATACTTCATCATCAAATGGAAATGAGCCTGAAATTTAGCAAGTCCTGAAGACAAAATTCTCTTAGAACCTTCTCCTGCTGCTTTCTTGTTTCTCTCTCAGTCCTTAAATACTACTTTGTAGGGTGTTTCATATTAACAATTGGCTAAGAAAGGAAAATCTTGGATCTACTTTACAGATGGAACCACATGACATGTTGGTACATTCTGGATGAGTGCTGCTATTGCATTATGGTCCTTAAAAGACTGTGGGACAGCAAACCATCTTAGTGGGTAGGACTTTAAAAAGTCTGTCTGGTTGTCCACTATATAGAGACAGAGAAAAAGCCTGACGTTAGATCTTCACTGACTCACAGACAGTGAGTGAATGCCTCTAGTTTAACCAGGTGGTCAGGCACTTGGAAGATACATAATCTGATTGGTGATAAGGATGGCTTAGGAAGAGGCATGTGGATATATGGCTCACAATGGGCAAGAGTAAAAGGAAATTTGGGTCTCATATTAATACTCACTAAGGAGTATCCACTTCAGAAGAGGCTCTCAATAATCATAAGGATAAGATTACACATTCTGTCAGTGCCAACAAGCTCTTTTCTCAGCCACCAAAGTGCTTATACAATATACAAAGTGAATAGAGTAATAAGGAAGGAGGACCCAACAACATGGACTTTCTTCACTTTGGCTATTCATGCTGCCACCACTGCTGAACACTCTACAGCAGAGGACAAGGTGGATCCCTCAACATGAGACCATCCAGCCACCTAGTAGCAGATTGATTACAAAGGGTCTTGTCCATCATAGCTCATTCACAATGGTACCTGTAATGGATTAAAAAGAGTCTCCCCCCCAACCCCAAATCATATCTACCCAGAACCCCATAATGCGACCTTATTTGAATATAGTATCTTTGTAGATATAATTAGTTAAGGATCTCTAGAAGAAATTATCCTGGATTTAAGGAAGGCTCTAAATTCAATGACTGGTGTCCTTATAAGAGGAGAGAGATACAGGGAGAAATGGAAATGTAAAGATAGTTATTGGAGTTTGGAGATTGGAGTTATCCTGCCATAAGTGAAAGAATGTCTGGGGCCACCAGAAGCTGGAGGAGGCAAGAAAGGATTCTTCCTCAGAGCCTTCAGAAGAGGGATGGCCCTGGGGCGCCTGGGTGGCGCAGTCGGTTAAGCGTCCGACTTCAGCCAGGTCACGATCTCGCGGTCCGTGAGTTCGAGCCCCGCGTCAGGCTCTGGGCTGATGGCTCAGAGCCTGGAGCCTGCTTCCGATTCTGTGTCTCCCTCTCTCTCTGCCCCTCGCCCATTCATGCTCTGTCTCTCTCTGTCCCAAAAATAAATAAACGTTGAAAAAAAAAAAAAAAATTTAGAAGAGGGATGGCCCTGATGACACCCCAGCTTCAGACTTTTAGCTTCCAGAACTGCGAGAAACTAAATTTCTGTTGTTTTGAGCCGCCTATTGTGTATTACTTTTTTACAACAGCCCTAAAAAATCAATACAGTACCGTATGTACTGTCATGGTATCCTACACAACATTGCTTCTCATCAAGGAGCTCATTTTACATCAAAACAGTATAATAATGTATTCATATTCAGAGGATCCACTATCCTTACTAGTGGTGTCCCTGCATCCAAAAGCAGCTGGTGTGAAGTTTATAGTAGAGTGGCCTACTAATGCTTCAAGGTATGGCATACACCTTGAACTGATAACCAATATATTATGCTTTTTCTTCCATCACCTGAAAAGATGGATCATGAACCAAGTGGTAGAGTCGGCAGTGGCTCCTCTATTACACTTAATAATCCACTCATAGAACTTCTGTCATGCCCCCATAATATTGGGCTCTGCTATTTTACAGGCCTCCATTCCTGGGAAAGGAACAGCTCCATTAAGGAATACAATTGTTCAACTGAACTGAAAGTTGAGATGGCCACCTAGATATCCCAGGATTCTCAAAATGACACAAAATCATATGGCATGAAGAGTAGTTAATTATCAAAAGGAAATTGTGTTGCCATCACACAGTAAGAACAAGGACGACTGTGTTTGGAACCCTAGGGATTTCCTAATGCTTCTCTTATTATTTCAATTCCAATCAGAAGGGCTAAAAGAAAATGGGAAAGAAAAGAAGGGCTAAAAGAAGACAATAGCAACCCAAGAAAGAAAAATTATCTGTAATTCAGACTCTTTAGGAATGAAGATTTTAACAAGAAGAGAGACTGGCCGAGAGCAAAATAAAAATGAAACATTAATGGAGGAAGAATTTTATAAATATCAACACAGCCTCATGACAAGTTATAGTCATATTATAGTTATAGTTATTTGTAGCAACTATAAATGTTTTTCTTCCTTGTTTTTTATGTAGATATATTAATATAAATTAGGTAGATACATGTTGAGCAATTTTGCTTCCCTCCTGTCTCCCCCATTTTTTATTCAAAAAATAAAAAAAAAACTAGTGATAGTTTTATAATTTAGCTTATAAAATGTGGAATATTCAGGAGGAATTGTTCTGCGAATTAGATGAGGAAATAGCATCATTGTTTATAAAAGAGGTATGTGCATTCAATCAGATGGAAACAGAATGTTGTATGGAAATTACATACAGGTAGAAGATGAGAATGGTTGCTGAGTGACCCAAAGTGTCAGTCACCTGAATCTTTGTTCTCAGTCCCTCTCCCCACCCTTCTTTGCTTTGCCAGTTATGATAGAAAGCTTGGAAGCTGAAAACTAAATTTTCTTGCCACATTGCCAACTGGACTCCAATTAGATTCTGCCAATGGGAGACAAAATGAGATAATAGAAAGAGATATGGCGGGGGGGGGGCGGGGGGGAGGAGCGACACTTTCTGTCTCCAATTATCGGCAACATCTTTGGCAGCAAGGGTACTATCCACAGCACAGTGATGATGACGGCATTGATGAAGGTTGCAACTCTGGTTGAGGAAACCAGGGTTTCTAGAAACCTTCAGCAAATTTGAAACAGATGGCTATAGAGTCCCTAACACTAAAGCAGTGTGTGTAGACACATGGATTCTAACTACTTCTGCTCTCTGGGTATCATCTCAGTTTGTGTTTTCTCCCTCAGCTCCTTTCTTCCTGTTTGGGTCTTCCAGTTGTTCCAGCCTGTGTGTGTAAATTCTCTGTATTAAATTCCCTCACCTCAAAATACCTATAGAGGCTTCTGGTTTCCTGATTATACAGTAACTGATACACCAGTGTAGCTTCTAGCAATCTGCCAGCTCACCTGGGTGTCACATTAAAAATTAATCGTTACAGGGGCGCCTGGGTGGCTCAGTCGGTTGGACATCCAGCTTCGGCTCAGGTCATGATCTCACAGTTTGTGGGTTCGAGCCCCACATCAGGCTCTGTGCTGACAGCTGGGAGCCTGGAGCCTGCTTCCGATTCTGTGTCTCCCTCTTTCTCTGCCCCTCCCCCACTCACATTCTGTCTCTCTCCCTCTTTCAAAAATAAATTTAAAAAAATTAATAGTTACACATCATACTTTTCACAGGTAACCTGATCTTGGGTCTTAAGGTTCTAGACTTGTGGAAAAAGGCAATAAGGACTAGGCTATTTCTCTCCCACATCTTTCCCTGTGAGAAAGTAATGTCCATTTCAATTGTGCCCAGAATTTTCTGTTCCAACTCTTCACTCCTTCTTTATTTCAAAAACTTCTCTTTTACTATTTTTCTTAAATTCATTTTATTTTTTGCTAATCTTTTCTTCCTTAATTCAAAATGAATATATATTAATTGTAGAAAAGACAAAAAGAGAAAGAAAAAAATCCTTGGTACTAATGATCCTAAAGATTTCCATTATGATACATCCAGGCAGGGAACCATCTATGTATCTTTGTAGGTTGAGGAGGTCATAGTGGATATGAGTGAGGACACTACAATTGGGCAGATCTCAGTCTGAGTCCTAGCTATATGGCCTTGAGCAAATTAACTTCTCTAACCCTCAGTTACACTACCTGTATAATGGAGTTAATAAGTGTACCTACCTCATAAAGTTGTTGTAACTTAAGAAGATAATGAATGGAAAACAATTAGCATAGTGCCTCTCAGGTGTCATTCAATACTTTACAACATCATTTAAAAATTTTCTTTAATGTTTATTTATTTATTTGTCTGAGAGAGAGCGTGCGTGTGCACACGCAGGGGAGGGGCAAAGAGAGAGAAGGAGACACAGAATCTGAAGCAGTTCCAGGCTTTGAGCTGTCAGCACAGAGCCTGACGTGGGGCTCAAACTCATGGACTATGAGATCATGACCTGAATTGAAGTTGGTTGCTTAACCGACTAAGCCACCCAGGTGCACCTCAACATCATTTTTGATGCCTGCCTCATATCCTATCCCACTGTATAGTGCCAAGACCCCAACTGTTGGATATTTGGTTTGTTTATATCTTTTTATTATTATTAACATTATTATCATAAGACTGACCACTACATTTCTGCATACATACTTTGATTATTTCCTTTGGATAAATTTTTCTTTTTTGTTGATTATTACTCATTCCAGGAAGTGGTCACCGTTAAAGAGTTAATATATGTAAAGCACTAATGGCTCACACATACCGAGCACTAAGTATTAGACATGTACTTTTCTCCATCTTAGTCGGATTAACATTTTTAAAGTATTGATAGATACTCTATTTTCTAAGCCTTCTGATTTCTGGAAATGACTTTCTTATAGCCTTTTCACATAAAGGTCACCCTGATTCAGTAATAATTTTGCAGTCTATAACCTCCATGCCCTCCATACTCTGTGGATGTGACTCCACTGTTTCCAGTATTTGGAATAGTATTTAATGTATCTAATCCACCTGTTTTTTTTAAGCCTCTTTTTATTTACCTGATTTTTTCTGGTAGATAAATGCAAAACAGTCACAAATAGACCATTTTCAAACAAAAAAAGGAAGCAAGCAAGAAAAAGAAAAGAAAAAAGAAAGAAACACAAAATAAAGTTCTTAAAACAAATGAGAAAATGTTCAGTCTTGCAAGTGAAAAAAAAAAGGCAAAGCAAAACTGCATGTCATTCTTTTTCTTTTCAAGTTACCAAGTATTAAAATAAAATTACACAATTCCACAGCAAATATTTGGAGGCATTGACTCTCTTATTTCCACTAGTGGGAATGCAAATTGGCATAGCTCTTCTAGACTATTACTTTGGCAATTTTCTAAACCCTTTAATCATAAAAAGCTACTTTAGATATTTATACTAAAGAAATAACTATGAATCTGCAAAAAAATGTTTTAAGTATAGTGATATTTACCACACATTCATCACAATAAAAAAATTAAGTCCATAAATATCTGACAGAAATAGATTGAACCTATAAATAGTAATGCATCTATTCATAAGATTGCTATGGAATCATTAAAATGTCGTGAAGTGGGTAGATACCTCTGTTAGAGGATGAAGTGAAAAAAAACACCAAACCAGTTTCCAAAGAGAAAATTTGGTATTATGCCCATTTTTCTTCAGTAAGGGGGACATCTTCATCTGGTAGAGTAGGTTCCAAAAAGCTAAAAATGATTATCTCAGGAGCACAGGAATAGAAGACTTTTTCTTTGTTTTATTTTGTACGTTCTTATTTTTCTAAAGTTTTATGGAATTCAAAAAAAAATGACCATCATAGCGAGCTATATCATTCATACTTAGCATATCACGAGAGTTTTTCTCCTTTAGTACAGATTTAGTTTTACCTGTAAGACTTCATTTCCTAAGAAAACTATGTGCTTTTAAAACAAAACAGACTGCCATAAATTATTTTAAACCTCAGAACACACATATTTAACAATTTATACATTGATGCACCATCTCCATAAAACTGAAATGTCTATAAATCTATGTCGAGTGTCATGACTATATGAAGAAAGAGACAGAGTAGTCCCGTTCAGCTGTCATGACGAATATAATTACAACAGCTGTCATGGGCATTATCTGGGTTGCATTTGCTGCCCAGTACCTTCTATCACAAATTAAAATCGTTTTCCCAAGAAACAATCACAAGGTGATTTTCATTGTATTTTCATGAAGACAATTTATCCAAATCATTTTGGGGAGGAAAAGATATTAAAATAAACAAAACAAGAGCAGAGGAAAGATAAAAATGAAAAATTACACTAAGCGTAGAGAGAAGCAAGGCAGGAGACTAAAGTGAAGAAGCTGGAGTCCTCATTCTGATCTTTTCCAAAAAGACAATATTTGATAAAACTCTGTGTATCTTCCAACAGGATCTAAATTACGTAAAGCAGTGTTCTAGGTTAGAAGTACCAATCAATTCACATCCCCACTGTTTATCACACATTTTAAGGATCAGTATTGCTAGGTTAGCCAGTGTTGATAAAGCAAGAATCCAGTGATCTATTCTAGGAGTGGATTATTTTTCACTTGCAGTCAACACTACTGATTTTTCAGCGGCCATTATTGCTCTAATGAGCCATTTCTTATCACATTTAGATGCTCTGGATACGGGATTCCTATAACTTATGATAACAGTTTAAATACTGGGCCAGGTAGAACAGTCAATCAAAATGAAATATAATTTGTCATACTTTTTCTTCCCACTTCTGTCCTGTTTGTTTTCTTCAATACATGATATGGTCTAGACCAAGTAAAGACCACAACAGAGGAAATTATATAGATAACTCAGCCCTCTAAACACATTATCATGTGCCGAACTTCCTAATTCCAAACCCTCCTGTCTATCGTGAAATCATACACTAAAGTATTGAATAAAAATGTTATGAAGAATAGATTCTTCTTATGTTTGTTTTAAAGATTAAACATTTCGGGGTGGGTCAGTTGGTTAAGCATCCAACTTCAGCTCAGGTCATGATCTCGCCATCCTTGAGTTCAAGCCCTGCGCAACAGTCTCTGTGCTGACAGCTCAGAGCCTGGAACCTGCTTCACATTCTGTCTCCCTCTCTCTCTGCCCCTCCCCCGCTCACGCTCTGTCTCTCTCTGTCTCCCAAAAATGAATAAACGTTAAAAAATTTTTTTTCATAAAAAAAAGATTAAACATTTCAGTATGGCAAAGAAGAATTTTAAGAAAAACAGTTGTGAATTTCTGGGGAAAATGGTAGTTGGATCACAGTAACATAACCTTGATTCCTTCTAAGAAGCTTCCTGAAATAGCAAAAAATATGCATGTATTTTTTTAATGTTTATTCATTTTTGAGAGAGAGAGAGAGGTAGAGAGAGAGGGAGAGACAGAATCTGAAGCAGGTTCCAGGCTCTGAACTGTCTACACAGAGCCTGATGCAGGCTTGAACCCACAAGCCATGAGATCATGACCTGAACCAAAGTCAACACTTAACCAGCTGAGCCACCCAGGCACCCCGAAATATGCATGTATTTTCATCAAAGCACCCTTCAATCATTTTTATATAGGAGAGGTTTCAATCTAAGGCAAGAACAATTCACAACTGCCTTTCCTGATACAGCATCTGTGTTTCGTAGGAAGAGAGAAAAGATCCTAGCAGCACATTACCACAAACAGCCTTATTTTAAACTATCAAATGTGGAGGTAAGGACAGGCTATGGGACAAATGAGCAATCCTCTTGAAGCTCAGAAACACTCCTACAAAACATATGTAAATATAAAAAAATTAAAACCCATAAAAAGAAAGAACATAAGAGCAGCCTTGAACACCTCCTCCCCAATACTAAATACCAGAATTATTTTTGAAAAATATTATTGTGTCTCAAGTTGCCATATCTAGCCTAATCAATCTTTAAGTGATGGCCCCTCTCGCGAGCATTACTCATCTTTCCTCCAAAGGTTTCAGGTGGTGTGAAAATATGAGGGATATAGCCACTCTTGCTTTGCACAGAGTGCAGAATTATAAAAAATGCCCATACAAGCTGAAACTCTGTGAAGTGGCTTTTGTTCCATGATCTTTAAAAATTTTGTCAAGATTTTAAAAACTCACTTACTGTCAGTTATAAATTTAGATGGGAATGAAAAAATAATAAAACTAATATTTATTTGATGCACCCTAACTTAAGACATTAGATGCATTACAAATTCAAGTGTTTTATTTCTCTGTAGTTTCAACAATGCTTGTCTTCTTCTCATAATATAACTTAGCAGGTGGAGTGAGAATCTCCTCTATGCTTTGGTAAATTATGCTCTTTTCTAAATTTGGTTCATTTTTCAACATTTTATCCTTTACACTTTTAATGTCTTGAAAAACTCTCTGTGTTCCTTTGAATTTTTTTCTAATGTTTATTTATTTTTGAGAGCGAGAGAGAGGGAGAGAGAGCAGGGTGTAGACAGAATCCGAAGCAGGCTCCAGGCTCTGAGTTGTCAGCACCAGAGCCCAACGCAGGGCTCAAACCCGTGAACCATGAGATCGTGACCTGAGCCACAGTCTGACGCTTAACAGATGGAACCACCTAGGCCCCTCTCCTCTGCCCCTCCCCGACTCAAGCTCTGAGTGTTCCTTTAATGGGAAGTTTTTTCTCAGAGTCCCTTCCTCTAGGACATCTTCATCTTTGTCATCACCACTTTCCTCACTTAACATCAGAAAGTCGGTCTTTGCTAACTTTCTGTGGCTGCACATCTAGAATCACAGGAACAACATCAGTGCTTACATTCTCCCAGTCCATCATTTCTTCTATAACTCTGTTTATGCCCGATTCACATTCTACTTCCAGTGTTATTATTTTTTGTTTCTTTGCTGCATCCTTGTTGGTTAATTTCCTCTTTCAATTATTCATGCTTGTAAAAGGTCACGTGGTTTAGCACTGAGAGACGTGGAGACAGCACAAGCATACGCTTGGTTGTCTTTCCATGAGCTGAGTAACAGATGCTCGGTGACAAATCAAGGCTTTGAAAGAAGTGGTGTGATAGGCCACTGATAATGATGATCATCTGAATTATTATGTAGTGATTTATGCATTGAAGAACTAGCAAAAAATTTGTACTCTATGCAATTACTCACAGTTCATATTTCATGGTAACTGAAATTTGAACTGTGTTGTGGGAGGACCAGTGTTGTTTAACTAAACTATAGTAACTGATATCCACGCATGTCAAAAGCCATGGAAAGCAAGATATATGCCTGTATATTGGGATTTTTTTAAGTATCGTTATTTACCAGTATGATGATTTGAAATCACAAGGGAATGAATTTAAAATTTATAAGAACTATTTATAAGAACAAAAACTAAAGTTTAGCAAGGTGCAAGATCACAAAATAATAGAGGTGCCTGGGTGGCACAGTTGGTTAAGTTTCTGACTAGATTTTGGCTGAGGTCATGATCTCGTTGTTTCGTGGGTTTGAGCCCTGCATGAGGCTTCACACTATTAGTGAGGAGCCTGCTTGAGATTCTCTGTTCCCCTCTCTTCTGCCCCTCCCCCACTCAAGCTGTCTCTGTCTCTCTCAAAATAAATAAATAAACTTAAAAAAATAGAAGTCCCTTATTGTAGCAAACACTTCTAAAATTTAAGAGTAACTGATCATTTTCACAATAGCAGCAAAATACGAAATGCAGAGAATGAAAGATATTGTAAGCTGACTCATTCGGTAGCCATTACTATCCCCGTCTAGGTTGCTTTCCTTAAGCCTTAAAAGTACCTGTTCCAGCCTCTGCTGTAGGTAGTTTGTTACATGACCTGGTTTTTACCTAGCAGAAGCATCTTCATGACATGTAGGAGAGAAATCAAACTTCATGGGGCAGAAGCTGTAGATAGAAAAACCAAATCTTCTGGTAAGCTTGATGTCTAAGAAATTTTGTTTTTCCAGAACATGTGTGGCAGGTTTTTAGGCATCTAGAATGTCTGAGATGCTGATGGAAGTGACACAATGGCAGCATGCTCTAGGAAGAACGGCCCCCATGGTGTTAGGCAGCTCCCACCTGGCTACTTTGTCCCTAGCTATCTGGCATCTAAGCCTGACTCTCCATCTCTCTCAGAGGTTCTGCAAACTACTCAGTTTTCTTTTTCAATAAACAACCTTTTTACTTCTCACATTCACATTTGCTAGAGGATTATGTTGTCTGTATGTAAGAGCCCTGACTGATACATTCAGGAATACCTTCACCAACTAACATGTAGGATCCATACTGTAAAACATTAGTGAATGTTTTGAAAATGGAGACTTCAACAAATGGAAACTGCATTAGATATCTTTTGCTGTGTAGCAGATTACCACAAATTTAGCAGCTTAAAACAACACTAAATTCACTAGCTAACAGTTCTGTAGGTCAGAAGTCCAAGTGTGTCACAACTGTGTTCTCAGCTCAGAATCTCACAAGGTCAAAATCAAGGTGTTGGAAGGATGTGTTTTCACCTGGATCTGAGTCCTCTTCCAAACTCATTTAGGTTGATGGCAGAATTCAGTTCTTCACTGGCTGTCAGTCAGGGGGCGGGGCTTTACCTCCAAGAGGCCATTCGCTGGTCCTTGCTCCATGGTCCCCTCCATCTTCAAAGCCAGAAAAGGAACATCTATCTCACGTGTAATCCCCATTAAACTTCAAATCTCCCTTTCAAGGAGGGCATAAGCCTTTTTAAGAGCCCACCTGGTTAGGTCCAGCCCACCTGGATAATCTTCCTTTTGATAACTCAAATGTCAACTGATTAGTGACCTAATCATGGGAATGATATCCCATAATAGTTGCAGGGCCTGCTCACATACAAGGCCCTGCCAACACAGAAAAAATACCGTAGAAGCCTTAGATTATTTTAAGGATAATGCAGATTTCATCTAAATCCTACCAGAATGTTTAGGTAGAACTTTGAAAAAAAAAAATTAAAAAAATAGACAGAAACAAGCAATGGATTTTAAAAAGAAAAAATTTAATGGATCTTGCAGAAGCAGTTATAAAATTATATTATGTTTATAATTATAAATTCTACTTAAATTTTACATTTCAAAGTCATTATAACTGAAAGTGTTACACTGAGACAAAAATAAAGGGAACAGATCATTGGAACAACAGGAAAAAACAATGGAAAGAGTAGAAAGAGTATAAATAGATCCAAATATTAATGGATGATTATATATGATAAAGGATTTATGTCTAATCTGTTAGAGAAGGATGGATTATTCAATAAATGATGTTAGTAAAATTGCCTATATATTTGTGTAAAAATAAAATTAAATGCCTACTTCATACTATCCTCTAAAGTAAGGTTCAGCTAGATTATAAATATAGTTCAAAAAATAAAATTCAAGAAATAAAATAGATGAATATCTCATTTCTGAGTGAAAAAAGAGAGAAATACAAAAATGTACATATGTGACCAAAAATAAAGACCTTTTTTGGCTTCCAAACCACCACTTAACAAGAAAGCAACAAAGGAGAAAATAATTGCAGGGGTTTTTGGGTTTTTTTTTTTACTTAACATGAAATTTATTGTCAAATTGGTTTCCATATAACACCCAGTGCTCATCCCAACAGGTGCCCTCCTCAATACCCCTCAAACACCCCCCATCAACCCTCAGTTTGTTCTCAGTTTTTAACAGTCTCTTATGTTTTGACTCCCTCTCTCCCTAACCTTTTTTTTTCCTTCCCCTCCCCCATGGTCTTCTGTTAACTTTCACAGGATCCACATAGGGGTGAAAACATAGGGTATCTGTCTTTCTCTGTATGACTTATTTCACTTAGCATAACACTCTCCAGTTCCATCTATGTTGCTACAAAAGGCCATATTTCATTCTTTCTCATTGCCAAGTAGCATTCCATTGTGTATATAAACTACAATTTTTTTATCCATTCATCAGTTGATGGATATTTAGGCTCTTTCCATAACTTGGCTATTGTTGAAAGTGCTGCTGTAAACATTGGGGTACAAGTGCCCCTAGACATCAGCACTCCTGTATCCCTTGGGTAAATTCCTAGCAGTGCTATTGCTGGGTCATAGGGTAGATCTATTTTTGATTTTTTGAGGAACCTCCACACTGTTTTCCAGAACGGCTGCACTAGTTTGCATTCCCACCAACAGTGCAAGAGGGTTCCCGTTTCTCCACATCCTCTCCAGCATCTATAGTCTCCTGATTTGTTCATTTTAGCCACTCTGACTGGCGTGAGGTGTATCTGAGTGTGGTTTTGATTTGTATTTCCCTGATGAGGAGTGACGTTGAGCCTCTTTTCATATGCCTGTTGGCCATCTGGATGTCTTCTTTAGAAAAGTGTCTATTCATGTTTTCTGCCCATTTCTTCACTGGATTATTTGTTTTTGGGGTGTGGAGTTTGGTGAGTTCTTTATAGATTTTGGATACTAGCCCTTTTTCTGATATGTCATTTGCAAATATCTTTTCCCATTCCGTTGGTTGCCTTTTAGTTTTGTTGATTGTTTCCTTGGCAGTGCAGAAGATTTTTATCTTCATGAGGTCCCAATAGTTCATTTTTGCTTTTAACTCCCTTGCCTTAGGAGATGTGTCAAGTAAGAAATTGCTGTGGCTGAGGTAAGAGAGGTTTTTTCCTGCTTTCTGCTGTAGGGTTTTGATGGTTTCCTGTCTCACATTCAGGTCTTTTATCCATTTTGAGTTCATTTTTGTGAATGGTATAAGAAAGTTGTCTCGTTTCATTCTTCTGCATGTTGCTGTCCAGTTGTCCCAGCACCATTTGTTAAAGGGACCGTCTTTTTTCCATTGGATATTCTTTCCTGCTTTGTCAAAGATTAGTTGGCCATACGTTTGTGAGTCTGGTTCTGGGGTTTCTATTCTATTCCACTGGTCTATGTGTCTGTTTTTGTGCCAAAAAACCATGCTGTGTTGATGATTACAGCTTTGTAGTAAAGGCTAAAGTCTGGGATTGTGATGCCTCCCTCTTTGGTCTTCTTCTTCAATATTACTTTGGCTATCCGGAGAATTTTGTGGCTCCATACAAATTTTAGGATTGCTTGTTCTAGCTTCAAGAAGAATGCTGGTACAATTTTGATTGGGATTGCATTGAATGTGTAGATAGCTTTGGGTAGTATTGATATTTTGACAATATTTATTCTTCCAATCCATGAGCATGGAATGTTTTTCCATTTCTTTATATCTTCTTCAATTTCCTTCATAAGCTTTCTATAGTTTTCAGCATACAGATCTTTTATATCTTTGGTTAGGTTTATTCCTAGGTATTTTATGATTCCTGGTGCAATTGTGAATGGGATCAGTTTCTTCATTTGTCTTTCTGTTGCTTCATTGTTAGTGTATAAGAATGCAACTGATTTCTGTACATTAATTTTGTATCCTGCAACTTTGTTGAATTCATGTATCAGTTCTAGCAGACTTTTGGTGGAGTCTATCGGGTTTTCCATGTATAATATCATGTCATCTGCAAAAAGTGAAAGCTTGACTTCATCTTTGTCAATTTTGATGCCTTTGATTTCCTTTTGTTGTCTGATTGCTGATGCTAGAACTTCCAACACTATGTTAAACAACAGCGGTGAGAGTGGAAATCCCTGTCGTGTTCCTGATCTCAGGGGCAAAGCTCTCAGTTTTTCCCCATTGAGGATGATATTAGCTGTGGGCTTTACATAAATGGCTTCTATGATGGTTAAGTATGTTCCTTCTATTCCGACTTTCTCAAGGGTTTTTATTAAGAAAGAATGCTGAATTTTGTCAAGTGCTTTTTCTGCGTCGATTGACAGGATCATATGGTTCTTTTCTTTTAATAATGTGATGTATCACATTGATTGATTTGTGAATCTTGAACCAGCCCTGCAGCCCAGGAATGAATCCCACTTGGTCAGGGTGAATAATTCTTTTTATATGCTGTTGGGTTCAATTTTCTAGTATCTTATTGAGAATTTTTGCATCCATAGTCATCAGGGATATTGGCCTGTAGTTCTCTTTTTTTTTGCTGGGTCTCTGTCTGGTTTAGGAATCAAAGTAATGCTGGCTTCATAGAATGAGTCTGGAAGTTTTCCTTCCCTTTCTATTTTTTGGAACAGCTTGAGAAGGATAGGTATTATCTCTACTTTAAATGTCTGGTAGAATTTCCCAGGGAATCCATCTGGTCCTGGACTCTTATTTGTTGGGAGATTTTTGATAACTGATTCAATTTCTTTGCTGGTTATGGGTCTGTTCAAGTTTTCTATTTCCTCCTGTTTGAGTTTTGGAAGTGTGTGAGTGCTTAGCAATTTGTCCAATACTTCCAGGTTGTCCAGTTTGTTGGCATATAATTTTTCATAGTATTCCCTGATAATTGCTTGTATTTCTGAGGGATTGGTTGTAATAATTCCATTTTAACTCATGATTTTATCTATTTGGGTCATCTCCCTTTTCTTTTTGAGAAGCCTGGCTAGGGGTTTATCAATTTCCTTTATTTTTTCAAAAAACGAACTCTTGGTTTCATTGATCTGCTCTACAGTTTTTTTAGATTCTGTATTGTTTATTTCTGCTCTGATCTTTATTATTTCTCTTCTTCTGCTGGATTTGGGGGGTCTTTGCTGTTCTGCTTCTATTTCCTTTAGGTGTGCTGTTAGATTTTGTGTTTGGGATTTTTCTTGTTTCTTGAGATAGGCCTGGATTGTAATGTATTTTCCTCTCAGGACTGCCTTCGCTGCATCCCAAAGCATTTGGATTGTTGTATTTTCACATTCATTTGTTTCCATATATTTTGTAATTTCTTCTCTAATTACCTGGTTGACCCATTCATTGTTTAGTAGGGTGTGCTTTAACCTCCATGCTTTTGGAGGTTTTCCAGACTTTTCCCTGTGGTTGATTTCAAGTTTCATAGCATTGTGGTCTGAAAGTGTGCATGGTATGATCTCAATTCTTGTATACTTATGAAGGGCTGTTTTGTGACCCAGTATGTGATCTATCTTGGAGAAGGTTCCACGTGCACTCGAGAAGAAAGTATATTCTGTTGCTTTGGGATGCAGAGTTCTAAATATATCTGTCAAGTCCATCTGATCCAGCGTCTCATTCAGGGCCCTTGTTTCTTTATTGATCCTTTGTCTAGATGATCTATCCATTGTTGTAAGTGGAGTATTAAAGTCCCCTGC
Organism: Lynx rufus; assembly: GCF_022079265.1. NCBI lineage: Eukaryota > Metazoa > Chordata > Mammalia > Carnivora > Felidae > Lynx > Lynx rufus. Next base: position 92,201,975 of record NW_025814896.1, on the reverse strand, counting down.
AATTACCACATTCTTATCAATAAGGCTGCTTATGTTTGTGATTAATTGTTTTATATATTTTGGCGCATAGACATTTATAATTGTTAGCTCTTCCTGATGGATAGACCCTGTAATTATTATATAATGCCCTTCTTCATCTCTTGTTACAGCCTTTAATTTAAAGTCTAGTATGTCTGATGTTAGTATGGCTGCTCCAGTTTTCTTTTGACTTCCAGTAGCATGATAAATAGTTCTCCATCCCCTCACTCTCAATCTGAATGTGTCCTCAGGTCTAAAATGGGTCTCTTGTAGACAGCAAATAGATGGATCTTGTTTTTTTATCCATTCTGATACCCTATGTCTTTTGGTTGGCGCATTTAATCCATTTACATTCAGTGTTATTATAGAAAGATACGGGTTTAGAGTCATTGTGATGTCTGTAGGTTTCATGCTTGTAGTGATGTCTCTGGTACTTTGTGGTCCTTGCAACATTTCACTCACAGAATCCCCCTTAGGGTCTCTTGTAGGGCTGGTTTAGTGGTGATGAATTCCTTCAGTTTTTGTTTGTTCGGGAAGACCTTTATCTCTCCTATTCTGAATGACTAGCTGGATAAAGGATTCTCGGCTGCATATTTTTTCTGTTCATCACATTGAAGATTTCCTGCCATTCCTTTCTGGCCTGCCTAGTTTCAGTAGATCGGTCTGCCACTAGTCTCATGGATCTCCCTTTGTAAGTTAGAGCCTGTTTATCCCTAGCTGCTTTCAGAATTTTCTCTTTATCCTTGTATTTTGCCAGTTTCACTATGATATGTCATGCAGAAGATGGATTCAAGTTACGTCTGAAGGGAGTTCTCCGTGCCTCTTGGATTTCAATGCCTTTTTCCTTCCCCAGATCAGGCAAGTTCTCAACTATGATTTGTTCAAGTACACCTTCAGCCCCTTTCTCTCTCTCTTCCTCTTCTGGAATTCCTATGATACGGATATTATTCCATTTGACTGCATCACTTAGTTCTCTAATTCTCCCCCTCATACTCCTGGATTTTTTTCTCTCTCTTTTTCTCAGCTTCCTCTTTTTCCATAATTTTATCTTCTAATTCACCTATTCTCTCCTCTGCCTCTTCAATCCAAGATGTGGTCGCCTCCATTTTATTTTGCACCTCATTTATAGCATTTTTTAGCTCTCATGACTATTTCTTAGTCCCTTGATCTCTGTAGCAATAGATTCTCTGCTGTCCTCTATACTTTTTCCAAGCCCAGCGATTAATTTTATGACTATTATTCTAAATTCTTGTTCCATTATATTCCTTAAATCGTTTTTGATCAATATGTTAGCTGCCGCTACTTCCTGGAGTTTCTTTTGAGGAGAATTCTTCCATTTTGTCATTTTGGGTAGTCCCTGGGTGGCACGGAACTGCAGGGCACTTCCCCTGTGCTGTTTGGAGTAACTTGTGTTGGTGGGCGGGGCCGCAGTCAGACCTGATATCTGTCCCCAGCCACAGTCAGACTGGTGTGTACCTTATCTTCCCCTCTCCCAGGGGCAGGACTCACTGTGGAGCGGTGTGGCCCCTGTCCAGACTACTTTCACACTGCCAGGCTTGTGGTGCTGCTTTGATGGGATCTGGCGTATTAGCTGGGGTGGATCCTCTTCCGTGGGCCTCTTGTCTACGCTTGGCTCTGGAGAGTCTGTTCTGCTCGTCTTCTGGTGGTTTTCTGGGTTATTTAGGCAGGTGTAGTGGAATCTAAGTGATCCGCAGGATGAGGTGAGGCCAGTGCCCTCCTATGCCTCCATCTTCCCCGGATCTCTAATTGCAAGTTTTGTGAGAGATACTAACAGTTCATAAAAGACAATATGGAAAAGTGAAACACTCCAATGGAAAAAATTAAAAAATAGGTGAAAACAGACAATTAATTTAAGGGGACTTTTGAACTGCCAGCAAACTTTTGAAAACTGTTCATTCTCTATTAATTGAACTAATGTAGTTAAAGAATAATGAGCTATCAATTTTTTTTTTTTTGCCTTGCAAAATGCAGTAAATTTAAAAATATCTTGGTAAGGACATCCAAAAACTAACTTTCTTCTTCATTGCCCATGAGCATACAAACTGGTGATGTGATATTTTGTGAAAAATAATTTGGTCTTGCTAAAGGCTTTAAAAGGTACATACCCCATGTATTAGAAATTCCACTTATGATCATTTGTAGCATTCCACATTTACTTATTTAGCAAACATTTATTTAGTGTGTACTATGTGCCAAGCTCTATTCTAAGGACTTTGCAAATATTGACCCATTTAATCCTCACAACAACTTAATGTGGTAGGTACTATTATCATTCCTGTCATATTACAAATGAGGTAATTAAGGCATCGAGGTTAAGTAACTCATTTAAGATTGTCACACACCCACTAAGGGCAAGAGCCACGATTTGAACCTGGGAAGTCTGCTTCATGGCCCAAGCTTCTAAACTCTGCCATACAGCCTCTCATGAAATCTATGAAATAAAAAAGAAATATTCTCAAAAGGTGTCCCAAAAGAATAATGCCGTCAGAACTCAAGCTATATCTTAGTTTTGTGTATCTCTTAGAACACTTGTGTTCTCTTTTCTCCACATCCTTGCCAACATTTATATATCTTCTCTATCTGATAACAGCCATTTTCACCAGGATGGTTTTGGTTTGCACTTCCCTGATGATTAGTGATGTTGAGCATCTTTTCATGAACCTATTGGCCATTTGTATGTCTTCTTTGGAAAAATGTGTATTCAGGTCCCTTTGCCCATTTTTAATGGGATTATTTGCTTTTTGCTATTGAGTTGTATGAGTTCTTTATATATTTTACATATGAACCCCTTATTCAATAAATAGTATTTTCTCCCATTTTGTACATTGCCTTTCCAATTTGTTGTTTCCATTGCTGTATATATTACTTTAATGTAGTCCCACTTGTTTATTTTCATTTTTGTTGCCCGTGCTTTTGTTGTCTTATCCAAAAATCATTGCCAAGACCAATGTCAAGGACCTTTTTCTCTGTGTTTTCTCCTAGGAATTTTATGGTTTCAAGTCTTGCACTTAAGTCTTTGATCCATTTTGAGTTAATTTTTATTAGTGGTATAAGACAAGGGTCCAGTTTCATTCTTTTGCATGTGGATATCCACTTTTCCCAACACCATTTATTGAAGAGATTGCCCTTTCCCCATTTTGTATTCTAGGCACACTTGGACTAACACCTTTTTTGAAGTTTGACCTTGGACTGCTTCAGATTCCCACCCTTCTTCCCTGCCTGCTCTGTCCTTCCTGTTCTGTATCAGTGGGAGATTTAAACTTCACAAGTGCTCACCCCCCGGTCACTATGAAAGCCTAACCCCCCACATTGTTTCTACTTTACTCAAGCCATTGGTACCAGCTTGCACCTGCCCTTCTATCTCTAGAATGTCCCATTATGTGAGTAACAAACCTTCTGATACCCTCTTGGCACTTTGAGCATCATTGGTCTCAATCAACATCTGACTCAGTTTTAGGAACAGGTGATCCATGGGAAGCCACAAAATACCTATGCTTGTGGGTTTATTTGTTGATTATCTCTTTCACCAGACTAAACTGTATGAGAGTAGGAACTAAGCCTGTTTGTTATATTTATATTCAGTTATGTACTAGGTTTGATAAGTACTAAGCATCCACTGTATATTTGAAGATTGATCAAATCATGTGCATAGTAGCACTGTTAATAACAGTAAGAATTTAAGTGGAGGAGGGCTGACTCCTTAACAATAAGAGATTGATTAAACAGATTACTTGGGGGGCGCCTGGGTGGCTCAGTCGGTTAAGCGGCCGACTTCGGCCCAGGTCATGATCTCGTGGTCCGTGAGTTCGAGCCCCGCGTCGGGCTCTGTGATGACAGCTCAGAGCCTGGAGCCTGTTTCAGATTCTGTGTCTCCCTCTCTCTGACCCTCCCCTGTTCATGCTCTGTCCCTTCCTGTCTCAAAAATAAATAAATCGTTAAAAAAAAAGTTAAAAAAAAAGATTACTTGGATAAATGAAATACAAATGATATTAAAAATAATACATACTGTCTTTGGAAAGCTATGGCTGTGTATTAGTGAAAATAGCAGATTATAGAAAAAAATAAACATAATATGATCATATTTTCCTAAAATCTGTGTTTGTGTATTAATGCACAGTAAAAAGGTTGAAAGAATATAGTCTAAAGTAGGGGAGCCTGGGTGGCTCAGTTGGTTAAACATATGACTCTTGATTTCAACGCAGGTCATGATCTCATGGTTGTGAGATTGAGCCCCTTGTTGGGCTCCAGGCTGGGCATGGATCCTGATTAAGATTCTCTCTCTCCCTCTCCCTCTCTCTCTGCGTCTCCCTTTCTCTCTGCCTCTCCCTCTCTCTCTGCCTCTCCCTCACTTGTGCACACATGAGCACACACTCTCTCTCAAAAGAAAAAAAAATAATAAAAAATAATATTAATAAATTATTAATAACAGTTATCTATAGACAAGTAATTTTAATTTTACTTTTGGGGCTTCTCTGTATTAAATTTTTTTCCACAATGATTACATATTATTTTATAACTTGATTAAAAGACTGTTGAAAATATTTTAAGTAGACAACCATACATTGTGAGACTTATGGAGTGTGAATTTTCAGGGTCTTAAATTCCAACTCCCCTATGTTTTGCCAAAAGCCACAGGGAAGGCACCCTTTTGGCCACTAAAAACTAGGACAGGGCACCTGGGTGGCTCAGTCAGTTGTGATCTTACCTCAGGTTTTGATCTCAAGATGATGAATTTGAACCCTGCATTGGGCACAGAGGCCACCTAAAAAAAAATAAAATTAAATTAAATAAATAAATAAATAAACAAATAAATAAATAAATAGGACAAACGCTAATCAACAGTTAATTTTATCAACCCCGTCAGGATAAACCCTGGATTCTGAACTTATGCCTGGGAAGAAGATGTTCCTGTTCCAGTCTACTGATATAAACTATTTACAAATAAAGTGGCCAAAATTCTCCTCTGAATAATAACCCAAGTCAGTGTTCACTTCAAACTAATATTATACCTCTCTGTACTTCGTTGCACTTTTCTTTACTGCTCCGTTCTCAAGGATATACCAGTTTCTTTTCAAAAACTAAAGTGCACTTCCTTTGTTTTTCCAGGTGTCCCAGATGTCTAACCTTCTGGTTTATTGGATTGGGGCCTTGTTTCACCACAACTTCTTCTCCTACTACCCATCTTCCTGAGCCAGACTTGTTAACCTGGTGCCTCCCCATTCCTGTCCATTCAAACAACTCTTCACCGGTCATTCTTTCCACCATACCACCCAACCTCTATCTGGAGAAACTTCTTACCATTTGCCAGCCCAGGACTTAACCACCTGCCTTCCATGACAGTCTGCCATTTCTGTAGTGTGTAGAAACTGACAGAGCTACAGCCAGAAACATGGAACTGAATAGCAAAAGTCCTACCCTTTCAGAGCCACATGAAGGGATCTCTGAAAAGAGGAGCACAGAGCTCAAGACCAGGCAAATGAATAACTCTTTATTACACTGAGGTTTACTCCATACACCAAGATAAACCCCCTGGCAAACTGGGAAGGACTATGCAGGCTAGTGCCATTTGCCTGAGCCAAAGACGGATCTCTAGGATTGCCTTTCTCTTTCCTCCAAGATCCACAGCCTTAACTCTTACTGTCATGGAGTAAGAAAAAAACAAAACACAGAAAAGGAAGAGAAAGGGAGTGTCTGTATCAGATCCCCGGCTTTCCTGCAGTGGGAGACTCCATTCAAGTGTGAAGAGTTTCTAGGTTTTTAAAATGTACTGGCCTGGTAAGAAACCAAATCTTCCTAACATCTATGCCCAAGAAATGCCCTGGGCATTCATCTTTCCATATTATTTTGGCATAAGGGCTGACTGGCAGAGGAGGCATATGAGAAGCCCCAGTAAAGGCTACCACTGCATTACTTGGAACATGTTTGTGAATGAATGGATAGATGAATGGATAGATGTATAGTTAGGTAAACTCATACTAGTGACTGATGTTAGATGCCAACTGATTACAAAGACGTGACCTTGAGCCATCAGAATAATCCCTAATGCAACAAAAAGCAGCCATAAATTTGTGAGGACTACTCTATACCTGAACAAATTCCCACGCTTTGTCCCTTTGTTACTGTCTTTGGTTCTTAACCCCACTTTGACTGATACTTCCTGCAATATCAATATCACATGTGACCCAAATTTACTTCCAGTTCTGCTTTTTCCCTCACACTAAATGGTGACCTCCATCTGTGCATGCCCCAGGATCCAGCCTTATCCTATTTCAATCAGAGGCTGAATCATACCAGCCTTGACAAAGCTTCATGACCTGACTGGGCTATCTGAGAAGAATGGACACATGGAAGGAAATGAAACTAAACACAGGTAAATCTAATGTATTAGACCCTTCTTCTCTTTCAGAAGCCTGGCTGAGGTATGGGGGAGAGGGAGAACCACAAGCTAAAACAGCCAAATGGCCATCTTTGCCAGATTCTGTGCTAAAAGAAAACAATTTCCCTTACATTACCGAGTCTAAAGTATAGCTTTTGTTTCATTAACACCAGTACGTTTTTAAAACATATTCTTACACATCATTGCTCTTTTTTACCACAACCTGTTTGAGCAACAGCAATTTGCAGCCAATGTTCACAAGATTCATCTTGCAAACTGTCTTTGCTAAGTGCTGCAAATTCCCGCTGTACAGGGTGGGCAGTCTCGGTCAACTGTACTCCCAACCTGTGCTGTATTATAGGCCCCAAATAAGCACCATTTTTGCAGGGGATACTGCGTGCTCAACCCTATTAACTGTAATAGTGTGAATGACCATAAGCCATTAATTTTGATGAGATCAGGTTTGTATCACCTCAAAGATTCAACGGAAGCCACAGGAGACATTGAAGTATTCCCACTTTGGTTCCTTTAATGAATAAAAATGTGAGGGTAGTTACAGTCCACCTGACAGCCAGACACCACAGGCCCAGGAAAAAAGTTCACCCTGTCAGCAGCTGCAAGAGAGAAGTGCCAAGGAATTATTGCATTAGCTCCATAAGAGTCTAATGGCCAAAAGATGGGGGTAAAAGGCACTGAACACACCAGGCAGAAATTACCCTTGAAGTCCTGAAAAGACTTTTTTTAGGGTGAGTAATTTTATTTCTTAAGAATTCAGCAATATGGAACAAATTATTTGCTCAAGAGTCTGCAGTCATCCTGGAAAAATACATCAAAATCCCAGGGCTCACTTAACCACCTCATGGACAGCTATTTTCAAAATGAAGTGGGAAGAGAAGACTTAGATCTTGTTCTCATAACTCACAAGCACATTTCCAACAGGCAATTTTGTTTTCAACTTTCATTACTCATTAATATTCAATTTAGGTTCCATCTTCTTTAGATGCCTGTGACATTTGTGAGCATCTAGTCTTTAATTTTGGGTGTCTGCAGAAGCTTGCTTGAGTATGAGGGAAAGTTTCTAACCTGCCAAAAGATGAGATTCACTGCTCCCTTCCCAAAGGAGGAGGGGGAGGGAAGGAGAAAGCAATGATTTTGCTTTTCTGACTTGCAAATATCTTGTAAAGGGAAAATCATAATTCATAGCCCCATATGTACAAAATGTTTCCAACGAGTTTCATTTTAGTGGTATAAGCAATGAATTTTCTGCTAAATGCAGCAGATCCAGTCACTATACTTATAAAACAAAATGCATTTAGATTCTGAATATGAAATGTAATCTCTGGGTGCAAGAAATTCCAAATCAGCATTAAAAAATATGTAAGAGCAGCAATAGAAAATGATCTACAATTACTAATTATTGTACTATTTTGAGTCCCATTTCTTTTCTAGTAAGTTCTGCTCTGGTAACTACTATGAAAATTAGGTACAGAGAGGGATCAATAAACAATATTCTTAATCTTTGTCTCCAACATTAGACATGCAGTTTTACTATTTTTTGTATAACTAGTGGGTAGGCTGAGTAATACCTCCTAAAGATGTCCAGGTCTTAATTCCTGGTACCTGTGAATTTTACCTTTTATGGTAATAGTGACTTTGCAGATCTAACCAAGTTAAAGATCTTGAGATGTTGAAAGAATCCTGGATCATCAAGGTGAGCCCTAAATGTAACCACAAGTATACTTATAAGAGAGAGACAGAGGGATATTTGATTAAAGAAAAAGATCAGGAAAAGGTGATACAACAGAAAGGCAGAGGGAGACCCAAAGATGCTACACTCCTGGCTTTTAAGATGGAGGAAAGGTCCATTAGCAAGAAATGCAGTTCTAGAAACTGGGAAAGGCAAAAAATGGATTCTTCCCTAGAGTCTCCCCAGGGAGCCAGGCCCTCCAACATCTTACATGCCAATTTTATTCTGACCTCTAGAACTGCAAAAGAATAAATTCGTGTTGTTATAATCCACCAAGTTTGAGGTGATTTGTTGCAACAGCCATAGGCAACTAATACAACTGGTTATTAAAATTTCAGCTTTTTTATTGCTGGTAGGATACATGGTTTTGTTTGTCTGTTTTTACCTTTACCTTCTGGTAATACAAAAGAACTTGGGCTCATGCACATTTGGCTGTATGATAATAAGGAGAAATCTCCTCCTACTCACTTGTCACAGTTTTACAACAAGAGATTTGTGGAGTTTTTTAACTGTTATACTTTATTAAATTAAATGACAAATTAAATTTAGAAAGATAAACAGGTAAAGATAGATAAGAAGAAAGAGGGAGACAAGGAAAAGGGAGAGAGAGAGGGAGAGGAAAAGGAGGCACGTATTGCCAGAGAGAGAAAGAAGTGGAATGATAGATATTTGTGCTACTCTCCAGTATTTCTGGCTCATCCCCCTTGAGGGCACACCTTTGCACCTCCTTGCCTCTTAAACTTTGATGTGGCCGTTTGAATACTTTAGTAAGAACAAGTGTCACTTCTACATCCAAGCCTTTAATTGCCAGTGCAATACCCTTCATTTTTCCTTTCAAACTATTGCAGTGACCAAGTGGTGGAGGCTCCAACAACCTGGGTATATCCTTGAGGGAGGACAACATGGAACAGAGCCCTCCCCAGTCAAAACACCTGAAGTTTCTTTTCACTAAAAAACAAATTTCTGTTGCATAAAGCCACCGAGATATTAGGGTTATTGTTTACCACAACATAACGTAGCCTATACTTTATGGATGGATGGATGGATGGATGGATGGAGTCGATGGGTAGGTGGATGGATGGCTGAGGATGGATTGATAGAAGAAAGGGATATACACATACATACAAACACAGATGTATAGATAGATACATACTTACAAAAACATACTAAACTATCATGACCAAAAAAATAATAATAATTGGAGGAGATGATACCATTTCTGCAGAATGTGTGGCAGTGCTCCTTCCATCATATAATAGGAATAAATACTGAAAGCTTTGCAGACAAAGGGGTTGCCTTATTCATTTCTACATCTGTAGCTCTTAGCACAATGTCTGGTACTCATTAGACATTAAGTGATTTAATAAATAAAGTATTATTGGGGCGCCTGGGTGGCGCAGTCGGTTAAGCGTCCGACTTCAGCCAGGTCACGATCTCACGGTCCGTGAGTTCGAGCCCCGCGTCAGGCTCTGGGCTGATGGCTCAGAGCCTGGAGCCTGTTTCTGATTCTGTGTCTCCCTCTCTCTCTGCCCCTCCCCCGTTCATGCTCTGTCTCTCTCTGTCCCAAAAATAAATAAACGTTGAAAAAAAAAATTTTTTTTAAATAAATAAAGTATTATTGAAAGATGGCAGTATAAGACCAAAAGTTTCTGACAGAAAAGCCCCCATCATGACCTCAGAAGGTTGGGTTCAGCCTACTCAGAGTAAAAGTTAAGTCACAATTGAACCTCAGATATCCCAGGCCAGACTGGAATTTGAAGATGCTCTGCTTTCACTGGAACTAGAGTTTTCCAGAGTCCCTTCTCACAGATCTTTGAAAAGAAATGTCTGGGTAGGTGTAAACCTTGGTCTGAGTCATTCACTACTTTATGTCCAAGTGAAGGAAGGGCTAATATCCACAGTTCTGCTGATATTGGTCTACCAAAATGACAAATATTGTGAACCACAAACTCTTTCAGAAAAATAATGAGTGTACAAATATATTACTATTCTAATCTTCCCTGGATTTTACCTTTACTGCTCTTAAATTGCCTATGACCTAATAAGAAATATTATCAGCACTTTTTTGAGAAAACTATTTATTTTGTATTTGTAAAGAAAAGGAATAATGTAGCTCCTAGACTACTTGAGGGCAGTTTTGGATTTAGTACCTCATACATTAATTCCATGTAGAGGAAATAATACCCAGGTGACTATATGAATGTCCATCTGGGTAAATAAAGGATGGGACCAGATAAAAAATGTACAGTTATGGTTCCTTTGGCCCCATATAACAGAAACCAATTCTGTCTAGCCTTGACAAAAACCAAATTAGCTATGAAGGATAGAGGTAGTATGGGAGCAGTAGAAATTGTTGCACAGAATCCAAGAAAGCCAAGAAAGAAAGAAACAAAAGCCTTGGAAAGACAGAAGCCACTGTGGCTTCAAAGACCTCAGATAGAGAAAACAATGAACTTTCTCTCAAAAGTTGTCTCAGTTCAACATTCCATATTGCTAAAAGAAGGGCCCTAATTGACACAGCTTATTTGAGTCCAACCTGGTCATTCATACTTGGCCAGCAATAGGAGGTCTTACCGACCACCCATGATCGATATGGTGTTCTCTTCTGTTTGGGAAAATTTTCGGTTAGGATGGAGTCACTGTGAATTGGAACATCAATCAGCACATGAAATATCTACTCCAGGGGACAACGAAGAAGGTAGTGCTTTGGGCTACAAAATAACAGAAAACTCTTCCATAATTATGGTTTGGGGGTGTTCAGGAGGCTTGGGGGGTTTGTTTTGTTTTGTTTTTTACATGATAAGAAGTACAACCATTCAGTGCCAGAATTTCCAAAATTCTGTTGGCTTTTCCCTCATAGTCGTAAGCTGGCTGCTGCATCACCAATCATCACCTCTGCAATCCAATAAGGAAGAATGAGAAGAGGGAGGGGATGGTGCCTGAAACAACAAAGTACAACTATCTTCTAGATATCTACATGCAAAAAAATGAAGTTGGTCCCTTACTTCACACCATACCCAAAAACTAACTTAAAATCAATCAAAGACCTAAAGGTTAGAACTAAAATTATCAAACTCTTAGAAAAAAAAATTAAGTATAAATTTTGTGACCTTGGATTATGCAAATGTTTATTAGAAATGACATAAAGTACAAGAAACCAAAGGGGAAAAAACATAAATTGGATTTCGTGAAAATTAAAAATTTTCATGCTTATAAGGAAAAAAATCAAGATAGTGAAAAGACAATGCACAGAATGGGAGAAAACACTCTTTTTCTTTCTTTCTTTCCTTTTTTTGGGGGGGGGGAGAAAGAGAGAGCAGCATGCTCAATGTTGGGGACACAGGCAGGGGCAGAGGGAGAAAAAGAGAAATCTAAACGGACCCCACACCCAGCGCAGAGCCCACAACCCTGAGATCACCACCTGAGCCAAAATCAATTAACCGACTGGCCCACTTAGGCACCCTGGGAGAAAACATTTTTAAATCATATATCTGATAAGGCTCTCATATCCATAATATGCAGCTATTACAACTCAACATTATAAAAACAATGATCTAATTTTAAAATTGACAAAGGATCTTAATAGACATTTATCCAAAGAAGATATAAAGTGGCCAATAAGCACGTGAAAAAAAGCTCAGCATCCCATTCCTAATGGGAAACGTGAATCAAAACCACAGCAAGATACCATTTCACACCCACTAGAATGTCTATAATCAAAATGATGGACAATAGCAAGTGTTGGTGAGAATTTGGAGAAACTGGAATGCTTATACATTTCTGGCTGGAATGTAAAATTGTGCAGTGCTTTGGAAAACTGTTTGACAGTTCCTATATGTGTGTGTGTGTGTGTGTGTGTGTGTGTGTGTATCTATTTTTTTACATGATATATATATTATGTATGCATATTTATATATATACACATATATATTTACATAATATATACATATACTATGTATACATATTTATATAATATATACATATATAATATATACATATATTTATATAACATATACATATATATTTATACAATATACACATATATTTATATAATATATACATGTATGTGTGTATATATATGTGTGTGTACACATATGTACACATATGTGTGTGTATATATATATATATATATATACACACATAAAGTTAGCATATGTTCCAGGAATTCCACTCTAGGTATATATCCAAGAGAATGAAAAATAAGTATTCACACTAAACTTTGCACATGAACATTCATACTAGAATAGTCAAAAACACAAACAACCCAAATGTCCATCAACTGATGAAGTGGATAAATAAAATGTGGTGCATCCTTCAGAAGTAATATTAGTCAGCCATAAAAACATGAAGTACTAGCACATGCTACAATACGGATGAATCTTGAAAATATGTCAAGTGAAACAAGCCAGACACAAAAGGCCATATGTGATATATTCCATTTATATGAAATGTCCAGAAGAGGCATAGAGACAGAAAGTAAACTGTTGTGTGCCAGGGTCTGAGAGAAGGGAATAAGGAGTGGCTGCTAACGGGAAGGTTCTTTTTGGAGAGATTAAAACGTTCTAAAATTGAATATTGCTGATGACTCCAAAACTTGGTGAATATATTAAAAGTCATTGAATTGTACAATGTAAATGGGTGAATTGTGTGGTATGTGGATTATACATTTCAATAAGCTGTTACAAAAATTTACAACCAAAAATAAAAGGAAGAAGGGAGGAAAAAGACAGTATAAGCCTCCCTAGGAACTCCAAAGCAGAATTTCTGCTGAGTCCCATTGACACAACTGGATTTAAGAGTAGATAGCAGCAGCTTCCTAGGGTTCTGACTTTAGGGGAAAAGTCTGGAAAGTCTCTGTCACCTGCAAATACTGCTCAGGACAACTCAGCATTACCTGAACAAGAAAGACAACGACAGGCTTTGAAGTGAATTAGGCCCTGGTTTTAATTGCAGCTCTGCCATTTTGGAGAAACTCACATCCTCTCTCATTAGTCCTCTGCACATTTCTCCCCTCATCCTTTTACGTTTTTGTGCAGATTGGCCTATGATGCTCATCCTTCTCTCAGGTCTGAACCACACCTCTTTGCTAGAGATGCCCTCAGGCTGAGAGAGAGCCCCAAGTATCTGAGGATGCAAGCAACCCTTGGTCAGTAACTAATGGGGACAGGGTATAAAAGCCCCAGTCATTTTGGCCCCATGAAGGTATCTCTGAATCAAGACCCACAACAACTACAGAAGCCAAAGCTGAGCACCCTCGTTTGGCCTCTTTCTCTTCTCCACCCCAATTTTCTCACTCCAGTGAGGAACATTTCCTAATATCCCTTCCACAGGAATCCTCATCCTGGAATTTGCTTCTGGGGAACCCAACCTAAAGGAGCCTCAGCTTCCTTATCTACAAAACAATGAAAAGGATAACAAGGAGAAAGCTCTATAATAACGACAGAGCGGGCCCTTGATAAATAGAGGCTCTTCTCTGACTTCGGCTCCACAATTTCTCAGAACATTCTTGTCCTTGGAAAACTTCCTATAGAGCACAAATACGATGAAGGGACTAATGATGTAGTAGAATGAATGAGTGAATAAATGGGCGAAACGGGAAAACAGGATGCAACCAACATAACCCAGTGGTTGAGAATGTGGACTCAGGGAAGTTTGGATTTCAAGTATTCCAACTACCTGGGCACATTATTTATTTCTCTAAGTCTCAATTTTCCCCTCTGTACAATGGGGATAATAATAGTACATACCTCAAAAATCGTCAAGGGAATCAAATGAGATTATGAATCAACAGCAGCTGGCAGAAATGAAAATTCACTATCATTATGGTGGTGGTGATAGTGGCAGTGGCAGTAGTTACTTTTATTGTAGATACAGCAGTAGTAAGTAGAAGTAGTCCAGAGACACCAAAACCCAACTTAACCAACTTCACAGTTTTGCCACATTTGAAGTTAGATCCAATTTGACAACTAGGCTAAGTTCCAAACACCTTACAGCAGATGCGGTTTTAAAATTCATTCCAAAGGATAAAACCCTATGCCTCATGTTGAGCGCTGGAAGTGTTTTGCCTGGTGGCAGAAGGCACTAGGCTTTTGTTTCAGGCAGGTGATGCCGGGCAGAGATTTTAATCAGCCCCCAAGGGGGTCTTCCTAACACCCCCCAGGCTTCTGGTAGTGGGAGAAGCACCACAGCTGTCAAACTGACACTTTGCTGAGTACGAACGCCTCACAAAATAACAAGGGTATGTGTATATATACTTGTTTTTAATTTTAAAAGGATGAAAAATGCATGGCGCTAGGACTCAGCCGGGCATAAATTATACGGTGTGGCATGTCAGTCAGCAAGCACAACAATGAGACGTAAGAAGTTTGAGGAATGGGTAAACACCTGTCAAAGGCTGCCTGGCACACAGCTGAGACACGCTGAAAGGGCCTGCTGTGGCGATGAGTAATACAGAAGACCACCCAGGAGCTGGGGTACAGGTTGCCCTGGGAAACTCCTCTGGGAGAGCAGAGACAAGTTTCAGTCGTACCCGTGTAAAGACAGCGACTTCGTGCATTCTGACTCAAGTGCATTTCAGCTAGTGCTCCTGCTACACCCCTGCACAGACTGTTCACCAAGAGCCAGAGTGGTCCCTTTGCAATGAATATCCGTGCCTGTCACATCCCGACTCAAACCGCCCCCCACCCCTGGATGGTTTTCATCACACATTGTTCAAAATCAAAAATACTTACCATGAGCAGCAAATCCCGATGTAATGTGGGCCGCAGGTCTTTTGTTTACCTCATATCCTGCTCCTCCTCCCCTCACCCACTTTATTCCAGCCGGCTACCTTCTTTTGTCTTCCTCAAATTTGCCAAAGATGCATCCTCTCCAGGACCTTTGCTCCTGTTGTCCCCTCTGCCAAGAATGCTTCCCTTCTCTCCCAGGTATTTCTTTTTTTTTTTTAAGTTTATTTATTTATTTCCTTAGAGAGAGAGACAGCACATGCAAGTGGGGGAGGGGCAGAGAGAGAGAGAGAGAGAAAGAGACTCCCAAGGAGGCTCCATGATGTCAGCATGGAGCTGGACGTGGGGCTCAATCCCACAAACCGTGAGATCATGACCTGAGCGAAAATCAAGAGTCAGACCTTAACCAACGGAGCCATCCAGGTGCCCCCTCGTTTTGTTTAAGTTAAAATAAATCAAAAATAAATAAGTAAATGAACAAACAAACAAACAAATACGGCAATGCTTCTCAATTGAGTACACACCAAATCACTTGGGGATATTGGTAACATGCAGATTCTGACTTAAGTGACCTGTCCTGGAGCCTGAGATTCTGTTTCTTACAAGAATCCGAGTGGTACCAATGTTGAGGATCTGCAGACTACACTTTAAGTAGAGAAGTTTCAAAGGTCTGTTTAGATTTGGCCAGGTGAATAAGGATGGGAAGGGATTCAGACCATTGGAGGCCTCACCCAAGGTTGTCCCTGCCAATTGGGGCAAGATCTGGTTTCTTAGTTGCTAATGCTACGTTTAAAAAGGTCCCCACTGCCCAAAGCTGCTGCCCCTGTCTTGGACGCCTGGAGGAAATGAAGTCAGGGAATGATTTGGGAATTCATATGATATATAATTTACCAAGCCAGGATGAGAATTACTCAGGTTGAGCATGAGAGTTAGACTGCCAGAACTTCAGTCCCAAAGTCAGGGCCTCTGCTCCATATACCTTGCCCCCTTTCTTCCAGACTTGCCCTCTAGACTTGGAAGTTCCCTGGTTGGCATATGGCTTTCAGGGTCTAGTTAGGCCAATCTAAGTGGTTATCTTGCAACTCACCTCCTTCTTCCCCATCAGTAAGAAGATTCTGAAGCTTGCAGTGAGGGAACACTGGAGGATTTATGAAGGTTTGTCCCCACAAAGAGTGTTCGGGGTCCCAGACAGGCACTTATGTTCAAATTATACACATAACATGTTTGGGACTCCATACATCACAACAAGGCAAAGAAACCTATTTGAGAGAAAGGCTATGGGAAGAAGTTGATGTGAGCGTACCGTCCATGTGCCAGGCATGGGCTGCTGATGGTACAGTAAGCACATATGTGGACAACAGTGAACAAAAGATAATGCCAAGACACAGAAATCACATCAAGGAGCATGAACTTTATTCTGAGGGCAAAGGGAGCTGATGTAAAGTTTTGAGTCCCAAAGTAACAAGGCAAGAGGTGATTTGAGAGTGTCCACTCTGGACACAGAGCAAAGGGAGGGTTTAAGGGCAGCAGGACAGTTAGCGGTTTCTTACATCATTCAGACAACAAGTGATACAGACCTAAACTAGGGGGATTTCAGTAAGAACTTAAGTTTAGGGACACCTGAGTGGCTCAGTCAGTTGAGTGTCCAACTTCGCCTCAGGTCATGATCTCGTGGCCAGTGAGTTTGAGTCCCGTGTCAGGCTCTGTGCCCCATCAGGCTCAGCCTGCTTCAGATTCTGTGTCTCCCTCTCTTTCTGCCCCTCCCCTGCTCACGCTCTGTCCTCTCTGTCTCTCAAAAATAAATAAACCTTAAAAAAAAGAATTTAAGTTTAAACAGGACATGGAGATTAAAAGTGGGGAGATGTGGAGAGAGGAATATAGGCTAATTCTCTGATTTAGGTCTCAGGTAACACAATAGGTAGCAGTGCTATGAAAAAAGACTGTACATACACACACCCCAAAGTTAGTGTGTGCTTGGTCTGGGGCTTACAGAGAAAGACGCTTGGTTCACTTTGGGGCATGGTGATTTTCAAGTGGCCAGAGAAACACCAATCGAATATATAAATCCAAAACTCAGAAGAGACGTCATGGCTGGACACAGATTTGAGCGTCATCACAACACAGGTGGACATTAAAATGATGAGCATAGATCATCTTTCCCAAGGATAGTGTATAAGAAGAGGAAGTCTATGAGCCAAAGACAAATGCCAAGGAGGAGAAGGAAGGATGTTTGGAATGAAGTGAGGTACAAGCACAGTCGAGAGAAAATATTGTCAAGGAATGAAGGGTTTCAAGAACCAGTGGTGGTCAACATCATCAAGTGGGGGGCCCCAAAATAGGAATAACAAAAGTTCATTAGATATAGCTATTAGATCGCTGGTGACCTGATAAGTAACTCTTTTGAGAGTTGGGGGTCAGAGTCAAATTACAAGAGATTTGAAGAATAATGAAAAATAAAGTAGAGAAAGTAAATTTAGTCACTTCAAACAAACATGATGAGAGGGAAAAATGAGGCAGGACAGTGGTTCGAGGAAGAGAGGGTTCATGGGAGGTTTGAAGACTTTTTTATCTCTTTAGTTTGTGTGGTCTATTTTGGAATGGGAGCAAATTTTCTACTTCCATATAGAAGAAATTTGAGTTTGAAAGAATTTGTAAATTCCGGGGCTGGCGTCTGGCCTCTGGGAGATAACTTTTGATCCATAGTTGTAACACATACACATACACACACATACACACACACAGTTATCACATAGTGATATGCACACATATGCATCAAACTTATGTCACATAGTGATAACGCAAAGACACATGCCAAAATTAGTTTGACACTATAATTTTTTTAAGTTTATTTATTTATTTTTAGAGAGAGCACACATGAGCAGGGGAGGGGCAGAGAGAAAAGAAGAGAGAGGATCTCAAGCAGACTTCTTGCTGCCAGCACAGAGTCCGATGTGGGGATCGAACCCACGAACCTTGAGATCATGACCTGAACCAAAACCAAGAATCGGACGTTCAACCAGCTGAGCCATCCAGGTGCCCCTGGACTAAATTTTTAAAGTTCTTGAGTTTATCCCAATTTAAAGTTCTAATAAGATAAAACAGGAAGATTACTTGAGTAGAGAATCAAAGATTCAAGGTATAGTCCTGGCTCTTCTTCCAAATGGCCATGTGACCTTTGTGTCAGTCTGTCCCTCTTATAGTCAGTAACCTTACCTGAGAAATTAGACAGATGTACTGGATTGGAAATGGCATCCTAAATACCAGCTCTGATGGATGGATGCAGGCTTCTCGGCATGCCATACTGAAGATGTTTCTGAGGCTGTGTCTAAGCTTAGCAAGCAAGACTGTTATAATAGACCAGCACTGTCCGTCATGGGCAGGAAAATGGTAGTGTTAGTGTTTACCATTTCTAAACTCCTGAATTAGAACATTCCGTGATTCATTAAACACATTATGATCCTGTCATACATTATGACTTTGGCCCAGTAAAATGCTCTGTAGCCATTTTTACCCCTTATTTAGTCCAAAACCCATTATTTTTTTTTTTACTAAGGAATTGAATGGATCTAACATCACTATCTCTATGGTTCTTTTCAGAAACTAGGCTTATTCTTTTCTGTTTATCTTTCTAATAGGCTTCTATAATAGCCATACCATTTAGGGAAATAAACCATTGCTTGTAAAAACTGACTTCAGATATTTAGAACTGCATTGTTTACTGACTCCACAAAGCTCCAAAAATGGTCTAGAGCATTTTAGACTATGATGGAAATTATTTTCAAGTCAGATCTACTGGTCCTTTCTTGCTAGATTCAAATGTCATATTTACAGCATTTGCGATACCCAAATGAGGGTTCCAACATCCTGACTCTTACATCAGGGTCCACTGCCCTACAAGTGTCATCAGAGAGATGTATGGCAACCAGTTCTCTATAGCACAATAATAGAAGATCCCCCCCCAACCACCCCCAAGCTCTTGAGTATATATATCTCTTTTCTGATTGTCTACCATAAATACAGCTCTGCTTACACCTTCAAGTGGACTCAGGCCCTGCCACTGACATGTGGCACTTCTATCTGGGGGCCTGTAACTTCTGATAATACTATCTGCCTGTGGTACTGTCGGGAGGCTCGCACAAAATATAAAGGAAAGCATTTGTAAGGTCTCAATGTTCATAAATGGTATTATTACTGTTTTTACTCTCTTTCCTGACGGAGGCCCTCAATAGGGAACGATGAGAATGTTTTATAACTGCATGTATCACTGGTACTTGGTCAAAGAACCAGAGAGGCAATTCACAGGGCTTTCAGCAAAACACCCTCAAACTCAAAAGTTATTAGTCCACGAGGCCAGGGCGCTTTGCCATTAATATATCCCTCTTTATTGTGGTGAGTATTTTTATTGGTAAGAAAAGTTGATTTAATATAAAAACCTAGTGGTCCCCTACTCCTTCCATTGTGAGTCTGTCCCCCTCAGGGGCAACTAGGCAATCTTTGGCTCTCTGTAAACATGGCTTCTGTCTCATTTGTTCTTTTATCTCCTAAAGGAACTCTGCCGCCCTGCGTGCTGCTTCCTCTTCCCCTCCCTTCTTCTCTGAGGTTGCTTCCATATCATCGCCTTTTCTAGCATTTGGAGATGGTCTCGAGCTAGTCATCCATATTACCGCTGCAATTATCCTCGGGGCCTACTGTACTACTAATACATTACAAGGTTCTGCCAACTCATTTTTTTATTTCAAAGCCATCATTCTTGCTGCTGTCTGGCTTCTTTTTTGATTTTTGCCTTCCTGTAAGCAAGCTTACTTTTGATATTTATTGTCTTATCTCATCTTTAATCTTGTGTTTCATAGAGCCCAGGCTTAATTGGATTTTATTGAAAGTACAAGCAGATGCTGCCTTAAATTACTTTTGTTTCCTACGGTAAATCTTTTTTCAAGTATGTCCTTCCTTTGCCTCCTATGAACCCTGTTCTTCATTTATGCTTCAATGTCTTTTCATAGGCCCCAAGCTGGTACGTGTGGGTTTCTTTTTCCCCTCCAGCTTATCCATACCCAAAAATGAGAATTCTACACAGGCCTGGAATCTCCTCCAGAAACAGGTGCAATGAGATACTAAAAATGGGATACTTTCTCAGTATCAGTGAAAACCCCCATATTAATAGGGGCAACTAGGACCAGATATGTAATTTTCTGGACCCGATCTGAAGTGAAAAGACAGAGCCCCTGGTATACAAATTATTAAGAAGTTCAAGATGGTGATAGTAGAGAATTCACCCAAGCACAGGGCTAATTGTGAGTGAAGGATTCTATGTAACTGTAAAGCTCGTACACCCGCGAAGCCAGCCCTGGGAACAGTGATCCCCACCATCCAAAGTGGGGTGCTGGACCACCAAGTAGGACTTATAAGGAAGGGTATGCAAACTGGATTTTCAAATCTCAACCCCTCACCCACATAAAAGGTGTAAGAGGGTTGAATTGAAGCAGCTGACAAGTGAGTTGGAATTTGAAAGATTTCTCCAGAGTGAGGTATCAGGGTGCTGTGAGAACGCCCCTCCTAAATGAGTGTGGCTTTGAGGACAGCCCTTGAAGAGTTTTACATGAGGAGGGGGTCTAGGAGGGTGGTGAGGGAGCAGCCTCATTCTCATCCAGAGCGATTCAGTAGAGTGTGCTCAGGAAGAAATGTCTAGGAATCTACATGGATGCCTCTGGAAAAGAAAGTACCAGCTTTGAATGTCTGCCAAGCCAGAAGAGCACCAGATCAGGGCCATAGCAGTCAAGGATGCCCTTTCCTGCCCCTGCCTCCTGGTCTGGGTGTAGAGTCTGAGGAAGAAGCAGAGCAAAGAGAGAAGAAAAGCTTTATATTGAGATTTTGATTATTACTCTGCACTGAAATGAGACTGCTCTGGGACGCTAAGTGATCTGGCCATTTCTCTTCTCTGAACATAACTGCAGCCACCAGTAGCTCACCACAGACTGAGTGGAAGAAGCCACAGAGCAGGCATGCACAGAGTTGCCGTGTAATTGGATCTCAGCAAGTTCTGCTTATTTAAATGCACAGAATTTGTGTCTCTCTTGTGGATCTCTTCAAGTTACTCTCGTTTGCTGAATAGAGACCTCTCGCTGAATCTTCAGATGTGCACCAGTTGCCTTTTTCATGATCCAGCATCGCAAAGGGAGCAGGAGGAAGCAGGGCTTCAGGCAACTTCACTCAGTTTGGTGCACCTGCAGCTCCAGGTGCCAGGCGTAGTGATAAAGGCTCTTCTGATGCCTCACATCCCCAATCCCCCATCACCCTGAACCCAAAGAACCTGCCGATTTGAGAAGTTGTGCCTGCAAGCCTTCCACTCAGGAACAGCTTCCTCCAATCCCATTACTGGAAGCTAAACAGAAGGGTGCTGCTGTCCACCCTGAGTAGAAGCTTCTGGGCACCTCTGGGGAACCACCACTCAGGGTGACTTGAGGCTCTTTTGCAAATATTTCACTGATCAAAACATTTCTGCTGCATTCTGCCTCAGCTGGCCTCTGCCTCTAGCCCCAGCTCTTGCTTCTCTAAGCTAGAGCCTACTGGAGAGCTTGGATAAGGCAGTAGATCCCCATCCTGACTGTACCTCACAATCACCTGAGGAGCACTGAACATTGTAAACACCAATGGCTGGGCCTCCCCCAGACCAACTGCAATCAGCCAACTGGGGAGCGAGGCTCAGAAATCTAGGCTTACATTGCTCTCCAGGCAATTCTAATGTGCAGGGCAACTCACAGGCTATTCCATTTTTTGCTCAATTCAGTCTCATCTTGCAGAAATTCCTCATAGCCTTTGGCATGTGGGTGACAATGTTTCCTATTTTTCAGTGCTGACACGGGTTTTTCTCATATTATTATATTGAGATCAATTCAGATTTGTCTGCAATACAAGGCAAACTCTCCTAACTGTCAGAGTTAGGAAATAACTGTGTAACATAAGGAAAATATGAAATCTTCCTCCACAGAGCTTGTAAAAACAAGCCAGAGTCATCTTGTTTTCTGCAGCTCTTTGGGTGAACAGTTACCAGGCTCGGGTCCTTTCTTGTGCTGTGGATTTACACTGTAATCTTAATCAATCATAGTAAGAGTCCCTCCATCATGAAAAATTCTTCATGGGCAATCCTTTCTTAGTGAAGGGGCATAAATGAAGGGTTGTCCCTGTGCACAATACGCAAACAAATCTGGACACCTCTGCAGTACAAATTCCTCATCTCTCCATAATTGCAATATTTTATTGATGCTTGATTTTGAAAAACACATTGTTTACTCTAAAGGTAAATTCAAGACTGCCAGAAAATGTAGACCTTCCCTCCGAGGGATAAAATTGATCATTATGTCTATTCCATGCAAATTTAAATATTAAAATGTAACGATCACAAAATGCATTGGATTATATTCAGCCTCTAACTTGTCTTTGTCCATTACCCTGAGCATCCGCAATTATTGTCACTCGTGCCTTAATAAGCTCTCACTTTTGTCCACTCTTTGGGCAACCGAGCATGCATTTCCTCTAAGACTTTGCTCATTTACCTGCAGAGCATGCAATGGACACTGCACTGTTTCAGATATCTGGCTTCTTCATGCAGGCCTTCTCTACCCCAAGTATAGCAAGCAGATTGCTCTGCTCCTTTACTATCCTGAGCACTATCCAGGTGCTGAACACAAGAGGCCGTGAATAAATGATGAAACCAAGTTTTAGCTTAGAGCTTGCTGTGCTTCATTTGCATAACTATAATGTCAGATTCATTATTCATGAGCATATGCTACAATGGCCCTCCCCTTATAGCTCAATCCTCCACTGCTTCTGAGTCTCAGATGTGTAAGATGAACCATCTCTCTTGCAGCTTGGAGCAATTTCTCCTTTCTGAGTGCACAGTGGAGTGATGGCCCTATTTTTTATGCAAGTGTGGATCCTTGGATGCATAACATTTACAACCTAACATAAAATAAAACTGAAGGTTTTGATACTGAAAGTCGTAAGCATATTGGGTCAACAAAAAAAATAAAACTCAGGGACTCCCTGTAGAATTCTGGTGGAGGGAAGCGTTGGTCTATTTGTCAACAGAAGTAAATTATGATGGTGTATTGTAGGAGGCATGCTGGGAAGGCTTTCCTAACCAAAAATCTCTCCCCCGCATGGGTGTCTCTCCTGCCTGAGATTCTACCGTTTAAAAATTTCAGGAAACAGTGTCTCTTGGAAGGAAAATATCCTTGGGAAGAATAGCATCCTGGGCACTATGATTTACTTAAGCAGATCTTTATCCTTTCTGTGAATAAGACAAGCCCACTCTTACATGGTGCTTCCTATGTGTCGAGCACTCTTCTAAGTACCTTCCACATACTAATTCATGTGATCCTTAAGATAGCTCTAGGATTGTAGACCATATCATTATCATCATCACCATTATCACCATCATCATGATCTCCATTTTTCAGATGAGAAAAGTGAAACATGGAAAGGTTGGATAACTTGCCTAATTCACATGCAAGAGTCGAGATTTGAACCCTCAGAGCTTAATTACAGAATCTGAAGGGAAGCACAGCACTACATGGCCTCTGGAGGATGACACATGTGTGAGGGATCTCTCTGGATGTGTGGAAATAACAGAAACAGTGGGAAATATTCTGAAAATAAGAGATGTGGAGGTGTGCTGGGTGTGGCAGGGGACGAAGCCCTACTGTTGCCTAGGATCTGTCCACCAACCCTATGACATTCATTCTCGTCTCCTTGCTGCCTTTCCTTTCTCTCCTGTACTCTCAGGCCTCCCTGCAGCAACTTGATACACCACGAATGCTCCTTCAAAGCCTTCACACTCACTGTTCTCTCTTCCTGGAATACTCAGAGATCCACATGATTCTCCGATTTACCTCTTTCAACTCTCACCTCATCAGAGAAGTCTTGTCTTGCCATCCAGTTTAACACAGCACGACATCATCTATCCCTCCAACCTCTCCAATTCTCTGTCTCCTTTCCCTGCTTCATTTCTTTCCACAGCACTTACCACCAGACATGTTATACAATTCCGCATTTATTTAGTAGCTGCCCTTACTACTTACCTGCCACTGGGATGTGAGTTCCATGAGAGAAAGAGCTTTGTCTTTTGGTTCGCTGCTATATTATCAACACCTAGAACCATACCTTCCACATTAAAAGCTCAATAGGCATTTGTTAAATGAATGGATGGGTGACCATGAACTACTTACTTTACAGTTCTTCCCAAGACAACCTCCAACTGGAAGATAAAACTTGAGACATCTTATAGGTCTGTCGTTTTATAGTTTGTTATATGTGTCTAGGGCTATAATTTAATAAGGCTCATTAAATCACTGATCTTCTTAGCAGGGACGAGTTTAGACCAGGTGTATTCTTAGATGGAGACCAATATAAATATAGTGACTGCATAACTGCATAAGTTTTTTGGTAGAGATGCTGATGTGTTGTTCCTAGCACAGATCCTGGAAGCATTAGGCATACAACCTAGGGGAGACAAAGTGAAAGACAGATTTGGTGTTGCAAAAATGACCGAAGTCTTGAGGTTTGATCTGGGTTCAAGTCCTGGATCTGCTGTTGATTGTTATATGACCTTGGGCAAATTAATGAACCTCATTTTTCTCATCTACAAAATAGGAAGATGTAGCAATATGGCAGCACTAACCTTACAGGGCTATTGGGAAGATCAAGTCAGACAATATAGGTGAAACTGTTTAGCACATGATAGGTTTCCTTTTTTATCCTGAATCTTCATGCAAAGATGGCATGATTTAGTGAGAAGTCGGAAGTACAGCATAACCAACACGACTCTTTGTTTAAATAGGAAAAAAGGGAAAAAAAACATAAAATTCACAAGCTCTCCAGCCAAGTCTAACTGATCCTCTTTTTTGTTTCCAACTGTTCCCATAGTTCTACTCTATTACTTTATTTAACAGATCATTAATGAAATTAATTTATTTACTGAGCTCTCACTAAATGCCAGGTGTCACCACTTAGTGATTGTGTCTATTAGCTCTCTTTTATGGTTAATACTTCACGGGTAAAGGATACCTTTGCAGTGCTTTCCTCATCCAGAATACAAACGTAGAATGAGAAAGCATTGGTAGTATGCAACCAGAGATGCTCTGGGTTGTATAAGGAGAACAAGGATACTTTATGTTACTCCTGATATAAACAACCAAAAATATCTTCAGAAATACTTTGTGTTTTCCGTATTAGAATAAATCTACGGGTAGCAAAGGGTGGATGATGCATCTGCAGCAGAGAGTAGAAATGAAATGATTGGTTTGGGCCCAGAGTCATTTGTTCTTTTAGTTTATGTATAATCACTGTCTACTTCCCTCATGGGACCATTAACTTCTACATGCATGGCCTCAAGTCTAAGAAAAGAAGAAACATTGCATGAAGTAAAGTCTTATTTTATTATTAATTAGTTCTCTCCAGGCTCAGGGGATGCTCTATGTCTTTCTGTTTCTGTTGTGGAACAGACTGTCTCAGGACTGTTATCTGACAGCCCTTCTTTTGGGCAGAACTGCATGCACAAAGAACTCCCATTCAATTCAAGGAGAGAGCTGCTCCTGCCAACACCAGGAAGAGATCACTGAAAATCACTGCAGAGGGAATAGGGGATGTGACACCTGCATTACACAGCACTCATTCACTTCCTAACGTCTGTGGATAATATCTCACCCGGGGTAGGCAAATCAGAGCTCCTTCTTCCTTCTGACCAACTCTAAGTTCAGGAGGTATTCTGGATAGTGTATAAAGTCAAATCCTTGTCTCAGGGCTTCTAAGTAGTGACAGAATTGCAACTAGATCTGAACCTTTTAAATCCTTGTCAATTTCTCTTTTTCACACTATCTTCCCTTTCACCCACACTGTGTGGTCCACATGTTGAGCTTTTGTGATTGTTTTTTTTTTCTGTGAAATGCAGCCCATAATTTGATAGGCCACCTTTCTTTGAGTGATACTTCTTTGAGGATGGTATAACTGTGAAGAGCACATAGCAAAATTGTTCTTAAGAAAAGTCCTGACGTAGATAGGATTTGTTCATTCTCATAATTCTTACAGTCCCCACTTGTATAATGGGAAAAGTGGAACAGTCTTAAGGAACTGGTGAAATGTGTTTCATAAACTAAGTGGAGAGTCAATTGATTATCGCAAAAGATTATCCATTTGTTCTAGCCAAAAAGCAATATTACTCCTTGATTGTAAACATTTATTTCATAAAAATTTTGGAACTTATATTGTTAATAGAATAGCAAGAACCCAGAGAATAGTTGCTTGATGGTAATAAATCTCATGAAAACCAAAAGAAGAAACGGAAAAAAATAATGCCCTAAGATTCCTTGGGGATTTTAATTTTACTGAATGAGCATTTTAGTAGCTCTTTTCAGAAAATGTAGACAACACATCTGCATTCCCATCAAGTTTGTAACCTTTATCCCTGTCCAAACGGAATGTGAACTATCTCAGAGATGTGGCTGTGATTTATAATTACAAAAAGAAAAAAAAAATCATTTAGGGGAAATGGGTCTGAATTATCAAGATATCTAAATACAAAATAATTTTAACCATGATATTATTTCAAATACATTACAAATAGGACTACCATCCATATCTTTCTACATGGTTGGTTTAATGAATGAATTAACTTATAATGAGCAGCACTCCTTGGCATTAAAAACAATTTTGTTTAAAATTTTAAAGTTTATTTTCTTAGTAAATAGACCCCATGAGCACCATCCCTCATATCACTATGAAAAACGAAAACATGTTACTGTTGGTCAGCAGAGCTGGGAGATATAAGGGTATGAATATAGAAAGGATATGGGTGAGAAAAAACATGTTGATACTTTATATTAGCAGTCCTTTGTTTCACAAGTACTTCAGTATCAATTTTCTTCCATCCCCTATAGAATTATCTCTGAATCTTATTGTTGGTGCTTATATCAAGGAGATTTAACAGTATACAAATTTAATTTGTATATTTGTATATTTGTTAATTTAACACTTAAATAAATGTTTATTTAAGTTCTCAGAAAGTAAAATTCCTAAGAAAGCATCAATTTTCATTCACAAGGGCCCAAACCCGCTCTAGTCTCTTGGAATACTTGCTCTTGGGATGCTTCCTCTGAGACTTAGCTACCATACTGAGGGAAGTCATGGAGAGGTACTCCAGTCTACAGCTACTCCAGACTCCAGGCTACAGCTGGGTGCTCAGCGACAGTCAGCATCAACTGCCAGCCATGTAAGTGAGCCATGTCGGATGTCCAGCACAGACAAGCCGCCGGAAGACCACGGTCTCAGACAATATCCGACAGCACCTGTGTGAGAGACCCTATGCAAGAACTGTCCAGATGAAACTTGTCAAGCCACAGAACTGTGATAGATAATAAGAAATCATTGACTGAAGCCACTACATTTTGGAGTGGTTTTTTGTGCAGAAATAAGTCACTAGAAGAATCCCTATGATTAGGATTTGGTCCTGATTTATCCCTTTTAGTTCTTTGCTGCTGGATCTAGAGTAAGTCTCTGAAACTGCTTGTTTAATGTCTAGAAATTTTCTGATTTGTAACTAGTCCCATCTACTTCCCTGTCCCACACTCTTCCTCCCCCCACAGCTGAAACCACTGGACATACACTATAGCTCAACCTACTGTATGTTCTGAAACCAAATCATCTTTCTGGACCTCTTAAATCTGAACTCCTAGTCTTGTTGGCTCTCTATCAACAAAGCTTCCCCCAGTGGTTCTCAACCCTGACTGCACATTGGGATCCTTTGGGAAGTATTTAAAAATACATGGTTTCTGGCTCCCACCCCCAGAGATCCTCATCTAGTTGGTCTAGCACATGGCTTCTCTACACTGGTACTCTTGACATTTGGGGCCAGATAATTCTTTGTTTTGAGGGGCTGTCGCCATATTGCAGGATGCTTAGCAGTATCCTGGCCTCTACCCATTGGATATCAGGAGCATTCTTACAGTACTGATGACCAGAAACATCTGCAAATGTTGCTAAATGTTTTCTGGGGGGCAGAGTCACCCCTGGTTGAGAATCGCTAGTATGGGGTTCAGCCTGGGCATCAGGACATTACCAAATTCCACAGATGATTCTAACCCACAAAGTTGAGCAGTACTGATCTAGAATAGTGCTGCTTTTCACACTTAAATATGTATATGAATCACCTGGGGATCTTGTTAAGATGCAGAACCTGATCCAGTAGGTCTAGGGTGGGTCCAGGAGTCTGCATCTAACAAGCTCCTACTTGATTGAGATGTGGCTCTCAACCCATTCATTGCGTAACAGGAAGTAGACTTGCCTGAGGGCTCTACTTACACTTAGCACCTTCACCTGAATACCCCAGGGCCCTTATCCTAACTGCTCCCAGAGAAAACTGGTTGATTGTAAACAAGGCACCTGTACACTCCACAGTAGGCAAAGATGCCGGAAAACATGGTAGCAGAGAAATTACTCCAAGTGAATTATTCACTTCTTAAGGATCAGTGTGCAGACTACATATTGCATTTCACCAGGGTAGAAGGTGCCAGTAGATGAGGGGAAAACTTCCCTACAGTTTGCTGCTTGCTGTTGCCAAGGAAGAAAGCCAAACAATGCCTTGAGCTGCCAGCCTTTTTCAATAATACACTTCACATTGCCAGCAGGGAGAAAGGCTGTGTGTGGGATGGAGATTCCCCCCGCTGCCCGAGCCCACCCTCAGCTCTCCTTTGGCAAGTCTGCCGCTTTAATGTTATATCACAGGGGTTAAACAAATGAGGCAAGAGGGCAGATTTTTAGTTTGAAAAGGGATTTCAAGAAGTCAATTCTAGTCTTTACAGGACAGAGGTCAAGCTACAATCGAGTCAAGACAGACTGGCCTTCTGGAATTTACACAGAACTGTGGAAAGGTTACGTCTCCCTCCACTCAGGATACAGGTACGCAGACGTTTGTACGACTCTGTTCTGCTTTGGCTTTTGTCCAAGAGAAATGCTCTCATTTCATCTTGGTGGTATTTATTTGCACTAAAATTACTTCAGAAGTATATACACTCTCACCTGTAAATTTAGCTAGGAACCTGACAATACTAGCGGGTAAAGAGTCTTCTGGGCATATTATTTAAATCCTACTGGCTCCAAAGGCAGAAAAGGCATCTCTCTGTTTGGGAACCTACAGTGAAGTGCCAGCCTACCTATAGACTCTCTCTCAGTGTCTAATGTGCAAAACCACTGTACTTGGCACCTAGGAAAACTGGGGGGAAGGGGGGTGAGTTGACTGCTCAAGGAAACAATTCTAATTTTAGAGCATGCTTTGAGTGTAGAAACTGTAAGAGAGAGTTCTTCTCTTCTACTTTTCTTCATGTCCCTAAGAGGCAATTCTAAACAAACTTCAAGTACACGATCACTACTTAATTCTGAATAGATCATGGCCTCTATAACCCATATTTGCTTCCAGGGGGTTGACAGTGAAAGCAAGCTCAAGGTCCTGTTTACCTCTGTTTCTGGAAACCTTATACCCAATCAGGCTCATTGGTTCATGGCTGCATCTCCCCTTGACTGTATCCTAGTTCCTCTTAGATTAGGGAATAATAAACTGTAGACAGAGGGATTAAAGTCTTCAGGGACATCTGGCAATGTGTGGAGACATTATTGGTTATCACAGTAATGACTAACAGTTGTTCCTGGAAGCTCATGGATAGAGGCCCCAGATACTGCTACATGTGTGACATACACAGGACAATCCCCCACAACAAAGAAGGATTGGAACCCCAAATATCAATTTGCTGCTGTTCAAAAACCCTGTCTTAGATATTTGGAAGCTCAAAAGACTCCCAGGTAAAGTCTTCTGGAGACCGCAGACCTCATCTCACCACCTAAGGAAGTGAAGAAGTTGAGAAAGGACTCCTATAAGGAATTCCTGTCCTTCCCCACAAGGATGGAGACCTTCCCACCCTGCTCCTCTCTCTGCTACCCCAGAAGGGAACAGTGCCTGACACATGGTAGGTGCTTAAAATAAAGATTTGCCAAAGAAAGAAATCACTCCCACCCCTAAATTTAAGGGTGTCCTCATAACGGAGAGGAAGAAAAGAAGTCATAGTGGGGACTTTTTCAGGCAGTGCATAGAGGACTGGGGTGCTCCTTAAGCTTTAACGTGTAGGTGAATCACCTGGAGATCTTGTTAAAAATGCTGCCGCTGATTCACCAGGTCCAGGATGCAGCCTGAGAATCTGCACTGTCTGCTGGATTCCAGGTGGAGCTGGTACTCCTCAGGTCACACTTCCAGCAACAAGAGTAGACTTTCTCAGCCCCATGTCCTGTTGCAGAAAACATTGAGGATAATAAAATCTCTGCAGTGCCCACTTGGAACACTTGTTGTGATGACTAAGTTAAAAGAATATATCTGTCCTGACATGATCTGGAAACTTGAGAGGCTCTTCGGAAATTCCAGAAACTAAACTCTCCCACTTTTCAGTGAGGAAACAGAGGCCCCAATTCACCTTAACTTGCGCAAGGTCACAGCGGTGATTGGCTGCAAAGTCTGAGCCAATCCCCCACTGGGACTACCCAGGCAGCCATCTTTCCCCCCTCTGTGAGCCGGGCTGTACACACTGCCTGCGGCCTAGCACTGGCCGTTGTTTACTTGTCTCTGCTTTTCCCCTCACGGTGCTGTACAACGCCTTGGCTGAAAATGAACCCAGGGCCACTCCTCCAAGTCTACCTGCCACTCCCTCTGTATCCGATTGCCACAACCAGTGAGATTGGCCGGCTGTTGCCACATCCCCAAAATCAATGGTTCTACTCCCCTGCTCCTTTTCGTGCATCACAATGTGCTTATACTGGGTGCTCCTCCCCTGATGTATGAGGGAAGCACAAACCAAATTAACCACAGGCAAAGAGAGCAGTTAGCCTGGTGCCAAACAACAGAGCAGGCACTGAGCTGGGACTAAAATCGCATTTCAATTCCCCGTGCGTTCTCCACACCTCCTTCAGGAGGAGCACGGCGCTCACTGTTTACACCAAGCCCTCATTAGTCCAACAGCCTGTTGTCTTAATACTAAAAACCTACTCATCAATAGCAATTTAGGTGAGGGGAAATTATATTTAAAGAGAAACATTCTATCATTTATATGTTCGCTTTAAGAATCTTACCCTCCAATTGTCTCGAAATAATCTTGACTCTGCTTTTCTTCTCCTGCAAAAGTGGATAATGCTGTCCTGAGAAACCGAAGTTGTATTCCTGTCCTGTCTTTTCTTGCCACCCAGTGGAAGCATCACTCTGAGTCTCATGGATTTTAAGTGCCATCTAGTGGTAAGTCTTCAGATGTTAAAAATAATGCAATGAACTGTAATGTGGCAAGCGTAGTCAGGTCTCAAGATGATGGTGGCATCATCTCTTTACCTGAGAATCATAAGATCTGCCATATGTGAATTACCAATATTCAACAATTTTGTATATATTTTTTCAAATAATTCTGCATATCAGTTTGAGCATCACTTTTTAAGAACTCTAACTTCGGGGCGCCTGGGTGGCGCAGTCGGTTAAGCGTCCGACTTCAGCCAGGTCACGATCTCGCGGTCCGTGAGTTCGAGCCCCGCGTCGGGCTCTGGGCTGAGGGCTCAGAGCCTGGAGCCTGTTTCCGATTCTGTGTCTCCCTCTCTCTCTGCCCCTCCCCCGTTCATGCTCTGTCTCTCTCTGTCCCAAAAATAAATAAACGTTGAAAAAAAAAAAATTTAAAAAAAAAAAAAAAAAAGAACTCTAACTTCTCAGTGAAAAAGCTTTCAAAAGATCCTTATCATTTGTTTTTCTATTGTATGTTAGGCACAAATTGGAGCATCCTGCATACATTTTTAATTTGGAAGGCAGGGTTTTTTTTTTAACCAAAAAATAAAAATAGCAGCTTAGCCCTTCTGAGTACCTTTCACTGGTATTTTCTATTTGCTTTGACAATTCTATCCACTTTTTCCATCATAGAGAAGAGCAACACAAGTCAGGATTTCATTCTACAGAGAGACAAAAAAAAGTCTCTAGTCCCTCTTCTTTGGAGAAGAGGGAAACTGGAAAGACCGAATGTCCCTTCTCTTCATCCAGCCACATGAGCCCTCAGTATCTGCTCCTCCCTAGCTTTCGAGCCTGCTGACCCACCATCTGCACTTAGGTGAATCTGGCTTAGTGCTATGTGATTTTGGCTCCTTTGTCCATTTTCTGTACAATGGCAGACAAACCCATGGGGATCAGACTTTAAGGAATGTGTCTACAGCTTACCACTAGATCATAAAAGGGTTAAAGTTATGACTTAGATTTCCAGCTCCTGGTCTAATGCTTCCTCTTCAAGATCAAAAGAAGTTGTGGCAGACATGCACTTACAAGAGTAAACCCCAGGTCCTCAGAGTAAATATGTACAGATGAAATACAGCCAGAGAGATATGAAAACAGATGGCCCTCCAATAGCACAAATGGAAAGTTCAAAAGGAGTTTTTATTAAAAATGATTAGATATCTTTGAGCAGCAACTACTATTAAATGCTAGCTCACTACAATTTACTTCACTTTGTTTCTGATAACATTTGTTTTTCTGAATCAAAATGTTAACTATAGAAGATACAAAGCATAAAGTAAAATATAAGCTATCCTTCGTACATCCTGTAGATGTGGCCCCATTAAATTCCCTTGTGTTGTTTTCCTGTAGATGTCTAGGTATAGAGATTGGGAATATGTGTGTGTGTGTGTATATATATATATATGTACGTATATATATATATATATGTATATATATGTATATATATATACATATATATATATATACACGTATATATATATATACAGATTCTCAGGCCACACCCTAGACCTGGTGAATCAGAGACAGCATTTTTAACAAGATCTCTAGGTTATTCACCTATGCATTAAAGCTTGAGGAGCACCCTGGTGCTCTACGCACTGCCTGAAAAAAATCCCCACTATGACTTCTTTTCTTTCTTTCCATTATGAAGTCACCCTTGAACTTAGGGGTGAGGTTGATTTCTTTCTATGGTAAATCTTTATATATATAAAGAGAGAGAGAGAGATTAGGATTATATATATATATATATATATATATATATATATATATATATGTTTTGTCAGGTGGATTGTTTTCATTTAATGATATATTATGAGCATCTTCCCATGTCATTAAATATATTCACAACATCAAAATATATTTTATGAATGCATGATATTTACTTTAACCAATACTTATTGACAGACATTAGATTGTTTCTAAATTCTTGCTTGAATAGCTAAATAATTCTGAGATGAACTACCCTGTATACAAATAAGACAACTGGAAATATTTATTAGAAATTGACTTCTAGAGGGGCATCTGGGTGGCTCAGTTGGATAAGCATCCGAGTTCGGCTCAGGTCATGATCTCATGGTTCATGGATTCAAGCCCCATGTGGCGCTCTGTGCTGACAGCTCGGA
Source organism: Lynx rufus (assembly GCF_022079265.1). Lineage (NCBI taxonomy): Eukaryota > Metazoa > Chordata > Mammalia > Carnivora > Felidae > Lynx > Lynx rufus. The sequence goes on along the minus strand of NW_025814896.1, from coordinate 92,168,620 downwards.
GCCTGGAGCCTGCTTCAGATTCTGTGTCTCCCTCTCTCTCTGCCCCTCTCCCACTTGCACTCTGTCTCTCTTTCTCAAAAGTAAATAAACATTAAAATAAAATTAAAAAAGAAATTAGCTTCTAGAGCTTGAATCGCTGGGTCAAAGGATGTGAATGTGTTTAAGTCTTGTGATACACAACAACTATTCTCTACAAATGCCACCATCAATTAGTACTCTAACCAGGCCTTGTAAGTGTACATCAATGACATTTTCTTGGAGGAGGAAATCCCTTACCTCATCAGGGTGTCTCCTTAAGCATACAATATGCCTATTAAACATTTCAACCTTTTGGGGCACCTGGGTAGCTCGATTGGTTGACCATCCGACTTCGGCTCAAGTCACGATCTCAGGGTTCATGAGTTTGGGCCCAGTATTGAGCTAGCTGCTGTCAGTGTGGAAGCTGTCAGCCCAGAGCTTGCTTGAGATCCTCTGTCCCCCTCTGTCTCTGCCCCTCCACTGCTCACACTCTCTCAAAAAAAAAGAAACCTTTTAACATCAAGGTGTATGTTTTCAGGTCTTCTGATCTTGAAACTGTAAGCACCTCCATAATTCAGGTCTCTCACAAAGTATATGTAAGATAATCACAAGTGCATCCCCGGTCTCTCAAGGAAATAAGAGAAATTTTTGTTGTTCTGTCTTCTACTTATCTACGTAAATCTGTGTAAAATTCTGTCCAGACTTTGTAGTCCCTTCTTTTCATGTAATGCTACCTTACATGCATGTAAGTCTGATAAGTATTAAACGTATGTTCTCTCTCTCTCTCTGTCTTGTCCATATTGGTACAAAGGGGTCTTTAGTTCATGAGATTGTTCTGTTTTCCTAACAACCTTGTGAGAAGATCTATGTCCCACAAATCAGAGATTCTGTGGACGTGGCTTCCTGGTAACAATAGTAATGGCAGACAATGTCAGACAGGAATATTCCATCTGAATTTACTTAGTAGAATGTCTTACCAAAAAAGAGAATAGTTAACAATTGACAAATTCTAAAAACTGTGATCAGGTTTCCCTGACTTCTTATACATTATTATTTTCTAGATAACTGGTGGCATTCCTTGATTCTTTTTCATGAAGAAAACCTAGAAATATTTTTAAAGTATGTACCAAAGCCATTATTCATATTGGTAAATTCTACTGCAAATTTAAAAAAAACTCTCTAAAAAGCAGGAAACAAACCAAAACAAAACCTATCACTGCAAGTTTGCCTTCTCATTCCTGTTTAAGTTTCCTTCAGTAATCAGGGGAAGCTCATCAGTTTTGGCTGAATATTAAATTAGGGCAGTAGTCAGGACTTCGGCTGAAAACTTCCATTTTCTCTCTTCTCCAAAACTGTCAGGGAGGGTTTTCAATTCTGAATGCAAACAAAATAATAAAATGTATTATTCTGATTGAAAATGACTAAATTCACATTGTAATTAGGCTTAACATTATAAAAGTGGCAATATGACTATTTGATTTAGGAAGAGATGGCAATTTCATATGGCACAAACTAATAGAACAATTTATAATTACCAAATCATAAGTAATAGATCACTAGAACCAAATATTCAGAGGTATCACTACAGTGGGTTCTGGTGGTTGCTGCCAGACCCTCATTGAAGATACGTTGCTGACCGTGAACCAAGAATGGCTGGAGGAATGGTGTCTCCAAGACCATGGACTCAGCCTTCTTTATCTGGCATCATCTTCCAATCTGATCCTGTGTCTGTTAGCAAATGACTAGACTAGGATCAAAAAAAAATCATCAGAGTTGGGAGCAGAAACTTCAGATTTTCCTCTTGGTCCCATTGAATGGAAGAGGAAGATTTCCCCAGTTCCATGGTAACAAAGGAGGCACCAGAGACTCATTCACTGAGATGCAGGAGCCTCCAGAAAGGGAGACACACCCCTTCATGAAGTTGGATTTTGAAACAGACTTTTGCTGATACACTCCCTGTGCCGATTTCAGCTAGAAATGAGAATCAGTGAGGAGGTAGCAGGACAAGGTGGGGGCCATAGGAGGAAAACCTATCAGTCTCATCTTCTGTCATGGCAAAGATAGGTCAGTTCCACTGGGTCAGGTGGACACATAGGCAAGTTGGCTTGACCTGAACTTCCTTATTCTTTAAGTAGAATCCTGGAACAAGAGACCCAGGGGTGGGAAGGGAGACAACTGGGAGGCAGGAACAGAGAAGTGGGATAGAAAAGCAGAAGCCAAAGTCACATCTCCTACAGAGGCAGCTGTGCGGTTTGCAGGCCTTCCTCCCAGGGCCTCAGAAGAACCTATATATAGGTCCCAAGAGAGAACAGCTCCTCCGTCCTTACACAGAGAGGCCTTACACCCTCCATCATTGTTTACTGGAGAAGCTGCAGTGTGCAAGAAGGGATTACAATTGCAAGCCAGTAAGTGTAAGGGCCTCTGCCTTTTACCCTCTTCCCTCCCCATTGTCCCAACCCAGAGAAGCTGGGAGAAGTACAGGAACTGCCACACACCTTCCCACTACAAATCCAGCCAGCCATAGATCAGGCATCCGCTGAGAATTAGATGAGATTGGAGTTGGACTGGTTTGGGTTTTAATATCTACAAGTACCTGAGAGGTAGTTAAGAGGCAAAAAGGGGAAATGCAACAGAGCATGATTAAAAGTAATGAGTGGAGAAACATATTTTCATGCTTGTATGTCACCAAGTTCAGATTATCCAATAGCCAGTTATTCAACAGTATCTGGACTGATGAATTAATTGAAATTTCTGGGTCTCTGTGGATTCATTTGATAAAAGTTCAGCTTTTACAGGATAATTGAGTTCAAAGACAAGGAATCACCGGTATCAAATATGAAAGAGATGAAAATGAACTTTCATTTAGAAGGAAACTCCATCAAATTAAGCTAAATATAATTTGTAGTTTTATGTTATCTCACTCCTGTCACATGCAATGCCTAAGAAGCAGAAATAATCAAATCCAACAGTATTATCAATGACTCAAAAATAATAATAAATGAATTTGATTTATTTAATTGGTGGGGTAGAAAGAGAATAAAGCTAGTTGGTTCTTGTATTCAAAAATATGTTAAATGAACTTTTGACTTTTCCGTTCTCTCAAAAATTCTGATTTACAATTCATAGATTATAGGGATACATTTATTCTAATATGGCTGCCTTTTAGAATTTGATTCCATGAAGTTTAAGAAATTGAAGCCAGATATAATGAGGCTACTTCCCACAGTGCTTTTCCAAGGTTATAAAATGTGTTAACTACTTTACTTTTCACCATAGGCCAGCCCACCACAAGGTAAAAATCAAATGGACATTATTTACTCATTATTAGAGACATGTCTTTTGTGAGAATCATTAAACCCAAATATTATTCTCTCTAGGTCATTAATTTGGAAATTTTCTTATGAATGATAATAATCTACTTAGCTTCCTATGAGACCTTGTAACTGTATTAGTTATTTTACTTTCTTTGCCTTGGGCATTTAGGATCTTAGAGTTTAATATCTCTGGAAATTTACGAAGCTTGTCTAAAGATATGGCCACAGTGGTTTAACTTATATGTTAAATAGCAACTAGATTATGGTTAATTCCTCATCTGTCCAGAACTTCTTGAACTTCAAATTGTCGCATTTCTACCAATTTTCTTAAGACAAATCTCTGTTCTTCAGACACTTGAGACAAGTGTGTTTCTTCAAAGCACTTTTAAAGTTCAAATATAGCACATTTATAACCATCTGCTTCTAGAAAACTTCAATGGATATTTCAAACATTAGCAAGTTTTCTGTCTCGTGTAGCTAGAAGCAATGTCTATGTGTCCTTTCAATAAGAAACAGGTAAAGCTCCTATTTATTCAGCAACATATAATTAATGGATAGGTGAGACAGGCAGGGAATTGACAAACTATACTGTTTATGGCATTAAATTTATAATTCTTTTCTTCACTTCCTCAAGGTTATCATTGTATTTTATAATTTTCTAACACTCTATTTTACTTTCAAGGAGCAGAAAACATTGACGTAACTACCCTTTGGATATGACCAGCTCTCCAATGCTGTTCCTGAACAGTAAAAGCCCAACATTTTGAGTTCTTTACAGCATTCTGCCTAAAAATGGCACAGACTGTGTACTGATTTTGCCATTCATTATGCAAGCCTCAAATTAATAAGATGGTGTTTTCTATAAATTATCTATAATTATAGTCTTTCACTAATCTAATTCAAATTGGGTTTATCCTATAGAAAGTACAAAATAGCTGCATTTTACTCTTCATGACAAACAAAGCAAGGTCCGATCTCTTTCCCAGATAAGCTAGAGCCCAGGTTGTTTAAGACTAAACTGAGTGTTCAAGAGTGTTTAAGAGTGTACTTCAATGGCCTCAGGTCTCAGGGCAAGAAACTTAGGGCTATATTCAGGGCAAATTTAAAAGCCAAACAGGGAGTCTTTTTGAGAGATCGATGCAAAAAAATTAGTGGGCAAAGAACTAAAATCCAGCAACAAGGCAAGAGGGACACCAAACAAAAATAAGGAAGTACCCAGGGGGTTGTTGAAGGAGGAGCCTAGATAAATCTCCAGGTACTGCACAGATCTACAGGCACTTTTATACAGCATCTACAGCCTTAATAAAAAATTGAGAGGCCTCACCAAAATATATCAGCATTCTTTTTTAAAGACAAGGCTCAAAAGTTCAGGGTAAATCCCAGCCTGGATTCTCTGGAGATGGCTCTAACCTAAAATCTTTGGGGTTAACTTTTCTCATGTGGAGTTTCTCTGCTGTTATGCACTGAATTATGTCCCCCCAAATTCGTATATTAACCCCCAATGTGACTGCATTTGTAGAAAGGGCCTTTGAAAAGGTAAGTAAGGTTAAGTAAAGTCATAAAGGTAGGGCCCTACTTCAATATGACTGGTGTCCTTATCAGAAGAGGAAGCGATGGCAGGGATGCATGCCCACAGACAAAAGGCTATGTGAGGACCCAGTGAGAAGGTAGCCACTACAAGCCAAAGAGAGAGGACTCAGGAGAAACCAAATCTACCAACACCTTGATCTTGAATTTCCATCCTTCAGAACTCTGAGAAAATAAATTTCTGTTTTTAAGCCACCCAGTCTGTGATATTTCTGAAACATCTGAGATTACCATATAGATATTAAATCTGTTTTCATATATTCTAAGAGAGACACTCCTCAAAATATGAGAGTATTTTTATTGACGACGGTAACATTTATTTTTTTTCATTTATTATTGAAGTATAGTTGACATACAATGTTATATTAGTATCAGGTATACAACATAGTGATTCAACATTTCTGTACGTTATCAGTCCATTTACAAGGGACTAGCATTCTTATAAATTCTTTTTAAAAAAGTAAAAAAAAAACAAAACTATGCAAGCAAAGAGTACCATGATTAGTTAGTTGTTTCCACATCCTGTACAACAACTGATACTGATACAAGATTTAGTGATTCTGGCTGTTAACATAATTTTTAGTCATATGCAAACTAAGAAGTAGGACATTTTCACCTCCAGAGCTTATACCTAACTACTCAAGCTTCTACTCTTGACTCTGATGGGTGATAGCTATTGTCTTTGTATGGTTATTTGTTTGTTAATGAATTATAATTAACATAGAATGCTATATTAGTTTCAGGTGTACAACATATTGACTTGACAATTCTATACATTAATCAGTGCTCACCACAAGTGTAGTCACCACCTGTCACCAAATAATGTTATTAATTATTATTGACTATATTCCTGATGCTGTACTTTTCATCTCTATAACTTATTTATTTTATTGCTGGAAGTTTGTACCTCCTAATCCCCTTCATCTATTCCACCCATCCCCCACCCACTTCCTTTCTGGCAACCACCAGTTTGTTCTCTTCATTTAAGAATCTGGGCTTTGGGGAGCGGGGGCCCCTGGGTGGCTTAGTTAAGCCTCCAACTTCAGCTCAGGTCATGATCTCATGGTTCGTGGGTTTAAGCCCCGTGTGGCACTCTGTGCTGACAGCTCAGAGACTGGAGCCTGTTTCAGATTCTGTGTCTCCCTCTCTCTCTCTTCCCCTCTCCCATTCCTATTCTGTCTCTCTCTCTTTCTCTCTCAAAAACGAATAAACATTAAATAAGAAACAATCTGGGTTTTTTTATTTGTTTGGTTCTTTAGATTCCACATATAAGTGAAATCATATGGTATTTGTCTTTCTCTGACTTATTTCACTTAGGTCCACCCATGTTGTCACAAATGGCAAGATTTCATTCTTTCTATGGCTATGTATCATTCAATTTTATATATACATATTATATATATAAATTATATATAATATATAAATAGATTATATATAAATAAATATATATTATATGGAATTATATATATGTATAAATGGAATTATATAATGTGTATAATTCCATTTATACATATATATAATTCCATATAATATATATTTATTTATATATAATCTATTTATATATATATTTATATATAATTCTATATAATATAATTCCATTATATATATATTCCATTATATTCATATATATATATAAATATATATATATATATCACACACATACATACCACCTCTTCTTCATCCATTCACCTGTCAATGGATACTTGGGTTGCTTCCATATCTTGGTTATTATAAATAATGCTACAATGAACATGGGGGTGCATATATATTTTCAACTTAGTGTTTTCATTTTCTTTGGATAAATATCTAGTAGTAGAATTACTAGATCATATGGGATTTCTACTTTTAATTTTGTGAAGAATCTCCATACTGTTCTCCATGGTTGCACCAATTTTCAGTCCCACCAATAGTGTATGAGGGTTCCCTTTTATCCACATCTTCATCATCACTTGTTATTTTTTGGTTTTTTGATTCTAGCCATTCTGACTGCTAGGTAATGTCTCATTGTGGCTTTGATTTGAATTTCCCTGATGATTAGTGATGCTGAACATCTTTCCATGTATCTGTAGGTCATGTGTATGTCTTCTTTGGAAAAATGTCTATTCAGGTCATCTGCCCATTTTTTGAATCAGATTATTTGATTTTTTTGGTGTTGAGTTGTAGAATTTCTTTTTAATTATTATTTAAGAGAGAGAGCATGTGTGCAAGCAGGGGAGAGGGCCAGAGGAAGAAAGAGACAAAGAAACTTAAGCAGGCTCCATACTTAGCACAGAGCCTGATGCGAGGCTCAATCCCATGACTGTGGGATGATGACCTGAGTCAAAATCAAGAATCAGATGCTCAACTGACTGAGCCACCTAGGTGTCCCAAAGTTGTATAAGTGCTTTATATATTTTGAGTATTAACCTTTTATTGGACATATCATTTGCAAAAATCTTCTCCCATCACTAGGTTGCATTATTGTTTTGTTGATGGTTTCCTCTACTGTGCAAAAAGCTTTTTATTTTGGCATAGACCCAATAGTTTATTTTTGGTTTTTTTTCCCTTATCTGAGGAGGCATATTCATAAATATGTTGCTAAGGCCAATGTCTAAGAGATTACTGCCTGTGTTTTCTTTTAGGAGTTTTATGGTTTCAGGACTCACATTTAGGTCTTTAATCCATTTTGAGTTTATTTTTATGTATGGTAAAGAAAGTTGTCCAGTTTCATTTTTTTGCATGTAGCTGTCCAGTTTTCCCAATACCATTTATTGAAAAAAACTGTCTTTTCCCCGTTGTATATTCTTGCCTCCTTTGTCATAGATTAATTGACCATACAAATGTGGGTTTAATTCTGGGCTCTTTATCCTGTTTCATTGATCTATGTGTCTCCTTTTGTGCCAGTACTATACTGTTTTGATTACTATTGCTTTGTAGTATATACTTAAATCTAGGATTGTGATATTTCCAACTTTGTTCTTCTTTCTGAAGATATCTTTGGTGGTTCAAGGTCTTTTGTGGTTCCACACAAATTTTAAGATTATTTGCTCTACTTCTATGACAAATGCTGTTGGTGTGTTGATAGGGATTATATTAAATCTGTAGATTGCTTTGAGTAGTATGAACCTTTTAACAATATCAATTCTTCCTATCCATGAGTATAATATATCTTTCCATTTTTTGTGTCTTCTTCAATTTCATCATCAATATCTTATAGGTTTCAACTTGGCAATGAGAAAGAATGAAATAAGGCCTTTTGTAGCAACATGGATAGAACTGGAGAGTGTTATGCTAAGTGAAATAAGTCACACAGAGAGAGACAGATACCATATGTTTTCACTCTTATGTGGATCCTGAGAAACTTAACAGAAGACCATGCGGGAGGGGAAGGAAAAAAAAAAGTTAGAGAGGGAGGGAGCCAAACCATAAGAGACTCTTAAAAACAGAATAAACTGAGGGTTGATGGGGGGGTAGGAGGGAGGGGAAAGTCAGTGATGGGCATTGAGGAGGGCACCTGTTGGGATGAGCACTCGGTGTTGCATGGAAACCAACTTGACAATAAATTTCATATTAAAAAACTAATAATAAGGAAAAAAAAGGAAATTCTTCACAAAACTTTTCCAACTTCACAAAACTTTTAAGTAAGCAGATGAAGAGTATAAGATAGACAAATCATTTGAAAAATCTCTGGGATCATTAATTACAGGAGAAGTTAAGTTACACACACACAAAAATATCTTATAGGTTTCAGAGTATAGATCTTTTACCTCTTTGGTTAAATTTATTCCTAGGTATTTTATTCTTTTTGGTGCTTTTGTAAATGGGATTTTCTTAATTTCTCTTTCTGCTATTTCATTATTACTGTATAGAAACATAAATTTCTGTATATTAATTTTGTACCCTGAAACTTTAATGAATTCATTTACCAGTTCTAACAGTTTTTTGATGGAGCCTTTAGAGTTTTCTATACATGGTATCATATCATCTGCACATAGTGAGAGTTTTACTTCTTCCTTACCAATTTTGATGGATGTTATTTCTTTTTCTTATCTGATTGCTGCAACTAGGACTTCCAAGTACTATGCTGAATAAAAGTGGTAAAAGTGGACATCTTTGTTTTGTTCTTGATCTTAGAAGAAGAACTTTCCCCTTTTTTACCTTTTTATTTGGAAGTTTTCCTTCCTCTTTTTTTTTTTTTTTTTTGGAATAATTTGAGAAGAATAGGTATTAACTCTTCTTTAAGTATTTGGTCAAATGTACCTATAAAGCCTACTGGTCCTAGACTTTTGTTTGTTGGAAGCTTTTTGATTGCCAGTTCAATTTTGTTATGATATTCAGTCTGTTTAAGTTTTCTATTTCTTCCTGATTCAGTTTTGGAAGATTGTATGTTTCTGGGAATGTATCCATTATTCTAGGTTGTCTGATTTGCTAGCATAAAATTTTTAATAATATTCTCTTATAATTCTTTGTATTTCTGTGGTATTGTTATTTCTCCTCCTTCATTTGTAATTTTATTTGAGCCTTCTCTTTTTTTTTTCTTGGTTAAAGGTTTATCAATTTTGTTTAATTTTGTTTATCTTTTTGAAGAACCAGCTCTTGGTTTCACTGAATTTTTTTTTAGGCTTTCATTTATTTACATTCTAATCTCTGTTATTTCTTTACTTTTACTAGCTTTGGGCTTTGTATGTTCATTTACTAGCTCCTTTAGGTTGTTTGAGATTTTTCTCATTTCTTAAGATAAACCTATGTTTCTATAAACTTCCCTCTTTAAAACAACTTTTGCTTCATCCCAAAGATTTTGGACTATTGTGTTTTTGTTTTCATTTGTCTCCATGTAGTTTTTGATAATAACTTTGATTTCCTGGTTGATCCATTCATTATTTAGGAGCATATTATTTAACCTCCATGTGTTTGTGTTCTTTCCAGATTTTTTACTTGTGGTTGATTTCTAGTTTCATGGTGTTGTGGTGGGAAAGATGCGTGGTATGACTTCAATCTTTTTGAATTTGTTGAAACTTGTTTTGTGGTCTCCCATACAATCTATTCTGGAGAATGCTGCATGTGCACTTGAAAGAATTGTATTCTGCTGTTTTAGGATGGTATGTTCTGAATATAGATGTTAGATCCATCTCATCCAATGTGTCATTCAAAGCCACTATTTCCTTGTTGATTTTCTGTTTAGATGATCTATCCATTGATGTAAGTTGGGTGTTAAAGTCCCCTTCTATTATTGTATTACTGTCAATTTTTCCTTTTATATCTGTTAATATTTGCTTTATATTTAGGTGCTCCTGTGTTGGGTGAATAGATATTTTAAATGGTTTCATCCTCTTGTTGGATTCGTCCCTTTATCATTGTATAATGCCCTTCTTTGTCTCTTGCTACATTCTGTTTTAAAGTATATTTTGTCTGATATAAGTACTGCTACCCCAGCTTTTTTTCACTTCCATTTGTGTGAAATATCTTTTTTCTATCCCTTCACTTTTAGTCTGTGTCTTCAGGTCTGAAGTGAGTCTCTTATAGGCAATAGGTAACTTTGTCTTGTTTTTTTCCATTCAGTCACCCTACATCTTTTGACTGGAGCATTTAATCTATTTACATTTAAAGTAATTATTGATATGTACGTACTTATTACCATTGTCTTAGTTGTTTCCTGGTTGTTTTTGTGGTTCTTCTTTGTTCCTTTCTTCTTTTCTTGATTTCTTCCCTTGTGGTTTGATGGCTTCTTTAGTGTTTTGCTTTAATTCCTTTCTCTTTATTTTTTGTACATCATCTACAGGTTTTTATCTGTGGTTACCATTGGATTCATATATAACATCCTATATTTTAACAGTCTGTATTAAGTTAATGTATTAAGTTAATTAAGTTGATGGTTGCTTAAGTTTGAACACATTCTAAAAGCACAAAGTTTTTACTCCCTCCTCCATGTTTTATGTATATGATGTCATATTTTACATCTTTTTATTTTGTGTATCCCTTGACTATTTTTGTAGATATAATTGATTTTACTACTTTCATGTTTTAACCTCCACACTGACTTTATAAGTGATTAATCTACTACTTTTAATATATATTTGCTTTTACTTATGTAATTTTTTCCTTTCATAATTTTCTTACCTCTAATTATGGACTTTTCTTTCCACTTAAGGAATTCCCTTTAACATTTCTTATAAGGCTGATTTAATAGTAAGAGCTCCTTTATATTTTGTTTGTCTAGGAAATTCTTTATCTTTCCTTTCATTCTAGATAATAACCTTGCTGGGTAGATGCAGGGTTTTCTTTTTTCCTTTTACCGCTTTGAATATTTCATGCCACTCTCTTCTAGCCTGCAAAGTTTCTGCTGAAAAATAATCTGATAGACTCATGGGATTTCTCTTGTATGTCATTGTTTTCTCTCACTGCTTTAAAAATTCTCTATCATTTTTTTTTGTAATTTTAATTATTATGTGTCTTGGTATGCACCTCCTTGGGTTCATTTTGTTAGTAGATCTCTGTGATTCCTAGGCATGGATGTCTGTTTTCTTCTACAGATTAGAAAAGTTTTTAGTTATTATTTCTTTATGTAAGTTTTCTGCCCTTTTCTTTCTCTTCTCCTTCGGGGATCCCTATAATATGAATGTTATTATGCTTGATGATGTCTCAGAGTTCCCTTAACTATTTATTCATTCATTCATTCATTCATTCATTCATTCATTTATCGCTGTTTGCTTGGGTGCTTTCCATTACCCTATCTTCCAGATCACTGATCCATTCTTCTGATCCTCTAATCTGCTGTTGAGTCCCTCTAGTGTATCTTTCATTTCAGTTATTGAATTGTTCAGCTCTGACTGCTTCTTTTTTTAATAGGTTCTGTCTCTGTTGAATTTATCACTGAGTTCATCCATTTTTTTCCCTCAAGTCCAGTGAGTGTCTTCATGACCATTGCTTTGAACTCTTTATGAGGCATATTGCTATCTCCATTTCATTTAGCTCTTTCACTGTGATTTTGTCTTTTCTTTCATTTGGGACACCTCTCTCTGTCTCTTCATTTTGTCTACCTCTCTGTGTTTGTTTATATGTATTAGATAGGCTGGCTACATCTCCTGGCCTTGAAAGTAGTGACCTTGTATAGGAGAGGTTTGTGGTGCAATCCCCTCTTGGTCACTAGAACCAGGCATTACCAGGGTTTCCCCTGTATAGGCTGAGTGTACCCTCCTGTTGTGACTGAGCCATGACTGCTTTCAGCCCAGGTGGCTTCTTTGAGCTTGGCCTGCTATGAGCACACTGGGAGCATTTGTTCCCTGTGCTGTTGAGAGGCCTGGCTGCTGGCTACTGTAATCTGTTGGGCAGAATTGGCAGTCAGCCTAACTGCCTGTAAGTAGCCTCTCTGCCACTGCTGCAGTTGTACCAAAGGGCTTACTCCCTCGACAGCCAGCTAAGAGGTCCAGCAACAGGAACTGTAGACACACTGGTATGTGGCAGTTATCTGCCTCACTCTCCAAGGCAGGAGTCACTTTGGAGGAATGTCTGCTAAGGAGGGAAGGTTAATAGAGCAGTCTGCCAGGAGAATTCCGGGGGGGGGGGGGGGGCATGTGGTGCACAAAGCAGACAGACAGGGTTAGCCCTGGCCCCTGCAAGGCCCCTCCACCCCTATCTAGGCTGGAGTAGGGGAAGAAAAGTGGCACCCATCCCCACTTTTGTTCCCTGTGAAATCTCCTGCAGTTCCATGCCCCTCCAGCAAATATTCTAAGATTGATTAGTCAATAGATCTCATTCACGTGTGCTCCAGGTGCTTTTCAAACTGCTTCTTCTGTGTCATGTCTCAGGCTGGGTTATTTAGTATGCTATCTCATTAATGGCAGGGACTCCATTTCCTATTACCTTCTGGCTCTCCTAGAGTTATGCCCACTGATTTTTAATGCTCCAGATTAAACTCCACTGATTTTCAAAGCCAGATGTCATGGGGACTCACCATCCTACTGTGAGTCCCCAGTTCTGGGGGTGCTGTGCTCAGTGTGGGATCTGATTCTCTTGCTTCTGCATGCTTGTGATGTCCCTGCTGTTTGAAGTTAGTTGTGCAGTTCCCAGCCACATCCCTGCCCCTTTTACCATTCATTTTCAATGTGGCCTTCTCTCTATGACTAGCTGTAAAAGGTCTGTTCTGCTAGCCTTCAGACTGTTTGCAGAGTTGTGTAGATGTAGTTGTTATATCAGTGTGGCCGTGAGGCCAAGTGAGCTCAGGATCCTCCTTTCCACCATCTTCCCTAGAGGAGCACCTCTTTGTACCTTTTTTAAAGCTTTACCACTTCACCACTACTTTCACCTTTTCTTCTGTCATGTATCAATTCATTCTACTGACACTTATTGAGTGCCTATTAATGTTCCAAGTCCTATGTTAGACACTGGATATACATACTGTTCCTGCCTACATGAAATATATAACCTTGTGGGGAAACAGAAGAGAAGAATTAACATAAACAAATATATAAGTACAATTTGTCATATGTGTTGTAAAGAAAATGTATAAAATGCAGTGATCAAAAATAACAAAAACCTCTTTGGGAAAGCCTCTGGTCTGGTTTAAGGTAATACTAGCAACTGCTTTTAACAGATAAACTACAAAATTTCAATGACTTAACACAACAGATTTTTTTAAGTTTATTTATTTACTTTGAGGGAGAGAGAGCGCATGGCAGGGGCAGAGAGAGAGAAAGAATCCAAAGCATGCTGTCAGCGTGAAGCTGGACATGGGGCTCAAACTCACAAACCATGAGATCATGACCTGAGCTGATATCAAGAGTTGGATGCTTAACCAACTGAGCCATCCAGGCACCCTTAACACAATAGATTTTTATTTCTCACTCACATATAATCCAATCAGTTGTTCACTAGGTAGCCTTCCAAATAGTAATTCAGAGACCCAGGCTCCTTTCATCCCCTGTCTCTGTCATCTCCTCGAACCTCAGAATCCTTTTTTTTTTTTAATCCAATGGATGGAAACAGAGAGGATAGAAAAGCCAAGGGTGCTTTTTAAGCCCTTGAGCACAGAAATGGCCACATCACTTCGGTATACAACCCATCAATGAAAAGTGGTCACATGACCCCATCCCAATGCAAGGGAAACTTGGAAATGTAAATCATAACTGATCAGTCACTTCCCTGAGACAACTACACACTTTGTAAAGGAACACAGATGTTGGCATCTCTGCCCTCACTGCCCTCTGAGGAAAAGATACTAGAGAAAAGATCTAAGGGATAGCAAGAAGTCAGACTTGTGAAAAGCTGTGGGAGGGTGGGTCCAGCCAGAAGGAACTGAATATGGGAGATCCAACCTCCAGACAGAAAGAGCCTTTTGTATTCAAAGGTCAGAAAGAAGAGACTGAAGTGAGGTGGGTAAGGAAAACAGAGGAATTTACTGATGTTAAGGCAGAAAAGGAGACAGATTTTGTGGGGTAGTATAGACCACACTAAGGACTTTGGATATTTTTATCATCAAGATATGAAAATATTTTTAGCAACCTGATAATCTTATCCAAGATATTTTCTAAAATTATTTATCTATAAGTCATGAGAAGATTGGCAAGGGGTGAGAGGTGAGGTTGAGACACTAGAAATGAGACTCTTTTATTGTCTAAGCCAAAAGCTGTTGTGGATTGAGCAAGTGTAGTGATCATGAAGATGGAAAGAACCGAATCTGGCAACCCCAAGAAGTAGTAGTTATCTGCTTGACCAAAAGTGCACATCTCACTCATCTCATATGAGGCATAGGGTAGCTGCCAGACCTTGCATTTTGGCAATAGTCAGACATACCTTAGTGGTCCTGGGACTCAGATGCCTAGAAAGTGAGGCCCCAGGAAGATACACATACGTGATGAAAGAGACATCAGCATCCTAGTACTGACGTTCAGAAAGAAATTCTAGATGATACTGAGTTTAGCACATAAATATTGACAAACTAGAGTGACAAAATAGATTTGACTCCTCTTGTGACCACGGACATGAACACAAGCAAATAATAATTTGTGTTTCCAGAGCAGTCATGTTTATTTGGTATTTATCAGGCTTAGGCAGTAGAATGCTTTCCCTTCATCTAGACTTTCAGTATATTGCTGTAGCTGAGAATTTAAAATGTTAACGGATGTGCAGCCTTTATTTGATCTAAGACTTTGGTTTTGAAAAGTGAAAATGTTAGGGTTCCTTTCACACATCAAAATACCACATTAGACAAATCTGAGTATCAAAGGATCTGGGAAAAGAAGGTGAACATAATTCCAAATTTGAGGGATCAGTAGAAGATGCTCGTTTCACAGAATTCAGTGTGTAGTTCTCCCACTTACCTGGAGGATTATCTACAAGCTTAGCTGCCTCTGATGAATTTTCTAAAAGAAATCAACCCCTAGCCTATTTCAGAAACCCATGATTAAGGGGTTGGTTTGTGCTCCAATATATTTCTGGTGTGTTTTAAATAACTCAAGATTCTACATGCTGTGTACATGGTGTTTTGCAAGAACACAGAAGATTCATTTCTGCCTTAAAGGGCGAAGATACAGGTGATTTGTCAAAAGAGCTGCTTACTTGAGACAGGGTTAGTATAAATGGTATGAATGAAAATAAGGAGATTGGAGGGCTTTACACAAGGCAGGCGGCCCATTGTCTGACATAGAAGCAATTCCATTCACAGAATTAGGTATAATGACAGAAAAAGGGGCCCAAGATGAAATAAAACTGATACGGAAAGAAAAATCATTGTAATTTCTGAAAACCAGCTTGCTGCGAAGGAGGATTGGTAAGCCCTTTTGTGGAAATTCCGGATGATTCTACCCGGTTCCTCACTTAAATAGTATTAATGATATGAATACTTAAAGGAATACGTTGGCAATTTTCATTAAAGCTCTTGAAGAGGATCAAAGCCACCAGTGGGTGGACATGGGCAGATTCTGATTAAAAGGAATGTTTAATCAGTTTTTACCCAGCTTCTTGGCTACACGGACCTCAGTCATTTTGCAAGAACCTTTGTTGAGCTGTTTTGGGAACAGACTGACTTGCCAAGTACAATTAACAACTGTGAAGGGTTGTAAAACATAGGCATTCCTCTCTGCAGGTTCCAAACTCCAAGCACAAAGAAAAGGTATTTTTAAAAATAAAGGAAAGGACAACCTCGTTGCTTTCATTTGCCAAGCAGTTTTGTGTACTAGTACTTTTCCCAGGAACTAGATGATCTCGATTGTCACACCAGCACTGCCACTTCCCGGTGGGATGGCTCCGGCAGGGTGTTTGACCCCTCCGAGCCACACCTTCCATTTCTACAAAATGAAGGAGTTGGAGTAAATGACCTCTAAATTGGCTCTCTTCTGTTCTAACGTGGAGCCTCTCAGACACAGTAATGGATTGGAAGCTTCCCGTTGAGTGGGCAAAGACAACAGAAAGCACCATGGAGGAAGGTCATTGAAGACACTGACAGATTTGGAGGCTTTGCCTGTGTCTCTCTGGATGGGGGAGCCATGTGCCAAGGGTCAGTGTAGCTGTGCTGACCTTCTACCTACAGATCTAAGCTTGTTCCACACTCGGAGCTCCAACCAACATTAATGGGACCTGTGTGCACACATTAATGCTGGGAGCAGTGGCTGTGCTGCAGAAATCCCCAGAATGGAGCCAAAAGGAAAACTATGGCTGTAATTTAAAGCTTGTCTTTTGAGCAGACTGAATTTGATTTTCAAAGGAATACAATGTCTCGATTTTATGGCCTCCCTGAGAACACTCAACGCTTCACCATATGGGGGGAAAATAGAATTAGAAACCTTGGTTTTAGTGAAATTACTCTTTCAAAATGATGGTCTCAAACAACAAAAGAATCTCCCATGCTCTCCCAGTGTTTCTGTTTTCACTTTTCGGCTTGTCTCATCACATGATAATAATCTGGGATGCACAGCAGAAGAGAATGCAGAACCATTTTAAATAATCAGTTTTGTTTGTTTTCAGTAAGTAGCATTTACAGAACTAGTAGCACCCTGGCACAGAGCTTTGCAAATCTGTCAAGAAATCACTTCATTTGCCTTTACATTTTTTGATAAAAATTAATTTGATTATCAGCCAGATATCATCAGCACACAAGATGCTCAGTATATAGAATATGATACAAGAAGTTGAGGCAGAACATTAACAGCATTTCAGAGCATGCTGGGGTGGAATATAGTTTTTAAATGGATAATGGGGAAGAGAGAATACATATCCTGTAGAATAAAGTTATGTTAAAAGGTGTTCCTGGGGTGCCTGGGTGGCTCAGTCAGTTAAGCGTCGAACTTTGGCTCAGGTCAAAGTTTGTGGGTTCAAGCCCCATGTTGGGCTCTGTGCTGACAGCTTGGAACCTGGAGCCTGCTTCAGATTCTGTGTTTCCCTCTCTCTCTTGGCCCCGCCCTACACCTGCTTGCACTCTGTCTCTCTCTCTCTCAAAAATAAATAAACATTAAAAAAATGTTCCTGATGAGGGATCAGAAGGCAAGCTAAGGGCCAAGCACAGGCTAGCACACACACCATCTCCCCTTCAAGCTGGGATATGTGTAATTTTTCTCAGGAGCTCCTGGCTGCCCCAGAACAAAGGCAAGGACAGAAAACAGATGGTTAAACTGTTAAGAGTCTCCATCAGTTTACAAATATCTTAGTACAATTATGAAAAAAAGGGCCATTTATCAGTAGCTTAAAGTCCAGGGACTCCCTACTGTCTTAATGTTAGTGCTTTGCTAGAGGGAAAAACAACCTTAGCTTGACAATAGCTAGGCCTCCAGTAATCTGTGAGACTTTAGCCTATGGAAAATCCCTTTAAGAAACTTCCTTCGGCAATCCCCATCAAAACAACACCAGCATTCTTCACAGAGCTAGAACTAACAATCCTAAAATTTACATGGAACCAGAAAATACCCCCAAATAGCCAAAGCAATCTTGAAAAAAAAAAAAAAACAACAACAACAAAGCTTGAAGTATCACAATCCCGGACTTCAAGCTGTATTACAAAGCTGTAATCATCAGTATGGTACTGGTACAAAAACATACACTCAGATCAATGGGACAGAATACAGAACCCAGAAATGGTCCCACAAATGTATGGCCAACTAATCTTTGACAAAGCAGGAAAGAATATCCCGTGGAATAAAGACAGTCTCTTCAGCAAATGGTGCTGGGAAAACTGGACAGCGACATGCAGAAAAATGAATCTGAACCACTTTCTCATACCACACACAAAAATAAACTCAAAATGGATGAAAGACCTAAATGTAAGATCAGAAGCCATCAAAATCCCAGAGGAGAAAACAGGCAAAAACCTCTTTGACCTCAGCCACAGAAACTTCTTAGTCAACACATTTCCAGAGGCAAGGGAAACAAAAGCAAAAATGAACTACTGGGACCTCATCAAAATACAAAGCTTCTGCACAGCGAAGGAAACAATCAGGAAAACTAAAAGGCAACTGATGAAATGGGAGGAGATATTTGCAAATGACATCCCAGATAAAGGGTTAGTATCCAAAACCTATTTGAACTTATCAAAATCAACACCCAAAAAACAAATAATCTAGTGAAAAAATGGGTAAAAGACATGAATAGACACTTCTCCAAAGAAGACATCCAGATGGCCAACTGACACATGAAAAAAATGCTCAACCTCACTCATCATCAGGGAAATACAAATCAAAACCACAATGAGATACCACCTCACACTTGTCAGAATGGCTAACATTAATAACTCAGGCAACAACAGATGCTGGCGAGGATGCAGAGAAAGAGGATCTCTTTTGCACTGTTGGTGGGAATGCAAACTGGAGCAGCCACTCTGGAAAACAGTATGGAGTTTCCTCAAAAAAATTAAAAATAGAATTACCCTACGACCGAGCAATTGCACTACTAGGCATTTATCCAAGGGATACAGGTGTGCTGTTTTGAAGGGGTACATGAACCCCTATGTTTATAGCAGTGCTATCAACAATAGCCAAAGTATGGAGAAAGCCCAAATGTCCATCGATGGGTGAATGGATAAAGAAGATGTGGTATATATATACACAATGGAGTATTACTCGGCAATCAAAAAGAAGGAAATCTTGCCATTTGCAACTATGTGGATGGAACTAGAAGGTATTATGCTAAGTGAAATTAGAGAAAGACAAATACCAAATGACTTCACTTGTATGAGGAATTTAAGATACAAAACAGATGAACATAAAGGAAGGGAAGCAAAGATAATATAAAAACAGGGAGGGGTATAAAACATAAGAGACTTTTTTTTTTTAAATTTTTTTTTCAACGTTTATTTATTTTTGGGACAGAGAGAGACAGAGCATGAACAGGGGAGGGGCAGAGAGAGAGGGAGACACAGAATCGGAAACAGGCTCCAGACTCCGAGCCATCAGCCCAGAGCCTGACGCGGGGCTCGAACTCACGGACCGCGAGATCGTGACCTGGCTGAAGTCGGACGCTTAACCGACTGCGCCACCCAGGCGCCCCCAAGAGACTTTTAAATATACAGAGCAAAGAGGGTTACTGGAGGGGTTATGGGAGGGGGGATGGGCTAAATGGGTAAGGGGCATTAAGGAATCTACTCCCAAAATCATTGTTGCACTATATTCTAACTAAATTGGATATAAATTAAAAAAAAGAAAAGAAACTTCCTCTTGACTTACCTCCCTCAATTTCATAGTATATAACCAGTCACTCTTCACAACCCCAGTACAGCTCTTTCTGCCCATGGGTCTTGTCCCTATGCTTTAATAAAATCACCTTTTTGCACCAAAGACGTCTTCAAGAATTCTTTCCTGGCCATCAGCTCTGAACCCCACCAGCACCCCCCAAAAACCCATCATTCCTAGTTTACTTGAATATTCAAAATAGACCATTTTCAATCTACTGCTTTTTAAATGCCCTGAATTTCTTTCTTTGAATGCAGCAACAATGCCAACTAGCATTATTTATTAAGTGCTTCTGTTTAGGGGTACTGTTTTAAATATTTCATTTGTTCATTCAACAAATGGTCACTGAACACTGACTCATCACCTGGCACACTATGAGGTGCTAGGCATAGAGTGGTAGAATCCTACCCCACCTACACCCTCACAGACCATACACCCTATCAGGGGAGGCAGAAATTGAATAAACACACTCATCCATACATGATTACAAACCGTGAACAATGTGATTTAAAAAAAAATTAAGATGCTCAAGGAGAATATAATTGAAAGAGAGAGAAGGGAAACCCTCACTGAGAAAATGTCCTTTGAGTCCTCACCTGAAAGGCATCCATCTGGCAGCTGGTGGGAGGACAAGCACTGTAGAGAGATCGAGATCTTGGGCAGAAGCTTTGGGAGTAAATACTATCCCTATCCCCATTTAACAAAGGGGTCAACTAATGCACAGAGAGATTAACCAACTTTGCCTAAGGCAATGCAGCTAGTAAGCTGCAAGCTAGGAGTCAAATACAAGTGTAATACCAGAACTCCAAAAATGAAGGTGCCCATAGAAATTAACAACAATTCATTCTCAATTATTACAAGGGTGAATTCATCACACTTCATGCTTCAGATCAAATGCCTCTTCTCTTAAGGTATTGGAAACAAAACCTCTTCCTTCATGTACAGCATCTTACAATGCCTGGGCAAATCATTATTGTCATTATTATTATTTGGTTCCCTCAGAAACTCCCGGCATTGGAGCACTGCCAATGACAGGAGATAAGAGGCTCACTGAACCAGAAGAATCATACCATAAATCCTGATGCCATTTTGAGAACAGTAAAAAGCAAACAACCCATAACATTATAGAGCAAGAAGATGAACAAATATCACCTTCCCCCTGAATATAAGAATAAAGTACATTAGATAAATAAAAGGCTGACCATCCAATACAAAGGACACAGGGAACTACTGATGGAAAACAGATGAACAAAATGAATCCCACTCCCTTGACTGAATAAACCAGGTTACACAGTGGTTATCTGTGGTTCTGTCAGAGGTATCTGGCCAGGTTCTATTCCCAATCAGTGTCCATTTCTACTATTTTTTCCTAAGTAGCATCTAAAAAGTAAGTCATAAACTCAAGGGTTTCTCCAAAGTCATACAGCCAAGGTTAGAGCAGAGAATGGAACTCAGGAATGCTGATAAGACTGGATCTGTGCCAGGTACCCTTTAGGGTACTTTTCAAAAACAGTAAACTCCTGACTCTCATACAGATATAAAACAAACATATACTAAACATTCTATTTAACTTATTACTCATTGCAGGAACCTAGCCAGATGGAAAACTGGTTCAAATAAGAAGTGATATCTATAGATCAGAAATATTAAAATTAGGGGCACCTGGGTAGCTCAATCAATTAAGCATCCAAATCTTCTTTTCAGCTCAGATCATGATCTCTCGGTTCGTGAGTTTGAGCCCTGCATTGGGCTTTGTGCTGACAGTGTGGAGCCTGCTTGGGATTCTCTCTCTCCCTCTTTCTCTTCCCCTCCCCTGCTTGCTTTCTCTCTCTCTCTCTCAAAATAAATAAAAAAAAACTTTAAAAAATATTACAAAATAAATATTAAAATTAATGTGCAAATGGAGGCAAAACTGTTCCTTGCCACAGTAGAGAACGGTCAGTTGAACTTCTACTGGATAGAACAGAATTTGCATGTCTCTATGTTGCCAGGTGAACTAGGGAGTCCTCCGGCCTGGAGAACTCCTTCCAGCCTATCCTCTGGATGTCACCAGAGGGTCTTAGTCTTGTCGTGAGAAGAGAATAACAGGCCAGACCAGACAGCGGTTGAGAGGTGCAAGAGAGAGCTCACTCTTGAGATGTGAGAACACGTGAGATCAAGGGGTAGCTGCAGGCTCCAGGGTTTGAGTCTCTATATTTATTGACAGTTGTTAACTAGAGGGAGGAATATTTATTATATGGGGAGGGGATGTTTTGGGGAGCTGGGTTTTTTGCCTTGTCTCCCTTACTTGGTCAGTGTCTCCAGCCTTCTGGGTCTTAGGCCCATCTGGTTTGATCTGGCTCTCTTGTGGCTTTGTTGTGGAGTGGTACCAGGATAGGTATCTGACTTTCCCACTAGCTGATCCTAACTCCCCCTTTGTTGGCCTCCAGGCATCTTGTTAAAACCTAACTAGCTGCTTACTCTAACATACACACTGGAATTATTTTGCATTGCCGTCCATTATCTATTTAGAGCGGCAAAATAGCACAAAGATATCAGAAGTGGAACTGAATAACCCTGAAGTCTTGCTCTAGAAAGTGCATGGCTTTCCATTGAAGCACAGAGTCTTCCCCATACAGATGAAATAACCATCATGGCAGAACTGGTCCTTTCAGTTGGATCCCTGCATAACATAAGGAAAACTTTAAAATAAGACACTCCTCTCCCTGTGGAAACTAGAAGAGAGTCCCCTCTCCTTTTCTTAGGACATTGCATTGACTTTCGAAAACTTAAAACTGTAAGTACTTTCTTCTCTCTTTGAGATCTATATAAATCTTTTTGAAAACTAGATAGAGCTTTTGTCAGCTTTATGACCCAGGAATGTCTTTCTTAAGGACCTAGGAACTATCTTTTTGAACTGGAGACATCAAGAGAGACAGCACTGCTATTTCTGTGAGAGGCTAGGAATTCAGCTGTGGTGGGTGCCTTGCTCCAAGTTGCAAAAACTACCTCTTGTCATAAAGATACTCATTTTTCCTCTGGATAAAGCCAGTTTAGCTAACACGAGTGATTACCCCAATTACAAAATAAAGTTAAGATGAACTGTGTGTGATCAAGGGAACTGTGTGTCATCAAGTCCTTTTACTTGAGGACTAGTTATTGTTTACCTCAAGAACATGTGTGGAATAGGTTGTGTCTGCTTGGCTATATTAGGGAGTGAGCTTCCTTTCTGTCTTTGCAATCTCTTAGCAGATTGCCTGTGATGCACATCACATTCTGGTTTAATACTTACTCAATAAGTCCATTTTCTTTCTCTACTAGTTTTGTGGAGAGGTTTTCTAGGTTGGAAAAAGACTCTGTTTTTAGTTATATTTCCCCAGCAGTACTCAACCTATCCAGGTGTACCATGAAGCCCAGAAGCATCTGGCCAGATAAGAATCCTATGAACCAAATCACTTGCTTCTGCTGGTCATCTGGTCATTGCCTCCTTGCCTCTAGACACAACATGAATCTTTTGCAATCAACAAAGGAATACTGAACAAATTGCACCCATGCCAAGCATCCAGTAGGCCATCCGTAATGTGTGTGGGTTAATGTATGCAATCAGGATGCCTGAGGACACAAGGAGGCCCAGGAAAAGGGGAAATTTTGGGAACAAGACAGCATCCCTTAATTGTTACTGTCATATCCGAGCATGGAAAGTTGGCTCCCCAAATATCACCAACACAACCTGTTAATAGACAAAGCTGAGTTCACTGCTTATCAAAACTAAGGAAGAAAACCATCTAGCAGTGCTTTGGCAGCAACCAAGAAAGGATGAGGTAAGGTCAGAATGTATTAAGAATTGGAAGTTTGATTTTTTTCAAGGGGGGATTGAGGAGAAAACTTGGTGGTTGGATTATGATTGTGCAAGATTACAATTCAATAGTCTAGGATTGGTGGAAACAGTAAAGTGAGGATTTTAGGGAGAGGGATTTTAAAAACTCAAGGCTTAAACTGTCTGTTGATGTTTTCCATTGAAGAGTTGATGGGTCTTTGGGGAAGTTCCTATAATGAACAATCAAACCATTTGCCCAAATAGTAAAGTTCTGCTAATGAAGACAGAGGAATAGCATAAAGTCATATTAATGTGGACAATAAGGCATGGCTTTAATTCTCAATGTCCAGGCTGAATGTGGGGGTAGATACTTTTAATTATTAGGATCTCAGGCCAAAATTCAGATGTGCAGGAAATATTCTTTTTATTTTTCTCTAATTCAGCCTGTTTTCTATTTGGGATCCTGTTAAGTTTTTAATATCCGTATTCATTAATATTATCCTGTATACACATGTGAGGTTTCTGGAGCAGAGCAGATTATCCATGAACAATGAAAAATACAGGAAGATTTATTTTCCCACAGGTCCTGATTATACTAGAAATTAATCTCAGCCTATTAGGGTCCATCATGCCTCTTATTTCAGGACTGTATCTAGGTTTCAGGGGCTCTCGAAGTACAAGGCAAGGGGAGGGAGTCCTTTCTGGTTCTCTATGCCATCTGTTCTCCAAGGAGCCCTCCCATCTGGCTATTGGTCATCAATTCATCGTTATCCCTGAGATATCCCTTCCCCCACCCCCATCACCTGGTATGATCACGTTGCAGCAACTCTCTCTCTCACCTCCATGCTTTGGGCTAAGGGACAACTGTTGCTTTGGATGGTCATCTCTGAAGCTGTCCAGCAGTCCCTCTTGATCTGGATTCAACTCGCAGCCCTCCCTGCTATGTCTTTTGTCTCCCTGCAGTTCTATCCAGGGAACATTGGTACAAGGCCCCTGTATATGGGGAGATAGCCCACATATGACTCTGCTCTCATCTCTTTTCCTCTGTCCAGCTCCTGCAATCCAGGAAACCTTAAAAGATGGGGGAAGCCCTTGCTGCTCTCAAACACTCCATCTATGACTCTCTACTCTTCTATATTAGGGTTTCTCATCCTTCCCCCGACATTAACATGATACTTCTTTGTATCCTCTAGACTGTATCCTTTGTATCCTCTAGATTGTAGTATGTTTAGCAGCATCCTACACATACCCACTAGATAACCCCTAGCTGTGACAACCAGAAAGGCAAAATATTTCCTGCAAGGAGAAAAAGAGCCCCATGTCAAAAATCACTACCTTGAAACCTTTAACTTTTGTGAAACAAAAACCAGAAGGAAAGTCCCTGAGTATTTCCTTCCTGCCTGCCTCTTTTCTCCCCTGAGAACCTGAACTCAGAACAGCCTCCCTGTGTGATGGGGCAAGGCACAAGGAAAGGAAATTTGGTGGAAGGAGAACATAGATTAATATTTCATAAAAGTATCACTTCACCTAAACATTCCATCTCAGTGCTACTCAAAGTCATCTGGTGGCTCATTAAAAATGCAGAAAGAGGGGCGCCTGGGTGGCTCAGTCGGTTAAGCGTCCAACTTCAGCTCAGGTCACGATCTCGCGGTCCGTGGGTTTGAGCCCCGCGTCGGGCTCTGGGCTGATGGCTCAGAGCCTGGAGCCTGCTTCCAATTCTGTGTCTCCCTCTCTCTCTGCCCCTCCCCCGTTCATGCTCTGTCTCTCTCTGTCTCAAAAATAAACAAACGTTAAAAAAAAAATTTTTAAACAATGCAGAAAGAATCTCAAGCCCCACCATACTTACTAAATTAGGGCCTTGGTTGTATTTTAACAACTTCTTCAGATGATTCTTTTTTTGAGAGAGAGAGGGAGAGTGTGTGTGTGTGTGTGTGTGTGTGAGTGGGGGAGTGAGGGGTGAAGAGAGAGAGAGAGAGAGAGAGAGAGAGAGAGAGAGAGAGAGAGAAAGAATATCAAGCCAGCAGCATGCTCAGCACAGAGGCCAATATGGGGCTGCATATCACAACCCTCAGATCATGACCCAAACCAAAATCAACAGTTGGAGAGTCAACTGACAGAGCTACCCAGGTGTCCCTGTCTGGGTGATTCTTGTGCCACGTAGAAGATCATCCAAATGAGCACAAGCAGAGACTTACTTTTCAGAGCTTGCTATAGCAAAAGAACCAGCCACCAATTGGCAGAAACTCAAAGGTAGGCAGAGGTGTGGGAAAGCCTTATAGTGGAAGAAAGGAAAGACTTCAGGTGTGCCCTGATTGGAGGCTCTTGATGTAAGAAAGCTGAAGGAGGCTAACTAGAAGTGGGACATCCCTATGGGATTGGTTTGGAAACATATTTCACATTCTCTGGTTGGTCCTGAGTTGAAAGTGGGAACAAGAATTAGCAAAGCTGGCAGTTGTCAACCAAGATCTAACCACTCTGGGCAAATGGCTATAAAGGTTGTGGTTTGGCTTCCCAGGCTGCTTGTGACACTGGTTGTAGGTCAGGTTCTATTGTCATAGATAGTCTGACAATTGTCTGTTTGTATATTCTACCTTTCAGCCACTAAAGCTTGAGAATCATTGCTCCCTCCAGAATACCTGGCTGAGTCCAGTGCTAAAGATTTGAAAAAGGTGCCTTTAGTAGCTGACAGTGCAGCAGAAGAGAATAACATGAAAACTACCTCCCATGCAAACTGCACTGAGGCAGAGGGCTATTAGGGTGATCAAAACAAGATGCCCTAAGAACAGAGAGAAGGGAGTAATTCTGTCTGACAGAGAGCTCAGGGAAGGCTCCCAGATGGTGCAGCATGTGTAGTAAACCTTGAAGGATCAGTGGGATTTCAAAACAAAAAGGCAAACTAAGATGAACCTGCTACTTCTGAAAAAAATTAAAAAATTTTAGTCAAGGGAAAGAGTCTACGGGGCTCAAAAATAAAACCTGGTCTCTTTAGGCTAGAGGGAAGGGATTGTTCATATAATTCTCCTAACAGCCCACCTATTATACTTTGCTGTATCTGTTTCTTTGTACCAGAAAAGACATAAAGGCCAGGGCCAGCTACATAATGATATGTGTCCAGAAGCAATTGGTCTTGTCTTCTGACAGGGAGCATCTCTGCCCCTGGTCAGCCCTTAAAGGCTGAAGATACTCAAATAGCAGCACAGGTGTAGCAGGAGGAATCCTGAAAAGTGCCAAATCCTAGAAGAGGAGAGAAGGTAGGCTGTCATATAAATAACTTGTGCAGAGAGTGGAGAAGGGACAAAGAGAAGGGGTCAGAATGAAAAATTGAGCCAACATAGGAACAAAAAGAAGATGCAAAATGTGTAAGAAGATGTAAATGAGGTTGTATGTGTAAGAAGATGTAAATGTGTTGAATGAAGAAGGAAGGGCCAGAGAGGAGGAGCCTTTCTGGGGAGTCCATTGTGAGCCCAGAAGGGAGAGAAGGGGGCAAAGTCTCCATGGGGAAATGAAGGGGCAATGGACTACTTTGTACTTTGGGATTACAGAAAAAGTGGAAGAGCAATCAGAAAAGCCAAGTGATCATGTCTCCAGTGTTATATTTGCTCATGTGTAGAAAGTCCTAATGCCCAGAACCTGTTAACCACCCATCCCCACCCATACAGCCCAGAGAGGGGGGCCTACTAATTGGAGCTACCCAGTGAGTCCCACAGCAGGAGAGGAGAGGGAGGAGCACAAGGCCATCAGCCCAGGGATGTGCTCAGGCCTTCCTTCCCAGGGAGCAAAGAGAATACAGCAGCCTGTCTCTGGTCATCTCCCCTCCAGAGCTGATATTTCCTCTACCTTTCCCCTTTTCATTCCTGGTGCTCAACTCTTCTCTTTATGATATGAGGGAAGCAAGTGGGGATACAGCTAATCCTGTCCTCCTGCCCTCCAAGACATAGGTTAAAGACACAACCTTCTGGATTTTTTTTTGAAACGTTTATTTATTTATTTTGAGAGAGAGAGAGAGAGAGAGAGAGAGCAAGCAGGGGAGGGGCAGAGAGAGAGAATCCCAAGCAGGATCAGCGCAGTCAGCACAGAGCCCAATGCGGGGCTCAGTCTCATGACCATGAGATCATGACCTGAGCTGAAATCAAGAGTCCAACACCTAACCAACTGAGTCTCCCAGGTGCCCCAAATCCTCCTAGATTTGAATCAAAGTCCTAATATGGAAATTCCCTCCAATCCACAACATTTCCCCTAATTCTTTTCTCAACAGAAAATTTCTATTTCCAGTTAATTTTCCCAATAACTATCCTAAAGCAAAGAGCCATTGCACATTGGTCAGGCAGGCACACTTTGTCACTGAGAAAACCAGCCCTCAGCTAAAGGGTAAATAAGTGCAGTTAGTTCTTCTATGAGGGAAAACTAAGAAAGGAAATTAATATTTGATGGCAGCTGTTATGTGCCAGACACTGGAATAAGTACCTTTATGTAAATTCATACTTAATTTGAATCATAACCCTGGGAAGCCTGCACTGTGATCCATGATTGACTGCTAAAATGCTGAGGCTAAGGGGTTAGCAAACCAAGCCACTCCTTCAGAAAGCAGAGAAACTGAGGCCTGAACTCTATGCTGAACCTCCTTTGCCTTTATGACAACTTATCTCTGCCCAACTAGGGGCTTTACCTTCACAGTGTCTTTTCAATTCCCATAGAACCTTGTTTTGGGGGAAGAATTTGTTGTCAATCATTTAAAACTGGTCTATTTTCCCAAATGTGTTCTAGAGAACATCGGTACTATGAATTATGGGTTCCATAGGCAAATAAATTTGGAAAGCACTGGACTAAACACATGTAAACATGTATGTTTACTGCAGAACTTCTCAGAGGCTTGGTTGTGGTTATGCACACTGAAACAAGAAGCAGATATGGCAATAGGGTGGAGTAGGGTATTGAGAAGGTGCATTATGATTCTCCAAAAGGGGATATTGTGAGACAATATGATGCAGTGGTTAAGCTCACCGTGTCTGGGGCCAGAGTGATTAGGCTCCAATTCCAGATCTGTCAGTAGGGTCTTGGGAAAGTTACCAGCCTTCCTATGCCTTATGAAATGGAGACAATAATAGAATTTATCTTTTTCATGAGTTTGTTATAAAGCTCAAGTGAAATGATACATACCAAGTACTTTTAGAATAAAACCTGTGTGACAGCCATGAAAATATGCCTCTCAGACCTCCTGCCGCAGAAAGAAAAGTTGACTGATGGCTCCAGCTGCCAGCCCTCTGGATCCACCACTGCATTTGTGCAGATGCCATGTTTTCCCTCTGGGAGGGCACAGTGTGGGTCCCAGTGCAAGCCCATTCCTGTGGGACATGGGACTCCTCCAACAGGTAATTTCCATTCTAGAGCTCCATCCTCACTGAAGCTTTCCTAGCACTGCACTGTAACCTGAGATTCTTCCTACCTGTCCTCCTCCTTCCCCCCCTCTCCTTTTCTGCTGGTGCCTGCTTCTTTCTTTTTATATTCTTCAGGCACTGTCCAAACAAATCTCTTATGTCTAATCCCATTTTGGCACCTGCTTCCTGGAAGACCTGAACTGACACAGGCTGGTACAGTCAGGCATAGTCCCCAAAGTTAGTTCATCCATGGAGTCCCTTACTCAAGAAACTACTTATGGGACACGTTCCATGTAACGCATTTTGGAAAATGCATTGAATATATCTATCTATCTGTTACATTTGCCTGTAAATAGACATTTTAGGCATTTGTTACCAGAGAAGGAAGACAAGGGCAGAAGGATCTTCAAACTAATCTGAAATCAAATCGCATACCAACTAACTACCCAACTCAGCCCTGTCATTCAGTGGTTTTCTCTCTCATTTTTTTAAATGTTTGTTTATTTTTGAGAGAGAGAGAGAGAGAGAGAGAGAGAGAGAGAGAGAGAGACAAAGTATGAGCAGGGGAAGGGCAGAGAAAGGCAGACAGAGAATCCTAAGCAGGCTCCAGGCTCTGAGCTGTCAGCACAGAGCCCAACATGGGGCTTGAACTCACAGACCACGAGATCATGACCTGAGCTGAAGTTGGCCGCTTAACCAACTGAGCCACCCAGCAGCCCCTGCTTTTTTTGTTTTTTTTTTTTTGTTTTTTTTTTTTTTACTCATTTAACAAAGACATATCGGGTTCCCAGTATGCACTGCTTCCATTCCCAGATGCCAAGGATAAAGTGACACAAAAGTCAGATGTGGAAACAACTTCAGCAAATGTGATAAAGGCTGTAAGGGAGTGTTAAATGCCACAAGAAGAGAGGAGAAAGAACTTGACTTTGCCTAATGCTGAGAAGGAGTCTTTCTGGATGACAAGGAGTAAAGGGCATTCCAGGCGTGGAGCACCTCCTTTCTTGTGAAAGAAAGAGCTCAGTTTGCCCAGAAAGTGGACTCTAATCTTAACGTCTAGAATTAGAGTCTGGGTGGGAGGAGACTGTAAAGACGGGCAGACATCAGACCCCAGTGGGCATCCCCCAGCACACTAAGGAATGCAATCTCCTGGGGTCCCAGCGAGCTAGCTTGGCAGAGAGAAACATATCAAGGAATCTGAGATGATGTCAGTGAGGATGTGAATATACCCCCATTGCAGGAATTCGTTGGGAAAAAAATGTAAAAAACGGTTGCCAGTATTTCTTAAATCTGTACCTATGCATGACCTGTAACACAACAGCAATGCATTCCTCTGGGTATCAAAATAAAAGTAAAGCTTTCTCATGCAAAAACAAACCAAAGATTGTGCTCTTGCCCATGTAGAAGAGACAAAGAGCCATGTAGCCCCACTTGGAATAGAGCTGCAGACACTCAATATAGGAGCACTGGAAACCTCCCTTGAAGAAATTGGGTCCAAACCGGTACTTTTAAGGCCCTATCAGTTCACAATATGGGTGTGACAAAGCAGGAATAGAGCATGTGAGAATTTGCACGGGAACACACATGCACTATTGCTTTGTCCCCAGAAGAAAGTAAGCCCATTCTGTTGAAAATCATCAATATAGAATTGACTTGAAGCACTTACAAGTAATAGAAATACCCATGTTTTCTATCATAACAACAAAATAAATACAATAAAATATGACTTGGGAAGAATTGAGATTTCAGAAAAGCCTGTACATTTTTCCAACAGCAGCAGGGTAAACTGTAGTTAACCAAAAGAACAGAAAAGTTCTAAATTTGAAAAAATAAGAGTTCCAGGGTCTTGGTATCATGTGACTGTTCTTTGTTTCCTCATCTTATTCTGTGCTCCCAATTTTTTTAATCCCCATTTTAAAAACCCATGCACATTTTATGAACTGAGCTTACATGTCCCATCATCACAAATTTCCTAGGACTCTTTCCGTTCAAGAACTGATCATTAGCAAATTCATTTTGTATTCTAGTGGTTGTCAAAGGCAGTTCTGAAGGTGTTACATTGAGTTTTGACATTAATTGATGAACACTTAAACTCATCATAACTCTGCTGGGATTCAGAACAGCAGAAATTAGAAAGATGAATTTCAGGAGATGAATCCATTGAAAAGAAATGTGACTTTGGAATCATTACTGTTGAACGCTCAGAGTTCTGTGACATCCACACAGAATGCAATAAGGGCTCTGGCTGCAGTCAAGCCCTGGGCTCTGGTGGGAAAAAGGGATTGTCTGCATCTGTCAAGCAAAGCTGGACCCAATCGCAGTTCTCTGTTTAGAGCACACATGAAAACTAGGCTTGCCTTAATCTGTTATCTAGTTAAAGATGAGCATCTCCACAAGGTGAGGAAGAAACTCATGCTGTAGAAATCATAAAGAGTTCTTATTTCTATTACTACCAAAAGATTTGAAGAAATAGAAAATGACAGTCTTGGGTGAACAGACAGGAATCAGGGCCATGGAATCCCAATCAGCTTTGACAAGCAAGTATTAAATAAAGTCATGAAGCTGAGAGGGAAATAGAGCAGTTTTCCTTGGCAACATTGGGCACCTGCCTAGTAATGCTATTTGAATGGCTTGTTGGGAGCTCAGTATGTTGCTTGATATTACAAAGCTTTCTGAAAACAGGAAACAATGATGAGATGATTATTATATAGGATAAAAATCAGAAAATATTCAAAATCCATGAATGGTCTAATCCATTTAGACCAGAGAGTCTAAACACTCTGGGGTCACATTCTAGGAATCCAAAATCCTATCAGTACAAATGACTTTGTTTCTATTTGCTTTACTCCAAAACTCCACAAGGGAGTTTGTTTTGTTTTGTTTTGTTTACTTGTACTCTAACCTACAGGCTTTCAAGTAGTCATGAGAAAAACCATGTGCCAAAAGGTATGGAGGAATATGGAGGAATGCAGAAGGCTATATGAAGACCCTATCTCAGCGAAGGCAGGAAAGTAATTAGCTAAGCTCTTAGGAAATAGTGAATTCATTCAGATAATTAATAACTGCACCTCCATTGGCCCTGGCATAGTGATAGCCTCCATGTACTTTTAGTTCTCATGCATGAGGAAACGGACACAACCATACGTAATTTACCAATGAATAAGCTCAGGCATGAAAAGGGCCACTGAATTTTCAGAGTCATACAGCTGGTAAATTTTGTACCTAGATTTCATTCCCAGGCACCTTAACCTCAGAATCCAATATACCATTTTATCTCCCAACTCCTGGCTGAGTTGACTTATTCTTCATGGATGTAGAGTGAGCCATGCCAACTGAAGGCAGTAAAGAACTGTTCTCACTAGGACCAGTGTTCCATGCAGCCAACCAACTAACTGAGGACCTGCATTTGATTACACATAGATTTCAATGGTGTTACTAGTGAGCATAGTAATGTAGATCATAGAATTGTCAAAGAGCCTCCTTGTGAGTATTTCATTTAATCTTGTGCTTCCAAACCATTTATAGTTTTGGAAGCCAAGTAATAAGTAATCCCAGTGATTCTATTTTCTTGAATCTAGCATGTACCTTATGTTCCTGTGAGTTTGTTACTTGTTTTATGTTCTTTAAGCATTTTTTTCTGGTAGTGAATATCCTATGAGCTAACACAAAGGATTCATATTATCAAATTAGATTCACAAGAAACAGAGATCTTATTCAGTTTTGCATCTTAATAATAACTTTAAAATTCACATACTTATGGGACACCTGGGTGGCTCAGTCATTTAACCATCTGACCCTTGATTTCAGCTCAGGTCATGATCTCACAGTTTCTTGAGATTGAGCCCTGCATCAGACTCTGAGCTGATCGTGCTGAGCCTGCTTGGGATTCTTCCTCTCTCTCTGCCCCTATCCTGCTCATGCTCTCTCTGTCGCTCTCAAAATAAATAAACTTAAAAAAAAAAAAAAAACAGGAATTCACATAATCACAAATCATGGAAACGTCCAAAACTACCAACACCTTGGCCAAAGTTCTTTCTTGTTCTGGCCCAGATTTAACATACAGGGTCTTTATGTGATGGGTACAGGTACCATTTATACTTAATGATGTAGTCAGGAAACATCTCTATTTTATACTTTGGTAAGTACATAGCTTTTGTGACAACTTCCAGTGACTCATGCTCCAGAAACCCATAGATTCCAGGTTTATTTAGTATAAACAATTCTAGACAGACCAGGTACCTCTTGCTAAAAGTGTGTCAGAGATGCCCCTGTGTTAAATACTAATGATATATTTGCTAGTAGGTCTGTCATTAGCACATTCATAAAGGGACTTAACCAAGCCCTCTTTTTCTTTTTCCCAAGTCTTCCCTCTGTAAAGTAAAAGAGTAAATGCAGGGCCCCTGCTAATCCTTTCCTTCTCAAGTAATTGGTGACATCTTTGAAAATATAGGAAAATTCCAGATTAAAGTACAAATCAGCTGCAATTACTAAACATCACTAATTGGGAAATATTTACTATTAAAAACACTTTGTTGTGCAGTGCCTGGGTGGCTCAGTCAGTTGAGTGTCTGACTCTTGATTTCAGCTCAGGTAATGATCCTAGGGTTGTGGGATCAAGACCTGTGTTGGACTCCACGTTGAGCATTGAGCCTGTTTAAGATTCTCTCTCCCTCTGCCCCTCTCTCCCACTCTTGCTCTCTGTCTCTAAAAATAAAGATAAATAAATAATAAAAATAATAAAATAAAAATACTTTGTTGTGTTTCACTCTAATCATTTTTCTATACAGATTGTATTTCTATGCAAATTGATTACTGAGAATCATATACTCTATATCTGATACATTACAAACCACTTATTACTCTAGAGAATACATTGAGTCCTTATTTCCATGTTTCTACATACTCTTCTGAAATATTATTTTTAGTGATTGTATATTATTATGGAATTTGAATTCATTATTCATATTTAATAAATAACCATTATTGTGTATTTATATTGTTGTATGCG
Source organism: Lynx rufus (assembly GCF_022079265.1). Taxonomy (NCBI): domain Eukaryota; kingdom Metazoa; phylum Chordata; class Mammalia; order Carnivora; family Felidae; genus Lynx; species Lynx rufus. The sequence continues at coordinate 92,134,895 of NW_025814896.1, read as the reverse complement.
GTGGAGTTCCCCCCCCATAAAATTTGCAATTTAATACTACACTCCCAATGAGGCATTCAGATAGCAGAACTAAGCTATTTCCCAATGCTAGATTTTAATATATGTTTTTATATTTTATTAGTTACATAATAAACTACACCAGCCTGGATCTCTGAGTGGCTAAACCTGGTAGAACCCTCGAATTGCTCCACACTGGCGTATTACATGAACAAAAAGTAAACTGTTGTGTTAGGTTCTTGATACTTGGGGGATGCTTGTTTCTTCAGCATAACCTAGTCTATTCCTACTGATACATTTATAAATCTTTTTCCAATACTTTTCCTCTAATTTAAATTTAGTTTGGAATTTTTTGACTTTATAAACATTTTTATAATGCAGATATCTCCAGTTTTGAAAATTGTAGGTTCTTTCTTTGCTTTTCCTCACTGAAAGCTCTTTGCTAATGATGAAATAAATATTCATCTAGATCTCTTTCTGGTTCTCTTTTGATTTGGTTTTCACATTTAGTTTTTCTTTTCTAAATAGCATTCATTATATATTTTTCTAACTATGGGATTAACACATACTTAAAGCAAAAAAATCCTTAAAAATGTAACAACAAATGACATAAAGACAAAAATCTTATATCACCACCCAAAGATAAGCAGTGCTAAATATTAAATTATATATGTTGTCAATAAGTGTTTTTCCTATGCAGAGACATACATTTAGGTGAATAAGTGGAATAATACTTTGTGTAAGATTTTGAAACCCATTTTTTAATTACAGAAAACAGCATAAATATTTTCTTAAATGCTTTTAAAAATCCTACTTAGTATTTTGCCATGTGCAGATACCAAATGTAATCTTTTGAATTCATTCATTTGGGGGCTTAAAATGGTTTCCAATTGTTCACTTTTATAAATAATAGCATGAAGACTATCCTTGTACATGCAACAGAGAGCAATAAGAAAAAAAAAAAACTGGGTACCCACTTGATCCTGGTGTTAGCAAAGAATGATTGCTCCTTTGAAGGCTCACTGAAATCCCCAGATCTTATGGTCTCTTGTCTCTGTATCCCTCCGCATTTCCTTTTCCCTACCTGTGGCGTCTTTTCCCTACTACGCATGTAGGAAAAGTAGGATTTCTGTCTACCTGATTGATTTCATTCTCTCTTTGGTCTTGTTTTCGCTTTATTCCAGAAACATTATTATGACTTGTGTTCATCATTTCAGAAGGCCTCATTTGTGTAAATTTTCAGTCTCCCAATCTTGTTCCAGTAACATATCTCATGTCTAATTAGTTCCATATATTTCAATAGCAGCTGATAGTCTGGCTCAGACTAATTACAGCTATTAATGCAAGATAATGATATAGTGGTAATAAAAAGACCACATCTCTTTTCATATTTTGGAATTTACTATAAGCTCCTCTGTAGCTCAAAGAGGATCATGTTTTCATCACTCAGCTCTGAGACTAAAAGAGATGTCAGAAATCACATTTCGGTACATCATTAATATTTCTTTGCCCAGCTGGCTGTGTGGGCTTTCAGATTGCAATCTAATCTGTTTTGCAAGCTTTGTACCTAATTCTTGGCTTTATCTCCAGATTAGATATTGAACACTGTTTTAGTTGCTAATTTCCTTGGACAGGCCATCAGTACTACAAAATAGAGGCAACATTTGCAGTCATTTCTCAAGTCACAGAGATAACCGGTATAGTTTGCTGTAGAGCAGCTAGGGAAATGTATCAATTAATATCCCACCATTCATAGATCTCTTAAAGGTCCAGGGACAGGTAAAATGAATAATAAAGAGGTTGACAACTGCCTTATAAGAAGATTGGGAATTCTTCTATGTTTGTTTTTAACTTAACGCAAAGTCAGACAAGATAATGTAATTAAAATCTCTAGCATCATAAACTCCATGAATACAAATGACAAGGAATTGTTCTAGAAATTCCAAAATTCAGTAACATCTGTATCAAAAAAAAAAGGTGAATGAAGAGGAATAGAGGTCACTGATAATCCCAGATTAAAACTCGTCAAAGCACAGTACAAAATGGACTTGACATGCACTTAATCATTCTATAGATGATATGCAAATGTGTTTTTTTAAGATACAAAAGATTAAAATAGTCTGTTGTTATGGTTTCTTATGAGAATGAAAGACTGAGAAATGAGATCTGAACTTAGAACACTAAACATAGAAATTTACCAAGATGATTTTAAAAAGCAAGGCCTACCCCCATTGCCACATACTTCTCTGGAAGAAAAAAAGCTAAAACCCTAAAAGTTCTAGTGACCAACCTGCTTGAAAACCCCATTCTATGCCCCTGAAACAATTGAAAGTGACTGCAACCAGCCTATGTCACCTAATCCCAAATAGTTAAATTATATCCTCAAGTCACCCAAGCTTTAAACCCAATTCCAATCCTAGGCTGATAAAAACCATTCTGTAAATTCTCTTTTTTTTTTAATTTATTTTTTAATGTTTGTTTATTTTTGAGAGAGAGATAGAGCACAAATTGGGAGGGGCAGAGAGAGAGACACACACAGAATCCAAAGCAGGCTCCAGGCTCTAAGCTGTCAGCATAGAGCCTGACACGGGCCTGAACCCATGAACTGTGAGATCATGACCTGAGCTGAAGTCAGATGCTTAACCGACTAAGCCACCCAGGCCCTGTAAATTCTCTTTCAAAACAGCTTTGAGCCTTTGTTCTCAGAACATGAGTAAACTAGCATGTATGGTTGACATGGGTTTCCCCAATAATGTTGGAGAGGTCTATAACACATGTTAGCCAAGCTTTCTTTTTCTTTTTTGATGAGAGACAGGGAGAATGGGTTTGTTTACCCTCCTCTATTTGCTTGTTGGGATTTTTATTTTTTTTTTATTGTGATAAGAACACAACCTGAGATTTATCCTCTTAACAAATTTTAAGTGCAAAATACCATATTGTTAAGCCTGGGTGCAAAGTTGTACAGATCTCTAGAATTTTTTCATCTTGCAAAATTGAAACCCTGTACCAACTGATCAACTCCCCAGTTTCCCCCTATCTCCGGCCCCTGGCCATCACTACTCTACTCTCTGTTTTATGAGTTTGACTACTTTAGACATCTCATACAAATGGAAGCATGCAGTATTTGTCTTTCTGTGACTGGCTTATTTCACTTAGCATGATGTCTTCAAGGTTCATCTGCATTATCATATGTGGATATCACGTAGGATTTCCTTTTCTCTTAAGGCTGCATAATATTTATTGTATGTGTATACCTTGTATTCTTTATCCATTCATTGATGGATAAACGTTTAGATTGTTTCCACATCCTGGCTATTGTGAATAGTGTTTCAATGAACATGGGAGTGTATGTATGTCCTTGAGATCCTGACTTTAATACCTTTGGATAAATATCCAGAAGTAGGATTACTGCATCATATGACAGTTCTACTTTGAATATTGTAAGGAACCACTGTACTGTCTTCCATAATGGCTACACCTCTTTACATTCCCATCAACAGTGTGCAAGGGTTAAAATATCTCTAGATTCTCACCAACACTTGTCTTTTTTTTATATACACGTAACAGTGATTCTGAGAGGTACGAGATGATTTATCCTTATAATTTTAATTTGCATTTCTCTGACAATTAGTGACATTGAGCATCTTCTCATATACCTGGTGACCATTTGTATGCCTTCTTCAGAGAAATGTGTGTTTAAGTCCTTTGTTCACTTTTTTAAAAATTTAAGTTTATTTATTTTTGAGAGAGAGAGGCAGAGGGAAGGAACATGAGCATGAGCAGGGGAGGAGCAGAGAAAGAGAGGGGGAGAGAGAGAATCCCAAGCAGACTCTGCAATGCCAGCATAGAGCCGGATGCAGGGCTCGAACTTATAAACCATGAATTCATGACCTGAGCTGAAATCAAGAGTCAGATGCTTAACCAACTGAGCCACCCAGGTGCTCCTCCTTTGCTCATTTTTTAATCAGGATTTTTTTTTTTTTTTTGCTCTTGAGTTGTAAGAGTTCCTTACATATTTCGCATATTAACCCCTTATCAGTGAATTTACAAATATTTTCCCCCATTTTATAGGTTGCCATTTCACTCTCAATTATTTCCTTTGCTGTGCAGAAGCTTCTTAATTTGATGTTGTCCCACTAATCAATTTTTGCTTTTGTTGCTTGTGCTTTTCTTGTCATAGCCAAAAAATGATTGCTAAACCAATATCATGAAGCTTTTTCCCTGTTTTCTTCTAGGAATTTAACAGTTTCAAATCTTATGTTTAAGAGTTTAATACATTTTGAGTTGATTTTAGTGTATGGTATGATGATCCAATTTTATTCTTTTTTGTGTAAATATCGAGTTTTTCAACACCATTTGCTGAAGCGACTATCCTTTCCCCCACTGCCATTCAAGGTACTCATAAAATAAATTTACACATATATGATCAACTGATCCTTCACAGGGGTGCCAAGATCATACAGTGGAGTTTTTTAATTGAGGATTTAAATAAAATCAATGCACCATTAGCTTTCCATTGTGCAAAATGTTCTCCTCACCTCCTAAACACTGCAACTACTGTCTTAGTAAGCAACTGAATGTTCACACGGCGTATCTTGCTCACCCTTCACGCTGTGCCCCCTGAAGCATCTGCCTAGTGCTGTGAAACCATGGTTCATCTGCAACATGCTTAAGACACTCATTCAAAAGTTCCATCACCCCCCTCCTCAATGTCAGAGTCTTGCAGTTTTTCTTTTCTTCCTCACATGGTCTTCCGAGCCTAGAAATATTGTATAAGTGTGGTGAAAAAATATTGGATCAAAGTTTAAAAGACAAGTTCTAGCCTACATTCTTCTTCTTTCTTAAAATATGTATTTATTTTGGGGAGAGCACAAGCAGGAGAGGAGCAAAGAGGGAGAGGATCACAAGCGGGCTGACAGGCTGGCAGCAGCAAGCCCGCTGTGGGTCTCAAACTCACAAACCACAAGATCAGGACCTGAGCCAAAGTTGGACGCTCAACCAACTGAGCCACCCAGGTGCTCCTGGCCTATATTCTAACTGCTGTCCAGACTTTGTTACTCAATACCACCATTTTCCCATTTGGGCAATTATACTTGTGGAGTAGAGAATGAACAGATATATGCCTATAGATCTCATAAATTCAGTCACATGTACTCAGAAAAGTGCTACTAAACACACACACACACACACACACAACAACAACAACAACAATTACAACAACAACAACAACAATTTCAGAATGGCTCAAATCTTTACTTGGGTGTCTTGAAAACCAGAAAGAGATCTTAGTACCTAATCCACAGAAATTCTAAATTAAATCTTTACCTCCTTCATATACCACAGCTGCTCCTGGGCCTCTCTCTGAAACTCCTTTTCCACCCCCAGCCCACTGGATTTATCTGTCTTCTCTCTCTTTTCCTATCTCACTAGTTTGTTATATAATGTGTTTAATGTGCATCAGGATCACTTGGAGAGCTTGTTAAAACACAGATTACTGTTAAAACACAGATTACTCATCTCAGAGTTTCTGATTCAAGAGGTCTAGGATGGAACCAAAGAATCTGCATTTTTAGCAAGTTCCCTAGTGATGCTGGGTGTTCCAGAGATCCCTCTTTGAGAATCTCTGATGTACATCATTGTAGTTTCTCTGGCTGTGTCCTCTTTTCCTCCCACCTCTATAATCTCATCTCCCACTTTCCATTCTCCCAATTCTCTGCCACAAAAATACCAAAAACACAAGCTTGAGAGATACTTCACTCTTTTGAGATGACAAGGCTGAATTCTTCTGGGTGGGCAGATTAATAGGAGAAAATGAAGTGGTCTCATTAATAAAGATTGCGCCATGATTTACATAAAATATGCAATACCATGGGTGAATCTCAAAAACATCATGCTAAGAGAAAGAAATCACACACCAATTACATGCTGTATGATTCTCTTCACATAAAATCCTAGAAATAACAAAAGTACAGTGACAGAAAACAGATTAATGGTTGCCTCAGGCTGGGGACATGGGGAAAGGATTGACTCTAAAGGGGCACAAGGGAACTTTTCGGAATAATGGAAATGTTCTAAATATTGATTGTGCTGGTGGTTTCATAGATGTATACAACTGTCAAAATTCACTAAACTGTGCACTTCAAAATGAGTGCATTTACCACATATAAATTATGAATCATTAAATCAGGGGAAATATATGTGTATATATAAAATGAAATGTCTCCAAAAATAAAAAGATTCCATTTAATTCAACCTGTGGCTTCTGCCCACTTTTCCTCTGACTTTAAAAGAGTTTTCTTATTTTTATTTGTTTCTCTTCTGCCACATCAGGTGGAAGGACACCTACGCAAGCCCCATTACACAAAATCCATGTCTGAATTCATGAAAGTGGGTGAGACTCCTCCCCCTATCCCCGGCTTGGGTTCAAAGGAGACTATGGAACTGCATTTGTGAATCAAGAAATACCGACTACGGTAGCCTTAGATCGAACATGGTTTACCCTATGGAGAAAATGTAAACAAAATTCAACAAAAGAAACCGTGTGGTTTAGGGCAGATCTTCCCAAATCTTTCTCCGTGGCAATGCTTGATATGGTTCCTTCTCTTCCATCTCCCAGAGGAATAATTACACAAGTTCTGCTTTCTGCTCACCTGCCTCCTCATGTCAGATTTGGCATCTCTATTGCAAGATAATTGCTGCCTAGAATATTCAATTAGCTTTTAATTAAATATTGCTCATTAATATAACTGCAAGACAATAAAACATATGTCATTTGATTAGCCAAAAATTCAAATATAAATTACATTCATTTTTATGCCAACATGCACTTTACCTAATGAGACATTTGTCACCCTGCTATAAAAAGATTGTATGTGATCTTATTTTCTGTTAGAGATTTTTTAAGTGCCTGCAAGCAAAGTTTTTAAATTGCACACAACTCCTATTCTTTTCCTTATCTTTACATTAACTATCTAGAACAGAAAGTTATACACAGTTACATACAATGAAATTTCATAACAGCAGGTGTTTGGGTATTAGCTTAACCTCCAATTTTTGACTCTGCTACTTTATGTATCAAAATGTATCATCTGTTAAGGGACAGATGTCTTTTAATTTAACAATGTATTTTTATGATTGTAAAAGTAATATATACTTATATAAGAAATTTTTGAAAATATAGAAGAGAAACCTATTAATACATTGAATATTTTCTCCCAGTTCTTTTTTTCTAAGAATGTTTTCTACATTTCTTATTCTGCTTTTAAATTTTTAAATTATAGTACATATTGTAACATTTAACTATGCTTTTTTCCATTTAGTATTATACTGTGACCATGTGCTATGTCACTAACTATCCTGAGAATAAAAGTTATATGATGTTCTATCATATAAATGAACTGTAAGTTTTGGACATTAGGGGTTTTCTCCTTAATTTTTTTACTATTATAGGTAAAAGTTAAGGCAAACATTTATGCATGAATCTTGACCACATCTCTGATTATTTCCTTAGGATTGATTTCCAGAAATAGAATTATTGGATTAGAAGTGTTAAGAGAATACTCTATTTTCAGCTCCCCATGGCTTTACAGTGCATGGATAGGCCAGGTACAAACACTTCCAGACCCTGCATAGACCATGAACTTGGCCCCCCCATAGGAAGGAAGAGTGCTAATATGGTTGGAGAATTAGAGAAAGTGAGCCTCTGGTATAGGTTTGGAGGTTTGGTTACTGTGAAATACATCCCATCCCTTGACATCTTCTCACTTAGCTCCTGAAATAAGATCACCAGACTGGGACCCCACCACAACCACCACCACAGGAAGGAGTGACTACGTTTTTTGTTTTGGGTTTTTTTTTTAAGTTTATTTATTTTGAGAGAGAGACACAGAGAGCAGAGGGGCAGGGGCAGAGAGAGAGGGAGAGAGAATCCCAAGCAGGCTCACACTGTCAACACAGAGCCCAATGTGGGGCTCGAACTCACAAACCATGAGATCATGATTTAAGCCAAAACCAAGAGTCTGATGCTTAACTGACTGAGTCACCCGGGCGCGCTGGAGTGACTGCATTTTTAAGCCTCACGACCTATAAGTGAGATGGGTGGGGGTGGGCAGTAGGAAGTCAGAATTAGCAGATCCCAAGGTCTAGGATTGGAAAGAGAGGTGTCACCAGTTCTTCAATCCACTTTACTCAACAGGCTTATACTTCAGGGGCGCGTGCAAGGCTCAGTTGGTTAAGCGTCTGACTCTTGCTTTCAACTCAGGTTATGATCTCACAGTTCATGAAATTGAGCCCTGCATCAGGCTCTGCACTGACAGCCTGCAGCCTGCTTGGATCTCCTTTCTTCCTCCCTCTCTGCCCCTCCCCCACTAGTGCACTCACTCTCTCTCTCTCTCTCTCTCTCTCTCAAAATAAATTAATTAATTAAAAAAAAAAAAAACAGGCCTATACTTTAGAATGCTTTGAACTCCTTGACTCAGTTTGGGACTCTACTTCATCTACAAAAACCTAAATAAGGAATAGGGGCAATTAGCAGGATTCGAACAATAAACTTCACTAAACCTCTAACAAAAAGATATAAAGCAAGAGCTCAGGGAAGAGAGAGCAGTAAATTCACACTTTGAAACACTCTTTCTGCTGCAAATACATAGCAGTAATAATTTAAAAAATGAAAATGACAAAACAAGCAAAAAGTGTTCAAAAACAAAAGATAAATACCTTCATAGGCCATACATGGAAAAGAAATGCAAAATGGGAGCTGAGCTCTGGGTCAAGAAGGAGAACAGGAGCTATTAGAAAGTCAGTTCCAGGGCGCCTGGGTGGCTCAGTGGGTTAAACGTCCGACTTTGGCTCAGGTCATGATCTCACAGTTTGTGAGTTCAAGCCCCGAGTGGGGCTCTGTGCTGACAGCTCCGAGCCTGGAGCCTGCTTTGGATTCTGTGTCTCCCCTTCTCTCTGCCCCTCCCCTGCTCATGCTCTGTCTCTCTGTCTCTCAATAATAAAAAAATAAACATTTAAAAAAAAAAAACAAGAAAGAAATTCAGTTCCTAGGAAGTAATGGGGAATAAAAATGATTCACTAAACCAGGCAGTGAATCAGAGCACACCCACTGCCTAAGACAAGGTTCAGTAAAGGATCCGCACTTCACGAAAGCAGGCTGAAGAAAACTATCAGCTCTGGCCGGACTGCAGATAATAAGAGCCATGGGGAGGCCAAAGACACAGATAAAACAGAATTCCAAATAACAAGATGATATCTAATGCTAAGAAAGACATTTAACAAACTGAATATGAGCTTGAATTCATTCCAAGTGAGATTAATTTTATAGAACAGTCTGAATAAGTCTTAAATAAACATTTTAGGCCTTTCAATTACGTAAATAAAGGATATACAGCCTTAAAAAAGAAAAGGAAACTATAGAATAAAAGCAAGCAGAAGTTTTTTAAAGTATAGGTGGATATAGAAAAGATACTTGGAAAAATTAAAATATGAAAATATCAAAAAACTTTAAATCAATGAATGACACAAACTGTAGAAAGGATATAGCTGAAGAGAGAATTGATTAAGCAGAAAATAGCCTGAGATTCACCACAAGTACAACAGTGAGGACAGGAAAAAATTATACAACATACATTTATACATGTGCATATATGCACATACATACACACACACATGCATGCATAGAGAGAGAGAGCAGTAAGAGACATTGAGGAAAAATTGAGAGCTGTCAACGTATGTCTCATAGGAATCCCACAGACTAGAGGGAGGATTGGAAGAGCAATTTTTGAGAAATTAGTGGCTGAAATTTTTCCAGCATCAAAAGCATACGTCCTCACATTAAACACATACTACAACTACTGAGTAAGATACATAAAAATAAACCCAGACTTAACTAGAGAGAGGAATTATAGGACATTAAAAAAAAAAGAAAAAAATCTTAAAAGCTACCAGAAAGAAAAGATATTATTTAAAAAAAAACACTGAGATTGAGGTGCTTGAGTGGCTCAGTTGAGCGTCCAACTTCAGCTCAGGTCATGACCTCACTGTTTGTGGGTTCGAGCTCTCCATCAGGCTCTATGCTAATAGCTCAGAGCCTGGAGCTGCTTTGGATTCTGTGCCTCCCTCTCTGTCAGCCCCTCCCACATTCACACTGTATCTCTCTCTGTCTCTCAGAAATGAATAAATGTTAAAAAAAAAATTTTTTTTAGGGGGCGCCTGGGTGTCTCAGTCGGTTGAGCATCTGACTTCAGCTCAGGTCATGATCTCGTGGTTCCTGAGTTCCAGACCCGTATCCGGCTCTGTGCTGACAGCTCAGAACCTGAAGCCTGCTTCAGATTCTGTGTCTCCCGCTCTCTCTCCGCCCCACTCCTGCTTGTGCTCTCTCTCTGTCTTTCAAAAATGAATAAACATAAAATTTTTTTTAATTTTTTTAAATAATAATAGAATAAAAAAATACTGAGATTGACAACAGATTTATCTCTTCCAGAAAGACATTTCAGAAAGCAACAGAATAAAATCTTAAAAGCATTGAGAGATACTGTCTGTCTTGCATTTATACATGTAGGTATGTATGTATGTATGTTCTTCAGGATCTGTCTAACATGTAAATGGTGGAACAGTCCAAGGTTCAATCTTTGGATCTCTTCCTTCCTTTATCTCTTCTTCCTTATGAGCTCCTCTGGCCTCATAGCCTTATGCCATCTATCTAAGAATTCTGTTTCAGTTATCTACTGTTGCACAACAAACTTCTCTAAAACTTAATGGCTTAAAATAGCAATTTACTATTATCTCTCACTGTTCTGGGGTTGACAGACTCAGCTGGGCAGTCTGAAGGAGGAGGCACATAAAGTTTATTTATTTACCAATTTGGTGCCTAGGTTAGGATAACTCTACAGTTGAAGGCCAGTTAGGCATCTCTATCACCATGAAGTGTTCTAACTTCCTCACAGCATGGTAGTCTCAGAGTAATAGATCTTTCTTACATGGTGCCTGATGCCCAAAGTAAATATTTAAGAGACCCAGGCAGAAGTGCAAGGGTTCTTATCACTCAGCCTTGAAAGTCCTAGAAAAGCACTTTTACCGCATACCATTGGTTAAGAAACATCACTAAGGTTTAGAGTGTGTTTTCAACACAGTTACTAGAGTGGTTCTTTTCTTTTTTTTTTTCTTTTCAAATTTTTATTTAAATTCTAGTTGGTTAACATACAGTGCAATATTTGTTTCAGGAGTAGAATTCAGTGATTCACCAACACTTACATACAACAGCCAGTGCTCATCACAACAAGTGCTCTCCTCAATGCCCATCACCCATCTAGCCCGTTCCCCACCCACTCCCCATCAACCCTCAGTTTGTAGAGTGGTTGTTTCTTTTTTTTTTATTTTTTTTAACATTTATTTATTTTTGAGAGACAGAGAGAGACAGAGCATGAGCAGGGGAGAAGGAGAGAGAGAGAAGGAGACACAGAATCCAAAGAGGCTCCAGGCTCTGAGCTGTTTGTTAGCACAGAGCCTGACGCGGGGCCCAGACCCATGAACTGCGAGGCCATGACTTGAGCCAAAGTCGGACACTCAACCAACTGAGCCACACAGGTGCCCCAGACTGGTTATTTTCAATCTATGATAATGTTACTTCTTTGACCAAAACCCCTCAATGGCTTCCCATTATCATTCAGAATGAAAAGCAAAGCCCTCATACTGAATGACATTACCTTATCTAAACTGATTTTTTGTTCTACTTAGACTTCATCTCAAAGTGTTCTTGTTCCACCACCTGCCAGACTTCATCTCACTCAGAAGCTCAACAGACAACTTGATGTTCTTTGAACACAGCAGACGTCACGCCTTCCCGAATCAGGGCTTTGCAGTTGTTTTCTCTACTCAGACCACTCTTCCATCAGATATCTGCAGTCCTCACTCCCTCACCTCCTCTGAGCTTTGCAAGAATGAGTGAATCTTCCCTTGCAAATCCACCCACTTACCCAACACTCCTTATCCCCTCCCCCACTTTATATTTTCACCACGGCAGTTATGATCATTAGAAATACTGTTTATGTATCAATTTATTTAATCAATTCTTGCTATCTCTGTCCACTAGAGTGTTAAGTTCCCCAAGGTCAGGATGTTTATCTATTTTGATTCCTGATGGATCATACAACTAAAACAGGGCCTGGCATACTATAGGTGCTCCATATATAGTACTGTGCTGATAAATGTTTAGTGACCAGCTCTCAGAAACAAAAAACAAAAACAAAATTCTGATTTGTAGCATTTCCAATTTCAACGGGGAATATACTCCCACCATCCAATTTCAAGCTATGTGACACTAAATATGGTTAAGGAACAATAGGGACAATTGGTTCTCATGAGCCAACATAAGTTGGCTTCAGCACACCACTGTTATTTGTTAAAAGAATGGAAAAGAAAAAAAAAAGGAAGGAAGGAAGAAAAAATATATCTATACTATAATGCCAAGATGGAAGGAAATAAAGACTTTTTTTTTGTTTTTTTTTTTGTTTTTTTTTTAATTTTTTTTTTCAACGTTTTTATTTATTTTTGGGACAGAGAGAGACAGAGCATGAACGGGGGAGGGGCAGAGAGAGAGGGAGACACAGAATCGGAAACAGGCTCCAGGCTCTGAGCCATCAGCCCAGAGCCTGATGCGGGGCTCGAACTCACGGACCGCGAGATCGTGACCTGGCTGAAGTCGGACGCTTAACCGACTGCGCCACCCAGGCGCCCCAATAAAGACGTTTTCAGATAAACAAACATTATGGGAGTTTGCCAAGAACAAACCCTCTCTGAAGGAACTACTAAAAAATCCTTTATTAGAAGAAGGGCAAAACCAGAGAGATTTCAGGGAACACAAAAAAATAATGGCGGTGCAGCAAGTGCTTAAATGTGCTGATAAATGTAATTAGCTATCAACTGTAAAAATGTTTTGAATAGGAACTAATTTTGTATGTTTAAAAATATGCCCACTCGGGGCGCCTGGGTGGCTCAGTCGGTTAAGCTTCGACTTCGGCTCAGGTCATGATCTCGTAGTTTGTGAATTCGAGCCCCGCGTCGGGCTCTGTGCTGACAGCTCAGAGCCTGGAGCCTGCTTCCGGTTCTGTGTCTCCCTCTCTCTCTGCCCCTCCCCCATTCGTGCTCTCTCTTTTTTTGCCTTTCAAAAATGAATAAATGTTAAAAAAATTTTTAATAAATAAATAAAAACATTTAAAAAATTAAAAAAAAAACCAATATGCCCACTAAAACTCTAGACAAAAACGGAGGGTTCAATGATAAACAGATGATTGATATGGCCCTTGTCCTGTTTAGGAGTTGATTAGAGATATTGAACAACTTTATATTAAATATGTAAGGAAAACCAACAAAAGTCTAAAAAATACAGTCTATAGTTTCCAAACCTCCTTGGGAAAAAAATAGGGAGAAAATATGGAAACCTTCACCTTCCAGTATATGGGGGGAAATAAAGCAAAGGAAAAGGATAATAAAGAGAAAACATAAAATAAAATGGTAGAAATAATTCACGATACATATAAACAGATTAAATGCCTCTCTTAACTGACAGAAGTATTTTTCGATTCTAATTTTATATCTGAGACATGCACCTAAATGAAAACAATACGGGAAGGTTGAGAATGAATGGATAAAAAGCTATACCAGACTTGCAGGTAAAAAAAAATGACAGATGAAACACATGAATTTATTTGTGATCCAGTCTGAAATTCCACTAAAAATAGCAGTAAATGCTTTTAAGGCCTACACCTACAAAAACAAAGACGAAGACAAAAGAGACATTAGCCATAAAATTTTGGAAGCTGTAAAGCAAGTGGGTTCTTGGTAACTGACTTAGCTGGTAGTGAGAAAAACAAGAAAGCAACGTGATTTACACTGCAGACACAAATGCTTAGGATTCGGTAGAACCAGGGATCTCTGGAATGGGGAGAAATAATGAAAGTTATACTGCAAATAGAACACTGGCTGAGAGTGTTTAAGAAGCAGTTCCCCAGATCCCCTGATAGGACTATTGAAGGTTATATGAGTCATGTATGTAAAACACGTAAGAGTAGTGTCTGCCACAAAGCAAGTCTTCTATATATGTTTGCTGTTATTGCTCCATAGTGAGAAGCCAATAGATATATTTACAAAAAAAAAAAAGTGGAGAAGGAGCAATATTAGCATACTACGGAGGGAGAGATAAATACTAAGAGACTCATCTAAAAGAACTTAAAGGTATTTCATCTAGGAGGAGAGAAATAGGGTGTGCTAGTTTTTTTACAACAAGCCTCACAGGATATTTGACTCTATAATTGTGTTTACAAAAAAAAGAAGAAGAAGAAGTAAAAGAAAATGAGGAATAAAAAGTCAGGGAAGCTGGCAAGCACACTGACAAATACTAACCAGAAGAAAGCTGGTGTAACAATATTCATACCAGATAAAATGGAATTGAATTATTTAAAAGGGATAAAGAGGGGCATTACATAATTACAAGAGAGTAATACTTTCGAACTTGCGTGTAGTAGCAGCAAAGTTTTACAGTAGATAAAGCAAAATTTGACAAGATTAGATGAAGAAATGTTTTTAAAAACAAAACAATCATGTTACCACAGTCAGAAGTTAGTATATTAAGCAAAGGAAAAAAATAGTATATGGATTATTTGAGCAAAAAAACTTATAAACTAAAAAGTCGCAACAAATAAAGTAAAATTTGGGGTGCCTTGGTGTCTCGGTTAAGCATCTGACTCTTGGTTTTGGCTCAGGTCACAATCTCATGGTTCATGAGATCAAGCCCCATGTCAAGCTCTGTACTGACAACACTGAGCCTGCTTGGGATTCTCTCTCTCCCTCTTTCTGCACCCCCCCCACTCATGTGAGCATTTATACTCTCTCTCTCTCTCTCTCTCTCTCATAATAAATAAATATTTTTAAAAATAAAGTAAAATTTAAAAATCCATATCATACAGACCTCTTTCTATGACCACAATGAAGTTGAATTACATATCAATAGTAAAAAGAACATTTTTTCAAAGATATCCATATGTTTGAAAACCTAGATAAAATGGTTTCTTAACTCATAGGTTAAAACAAAATAATAATAGAAATTCCTAAATAAATAAAAGGATAATGATGAAAGTTCTATGTATTGAAACAAGTGAATATTGACAAGGCACCTGACTAGCTCAGTCGATGGAGCATGAGACTCTTAATCTCAGGGTTGTAAGTTCAAACCCCATGTTGGGTGTAGAGATTCCTTTAAAAGAAAAAAAAACAACTAGGGGCACCTGGGTGGCTCACTCAGTTAAGCATCAGACTTTGGCTCAGGTCATGATCTCATGGTTCATGAATTCAAGCCCTGCATCGGGCTCTGTGCTGACAGCTTAGAGCCTGGAGCCTGCTTCAGATTCTGTGTCTCCCTCTCTCTCTCTGCCCCTCCTCTCTCTCTCTGTCTCTCAAAAATAAATAAATGTTAAAAAAAACACACACACAACTAATGGATATAACTAAAGCAATGTTTAGTGTTACAGTTATGTCTTTAAATGCATATATAAAAAACCAAAGAGATAAAAATTAAATGAGTTAACTATACATCTCAAAAATCAAAAAAGTTGACAGAAAATAAAAACTAAAGAAGACTCAGAATTAATTCATTAATTAGAAAAAAAAGCAATAGAGACTATCAACAAAACAAAAAGCAGTTTATTTGAAAATATGAATAAGGTTTAAAATCTCTGGCAAAAATGACCAAGAAAAAAAAGTGAGAAGTATTAGGAACAAAAAAATACACATAGAATTGAGATTTTTATATAATAGAATAGTATTAAAAAATACCTTGTCACCCCAAGTTTACTCATAAGCTTGAGTAAAATGGAAAATTTCCTAGAGAAATATAAATTAGCAAAATTGACTCAACATGAAATAAAAACCAAAATGAACCAATAACTATTAAATAAATGGGATGGGCTAACCCAAAGCAATCTACACATTCAATACAATCCCAATCGAAATTGCGTAGGCATTCTTCTCAAAGCTAGAACAAACAATCCTGAAATTTGTATGGAACCACAAAAGACCCAAAATAGCCAAACTTATGTTAAAAAGAAAACCAAAGCCGGAGGCATCACAATCCCAGACTTTAGCCTCTACTACAAAGCTGTGATTATCAAGACAGCATGGTATTGGCACAAAAACAGACACATAGACCAATGGAATAGAATAGAGACTCCAGAATTGGACCCACAAATGTATGGCCAACTAATCTTTGACAAAGCAGGAAAGAGTATCCAATGGAAAAAAGACAGTCTCTTTAACAAATGGTGCTGGGAGAGCTGGACAGCAACATGCAGAAGAATGAAACTGGACCACTTTCTTACACCATACACAAAAATAAATTCAAAATATATGAAAGATCTAAATGTGAGACAGGAAGCCATCAAAACCCTAGAGGAGAAAACAGCCAACAACCTCTTTTACTTCAGCCATAGCAGTTTCTTACTCTACACGTCTCCAAAGGCAAGGGAAGTAAAAGCAAAAATGAACTGGGACTTCATCAAGATAAAAAGCTTCTGCACAGCAAAGGAAACAATCAACAAAACTAAAAGGCAACCGTTGGAATGAGGAAAGATACTTGCAAAAGACATATCAGATAAAGGGTTAGTATCCAAAATCTATAAAGAACTTCCCAAACTCAACACTGGAAAAGCAAATAATCCACTGAAGAAATGGGCAGAAGACATGAATAGACACTTTTCCAAAGGAGACATCCAGATGGCGAACAGACACACAAAAAGATGCTCAATGCTGGAAATACAAATCAAAACCACTTTGAGATATTACCTCACACCAATCAGAGTGGCTAAAATTAACAAACCAGGAAACAACAGATGCTGGCCAGGATGTGGAGAGACGGGAACCCTCTTGCACTGATGGTGGGAATGCAAACTGGTGCAGCCGCTCTGGAAAACATGAGAAGGTTCCTCAAAAAATTAAAAATAGAAATATCCTATGACACAGCAATAGCACTACTAGGAATTTACCCAAAGGATACAGGAGTGCTGATGCATGGGGGCACTTGTACCCCAATGTTTATAACAGTGCTTTCAACAATAGCCAAATTATGGAAAGAACCTAAATGTCCATCAACTGATGAATGGATAAAAAAAGATATGGTATATATATACAATGGAATACTACTTGGCAATGAGAAAGAATGAAATCCTGCCATTTGCAGCAATATGGATGGAACTGGAGGTTATTATGTTAAGTGAAATAAGTCAGTGAGAGAAAGACAGATATCAAACGTTTTCACTCATATGTGGAACTTGAGAAACTGAACAGAAGACCATGGGGGAAGGGAAGGGGAAAAAATAGTTACAGAGAGGGAGGGAGGCAAATGATAAGAGACTCTTAAATACAGAGAACAAACTGAGGGTTGATTGGGGGGAGGGGGGAGGAGGAGAGGGGAAAATGGGTGATGGGCATTGAGGAGGGCACTTGTTGGGATGAGCACTGGGTGTTGTATGTAAGTGATGAATCACAGGAAGCTACCCCCCAAAACCAGGAGCACACTGTATACACAGTAGATTAGCCAAGTTGATAGTAAATCATATAAATAAATAAATAAATAAATAAATAAATAAATAAATGGGATGGGCTAAATGGGTGATGGGCATTAACGAGGGCACCTGTTAGGATGAGACTGGGTGTTACATGCAAGTGATGGATTACTAAATTCTACTCCTGAAACTAATATTACTCTATATGCTAACTAAATGGAATTTAAATAAAAACTTGAAACTAAATAAATGAATAAACAACCAAAAATATCCTCTCTCTCCCAACAAGTGACAACAGGCCTAGATAGTTTCATAAATGAGTTTTACTAAACCTTAAAGGAACATCTAATCTAGTGTTTTTCCATAGAAATATTATGTGAACCCCTGTGTGATTTTATTTTTTCTGGTGGCCACACTATAAAGGTGACATTCATTTTAATAATATTTTTATTTACAATAATGAAAATATTTCATTTTGATAATGATTGTAGAAAGTTTATTTTCAAAGCATTAGTGAGAGGAGTGCCTGGGTGGCTCGTCAGTTGAGCATCTGACTCTTGACTTGGACTCAGGTCATGATCCCCAGGTCGTGGGATCAAACAATGCATCGGCCTCCATGCTGAGCACAGAGCCTGCCTGAAATTCTCTCTCTCTCCCTCTGCCTTCTCCCCAGTTTGTGCACTCTCTCTTTCACACATAAAAAAAAAGTATTAGTGAGACAATTTACATACTTTTTTTCCACACTAAGCCTTTGAAATCCACTGAGTATTTATATTCAGTTCCTAGTAGCCACATTTCAAGTGCTCACGAGCCACATATAGCCACTGATTACTATAATATATGGCATAGGTGTAATTCCTATATTAGATACACCATTTCATATAATAGAAGAGGAAGAGCTGTCCAACTTATTTTTTAATTTTTTTAATGTTTGTTTAATTTTGAGAGAGACAGACAGACAGAGCACAAGCAGGGGAGGAGCAGAGAGAAAGGGAGACACAGAATCCGAAGCAGGCTCCAGGCTCTGAGCTGTCAGCACAGACCTGACGCAGGGCTTGAACTCACGAACTGCAAGATCATAACCTGAGCTGAAGCCAGATGCTTAACTGACTGAGCCACCCAGGTGCTCCTGTCTGATATTTAATGAGGCATAGAAAACCCTGATGCCAAAACCAGACAGGAACAGTATAAGAAAAAATACGTAGGCCAATCTCACTTAAAACATAGTAAATAAATTCTTTAAATATATACATATAATTCATGTGAAAAAATTAAGGCCAAGAATATTCAAGATGATTTGGAAACAAACAACAGAGTACAATTTGCCCCACCAGATATTAAACTCATTTTAAACTCATGGTAATAAGATTGCATGATACTGGTACAGGACCAGACAAATAGTCCAAAGGAACAATATAGAGAACATGGTATGTGACAGAAATAACATTGAAAAGCAGAATGTCCTGTTCAGTCAATGTCATTAGGACAGTTTATCCACAATTAAAAGAGAAGGGAAGGGAAGGGAAGGGAAGGGAAGGGAAGGGAAAGAAGAAAAGAAAAGAAAAGAAGAAAAGAAAAGAAAAGAAAAGAAAAGAAAAGAAAAGAAAAGAAAAGAAAAGAAAAGAAAAAGAAAAAACTGAATTACATTCCTACTTTCCATCCTATACAAAAATATGTGCTAAGTGATTTAAAGACCTAAACATAAGGAAGAAAACTTTAGGGGCACCTGGGTGGCTCAGTTGGTTAAGTGTCTGACTCTGGATTTTGGCTTAGGTCATGATCTCATGGTTTGGGAGATGGGGATCCCCGCTGACAGTGTGGAGCCTGCTTGTGATTCTCTCTCTCTCCCTTCTCTCTCTCTCTCTCTCTCTCTCTCTCTCTCTCTCTCTCTCTCTCAAAGTAAGTAAATAAACTTTAAAAAAAAAAAGAACGGAAATTTTAAAAGAAAATACAACTTTGTACTCGGGTATCTTAAACAAGATTTCTTAAACAACATCCCCCAAAGCGCAACTTATTTAGGTAAATATTGATAAATTTTACTACCCTAAATTTTAAAAATTCTGTTTCTGTTTCACAGAAAGAATGTTTAAAAGCTATGTCTAGTCCAGGCTGGGAGAATATATTTATAATGATAAAACTAACAAAGGAATAGATCTGGAATGCATAAGGTATACTTAAATATTAGTGAGCAAAAGATGAAAAATCCAAAAGAAAAATGGACAAAGATTATGAAAAGAAAAATGTTCACACCAAAAAATGAAAAACAAATGGCCATTAAGCATATGAGGAAATGTTCACACTCAGCAGTGACCAGGTCAATGCAAATTAAAACAATAATGAGAAAACATGCACACTCATGAGATTGGTAAAGTTTAGTTTGACGATTCCAGAGATCAGTGAGAATACAGAGCAACAGGAACTCTTCTGTAACTGCAGACGCAAGTATGAATTTGAACAAGCACTATGGAAGGCAACTTAATAATACCTAGTAAAGTAGAGAATGTGAGACTGCATAACCCAGCAAATTGCACTTCTAAATAAACACCCTTGAGAAAACTTTCTTATCTATTATGCAAAACAATTTAATTTTCTTTTTTTATCCTACCTTTACCCCCTCCAGACTAGGTCAGAGGAGGCTCCAATCCCTCAACCCCAAAACACATCAAGCTATATTACAATGGTCTCTTTTAATAATTTCTTTTAGTACATTTGACATACAGTGTTACATCAGTGTCAGGTGTACTGCATAGTGATTCAACTTCTCTATATGTTATGCTACTCTAACCACAAGTATAGCGACCATCTATCATCATGCAACACTATTGCAATATCATTAACTATATTCCTCATGCTGTGCCTTTCATTCCTGTGACTTGTTCATTCTTTAACTGGAAGCCTGTGTCTTCCACTCCTGTTCACCCATTTTGCCCATCTCTCCAACTTCCTCCCCTCTGTCAACCATCAGTTTGTTCTTTGAATTTATAGGTCTGATTCTACTTTTTATTTATTCATTTGTCATGGGGCGGGGGGGGGGGGGAGCTGATTCCACATGTGAGTGAAATCATATGGCATTTGTTTTTCTTAGTCTGACTTATTTCACTTATCATTATACCCTGCAGATCCTTTCATGTTGTCCCAAATGGCACGATCTCATCCTGTTTTATGACTGTGTAATATTCCAGGGACTGAGAGTGTGTGTGTGTGTGTGTGTGTGTGTGTGTATGTGTGTGTGTGTCCATTCATCTATCAGTGGACATTTGGGTTGCTTCCACATATTGGCTATTTTAAACAATGCTGCAATAAATATAGGGATGACTGTATCTTTTCAAATTAGTGTTTTCATTTTCATTGGGTATATGCCCGATAGTAGAATTATTAGATCATATAGTATTTATATTTTTAATTTTTTGAGGAATATCCATGCTATTGCCACAGTGGTTGTACCAATTTACATTCTCATTAACAGTGCAAGAGACTTCCTTTTTTTCTACATCCTCATCAAAAGGCTCTTGTTATTTCTTGTCTTTTTTATTTTAGCCATTCTAACAGGTATAAGGTGATATCTCATTGTGATTTTATTTGCATTTCCCTAATGATTAATGATGTTGAGCATCTTTTCATTTGACTGTTGGCTAGCTATGTCTTCTTTGGAAAAAAATGTCTATTTGAGCCCTCTGCCCAGTTTTTAACCAATTATTTTTTGATAATTGTGTAACTTCTTTATATTTTTTGGATACTAACCTTTTATTAGATATATTATTTGTAAAATCTTCTCCCATTCACAAAGTTGTCTTTTTGTTTTCTTGATAGTTTCCTTCACTGTGCAAAAGCTTTTTATTTAGATATAGTACCAATAGTTTATTTTCACTTTTGTTTTTTTTTGCCTTAAGAGTCCTATCTAGAAAAAATGTTGCTCTGGCCAATGTCAGACAAATTACTGCCTTTGCTCTCTTCTAGGATTTTTATGTTTTCAGGTCTCACATTTAGGTCTTTAATCCATTTTGAGTTTATTTTTGTGGATGGTGTAAGAAAGCGGTCCAGTTTCATTGTTTTGCATGTAGCTGTCCAGTTTTCCCAACACCATTTATTAAAGAGACTGTCATTTCCCCACTGTGTATTCTTGCCTCCTTTGTCATAGATAATTTGACCGTATAAGTGTGGGTTTATTTCTGGGCTCTCTATTCTCACCTATGTGTCTATTTTTGTGCCAGTGTCATAATGTTTTAATTATTACAGCTTTGTAGTATATCTTGAAATCTGGGATTGTAATACCTCTAGCTTTGTTTTTTTTTTTCTCAAGATTGCTTTGGCTATCTTTTGTGGTTCCATGCAAATTTTAGTATTATTTGTTCTAGTTCTGTGAAAAATACGGTTGGTATTTTGACAGGGATTTCATTGAATCTGTAGATTGTTTGGGGGAGTGTGGACATTTTAACAATATCAATTCTTCCAATCCATGAGCATGGAATATTTTTCCATTTGTTTGTGTCATCCTTTTTAAAAAAAATTTTTAATGTTTATCTTTGAGAGAGAGAGAGAGAGAGGCAGAGCACGAGCAGGGGAAAGGCAGAGAGAGAGAGAGAGAGAGAGAGAGAGAGAGAGTCCTAAGCAGGCTCCAGGCTCTGAGATGTCTGCACAGAGACCGACACAGGGCCCAAACCCACAAAGCATGAAATCATGACCTGAGCCAAAGTCAGGTGTCTAGATGACTGAGCCCCCCAGGCACCCCCATTTGTGTCATCTTTAATTTCTTTTGTCAGTGTTTTATGTTTGCAGAGTATAGGTCTTTCGCTTCCTTAGTAAAGTTTATTCCTAGGTATTTTATTCTTTTTGGTACGATTATAAATGGAATTGCTTTCTTAATTTCTCTTTCTGCTACTTTGTCATTAGTATATAGAAACACTATCAATTTCTGCATATTAATTTTGTATCCTTCAACTTTACTGAATTCATTTATCACTGCAAGTAGTTGTTTGATAGAGTCTTCAGGGTTTTCTATGTATAGTGTCATGTCATCTGTAAACAGTGACAGTTTTTCTTCTTGACAAATATGGATGTCTCTTGTTTCTTTTTCTTGTCTGACTTCTGAGGCTTAGACTTCCAGTGTAAAGTGGATGGACACTTTGAATAAAAGTGTAAAGATAGACATCTTTGTCTTCTTCCTGACCTTAGAGTTAAAGCTCTCAGTTTTTCACCATGGAGTATGGGGTTACCTGTGGGATTTTCATCGATGAGCTTTATTATGTTGAGGTGTGTTTATTATGGTGTTTTCTTACAACAAATCCAAAAAAACACAAAAAAACAAAACCAGCTTCCCTGAGATTATACCACTGCCCGATAATATAAAAGTTGCTACAGTCAATTTTGCTTAAAATAGTAGTTTTCCTTCTCATCACAGATATAAATCCCATTATAGTTAGAAAGCATTGCCAGAAGGAGAAATAAAAATGCAAGTTATCTTTGAGTCGTGCTGCATTTAGAATAAAGCCCCAAATGCTTAGCAGGGTCAGTAACATTATGGATGTCTCTCACTGGCCTGCCTTTCCAGCACCATGTAGCCCCACTCCCTAGCTCTTCCCCACTCCAACACAATGAGCATCACCTTGCTCCTTGAACTCACCATGCCTCTCCCATCAAAAGGCTCTTGTTTTCCCTTCTGCCTGAAAGCTGCCTTCTCTACCTCTTTGTCTTACTAACTAATACTCAATTTACAGGTAGCACTTCTTGGCAAACAATAAACGCTCACTCAATAAATATTTTGATAGCCAACATGGATTGGCTAAGCACTCAAATTATTTGTCCTGTTTGACCATGTGTCTTCAGGAATTGAGTCTGATATAACACCCTTCAAATCAGGCTACAAACTAAGAGTTGTGTCCAGTCCCAAGGGGATTAGCAGCCTGAGAAGGCAGACAGCAGGATGATATCAAGACGCCAGTGGGACGAGATGCATGCAGGGTCATTCCTGGTATGGCATCTTAGAGAAAACGCCCATCACTCCCAAAGCATGACATGAATGGAAACATGAAAAGGAATGTCCTGTAAAGCAAGACCATCTCAAGGGGACACAGCAGCTCTTTTAGGTACAGGGGTCTTTTCATGGTCCTGTCAAAAATATCAGAAGTGATGATGTTGTGCCTTTGATCCAACAAAAGCCCATTTGGATCATCTTTTGTGATTCAGCTAGCCAGATGGTATCATGGCATAGTCAAAGTGCCTGGGTAAGGTATCCAGAAGGGATACACAGTCTCCCACATTCGAGACTAGCTCCCCTACCTATGTGGCCCCGGCCAGTCTGGCAGCTGTGAGCAACTGGTTCTCAGAGCAGCACTTTTGTGTGTAGTTATCTGCCTGCTGCTCTTGCCAAGCTGCAAAAGCTCAGGTGACAGGGTTGCTGAGGGTGCAAGTGTCTGCTCGAACCCATAGCACCCTAGATTCCAGGATAGAACATGCCTTGGCTGTTCAGGCTGACAGTTACAGGATGATAAGAGATTCAGATAATACACCTCTGGAGCACTGTGAATGCCCCAGTCTCCCTCAGCTGCCCCGACCTTAGGTCGTCTGCGTGTCTCGTTCTGGCATGCTGTGCCCTCTTGAGGCGGACTTCATGCAGCCTAGTGTCAGTCGCAGCTGTCTCCTCATGAGATAACTGGCCTTAGATGTGCCCAGCTTCCTGGGCCTTGGGTCAAAACACTGGGTCCATCATTATTTAAATGCAAAGGCAAGAACAGATCACCCAGTATTCCATGAAGCATCAGTTCCTGTAGCCAGAACCTAGGATGTGGTACAAAGTTCTGGAGCGTTCAGTCTTGTATTCGAATGAACGTCCACCCATAGACCCAGCACCCTTGGAGGAATTTGTCTGCCCACAGGAGTGTGTGCTTGCCAGTGGGATTTGTAGTAATTAGGAGAATAGATGGGCCAGCAGTCCCGGGACAATAGCCAGTAAGTTGTAGACATGGTACCAAACGTACTCCACTATTTGCAGTGAATATATCTATTCAGAAATCCTCAGGGCCTCAGAAACCTTATCTAATACCTCACCCAGCAAGCCTTGAAGCTGACCCATAGATATTGCCACTCACCCAAGTTCTGCCAGGGTCTATGGATGGCATTGGTGACCATCTATGTCAGGCCAGGCCACCAAACAGATTGCTTGGCTCAGGCTGGAGGACCACATTGTTTTCAAACAACAGACAAGAGCTTTTGGAGAAGTACTACCCACTTTTCCTTTCCTATAAGGCAAGGACCTGCCATGCTCAACTCCCACGTAAAACTGCAGCCTGACCGTTATAGATGCAGTAGAGTTAAGCAGATCTAGAAGGGGTGCCACGACAGCAATGGGCAAAATGGGAAATGTGTCCTCAGAGAACTGCCAAAGCCAAAGTAGACAGTGCCCTCATGTGGAAAAATATATATATAATTTTTAAAGAAAAACACTCCTATGGGTGACCTATTGCTATTGAGTATTTTTCAGAAATATGCAGGAAGCTAATTATACTCTACAAACCAAGAGTAGCCAGCTAACAGTCGTCCACAGGTCAAGATGGCTAAAATCCTGAAGCCAAATACTACACGACAGAATACTATGTGCAAAGAACAAATGATTAATGTTATCCTATAAAGTTTAAGAAGTTGTACGGGGCTCAACAAAACCAGGTAAATTATTTTTACTATAAAGAAGTAAATATAGCATCTAGTTAATAGAAAATCCACTTTTCCTGTCCCCAGTAAATAAAGGTGAATTTTTATTTATTTATTTTTACTTTTTTGATTTTTTTAAATATTTTTGTTTATTTCTGAGAGAGAAAGAGAGAGAGAAACTGGGCATGAGCAAGGGAGGGGCAGAGAGAGAAAGAGAGAGACGCAGAATCCAAAGCAGGCTTCAGGCTCTGAGATGTCAGCACAGAGCCCGACCTGGGACTTGAACTCATGAACCGTGAGATCATGACCAGAGCCGAAGTCCAAGGCTCAACAGCCTGAGCCACCCAGGTGCCCCTATATCATATTTTCTATTGCAGAGAAGTACACACCATATGAATTTTTATTTATTTATTTATTTAAATTTTTTTAACATTTATTCATTTTTGAGAGACAGAGAGAGACAGAGCATGAGTGGGGGAGGGGCAGAGAGAGAGGGAGACACAGAATCCGAAACAGGCTCCAGGCTCTGAGCTGTCAGCACAAAGCCCCACGTGGGGCTCAAACTCAAGGACTGGAAGATCATGACCTGAGCTGAAGCAGACACTTAACTGACTCAGCCAGCCAGGTGTCCCTAAAGGTGAATTATTTTTTAAAGGCAGCTTGAATGGGTATCCAATTATTTATCTTTCCTAGGGACACACTTATTGGTACTGGACCGTAAGGCATGGACCGTAAGGCAAGGGAAGAGCAGCAGAGTCTCACAAGTGATTTTCTTTCTGGGAGAGGCAGGAGCAGTGTTTGAGTGCAGTCCAGTGTTTGAGTGCACTGGACACAGAGACGGATCTTTGCTCACTGAACACAGAGCACCTGCAACAGAGGGAAGAGGTGCTCTCTGGAAGGGGAGGCAGAGTTAGAAGAAGAGAGAGGAGGATCTGAACTTTCAGGGAACTGAAGTCTTGCATGGGTCTTCAGCAGCAGCTGAAGGGGCCAGCTAGGTAAGTGTGACGGTATCTAAACCAGTACCGTGGAAAGCAGCAAAACCCTACAAATTAGGGCTTTTCTCCTGAAGAGCTGGCTGTTTACCAAAACACCACTATTCTTATTACTTAGTCTTCCATTCCTTAAGCTCTCTTACACTTTGATTCCTGCTGCCTTAACTCTTCATCGGCTATAGACTTTAATTCCTTTCACCTGTCCTGTCTGCTTTGTCCAGGCACCTTCCCTGGGCCTCTCTTCCTTCTGTAATCAGTCTGGACTCAGTCAATGCCCCATCAGACTTCTCTGTTGTTTGCCCTTAACTACGTAGCCCTACCCTGTCTCAATGTCCCCAATTATGAATTCATGGAATCTATGACTTTCCCCCACTCCATTTCATGGCATCCAATGGCACCCGAGCATTGCTGGAGAAAACGCCATAGTCCTGAGCATTGGTGTCATTTAAATCTGTGGTATACAGCCTCGCAGTCTCCTCAGTGTGTCTGGGAATTCTACTTGTACTTGACCAGCTTAGGTGTTCTGCAACTTACAGCTAATAAGGTTTCAGTTCATCCCTTTTCCCTTCTGACAGGATGAGTTGTTGAGTCATCTCACAGGACAATGGTCATGCTGTAACATTTAAGATTCTGGATGACATACATTGGCCAACTGCAAAAATAGAAAGAAAGAAAGAAAGAAAGAAAGAAAGAAAGAAAGAAAGAAAGAAAGAAAGAAAGAAAGAAAGAAAGAAAGAAAGAAAGAAAGAAAGGAAAGGGCAATTACCTGAAACAAAATGATAATTTATTCACCTTTGTAATAAGTCTCAGAGCCAGGGGCCTACAATATAAATCCTAGGCAATGAAAATATGTCCCAGAATCTACCTGAGTCTATTTTAGAAAGCCAGGTAGCTTTTTCCTTAGCTTAGTCATGCACTGTTTTACTTGCTTTCTAGTACATAAACACAAAAAAATAATTGCTATAGCGTATGTTTTTCCTTCACTAGTTAAAAATAATTCTAAGGCTATGTGACTTTCTACAATAACTCTAGCTAATGAACTTAAATTTAAACTGGTTTATCGGTTTATAAGAGGCAAAGGTGTATAATTTGTGAGTTTTACTAATTTTTTACATTGTTTTTCAGTAGTGCTTTTTTTTAACTGTGGGAATTGTAGCCTATGTATAGAGGGAGTTAGTTTTCCTTCATGCTTTCCAAGCATAAAGAGGGAATTTGTTTTCCTTACCCGAAATTTTTCCAAATAGCCTGTGCTTGCTTCTTTTTATATATTCTGGACATTGTTTTCAGGGAAACATGATTTCCCAATACTTTTAATTTTCTGGAAATCTTTAACCATTATTCTGAATGCACAGATTACATTAGTGTGTGGAAAGCACGTATATTTCATGTAAGTAGTACTCTAACAGAGACAGTACATGAAGAGTATAAGTATACATGAATACAATAGGAACAGGCAAAATTTTTGTTCCTCAAATTGGGCAGATTCCTTGAGTGGAGTTAAAGGAGGTGCAAAGTAGGTGTATCTCTGAAGAGAACAAACTGACTGCTATAGGAAGAATGTCCCTAATATTAGTTCTTATTTTTGAAAGGCTAGGTTTTGCTGATATACTTCTTTTTTTTTTTTTTAATTTTTTTTTCAACGTTTATTTATTTTTGGGACAGAGAGAGACAGAGCATGAATGGGGGAGGGGCAGAGAGAGAGGGAGACACAGAGGGAAACAGGCTCCAGGCTCTGAGCCATCAGCCCAGAGCCTGACGCGGGGCTCGAACTCCCGGACCGCGAGATCGTGACCTGGCTGAAGTCGGACGCCCAACCGACTGCGCCACCCAGGCGCCCCTTTGCTGATATACTTCTAATGATTTTAGCAAAAGCATTTTTCTAACATGAAATCAAGGTTTCACTTCTGCAAGACTAAATAAAGTTTGAGATTAATGTTGTGAGGAAAATTTAACTTATGAAAGGTCCTATAAAAGATAATCTACCTTTTGAAGGGTTTGAGGGAACAGTTATTAAATTTGTCAGCAGACAGTTAAATTCACAGCCTAGCTGTGATCTGAGAAAAACACATCAGGAAGTTTCATTTTTTTCTTAAGTGGCAAACACCATACAGAGTCCAAAATAATAGAATAAAGATAAGGGAGATTGCATTGAGAAGTCTTTTACTTAGTTCAGAGAGGGTATCAAAACTACAATAATAAATAAGATTGACGGTACAGTAAAGGAAAAGCAAACGAGTGATAAAAAAATAGAAAATAAATCTTTTCTTGGGTGGAAGCTACTTTTTCTGGAATTAGCAATGTGTTCTGTCATCTTGGGTAAAAGATTTCTGTAGTCAGAGCCTTCTGGACAATTCCTAAAAATTATAAATTTAAGGTCTCTGAATGGAATGGACATCAAATAGTCAGAGGAAAGTAATATATGTCTTTTAAGTTGAGATCAAAACCTTGGAGTGTTACCAAGATGTCAGTTGTTAGCATCACCAGGTAATGTCTATTCCATTGAGGCTTCAGGAAATTTTTTTCTCTAATGTTTCCTTTACAAGACTAAATATCCAGGTTTCAGATCATGCAGAGTCTACCTAGGTGGGTAGGTTTTAGAAATGCAGCTTGTTGATAATTAAGTTGGAAGCTCCGTATTAGTCTCCAGTAGCATTCAGTCTTAATCGGCTTATAATAGGCTAGAATTTAGTATTGAGAACAATGCCTAAATTCTCGAAGCAACCTCTTTTTAACTCACAAGGAGATAACTTTGGGTTCCGAGAAGGAGAATCATTATTGCTATCATGGCTAATGGCAAGAATTCAGCCTTGAAAATGTGAAGTTTCTTGAAACTTTAATAGTTATAGTTTTAGAGTTCCCTTCATTTTGTTCCCTTCATGTTCTCTTCATTTTTTCCTGAGGCTTCTCAATGATAAGAATAGTGGAGGTTCTGAGTAAAAGATAAAGCTAGAATGGAGTAAAACTCAGAAGGATTTCTACCCACTATGAAAATTAAGAAGCTGAGAGAATGTGTTGATTCATTCCTCATGAGAGATAAGGAAGCAGACATGCCAACAAAAGATATGGAAAGAGTCCAATTTCTACTTTCCAGGTCTGTACAAGAACTACCTATATTGCCATTCATAAAACACCCTGTATTTTGATATTTCCCCTTCCTCCTCCTCCTCCTCCTCTTCCTCTTCCTTCTTCCTCTTTGCCTAAGTAACATTGGTATACATTATTTTTTTCCCTTGGCTAAAGTGGCGATAATTTGACTATCAATTAGAAGAACAACTGTAGTGATCTGAAACACATCCTCTGTTTAAACTGTGAGCACATATAAAACCTGAAAAATACTAATTGGTCATTATAGGGGGATGTTATAAAGCAACTTTTTTTTGAAAATGTTTAAATAAAGAGAAAGGAATAAGCATTTAGACTCTTTTTCTCCTGCATGAATGATACTATTCAATACCCAATATTAGATGAGAAGTTTCTCTTTTTTATTTTTATTTTTTTATTTTTCAGTGTTTATTTATTTTTGAGACAGAGAGAGACAGAGCATGAGCGGGGAAGGGGCAGAGAGAGAGAAACACACACACAGAATCCGAAGCAGGCTCCAGGCTCTGAGCTGTCAGCACAGAGTCTGACGTGGGGCTTAAATTCACAAACCTGTGAGATCAAGACCTGAGCTGAAGTCAGACACTTAACCGACTAAGCCAACAAGGCACCCTTATTATTTTTTTTAAAATTTGGAAGTGTATTTATTTGTTTTTGAGAGAGAGAAAGAGAGAGAGAGAGAGAGAGCGCACACACAAGCAGGGGAGGGACAAAGAGAAGGAAAGAGAGAATCCCAAGCAGACTCCGCACTGTCAGTGCAGAACCTGAAGCACGGCTCAAACTCATGAACCATGAGATCATGACCTGAGCTGAAATCAAGACTCAGACATTTAACTGATTGAGCTACCCAGGTGTCCCAAAGTTTCTTTTTTAAAAAACCTTCCAGCTAATAAGTTTTTTTTTTTAATGAATGATAGAATATCACCATTTTCAAACCCTATTGAATTATCAGACCTAGATATTAAGCTTTTTTTTTTAATTTTTTTTTAATGTTTATTTATTTTTGAGACAGAGAGAAACAGAGCATGAATGGGGGAGGGTCAGAGAGAGGGAGACACAGAATCTGAAACAGGCTCCAGGCTCTGAGCTGGCAGCACAGAGCCCGATGCGGGGCTCGAACTCATGGACCGTGAGATCATGACCTGAGCCGAAGTCGGACGCTTAACCGACTGAGCCACCCAGGCGCCCCAGACCTAGATATTAAGCTTTGATGGCAGTTGTTATCACACACACACACACAGACAACTAAACACTATATGCCTTTTGATGGCAGAAAATAACCCTATCTATGAGATATCCTTGCTATAAAAGTTGAACCTGAATCTGAGTAAACCTCTACTTATAGGAAATACAACAGACAAAGAAGCATGTTAAACATGACAACATGTACATAGCAATCAGCAAAAAAACAACCAGACTCTGGAAAACAAATCTGCAGTGTTTTAAACAGATGAATTATAAGAATGCAAGGGAGGGAAGCAAGACCAAGAGTGAAAGAGAGGTTATCACAGATTAAAATAAACTTAAAAGATATAAACTAATCACTATCTTGACCCTCATTTAGATCCTGATTCAAATTTAAAGTAAATATATACATATATATGTGTATATATATATATATGTTTATGAATATTTGTCATTTGAATAGTAATTGACATTTTATGATGTTAAAAAGTATTAATTATTTTTAAGTGAGATAATTGTATTATAATTATGGTTTTTAATAGTATAGTCCTTACATTTTAGAGATACCTGAAATATTATGGATGAAAAGTCACATATGAGGAGAAAAGTGAATTGGAGTAGAGATGAAACAAGTTACCAATAAGTTGAAAATTATCAAAGCTGAGAGATAAGAGTATATTAAATTGTTCTGTGTACTTACTATATATGTTTGGAAGTTTTCCATAATTTTTAATTAATTGGATCAATTGGATATTCATAGAAAAACATTTAAAAAAAACTAAAATTTATATGGAACCATAAAGCAGGCCAAATAGCTAAACAACCTTGAGAAAGAAGAACAAAGTTGGAGACTTCATATTTCCTGACTTCAAAACATATTACAAAGCCACCATAATTAAAAGCAGTATGGTGCTGCCATAAGGACAGACAAATAGAACAACAATACAGAATAGAGAACCAGGGGTTGCCTGGGTGGCTCAGTCAGTTGACTGTCTGAGTTGGTTTCTGCTCAGGTCATGATCCTAGGATCATGGGATCAAGCCCTACATCAAGCTCTATGCTGAGTGTGGAGCCTGCTTGGGATTTTCTCTCTCTCCCTCTGTCCCTCTCCCCCACTCACACTTGCACTGTCTCTCTCTCAAAAAAAAAAAAAAAAAAAAAAAGATGGAACTTAATTCTACACCACACACACAAACTAATCAATTCAAAATATATTAATGCAATGAGTTCTAACCTTAAACTACAAAGCCTTAAACTATAAAACTCATAAAAGAAAATGTTAGGGATCTTCATGACATTGGTCTTGGCAATGATTTTTTTTTCAATAAAACACCAAAAGCACAGGCAACAAAATAAAAAATAGATAAGTGGAATGACATCAAACTAAAAAGTTTCTGTACAACAAAGGAAATATGCAACATACAGAAAAAATCACCTATGAAAAGGAAGAAAAATATTTGCAAATTGTACATATGATAAGAGACTAATACCCAAAATATATGAGGTACTCCTATGACTCATTTGCAAACAAATAAACAAATAATCCCATTTTAAAATGGGCAAAGTTTTGAATAGAGTTTCTCCAAAGTGGTCAATAGGTATGTAAAAGATACTCACCATCACTAATCATCAGGGAAATCCAAATCAAAACTACAATGAGATATCACTACTCACCTGTTAGGACAACTAGTATTTAAAACAAAAAACAGTAAGTGTTGACAAAGTTGTGGAGGAATTGGAACTCTTGCACACTATTGGTGGGAATGTAGAATGGCAGAGTCAATGTGGACAACAGTATGGAGGTTCCTCAAAAATTCAAAATAGGGGCACCTGGGTGGCTCAGTCAGTTAAGCATCCGACTCTTGACTTCGACTCAGGTCATGATCTCTTGGTTCATGAGTTTGAGCCCCGCATTGGGTTCTGTCCTGACAGTGAGGAGCCTGCTTGGGATTCTCTCTCCCTCCCTCTCTCTGTCCCTCCCCTACACACACACACACACACATTCTCTCTCTCTCTCTCTCTCTCTCTCTCTCTCTCTCTCTCTCAAAATAAATCAATAAACATTTTTTTAAATTAAAAATAAAACTACCATGTGATCCAGCAATCCCACTTCTGGGTATTTATCCACAAGAATTGAAATCAAGATCTCAAATAAATATATGCACTCCTGTGTTCATTGCAGCACTATTCACAATAGTTAAGATTTGGAAACCACCTAAATGTCCTTCATCCAATAACTGGATAAAAATATGGTATACATGTATAATGAAATGTTCAGCATTAAAGAAGAAAATCCTGCCATGTGCAACAATATGGATGAACTTTGAGGATGTTATGCTAAGTCACAGAAAGACAAATACTATATAATTCCACTTATATAAGGTATCTAAAATAGCCAAACTCTTAGAAGCAGAAAGGAGAAGGGTGGTTGCCAGAATCTTGGAGGAGAAAGAATGAGTAGTTGATGTTCAACAGGCATAAAGTTTCAGTTACACAAAATGAAAAGGTTCTAGAGATCTGCTGTACAATATACTTGTACAGTACACTTATAGTCTCGTTAAAAGGTGTGTGCTTGGCTAGCTCAGTTGGTAGAGCATGTGACTCTTGGTCTCAGGGATTATGAGTTCAGGCCCCATGTCGGAATTACTTAAAAATATAAAATCTTTAAACAAATTTTAGCGGGGCACCTGGCTGGCTCAGTTGGTCAAACATCATTTTGAAAACGGCTCAGGTCATGATCTTACAGTTCAGTTCATGAGATCAAGCCCCACATTGAGCTCTGAGCTAACGGCCACAGAGCCTGCTTGGGATTTTCACTCTCCCTCTCTCTCTTTCCCCACACTCTCTCTCTCAAAATAAATAAATAAACTTTACATAAATAAATTTTTGTTAAAAGGGTAGAACTCATTTTAAGTGTTCTTACCACAATTTTTTATTATTGAAATATAATTGACATACAGTATTATATTAGTTTCAGGTATATAACATATTGATTCAACAATTCTATACATTACTAATACTCGCCACAAAAAGTGTAGTCACCATTTCTCACCATACAATGTTCTTAAAATATTATTGACTATGTTCTCTAGGCTGTAGTTTTCATATCCATGACTTATGTATTTTATAACTGGAAGTTTATACCCAAAATTGTTTTAACCCCCTTCATCTATTTTACCCATCCCCTTACCCACCTCCTCTCTGGCAACCACCAATTTGTCTTCTGTATTTGCGTCTGTTCATTTTTTGTTTGTTCACTTGCTTGTTTTTTAGATTATAAGTATAAGTGAAATCACATGGTATTTGTCTTTCTCTGTCTGACTTATTTCACTTAGCATAAGGCCCTTTAGCTCCTGCCATGTTGTCACAAATGGCAAGATTTCATTCATTTCTATGGTTGTGTAATACTCCATTGCATATATACACCACATCTTCTTTATCCATTTATCTATCTATAGACACTTGGGTTGTTTCCATATCTTGGCTATTGTAAATAACACTGCAGTGAATATGGAGGCGCACATATCTTTTCAAATTACTATTTTCATTGGTTTTGAGAGTAAATATCCAACAGTGAACTTACTGGATAATATGGCATAACTATTTTTAATTTTTTGAACAACCTTCATACTATTTTCTAGACTGGCTGTACCAATTTACATTCCTACCAACAGTACATGAAGATTTCTTTTTCTCCACATCCTTGCCAACACGTGTTATTTCTTATCTTTTGATACTAGTCATTTTTACTGGTGTGAGGTAATATCTCACTGTGACTTTGATTTTCATTTCCCTGATGGTTAGTGATATTGAGCATCTTTTCATATGTCTCTTGACCGTCTGTATGTCTTCTTTGGAAAAATGTCTATTCAGGTCCTCTGCCCATTTTTTTTATTGGATTCTTTAGAGTTTTTTAGTGTTGAGTTGTATAAGTCCTCTACATATTTTGGATATTAACACCTTATCAAACATATCACTGGCAAAAATCTCCCATTCACTAGGTTGCCTTTTTGTTTTGTTGATGGTTTCCTTTACTGTGTAAAAGCTTTTTATTTCAATGTAATCCCAATAGTTTATTTTTGCTTTTGTTTCCCTTGCCTGAGGAGACACATCCATAAATATGTTGTTAAGGCCAATGTCCAAGAGATTACTGCCTATGTTTGCTTTTAGGAGTTTTATGGTTTTGAGTCTCACATTTAGGTCTTTAATCCATTTTGAGTTTATTTTTATGTATGGTATAAGAAAGTGGTCCAGTTTCATTGTTTTGCAAGTAGCTATCCAGTTTTCCCTACATGATTTCTTGAAAAGACTGTCTTTTCCCCTTCTTGCTTCCTTTGCCCTTTCAAAAAAAAAAAAAAAAAAAAAAGCATTTCCAGTAAAGTCAACCTCTAGGGCTAATTTGGCTAATAGCACTTGACCATCAGAAGCAGGATCCCACGTATGTTGTGACTCTCTCGTCCCAGCACAAGTTTTCTATCATAGTAAGTGCTCAAAAATTAGATACCGAAAAGTGAAAAGTACAATTAGGTCCATATTTTATGGATGCATTTCCACAATACTTCTTTTTTTTCAATTTTCAGGGGAGAGAGTGATACTTTCCTTATAAACATGACTGTGCAAAATTTTGTCATGTGAGAAATTTTGACATAGTTTGGCTTAAAAAGTGAATATATACCCATTACTTGTAACAAGAGTGAAAAAATAGCTCTATAATAAGAAGGAAGCAATTTCCAAATGATTATTTGACACAGTTCTTCTGTAAGTAGCCTGTGTCTCACTAGAGGGAGCTCAGAACCCACAGATCAAGGGCAAGAGAAGCTAAATAAAATGTCATTTCATTTCAGGGGAAAAAGTCTGAGTAAATATGACACTGATTTCCAGAAGCTGATATTTTTCATATGCCAATTACTAACTTGGAGTTTTTAATTATATAACAGGTAAATAATACAAAGCCTCCTAATAATCAGTGGATTAATTTAACAACCTAATATTGTAAATAGAGTGTAGGGCGAAAAAGAGATCGTCATTATCCTTGCCCTCTTCAGAGAAAAACTCCTAGCATTCATGAAAAAGAGCAGTTCTTGCTCTCTGGCTACTCCTTTCCTATCTCCATGTGTAAACACGTGGGGCATCTTCCCCTTTAAAGTTGCAACTTCTTGGGTACACTTGGGGAAGGGGTCTTTCTCACAGCTGCACCAAAGTTAGTATGCTCAGCAACCTGTTTCTCCCCTGTCACCCACTACATCTCCTCTGACACTCTCACCTGAGAAACTAAAGAGCCACCAACCTTCCTCATGTCAAACGTGTTGCCACTACCCTGGCCTCAGCTGTCAAGTTCTTCATTCCCAGCAGCAGTGTTAACTCAAGACTGTGTGGAGACAATAAATTGTGGTTCATTCTCAAAGCTAATATCCTAGTGAAAGATTCTATTTCATCTGCCATGGTTAGGTATCTATTCTGATCCTGCTAGCCTTCTCCCAGGAGATAGACATAGCTACAGAAATCTGATTTGGGAAAGGGGGTGGATTTCTAGAGAATTGGCTTACTGATAGGATATACCCTTAAAATGCACTGCAATGTCTATTTTAACCATAGCTCTACCCTCCAATCAATTTTAAAAATACAATCCTTATTATGACACTTTCCAGGCAAGAAGTGTTCTTTCTGTCTTTTGAGCAACTGGGGTTTCCATAGTCAGTAGAAAGAAGCTAGAGGTGCTATAGTCATCTGTGATGGTGAACTCCACACTTTTTTTTCCTTTAATACTCGTTCAGAAGTTTTAAAATTCCATTATCTCAGGGGCACCTGGGTGGCTCAGTCAGTTAAGCGTCTGACTCTTGATTTCAGCTCAGACCATGATCTCACCATTGTGGGACAAAGCCCTGCATTGGGACTCTGCAATGACAGCACGGAGCCTGCTTGGGATACAATCTCTCTCTCTCTCTCTCTCTCTCTCTCTCTCTCTCTCTCTCTCTCCCTTTCTCTCTGTCCCTCCCCACCCTCTGTCAATAAATAAATAATAAATCCATTATCTCATCACATTTTCAGGTATACATTTATAAGTTCTCATCATAAATTTTGACAGTTGCCAAGGATGTAATTTCTGGTGTATTGTACATTTTGGCACTTTTATTTTAAATGGATGTGTTCTATCATTCATTTAAATGTACCTAATGTAATCTAGGGGCGCCTGGATGGCTCAGTCAGTTAAGCATCTGACTTCGGCCCAGGTCATGATCCCACAGCTAATGAGTTCGAGCCCCGAGTGGGGCTCTGTGCTGACAGCTCAGAGCCTGGAGCCTGCTTAGGATTCTGTCTCCCTCTCTTTATGCCCCTCCCCCACTGGTGCTCAATCTCTCTCTGTCTCTCAAAAATAAATAAATGTTAAAAAAATAAAATAAAATAAAAAATTCAAGCCCTTTACACCATTGTTTTTCTCCTCCTATTCATATTCTTATGCCCTACAAAATTTTATCTAATAAAATATCATTTATGCTTAATTTTTTTAATTTTTAATTTTTTAGTGTTTTTTTTAATGTTTATCCATCTTAGAGAGCCCACGTGTAATAGAGAGCAAGGGCCAGGGGCAGAGAGAGAGGGAAACAAAATCTGAAGCAGGGTCCAGGCTCAGAGCTGTAGCACAGAGCCGGATGCAGGGCTCAAACTCACCAACTGCAAGATCATGACCTGAGCCGATGTCAGATGTTTAACCAACTGAGTCACCCCAGGTGCCCCATATTTTTTAAATTTTTTAAATTTTATTTATTTTGTGTATGTATGTGTGTGTGTGTGTGTGTGTGTGTGTGTGTGTGTGAGAGAGAGAGAGAGAGAGAGAAAGAGAGAGAGAGAGAGAAGCAGAGAGAGGAGAGAGGGAGTCCCAACCAGGCTTCGTGCTATCAGTGCAGAGCCCAATGCAGTGCTCAGTCTCAGGAACCATGAGATCATGACCTGGGCCGAAATCAAGAGTTGGAAGTTTAACTGACCGAGCCACCCAGGTGCCCTTTGAAAGTCTCTTATTTATCAATGTATATTTCCCTATAAAAGTGTGTGTGGTGTGTATGTATACATTTTATATATGTATCTGTGTGGTGTGTATATTTTACATATATATATATATAATTTTTTGTGATGCAAAGCTCTAATTTTTTATCCTGGATTGAGTCATCATTCTAATTTTAATAATAAGAAAGTGAAAATCAACTCAACTAGAAGTCAAGACCATACTGTGACGGTAAATTTTCTTCTGAGTGACTGCCACTTTCTTGCTAATGACGCTCCAACCCCAGATTCTTGTTCTGTTCCTCCCATTTCTTGAAAAAAGTTACTAAAGTACCCAGGTGCTGAACTCTCCCAGCTTTTTGACATTATGCAATCGAAATCTGACCCTGCTTCCCCAAGCTCTCAAAAATCTCCTAGCAGAAAGTCAGGCTCTGTGCTGACAGCTCAAAGCCTGGAGCCTGCTTCAGATTCTGTGTCTCCCTCTCTCTCTGCTTCTCTCTCTCTCTCTCTCTCTCTCTCTCTCTCTCTCTCTCTCTCTCTCTCTCTCTCTCAAAAATAAATAAAACATTAAAAAAAAACTCCCAGCAGAAAGGGAAATAATTCACACAGAGAAAGACAAATATATAATTTCACTCATAAGTGGAATTTAAGAAACAAAACAAAGGAACATGGGGGCAAAAAAGGGAGGAAACCCAGGAAACAGCCTCTTCACTATAGAGAACAAATTGATGGTTGCCAGAGGGAAGAGGGTAGGGGAACGGGTTAAATAGGGTGATGGGGATTAAAGGTGGTGCTTTTGATGAGCACTGGGTGTAAGTGATGAATCACTAAATTCTACACCTAAAACAAATATCACATTGTATGTTAAATAATTAGAATTTAAAAACTTGAAAAAAAAGTTCCTACCACAAACTCAAATCTTTTA
Source organism: Lynx rufus (assembly GCF_022079265.1). Lineage (NCBI taxonomy): Eukaryota > Metazoa > Chordata > Mammalia > Carnivora > Felidae > Lynx > Lynx rufus. The sequence continues at coordinate 92,096,502 of NW_025814896.1, read as the reverse complement.
ATAAGCCACACTCTACTCCCTCTTACAAAGAAATGCATGGTTTCTTTGGTCGGTATGTTCTTTTTCTGAGACAAGGTAAATAAACTTTGACTTAGTGTCCTCCTGGTAGCTTTTGGCCAGTGGACTTCAACACGCTTGAAAAACACACTATAAATACATCAAAACACATTACATTTTTTTGACAAAAGAACATTTTTGTTGGGAATGTATCCCATAATGACAAAGATGGTCTGCCCACACACATTAGTTCATGCACCCACAGACAGCTGTAACTTATTGCTACAATGGTATAGGGTTAATTGTTACATTATTATATTTTGATTTTATATTATACAGGCACTGAGAAAACCCTCCACATATGAAAGGGTATGTCTTCTCAATGCCTATCTATTCTTGGAACTCTGTCTGAACTCCATGCAAAAATCAGTGATTCATAATTAAACATTATTTTGAGTAGTTGACAGCTCCAGTTGGCCCTCCACTTTTTAAAAAGTTTTTTGTTTGTTTGTTTTGTTTTGTTTTTGAGAGCCAGAGCACGTATGCATGCACTCAAGCAGGGAAGGGGCAGAGAGAGGGAGACTGAATCCCAGACGGGCTCCATGCTATCAGGGCAGAGGCTGACACAGGGATTGATTCCACAAACCGTGAGATCATGACCTGAGCCAAAATCAAGAGTCTGCAGGCTACTTAACCAACTCAGCAATGCTGACGCTACTGGTCCTCCATTTTTGTTGAAAGTAAGCCATTGGAAACCTCTGACTTCCAGAATTGTTATGATGACTTCAGAGGTATTTTTTTTCTTGTCCTACAATAAAATTTTACATGCTGCAAAGGCTTTTACGTGTGGGGGTATGTACTGTAGTACATTTGGAATGGACAAAGGATCGTGTCTCTTCTTCATAAGAAGGGGAGGAAAGGCTACATTGGCAGAAGCTGCATGAATGTAGGGGTTCTCAGGCAGCTACGTACGGAGGGAGGTGAGCACCTGGAAATTTCTCTCTTAAAACAATCTTTTCCACGAGCCTCTTGGAAAGACTTGTGAACTTTAAAGCATGGACTGAAAAGCCCAGCAAGAGAATTTAAATGAACTGAATGTTTATTTGCTTCAGATGGTATGATCAGAGGCATCCAATAAGAATGGGCTTTACCAAGGAGACCAACAACGCAGAGTCCCTGGTGAAGGCTTCCTCACTCTCCGAAGGGCTAATGAATACAGTCCAAGTTTCCCACAGTTTTTGCCATCCTTCTTACAGCTGTGCATCTTTGTCAACATCACTCTCTGTTCTCAGATATTCTTTTTTCTTAAGGACCAGGGCATTTAACCAGGTTCTTTTGAAACCTTGCCACCTGAGAGCAATTGTTTGATATTTGCTCATTCGTGCACCTATCATTTATGTGTAGATTTTACTGTTTAGCTTTCAGAAGCAATCTCCCCACCACCCTCCCCACCCCACCCCCCCCACCCCCACCCACTTCAGGTTTTTTTGTTTAATTCTTGGTTGGAGAGAGAAGAGCAGATGCAGTTCCAGTCTAGGATGTGGGTATAGTGCCTGATTCCTAGATAGGGTTTGCACAAGGAGAGCCTGTGAGTGCTGCCCATCGTGGCGCTCACCGCGAGGAGGCTACGGGACTCTTTCAACCACATAACACTACAGCACAGCCAAGCCTTGCAAAGAGAGCACTTTGCAAGGCCAGCCCAGAGAACCAGGGCGGCCCTGGGAACCGAACTCGATAGAAAGAGCAACAGAGGCAGAACACGCATGCGCAGGGCGAAGGCGGAGCGGACGGCGCGCGAAACGAGCGCGCGCACGCGGCGGCCAGGCCTTATAAGCGGGAGCGCGCACCAGCGTGGACGCCAGAGATCCCGCAGGCGGGTACCGGAAGAGACCGCGCGCTTGGCGCCCGGGCCTCAGCTATGGCTCACAGGCCGAAGAGGACTTTCCGGCAGCGCCGAGCCCACTCCAGTGATAGCGATGACGCCGAGGAGCGGTCTGCTGAACCCGAGGCTCCGGGGGAGCAGGCGGCCCCGGGCCCTACAGAGGAAGGGCCGCCCAGTGGCGGGGGCCGCGCGGAGGTGACGCACTGGCGTGCTCGGGCCCGGGGCCCTCGCGGTCGTGGCCGAGTGTGGGCAAGTTCCCGGCGCGCCGCGGGGGCGGCTCCGCGCGCTGAAGGCTCCGACGTCCCAGGTGAGGCTGGGCTGCTGGGGAGCCGACGTGACGCGGGGCGAGGGGCGGGGCTGCGGGAAGAGGCCCTCGGGCTTCTCCGGTGGTTCCCGTGACCGCTCTAACTTCCATCAGTGCTGAATTCCGGCGACCTGGAGCCAGACTGCACGCTTCCCAGCACTCACTCGCCCGCTGCCCGCATCTCCAAGTCGGGCTCCTTGGGGCGACCACAAAGAGTCCTTTGGGGTTTGTGGCTCGTGCGTGTTCGCACCGTCGGGTGAACTCTCCCCAGTTATAGGTTTAGTGCGGTACTTGCTGTTTACGAAGAACCTAATCGTCATAGAATTAAAAAAAAAAAAAAAAAAAGCTTTCTGGTACTGTTAGGGGAAAGTTTCATGTACTTTTGGAAATGTCCCCAGTTAGCTTTCTAGAAAACACTTAACCAGAATAGTACATCAGAAGAATCTAGGTGACAGACTTGGCACGCTTCCTTTGCTTGTTGTATTTTTCATCAGTTATTTGCGGGAACGCAGATTACAACGACGGTGGATGTCACCAGGTAGCACAATGAATTGAAGACGCCGTAGACTGTACCAATAATGGCGGGAACTACAGTGCAGTAGTTTTGAAGTACCTTTGCGTTTTTAAATCTATAATTTAAGCAGCATGAAGATGTTTACATAAAATGTGTTTCAGTTAGAATTGGAGCTTAATAAGAATGCAGTTTTCAGTTAGTTTTGAGGTTAAAAAAAAAATTCTCTCCCATGTAACTATTTTACAAAAAACTAGTGAGTGACATTGTTTTCCATTTGCAAATCTTGATACTTCTGCATTCAGTCTTGTGATAGGTTGTTTCATTTGAAATATGAAAAGAAAACCGCAGGTACAGGGTGTAATAGGAATACTTAATAGCCTTTTAGATGATTGAGGGCGTTCTGCTTTGGTGTTACAACAAAGGTCAACAAACAGTACTTTCTTAAAGGTCAGTTTGCAACAAGCAGCTGAAACAGTTATCTGTCAGGTTTTTTCCCCAGTCTGTTAAATTAAAATCCACGGGTCTGTTTTGCACTTGAATGCAACTTTTGCCCATGCATGATTGGTTGCATCATGCACGGACTATGGAAAGCATTGGTTCACAGAGTTTGCAAATGTTGGTACATTTTATGATACAGTATCTCCCCCAAAATCTGTTACTGTTAGTGTGTTACTGCTGTGTTACTGCTAATCATCAGTCTTTAAGTATTGCAAAGATGCTCACGGTGCAGGATATGTTTTACAAAATTCCAGTTTTCACTTGAAATCTCTAATTCTGGAAGTGATAGGCACAGCTTTACTCATTTCTGAGACAATTTGTCAGTTGTACATGTAGAAATAACTAGAATTTGTTATTCTTTCAAGTAAAATGGTATTGCTCCTTGAAGACCGTGGCTAGTTCACCTTGCATCTGCTCACACAAGTGCTTTTCAGTGAGGCAACCATTGTGTTTCAGCGTGACCCGGAAGTGCTTTATACACACTTCCATTTTATTCCACAGAATATTTAAAAGATATGGACTCAAAGGTCACGATTTAATAAAGTTAGTGACTTTTAACTGCTGCATTGAGGATGGTAAGTGCAACTGGATTTTTTTTTTCCTGGCAGTGCATGGTGATGAAGAATACAATGGCTGCTACTACACATTGCTGCCACTGTCTTGATTTATACTGAGAAGCCAAGAGTTTTACCCGCCTCTGCTGTTGCTTCATTATATAAATAGCATCAGATTAAAATGGGCAAATAACATGCTAATATTGTGATGAGAGTAGTTTTGAACTCGCAGACCCTCTGAAAGGGTCCTAGGGACTTCCAGAGGTTGATGGACCATGCTCCGAGAACCACTGCTCTGGTGTTCATCCACTTTGGGAACAGGTAGGGGTTGTCATAAATAGTAGCAAAGAAAGAGGGAATCTGTACTTGTATTCCTTTGTCTTCTAAGTTTTGATCTTAACTCCAGATTTTTTTTTTTTTTAACTCTACATAGGTCTGTTAATTGTGGGACATTTTTAAGATAAAGAGTACTGGGGCGCCTGGGTGGCTCAGTTGGTTGAGTGTCTGACTTGGGCTCGGGTCACGATCTCACAGTTCGTGGGTTCTAGCCCTGCATCCGGCTCTGTGCTGGCAGCTCAGAGCCTGGAGCCTGCTTCCGATTCTGTGTCTCCCTCTCTCTCTGCCTCTCACCCACTCACATTCTGTCTCTCTCTCCTTCAAAAATAAACATTAAAAAAAATTTAAAAAAAGATAAAGAGTACTATGTAGTCTTTAAGTTTTAAAATTCATAAAAAAATACAAAATAATTGTGAACTGACAAGCCCTTTCTTGTCAATAATACCATGAATTCCTTCACATTTTGTTCATTCAGTTCTCACAACACCCTTATGGGTGTTATCTCTTAATGTTATCTTTGTTTAATAGACTGTTTGGCAGACTGTCCTTTCCAAAATCACAGAGTAGAAGCAAAGAGATTCGTGATTTGAGACCACAGTGCTCATTACAGGACTGCTTGCCACCAGCCATTGAAATATGGTAGAAAGAGAGTCTAAATTCCAGAGTTGAGTGAAATTAGATTGAAAGCCCTCTTCTCCACTTAGTAACTTTGTGACACTGGACATGTTACTTAGCCTCTCTAGTCCCTAATGTCCTCATCAATAATAGCAGGCATTTACTTTATGGAATTGTGAAATTCTACAATTGTGTGAAATAGACCTTGTAAAACAGATTTCAGTGCCTACCATATAGTAAGTGTACATTAGGTTTTTTTCAACTTCACCACCATTATTTTTCTTTCTTGTTTTAAATGTGCCTTCACTTTTTGTTGTCTTTTTTTTTCTGTATGGTTTCCTTTTCTCATTGCATCTTTTAAGAGAATATTTTATTAGATAAGTAGATTGTATAAATAGGGTAAGTCTGTACATGTATTAGATCATCCATTGGTTTCAGAAACAATGGAAATGGAGAAAGATCTGTACATTGCTTCAAATACATGGAGGAAAATTAAAACACTGTACTATATATATGCTATGTGTTGTGTAGAATTTAGGTTATTGATTCCACTATCTTGACTCTTTGTTATATTCAAAAAATGTCCTGTTAGAATCCAGAATGGTTGATCTTTCAACGGATGAAGAGAGTGAAACACATCATTCCCCAGAAAGTAAAGATGATCACAGTTCATCATCCAACAGCTCTAGCTCTCTGGAAGAAGAATTTTCGTCAATAGGTTGGTAAATATTGTGATTTTGGTTAACTTTATTTCTAATAGTATTTTCTATACCAGTGGTTCTTATTATTGATAACACAACTAACTCTAGTGAAGTATGAGGCAAGTACATCATTACTAATGATTGTCAAAGTGCCAGATTTGACTGCTCTTTTCCATTACATGACACGCCCAAGGTCAGACTGCTTGTAAGAGACAGAGCCAGGATTCAGACCCAGGCAATCTGCCCCAGAACCTGTGTTCTTAACCAGTGTGCTACACTTGGTGATTAATGCCAATATCTGAAGGGTGGTAAGAATTTGTTAGGATGTTTGGGGTACAGGACATAGCAAATGTAAAACTCTAGGGAAGACAACATAGCATATGCAGAGAACTAAAAATAGTTGTTGGAATGAAAATATTTGGTTGGAGCGTAAGATAGAGGAACAACAAAAAATGCAGAGAGACAAATTGGAGTCAGATAATACAGGATTTGGGAGAACTACTGAAAATTTTATGCAAATAAATGGCATGACCATCTTTGTCTTTTAGAAAGATCAGTTCAGGGGTTGGTAAATTACCACTTGTGAACCAAATATGATCCATCACCTGCTTTTGCAAATAAGTGTCTGTGGCTGCTTTTGCTCTACAGTGACAGAGTTTAGAAGCTGTATCAGAGAATTCATGGCTCACAGAGCTGAAAATATTTTTCTGGCTTATTACTCAAGCTTAAGGATTTGTAACTTGTTTTGTGCTGTGGACTCTTGTCAGTCTCATAAAGTCTGGGACCCCTTCTGAGAAAATAAAATTATGTAGTTTTATAAAAGAAATAAATTAACTTAGAATGTAATTGTTTAAATGCATTTTTTTTATTTTACACATTTTTTTTAACGTTTATTTATTTTTGAGAGACAGCGAGAGACAGAGCATGAGCTGGGGAGGGGCAGAGAGAGAGGGAGACACAGAATGCAAAACAGGCTCCAGGCTCTGAGCCATCAGATCATGACCTGAGCCGAAGTCGGACGCTCAAACGGACTGAGCCACCCAGGCGCCCCTAAATGCGTTTTTAAACACTTGCAACGTAGTAATAACTGCTTTATCAACATTAAATAACAAACAGTGGCTCTTGTAATTTTTTTTTCTTATACAAGTTCACAAGGTACAAAAGTGCTTAATGATGAAACCAGTATTAAGAATTGAAACCTAGTAGATAGGTGAAGCCTTGTCTAGATTCTAGATAGAGGGCTGTCCAATAAAACTTTCTTTGATGATGAAAACGGTCTGTATCTTCATTGTCCAGTACATTAGCCGCTAGCCACATAGAGCTGTGGAGCTCTTGAAATGTGGCTGATGCAACTAAGGAACTGGATTTTGAATTTGGATGAATTTAAATGGTCACAGTACTGCTATAGAAGATGGCACATTAGGCCTTTTAAGCCAGTGGTTATAAAGTGTTGGTAGCAGTGTCCACCTAAGGACAGAAGACAGTGTTCGCAAATGTGTGGGATAGTTTTTAATCATCATTGTGACTGAGGTATTGTTGGCCTGTAGTGCCCTAGAGACAAGAAACGATAAGTGTCTCTCAGAGTACAGGACAGTACAGCACAGAGAAGAATTATCCGTTCTGAAATGTGCATTTCAGAAACACTGAGAGTTGAAAACTTGTTCTGTGAGGGATACATTTTTTTTTCTTCTGGAGAAAATATGAAGGCATGGGAGAAGTTTGGAGATTGGTACATGGACCAAGGAGTGCATTTATTTCTTTGTTCATACAGTGGAATTATTAGAATGATCCAGTAGTGAAATATCTGCCTTGATATTGTTGCAGATACAGTGTGTTACTCATGGAGCATGATCTCAATCTCTACTCCTTAGATAAGACGATATATGTGAAAATTATTTAACTTATAAATCTGCATGTTGTTATTATACAGCAATATGCTAACTTTATTAATTCATTCCATGTCTGGCCAGCATCTGCTCTGTGGGAACCTTTGAGCTAGATGCTGGTGCCTAGACAAGAGAGGATAATACTCTTGAAATTTTACTTCTTTATTGTAGCTTGAGAGAGGATTAGCTTTATGTACAACTAGTATCTCACTGCTGAGTCCATCCTTGTGACTTATTAAACCCCACCAAGTCATTTGCAAACATCATTTCCACTTCAAGTATTTCTGTTTTTGTATTCATACACTTGAGTATTTGAACCTGAGTATATCATCTTAACCCTGATTTTACAATAAGTTTCCCAGAGGGCTGTAAAAATACACTGTTGCTCAGCTCCACCTCAGATCAACTGAATCTGAATCTCTGGGATGGGGAGCTTGGGTGCCAGTAGATTATCAAGATCTCCAGGTGATACTAATGTGTAACCAGCATCAAGAAAGGCTATATAGCCTGTTGTGAAGGTTTTGAGTCTTAATTCTGTTTTAGGTTATATTAGCTGTCCCTCCCAGCCTTAAAGACATGTCTTTTTATCTTCATATCACATTAAGATCAGTAAAACAGGGGCAGTGCAGACAAGACAAAATACAGAGGCCCTGTAGCTGATGACTACAGTGCTTCATGATCAACTTTTTTTTTTTTAGTAATTATTCAGCCACTTAAGAATCCAGTGCAATATGTAATTTTCCCCACGCATTTTAACATTATCCACAAGGAAACTATTAAATGCTTTGGGAGGATGGAGAAACATCTGACCTGCATCATTTCCCTGATCTTAATCTATAAATTAGTACTAGTCTATAAAAAGTAAATCACTTGATTTGATATTCCTTGTTCTTAATGAACATACTGATTTTTAGTGATCACCACTTATCATTTCATAATTCAAGCACTTTTTGTTTTCCTTAGGACTGCTGTCAAGCATTTTGGTCAGTAATTTCTGAATTGTCTCTTTTTTTCTGTTTCAAAAGTTAGAACGTTTTCACATCTCCAGGCACATGACCTTTTCTGTTTCTCAAAGAATTTGGATCATGGGTGCCTCGGTGGCTCAGTCAGTTAAACATCTGACTTCAGCTCAGGTCATGAACTTGCAGTTCGTGGGTTGAAGCCCTACATCAGGCTCTGTGCTGACAGCTCAAAGCCTGGAGCCTGCTTTGGACTCTGTGTCTCGCTTGCTCTCTGCCCCTTCCCCGCTCATGCTCTGGGTTTCTTTCCCTTTCTCTCAAAAGTAAACATTAAGAAAAAAAAACTTAAAAAAAAAAAAAAAAGAATCTGGATCAGTTTGTGGTAAAGTTTAGAACATTTTACTTGAGCCTTGGTGGCTTGACATCCCTAATTAACATTTTGAAGTGCTTCAAATAGTGAAAATTTCTTTTCCCATTTTGTTTACCTTAGTATTTTGCTTAAGAAACTGTTCTTTTTCCAAAAAGTTAAGATAAATTTCAGCTTAGATCATGCATGAAGAAACTTGTTTTGAGTTGGAAGAGTCCACATTAATGTGGTTTATACTCTATAAAATAACTAAAACTAGGGGCGCCTGGGTGGCTCAGTTGGTTGAGCATCGGACTTCGGCTCAGGTCATGATCTCACAGTTCGTGAGTTTGAGTCCCACATCTGTGCTGTCAACACAGAGCTTGCTTTGGATCCTCTGTCTCTCTCTCTCTCTCTCTACTCCACCCATGCTCTCACTCTCTCAAAAGTAAACATGAAAACAAAAAACTAATGAACTAAAGCAAGGCTCTATTAAAAGTTGTCACTTAAATATTCTTCAATGAACCTGATTATTTTCTTTACACTTTTTCACTTATTCATGTGGAAATCACCACAGGACCTTAGAGACTGAGTTGGCTGTGTGGTTTTAGTTTCTTTCTCACTCCCTATATGCTTGGATGGTCTGGGGTAGGGCAGGGCATAATACAGCGTCCGTCTTTGTGAGTCTTAACTGGCCTCTCCCCCATCATTCTCACGTCTACAGTTCTCATTGACTCAGCAACTCCATGTTCAGCTCTCCACATCCCTACTCCCCTCACAATCTCAGAGCTTCTGGAAGTGAGAAATACCCCTCAACAAAAAGTCAGCAACAACATCCGATGAATAAGAGAGCTCAAAGATAAAATGAAGTGGTATCAGTATATTTTCTGAAACTTCTAGATTTGGTTAATTTTCTAATTTACATTTAATCTCTATAAAAATAATTTTCTTTCGTAATGGATGTAAGTTTTGAGCTGTGTAGTTACATTCTATCAGAATAGTGAAAAAATTAGAAAAACGTGCCTTTTTATTTTATTTAAATACAGGGAATATGTATTTCTGTTGGTGCTTGGTTTTCAGTGTCTCCTTCTTTGTTTCTTTCAGTAAATATCCCTGATGCAGCTTTTATTCAGGCAGCCCGCAGGAAACGTGAATTGGCCAGGACCCAAGATGACTATATTTCTTTGGATGTAAAACATACCTCTGTCATCACTGGGATGAAGAAAAACAGTGATGAAGATCCTGAGAGTGAGCCTGATGACCATGAAAAGAGAATACCGTTTACCCCACAGCCTCAAACACTTAGACAAAGGATGGCTGATGAAACAAGTACATACTTAATTTATTTACAATATGTGAACATTAAGGGATTTTTTGCTGGAATATACTATCATGATCAAATCTCCATTAAAAACTTAATGTAATGTCTCATATTTTAAAAGGTGTTAGAAGTTGGTTTTTATTTAATACCAATTTGGTCAATGACATCATAGTCTGTAAAAGATAAATCTATTAAAATACTATTACCAAACATAACGTGTAATAATATTTAATATTGTCTGACCTCCACTTGATCTTTTTTGACAGATTAAAAAATTGTGCAGTCTTATTTTTGACATTGAAAACTTTCATTATAACCTTTGTAAAGATTTTTTTTTTTTAACATGGAAGCATATACAGAGATTTTAGGCTTCATTTATTAAAATCTCCCCTGCTCTAATAAAAAATTTCCTCACCCAATAGTCTTTGGGTCTCAAAGGACTATTCTCACATTTCTCATTTATAAACAATAATATGTTTTACCAAAATTTTTGTCACTTCAAATAATATTTTTTCAGAATGAGACTTTTGGTTCTTTATAACCCAGAAATTATTTTTCAATATTTAGATTCTCAGGTAGAATTTATAATCTCTGGGAGCACCTGGGTGGCTCAGTAGGTTAAGCATCTGATTCTTGATTTCCGCTCAGGTCATGATCTCATGGTTCATGAGATCGAGTGCAGAGCCTGCTTGGGATTCTCTGCTTCTCTTTCTGCCCCTCCCCTGCTCGTGTGTGGGCTCTTGCTGTTTCTCAAGATAAATAAGCATTTTAAAAAAAGAATTTATAATCTCTGTTAAGGAACACCAAATGTTTCATTTTTTTTCAAGTTTTTTTTTCCATATGTGAAACTATGGAAGTGTTTTTAGTGGGACAGTTTGGTGAGGAGTACAGATTCCCAGATTCAGGTCTCCACTTCAGCACATTCCTCAGACAAGTTATTATTAAATTCCTGATAGGAGTGTCCTCATTATAAAATAAGGATGATAATAGTGCTTTCTTCCCTGAATTGTGAACGATAAGTTAACATATGTAAAGCTGCTAAGCCAGCAGCACATTATAAGCCCCCCAAAAATGTTAGCTGATGCTATTAGAAGGGATAAATACCATTCATGATTTTTTTTTTTCCCCTAGCACCTAGAAATGAAGAAACAAGTGAAGAAAGTCAGGAAGATGAAACTCAAGATATTTGGGAACGGCAGCAGATGAGGAAAGCAGTTAAAATCACAGAGGTAATAATTTTTTTATACCATGTATATTAATTTTCTGTGGCTGCTATAACAAATTATCACAAATTTGATGGCTTAAAATAGACGTTGATTTTCTCACAGTTGTGGAGGCTAGAAATCTGAAAGCAAGGTGTTAGAGGGACTGTGCACCCTTTGAAGACCTAGGGGCAAGAATCTTCTCTTGTCTTTCAAATTCTGGTCACTCTAGGTGTTCCTTGCTTTGTGACTGCATAACCCCTTGCTGTCTCCTTCACATGGCCTTCTTTGTGCTTCTATGTGTCTTTTACAAGAACACTTAACATTGGATTTAGGGCCCACTTAGATAATGCAGGATGTTCTCATCTTGAGATACTTCGCTTAATTACAAACACAGAGGCTCTTTTTCCAAATACGTAATATTCACAGGTTCTAGGGGTTAGGACATAGACTTACCTTTTGGTCACTGTTCAACTCACTACACCTTATATACCATGTTCTTTTCCCGCTAGATTATAAACACCTTCCACATATTATTAGGCCACTTAAGGGGACCATTTTTTTTTATCTTTAGTTTTATGGTGACTGCAACATACGGTAGGTGTGTAAATGTAAAATTTAAACAAATATGTTTAGAGCAAAACTAATAAAAATAATTGTTCTTGAGCTCAAAAGTCCTGGATTTGGGTTCTGGCTACACCACTGAAATATATGCTCTGTGAGGTCGACAGTTATGAACTATTCAGTGTTTTATCCTTCTGTGCCTAATGTTGTGAGTGGTCAATAAATATTTGTGAAACTTTGAGCAAATTATTTAATTTTCTTTTTTTTTTTTTTTTAGTGTTTATTTTTGAGAAAGAGACAGAGTGTGAGCGGGGAGGAGCAGAGAGAAAGGGAGACACAGAATCTGAAGCAGGCTCCAGGCTCTGAGCTGTCAGCACAGAGCTCGATGCAGGGCTTGAACCCAGGAGCCATGAGATCATGACCTGAGCCGAAGTCAGATGCCTAATGGACCGAGCTACCGAGGCTCCCCAAAGTTTCTAAATCTGTTTTTTCATCAATAAAATAGGAAGATAATGTTACCTACATGAGTAGGTGGCTATAAGTCTCAAAATCATAATGATTTAAAATAAAGTGCTGATACATTACATAAATATAAAGTTATTATTTTTTAATCTGTTTAACAGTAATGCTTTGAGGGGCACCTGAGTGGCTCAGTTGGTTAAGTGTCCAACTTTTGATTTCAGCCCCAGTCATGGTCTCATAGTCATGAGATCTCATGTTGGGTTTCGCACTGGACATGGAGCCTGCTTAAGAATTTCTCCCTCTGCCCCTCCCCGCTTGCACACACACAAGAAACAAAGCAAAAAACAGTGCTTTGAAAGATTATTTGCTCTTCTAAATAAAGTATTAAGATCTCTGTGTTATTAAAACTAAGAAGCTAAGTAAAGTAAGTCTTTGGTTGTAACAATATTTAGAAATCTCTGACCAGAGAAATGATTTAGAGGGCTGTTTTTATAACTATAATAGATTTAGGTTCCCCCTCCCCTTTTTAGTAAAATCAGTGTAGCAACAGCATGAAAAAAAAATACTTGGAGAAAAAAACATGTCACAGTCCTTACTCTGCTCAGGTTTGCATAATTCCTTTTTAAGTATTTGTTTAATTATAGGCATAGTGTATATCAGAAATTCCCAGACTTCCCATTCATGGAACCCACAGTGGCTTTAACTTTATTCTGATGCCCTTAGGCCAAAAGAAGTACTAAAGCAATTCCATTTATTGAGTACTTAGGGCGATAGAATTTAATACTATTTATGTCCTAATAACTCAGTAGTCTTTGGAAAAAATAACACTGATAAATTGAAGAAAAAAAATCTTTTAATTTCATTTTTAAATAACCACACTTACTAATGAAATGTGTGCACCTCTTGGGCACTGCATGACACCTCAAGATTAGACACTGCCATTCTCCTTTCTAAATTGATTTTCAGTAGGTACTTGCTTTTTATTACATCCACCAAAAACCCACCTTCACTAATAAGACTTCATCAAAGGACTGTAGCACAATCTAATGTTGGAGCTATGAACTAGTTAAAACTAGTAGATCAATAAATGATGAATATGTATTCCCTGAAAATATTTAAAACATTTATATTTAAAATGTATATTTAAGGGCACCTGGGTGGCTCAGTTGGTTAAGCGTCCGACTTCAGCTCAGGTCATGATCTCGCAGTTCGTGGGTTCAAGCCCTGTGTCAGGCTCTGTGCTGACAGCTCAGAGCCTGGAGCCTGCTTTGGATTCTGTGTCTCCTTCTCTCTCTGTTCTTCCCCTGCTCATGCTCTGTCTCTCTCTCTTTCTCAAAAATAAAGATTAAAAAAAAATTTTTTTTAATAAATAAATAAAATGTATATTTAAAATATTTCATAGCATCCCTTTGAGTTCACGTGGATGCCTTGGCATGTAGTTTGGGAACCACAATAGCATACAATTTCAAATTCTGGTTTGTTTGCTTGACATGTTATAAATGTTTTCCCCTGTTTCTATTACATAGTTATAACTAATTTTAAAATTGCATAATATGGGGGGCATCCAGGTGGCTTATTTGGTCGAGGGTCTAACTCTTGATTTCGGCTCAGGTCGTGATCCCGGGGTCATGGCATTGAGCCCCACGTCAGGCTCCTCACTGAGCATGGAACCTGCTTAAGATTCCCTCTGTCTCTCCCTCTGCCCCTCTCCCCACTTGTGCACTCTCTCTTTCTCTCTCTAAAATAAATAATAACCAAAAAGCAAGCTTTTGTGAAAAGTAAGATTTTGTAATTTGCCTCTTGCATGCATATTTAAAGTTCCATATTTTAAAACTGTGAGAATTATAAAAATGTTTTATTGTAACTATGAAAAATGTCAAAGGCATGGAATTTTGAGCTGGTGATACATTGGATACCCAGTCTTCTCTCATGCTGTTGATATTTGTAAGATTAACGAGTTTTTTAAAACAATACAAATTTTCATATTTTTAGGGACGAGACCTAGATCTTTCCTACAACAGTGAATCTCAGACAGTGAAGAAGTTTGATACTTCCACTTCATTTCCACCAGTAAATTTAGAAATTATAAAGAAGCAATTAAATACTAGGTAAGTAGTATTGATTTTAAAATAATTTGTCCCAGACATTTAATAGTGAAAAAAGCACTATGTTCTTTTTAATTATTAAGTACAAACACTAATATTAAACATATTTGTAGGAAAAAATAGCATCACCTGTGTTACTCCACTAGTACAACTGATTTCCTTTCTATATAGGTCATTTTAATCTTTATAATAGATACATACCACATGGTTAAAACTCATAAGTATTAAATTCTTGTTTTAATATTTTTGTAAGCTTGTATCTGCATTGTTAAATAACCTTTAATTTTTAAAAATAATAAGTTGGGAGTGATGGCAAGATGCCATAGTAGGAAACTATGGCATACCTCATTTCTTCCTAGAATACCAACTTAGCAATATACAGTCCAAAAAGCCTTTATGAGAACTCCAGAAATCAGTTAGAAAGTTGCACTATCCCAAGCAAGCTCAAAGCCAAGAGCCACATTGTAATGGGTAAGAAAAGCCATTTCATTTCAGTGGCATCAGCCACTCTTGCAAGCCCACGCTGCTTGTGAGAGAACAAAAAAGCCCAGCTCACAGCCTCTCCATTGAGAGGGAAAAAAGAAGAGTGAAACATACATCTAATGTTTGGGCTTTTGGAGGAACTGCCTGAGGGACTGTTTCCTGCCTTGGCTATGTCAGCATCCTGAATGTCATACCTTGGATATCTGGGGGCCACAGAGAACAAAAGAGAGCTCAGTTGCTGCACACCCAGAAAGCCTAGAGGACTTCAGACAAACACCAAAGGGAGCAAGAGACTACAAACACCTAAAAAACCCACAAATTCATATAGGGAAGTTTCATATAGAAACCCAGAGGAGATGTATTCCTTGTAAAAGATTTGAGAAGACCTCTCCCTGCCCTCCAAATCTCTAGCCAGGCTGATTGGTGATGTTCTTCCACTATATGAAGCTATTTCCCTTAAGTGCATTTTCAAATGTACAAGACAACAACAAAAAATAACAAGAGACGGAGAAATCGGGAAACCTGGCACAACCAAAGGAGCAAAATAAATCTCTAGAACCAATTCTAAAGAAACAGAGATCTATGAATTACTTGACAAACAATTCAGAATAATCTACTTCTAGAAGCTGAATGTGCTATAAGAGAACACACACAACAATATCAGGGAAACAATACATGAACAAGGTGAGAATATCAACAAAACAAAACTATTTAAAAAAAAAAAATTCTGTAGCCAAACAATACAGTAAGTGAATTGAAAAATTCACTAGAGGGGGTCAACAACCTACTTGATCCAGCAGAAGAAAGAAGCAGTAACATCAAAGGCCATTGGTTTGAAATTACAAGTCAGAGGAACAGAAAGAAAAAAGAATAAAGAAGAGTGAAGAAAACATAAGGTACTTACAGGACACATCAAGCAGAACAATGTACACATTATGGAAGTCCACATAGGAGAAGAGAGGGGAGCAGGAACTTGTCTGAAGATCTAATGGCCAAAAACTTACCAATCTGAGAAAGGAAGTAGACATCCAGGTTCAAGCTCAAAAGATTAGAAGGATAAACCAGAGAAGCTCACACTGAGACAATCAAATTTTCAAAGGCAGAAAAAAATTTGAAAGCAGCGAGACAAAAGCACCTTTTCACGTAATAGGGATCCCCCTAAGATTATCAGTAGATTTCTCAACAGAAGCTTTATAAGCTGGAAGGACTGGGATGATGTGTACAAAGTGCTGAAAGAAACTCCCAGCCAAGATAATTATAACCAGTAAAAATGTCCTTCAACAATGAAGGAAAAATAAAGACCTCAGATAAGTAAAAACCAAGGGAGTCCATCACCATTAGAATTGCCTTACAAAAAATTGTTATTACAAGTCCTTCAAGGACCGCCTGGGTGGCTCATTCAGTTAAACGCTGACTTCAGCTCAGGTCATGAACTTGCAGTTCATGGGTTCAAGCCCCACATCATGCTCTGTGCTGACGACTCAGAGCCTGGACCCTGCTTCGGATTCTGTATCTCCCTCTCACTCTGCCCCTCCCCTGCTTGCTCGCTCTCTCATTCTCTCTCATTCTCTCTCATTCTCTCTCATTCTCTCTCATTCTCTCTCATTCTCTCTCATTCTCTCTCATTCTCTCTCATTCTCTCTCATTCTCATTCTCTCTCTTTCTCAAAAATAAATAAACATTGGCACAAAAACACTCAGATCAACAGAACAGAGAACCCAGAAATAGACCCACAAGTATATGGCCAACTAATCTTTGACAAAGCAGGAAAGAATATCCAATGGAATAAAGACAGTCTCTTCAGCAAATGGTGCTGGGAAAACTGGACAGCGACATGCAGAAAAAAGAACCTGGGCCACTTTCTTACACCACACACAAAAAATAAATTCAAAATGGATGAAAGACCTCAACGTAAGACAGAAAGCCCAAAATCCTTGAGGAGAAAGCAGGCAAAAACCTCTTTGACCTTGGCCACAGCAACTTCTTACTCAACACGTCTCCAGAGGTAAGGGAAACAAAAGCAAAAATGAACTGTTGGGACCTCATCAAAATAAAAAGCTTCTGCACTGCGAAGGAAACACTCAGCAGAACTAAAAGGCAACTGATGGAGAAGATATTTGTAAACAACATACCAGATAAAGGGTTAGTATCCAAAATCTATGAAGAACTCAAACTCAACACCAAAAACAAATAATCCGGTGAAGAAATGGGCAAAAGACATGAATAGACACTTCTCCAAAGAAGACATCCAGGTGGCCAACCAACACATGAAAAAATGTTCAACATCACTCATCATCAGGGAAATACAAATCAAAACCACAATGAGATACCACCTCACACCTGTCAGAATGGCTAACATTAACGATTCAGACAACAACAGATGTTGGCAAGGATGCGGAGAGAGAGGATCTCTTTTGCGCTGCTGGTGGAAATGCAAACTGGTGCAGCCACTCTGGAAAACAGTATGAAGCATCCTCAAAAAATTAAAAATATAACTACCCTACAACCCAGCAATTGCACTACTAGGTTTTTATCCAAGAGATACAGTTATGCAGTTTTGAAGGGACACATGCACCCCAGTGTTTATAGCAGCAGTATCAACAATAACCAAGAATGGAAAGAGCCCTAATGTCCATCGATGGATGAATGGATAAAGAAGATGTGGTGTATGTATATACAATGGAGAATTACTCAGCAATCAAAAAGAATGAAATCTTGCCATTTGCAACTACATGGATGGAACTGGAGGATATTATGCTAAATGAAATTAGAGGAAGACGAATATCATGACTTCACTCATATGAGGACTTTAAGAGACAAAACAGATGAACATAAGGGAAGGGAAACAAAAATAATATAAAAACATGGAGGGGGGCAAAACCTAAGAGACTCTTAAATATGAACAAACGGAGAGTTACTGGCGGGGTTGTGGGAGGGGGGATGGGCTAAGTGAGTAAGGGGCACTAAGGAATCTACTCCTGAAATCATTGTTGCACTATATGCTAACTACCTTGGATGTAAATTTAAAAAAAAAAAAAAAAAAAAAGTTGAACAAGAATTAAATAACAGAAAGCTTATATTTGAGTTCTATGCCTTTGACTCAATAAGTAACCTTAAACAGATCATTTTTCCTTTTTATGTTTTAGTTTCTGTTAAAAGAAGGATATAATCCGTATATGACTTAGGTCATAGATGGGATCATGATGTGAAATCGTTTATTACAACCATAAGAGACTCTTAAATATAGAGAACAAACTGAGGGTTGATAGGGGGGAGGCAGAAAGGTTGATGGGAGGGGAGAGGGGAAAATGGGTGATGAGCATTGAGGAGGGCACTGGGATGAGCACTGGGTGTTGTATGTAAGCAATGAGTCATGGGCATCTACCCCGGAAACCAAGAGCACACTATATACAGTGTATATTAGCCAACTTGACAATAAATTACATTAAAAATATAATAAAATAATAATAAATAAAAAACAGACAAATAAATATTAGAATTTTTTTTAAAAAGAGAGTCCTTCAAGATGTGACTAAAAGGGCTGCCATTGGACATGTCCCTCCTCGGCGCAACTTGAACACTTGAACCCAGCCATGGGTCACTGCTAGAGCAGTGAGAATAAGGACTGAGATAAAGATCAAGAGGAGCAGTTGCTACTGCTTGACCCTAGAAGCCCCCCTACTAAAGCCTTCAGTGGAGCTGAGCCCAACTACCAGCCTGCCTTCCACTCACATAGATGAGCAGGCCCTGCTCTCCCCATGCTTGCTAAGGGAACCAGCAATATCATTGACGTGTCTGCTACAGACTCCCAGGGCATGAAGCAGCACAAGTGCACGGGCCAGGCAAGGGAGTACGGCACCCACTTGGCTGTGCTGAGCAGCCTAACCCACTGGAAGAAGCTGCTGCCGCTGCCATGTCTTACCAGCCAGTCCCAAGTGCTGGCCAGCAAGCCCATCTCCTTTTCTGACTTGCAGCGGGTCTCCAGGATAGCTGCTTATGCCTATAGTGCACTTTCTCAAATCCAAGCAGATGCGAAAGAGGAGCTGATTGTATAGTTTGGGATCCCATGAAGAGGGAGATTCTTGGACTGCTCTTTTTTCACCTGTTTCTACCCTGCTTCACTGTAGTTCAAGTAGTACCTAACTTCTCTACCCTAGTTTCACTGTAGTTCAAATAGTACCCTAATCTGGTACTAATCACAGAGAAGAGTATGGAGGAGGAGAAGAGTGAGGCTGGAAGTCTGAGCAAGTGAGGATGGGGCAAGAGAGGGTAAAACCATTTGGGACTGGCATTCAAAGCCCTGGCTAGGGATGGGTGGGGGTTAAAAGGTTAGGACTTAGCCTTCACTGTCACTGGGAAAGTAGAGGTACCACTGTGAAGTGATCCCTAGGGGGACTATGGGAGCCCCTTTCGACCCTTTCTCTTGGCCTCACTCCTGTCCCCCTCTCTATGACTTAGTATTCACATGCACCTCACTAGGGTTTGTGGCCAGGGTCTGGACAAGCTTGAATGTGAATTAATTTTGTATTTCTAGCACCTTGGGTTTTTACATGTTTGGGATTCTGGTTTGGTTTCTCACCCTGAATAAAGGAAGTGTACTTACAAAAAAAAAAAAAAAAAAGTCCTTCGAGTTCAAATGGAAGGAGGCCAGCCAGTAGCATGAAGCATATGAAAATCTAAGGCTGTCTGGGGTGCCTCACTAGCTTAGTCAGTAGGTGAGCATGCAACTCTTGATTTCAGGGTTGTGAGTTCAAGTCCCATGTTTGGTGTAGAGTTTACTTAAAGAAAATAATAATTTGACACAGCTTTGGTTTAAAATATGTATAAAGCTGGTAAAGATTAAGTATGTAGACAAATAGAGAATCATGTAGTATTCTAAGGGTGATGTAAAAATCAGTTCAGGTATAAAATTTAAAAGATAAACACAAAAAACTATAACATTGTTAATGAATAAAAATTGTTTAAATATGATTTGGGACATCAGTTACAAGTGGAGGAAATAAGGAATAAGAATTTTTGTATGTGATTGAAGTTGTTATCAGCTTAAAGTAGATTATTAGAACTATAAGATGTTTTTTGTAATCCCCATGGTGTGCGCACGCACACACACACACACACACACACACACACACACACACACAAATGTATAGAAGCACAAAAGAAAATGAGAAAAGACTGAGAGCATGTCACTACAAATTCAAAACACTAAGGTAGCAAGAGAGGAAAAGGCACAAAATAACTACAAGCTAAAGAACAATTTACAGGGGCACCTGGGTGCCTCATTGAGCATCCGAATCTTGATTTTGGCTCAGGTCATAATCTTACAGGTTCATGAGATTGAGCCTTACATTAGGCTCAGCACCAACAGCAGGGAGCTTGCTTGGGATTCTCTCTCTCCCTCTCTCTGCCCCTCCCCCAGTAGTGTGCATGGGTGCTTTCGCTCTCAAAATAAACTTTAAAAGAAAAAAGCAGTTTACAAAATGGCAATAGCAGGTCCTTCTGTATTAATATTACTTTACAGTCAAAAAGCAGAATGGCTGAATGGATTAAAAAAATTAAAATCCAATTATATTCTGTCTGTAAGAGACTGACGTAGATTTAAGAATACATAGAGACTGAGATTGAAAGGATTGAGAAATATATCACATGCAAATAGTACACTAAAGAACAGTAGTGACATAAAAACTATTTGAGAGACAGAGTGCAGGATGGGGAGGGGCAGAGAGAGGGAGACACAGAATTTGAAGCAGGCTCCAGGCTCTGAGCTGTCAGCACAGAGCCCAACGTGGGGCTTGAACTCACGAACCGTGAGATCATGACCTGAGCCAAAGTTGGATGCTCAACTGTCTGAGCTACCCAGGCTCCCCGTTAAAAACTATTTTAAAAGACAGAATGACATAGGATATAAAGGGATCAGTTTATCAGGAATTATAGTAAACAGTTATATATGCCTCTAACATTACAGCACCTGTGTAAAGCAAATACTGACAGAGCTGAAGAGAGAAATAGTAATACAGTAATAATATTAGATTTCAGTATCCCACTTTCTATAATGAATAGAAAATCCAGGCAGAAAATCAATGAGGAAACTGTGATCTTGAACAAAATGGACCTAACCAGACATACAGAACATTTCTACCCAACAGCAGCAGAATATACATTCTTTTCAAGCACACATGGAATACTCTTCAAGGTAGATCTAATGTGAGGTAACAGACAAGTCGTAACAAGTTTAATATTGAAGTCTTTCCAAGTATCTTTTCCAAACACAATGGAATGAAACTGTAAGTCAGGAAGAAAAGCAAAAATTCATAAATATGTAGAAATTAAACCACATTTGAACAGCTAGTGGATCAAAGAAGAAATCAAATTAGAAATTTTAAAATCTCTTGAGAAAAATGAAAGCAAATGCTCAATATACCAAAACAGGGAACACAGCTAAAGCATTACTGAGAGGGAAATTTATAGCAATAAACACTTATATTAGAAAGAAAGAAAGATCTCAAATCAACAACCTAACTTTACACCTCAGTGAACTAGAAAAAGAACTAAGTGCAAAATTAACAGAAGGAAGGAAATGATAAAGATCAAAGCAGAGGTAACAGAAAATACACAACAAAAAAATCAACAAAGTTGGGTTTGTTTTTTTGTATGAAAGATTAGTAAAATTGACAAAAATTGACCTTTAGCTCTATACTAAGTAAAAAACAGAGTGGGCTCAAATCAAAAAATTAAAACATGTCACAGAAATTAAAAGGATCATGAGAGAGAGACTAATATGGACAATTATATACCAACAAATTTGATAACCAAGAAGAAATTGTTAAATTTCTAGAGATGTACAACCTACCAAGACTGATTCATGAGGAAATTAAAAATCTAATCAAACCTATTACTGGTATGGTGATTGAATCAAAACCTTACTAGCAAAAGCCCAGGATAACATGGTCTCACTGGAGAATTCTACCAAGCATTTAAAGATGAATTAACACTATTCCTTCTCAAACCCTTCCAGAAAACTGAAGAAGAGAGAACACTTCCAAACCCATTTTATGAGGTCAGTGTTACCTTAATCCCAAAGCCCAGACAAAAATATTAACAAGAAAATTATAGGCCACTAACCCTGATTAATACTGATACAAAAGTCCTCAACAAAACACTAGCAAACCTAATTCAACAACATATTAAAGGGATTCTACATCATGACCAAGTGAGATCTACTTAATACAAGGATGATTGGTAGCAAAAATCAGTTCGTGTGATACACTACATTAACAGGATGAAGGACAGAAACCACATGATCATCTCAGTTGATGACAGAAAAAGCACCTGACAAAATTCAATACCCTTTCATGATAAAAACAACCAACTAGGGATAGAAGGAAATTTATGAACATAATAAAGTCCATGTAGGAAGAGCCCACAGCTAACAATCCATGGTGAAAAACCAAAAGCTTTTCCTGTAAGATTAGGAACAAGGCATGGACCCCTATTCTTGCCACTTCTGTGCAACAAAGAATTAGAAGTCCTAGCCAGAGAATTCAGGCAAGTAAAAGAAATAAAGGGCAGCCAAATAAGAAAGGAAGAAGTAAAATTAACTCTATATAGATATGATCTTATATGTCATAAACTCTAAATAGACTCCACACACACACAACTCTGTTAGAACTAATTCAGCAAATTTGCAGGATACAAAATCAACACAAAAAGTTATGGTTCTATGGACTAACCATAAAAAATCCAAAGAGTGTGTTTAAAAAAAGTCATTTACAATAGCATCAGAAAGAATAAAATTCAGGAATAAACTTAATGAAGGAGGTAAAAGATTTGTACAATGAAAACTATAAAACCTTGCTGGAAGAAATTGAAGAAGACATAAATAGACATTTCATGTTCATGGATTAGAAGACCTAATATTGTTAAAATACCCAGTTTTACCCAAAGCAGTCAACAGATACAGTACATTCCCTATCAAATTTTCAGTGGCAATTTTTGCAGAAATAGGAAAAAAATTCTAAAATTCATATGGAATCTGGAAGAACCCAAGACTGTTTTGATTATTCAAACCAATAATCAAAACAGTCTTGAGAAAGAAAAGCATAGGCAATACAAGCAAAAATAAACTAGTGGGACTACATCAAACTAAAACTAAAGAGCCTCTGTTCAGCGAAGGAAATAATGAACAGTGAAAAGGCACACTGTGGAGTAAGAAAAGAGTTGCACACTATCTGATCCAAAGTATCGGAACTCATACAACTCAGCAACAACAAAAATCCAACTGAAAAATAGACATTTCTTAAAGTAGACATACTAGTGGCCAAAAAACATATGAAAAAAAATGGTCATCACTAAACATCAGGAAATTATAAATCAAAGCCACAATGATTAGGATGGCCACTGTGAAAACAATAAGTGTTCTCATGGATGTAAAGGAAAGGGAACCCTTATACGCTATTGATGAGACTGTAAAATGGTGCCACAGCTGTGAAAAGCAGTATGGAGATTCCTCAAGAGATTAAAAATAGAAATACCATATGATCCAGCAATTCCACTTTTGTGTGTGTGTATGTGCACAAAATAAGACAGAAAACAATTTACAGGGGCACCTGGGTGCCTCATCAGTTGAGCATCCAACTCTTAGTTTCAGCTCAGGTCATAATCTTACGGGTTCATGGGATTGAGCCCCGCGTAGGGCTCAGCGCTAACAACGTGGAGCCTGCTTGGGATTCTCCTTCTCCTCTCTCTACCCCTCCCCTGTGCACAAGCATGTGCTTATCTGAGAATAAATAAACCTTTAAAAAAAAAAATCTTTGCATACAGTGGAGTATTATCAATCTTAAAAAAGGAAATCTCAGTATATGCTACAACAAGAACCTTGAGGACTAAATGAAATAAGACATTCACAAAAGGTAAATACTACATTGACTCTATTTACATGATCTTTCTAAAGTATCAAACTTTTAGAAACTGAAAATAGAATGGTGGTTGCCATGGTTAGGAGGAGGAGAGGAAGGAGGAATTGTTGATCAGTGGGTATAAAGTTTCAGTTTTACAAGATGAAAAGTTCTAGAGTTCTGTTCACAACAGTGTGCATAAAGTTAATACTGTACTGCACACTTAAAAATAAGGTTAAGATTATAAATTTTGTTACATGTTTTTTGACTGCAGTAAAATAAGCATATTTTGTTAATATACTTGATTTATAATAATTTACTTAAATATTTCTCTGTTGGACATTCTGACTTCTAAGTTTTCTCTCATAAATAATGCTAAAGATAATGAATGTTCTTGTAAGTTATTTAATCTGTTACATTATTTCTTAAATGTCTGAGGAAAGGTGACCTGGGTAAAATGATGCATATTTTTATGGCTCTTGAAATAGATTGCCAGTCTGGACACATCTTTTATTCTCCTACTATTAAAACTTAAGTGGAGAGTATTAATATAAATAGTATGTTTTGCTAAAGATAAGGCAAACCCATCATAATAGGTTGTTTTGTCTTAAATATTTTTCTGTTTTACTACTCAGAATCTAGTGTGCTTCTTTAGATATTTGAAAGAATGAGTATGATAGGAAAAGTTTAAATAGTCCTATATAACATGTGATACAAAGAGAGAACTTGGTTCTCCTGCCCAAGTTAGTATTCATAAAGAACGTTTTCTTTGCCTTTTTTTTTTTTTTTAATACTTAGGAACTTTTCTTCTAATACTTGGTAATAGGTTCAGAATTCTTACCCTGTGTCTTTTATATAAATCAACTTTAAAGTAGCTTCACTTCTTAATTATATTGCAACTAAAATATATTGGTCATAGTTGTTCGTTTATATGGTTTGACAAAGAAAAGGACATTCAATAGCATTGTATAGTGAAATAAACATAAAAGTCTTTAGATGATACCAGTTTTTAGATATTAGGCTACCTCTGTATTATAGTGACTTGGCAAACTCCCCACCCACTCCCTGTTTTGTAAGTAAAGTTTTATTGGGACACAGCCATACTTGTGCATTTACATATTGTCTGTGGCTGCTTTAGCTACATCACAGAATTGAGTAGTTGCAACAGCAACCATATTTCCTATCTGGACCTTTACAGAAAAAGTTTGCCAACCTCTATTCTAGATGATTGGTTTTCAGTAGTGATGTTAAATGATGAAAATTGCCTTGATTCTGTATTATTTTTGTAATAACTTCCCTATTTACTGTCCTTCTGATAGTCCTTCGTTAACTGAAAGAAAAGAGCCAGAATTACAGCTGTTGCATCTAGAATTGCATATAATTCAGGACTTAGCGGTTTTTGTTTTTTTGCCTTTTTTGGAATTGTGTTTGAGAGAGTTGTCTTGCATGCATTATAGGGAAAAAAAGGTAGCAGATCACTAATAGTAGCATTTCATTTTATCTGGATAGGTTTTAATTTTAAATTTAGTGTATTTTATTTTTTCATTAACTGAGTTTATTTTAAAAAGAAAATACGTTTTTATTGTCTAGACAAAATCAAATGGTACAAAAGGATATACAGAGAAAAGGAAGTCACCTTCCCCAAAGAACCACTCCTCCCGGTTTCCTATGTTTCATTCCAGAAGTAGTCTGTATGTATGTCGATACAAGTACATATATACTTATATATTGCCCCATTTTTTATACAAAACTAAAGCACATCATATCCCCTGTTCTCTACCTTGCTTTTTTCATTTAATATGTATTTATGATCTTACTGCTATAACCAATAATATTCCACTTAATTAAAGCAGTTTTTTAATGCTTTCTGTACATTATTGTCTTATTTCTTAACTGTCTGTATTCTTTACATAATGCAAGGAAAAACTTGGAAAGACGAATGCATTAGTCATTGTTCCAGGGAAACTTAGAAAACATTTTTGGTCTTTAAGAAAAAAAAAGATGACATTTGGTCTAAGCAAGTGTTTACTAATGATTTTTCATTATACACAGCAAGTTAGCTGAAGGAGTTGAATTTTTTTAAGAAAGTTCAAGTCTACATACTATGAATTTGTTACTTCATTTGTAGTTAATTCTCAAATTGTAATGTACTCACAGTGTCGAATATTAGTGGAAAACACATTCCAGATATTTTTAAAGAAATAGTGTTTCTTATTCCTCTACTGGCAAATATACAGAGAGATAACTGACTTCTAAAAAATAAGCAGACATTGAATTATATTTGACATTTGTTTCTTGCTACGTTAGTTGATACATGTGATACTAATAAGAGTTAAAAAAAAAAAAAAAAAGTAGGCTGTTGGGTAACGGGCACTAAGGAATCTACTCCTGAAATCATTGTTGCACTGTATGCTAACTAATTTGGATGTAAATATTTAAAAATAAAAAAATAAAATAAAAGTAGGCTGTGTTATCAATAAAGCAGTGTATGGGGGACTACAGCAAAAACAGGAAATATGCCTGAAAGAACATCAAATTCTAATGACAGATAAAACCATCGAGTCATGGGGCGCCTGGGTGGCGCAGTCGGTTAAGCGTCCGACTTCAGCCAGGTCACGATCTCGCGGTCCGTGAGTTCGAGCCCCGCGTCGGGCTCTGGGCTGATGGCTCAGAGCCTGGAGCCTGTTTCCGATTCTGTGTCTCCCTCTCTCTCTGCCCCTCCCCCGTTCATGCTCTGTCTCTCTCTGTCCCAAAAATAAATAAACGTTGAAAAAAAAAAAATTTAATAAAAAAAAGAAAAACCATCGAGTCATAAAACATTAAATTATACCAAATCATAACATGTTCAAATGGTTTTAATACCAGCTTATTCAGTAATACCCATATTCGAAGAAAGACCACAAACTGATTTAACAGTAACTCCACGTGGATTCCCGTATTTCAAATATAAGACCTTGGATTGTCTAGCAACTCACCTAGTTTACAAATTCTGATCAATCCACACTTACTAACTTTCACTGTAGAATTATCCTCTGATTAGCTCAAGCACCTGAAACCTGTAAGTGTCCTTTCCTCCCTTTTCCTTTGAGACCTTTTTCATTGTGGTGTCCTTTGCTCAGCAAGTCTCGTAAACACAGGTTTATAGGCTTGTCAGTTTCCTTGGTGGGCTCTGTAAGATAGCTTTAAAAAAAAATTTCATTAGATTGATAGTTATCGTGGTAGAAATCAAAGTTGGAGAAACAAGGCAGTTTTCATTTATTTTTATTTTGTTTATTTAGATTAACACTGCTACAGGATACTCACCGCTCACACCTGAGGGAATATGAAAAATACATACAAGATGTCAAGAGTTCGAAGAGTACCATCCAGAAACTAGAGAATTCATCAAATCAAGCTCTAAATTTTAAATTCTATAAAAGCATGAAAATTTATGTGGAAAATTTAATTGACTGTCTTAATGAAAAGGTACATGGTCATAAATACAATATTTCCTTTTTATAAAGAAATCCCCTTACTATGAGATTTTTTTTTTTTTTTAAAGTCTAAAATCCCACAACTAATTTCCTTCAGGGTTTTCCTACACATTTTTGACATGCTGTGATATTAAGTATCCCCTTAATATTGGACAGTTGGGGTTTTTTTGCAATTATTTTGGTATTATAAATAACAAAGTTTTGAATATAAATTTTTGTGTTAAAATTCCATTTGTTTAAAAAAATTCCTAGAAAGTGAATTATTAAGTCAAAGTTTCTAAATATCTTTTAAGGCTTATGAAACATTGCTAAATTATTTGAATACCAGAAAGATTGCATCAGTTTAACTTTTAGCTTACTTCATTTAAAAAACGATTTTTGCAGGGGTACCTGGGTGGCTCAGTCAGTTAAGTATCCGACTTTGGCTCAGGTAATGGTTTCATGGTTCATGAGTTGGAACCCCACATTGGGCTCTCTGCTGTCAGCACAGAGCCTGCTTAGGATCTTCTGTCTGTCTGTCTGTCTCTCTCTCTCTCTCTCTCTGCCCTCCCCCCTCCACTTACACTCTCTCTCAAAAATAACATTAAAAATTTTTTTTAATAAATAATGTTTTGGGGCGCCTGGGTGGCGCAGTCGGTTAAGCGTCCGACTTCAGCCAGGTCACGATCTCGCGGTCCGTGAGTTCGAGCCCCGCGTCGGGCTCTGGGCTGATGGCTCAGAGCCTGGAGCCTGCTTCCGATTCTGTGTCTCCCTCTCTCTCTGCCCCTCCCCCGTTCATGCTCTGTCTCTCTCTGTCCCAAAAATAAATAAACGTTGAAAAAAAAAAAATTAAAATAAATAAATAAATAAATAAATAAATAAATAATGTTTTTTGCTTGTACATACTTATTTTGATCTCAAACAAAACCTTTGTTTTATTAACACATGCAGTCTCTTTTGGTGAGTTGTCTTTGCCTTGTTATCTTTTTTCATATTGGCAATTTTTCTTTTTTTCCTTTTTTTTCCTTATATGGTGAAAATTCTTTACTGCTTAAAATTTTTAATGCCACTTGATACAGGTAAACTTTCCAGTTTGTCTTTTGATTTTGTTTGCAGTGTTTTTTTTGACATCCTGATCATTTGACATTTTTGTGTTAATCAGATTTATGAATCATTCTTTCCCTTTATAAGTCTGCTTTTGTTTTATACATACTAAGTCCTTACAATTGGGTCTTGAGTTGACTTTTTTTTTTAAGTAGACAAACCATTTAAAAAATACACTGTACTTTCTTCATTGCTTTTTATTTACATTTAAAATATTACCAAATAATTGGATTTTTTTCTCTCCAGTTGTTTCAAGTTGACTACCTTTTACTGTCGCTTGGTAGTTACTTTCTGAAGTATTTATTGCAATACAACTTAATTCATTGATCCTTGAAGAATTAAAGTTTCATTGGCCTACACATTGATGTACCCAGGGCAGCTGCTATGGGAACATCATTGGAGTGGGGAGAATTGTTGCTCAAGAAATGTAAGAAACTAATCATTCATTTTTGCTTCATAGCTTTCTTACCTGTCTGGTTAGGTCTCTTCCATTCTCCCCTTTTTTCAGGTTTAACAGTTTCCTCAAGTGCTCTCCTACAGTCTGCCCCCTCGGCTTATGAAAAATATCTGCACCCTTTATTTTCTCCTCCTAATATCTCAAATAAAAAAGAATCCTATTTGGGGGTGCCTGGGTGACTCAGCTGAGCGTCCGACTCTTGATTTCAGCTCAGTCATGATCTCACAGTTCGTGAGTTAAGGCCCCACATCAGGCTCCACACTGACAGTGCAGAGCCTACTTTGGATTCTCTCCCCACCCCACCCCCCACCCGCCCCTCTCTCACTCACGCACGTGTGCTTTCTCTCTCAAAATTAAAAAAAAAAAATGTCCTATTTCTTATCTATTCACTCCTATCCATATTCCAGACTCGAACCCATTTGCTTTCATTTTTTATGATATTTATAGCTGTTTCGGTGCAGTAAATTGATTATCGATATTAAAGTATTGGCAGCCAGGTCTGTATCTCACAATCTTTTTTTAATTAAAATGTGGTAGTATTGGAAATGTTTCTTTTATATGGGTATTGAGCACATACATATGCTTATCTGAGTATTACTTTTTATAATTGATTATTGATGACCTACAAAATGTTACTTATATGTGTATTTCAGATTATCAGCATCCAAGAAATAGAGTCATCCATGCATGCACTCCTTTTAAAACAAGCCATGACCTTTATGAAACGCAGGCAAGATGAATTAAAACATGAATCAACGTATTTACAACAGTTATCACGTTAGTGTTTTTCATATTCAATATCATTTATGATTTATCAGCTAGAGAATAAAAATTTTTATTTCTGTATAAAAAAATGCCTTTTTGTGTATTTTCCCACTAACCTTTCACCTATTTCTTTGCAAAAACCCCAAAATATTTAGAACTAGGGCTTCAAAATATCTTGAATTAAGCCTAAGACAAAAAAAATAAAAATTACAACTTCTAATCATTTGGTATTTGAGACAGTATATGGCTATATAATGACTTTGTTGAGATGAGTTGACATAGTCTGTAGGCTGTGTCAGAAATCTAACTTAAAGATTTCATGGCTGATCCACGGATTAGGTGTGGAGGTTAAAGACATTTTGGTGGGTTTTAGTAGAGAATCATCTGTAAGATCTCAAATAAGATTTGGATGCTGCCTTTTAGTTCTCACACTGGTTTTGTATTTTCAGAGATGCCTTCCTTTGATTAGGTTCTGTTGGGGAATAGTGAAGGAGATGAGATCGTAACCAAGTAGCTGATTAAAGCAAAATGACTTTCAAACACATGACTT
Source organism: Lynx rufus (assembly GCF_022079265.1). Classification (NCBI taxonomy): domain Eukaryota; kingdom Metazoa; phylum Chordata; class Mammalia; order Carnivora; family Felidae; genus Lynx; species Lynx rufus. The sequence goes on along the minus strand of NW_025814896.1, from coordinate 92,066,551 downwards.
GTAGTTAGTTATAAATTATGGTACATACTAAAGTAACAAATAATATGAATAACTTACTGGTAATGCAAATATTTCTAGTAATTCAGGGATGAGGAAAAAAAAAAAAAAACTGGTGAAAACACCTGAAAAAGAATACAAGAAAAAGAAACACGGTAGAATTTTATTACTGTTCTCAAGTGCTGAACTATATTCACCAGTCAGGGTATCTTAGGCTAGCAGGCTCAATGCCTATCAATATTGTGATAGGGAGCTAACGTTATAATTTCGTTATATGATGAAGTATGCGATTTAAGCAAAGTAAGTGTGTTTATGTATATACCTACATGTATATACACCCAAAATACAACTTTTGTTTTCAGAATATTTCATTTTATTTCTTTTAAGAATTTGCAGTATGAAATTAATTTTATTTGTTAACAGGCAAAGCTGAGACATCAACAAATGGAAGTTTGGCTGTAGGTGAAAAAACTCCATGGATTTTGGAAGAGATTGAATCTCGAAGGTAGCTATATATAAAGTGAAGACTTGAGCAAGTATTTTTCACTACTTAACTATAGTTAGCCCATATGGTATAATAACCCTAACTGAACATTAATTTGTGAGAATGATATAAAACCAAAATTTAAACAGTCCTTACCCCCAGGGTTTAAAGACACATTGGTATACTGGATCAGTCAAAAGGAACGGGTAAGATGGCATTTATCGGTCTGGGACTTGCTTATAACTAGAAGCCGGTTATTATATTGTTACCCCCTCTTTAAAATCTGGGTAGCCCATGGGAATGTACTTTAAGGAAAAGAGGGAGAACCACCAATTCAGATTAATTAAGCTAAAATGCCAAAAACAATAACAAAATTGTGTGCTAATAATAATAATATGGTATATATTCTAGACATTGTAAATAAATGATGACTCCTAGTTTTTGTTTTAAAGTACTTCTTTTCAGCAGGAACTGTTTTTTGTTTTGTTTTTGTTTTTAGGAACTGTTTTAAATTTGTTTTTGGTTTATTGCAAAACATAGGTCACAAAGAAGACAAGCAAGGGCACTTTCTGGGAATTGTGATCATCAGGAAGGGACATCTAGTGATGATGAACTGTCTTCAGCAGACATGATTGACTTCCAAAAAACCCAAGGTCAGTTACCAGGTTTCTAATAGGTCTTAATTTGAAGTATCGAAATGGTAGGAAATGCTTTGCTGTGATTGCTCTTAAATATCGTTGGGGAAATTCAAGGAAAAAGGAACACATTTTTTTTCACCTTTAAGACTTCCTGGGGTGCCTGGCTGGCTCAGTCCATAGAGCATATGACTTGTGATCTTGGGGTCATGAGTTCGAGTTGCACACGAGGGGTAGAGTTTACTTAAAAAAAAAAAAAAAAAAAAAAGATTTTTCCTACCTTTGAAAAAATGGCATAAAATGGAGGAACATTTGAGTTTTCTGCATCCTTATAGTTTTTTCCCTCAGCTTTTCTCATTTTTTATAAAGGAGCCATGAACAATTTGGTTTCATTTCTCTATTGTATACCTTCTATATTATCATTTTTAATTGAAAACAATTAAATTTAGGGGTGTCTGGTTGGCTCAGTTGGTAGAGCATGCGACTCTTGATCTCAGGATTAGGAGTTAGAGCCCATGTTTAGGGTAAAGATTACTTAAAAATAAAATCTTTTGAAAATAAAACATTTAAATTTAATAACATTATTTTAGTGATTCATAGGTAAAATGTCACATATTTGAAAGAACGTGGGCTTTACAGGGCCGCCTGGGTGGTGTAGTCGGTTAAGTGTCCAACTTTGGCTCAGGTTGGTCATGATCTCACAGCTCATGGTCTCGAGCCCTGCGTCAGGCTCTGTGCTGACAGCTTAGAGCCTAGAGCCTGCTTCAGATTCATTCTCTCTCTCTCTCTCTCTCTCTCTCTCTCTCTCTCTCTCCCCCCCCTCCCCCTCTCTCTCCCCCTCTCTCTCCCCCCCTCTCTCCCCCTCTCTCTCCCCCTCCCTCCCTCCCTCCCTCCCTCCCCCTCTCCCCCTTCCAATCCCCCACTCTGTCTCTCAAATAATAAATAAAAGTTAAAAAAAAATTTTTTTAATGTGGGTTTTACAGTCAAACAGATGGGTTTGAAGACTGTCTCTATTTTGTGTGATCTTAGATCCATTGACCTCCCTGAGTCTCATGTTGTTTGCTTATTTTTTTGTCTATAAATAGTCACACCTACCTTGTAGAGAAGATAGTTATGATGCTGAAATAGCAGGGAATCAATAAGTGGTTGATTTTGTTAGTGTCAGTATTGCTATTAAAGTGATTTTTTAAAAATAAAAGGTAATTTATCTGTTAATATCAAAGGAAAGTTTTCAGCTCTGTTGAGTACATACGTCGTTACACATGATGATGTTTATAGGAAGCAAAGCTCACAAACTTAAAATGCAAAATATACAGAGACTCCTTTTGTTTACAGGTGAAATTTTACGGGATCACAAGCAGATTTTTGAAGATGTACATGATGATTTTTGTAATATCCAAAATATTTTGTTGAAATTTCAACAATGGCGAGAAAAGTTTCCTGATTCTTATTATGAAGCTTTCATTAGTTTATGCATACCGAAGCTTTTAAATCCCCTAATCCGACTTCAGTTGATTGATTGGAATCCTCTTAAGGTATTTAAGCTTAACATGTGAAAGAAATAATTCTGTCCTGTTCATTACTGAAGTGCCCTTGTTATTAGGTTAGCTTTAAAATACACAGAGTTGGAATTGATAATTAGTGCTTTGGGGTAGTAGTCTGCATTCATGTTTTCTTGGTTCTTCTCTTATATTTAAGGCTGAATAGCACTAAACATCTGTCAAGGAAACACTTTTTTGTTGTCTTTCAGCTTCTTCTATGGTAAGTTAAGGTCATTTTTAAATCATTGAAAAATGTGAAGGTAGTATTAGCTTTTAAGAATTTTAGTCTGTGTGATATAGGTACCCAGAGTTTTGAAGTTGGAGATGCTATATTGGGACTATTTGGTTTGGAAAGCTGCACTGAGGAGGAGGGATTTAAATGAGGATTTGAAGGTTATATAAGATTTAAAACAGGAGAAAAAAAGGAAAACTTTTTTTGTAAAGGTACGTAAGGAGAAATCCTAGTTCAGGAGCTAGAGGCTGCATAGAGGTTCAGATCCTAAATTAAGAGATAGGAACTTATTTTGATAAATAATGGGAAGAGTAGAATTATGAAAGTAGTGTTTTAGGAAGTCCTAGCAGCTGGCTAACTTGGAGGGAAGAAACAGGTGAGATAATACTGGAAGGCTATTGCTGTAGCCCAAGTCCAAGGTAGTGAATCCCTTACATACAGTGATAGTGATAAAGGGAAGAGAAATAAAGGGTTGATTATAGGAGGTTTTGTGAATTAAGAATCAGTAAAAAGCTTCTGCACAGTGAAGGAAACAACAAAACTAAAAGGCAGCCTATTGAACAGGAGAAGATATTTGCAAATGACGTATCTAATAAATTAGGGTTAGCATCTAAAATGTATGAAGAACTTACACAGTTCAACACCCTCAAAAAACCAAACAATGCAATTAACAATTGGGCAGAAGACTCAAATAGACATTTCTCCAAAGAAGACATCCATACAGCCAACAGACACATGAAAAGATGCTCAACATAATTGATCATTAGGGAAATACAAATCAAACCACAGTGAGACATCACTTTAAACCTGTCAGAATGGCTAAAATAAAAAACACAAACAAGTGATGGCGAGGATGTGCAGAAAAAAGGAATCTTCATGCACTGTTGGTGGGAATGCAGACTGGTGCAGCCACTATGGAAAATGGTATGGAAGTTCCTCAAAAAGTTAAAAAATAGAACTACCCTCTGATCCAGTAATCACACTACTGGGTATTTACCCCCAAAATACAAAAACATTAATTCATACATGCACCCCTACGTTTGTAGTAGCGTTATTTACAGTAGCCACGGTATGGAAGCAGCCTAAGTGTCCATCGACTGATGAAAGGATAAAGAAGATGTGGGGTATGCGTGTGTGTCTCTATATACACAATGGAATATTACTCAGCCATAAAAAAGAATGAAAGCTTGCCATATGCAACAACATGGATGGAGCTAGAGAATATAATGCCAAGTGAAATAAGTCAGAGGAAGACAAATAGTATAGGACTTCACTCAAATGTGGAATTTAAGAAACAAATGAGCAAAGGAAAAAGAGACAAATCAAGAAATTTACTCATAACTGTGGAGAACAAACTGATGGTTACCGGAAGGGAGAGGGTTAAGGGAATGGGTGAAGTAGGCAATGAGGATTAAGGAGTGCACTTGTGATGAGCACTGAGTGATGTATGGAATTATGGAATCACTATATTGTATACCTGAAACTGATATAACTATTTTAACTATATTGGAATTAAAATTAAATAATTAGTAAAATACCAAGAATAACCTTAACACACCACATTGAAAGGTGACCCCAGTGTTTTGATTCTGGGTTATTAGAACAGCGGTAGTTCCATTAATAGAAATGGGAACTTTCCAGAGGGAAAAAGATTTTGAAGGAAGTTTTACTTTGTACATGGATGCTGAAATGATAGTGGAACGTCCATGTGGATGTGCCTAGTAAGAAAATGGAAATGAGAAAACAAAGTTGTAAGAATAGAGGAAAACTGAAGATAAAAATTTAACGAAGTGAAGGCGACAGAACCATGTCCTTTTACCTTTCTCTGCCCCAGTCATGCATGTCTGTTGCTCACTGTGTGGGTTCACGGCCAGGCAGTCTTCATAGTATAGAAACTAAGCTTATCCCTAAGAAGATGGTAAGCAGTTTGTTGCACAGGAGCCTCGTTGTTAAGCACTCAGGCCACATTGAGTACTCTGTTACACCTAGTGGAGATCTGTTCATTCATTCATTCATTCATTCATTCAACAGATCATAATTGGCCATCTGCTACTTGCCTCATAAGCTAAACCACCTATAAAATACACACTTGTGCCTATGAGAATTGAGGGAACCAAAAGTGAATTTTGTATGATGTAAATTGAATTTTTGTAAACAAAATCTGTATTTATTTTAAGTGATATTCTCACAAATGTATATATTTTTTTCAGTAGTAAAGTGTGGTAGGTTCTGAATATGGCATTTTTGGCATATTTGTCATATGAGTGATGCATGGAATGTAGTTTTCTGTCATATTTTTGAGACATCTTGTCCTAGTCATGCCATCCTGCCTACCCTTGGTCTAGTGCTTTATACAGGGGGTTAAAATATGGAATTACTCTTTTTTTTCCTCAGAAAAGCTCTAGTGATTACTGAAAAAACTAACTTTTTAAAAATAAACTGTGTAAGAATTTATTGATAACTTTAATAATTTTATTTATAAGTTTGATGCTGTAGGCTTAAAACAGATGCCATGGTTCACATCTATAGAAGAATATATGGCTGGCAGTATGGAAGATTCAAAGAAGGAAGATGGTTCTGATAAGAAAATCTTGTCTGCTATCATCAATAAAACAGTTATTCCTCGACTTACAGGTACTGCTTTGTAAACTTGATAAAATTAAATTGTTCTCTGGCAGATCGGAGATCATTAATTTCTGTTACAGTCACAGATTCTTTTATCAGAAGTTTTCAAACACAAGGAAAGTAATATGCATTAAAAATCAAGAGATGTCATAATTGAAGGTGGTTAAAAGAGCTTGTTTGCACAAGCGATTGGCTACCAGACTAGCTAGTATTCTTCAGCCTTTAGCATTTGTGACATTAGTGTTGCTTTTATAACCCCTAAGTCATTTATTTGATTCCTACTGCATGTATTTCTTCCTTTCCCTTGACTTCTTCCCCTTTCTTGTTATTTTTTTTTTAACGTTTGTTTATTTTTGAGAGAGCAAGACAGAGCATGAGCAGGGGAGGGGCAGAGAGAGAGGGAGACACAGAATCCAAAGCAGGCTCCAGACTCTGAGCTGTCAGCACAGAGCATGACGAGGGACTTGAACTCAACCAACTGCAAGACTGTGACCCCAGCCAAAGCCAGACACTTAACTGACTGAGCCGCCCAGGCGCCCCTTGTTATTTTTTCTTTAAAAAACATTACTACATCTTCATATCTGCATTTAGCATTGATGCTTGTGCTTCAGTCTGAAGGCTTATTTAAACTGAAATTGTACTTGATAAAGATCTGTTTCACCATGGCCCTGAGAATGGATTTTGATAGCAAAGTCTATAGAACTGTCTTAAATGATGAAGCAACTACTTTCTATTGCTTCTTAGCCAATTTGGCTAAAACTTTAAGATTTTTCTCAGCATATCTTGCAGTGCAGTCATGGTTGTATTAAGTTACTACTTTTACCTAGTTGTCTTAATGATAGCACAGAATATATATGACTGATTTAAATACTCTTCTGAAAACTCCAAATACTTCACTTAAAATTAAACCTCAAGTAAGTAGAATTATGAGAAATTAATACTGTGTATTTATTCTTAAGTTCTGTCCTGGATGCCCTTGTACTCTTCATGAACCCCTAGGCTATTTCATACTCTGTTTTAGTGTTATCTATATTTGTGTTCATTGTGGTAACCAGTAACTAAATGTGGTTATTAAAATACACATTTCAAGGAAATAAAAATTAAAATTCAGTCCCTCAGTCACACTAATGACACTAAATTCTTAGTAGTCATATGTAGGTCATGTCCATCAAATAGTGCAGATATAATGTGTTTTTTCCATCATTTAGAAAGTTACTTTGGATGGTACTCCTCTACACAATTTTAAGTCCAAAGGAACCGGAGAAAATCCGGATCTTTCTTATCAAAGTACCTTCCGAATACATCCACTTGGATGTTCAACAGGCACCTCACAGTCCACATGTCAGATCATACTTAAATCCTTTGCTGTAGATCTGTTCTTCTTATATTCGTTGTCTAGAAAGTGACATCTCCATCTATCTACCCGTGTATTCAAACCAGGACTTTCAAGTCATTCGCTCCTCCATCTTCCTTCCTTCCTTCCTTCCTTCCTTCCTTCCTTCCTTCCTTCCTTCCGTCCTTCCTTCCTTCCATAAGCAATTGCCACATCTGGTTTTTTTCCATTTTCTAACCTATTTTCTATACAACAACCAAAGTAATCTGTCTAAAATGTGAATCTGCTTCTGTCATACCTCACTTAAAACACTTTATTATTCTTAACTGCCCTTGGGATGAAGTCTAAACTCTTTAACATGACTTTCTTAGTCTTTCAGAATCACCTCTCTGCTTAGTAATTCTCCAACCCCATCTCTTGCTGAGCTCCACTCCTCTTTTCCCTCATCCCCACTTGTGTACTTTCAGCTGTATTCTTCTCGTATCTTCTATGTTTCATCCTTTTGACAAACCTCCCAGCCCACTTCTTCTATCTTGCTAACTCCTCTTTATCTGTCAGGACTCAGTATGGACATCACTTCTAGGAACTGGTTTAGGCACACGTTTCTGGGTTCCTGTAGCACTCTGAACTTGTAGTGATACTTACACATTGAATTGTATATAATTGTATATGCTGATATAAATGTATTTGCCATTAGAGTTCTTCAAAGGCAGCTACCTACCTAATAATCTTGTTTATGCTGTCTCTTGTACTGAACATTAGGTACATAGTAAGCTCTCAGTATTAGTTGACCAGTTATCTCTAAAGTTATTAGAAGCCTAACTTTCCAGATGCTTGAGAAATCACTGTTTTGTTTTTTGCTTTTTTTTTTTTTAACCTATTTCATTTTTTCTGTTATTTAACTTGTGTTTTACAAGGGTCTGTCCTATGTCAGACCCTGTTGTTGCTTCAGCATGTATAGTGAATAATAATCCCTTCCCTCCAGGAGCTTATATTCTGTAAAAAAAAAAAATAATAATAATAAACAAGATAAAATCTAGAACATATTAGTTATGAGGGCTAAGATGAAAAGGTAAGGGAAAGGGATACAAATTATTGAAGAGGAGTGCAATGTAAAATAGATTGGCTAGGGGTGCCTCGGTGGCTCAGTCAGTTGAGCGTCCAACTCTTGATTTCAGCTCAGGTCATGAGCCCAGGGACATGGCATAGAGTACCATGTTGGGCTCTGCCCTAGACTAGAGCCAGCTTAAGATTTTCCTTAAGATTCTCTCTCCCTCTCCCTCTCCTCCCCACTCATGTACGCTTTCCCTCTAAAATAAAAAATAAATAAATAAAATAAAATAAATTGGCCAATTCCGAAAGGAAGAAGTGGGCCATGTGAATATCTGAGGAAACAGAATCCAAGGCAGTGGAAACAGCAAACACAAAGGCCCTGAGGCAGGAGCTGGCCTAATTTGATTGAAAAACAGCACATAGGCCAGTGTAGCTATACTAGAATGAGGAAGGGTGGAAAGCAGGTAGAAGTTAACAAAATGACATGAGCTACATTATGTGAGTCCTTATAATCATTTGTAAGGACTTCATTTTTTTTATTGTAAGTGAAAAAGTAAGAAGTAATTGAAGAGTTATTTTTTTTAAGTATACTTACTTTGAGAGAGAGAGAGAGAACAAGTAGGAGAGGGGCAGAGAGAGAGGTGGACAAAGAATCCTAAGTGGGCTCTGTGCTGACAGCAGAGAGCTTGATGCAGGGCTTGAACTCATAAACCACGAGATCATGACTTGAGCTGAAGTTGGTTGCTTAACTGACTGAGCCACCCAGGTGCCCAGAGAGTTTTGAACAGAGGAATGATACTATCTGCCTAACATTTTAACAGAATCGCTGTAGTTACTGTGTTGAGAATGAACAGTGGGCAGACTACTTAAGCTTTTGCAGTAATTAAGCAACAGGTGATACTGGCTTGGACTAGAGTGTTAAAAGTGGAGGTGCTGAAAAGTGGTCGAATTAAGCATACATTTCAAAGACAGCACTAACAGTTTGAGAATGGATTGGTTGTGTGAGCAAGAGAGGAATCAAGAGTGACCGCATGGGATTGGGCCTGAGCATTTGGAAGGACAAATTCGCCATTTCCTGAAATGGAAAAGACTGAGAGGAGCTTTAGGGTAAGGAGGTGTTATCAGGAGCTCAGTTTGACAAATGTTGAGTTTCTGATGCCTACCATCCAGGTAGAGATATCAGCTAGGTTGTTGAATATATCAGCATAAAGGAGAGGTCCAAGTAGCAGACATAAATTTGGAATTTATCAGCACGTGGATGACATTTAAAGCTGCAAAACTGACCTTAAATACTAAGGGATAAACATGAATAGGAAAGAGAAGGTAAGTGAGCTGAGTCCTGAGTTACTCCAGCGTTTTTAAAGTCAAAAGAGATGAAAGGCAGCCAGCAAAGGAGACCAGAGAGGTAGGTGCAAAACTCGGAGTGGTATCCCAGACGCCAAGAAAAAAAAATGTTTGATGATGCCTGGGTGGCTCAGGTCATGATCTGGTGGCTCGTGGATTCGAGCCCTATATGGGGCTCTGCACTGATAGGGCAGAGCCTTTTTGGGATTCTCTCTCTCTACCCCTCCTGCATTTGTTCTCTCTCTCCCTCTCTTTCTCTCTCAAAAATAAATAAAAATTTTTAAAAATGTTTGTGAGGGAAATGATCAACTGTTGCAGATAAATCAGATGGGGACTAGAATCAACCATTAGGTTTTGCAATGTGAGGGTCACCTGTGATGGTAAAAGTAGTTGTTTAGGTAGAATGGTTGGAGATCAGGCCTAATTGAAGTGTATTCGAGAGTTAATAGGAGATAAATTGGAAATAGACAGTTCAGAGATTTTTTTGAAGAATTATTATAAAATGAAGGAAAGAAATAAGGCCGTACTAGAGGGGAAAGAAGGGTCAAGGGAGGCATTATTTTTAATGTAAGAGAATAATTGGAGACTGATAGGGAAGATCCAGTAGAAGCAATGGCAATACCGGAGTTAAGAGGGCAGAATTCTGGGGGTGCCTGAGTGGCTCAGTCAGTTAAACACCTGACTTCAGCTCAGGTTGTGATCTCACAGTTTGTGAATTCAAGCCCCACATTGAGCTCTATGCTGGCAGCACAGAGCCTGCAGCCTGCTTCGAGTTCTGTGTCTCCCTCTCTGCCTGCTCCCCCCCGCCCCTGCCACCGTCTCTCAAAAATAAATAAATATTTTAAAAATATTTAAATAAAGAGGGTAGAATTCTGGGAACAGAATCTTCCAGTAAGCCAAAGGGGTTGATACCTTTTGCACAAATAAAAGATTGGCCTTAGCGAGGAGTGTGGTGCTTTATCCATGAGAATGGAAGACAAGAATATGTGGGTATAGATGCAGGTAGGTGTGTAGATTCTGTGGTAGTCCTTTGTAGAACATCTCTTCTGATCTATTTTCTCATCGTTGAGGAAGTAATCAGCTGAAGATGAGAGGAAGGGAAGAGAAGAAAAAAAGTAAATAGTCATCTAGAAGAGTCAAGTCCATTAACAGAGTGAAGAGGAAGGAAAGCACAGGAAATAATCATCTGCATGGGAGGGAGGGGGAATGGGCCAGGGAAACCATGATTACTAGACAGCTTGAAGAGTTTACTGGGGTTTCACAGTGATAAATTTAAAGTGTATTTTTTTCTAGCCAAGTTTTAGCCACATAGTTGGATCCACAGACTCAATGACCAGTGGATTTAACTAGGGCTGTGATTGAGTGAGACAAGTTCAGCAGAGCCCAAAAAGGACAAGGAAATTGAAGATGTATGCAAATACATAATGGTAATGAATGGCATGGATTTTAATACGAAGGAGGGAAGTCTTTTCTGAAGACCTGAGTTATTTACACGTGACAGGCAAAGCAATCTAGGAAATAAATTGTACACTACTGAAACTTTTGTTTCAGACTTTGTAGAATTCATTTGGGATCCCTTGTCGACCTCACAGACAACAAGTTTAATAACACACTGCACAGTGATTCTTGAAGAACTTTCCACTTGTGGAAATGAAGTTAGTAAAGGCAAACAGGTAATAATTTCTAGAGTTACAAACTTCTTGATTTATTTATAACTTAATGTAATTTTGTTATAAATGTTTGTTTACAGAAGATGCAGAAGAAATAATTACCAGAACGCAATTTGGTGAAAGATAGATTTACTTTTGATTTATAAAAACTAGGATTGACCATTTCTTGCTCTTTGTAATAATTAGATGAAAGACTATACCTTGATATTTATGAACACTTTAACAGGGATGGCAATCGTTATTAATTATAAAATACACATACATGTAATAAGACCCATATTATTGCTTTTATTCTAATTAGTTTATTCCTCTCTGTTCAGTGGTCTGATTTTTGTTCTCATGGTCCAGCCAGCCATCTTTTAGGTTTGTAAATATACATTGGCACTGCAGAGATGAGCAGGCATGAATGAATTAGTGCAAATTTGTTCCTTCTAAAAGAAAAGAATTCTTTACCTTTGTTCTTTTGGCAAAAATCTGGTAGTATTTTGGCTTTGCTTTAATGGTTATTTTAAAATTGGGTTAACATTCATGATATTAACTGTATATTTGTAGTCTGCCAAAGTTAAGAACAGTAATCCCTTTGAGATTCAAAGTTCAATAGGATATGGGGCACCTGGTAGGCTCCAGTTGGTAGAGCATGTGAGTCTTGTTGATCTTAGGATTGTGAATTCGAGCCCCACATTGGGGTGTAGTTGTACCTAAAATTAAAAAAAAAATCCTTAAAAGAAGTTCAGAGTATAGGTTTTCATCTTACCATGATTTAGAATTGAGTTTTACTTAACATATAAGGAGGGACCTTATAGAGGCCTTGATGAGAGTCCAGTAAATCTTATACTTTTATTGTGGTACTCTGTTTTTTAATCATTCTGTTGATGAGAATGTCATATATTCATGCAGTTAACTCAGTAAACCAATTATATGTTGAACTTTAAAGAAATTGAGAGAGATTGACTATCTAGAGAGTATCTGGAGTAGAATAACCAAGGTGGTTGAGAAGCAAGGAGACATGTCACATTCATATTCTGAACACCATTAAATTTTAGCACTTGGAATTATTATGAAGGAGGGAAACTGTAAGAAGTAGGAGGGAGAAGAGGGAAATTGGCATGATTCTGCCTTCAAGAAGCATGTAATCTTAAAGGAAATAAGATTTACATAAATTGTTACTTAAAATAGGAAGTGAGGAGCGTCCGGATGGCTCCTGGTTAAGCAGCCAACTCTTGATTTTAGCTCAGGTCATGATCTCACGGTTTGTGAGTTCAAGTCCCACATTGGGCTCTTCTCTGACAGTGTGGAGCCTGCTTGGGATTCTCTCTCTCCCTCTCTCTCTACCCTTCCTATCTGCTTTCTCTCTCTCTCTCTCTCTCTCCCTCCCTCAAAATAAATGAACTTTAAAAATAAATAGGAAGTGAGAGGTGGAGGAGGACAAGGAACACTTATTTAATTCCCACTGTGTACTTGGCACTCTGTTAGGTCTTATACCTGTGACATCTCACTTGGTTCTAGCAGCTCTATTAAAAATTGGATGCTGTATGGAAACCAATTTGTCAATAAACTTCATATAAAAAAAAAAAATTGGATGATAGCTTCATCTTACAGATGAAGAAACTGAATGTCAGAAATTTGTTCGTAGTAATATCTTGAGTCAGGAGCCAGGATTTGAACCTTAATTAATCTTATTTTAAAGCCTAAGCCCATGTCACTGACCACGTGGCCTTCCCTGAGCAGCCCAGATAAAATGCTATGAAACTTCAAAAGAGAAACAGGAGAAAGAAGTTATGTTTCACAGTGGAAGACTTTATGTTCAAGGTGCATTTGAACTGGGACCTAATGGAAAGTAAAGGATTTAAACATAGCAACTGATGGGAAAGAGGGCATTTTTCACCTTTCTCCAAAAGGATAAAGACAGATAACATATGAAAATCATTGCAGAAAGTAGAGATATTTAACTTAGAAGAAGATATGCGTGAAGATTCTGTATTTGAAGAAGGAATAGATTTATTCTGTGTTGTTACAGAGCATGGAACCAGGATTAGTAGAGAAGATCTATAAGGAAGTAGATATGGAATCCTGTGTTTGCTCCTTATATGAGACTATGTAATTATAACCTAAATATAAATAGTGCTTTACCATTTTTTTTTAATGTTTATTTATTTTTGAGTGAGAGAGCACAAGCAGGGCAGGGACAGAGAGCAGGGGCGAACAGAGGATCCGAAGCGAGCTCTGTGCTGACACCAGGGAGCCCTATGTGGGGCTTGAACTGACAAACTGTGAGATCACAACCTGAGCTAAAGTCAGACACTAACCGACTGAGCCACCAGGTAACCCCAGTGCTTTACCATTTATTAAACACTTTCACATTATCTCACTTGATGTTCACAGCCTTGTAAAATGTGTTGACTTTAACTGCGTTTTACAGATGGAAGAAGGTGGGGCCCAGAGGGCCATGTCACTTGTAAAAGGTTACTTGGGTATTAAGCAATAGGTCTGACACTTTGCAACTTATAATAACTAAAATCTTTCAAAAGTGTTACAGATAGACTTATGAAGTTTTTAGACCAGTAATTTTTTATTCTGGAAGCCCTCCTACTATGAATATTGAAAATGGGTTCTTTGTGTGATTAGTAAGACACTTGACTATATCAGGATTTTTCAGTTTCAGCAGCCTTGGCACTTGGAGCAGATAATTATTTGTTGTGGGAAGTTGTCCTGTGCATTGTAGCATGCTAGCAGCTTTCCTGGCCTCTACCCACTAGATGACAGTAGTGCTCCCCAGTCTTGACAACTAAAAATATCTCCAGACATCGTAAGATATTCCCTGGGCATGGCACAGTCACTCCTAGTTAAGAATCACTGAACTACATAATGTTTCTGGCTACTAAGACGGTTGGCCTTGCCAGTGAGATCACTATTTTTTTCAGTGATGTGTAAGAAATTGAAGAGATGAAAAAGGTTCCAGAAGAGTGGAATCTTACAGCATAGTTCCTGTTTTCGAAGTAAGAACTAGATGATTCTGTAAGCTAATCCCTGGTGAGAATAGTTTTGATTCTTGTTAAGTTCTAAAATAGATTACAGAGGTGGATTATGAAGACTTTTTAAAAAAAAAAAAGTAGTGATTACTGTAATCTGTCATTGATAGAGTGCCTAAATACAGGTGATTGCTTATAAACTCAAATTCTCTCATACTGTCTCAGTTACTTTCATGATAAATAAGGTACTGTGCAGTTAGAGAGGTGATGTATTTAAGTATGCTATGATCGTTCTTATGGATCAAATGGAGAATGATAAGCTTAACAGTGGTATGGTGAGATACAAGAAACTGGTAGCGTATACCTAAAGAATACTGACCAAGAGGGATGTGGCTACCTATGGAGGTAGTCTTTTAGTATGAGATATCTTCTCAGTATTTGCCTTGTTCAATATTTTTTTTTGAACTAGATGAAGATGTAAAATGCATGGTAATAAAGTTTGTCAATGGCACAAAGCTAGGAATTCTATCACAGGCTTCTGGATAGTAGAATAGTATCCAAAAAGATTTCAAATACTGAGAAAATGGACTCTCAAAATATGCTATGTGAAAGGAATATACATTATGTACTACCCTTGCATTCAAAAAGTCAGCTGCATAAATAAAAGGAAAGAAATAGCTTTGAAACAATATAGGTAAACCAGAGAGAGATCTATAATCGACAGTAAACCCAATATGAGTCAGCAGTGTCACTTGAGTAACAGAAAGACTAAGGGGAATTCTTTTTACTGGGTGTGTGCTGTTTTGAGTAAAAATGTTATATGTGCTATACTCACGGATAAGATTTTCCTGGGTGTGTTGCATTTAATTCTGGGTATAAGTATATTAAATGGAGAGTATCTAAGATGGTATGGGAAAGAGAAAATGTAGAAAAGTGAGGTATTAGTCTTAGAATCTAAAGAATTGTCATGTGGAAGGGAAATTAGATTTGTTTGTATAATCCTAAGAAGTAAATCAGGACCAGCGAGTGGAAGAACAGGAGAGAAGTTTGTTTCTCATTGTTAACTGAAATCTAATAGTTAATAGCTGCCCAAAGATATGGGTGGCCTCATGAGATAGTGATTACCTATCATTAAATGTTTTTAGGCATAGATTAGTTGACTAGTTAGTGCAAATGTGAAAATAATATCAGTTATGTATTTAGATTGCTAATTTTCAAATTTTTTTTTTCATCAACAGACCTTTTATCAAATTAGTTCTTACATACCCCTATACACAAACACACAAAAGCACAGCTGCTCGTGCTGTAGTGAGTGCCTGCCCACACTCTCCCTTGAGGGCCTCAACATCTGCCCAAGCCACCCAGGATTATCTGTGAATATAAAGAGCAGTGTAAAAACCAGCTAGCTAAAGCTTATGAGTCTTTTCAAAGCTAGTTTAAAGCATATATAGAGGTGTGTGTGTGTGGTTGTGTGGTTACTGTTTGGAGAACTTTTTTTTCCCCACAAAATAATGTATTTTAAATACTCAAAGTTAATAAGCTCAGAATTTTAAAATATACTAATTTGTTTTAAACAGTCTTTTTAGAAAAAATGTCAAACTTAGAGAAAATTCTCATGAGTAAAAATAGCATGCTCATGGGCCCTTTACCCAGATTCACTTATCATTAATATTTTGCCCCATTTGCTTTACTATTTGCTGTCCCATTGCATATATACACATGATGATTTGTTTCTCCTGAACAAATTTGAGAGTAAATTGCCTAATTGCTAAGAATGAAGATAGTCTGTTACATAACCATGGGACACTTAATCATTTTCAGTAAACTTGACTATATTTAATCTACCATCCATGTTCCACTTCCATTGTTTGACTCAATAATGTCCTTTATAGCATTGTTTGAGAGAACTATTTTTAAGAAACAGAAGTTCAAACAATATGGAGGGGTGCATGGGTGGCTCAGCCGGTTAAGCATCCAACTCTCAATCTCAGCTCAAGTCTTGATCTCAGAGTTGTGAGTTTCAAGCCCAGATAGAGCCTGCTTAAAAAAGAAAAAAACTGTTTGTCCAGGCCAACATTCAAAAACATTTAAATTAAATGGAAAAAAAAAAAAAGCATAACTTTTCTAGTACAAACACTAACTCAGAAATTTATATATATATAAGTCCAAATACTACTCCATGGAGACAATGCCTAGAAAAATGATCTTTATTCTTTTAAAATATCAGAATGTTTAAGAACTGGAGTATAAAAAATTGAATTTTTGTTTTTAATATTAATTAAACATTGATATGTGGCCATGGAGGAATATGTCATAGATATCTGGAAAAAGAAACAGGACTTCAGTTAGAAATACTTTTTGTGAAAAAAAATCTATTTGGTTGAATTCTACATTTATGAGTAATTTGGTCAGTATAGAGTTTTTTGACAGCTTAATTTGTACTAACACACATTGTCACTAACTTGAAAAATAGCCTGTTGTGTAGAATTTTTATTTTTCAAATATGGATTTCTTTTTAAGAAGGAGGGTAATATAGAAATTTTGGTAATACATGAAGAAAAATTCAAACTCCCTTTATATTTTCATCCTAGTACAAGGACTAGACACCATTGTAGGATGTTTTCATCCAGCCTTTTACTTCAAAGTTATAATCTTAGTGACTGTGTACATTTGGATCCTACTTCTTTCCCTTATCTCATTAAATATTTAATTTTGTATGTTACTACAGTAGTCTTTATAAACTTTAATATTTTCTTGCAATGGATGGATATATCATGATGACTAAAAAGTCTCTATGATTGAATACTTTGGTTCCCAATTTTTGATACACAAACAATAAAATGCATGTGCCAAAGTGAATTTTCTACATCAAAGTGCATTGATAAACCAACAGAGGACCCATAGCTAGAATATATAAAAGGCTTCCACAAATCAGTAAGAAAGAATCTAATTTTTAAAAAAGAATAGACAAGCAGCTTTTAATCAGGTACTTAGCAAAATGGCATGTCCAAATGCCAAATAAGAATGAGTGGATGCTCATCATGACATTACTCAAAAGGAAAATAAAAATTAAACCATAACAGGGGCACCTGAGTGGCTCAGTCAGTTGAGGGACTGACTCTTGATTTCAATTCACGTTATGATCCCCAGGTTGTGGAATCGAGCCCCATACTGGGTCCAGGCTGAGTATGGACCCTGCTTGGGATTCTCTACCCCCCTCTTGACCCTTTCCCCCCAACCTCTCTCTTTCTCTCTCAAAGTAAAAAAAATATTTAAAAAACATAATAAAGTATGACTGCATATCCCAGGAATTGCAAACATTAAAAAACAAAAGGATACCACCTATTAGTAAAGATGTAGGGAGGCAGGATTTCTTGTATGTAGCTGGTGGAAATGTAAATGAAATATCACTGCTTCAGGAAACTTTTTGGCATTGTGTACAAAGTTGAATGTAGAGACATAAACTAAATTCCATTAGAAATTTATACCTATGTATGTTAAAAGACACGTACAAGAACTTTTATGCAGTATTGTGTATAATAGCCCCCAAACTCACAACCACCTAAATGTCCCATTATTAGTATTCATGCAACAGAATATACTATACAGCAATGAAAATGCACCAACATGGTGAATAAAGTTCTCTTGTACCTAATTGATATTTGTACTATACTGTTAAAATTACTTCTTTTGGTAAATAGACCTATGACTATCACTGATGCTTTTAAATTTTTATATAATAGGACTTACTTAAATCCATTGTTTTGAGAGTGAAGAAAGCAATAGAAGATGATGTTTTTATTCCTCTGTATCCAAAGAGGTAAGAGCTGTTAATATCTAGATTATATGAAATAGCTAATTATGTAATACAGATTTAAGAAAGTAATGCAAGGGGCGCCTGGGTGGCGCAGTCGGTTAAGCGTCCGACTTCAGCCAGGTCACGATCTCGCGGTCCGTGAGTTCGAGCCCCGCGTCAGGCTCTGGGCTGATGGCTCGGAGCCTGGAGCCTCTTCCGATTCTGTGTCTCCCTCTCTCTCTGCCCCTCCCCCGTTCATGCTCTGTCTCTCTCTGTCCCAAAAATAAATAAAAAACGTTGAAAAAAAAAAATTTTTTTAAGAAAGTAATGCAAAAGGAACTATATTAAGTGTTCTCAAATATAAATACACCTATTAAGATGCAAGTTGAGATTTCAAAAAAATATTAGTCACATTTTGTATGCCATGTATGATGCCTGACACCTGGACATAGGTTTTTTTTATGTTAAGAACATGACAGGTGGCATCACAGAGTAGTTAAGTCCACAGATTCTGGGAGCCCAGAGTTAGCATTACTAGATATTTGACTTTGGGCCTTTGTGTGCATCAGTATCTTTGTATGTAAATTCATGCCTACTTTACAGGACCTTGTGAAGATAAAGAGAGCGCTCAAAACAGTGCCTGGCACAGAAAGCCAGAAAGTATCTGTGAAATGTGGATTTACTTTATGAAACAAGTAGGGTATTTTTGGTTTTTAGTTTTCCTTGCCTGAGAAGACAGATCTAGAAAAATGTTGCTAAGGTCGATGTCAAAAAATTATTGCCTATGCTCTCTTCTAGGATTTTTGTGGTTTTAGGTCTCACATTTAGGTCTTTTATCCATTTTTGTGTATGTGGTGTAAGTTTATTTGTGTGTGTGTTGTAAGAAAGTGGTCCAGTTTCATTGTTTCGCATGTTGCTGTCCAGTTTCCCAGCAGCATTTGTTGAAGAGACTGTCTTTTTCACTTTGTGTATCTTGCCCTTTTGATTGTACATCAATTGACCATATGAGCTTGGGTTTAATTCTGGCTCTGTATTTTGTTCCATTGATCTATGTATCTGTTTTTGTGCCAGTACCATACTGTTGACTACTACAGCTTTGTAATATATCTTGAAATCTGGAATTGTGATACCTCCAGCTTTGTTCTTCTTCTTCACGGTTGCTTTGACTTTTTGTGGAGTTTCTGTGGTTCCATACAAATTTTAGTATTATTTGTTCTAGTTTTGTGAAAAATGCCATTGGTATTTTGATGGAGATTGTATTAAATCTATATAGATTGTTTTGGGTAATACAGACATTTTAACAGTATTGGATCTTCCAGTCCCTGAGCATGGAATTAACTTTCCGAGTGTTTTTGTCGTCTTCAGTTTCTTTCTTTTATCCATAGTTTATAATTTGCAGAGTATAGGTCTTTCACCTCCTCGGTTAAATTTATTCCTAGATATTTTATCCTTTTTGGTACAGTTATAAATGGGACTGTTTTCTTAATTTCTCTTTCTGCTACTTCATTATTAGTGTAGAGAAATGCAACAAATTTCTCTATATTAATTTTGTATCTTGTGACTACAGAATGCATTTATCAGTTCTAGTAGTTTTGGTGGAGTCTTTATTTCCCCCCCTTTTCTATAGGAAAGGAGTACAATTGTAACCATTGTCTTGTACCTTACTTTTTTTTTGACTTAGTACATCTTTGAGGTCATTTCACGTCATCACAAGAGTAGTTTCTTCATTCTTTAAGCTGCATAATATATCTTCATATAATGTACTGTAACTGGTGGGCATGTGAGTAATAAACCATTAGCAACAATGCTACCATTCTGTATACGTATAGAAGGCATTCTCAGAAATAGGGTTGTTGGATCAAAGTGTACTTGTAATTTCGATGTCATCAGAGCATTCCATGTACATTCTGTTAATGTGTTAAGGCTTAGTTTGGTTAAAAAAAACTGAGTTTTTTTAAACTCTGGTTCTGGAAGATTAACAGTTTGCATTTTGTTCTTTCTCTGTTTCAAATTAGCACTATAGAAAACAAAACATCACCACATTCAAAGTTCCAAGAAAGACAGTTCTGGTCGAGTGTAAAGGTAAGCAAAAACTACAAAAATAAATTTTTTTAATTTTAAATCCAGAGTACTATAGAGCAGAGATCATCAAACTTCTGTAAAGGACCAGATAGTAAATATTTTAGGCTTTGAATGCTATACATTCTCTGTTGAACCATTTAGCTCCGCCTTTGTAGTGCAAAAACAGTTATAAACAATTTGTAAACAAATGAGCATGGCTGTATTTCAGTAAAACTTCACTTCTGGACACTGAAATCTCAACATCATAATCTTCACGTTACCCTTTTACTTTTTTTTTTTTAATCCTTTCAAAATATAAAAACCATTTTTAGTTTATCGGCTCTACAAAACCAGGCAGTCAGCTAGATTTAACCCATAATCCCTCATTGTCCTATCCTGGTCTAAAAGATAAAGGAAGGTGAGCACCTGGTTGGCTCAGTCAGTTAAGCATCTGACTTTTGATTTCGGCTCACATCATGATCTCACAGTTTGTGAGTTCGAGCCCCATGTCAGGCTCTGCAATGACAGCACCGAGCCTGCTTGGGATTCTCTCTCTCTCTGCTCTGCCCCTGCTCAGGCGCATGCTTGCTTTGTCTCTCTCAAAATAAATAAACATTTAGAAAAATAAGATAAAGGATGAAGTCATGGCTAAGTTAGTGGTAATAGGGAGGGATGGTAAGAAGTTGGGTTCAGAAGATACTTAGGATGAAGCACTGAAAGTACTTAATGACTAATTAATTACATATGAAGACAATTGTAGGGTGCCAGCCAAGTTTCTGACTTTGGCAACTTGGTAACTTATAATGACATTCTTTGAGGGCATTGGAGGGGATACAGTAGGAATAGGTTTGGAGAAAGATAAAGGTCTGTTTCAGATATAGTGAATTGAAGATACCCGTGAGACAAATACAGGAATATATATAGGTGTCTGAATTGCAGGGGACAGATCTGAGCTGGAAATTTGGGAGTCAGCCACATCTAGGCAGTGTTTGGAGCCATGGTCAGAAATGACAGCCTCTGGGGAGAGGTTCATGAGGTGAAGTATGAGAAGAAGGCTCAGAACATTGGGAAACACTGACGTAAGAGGCAGGCAGAGAAATGAAGTCTTAAAAGAAACCTTAGAATTTATTGTGAAACTTAGAGTGGTCACAAGAGGGTGGCATCATGAGAACTAATCAAAGGGTTTTTAAGAATGAAGGCAGGGTATTAAATGCCACTGAAGAGAATTGGGAGAAAGACTGAAAATGTTTACTGGGTTTGACAATTGGAAGGTTGTAAGTGACCTCAGCAAGTCTAGATTTTAATAGGGTGAATCCATTATTTATCACATGGTTGAGTCAGGGAAAAGACTTCCCAGGAAGAGGGAGCAGCATCAACAATGACACAAAGTGTGGAAAGACACTGCAGTAAATATAGCACAAAGTGTGGAAAGAAAATGGAAAGCACCATAAAATGTACTGAAAGAGATGGATTTGGAGGAAAAAAGGCAACCAGTGTTAATTTTGTTAGAATTTCTTATGAGTGTTTTACCCAGTTTATCTCCAGACTCACAGATTATTAATCTTATATATTAGAGCAATAAGATTGTCAGCTTTGATGGTATATCAGGATCATCCATTGGTAACAGTAGCACTGGCTTTGTTTTTTTGAGGAGTTGTCTTTTTCATTCTTTTTCTTTTTTTAAGTGTTTATGTTTGAGAGAGTGAGTGGGGGAGGGGTAAGACAGAGGGAGACAGAGGACCCAAAGCGGGCTGTGTGCTGACAGCAGAGAGCCCAGTGCCAAAGAACCTGATGCAAGGCTTGAACTCACCAAGTGTGAGATCATGACCTGAGCCAAAACCAAGAGTTACAAGCTTAGCTGACTGAGCCACTCAAGTGCCCCAGTACCACTGGCTTAACAGTAGTCCTTTATGAATCCTTCCTTGAGTCCTGTGGTCTTCCCCATGGCCCCAGGTTCTGGGCATGTAAATTGAGGAGGAAAATTTTTGATCTGGAAAGGAAGGCTCCAGTGAACTTATTTGAGATGGATTTGGGGTGATAGTCCTAAAAATTGAGATAGGATGAGCAAATATATAGAGTTTGGAAAGAATTAGGCAATTGATAAAAAATCTTTTCTGCTGTTTCTAAAATTGACATGTCCGGGGTGCCTGGGTGACTCACTCAGGCATCTGACTCTTAATTTTGGCTTAGGTCACCATCGCACAGTTCCTGAGATCGAGCCCCATGTTGGGCTCTGCACTGACAACATGGGAGTCTGCTTGGGATTCTCTCTCTGCCTCTCCCCTGCTTGCTTGTTCATGATCACTCACTCTCACTCTCAAAATAAATAAACTTTAAAAAATAAATAAAACTGACACTTCTACCAGTACTAATAAGGAGAGTTTAAAAGAATTTGACCAGTGTTTTATGTTTGCTGGAAACTATATTACAGTTTTTCTTTAGAGAAACAGCTACACATACTCACCTGATACTGTACTTTAGCTTTTCCGCAATATTCTTCTTTGGAATGGACTCCTCCCAGATGACACGTTGCAAGAACTAGGACTCGGGAAGCTGCTGAATCGCTACCTTATGACAGCTCTTCTTACTGTCAGTCCTGGGCCAGATGTTGTTAAAAAGTGCAGCCAGGTAAGTATGTAGGAATGGATTCTTAAAATCTGTTTTGTGAGGTACCTGGCCAGCTCAGTCAGTAGAACATGTGACTCTCGATCTCAGGGTCATGAGGTCAAGTCCCATTTTAGGTGTAGAGATTACTTTTTTCCTTTAAAGTTTAAAATCTATTTTGTAACAGAATAATTAAAATTGTGGTACTCACATAATAACAAATCAATTTAATAGACTAGAAACCCAAAAGCAACCAACACCTCAGTAAGAATTAGTATACTGGTTTGAATTATCACCAGCAGGGAGAAGAAAAAGTAGTACATAGTGGTAAACCAACTAAAATAGTATTAAATCCTCACTTCTCAGTAAATACCAATATAAATTTCAGATGAAATAAAGTATAAAAATGAAACTATAAAATATTGTACCAAGAAGATAAATATAGCTGATGGTAAGGGAATCCTTTTGAACTTAAAAGAAGAAATGAGCGAAAAAAGGTAAGTGATTTGATGATGAATGTGTAAAACTTCAGTGAATCAAAAAGCATTAAATATCAGGATTATTTATTTGATTATTGTTAAAACTGGAGGATATGTTCGTTGGGGTTACCATACTTATTCCTTCTCCTGTTTGAAATTTTCTACAATGAAAAGTTTAAAAGAAAGGGAGCTGAAAAACTGATAAAAGTTGTAAACCATAACAAGGATTAATATCTACATTTTTAAAAAGATCTTTAAAATTAGTAATAATTCAGGTATTCCAGTTAAAAATGGCCAAAAGACATGTAACAGGAAATTCACCCAAAAAAGAATATATAAAAATAATTTCTAATAATTCCTAAACACATAGAAAAGATTAAGAATACTAATAATCAGAGAAATGCAAAATAATACAGTAAGGATATTATTTTACCTGTTATGCTGGCTGGGTTTTGTTTTGCTTTGTTTTTTTTGCTGTTATTTCCTAATTGCTTATATTGTCAAAAGCATGAGGAAACCACAGTCACATCATGTCCGGGGCACCTCCAACGTGTGGTGCAGAGGTTCTGAGAAACAGTCCACTGCTGCAATAGGGGATAGAACTCTGGAGACTTCTGGCATGATGGCTACAAAACCTTTAAAGTTCTTACCTTTGACTTAGTAATTTTACCTCAAGGAATTTATCCTAAGTTAAAAATCCGAGATGCACATAAAAATTTGTTAAAACAGAAAATTCAGCGGAGTAAATTTGAGATCTAATGAATTGGGCAGCATTCCACATAGCAAGCAGAGACATCTCTCAGGAGTTGTACAAAATGGAAGATTTCATAAGAAAGGAAGATTTTCATAAGAAAGAGGGTGGAGCAAAAAAGCTATTAGCAAAAGAAAAGGATTGTTTCAGGCCAGGAGTTTGTCTTATACTGGGGAGGAGAAGGCCACCTTTTTAATCATGATGACAACCTCACTAGTGCCTCTCCAGAAATTTCAGGATTGAAGGTTAAGAAGTGGCATTCCTGGGCTGACTTGAAACTACAGTGAAGTCTTGGGTTTGCTGTTGTAAAGAGCTGTTTCTACTGGAATTTAAGTACAAAGAATATTATTGTAGTATTACTTATAATAGTCGGAAACAACTTAGATATCCAAAAACATTGTTCATCAGATAAGTCATTTTTAAGAATTTCAGAATATGGAAAAATGTTTATAATACAAACTTTAAAACAACATAAAACATTGGATAGCAATTCCTACCCCACTCTGATTTCTTGGGCTATGGTTTTTATATCACATAGTTTTAAACTACATTATCTCCCCAAAATTGAATTCAATGCCCATGCTCTGTATTTCACGTTCAGTTTAGTCCTCTTTGACCAGAAGAGTCTACTAGAGAAGTAGAGAAGACGACACAGGACATTCTCTCCACAGCTTGTGGCTAGATAACCATGCTAAGACAGTGTGGCTTTAAGTCCTGGGATCATTTATGGAAAAGTGAAGGAGTTCTGTGGAAATCTTATTGGGATTGGTGATACAAACAAGTGAAAAGCGTGTGCAAATAACTTTAAATTTCAGTCCAGTAAGGGCTAGTATTTAAACCTTGGAAAAGAGCTAAATATTTCTACCCCTCGGCAGTCCATGTTTCCCCATTTTTTCTGGATAATTGAAAAAGGTGATTAAAGAATAGGCTAAATCTTTGCCTCAACTGTGTTTTGAAAAGCATACATTCCAGAACTTCCACTTAACATTTTGTAATGTGTACAGGGTATATATTTCTCCCCAACTTTACATTTGTAAGTACTGATCTTGATATTACCAACTATAGCATAACCTGTTTGTCAAAGAGTTTCTTTGTATATGATCTCAGGTTTTTTCTTTCTCTCATTCTCTCTTTCCTTCTAGTCTTCTGCTCTGAGGAAATTTTCTTTTTTTACTTAAACATTTTTCTGTTTTTACCAAACTTTCCCCCAATCATGCATTACCTATAGCATATTTTCCCCAAAAAAGAAAAATTGAATGTAATTGACTCTTTATGCTGCCATGAACTTTTAAAGCAGTGTATTAAATTAGGAGATCAGAGCCATAATTCTTTTATTCTTTACCACTAAATTTATTCTGTACCACAAATACCACTAATGATTAGTCATAAAGAATAGCCTATTTTAAGCTCTTAGCATTAAAATATAGGATTTTTTGAAAGTATAACCCTTGACCGAGAAAACTTCTCAAAATATAATCAACCATAAGCCATAAAATGGGAAAATATACAACCTGCATGATCACTATAAGGATTAAATGAGATGATTGATGTTAGCAAAAGGCCTTAGATAACTGTTGTTACTAAACAATGACTGTGTATTTTGATTAACAGATAGCAGCATATTTACCAGCAAAATGGTTCCAAAGCTCTGCCATGAGAACGTCTATTCCCCAGCTAGAAAACTTCATTCAGTTCTTGTTGCAGTCTGCACAGAAATTATCCAGAAGTGAATTCAGGTAATTGTGCACATTTGTATCTCCATAAGCATAGTTCAAGGTTTCTTTTTTTACACTCAGCAATTTTTAGGAAAATTTGTACTTTCACTCTACATCTGGAAAAACTCTGTGGAGGGGCCCCTGGCTGGCTTGGCTGGAGCATGCAACTCTTGATCTTGGGGTTGCAAGTTCAAACCCCACATAGAAATAACTTAAAAACAAAATCTTTAAATCAATAAATAATAAGTCCTTAGAGACTATCACTATAGAATTAGTAGATATTTTCATGTGCAGTCTTAGGAATCACTATTTTATACTCACACCTCACGCATAATAGTTCATGTCTTTTTTAACATTTACATATTTATTTTGAGCAGAGAAGGGCAGAGAAAGAGGAAAAGGAGAGAATCCCAAGCAGCCTCTGCACTGTCAGTGCAACACAGAGCCTGACACGGGGCTCGATCTCACAGTTCCTGGGATCATGACCTGAGCCAAAATCAAGAGTCAGACGCCTAACTGACTGAGCCACCCAGGCGCCCCAGTAGTTCGTATTTTTAAATGTAAATCTCTTCCAAAGTAAGCATTTCCAGAAAACTGTTGCACAGGGGATTTGGGAAACTATAAATCAAAAACCTCTTATAGCATGTTTTCAAAGTGTTTTTCATTTTCCTAGCCATTTTAAAACCTCAGTAATTGTTAAGTGCAGGTCTGCAGCCTGATGTTTACCCAGGAGTAGCTAGATCTGTTTTGGGTGTCTCATTCACCTCACTAGATGTTTAGGGGTTTAAGTACAGTTGCATTCTGATTAAGCACTTCTCCAAAATCAAACTAAAGCATTTTTAAAAATAAAAAACCAAGGGGCGTCTGGGCGGCTCAGTCGGTTAAGCAACTGACTTCGGTTCGGGTCATGATCTCGCGGTTCGTGGGTTCGAGCCCCACTTCAGGCTCTGTGCTGACCGCTCAGAGCCTGGAGCCTGCTTTGGATTCTGTGTCTCCTTCACTCTCTGTTCCTCCCCTGCTCGTTCTCAGTCTCTGTCTCTCAAAAATAAATAAATGTTTAAAAAAAAATTCTTTTTAATAAAAAAAAAAACCTAGATTTGTAGCATTTCTGTGGGTAAATATTCCCACTGAGACTCCCACCATAATAGCCCATACAAGCTGATAGCCCCCATGCCGCAACTCAGCTTTCTGATGATAGCTTTAACTTTTTACAGCCATTCACATTAAAATTTGCCAGCATACACATCTAATAAGAGTCTCTAGTGGAATGCTTATTTGGAAAAGGTAAAGTCTGGAATATGAGATACTGGCTTAAACCTTTTTCAGATTAACAATTAATGGTTCCCTGTCTCATGCACTTCATTTTCCTTTTTTTGTTTCCCAGGGATGAAGTCAAAGAAATAATTCTTATTCTGGTGAAAATAAAAGCTTTGAATCAAGCAGAATCCTTCATAGAAGAATGTCACCTAGACCATCTTAAATCAGTAATTAAAGAAGTTTGAGCAAACTGTGGGAAGTACTAACGTGAGATTTTAATATAATCACTCATGGCTCATTTGCTCGGGGCGGCGGTGCCCGCAGGATTCCCTCCATTCCTTCGCCTTATTTTACCTTCTGGTATCGCGAAAGGCTGCCCCTCTGTGGTGTTTGCAGGAAGTAAGCCCACAGGAGCAGTAAGAGTTAACATACTTCCCTTTGATTCTTTGGACCTCTTTTCCACTGGAAGAGAAGAGTTGGGGAAACCTTGCTGCTTTGGCTTTGGTGAGTCTTCTGAACTGACCGTAGCAACATCTGTTAGTCCTCTTCATCCCGTCTCTATTCACAAAAAATTAAAATGGAAATCTTAATTGGAATGAATCATTTGCTAAGGGTTAACTGATTAAGGTATTTTAAGGCTTTTGATAACTATTGATTGTCAGATTGTCCTTCAGAAATCTGTACCAATGTATTGGGCCAAAACAAGTGTAATAAGCCAGCAAACTACCCCCCCGCCATAGGTTTTTTTGTTTGTTTTTTTTTTTGTTTTTTGTTTTTTAACTCAGTACAAATTCAGTAGATGTAAAAAATTTTAATTATTCTTTTGGCTGTTAGTACTTTTTTGGCCATTTGTAATTCTTTTTGAAATCCACTCATGTTAATGGCTTTGTAAGAACTTTGTTTTAAAGATACCAATGTTTTGTCTATCCTATGTTACTGTTTTCCATATTGTCATTTTTTCTCTTAATGTATGATGTTTTTAGTGTGCTAACATTACTTGTTAGGTACTTAGATTTCTCTTCTGTTAGGGTTTTTGTCATTGATGATAGGCTTAGGATACACGTATTTTGAATATTCAGAACATGTAATAAACTTTCCGATAAAATATTTGTGTAATTGAAAAGAGACTGAAAATTTCTCAAAATGAGTTTACTAATATTTTTTTCTTAAATCTGTTCATTAAATAACTCCAGGGTGACCCTGAATATATATTTTGTAAATTATTCCCCAAAGAATATCAGGAAAAAAAATACTATACTGTAGGACTTCAGCATGTGGCTTCTGACATTTTCACCTCTAGTTTTGAAGCCGTGTATTTTTTTTTTTTTTAACATTTATTTATTTTGAGAGAGAGCAGGAGAGGGGCAGAGAGAGAGGGAGATAGAATGCTAGCAGGCTTTGCATGGTCAGCATACACAGCCCGACGTGGGGCTCAAACTCACGAAACCATGAGATCATGACCTGAGCCAAAATCAAGTTCAGATGCTTAACCGACTGAGCCACCCAGGTGTCCCTGAAGCTGTGTATATTTTAACAGATTGATGTGTTATTTCTATTTGTGATTCACTAGTATGAACAGTTTGAATGCTCTTTTAGTTACACAAATTATATAAGAATAGGATCTCTTTTAGAAAGCATTTAGCATTCCTGCACCAATTACTGTCCCAGAGGTAACTGCTGTTTTCATTTTAATGTTACCATTTCAGACTTTTTCTCTTACACAAACGTACATGTGTGTGTTAACACAAAAGGCAGATCTTTATTGCATATGAAATTTTAGTTTTAATAAAGTGTACATTTGGAAATTTCCCTGACTTTAAGTTTATTTGAGAAAGAGAGCACAAGCAGGGGGAGGGGCAGAGAAGAGAGACAATCCCACAAGGCTCCCCACCATCAGCACAGAACCCAACGTGGGGCTCAAATTCATGAGCTGAGATCAAGAATCGGACACTTAACCAACTGTGTCACCCAGGTGCCCCTGCATTTTTAATTAAAGCTGTGTTGGACATGTTTACATTTTTAATTTGGTTAGAGAGATTTTTCTTTTTGTAGAATGGGAAATATTAGAACTGCTTTCAAAACTACAAATTGCTTTAAACTCCCAATAATTTAACTAAATTTCATTATAGTAGGCTTCATTATACTTGGAGTTTGAACCTCAAGATTCAAAGAACCGTCATATATTATAATGGAGGATAATCAAAAACATCTGTGAAACTTCCTTAATCCCCAGTGCAGATTTTTTTCTCTTCTTCCTGTTAACAATTCATCTCACATCTCAATTCTCTCCCTGGATTTTTTTCAGCTTTTCGTTCATATAAAGAATATGAAATTTTAAAAAGTCATCTTTCTTATTCTGTAAAAAAAACTTATATTGACTCTTAGGAACCCAAAAATGGACACTAAAAACACCTCAAAACAATTGAGTTTTGCATTTCTTAGGCCTGTGACAAAATATTTATGGAGAGGACTCCCAAGAAATACCATATATGATTCAAAACCTGAAAAAGCTATAACAATAACAGACCAATATCCCTCATGAACACAAGAATAAAAGTCCTTCAAACATTAGCAGATTGAACCTAGCAATGTATTAAAAGGATAATACATCTTGACCAAATAGGTTTTATTCCAGGAGGGCAAGGTCTATTTAACATTAGAAAGTCAATCAATATGATTTACCTGTGAACAGAGGAAAATATCCTATCAATGATTATAGAAAATGCACTGGACAAAATTCAACATCCTCTCACAATACAAACCCTAGGAGTTAAATTCTTCAGTCTTACAAAGAGCATCTACAAAAGAACATCTACACTTAACATCATACTTCATGGTGAAATACTAAGCAAACCAAGGATGTCTGCTCTATTTCTGTTCAACACTGTTCTGTAAGTCAGAGCCATACAATCAGTCAAGAAAAAGTCATAAAGATTGGAACACAAGAGCTCAGAATAGTCATTCACAAATGATACGGCTGTTTACACAGAAAATCTTACTCCGCAAGAAAAAGAGAACCAGCCAGAACTAATAAGTGAATTTAGCAAGATCTTAGAAAAATCAAGGCCTGGGGCATGCTGGTGATCTGATTAGAAACTTAAAGTTTAAAAACAGTAACATTCTAGTAGCAAAAAAAACATCAAATACCTAGGAACAAATGTATAGATCTATGAGACCTCTGCAGTAAAGAGCAAAACTTTGCTGAGAAGATGAAAACTTGGACTTGAGAGACATCATGTTCGTGAATTGGAAAACAGTTTTCGGTTAAGGGGTCTATTCTCCATAAATTGATTTATACTTCACAATCCCTATCAAAATTCCATTAGACTTAAAAAAAAAAAGACTGGTTTAATATATTAAAAATTATGTAGAAGTGCGAAGACCTTACAAGAGCCAAACAACCTTAAGTTGGAAGACATGTTTACCTGCTATCAAAATTTAAAGGAGGCATCTGGCTGGCTCAGTTGAAAGAGCTATGACTCCTGAACTTGCGGGTGTGAGTTCAAGCCCCACATTGGGTGTAGAGATTACTAAACTATTTAACAAAAAACTTACATGAAGTTTAATCAAGACTGTGGTATTAGAATCAGTCAAGAGTCCAGAAACAGACGTACACAAATTTTAACCAAGATGGCAAGTTAATTCAGTGGGAAAAGGAAAGTATAACAATATTGGTGAAACAATTGTACGAAATAAAAAGCCTTGACTCTTAATCTCTACTCAGACACACACATACACAAAATCATGGATTTAAATGTAGAACCCAAAAACAAAAGTATGTAGGAAAAAAAAATTTGAGATTTCTTGGACACAAAGTACTAAACGAAGAAAAAAAAAGGACAAGTTGGATTTAAAATTCAAAATTTACGCAACATCTTAGGTCCTCTGGGAAGTACAAATTAAAACCACCATGATACACCATTTCACATACACTAGAATGACTGGGGGAAAAAAAAAACATCCACAAATGCCAAGAATGAAGCCACTGGAACACTCCTATGTTGCTGCTGGAAGTATAAAATGAACAACCTCTTTGGAGAACTATTCATCAGTTTCTTAGTAAAGTTAAACATTCACTTGCCATACAATTCAGCAAAACCATTCCTGAGCATTTATGCAAGAAAAAATATGTCGGGGCGCCCAGGTAGCTCAGTTGAGCATCCGACTTTGGCTCAGGTCGTGATCACACAGTTTGTGGGTTTGAGCCCTGCGTCATGCACTGTGCTGACCTCTCAGCCTGGAGCCTACTTCGAATTCTGTGTCTCCCTCCCTCTCTGCCTCTACCCTGCTCCCCCTCTGTCTCTCTCTCCCTCTCTCTCAAAAATAAACATTAAAAAAATATATATGTTCACAAAAACATGAGTATACGTAACTGTTGATAAGAGCCTTATTAATAGCCCAAAACAGAAGGTATAACTGGTGTATTCATAAAATGGAAAACTACTCAGCATTAGAAATGGGCTAATGCATATAACTTAATCTCAAAAACATCATTAAATGAAAGAAGTTAGAAAAGAATACATACTTTATGATTCAACGTAAGAACAGACCTAAAACGATGGAGGAATGAAAATAGACGAGGAATCTGGTAGTGATGGAAATGCTCTGTAACATGATTTGCATAATGGGTACAGGAGTGTATTCAAAGTTAATTCATTGAATGGAAAACCTAAGATCTGTGTGTTTTATTGAATGTTATAGTGGTGCATCAATTTTTTAAAATACTTTATAGATCAGACAAGTGTCTGGAATAGTGAACTATCTCACACACTGTTACCCATGGGCTGAGTACCTTTGAATACCATACTAATTGTTCTTCGTGATACTTTCTAAAGTCATTAGATGTTAACCGAGGAAAACTGGTAGGGATATCCAGAGATACTTTTGTTTTTAACAAACCTAGTCCATTAGACCAGTGTTGGATTTATTATAATTGAGAGAGACGGAGTTAGAGTGAGTGGGGGAGGGGCAGAGAGAGGGGAGAGAGAGAGTCCCAATCCGCACTGTCAGCGCAAAGCCCAAACTCACAAACCAGGAGATTATGACCTGAGTGAAAATCAAGAGTCAGACGTTTAACCGACTGAGCCACCCAGGTGCCACTAGACCAGTGGTTTTCAACCCCTTTTCCACCCAAATGAACCTAAACCTAACACATTTCCGTCAAGAATAGTACCTTAGAATCACTGCCCTGAAGGATTTCACATAAGGGATTCAGTGTGATCTGCTAACCAGAAATGCCCCCAGGAAAATTCTGTAAGAGAATCAAGGACTAATTTATGTTGCCAATATTCTCTTAGTCAAGTCGCATGGAGTTAGTCCAGAGAAATGTGAATTAATGTCAATAAAGATTTGACATTTAATAAAAAGCCTGTAAAAAGAAGATTCAGGTTGACGATTCAATTGAGTATTTTCATGTAGATGGTTTCAAGACAGAATTATCTATAGACCCAACAGTTCCCAAACTGAGCTGAGATGCCCTGGGCACTGTCATAACCCACAGGACATTGTGGGACATTTTAAATTCTCAAGGGAGACAGCAATACTCAACACCACTCACAAACCACTGGAGCTTCTAGCTCAAGGCTGTTCAGTGTCAACGTTAGATCATGTTACAGTACTTTAGAAGACAACACGTATTTGTGAAGCTGGGTTTCCAGAGGCCGCTGTTAAAAGCAAATGGAGACCAACCTTGAAAATTCCCTAAGCAGGCAAAACCAGTTTAGTCCTACAAGCAAAGCTTAATTTAGCTTATTTTGCCAGACTGACTTGACCTGGGTCATTTCTTATTTACACCTCTAAAAATCATAAATAAAACTTAAACTGTTTCCCAAGGTTGGTATGAGGTAACCACTGACCAATTCACTATCATTTAAGAAAATTCTAATATAACCAATGAATTTAGAATAAACGGTCACTGCTTTCTCACTATATAAACTGCTCACACCAACATACAACTGAGGGGCATCCAGCTGCTCAGTCAGAAGAACGTGAGACTCTTGATTTCGGGGTCATGAGTTTGAGCCCCACATTGAGTACAGAGATTACTGAAATAAATAAAACTTAAACACACACACACACCCCTGAGCTTTATTCCATGTTTTGGTTTAAGTGCTCCCAGTTTACAAACTATTTTTAATTACTACTTTGGTGATTCCCTGGTTTTATTTGTTATTTCTGAACTTCTGACACTGTGATAAAAGCAAGTACCTCATGAAATTCCATGTGGAACAGAAAATGAGTAGGTAATGTCCAATTTGATTCCAAGGTTTGATAAGTTGCTTAGGGGTAGATACACACAACCCAATTAGTAATTATAATTTAAGGATGCAATATTTTAAATGTGTATTATTTTTAAATATTTAGACCTAACTGGTTAATAAATGGTGCTAAGCATGGGGCACCTGGGTGGCTCAGTCGGTTAAAGCATCAGACTTCAACTCAGGTCATGATCTTACAGTTTGTGAGTTCGAGCCCCGCATTGGGCTCTGTGCTGACAGCTCAGAGCCTGGAGCTTGCTTCAGATTCTGGGTCTTCCTCTCTCTCTGCCCATCCCCTGCTCACACTCTGTCTTTAATAATGATTAAAATTTTTTAAATAAAGTAATAAATGGTGCTAAGCATTTCTTGTGGTCTAGGGGGCCCCATTAAAAATTCCTTAAAAAACAGGGGCATCTGCAGGGTATAAAATCAATGCACAGAAATCGGTTGCATTTATATACACCAATAATTAAGCAGCAGAAAGAGAAATGAAGAAATTGATCCCATTTACAACTGCACCAAAAATCATAAAATACCTTGGAATAAGCCTAACCAAACAGGTGAAATATCTACACGCTGAAAACTATAGAAAGTTTATGAAAAAAATTGAAGACACAAAAAAATGGAAAAATACTCCATGCTCATGGATTGGAAGAACAAATATTGTTACAAATGCAATAGCATTTCTACCAAAAGCAATCTATGTATTCAATGCAATACCTATCAAAATAACACCAACACTCTTCACAGAGCTAGAACAAACAACCCTAAAATTTGTATGGAACCAGAAAAGACCCCAGTAGCCAAAGCAATCTTGAAAAAGAAAACCAAAGCAGGAGGCATCACAATCCCAGACTTAAAGCTGTACTACAAAGCTGTAATTATCAAGACAGTATGATACTGGCACAAGAACAGACAGTCAGATCAGTGGAACAGAATAGAGAGCCCAGAAATGGACCCACAAACATATGGCCAACTAACCTTTGACAAAGCAGGAAAGAATATCCAATGGAATAAAGACAGTCTTTCAGCAAGTGGTGCTAGGAAAACTGGACAGTGGCAGGCAGAAGAATGAACCTGGACCACTTTCTTACACCATACACAAAAATAAACTCAAAATGGATGAAAGACCTAAATGTAAGACAGGAAGCCATCAAAACCCTCGAGGAGAAAGCAGGCAAAAACCTCTTTGAGGGGCGGCTGGGTGGCTGTCAGTTAAGCGTCCGACTTCAGCTCAGGTCACGATCTCAGCTCAGAGCCTGGAGCCTGCTCCCGATTCTGTGTCTCCCTCTCTCTCTGCCCCTCCCCCACTCATGCTCTGTCTCAAAAATAAATAAACGTTAAAAAAAAAATTTTTTTTTTAAAACCTCTTTGATGTTGGCCACAGAAACTTCTTACTAAACACATCTCTGGAGGCAAGGGAAACAAAAGCAAAAATGAACTACTGGGACCTCATCAAAATAAAAAGCTTCTGCACGACAAAGGAAACAATCAGCAAACCTAAAAGACAAGTAACGGAATGGGAGAAGATATTTGCAAATGACATATCAGATAGAGGGTTAATATCCAAAATCTGTAAAGAACTTATCATACTCAACACACAAAAAAATAATCCAGAGAACAAGGGCAAAAGGCATGAATAGACACTTTCCCAAAGAAGATATCCAGGTGGCTAACAGACACATGAAAAAATGCTCAACATCACTCATCATCAAGGAAATACAAATCAAAACCACAATGAGATGCCCCCTCACCCCTGTCAGAATGGCTAGCATTAACAACTCAGGCAACAACATGTTGGAGAGGATACGGAGAGAGAGGATCTCTTTTGCACTGCTGGTGGGAATGCAAACTGGTGCAGCCACTCTGGAAAACAGTATGGAGGTTCCTCAAAAAACTAAAAATAGAACTACCCTACAACCCAGCAATTGCACTACTAGGTATTTACCCAAGGGATACAGGTGTGCTGTTTCAGAAGGGCACGTGCACCCCAAAGTTTATAGCAGTGCTATCGACAATAGCCAAAGTATGGAAAGAGCCCAAATGTCCATCGACAGATGAATGGATAAAGATGTGGTATATACATACAATGGAGTATTACTCAGCAATCAAAAAGAATGAAATCTTGCCATTTGTAACTACGTGGATGGAACTAGAGGATATTATGCTAAGCGAAATTAGAGAAAGACAAATATGACTTCACCCATATGTGGAATTTAAGATACAAAACAGATGAGCATAAGGGAAAGGAAGCAAAAATAATACAAAAATAGCGAGGGGACAAAACATAAAAGACTCTTAAATATAGAGAACAAACTGAGGGTAGCTGGAGTTGAGGGTGGGGGGCATGGGCTAGATGGGCAAGGGGCCCATCCCACTTGTTGGGATGATCACTGGGTGCTATATGTAGGGGATGAATCACTGGATTCTACTCCTGAAATCATTGTTGCACTATATGCTCAAGTTGCATGTAAATTAAAAAAAAACAAAAACAAACGAACAAAACAGGAGCACCTGGGTGGTTCAGTTGGTTAAGCATCTGACTCTCAGTTTTGGCTCAGGTCATGATCTCACGGGTTCATGACTTCAAGTCTCAAGTCAGGTTCCATGCTGTCAGCGAGGAGCATGCTTGGGATTCTCTCTCTTTTCCCCCAACCCCTTCTCTCTCTCTCAAAATAAGTAAACTTTAAAAAAAAAAAGATTAAAAATGTCTTAAAAACTAAATGTTCTATAAAGTGAGAAAGAACCACTGATAGCTTTTTCACTGAAAAACACAGAATGTTCCTAGACACACTTGGACTTATTTTTGTATAAGATTTTATTTTTAAGTAATCTCTACACCCAATGTGGGGCACAAACTTACAACGCCAAGGACAAGAGTTGCACGCTCTATCCACTTAGTCAGCCAGGTGCCCCATTTGGATTTCTTAAAGCTAGAGAGGGAAAAACATAGGGAAACGACTTCCCTATTGTGCTCAAATTTTTAGGAACACCTCTAGGATTTTTAAATCATAAACGACTATTATAGACCATTAAATTTCATAAATATCTGCCTGGTAGGGTGGCCAGCCTTCCCAGTCTGCCAGGACTAAGGTGTTTTTAAGATGCAGGGCTTCTGGTGCTAAAATCGGAGAAGTTCCCTGCAAACCAGGACAATTTGGTCACTCTACTGCCTTCACTGAAAACGCCCCAAGCATTTTAGTTAGAGGCCTAATTTAAAGCAAAATGACCTGCCTTGAATTTCACCTCCATTCTGCTGTTTCTATAGGAGGCAAAATGTTAAATGCATTGATTCTCAGAACTAGTTGTACATTAGAATCACATCAGGAGCTTTTTAAAACACTAAAATCCATCACTGTCCTTGGTATTTTGATAAAGTCTGGAGACTTTTTACATTTTTTTTAAAAAGCTTTTATTTTCAAGTAATCTCTACACCCAACATGGGGCTCAAACTCACAACCCCAATATCAAGGGTTGCAGGGTCCACTGATTAAGCAGCCCAGGCGCCCCTGGAGACTTTTTTAAAAACCGATTTTAAAAGAATTCTCAGGGGGCGCCTGGGTGGCTGTCAGTTAAGCATCCGACTCTTGGTTTCAGCTCAGGTCCTAATATTGCAGTTTGTGGGTTCCTGCCCCACATCAGGCTCTGTGCTGACTGTACAGAGCCTGCTTGGGATTCTGTCTCCCTCTCTCTCTGCCCCTCTCCTGCTCGCGTGCTCTCTCTAAAATAAACATTTATAAATAGATAGATAGATAGATAGTTCTGGGGTGGGGCTCTGTCAGTTGAGCGTCTGACTCTTGATTTTGGCTCAGGTCATGATCTCTCTGTTCATGGGTTCGAGCCCCATGTCAGGCTCTGCCCTGACAGCACAAAGCCTGCTTGGGATTTCTCTCTCTCTCCCTCTGTCTGCTCCTCCCCACCCCCTCTTTCTCAAAATGAATAAATAAACTTTAAAAAGAAAACCAAAGAGATCTGACTCAGGCATTTGTGAGGTTCAACATTAGCCCCACCAGCCACCATCTGTGCCACTTCAGAACAGCTGCTTACCTCTCTAAAGCGATCTCATTTGTAAAATGGAGTAGAAGCACCTGTCTCATAAGGTTTGATGAACAATAAGAGACATGAGATGCCTTGCACAGTGTCTGGAACAGAGGAGTCCTTCTAATGGCTTAAAGACTAGCTTATCCCTGAAAACTGAAAAGTTAAATATATCATTCTTTTTCTAATAGGAAAAACCTAACAGTTTGAATGCTGTGCATTATACAAAAGGCTCAGGGAGTTATTTCTTTTAAACCATTAATTGCCCTACTGCAACGCTAAATGGAGGTTTAAACACAACACACTCTTGAGCAACATGATGGAATGTGCAGATTCAAGGTCTTGTCCTCCCACAGAAACATTGAAAGACAAGCAGGAATGGTCACAACCAACTTTTGCAAAACTGTGGGAAGCAGTCATGTTTATATTAACCAAGCAAACACAGGATCAAATAAAAGGCAACTTATAAAAAGGCAGGAAGTCACCAAGATACCAACATAGGTTGTTCCAGACTTCGTGCCTCCCCATGAGATATGCATGAACACCACTGAAAAAACCTGGAACACAGAAGTGAGGCTGAAGCACCCTACACACACACACCACAGGGACCAAGACAGACTCCATTAAAAAAGAGAAGCATCTACACGCTCACCACGTTGCCCCTCTTTAGGCTGAGGCAGCACCACAACAAGAGGCCTTCCCTGAGCCTGTGGTTCCCCCAGGGGGAAAAGAGAACACAGGATGGACGTCCGGCATCCCCCCCGCACATCTGGTCACTTACTGGGACTCCCACCCAGTCTTACCTCCAAGAAAAGCCTGGTCAGGACACTGGACACTGTGCTCGAGCAGAGAGAGCAGCAGGGCAGAGTTGACCATCCTCCGAGCAAAGCCAGTGGCACCATTCAGCGGGAGAACCTGGGGGGCAAGTCAGCTTTGGTCAAGACCACAAACAGCCTACTTATCCAGACTTCAAGCTAGGCCCCCTGCTCCACCCAGGGTGGAGAAGAAAAATTTGTAACACTGCCGAGTGTAGCTCCTGGTCCCTCCTAACCGGGAAGCCTGACTACGAACACCTAAGAGGATGCTGAGAGCTGGCTTTCCTGCTTTTTCTGGGCGGGAAGCTACATCATAGGCCCAATCACTGCTGAGTAGCTCTTGGCCCCATCTGAGTGGGAAAACTAACCAGGAACAGCTGGGAGGCTGCTTGGAGCTCACTCTCCTGCTCTATTTAGGTAGGGAAGCTAGTTGACAGCCCTTCCCACTGCTGAGGGTGGCTCCTGAATCCCGCTGGCCCAGAAAGCTTGGCTGGAACACCAGGAAAGCTCCATAAGCCTAGCAACACTTAAGTGGAGACTCTAGCAGGGTCAGCTGGCTCCATCGGGCCGGAGACTTCAGTGCACAGTCTTGTCCCATGTACGTCCCCAAACAAGTTGCGGTGCAGGACCTGGGACCTGTTCTGCTGCCCTGCTAGTACAGGGGGGCTAATTCATAATCCTACCTGCTGCTGAATATAGCACCTCATCCTGCCTAGTAAGCCTGACCAGAGAACCCAGGCAACCACAGAGCCCAATCTACAGCCTTGCTTGATCAGGGAAATAAGCCAGCAGTCCTATCCAATGTTCTCAGCCAGCAGCATCCCACGCCCACCTCAGAGCTCCAGCAGTGGCCTTACCCCAAAATAGACCCTGATAGCAAGTCCCGCCTGCCCAAGGATGCTACCAGCTGACAAGTCTAAACATTCAACTGAGAAGATGGTGAAGAGCTTTCCCTGCCAAAGCAATCCTAAAAAGTCTAGAAGAGAGACTGCTTACTCAAATGTGTAGATACCAACATAAGGAGTCAAGGGTTGCAAAAAAAACAGATAAACATGACACCATAAGGAAACTAGTAAAACGCTAACAACTGACCCTAAAGAAATGGAGATCTGTGCACTGTCAGAAAAAGAATAATCCTCTTAAAGAAATTTAGTGAACTGCAAGAACACACACACGACTAAAGGAAGTTAGGAAAACAATGCATAAACACAATGAGAAGTCCAACAAAGAAAGAAAAGCCAAATAAACAGGAATCCTAGGGTTGAAAAATACAATGACTGAAGAATTCAATAGACAGCTTCAAAAGCAGACTCAACCACCCAAAAGAAAGAATCAGTGACCTTGAAGATGGGACATTTGAAATTATCCAGAGGGGAAAAAGAAAAAAGAATGAAAAAGAGTGAAGAAAGTCTATGGAGCTTATGGAATACCATCAAAAGAAACAATATCATTATGGGAATTCCAGAAAGAAAAAGGGATAGAAAGTACAGTTGACCCTTCAAAAATGCAGGGGTTAGGGGTGCCAACCCCTACACACTTGCAAATCTACATAAAACTTTTGACTCCCCCAAAACTTAACTAATAGCCTATGACTTAACTAATAGCCTATGAGTGTTGGAAGCATTACTGATAACACAATTAACACATATTCTGCATATGGATTTAACATATAATACATATACCATAATCTTACAGTTAAGCTAGAGAAGATAAATATTAAGAGTATCACAAGGAAGAGAAAATATATTTACAGTACCACAGTATCGAAAAAAAACCCCACGCACAAGTGAACCCACACAGTTCAAACCTGTGTTGTTCAAGATCAATTGTATATTTAAAGCAATAATCCTTGAAATTTTCCAAAACCTTGAGAGAAAAATGAACATCCAGATCTATGAAGACCAAAAGACCCCAAATAGGTTGAATTTGAAAAGACCTACACTGAGACACATTGTAAATTGTCAAAAGACCATTTATGGCAAGTCAACAGCTAACATATTCAATGGTTAAAGGTTCAAAGCTTTCCCTCTACTAAGATCAGGAACAAGACAAATGCACCCCCTCTCAACAGCTCCTATTCAACGTAGTACTGGAAATCCTAGCCAGAGCAATCAGGCAAGAGGAAGAAACAAAGGCATCAGATTGGAAAGGAGGTAAAATTGACTTTACTCGCACATGACATGATTTTATATGTACAAACTCCTAACAATTCTACCAAAAAACGTTTAGATCTAACCAAAGAATTCTGTGAAGTTCCAGGAAACAAAATTAACATACAAAAATCAGTAGTGTTTCTATAAACTAACAATGATTCTTGGAAAATCAGTGAAGTAAACAATCCCACTTACAATAGCATCAAAAATAATATAAATAATAAATTTAAACAGGAAGTGAAAACTCTATACACTGAAAACTATACAATGCTGATGAAAGGAATCAAAGAAGACACAAATAAAGGGAACTGTATCTCATGTTCATGTATTGGAGGGATTAATATTGTTAAAATGCCCGTACTACCCCAAACCATCTATAGATTACATGGAATTCCCATTAAGATTCCAATGGCATTTTTTACAGAAAAGAAAAAAAAAATCCTGAATTTACACGGAAAACAAATAGCCCAAGCAATCCTGAGAAAGGAGAACAAAGTAGAGGCATCAAACTTGCTGATTTCAAGCTATATTTTAAAGCTATAGCAATCAAAACAGTATGGTCCTGGCTTAAAAACAGACATATAGACCAGTGGAATAGAATTGAGAACCCAGAAATAAACCCACGCCTACACAAGCAACTAATACATGACAAAACAGACAATACTCAATATAGTCTTTCAATAGATGGTGGTGGAAAATTTGCATATTCACATCCAAAAGAATGAAACTAGACCCCTGTCTTTCACCATTCACAAAAATTAACTCAAAATGAATTAAAGACTTAAATGAAAGACTGGAAACCATAAAACTCCTAGAAGAAAACATAGGAAAAGAGATTCTTCACATAGGTCTTGGCAATGATTTTTTGGATATGCCACCTACATAAAGCTCAAGGAACAAAGTAAAAATGATTGGGACTGCATGAAATTAAAAAAGCTTTTTGCACAGCAAAAGAAAAGACAACCTGCAGAATGGGAAGACACACACAGGAATCTTATTCAGCCATAAAAAAGGAATTCCTGCCATTTGTGACGATACGGATGGAACTTTTTCCGTGTTTTTTTTGTTGTTGTTGTTTGTTTTTATATGTATGATTATTAATAAACTTTTTGTGGTAATTATTTCACCATACATGAAAGTCGTATCATTATGCTGTATACCTTAAACTTACACAGTGCTATAGGTCAACTATATTTCAATAAAACTGGAAAAAATAATAAACATAATGATAGGAAATC
The DNA here is from genome assembly GCF_022079265.1 of Lynx rufus. Classification (NCBI taxonomy): domain Eukaryota; kingdom Metazoa; phylum Chordata; class Mammalia; order Carnivora; family Felidae; genus Lynx; species Lynx rufus. Next base: position 92,025,504 of record NW_025814896.1, on the reverse strand, counting down.
TTTGTGACATTTTTATTTGCCCTTTTGATGTGGCAGCAGTCTTGAAAATGGCAGCGGTAGTTTCTGTGTTGGACCTTGGTCCCCATTGCTGGAAGGAACAGAACAGACCACTGACAAATTATGGTTTATATCTACACTAGCCTATCCATGGGTGGAAGGACTGAAGCGGAGCACTCATCTCTGCTCTCACCTTAAACTCAGTCCAGAAAGCAACAGGTATTGCTCAAATACGGGTGTAAGGCAAACCAACAATCCACAAAGGCCTGGGTGAAAAGATATCATTGAGATACACAACAGATCACCTAAAGACTGGGAGAAAAAGCTTGGGGGGGGAGGGGGAGCGGGGGGGGTAGTTCCTTTGGAAATTAAGATACTCAAAAGCATATATTCAAAAGAAATTTAGAAAGCCACACATACGCCAAGGGCAAGAAGCATGGTAAGAAAAGATCCGAGAGGATCCTAAGTTTTCCGCTCGGGCTGTTAGGCTTAGTGCGAGCCTGGGTAAGTGTTGAGGGAATAACCCAGAAGAGACAATTGGCAAAGACTGGGAGAGGTATTTGTTTTAGCTCCTGGCTTTCAAGGAAATACTATCTAAGTACAAGTTAAGAAACAGACTCAGTGATCACACACAATAAGGAATCAAATCTCTGCAAAAATAGCTTCTAAACATCAGTAAACAAATGGACTGCAGTCCCATAATCGTAATAAAGGAAACTCTGGGGAAGGAGGGGAAATCTGTTATCCAGAATCATACCATAATATTTAAACGTCCAGTTTTCAACAAAAAAAGTCAAAAGACATTCAAAGACACTGGAAAGTATGGCCACTCAAAGGAACAAAATAATAGAAAACATCCCTGGAGAACCACAGACATCGGAATTAATAGACAAAGCCTTCAAAGCAACTGTCTTAAATATACTCAAAGAACTAAAGGGAACCAGGGACAAGGAATTAAAGAAAATCAGAAAAGGGATAGGTGAACAAAATGAGAATATCCATAAATACACAGAAATTATCAAAAGGAACCAAATTCTGAAGCTAGAAAGTAAAATAATTGAAATTAAAAGTTCACTAGTAGAGTTTAACAGCTAATTGTACCAAAATAGAAAATAGAATCAGCAAACTTGAAAACAGGACAATTACAGTGACCAAGTCTGAGGACTAGAAAGAAAATAGAAAGAAGAAAAGTGAATAGAGACTGAGGAACTGGAGGGACACCAGCAAACAGACCAGCATATGTATTATCAATGTCCCAGAAGAAAGAAGCAGAAAGAATATTTGAAGAAATAATGGCCAAATACATCCAAAATTTGAGCAAAGGCATGAATTTGCAAATCCTGAATCTCTGTGAACTCCAAGTGGGATAAATGTAGAGGCCTACACCAAGACAGTAGAATGAAACTGTCAAAAAACAAAGGCAGGGAGAATCTTGAAAGCAGCAAAAAAGAAACATTCTTCCTCAAGATCAAAAGATCCTCAATAAAAGTAACAGCCAATTCTCAGCAGAAACCATAGAGGCCAGAATGCTATGGGGTGACTATTTAAGGTGCTTAAATAATAATACCGCCAACCAATAATTCTGTATCTGGCAAAACCATCCTTCAAAAATAAGGGAGAAATGAAGATGTTCCCAGATAAACAAAACCCGAGGGAGTTCCTTGCAATCAGAGCTGCTCTACAAGAAATGCTAAAGGGAGTACTGTGGGCAGAAAAAAAAGAACATCAGACAGTAACCTGAATCTGTATGATGAAATAAAGATCTCCAGTAAAGGTAAGTACAGACAAATGCATACAAAACAATTATAAATCCGTTATGGAGCACACACTCTATAAGATAAAATCTGTGACATCAATAATATAAAGGCAGAACAGAACTTTGTAGTAGAGATTTTGTATGCTATGAAGTTATGTTAGTATCAGTTCAAACTAGATTATTATAAATTTCGGATGTTAAATGTAATCTTCATGGTAACCACAAAGGAAACATTTAACAAATATACCTGTAAAGGAATGGAGAAGACCATCAGTTCACTACAAAAAAATCAACAACACAGAAGAAAGCAGTAATGGAGAAAACGAGAAACAAAAGGGGTATAAAATATAAAGAAAACAAATAACAAAATAGTAAGTCCATTCTTTTTACTGACTTAAATGCAAATGTATTAAACTCTCCAAACAAAAGACAGAGATTGTCAAACAGATAAAAAAAAACAAAACACAAGATCTAGCTCTATGCTGTCTATAAGAAACTCACTTTAGTGCCAGACACAAAAGATATGTGTGTGTGTGTGTGTGTGTGTGTGTGTGTATGTATGTATATATATATATATATATATATATATATATATATAATTTTTTTTTTTAAAGTAAAGTCTACCCCCAACATGGGGCTTGAACTCACACCTTGAGATTAATAGTCCCATGCTCTACTGGGGAGCCAGCCAAGCTCCCCGAAAAAGATACTCTCTGTAAACAGTAACCAAGAGAGCAGAGGTGGCTGTAGTAATATCGGGCAAAATAGACTATAAGCAAAAAACTGTTACAAGAAACAAAGTATATTACATATTGATAAGTCAATTCATCAAAAAGATAGAATAATTTATGTAGTGAACAATATGCCCCCAAAATACATGAAGCAAACACTGACAGAATTAAAGGGAAAACTAGAGAGTTCTATAGTAATTGTTGGAAAATTCAACATTCTGCTGTCAAAATGGGTAAAACACTTACAAGGTCAATAAGAAAACAGAAGACTTGGACATTATAAATTAATTAGACCTAACAGATGTTTACAAAACACTCCACCCAGCAACACAATCTAGTTTTCTCAAGTGCACGTGGAACACTCTGCAGGACAGACCACATGTTAAGCTACAAAACAACTTTCCATAAAGTTTAAAATGATACTTTGAAATCATACAAAGTATCCTCTCTGACAAAAGGGAAAGTGGAAAATTCATAAATAGGTGGGAATTAAACAGCCCCAATGCAAATCCAGAAAAGGGGTTAAAGAAATGGAAAGGAATATTTAAATATATATGTACCAGCAATTACATTCCAGGGTATAAACCTGGAATATGTTTAAAAAGAATATAAAAATAGCAACTCAAAGAGATACCTGCATGTCAGTCTTCATTGCAGCATTATTCACAATAACCAAAAGGTGAAAATAACCCGTGTGCATCAAGAAATGAATGGATAAACAAAATATAGTAATTATACAGTAGAATATTATTTAGCCATAAAAAGAAATGAAATTCTGATGTTATAACATGGATGAATCTTGAAAACATATTCGCGAAATAAGCCAAACGCAAAGTACAAATATTTTGTGATTCCACTTAAAAGAAGTATCTAGAATAGGTAAATTAATAAAGAGTAAAAAATAAATAAGGAGTAGAATGGGATTTACCAGGAGCTTGGAAGAGAGGGGATAGGAATAGAGAGTTACTTAATGAGTTTGTTTGTGGTAAGGAAAAAGTTCTAGTGGTGATGGCCACACAGCATTGTGAATGTAATTAATGCCACCCGAAACATACACTTAAAAATGGTTAAAGGGCAAATTTTGCTATATATCTTACAATACAAATTTTTATCCTATACACATTAATATATTAAGATTTACTTTGTTTCTGGAGGAAAACTCACAAGAATTTTAAAGATAATTTTAGAGTGAAAACAGTATGCATTGTGTTATGAACACATGTACTTATGAGCTGATCATATTTACCCAGCTTTAGATCTTGAAATGTATCATTCATCTGCTCCTCTGCCAAGGTTGAATGAAGTATGTTTACCATGGTAAAAAATGAACAGGCTTTAATGATTATCTTTTGACAAGTTAAAGGGAAAAAAAGTATCAGGAACCTCAGTGTGGCTGTCGGTCAAGCATGACTCTTGATTTCAGCTTCAGGTCACAATCTCATGGTCATGAGATTGAGCCCAGCATCGTGGAGCCTGCTTGAGATTCTTGATTCTCTTTCTCTCTCTCTTCTTCTGCCCCTCCCCCACTCATTCTCTCTCTCTCTCTCTCTAAAAAAAAAAAAAAAAAAAAAAGAGAAGAAAAATATCAGACTCTTGTTAAAATTTTTGAGCTTTCTCAGCAAGTAATACATATAAGTGGTAAATTCCACTGCTTCCTAAGTGTAATCAGAATGTTGTGTAACAACTATTAGTAAAAAAGATCAAGGATGCACTGAATGTTGAGAACCCCAAGGTTAATATCTAAAAATTTATTTTGGAGAAGAAATCTATTATTGAAAAAATGGCTACATAGGCTAATTTGTCAGATGAATTATTCAAATTACCATTAAAATACACCATAGGGAAAAAACAAATCCACAAGGACAGAGAAAACAGGACAAGAGGCAAGCAGTACAAACCACTGAAAGCCTATGAATGAGACACAAAACCAGAGGAGAGAACAGGACAAGAAACAATCAGAACACAATTCTGACAAAGCAAACGGATGGATTAGCAGACTCAAGAAAGGCAAATCAAGCCAGCAGTGGAGAAAGGTGAGAATCAACCTAATTCGCCCTCATAATTGTCCAGTCAGCAGATTCAATACCCCGGCAGCTGGGGGTTAAGGACAGTGGCTAATAGAAGAACCTAATGAGAAGTATTTGGAGGTTATATGCCTAATATCCCTTCCTCTATTCCTCACCATTGCTTGTCTAGCCCTTCCCCACGCCAGTAAAAGGCCAGAATTTTATTCTCTAGACATCTGAAAGACAGTTTTTCTGGACTTCCGGTACTGAGGGTAGCAAGCCAGTAGCGTGTTGGTGGGGAGGGGAAAGTTGGACAAGCTAACACATACACATATAGTGACTGAAACCCCATGCTTCTTCCCCCATCAGGTTCTCACAACACCGGCAGACAGATCCTTGCCATCCAGGAGGGAGACTGGAAGCCTCTACTCTGGAGAATGTGACCAAACGAAGACATTCACATATGTGGAGGGCAGAACTCCCAAAACAAGCCCACCCCAATAACCCTAAAAACAACCCTTCTCACAAGTCCAAGGCTCCTAATCAGCTTTTTAGTCCACTATTTGACCAGAAATAGACAGCCAAGGATTGTCAGATGTCCTGGAAAAGCCTAAAACAGGAAAAGAAAAAAAATGTGTGTATACACACACACACACACACACACACAGAGAAGAAATTTGAAGAAAACAGATCCTACAGAAAAACAACTTCATAAAAAAACCCCAACAAAACAACAACACACAAACATTATCATGAATGTACTGAATGGTAACAGAAGACATCCATAGGCAAAAATATAAAATAAGAACAAAGTACTATGTAAGAAAAGGAGCATCCAGAAATCAAAAAGGGATCTTCAGATTTAAAATTATGAGAGCAAAGAAGAGTTAGAAGACTGAATTAAAGAGAGATGAGGTTGGGGAAGGGGGGAAAGAGATCCAGTCCTGGAGAACCAACATCAAATTAACTTCTCCCAAAAGAGAAAAGCAGAGGAGAGGAAATCATCAATGAACAAGAAGTTTCCCAGAAACAAAAGACACAAGTTAGCATACTGAGAGGATTCATCAAATACCGGACATAATGGATACAGACCCACACGAAAGCACATCACTGTGAAATTTCATTACCTTGAGGAGCAAGATAGTCTACAAGCTTTCAGGTCACAAAGAACAGAAATCGAAATAGTTTTGGATTTCTCAACGCAACTGGAAACAAGACAGTGTAGCAATATCTTCAAAATTCAGAAGGAAAACTACTTCACACCTAGAATTCTATAAAATTAACAATCAAATAGGACAGACATGCAAGGACTCCAAAGATTTACCTCCATACCTACTTCCTCTGAAAGCTACCAAAAGATGTGCTCCACCAAAATAAATTAGTAACCAATAAAATAAAAAACAAAACATCCAGAAAAAAATCAGCACAGGAGAGAAGTCAATGCAAATGCCAAATTAGCCAGGCACCAGAGGGTAGATCTGAGCAGCGTAATTCAAAACAGGTTGAGGGTTGCCCTCAATACCATATGCCATTATATGCCAGATTTCCATTCCACTCTCAGCTACATGGATCAGCAAGGATACACACATTGTCCTACAGAAGCATAGTTCTGACCTATCCTGTGAGCTGGAGCTTGATTCTTCATGAGCTGAAAACCAGAAAATATAGAGAAGTCTACTCCCTCCAACCCCATTTCTGCCAGACATCAATTGTCAGATGCCCTGTGGTGAGCCTTCTTGTTAAGCAGGACTCACTCATGACCTTGGCCACGAACTACCTCAAAGTGACTTTTGCAATCAGAGAAAATGCAGCCAGACTATGAGCAAAAGACTGTTACCTTCTCCATGGAGCCTTCATGTAATAATGATAATTTTGTCCTTTTTTATCTGCCAACAGGTTTTCCAAAACTAGCTATGTTGTTTTAGAATGTATATGTATACAATAAAATCAAACGAGACACAAGGGAATGATTAACACAAAGTCAGGATAGTGCTTGTATCTGGGAGGGGAGAAGGATGCAATTGCAGACACAGAAGAAGCTTCTCAAACCCTAGTACATGTTCTATTTCTTAACCTTCCTGGATCTTACTACATGTTTCACCTCTTAACCCTGAGGTGGCTACATCAATACTCACTCTATTATTACTCTTTATATCATACACTTTTTATAATTTATTCCACAAACTGAAAGAAATCCCATCACTTCCGTGTTCAGATTCCAGGCTCAATGAAAAGAATTTTGGTAATGATTTGACTCTGAAGTAATAAACTGACATGCTAATTTTATTTTTTTGCAACAGTACTCATAAACTAATGAATGTTTAATTGATTTGATGACTATGTCCTTGTATATAAAATTAAATTGGTCTTTAAGTAAATCCTCTGGGAATCAGCACATCCTCTGCAAATAACCAAACTGAGTCTCAGAATCAGGATTTTCTCGATGCTTCAATTTCATGCCATATTGCAGCTTCAATTTTTGAAGTGTCATATTCCCTCATCATATCAAACTCAAGCCACGGCTGACTCCACTTCTGAGCTTCTTTCATTTGCTCTTCAGTCAAACAAAGATCAAATCTGATTCCTTTAATATTAAATTTTGGACGTTCCCAGCGTTTGGACCAGGGCTTAGGCTTCATTTTTACTTTCAGCTGCAGATGATATTAAAAAAAAAAAAAAGAAAAGAAAGAGAAAGAAAGAAAGAATTTGTTTAGTAGAAAGCAAAATTCTTCTAAAAGTTTTCATTAAGGTGACTCTTTCTTACTCTATATAGAACTTTCAGTTCTACAAATACAACTCATACCTGATTAACAGGAACGTCGTGGCTCGTTTCTTGTACGACTGGCTTCATATTCATATCAAAAGTGCTATATTCAGGAAGGGCATCTCGTAAGTATAGCAAACTATCGTCCAGCCGTTTCTCTAATTTGACCACTTGGATCTCTTGGATTCGAGGATTATAAAGTTCAAAGCAAATCTCAACACCTAAACAGAGAAAACATATTCTTACAATCTGAACCCAGACGCCTGTATACGCCTTATACAACAGTAAAAACTATTTTATAATGGAACTAGCACAGGGTTTTGCACATAGGACATGTGACGTAAATTTGTAATTTTTAAGATAAAGATTACCGAAAGAAAAAGAAATAAATTAAAGTCCATGTAGATTAAAAAGTGAAAAAAATCTGAGTTAGAATGATAGTCTAAAGAAAAATGTCTTCTATAAATACAGTCACACATCTCTTCACTTCTGGTACTATTTTTTTTTTCAAATCCTTTTTTATTTATTGGTCTGGACCAAAAAGATCTTAAGAGACCATGATAACAGTGTTAAAATTGTTTAGGGTCTAGTATCAGAAGAGGGATTAGATCCTGAGAATGTTTTCTTCATCTCCTTTTCTTTTTAGTTTTTAAATATACATCCAAGTTAGTTAGCATATAGTGCAATAATGATTTCAGAAGTAGATTCCAGTGACTCATCCCCTATGTGTAACACCCAGTGCTCACCCCAACAAGTGTCTTCCTTAATGCCTCTTACCCATTTAGCCCATCCCCACACTCTTCACTTCTGATACTATTAACCTGGAGAAAATTTGAGTAAATTCTTCACTGTCACATTTTTGTTTGTTTCCCAACTACTTATAAAACTTGATCTCCTACATTAAGGGCAACAGGAGTAATGATGCAAAGAGTTAATACATTTTTAAGTTCTAACTTTGGTTTAGAAGTCCCTCCTAAGGATGGCCTAAGTTTTATTTATTTATTTTTTAATCCAGATCAGTTCCTTTTAAAATTTTTTTTTTATATTAGAGAGAGAGAAAGTGCACAAGTGAGGGAGAGAGGCAGAGGGAGAATCTTAAGCAGGCTCCACACTCAGTGCAAAGCCCAATGCAGGGCTCAGTCCCATGACCCTGGGATCATGACCTGAGCCAAAATCAAGAGTCGGACACTCTGGCCTAGGTTTTAAAACACGCTGGGGCTCAGGGCACCTGGGTGGCTTAGTTGGTTAAGTGTCCGTCTTCGGCTCAGGTCATCATCTCAGAGTTCATGGGTTTGAGCCCTGTGTCGGACCCTGTGCTGACAGCTCAGAGCCTAGAGCCTGCTTCAGATTCTGTGTCTCCCTCTCTCTCTGCCTCCCCTCCACTCACACTCTCTCTCTCAAAAATAAATAATAAAACATTAAAAAAAAAACATACTGGGGCTCTCCATATGAAGCAAGCTAGGAACAGCATTGCTGTTTCAAGATGCTACAAGTAATAGTTTAAGATACAACCTCTGTTAGCACCAAACACTTAAGGGAAAGAGTATATTCTGAGGTTTTCTGAAATAATCCCAAGAGAAATACAAATATGTATGAACAACATTAACATCCACTATTTAATACCAGGATTTAATCCATTATTTCCTATATACCTATTCTGTTCCAAGTACTGATCTAGGGACTGTGCCTATAGTGAACTCAAAATAGATCAAATCCTTCTCCTCTCATAGAGCTTATATTCTAGTGGATGACAATAAATAGACACACCAGGGGCGCCTGGGTGGCGCAGTCGGTTAAGCGTCCGACTTCAGCCAGGTCACGATCTCGCAGTCCGTGAGTTCAAGCCCCGTGTCAGGCTCTGGGCTGATGGCTCAGAGCCTGGAGCCTGTTTCTGATTCTGTGTCTCCCTCTCTCTCTGCCCCTCCCCCGTTCATGCTCTGTCTCTCTCTGTCCCAAAAATAAATAAACGTTGGAAAAAAAAAAAAACAGACACACCAAAATTTCATTTACAATTCATAATTAAAGGTAATCTCATATAGTCAATATAAACAGAGTGGTAATACTGTGGCTGGGGAATAAACAGTATATGAATAGTATAGCCAGGGAAAGCCTCTCTAAAAACACAATTTAGACTGACACTACAAATAGCCAAGCGTGCTCAAGGCAGAAAGAACAGCAAATGCAAAGGCCCTGGGGTCTTAACAAACTTGCTATATTGGGGGGAAAAACAAAACAAAACAGAAAAAGGTCTTTTTGGCTGGAGCACAGTAAGTCAGTGGGCCAGGAAAGTTAACCAGGGATACAGCATAGCTGCAGGCAGGAAGGAGGCAGGGCGGCATGGACACGAGTGGTGGCCATGGAGACGGAGAACCAAACAGAACTGGAATTTTTGGAGATTAAGCCAAGAAAACTTGACTGACTGGATATATGAAGAGAATAATTAAAAACAGCTCCTGAATTTTTGATTAAGTAAGTACGTACGCAGTGGTGCCACTTATGGACATAGAAAAAACCAAGAGGAACACACTGTGAGGAAAACAATCCTATTCTGAGCTTGTCGTATGCTTAAAAGACATCCACCCGGAAATGTCAAAGAGGTAGTTGTATGTACAAATCCGGAACCTGGACAAGGTCAGTCCTTGAGATCTAAATTTGGGAGTTCTCGGGGCGCCTGGGTGGCTCAGTCGGTTAAGCGTCTGACTTCAGCTCAGGTCATGATCTCACGCTCGTGGGTTCAAGCCCCACGTCGAGCTCTGTGCTGACAGTGCAGAGCCTGGAGCCTGCTTCGGATCTGTGTCTCCCTCTCTCTGCCCCTCCCCTGCTCATGCTGTCTCTCTCTCTCAAAAATAAACATTAAAAAAAAAAATTCTTTTTTTTAATTTGGAAATTCTCATCATATGGATGGTATTTAAAGCCAGTGGACTAGGAAAAACACCAAAGAAAGGAGTATCGATGGGGAAGGTTGAAACAGGTTGTAACAGTCAAAAGTACCTTAGGGGAGGGCAACAGGGAGTGAACATTTTTGGAGTATTCAGTGTTCAGTACTTCATGTAGACTATCACCCACAATGGACCACAACACTAAAGCAGAAACTATTATATCTCAGTTTTAAGAAAGAATATCAGGGGTGCCTGGGTGGCTCAGTTGGTTAAGTGGCCAACTTCAGCTCAGGTCATGATCTCGCGGTGAGTTCGAGCCCCGCGTCGGGCTCTGTGCTGACTGCTCAGAGCCTGGAGCCTGTTTCAGATTCTGTGTCTCCCTCTCTCTGACCCTCCCCTGTTCATGCTCTGTCTCTCTCTGTCTCAAAAATAAATAAACGTTAAAAAAAAAAAAAATTTAAAAAAGAAAGAATATCAAACCAAGGTCCATCTCACACACCTATGATCATGGTTTTCTACTGCAAGGCTTCTCCAAACACATGATCTGATCGAAGGCACACATTTCTGCAACTTGTAAGCCCTGCTAAGCTCCGACATGCACGGCACCACAGGTCATTACAAGATGAGTCCCGCATCGGGCTCTCTGCTATCAGTGCACAGCCCACTTCAGATCCTCTGTCCCCCGATCTCTCTGCCTCTCCCCTGTTCAGGTACTTGCTCTCTCTCAAAAATAAATACACATTTTTAAAAAAAAGAAAAAAAGAAAATTTTACTGTTCTGCCATGTCGATTCATAATGTTTCTAGAATTTTGCCACTTGGGCCTCTGTCTTATTTATTAGGCATAACAAACAAGTTTTGCCTTTTTAAAAATTCCTCTAATTCTTATCAAACAACGATTATTGTGGTGACTATCATAATATAAAGCAAAATGGGGGCATTCATTTTAGGGAAAAGTGACTCTGTATACAGACATCATTATGTTTGTCTTAATGTTCTCATGGGTTATTGCCCCCTACACTGAATGTTCCCCACACTGTTAATAGTCACTTGTCTCCTCCTGTGATGCTGGCAGAGGTCGGAAAATCTGACAGTGGTCGTCCTGTGATGAAAGAAGCCCTCAAGGGAAAGCACAGCACTGACTGCTTACTCCGCAGCCTCCAGTCTCATCCCATTCTTAGGCCACGGGCCCAGGTCAGGCCTCGGAATCCCTTTCACTTTCAAGTTCCAGACGTTTTCTCCCGGCATGCAGAACACAAAATAGAACCTGAGATACCATTTTCCAGAAAATTAAACTAATGAAATGGAAGCTACCTTGTCCTTCGATAGTATTCCTAAGGATAAAAGTAGCTCCAAGGCCTGCTCCTGATCTCTGGATACAGATCCCTAGAAACCGGCTGGTTTTTCCGCTGGCATATGGGTCAGCTGTAGTAACACGAAGTATGCTTCCTACAAATTCAAAAGAGAAGTGAACTTTTACAAGACTTGCAGAAACACACAAACAGCATTTCTAGGTAACCTCCTAACTTCCTAAATATTTTAATATATTAGGAATAAGTATCTCATCTGGGCAAAACCCAGATCTGTGAAAAACACTCTTCCCTATGTGAAAAAAACTAAGCCCGCCCACCACCAATAATGAAAGCGTGCAGCTCTTACTGACCAACGTAGAACTCTGGAATGTGGAGTATTTTTCTCCTCTCTAACATATCTTTTCTTTCCATCTGAAATTTCAGAGGATTTGTTCTTCCCCTTGGAGGAATAAATTCAGGACTCAAGAACCTGTGAAGAATATAAATAAAAAAAAAAATTAAAGGCAAACTTAAAAATTAAAGATTATGATGTTGACATGTTTTATTCTTTCTTCCTAAGAAAAGTTGATTATTTATTTCTAAAACTGTTGTCGACGCTCAAGAAAATAGCTAACAATTCCTGAGTACTCACCTCGCATCCTGTTAAAGGTTTACGACACACCGAGAGCATAAATTAACCCTCACGACAATTAGGTGAGCATGCTGTCATCATCTCCTTTCACAGATGAAAATGAAGCTTGCAGAAGGTAAACTGATGTACTGTTATATTAGCTACGAACTAATCAAGTCAAGATTTAAACACAGGCATGTCTGTCAGACAACAAAGCCTATGGCCATAAACCACAAGCCTCACATCGAGTTGTGCATGTTAAAATAAATTACACTGGATGGGCACTTGGGTGGCTCAGTCGGTTGAGTGTCCAACTTCGGCTCAGGTCGTGATCTCACGGTTTGTGAGTTGGAGCCCCGCGTCGGGCTCTGTGCTGACAGCTCAGAGCCTGGAGCCTGCTTCTGATTCTGTGTTTCCCTCTCTCTCTGCTCCTCCCCCGTTCATGCTCTATCTTTCTCTCCTTCAAAAATAAATAAACATTAAAACAAAAAATTTTTTTGAATAAATTTAGTCTGGAAAAATACAAATATAAATCATTAACTATGACCTTAAAAATAATCTCCCTCTTCTCCTCTTTAACTTCTCTAACTTCTCCCTGCCTTTCTCCTTCCTTTCCTTCTTTTCTCTCTTTTTAAATAGGCTTCACAACAATCACACAGCCCAAGGCAGGGTTTGAACTCACGACCCTGAGATCGAGACCTGAGCTGAGATCAAGAGTCAGACATTTAACTGACTGAGCCACCCAGGTACCCCTAAGCTAACCTCTTTAAAAGCATAAATGACATTACAGTGAAAAATCATGTCCCTATCACCCATCCTCAGAAATAAATGATCAATACAGTTGAAGCCCCAGTGCACCCTTCCCTCCCCCACAGTTAATTACTATGGGGTAATTCATTAAATTTGGTGATGATTCTTCCCATGAAGTTTCTTCCTTTTTTCTGGTTCACCCCTTTCTCAGGAGCTTCCCAGGTATACTCTGAAACTGGGCCCCATACTCTAAGGACAAGGAGATACTGAAGAAAGAGGCAGGCCACTCAGGGTGGGTAGGGTACAGTTTTAGTAACAGCAAAGGGAATTCACATACAGGCTTGTCCTGGGTGGCAGCAAGACACCAAATCTTAAAAATTTACAAAGAGTGGCACAAAAACAGACACTCAGATCAATGGAACAGAATAGAGAACCCAGAAATGGACCCACAAACGTATGGCCACCTAATCTTTGACAAACCAGGAAAGAATATCCAACAGAATAAAGACAGTCTCTTCAGCAAATGGTGCTGGGAAAACTGGACAGCGACATGCAGAAGAATGAACCTGGACCACTTTCTTACATCATACACAAAAATAAACTCAAAATGGATGAAAGACCTAAATGTAAGACAGGAAGCCATCAAAATCCTAGAGGAGAAAGCAGGCAAAAACTCTTTGACCTCTGCTGCAGCAACTTCTTACTCAACATGTCTCTGGAGGCAAGGGAAACAAAAGCAAAAATGAACTATTGGGACCTCATCAAAATAAAAAGCTTCTGGACAGTGAAGGAAACAATCAACAAAACTAAAAGGCAACTGACAGAATGGGAGAAGATATTTGCAAACGACATATAAGATAAAGGGTTAGTATCCAAAATCTGTAAAGAACTTACCAAACTCAACACCCAAAAAACAAATAATCCAGTGAAGAAATGGGCAAAAGACATGAAGAGACAGTTCTCCAAAGAAGACATCCAGATGGCCAAGAAACACATGAAAAAATGCTCAACCTCACTCATCATCAGGGAAATACAAATCAAAACCACAATGAGATACCACCTCACACTTGTTAGAATGGCTAACATTAACAACTCAGGCAACAACAGATGTTGATGAGGATGCGGAGAAAGAGGATCTCTTTTGCACTGCTGGTGGGAATGCAAACTGGTGCAACTACTCTGGAAAACAGTATGGAGGTTCCTTCAAATAGTTAAAAATAGAACCACCCTACGACCCAGCAATTGCACTACTAGGCATTTATTCACGGGATACAGGTGTGCTGTTTCGAAGGGACACATGCACCCCCATGTTTATAGCAGCACTATCAATAATAGCCCAAATGTCCATCGATTGATGAATGGATAAAGAAGATGTGGTATATATATATATACAATGGAGTATTACCCTGCATCAAAAAGAATGAAATCTTACCATTTGCAACTATGTGGATGGAACTAGAGGGTATTATGCTAAGCAAAATCAGTCAGAGAAAGACAAATATCATGACTTCACTCATATGAGGACTTTAAGATAGAAAACACATGAACATAAGGGAAGGGAAGCAAAAATAATATAAAAACAGGGAGGGGGATAAAACTAAGAGACTCTTAAATATGGAGAACAAACAGAGGGTTACTGGAGGGGTTGTGGGAGGGGGGATGGGCTAAATGGGTAAGGGGAACTAAGGAATCTACTCCTGAAATCATTGTTGCACTATATGCTAATTTGGATGTAAATTTAAAAAAATAAAATGAGATAATTAAAAAAAAAATTTACAAAGAGGCCCTAAGTGGTCTCAGTCACATACACTATGTAGGTATTTTCAATACCACATCATCATCTCGAGGCTATGTCTTTGGAGCAGCCTCTAGGAGCAGAAAAGGCAAGCAGAACCCACATTCCAAAGACAAGGGAAGGGGTGAGGAGCCGGGGTTCAGCCCATGGGTCAATCAGCAGTCATGTCTTTTTGATGATGATCCCCAACACTCATTTCCTACTTTGAAACTTTTTAAGCCCACCAAAAAGTTGAAATAGTAATACAATGAATACCCATATACACACCATCTCGTTTCATCAACTGCCAACATTTTGACAGATTTGCTTTATATATACATATAATTTTTTTCCTGAACTATTTGAAATGTCAAATAGCAAGGTATTTCATCTCAGAATACTTTAGAAAGCTTCTAAGAATAGGGACTTTCTGCTACATTTATCACAATACTTTTATGACACCTAAGAACTTCTGCAATAATTCAACAACAAAATCTAATATGTAGTTTGTATTTAAACATATCTGAACTAACAGTATCTAATTGTCCTGGAAAAGGCCTTTTGTTGCCCAATCCAAGCCACCATCAAGCTTCACACATTATATCTGGGTATTACTCGTTTTAGTTTCTTAAACTGCTACTATTCCCCATCTTTGTATTTTTATAACACTGACTTTTCTGAAGAGTCAAAAACCTACTGTCTTATACACCATCCCTGGATTCTGGAAATGTTTATTGTTTCCACATGCCTAGACCAAGGTTAAACATTTTGGGTAAAAATATTATAGAGGTGATCATCTTATCCTATCACATCACAAGGTATGTAATGTCAGCTTGTATGGCTATTGGGAAAGCCATAGGTCTGATTTCTCTGTGGAGAATTTCCCTTGTACATTTTATACTTTACATATGCATGTATGTATGTAAAATGTACATACGCATTTTATACTTTACATTTGCATGTCTGAGCAATATAAAAATGCTATCATACTATATCAATTCTTCTGCAGGTTGTTTTTTCTCCACACATATTTATGAAGTTTATCCATGTCAGCTCCAGTTCATTTATTTTTCACTGCCGTATAATACTCCATTGTATAAATGCATTTGCCTATTCACCTACTGATGGCTATCGAGGCTACTTCTACATTTTTGTTTGTTATAAATACCTTTTGTGTTCATTTCTGTACATATTTCCTTGTACATATTACTTTAAGTTGTGTACCGACTGGGTGGAAAGGTATACACAACCTCAAAATTACTAAATTTTGTTCAACTGTTTCCCAAAGTAATTATACAATTTACATTCCCATTTAACTGAATTATAATAACTGTTGCCATTTACGAGAGATATTCCTTTCTCAACTTAAAAAAAAAAAAGTTCTGTAAGGAAATGTTTTCTGAATCTCTACCTTCCATAAATTCAATGTTAACTTAGAACAGGATATTTGCAATGTTAAACACACACACATAGGCATGCAGAGATAATCCAACCAACAAGGAATAGCCAAATCACACCAACTTTTTCCTGCTAAAACTGCCTTTTTAATAAGGTTGTTATACAACTAGGTTACCTAAACTTACAGATACCTCCAAAGTTGCCACCATTCATTTAAGTGAACCAGGCTTTTAAACACACTGGGTTTTATTTATTTATTTATTTTTAAGTTTATTTATTTTTGAGAGAGAGAGGGAGAGAGAATATGAATGAATATGCCCGCAAGCAGGGGAGAGGCAGAGACAGGGAGAGAGTGAATCCCAAGCAGGCTCTGAGCTATCAGCTCAGAACCCAATGCTAGGCTGGATCTCACCAACCTTTAGATCATAACCTGGGTGGAACTCAAGAGTCCGCCGCTCAACGGACTGAGCCACCCAGAAGTCACTTAAGCACACTGTTTTTAAAAGCAAATTTAAGACACCAATTACCGGAAAATTTTATCACTGTATAGCATTTTCAGGAAACTAAAACACGTGTGTAGAGAAAGGAAAACAGGGTGAGCTCTGGCCAATCCATTTCTACCGAGGCAAGGAATGATCAGTTTCTCAAACAAGTAAAATACTATGTACTTGAGAGGAAAATTCTTGATACAATCTGAATGCTGAAGCAAAGAGCTTCAAATAGGGAGAATCCTTGCTTTTAGTTCTGATTTAATAAGGCTGCAGAGAAAGTTCAACGCTAGAAAAGGGGAAAAGGGGGGAAGACAAACCTGAGGTGGTTGAGCTTTGCACACGAGCTCATGAATCCTGCACACAAGCTCGTGCAGTGGGGGTTCCACCTCTGCTTTAAAGGCGAGATCTCCAAAGTAAAGGCAGGTTCGCAAGCGCACAGACCCAAAAAGCGGGAACCGCGCGCCGGCCTGGGCCTCACCTCCTTTCCTGACGAGGGGGACCGCGCTTGTCCACAATGACCGGTTTCGGCGGCGGCTTGAACGCGCCCGGCTCCGAAGGTCCGGTGCTCTGCTGTCGGCCCGGCCCCACGCGGGCCCCTGCAGTAGCGGGCGACAGAGGTCAACAGAACTCGCCCAGAACTCCCGCGGAGCCCTGCAATCTCCCCCAACTCGCGGTCCCACGAGGGTTGCTCCTGACTTCTAGGCTTGCCTCCCTCGAGCCTCGCCCCGAGCTCCCTCTTCCCTCCGGTGTGCAAGCCCCGCTCCACTTACGCCAGGTGACGGAGGCTAGCGCAGGAAGCAGCCCCCTGGCTGCTCGAAAACTTCGAGACAGGTCCCTTGCGGCCCCGCAAGCCCCTGTAACGGAGGCCGCCATGTCTGCTCGCTAAGGTCAAGACTACAACTCCCAATAATCAGTGCGACGAGGTCGGGACTACTTGAGATAGGACGGCGGCTGCTATGGGACAAAGCAGCCAAAGGCTTTTTTGTTTTGGTTTGGTTTTTCCTCTGTTCCTTTTCCTCTCCACTCCCCCCAATCACCCCCAACCCTGGCCTAAGTATTTTAGAGAAAGTATATATTTCTCTAGTTCCCCCACAGTGTGCCAAGTTTTACCCCTCCATAGGAACACTTTCCTCCCTCTGTGAATCAATTCTATCTTCACTTTCTCAGGCTTCGCTACATCAAAACCCCGGTATAGGCTCTTATCCTTACTAGGTACTTTCCATTAGCACCTCTGATACCATTTGCAATTCTATTTTTAATTTAATTTAATTTAGTTTAATTTAATTTAATTTAGAATTACTTGTGTAATTATTGGATTATTGTCTAGCGCGGAAAGTGCATGGACGAGGTCATGTTTGCTCACCATTTTATCCCAGCACCTACCAGTTATCTGGCCCTCACTCTTTGTTGAATGCAAGAAAAAGAAAAGAAAATAGTTCCTGATGCAGTTGGCACAGGGTCCCTGAGACTCCAGAGAGCATGCTAAAATTGACTTTGGGCTGGGCAATGTGGCTGGGATAGGTGGCAGAAATGAAACTCAAAAGGGTAGGTTATAAGTCTTGCTGAGAAATTTGGAATTTGTACCCTTGACAATGGTGAGCCACTGGAAGGATTTCACACTCAGAGTAATGTGATTATTAATTACTTATTGGTCATTCCAGTTGAATTAATGTCCCAAAGCATCTCAGACTCACCATGTTCATGTTGAATGCATTACGTTTACTTCCAAACCACCTCCCCAGTGTTGGCTATCTCAAGTGATGGCTTCAACATACAATCTGTTGCTTAACGCCAAATATCTTAGTGCCATCCTTGGTATCTCAGGTAAAGTTCCTTAAACTACATGTAGTACCATAAATTATCTCAATAATCCTTATACTTTCTCATCCTGTCACCCATATCACTAATCCAGATCACCATCCTGCCTCCTCAGGATCACTGCAAACCACTGTACCTGCCTTCTCATTGGTCTTCCTGCCTCCAGGTCCCTCCAGTTCTTCTCCACATAGCAACCCAAAAGGTGGCTCAGACATACATACCTCATCCATTGCCTTGCCCCAGTTTAAAGTCTTCCATAGTTTTTTGTTGACCCTGGGATGAAAATCAAATGCCCAAAAAGAAAACAACCTCCTCCAAAAAAAATTTAATTTAATTTAATTTAAAAATTAAAAAAAAAAAAAAACACTACAGCCTGCCCCCATGACTCTATTTTGCCATCTTAAAGATACATGAACTGTTACATCAGCCTGAGAAAGAAGGCCATGTTTTGAGGACAGAATTCAAAATGCCATGAGGAGAGACAGGGTTTTCTAATTTAATTCCAACGTCCTTGATTAGAATGGAATTTGTTCTATAATAACAAGGAATTAAACAACCAAAGTTTCAGATTAGCTAAATTTTAGACTTTTTCTATCCACCCAAAAAGAAGGCTTCAAACGTTTAAGAGAAGAGGAAGAAGGGAGGAGAGACAAACATAATTGTGACTGGTACTGGTGACAAATTTTCTGGGCCAACTAAACCCCAAACAGCTTGATCATCACTCTTGCTGGGACAGGGCCTCTCGGTAGGGGCAGAGAAATGACAGACTTTCACAGGAAGAGGGCAGGACTTTGTGAACATTTCTAAGTCATTCCGGATGTCCCACCCTTCTGAGGATGAAAAAATTATTTTGTAGAGCCTTACAAAATGAGAAGAATGAGCTTGAAGAATCTTATCTTCTCCCATATTCCTGCTTACCTCAAACCCATCAGTTCACTCTGACATTATCGTAAAGAACAAGCTGTAGTTTTAATTTTTCCACCAAACAACTACAAAGAGCAAAGTCGAAGAGCACAGAGATACTTTAACTATTTTGTGGGCTGCTTATAGAACTTTAGATATATTACTTCTATACTTTACACTCACAGAAAGGAGAGCATGAACAACATTACATGGTGTGCAGCCAAGGAAAGAAAGTGCTCCAGGAAAATGCCCCACTTCAAATTATTGCTCCTTATTTCATCCTCTGTGCCTAGCACAGTGCCTCATACTCAATAAATATTTCCAAATAAAATTAGAAAGATCAGTGTAGGTGCACCTTAGAAATGAATAGGAGGCAGGAAACTACTCCAAAAGAGAGATCTTGCTAACCTAACCAAAGCAAACACAAAACAAGTTTTCAACGTGTGGTCCTTGGATCAGCAGCAGCAGCAGCACCTGGGAACAGGTTAAAAATGCAGACTCTCAAGCCCCACCCTAAACCTACTGAGTCGTAAACTCTGGGGGTGGAGCCCAGCAATCTGTGCTTTAAGGAATCTTCCACGTGAGCCTGATGATTCTTCAAGTATGAGAACCATCAGTGTAGAGGCAGGGGAGATAGGAAAAGGCGGTTAGGAAAGCAAATTCAGGCCAAACAAGGTTCCGACATGTATTAGCTGTGAGACTTTAAGCATCTTCTCTCTGCCCTCATTTCCTTCTTGGTACTAGGATATAAGTATACCTACCTCACCTGGTTGCTATATGGAGTTAATTCAGATAATCCATAAATAAAGTTCTTAGGTAGATGTCTGGATCACAATACGTTCTTAATTAGCGTTAAACTTACTTTAAAGATGCAAAACAGCTCCTAGACCAACAAGAAGAGACTATAAGCTAATCCATGTATTAATCCATGTATTAACTCACCCAAAGAAAAAAATCTTTTCATCCAAAGAGGGGTTGGTCGTCATGGTTGCCTAGAAAACCAGAGTCATAACGCAAGATGTTGGCCAGTCACTGCCCACAAAAGGAAGGAGCTTTCGCCAAGTGATTTGGGGAAATTCCAGGTCCATTGATGAGTTCATCTGGGGGTAAAGATAGACTCATGGGGCTGTAACCAACATTTGTGGAGTTCTTTGGCTCCACTGATGAAATTATTCCTAGTATGAGGTGATCCCTTAGACTATTGCCATGAAACATTGCAAACCTATGCTTAACTACCTTTGCTCTGATTCTATGTTTATCAAGCAAGTCTCTCATTCTTATCTGATATGAAACTATGCCTTCAGAGAGAGAAAGTGCTTGTCATAGAGATGTAAGTATTCTGGTATGCTGGCCAGCATAATTTTTTGTCTCATTATAATTTAATAACTAGCATTCAGTGTTGTCATAGAAGTCTCATAGATCTAGTTCATGTGAGTCTGACTAAAGATGAATCTGTTATCCCGAGCTGACGAATCTATTTCTGGTCTTCCAAGGCAGAGGGAAGACCCAGGGCCATGACAAATTCTCCAAAGCAAGCATATTACATATGAAGTCTTGTGGTATTTTTCTGCCTGGATAAAATACCTTGACATTACCTCAAAATCACACACACACACACACACACACACACACACACACACACCCTTTATTAGCTATCTATTTCTGAGTGAGAAATTACTCCAAAATTAGCAGCTTACAACAACAAACATTTATTGTCTCACAGTTCTGCGGGTCAGGAATCCAGGGGTGGCTGAGCTGGGTGATTCTGACTCAGGGTCTCTCTTCAGGCTGCGATCAAGTTGTGGGCTGGGGCCACAGTCATCTCAAAGCTCACCTAAGACGAGATCCACTTTCAAGCTCTCTCACGTGTCTGGTGGCAGGTCTTGCTGGCTGTTGGCTGGAGACATCAGTTGCCTACCACAAGGGCCTTTCCATAGGGCATAATCTGATGGCAGCTTCCCCGAGAGTGAGCTAGCAAGAGACAGAAAGCGAGTGGGGCAGAAGTCACAGTCCTTTTGTTATCTAATTTAGAAGCGACATCCCTTCATTATCGCTGTGTTCTACTCATTAGAAACAAGTCATTAGGTCCAGCTCACACTCAGGGAGAGAGGACCACAGGATCATAAATACTAGGAAGCAGGAATGATTGGAGGCCACCTTAGAAGTTACCCGCCAGAGAGCCATTTTTGTATTCAAATGTGCATAAGTTTAATATTTGTCTTCTATAAGCAGCTCAGTATTGCCTCTCAACAGAGCCTGCTCCACTGGGTCATGGAATAGTAAATATGGAGAAAGATACCACCTTGTCTTCTGTACATGTCCCGCAATTGTCCTTCCTTGTTGCCTCCTCTAACGTCTTCCCTTCATAGATATAATCACGCGTGGTAGTCAAATATTTAACAGTCTTATGGCAGGGGCATCACCCAGTCAGAATGGACCTGCCAATTCTTTCACATACCTGCTGCCCCTCTCAGCCTATTAGCAATCACTCTATGCCAAAAGCTATGTAAACGTATGACCTTGAAAAAATGTTTGGAAAAAGGATACACTCAGGCAGAGTGTCTTCTGCTTGCCAAATCTGAATTAGCTTTTCAGATTGTGCTGGGGCCAGGGGTAGCATGGGCAGCACATTCTGGGCTATCTCAGCTCAACCAAAGAAAGCAATTCCATGGTTTATCTGTTCTGTGAACTAGACTTCACGGTAAGATTATGTTTCCAAAAAAGGTAGCAAGGCTAAGCATGTTTGAATCCACTGAGTTGTACACATTAATTGATGCTGAGAGCTGAGACCTCCTGCATCAACAGAAACTGAACAGAAGAAAAGACTGCAAACTAACAACTTTACTGTGTGCTTCAGAAAACTGTTGTTCACGGAGTTACCTGGGTGGTTTGCTCTCTGGTCAAACAGCTGTCTTATCAAGGAGGCAGTTTGTTCACTGACCCAGTAAGTCACTTCTCAGGAGGATATTTTGCTCATAAAAGCGTGCCTTCAGACCCTCACCTTGCCATGTCCACTAATCCTAAACTACTATGCCAGCTAGTTTCCTGCCCTGGAAAACCCACCTTAAATCATGAGAGCTTAGACTCCAAAATTCTGTAAGTACCTTCGACCTACTTTCCCCTTTGACTCTATCAAGGTGGTTTTTCCCCTTGCTGCAATAAGTAATAATCAGCTTTTCTTGGTCAAGAGGTTTTTATGTTGGTCTCTGTGCAGAGTCAACAGTTGACCATCCATTCATTCAGCAAATATTTAGTAAGCCCTACTAGGTGCCAGGCACTATTCTAGGTACTTATCACATATCAATAAGCCAAACAGGTAAGAAACTCCCTACCTCATGGAACTTACACTCTAATGGGAATAAAGACAATAAACCAAACCTAAGTGTGGAAATATAACTCTATTATGCACTAGATTCTGATCAGTTCTCTGAAAGGAAACAAAGCAGGAAGGAACAGGCACAGTGGCACCTGCAGTGGTTCAATTTAAAAAAAAAAACCTTTTTTTACTTTTCTTTATTTTTGAGAGACAGAGTGTGAGTGGGGAGGGGCAGAGAGAGAGGGAGGCAGAGAATCCGAAGCAGGCTCCAGGCTCTGAGCTGTCAGCACAGAGCTTGATGTGGGGCTCAAACCCACGAACCGTGAGATCATGACCTGAGCTGAAGTCGGATGCTTAACCAGCTGAGACACCCAGGTGCCCCTGCAGTGGTTCAATTTTAAGTGAGATGGTTTACAGTTCACCAAGAAGGTAAACATGGAACAAAGACCTGAAGGAGTTGAGGGAATGAGCCATGTGGCTATGTGGGTGTCTAGAAGAGGAGTTTCCCAGTGTTAGAAAACAGCAAACACAAGGGTCCTGAGTTGAGAGGGTCCCTGCTCTGGACAGTGCAGAGGGGAACAGCAAAGAGGCCAGCGTGCCTGAGTGGATAGAGTTCAGGAGACGAGGTCCGAGAGAGAATGGGAAAGCAAATTCTGTCAGACCCTATAAACTTCTGTGAGGACTTTGGTTTTACTCTGCATGAAAAGGGCAGCTGCAGAGGCATCTGAGCAGAGGGACCCTGTGTCTCACATTAGCAGGATCGGTCTGGCTGCAGCATAGAGAGACGGAGGCAGAGACAGTCGGAGGATGGATGCAGGGTGGATGCAAGGGGACCAGTTAGGAAGCGACTGAAATAACTCAGATTCTGTGTCTCCCTCTCTCTGCTCCTGACCCACTCTCCCTCTGTCTCTTTCTCAAACTTAATCTATGCGAACATGGGGAGGGAAGTACGTTCTGAGGAGGAGGGGTTGCCTCCCCAGCAGATGAAAGCTGCTCCCCAGGTCTGCTGTCTTGTTTCCCAGGCGGGCAGAGAAGAGCGACAGGTGCTCTGGAGAGAGCTCTGCAGACAGGAAACAACCAAAGGAAGGTGTGATGGCTTGGTGGCCCTGGGCCTCCTTGTCTCGTTGTCCCTAAGTTCCCCGATTTCAGCGTATGGAGTCCATTTTAAACTGTGGGTAAAGTAAATCAATAGAAATTAAATACAGACATTTGGAAGCTAGTGGAATCAGGTTTTGGGCCAAAAAGACAACATAGCTACCCATTCCCACACTAGACATCTAATTTGTTATCATTTGCTATCACTATTTCTCTGGACTGTGGTGCTTGCTCGTACACAGGAGTTAACATCTGAACATCCTTTCCCTTCCGGTTCAAAACATTGTCTTTGATATTTACTTACTCGCATAACTATTTGAGTCATGCCTGGACTCTTGTTTTAATTTGTTTTCAGCTTTATTGTTTTCAGTAACATACCAATTTGTTTCTTCTCTCTTTCTCTGTGTGTATGTGCGTGTTTAATTGTGGTAAAACATACAAAACACACATTTTACCATTTTTTAAAGTTTTTATTTTGAGACAGAGAGAGTGAGAGAGAGAGTGTGAGCGGGGAAGGGACAGAGAGTGAGGGAGAGAGAGAGAATCCCAAACAGGATCCACACTGTCAGGGCAGAGTCTGATGTGGGGCTCAATCCCACAAACTATGAGATCATGACCTGAATCAAAATCAAGAGTCTTATGCTTAACCGGCTGAGCCACCCACGTGCCCCAAATTTTGCCATTTTAATTATTTTTATTTAGGGGTGCCTGGGTGGCTCAGCCGGTTAAGCATCCAATTCCAGTTCAGGTCGTGGTCTCACGGTTCATGGGTTTGAGTCCCGCGATGGGCTCTGTGCTGACAGCTCAGCGCCTGGAACCTGCTTCGGATTCTGTGTCTCCCTCTCTCTGCTCCTCCCCCGCTCGCACTCTGTCTCTTTCTCAGAAATAATAAACTTTAAAAAATATTTTTATTTATTTAATTCTAGTAAGCTTTACACCCAATGTGGGTCTTGATCTCATGATCCTGAGGTCAAGAATCACATGTTCTACCAACCGAGCCAGCCACACGCTCCTAATTATTTTAAAGTGTACATTTAGTGACAATTCAATTGCAGTGTTGCACAGCCATTACTACTGTCCATCTCCAGAATATCATCCCCGATGGAAACTTTGTACCTATTAAACACTCAATCCTTGTCACTCTCTCCCAAGCCTCTGGCAACTTCTACATTTTTCCATCTATTAATTTGTCTATCCTAGGCACCTTGTTTGCGTGGAATCATACAATGTGTAGCCTTTGATGTCTGGCTTTTTTCCCTTAGCAAGATGTTTTCAAGGTTCATCCATGTTGTGATATGATCAGAATTTCATTCTTTTTAAGGGCTGAATAATATTCCCTTGCGTGTATGCTACATTTTGTATATCCATTCATCTGTTAATGGACATTTGGGCTATTTCCTCTTTTGGGTTATGGTGAATAGTGCTGCTACAAACATTGATGTAAAAGTATCTGAGTTCCTGCTCTCCATTCTTTCGGGGAGTGGAATTGTTACGTCATATGATAATACTATGTTTCAGTTTTTGAGGAACCTCCTTTTCACAACCGTCACAACATTCTACATTCCCACAAACAATGTAGGAGGGTTTCTCTATATCCTCACTAACACTTGTTATTTTCTCTTTCTTTCATTTTTTTTCTTTTTCTGAAAATAGTCATCCTAATAGGTGGAAGTGATAGCTCATTGAGTTTTTGATTTGTATTTCCCTAATGATTATGAGGTCGGGGATCTTTTCGTGTGCTCATTGGTCATTCGTATGTCTTCTTTAGAGAAATGTCTACTCAAGTTATTTGCTCATTGAAAAATTGGATTGGTTGTTTTGCTGTTGAGTTGTAGGAGTTCTTCATATATGCTGGATATTAATCTTCTATCAGATATATATGTCTTGCAAATAGTTTCTCCCATTCTATAGGTTGGCTTTTTGCCATCTTGATAGTTCCTTTTGCTGCACCAAAGTTTTTAATTTTGAAGAAGTCCAATTGATTTTGTCTTTTGTTGACTATGCTTTTGGTGTCACATCCCACAAATCATTGTCAAATCCAGTATCATAATGGGTTTCTCCTATGTTTTCTTCTAAGAGTCTTATAGTTTTAGCTCTTAAGTGTAGGTCTTTAATCTATTTTGAGTAACATTTCCTATGGAGTGTAAGGTAAGGGCCCAATTTCATTCTCTTGCATGTGGATATCCAGTTTTCCCAGCACCATTTGTTGAAAAGACTGTCCCTTTCCCCTTGAAAACAAAGGTTCTGTTTGCTATGGGTCTTGTCACAGTTCTTACCACCAAATTCACATTCTTCTCCTAACTCTTGTCACACACACAGCCACCGCATACAAACTATCGTGGGGATGTTCTGCAGAATAGCATTACCAGCATAGAGAGGCAAGCTTGTGATTGGCTGTTGGGCAGTAACATGTTCGTGAGAAATGTCCAATCTTTAAGGACCAAAAAGTAATTCTCAACAGGATTCAGGGTACCTTGTTGATCTTTGCTATCCGAAGGGGGTAGAGCCCCCCACTCCATCCTCTTAAGTCAGAGGAATGAAAAAAATTCCCTTCACCAGGAAAATGCAAATGAATTTGCTTCCACTGAAAAGATGCATTGCATATAAGACGATGGTTGTGGTGATATTTTTCCAATATGTTACTAATGTTAAGTGATTATTCTTTTAAAAATGTAAAATCGGACTCTCATACAAATATAAAACAAACGCTTGTGAAATGTTCTATGCAGCTCATTAACTAATGAGGAAAACAAGAGGATGTTACATGACCCATCCAGAGGAGACTCAACACTGTCCACGCTTATATTCAGATAAGCAGTGCTGAAGTGAATTCGCAGATAGATGCCACAGGATGATCTCACATTCCTCCCAACCCTATTTGTTTTCCATGGACAAGAATTACTTGTATTACTGTCCATTTTCTATAACTTTCAGAGTTGTAGAATACCACAAAGCAAGGAAGGCTGGAAGTAACACTGATGGGTGAGCTCATTTCAGTCTTTCCAATTTCCCTACAGAAGAAAAGTGTACTTGAACCTGTAGTACATGAGTTTGCATGGTGGCAGATTTCGCTTTTCCCGGAGCATGAAGCTTCCTATTTGACAGCCGCTACTTGTCATGGATGATTTTCTTCTCTTTCCTTGGAATAAATAAGAGGAAGAGAATGGGAGCTGAATGGGTACAACTGGGTTTCTTTCTTTTCTTATTTTATTTGTCAGTTTTCCAATAAAATATTGGATGTTCCAATAAATGCCCTAACATGCTATAGCAACCTTACTCCATTGTTTGCTTTAAAAAGTATACATATACATATTTTTTTCTTAAAACATCTCTTTAATGTTTATTTATTTTTGAGAGAGAGACAGAGCACCAGCTGGGGAGGAGCAAAAAGGGAGACCCAGAAGCCAAAGCAGGCTCCAGGATCTGAGCTGTCAGCACAGAGCCTGATGTGGGGCTTAAACCCATGAACCTGAGCCAAAGTCGGTCGCTTAACCACCTGAGCCACCCAGGCGCCCCTATCTATGCATTTTCAATTACAAAGTAAAAGCAAAGTTGATGACTCTCATACTCGTTCCTTTTACGTTTTCAGAAGAATATTTATCAAGCATCTCCTGTGTTTTAAGAACTATTACAGGCACTAGAGACCCACCAGTGAGCAAAATAAGGCCCCTGCCCTCCCTGAGCTTACATTCTTGTGGGGGCACACAGACAATAGGTGTAATATGACATCAGACAATAGTAAGTGCTCTGAAGGGTAAGAGAATGAAGTGGATAATGTGAGCAGAAAACGGAATGAAGTGAAGGAGGAGGCCACGTGAATACCTGAGAGAGGCTAGTAGCACAGGGACAAAAACATAGGGACATCAGTAGCCCAGCAAAATCATAGAGGCTCATATTCGTATACTAACAAACTACCTGCGCCCCCACCGTATATCAGGCACTCTGCTGCGTGCTTACAGTACAAACCCTTGGGGAGGCCAGAATATTACTATCACTAAGGATTCCTCAAGAGGAAGGTGTATTTCTGTCAGTTGATTTCTTGTTTCCTCTACCTGCCCCCCCCCATCATACATGGTTTTCCAAAATCCAACTTCATTGATTGGCCCTTCTTCTAAAAAGCATTTTCTCTCACTTAGCCTCCACTGTATGCTCTCAGAGAACTTGGTGCATATTTGCATTAAAGCCCGCATTATGCTTGATTATAATAATCTCTTTGTTGTCCGCCAGCCTTCCCCACTGGACAGCACACTCCCTAAAAGCAAGCTCATCACTGTATTCACCTCTGAACTTTTGAGACCCAGCACAAAACCTGGAATATTCTGGCTCTTGATAAGTACAGGCAGAGGGGACAAAAGTAGTGAGAGTTTGTGGTCGGGGGTGGGGGAGGGTCTCACTACTTTTTCATTTCTTCCCTCTAAATCTTCTGGAATAAGTTTATTTTGGCTTTACAAAGGAAAAGCAATCCACTGTATTTCGAAAACATGAATGCACAGACTATGGCTAGCTCTTACTTCCTTTAGACAGTTTTTCTGCATGATGGCGGAAAAGCAGCAATGGCCTCGAATGAAGCTAACCCAATGACAGAAAATGGTGACAGTAACTCACAGGAAACAATGATAACAATATTCTTATAATGGCTAGAAGATCATGTAATACATTTAATAAAGATTTTCATCCAAATGGCTGGGAAGGGTGTGGGGAGGGAAGTTGCTTGCGAGCTATCTGAAAAACACTGCATTCTGAGGGCTCTGAAAGGCAAAGCTCCACAACATTGATGTTACACTGCCCTCTGGTGGATATGGCACCACACAGCAAGGCTGGAAGTTCTAGGTCCACTCCAGTGTTTCTAGAGCTTCCCTTCAGAAGTCTTGTCTTTTTACAATTGAATGGTACTCTCTGCAAATACCCCAGGACATAAGTTGGAGAAGAAACCCTCAAGCAAATATACCAGGTTCTGAAATTCCAGATAGTCCTTTGCTTAATAATCCTATTCTTATTACTAATATGCATAAAACAGTTGATTAGGCCTTCTCACAATATTGTAGGCTGTGTAAATTCTGAAATGATGAGACACCTGAGGCTTGCAGGAAAGCAATGACTGGTCAAAGGCCACACAACACATGTGTTGGATGTTTTACATAGTCACAAGTAAATACTGTGCACCTGCTGTGAGTCAGTCATAAAGATGGGCCTAGAGAAATAGTTTACTCTGAAAAAAGCATGACAGTACAGAATGGAGATTGCTGGGGTGGAGGCGTGTATCTCAGTTGCCATGGCGATCAGAAATGTGTTTTGTCCAGATTGGGGCAGTTGGGAAAGTTTCCCAGCAGAAAGGAGAATTGCGCTGAGCCCTGAAGATACTATGTATATAACTGAGGACGTCAAAAGACAAGTCAGAAGACCAGAGAAGGATATCCTTCCCTCGCTGACACATGCACAAATAGGAGACTCCAGCTGGGAGATGGATGGATGTAGAATGCTCTGTACTACAGGCAGTGCTGGAGTCTTCACTGTATTGGACAAGTTTTCTGGAAAGTTGAGTAACTGCTTTGGGCAATATAAATATATTTTAAAACCAGTAGCCAGTACTTCGAAAATGTGTTACAGATATCCTTATTACCAACATCAGATCTTTATAATATTCCCTCAGATTGTTCCTCCTCTTGGTCCTTCATCTTAGGAAATAGCAAACCAAACCTGACCCCCCTCCCAATGGAGTCCCTAATTATTCCTGTTTCCTATTTTAATAACACTTGGATTAAATGACAGATATTCTTTCAGGGCTTCGTTGCTTTTTCATTTGCCTCCCTCACCAAACTGAGATGTATGACATCAGGGAATAGGCCTGAGCTCTTGGGAAAACACTGCATACTCAGACTCGGAGCGGCAGAGCTCCACAGCACTGCTGGTTAAGCTGCCCTCTGGTGGACACGGCACCACACAACAAGCTGGAAGTTCTCGTTAGGAGAGGAGGATGGGGAGGTGGGTGCAGGGCATGAAGGGATTTGGAAGTCATAATGACTTCCTCTTTGGGAGGAAACTGAGGGGTGTTCAGAGATTTAAAGAAAAAGAATGACAAGGGTTTCATATCCCAGATGAGCACTGTCTCCCCTGGCAACAAAAAAAAACAAGAAAGAAAGACAAGATCAGGTTTGCACTTGAGAAAGGTCTTTGTCACTGCGGAGTCGAGAATGAGCTGCAGCTGCAGTTTAGGGAGATGATTTGATTGAGGTAGGGGCAGTGATCTCAGCAAGACATGCCAGTGCCCTGGGCTCAGGTGGCATCGGAGGGTAAATGAGAAGTGACAGTAGAAATGAGGACAAAGAATCAACAAACCGCGCTGACAGGCACTGGGAGAAGCTCTGACTCCTTCCTGGGCAATTGGGTGAATGGTGGCATCATGTGCTGATAGGGGTTTGAGGTGGGGGGTGGGGAGCTGATTTGGGGGAACAGGCTCAGTATATGTTTTTGAACCATTACCTTTGGGGTGCCTATGTCACACGCAAGCAGAAAAGTCCTCTAGAAAGCTGGGGGGGGGGGGTGGAGCCTGGAGCTCAGGAAAGAGGAGGCGGGGAGTGGGGCGGGGGAGGGACGGGGCTGCAAGAGCCACTGGAACCACGGAGACGAGACCACTCAGGAGGGGCTGGGATGTGAGACGGGAAGAGGGCCTAGGGCAGAGGCCTGGAGAATAGCAACTTCTAAGATTTATGTCGGTAAATGAGCCATCAAGGATCCAGAGAAGGAGCTGCCAGAGACAAAGAAACTTGGACGATGGGCAAGCTGATGGGAGAGAGGAAGTGGTAGGTAGGTCGAGTGCCAAAGGTCCTGAGATGTCTCCTGAGATGGAGCTGACAACTGGCTCTTGATGTAGTTCCAGAGAGTTGAGTGGTAACCTTAGTGAGCACTGTTTAGTAAGAAGCCCCACCGCGGTTTTAAATTAATACTTTTTAGAAAGCGTATGAGAGTCAAGGGATTGAAAACACTGAGGAGAGATGTTACAGAGTAACTTGCTGAGATACAGCTAATTAATCTTAGTGCTTCCTTTTCCCACCCGCACTGGAAGGCAAGCCTCCTTCCTGTGTCTAAAGCTGGGAGATGGCCTCCCCTCCTTCCAACCCCAGGGAAATCCAGAGCTTATGATTTTAGGACCCTGAGGAGATCATGCTTCTTTCTCCCCGGGGAGACAAGGGTAGAGACAACTTTGGAGGAGAGGTTGAAGCCTCTGGATCTAGAGAGATTAGCACATTTAGCTGCTACTGAAGAAGGGGGGCCGGCGTTTGGAGGAATGCACGGTGCATGGGCAGAATCCCTTGCCCACTCTTAGGCATATAGGAAGCTAGATGGGGAAATCACTGCAAGACGCCAGCTATGGGGGCACCTGCGTGGTTCAGTCCATTAAGTGTCAGTCCTTCCGACTTCATCTCAGATCATGATCTTGTGGTTCATGAGTTCAAGCCCTGAGTCGGCTCTGTGCTGACAGCTCAGAGCCTAGAGCCTACTTCAGATTCTGAGTCTCCCTCTCTCTCAGCCCCACCCCAGCGTGTTCTCTCTCTCTCTCTCTCTAAAAAATAAATAAATATTAAACAAAAACAACCCCCCCCCAAAAAAAGGTGCCAACTATTGAAAGGAGTGGCTGCAGGGATCGGCTCCAGACTATCCAGAATTAGTTTTACTAGAAAACTGAATTTTGCTGAGATGCTTGAGAAATATGTTTTCTAATCTGAAAGGCAATAGTCATAAAATGTAATGACTTAGGCTCCCATTTTCTGTCCTAGGTATTTGGGTATTTGTTTATAGAAACATATCAATGCATTTCAGTCAATTTTACTTATTATTTTTTTAACATTTATTTTTGAGAGAGAGAGAGACTGGCAGAGAGTAAGGGAGACAGAATTCAAATCAGGCTCTAGGCTCTGAGCTGTCAGCACTGAGCCCAGTGTTCGGCTTGAACTCACCAATGGTGAGATCATGACCTGAACCGAAGTCAAATGCTTAACTGACTGAGCCACCCAGGCGCCCCTCAATCAGTGTTAACTAGAGAATCAAGGAAGGAAAGTAACAATTTGCTAGAGAAGGATCATTTCTAATTTTATAATAATGTCAATTGGTTTGCTATCACAAAAGTAATACATACTTGAAGGAAGTAGCATTTGATTTTACCCTACTTATAAGCAAATAAGTTAGCCTATTGCTGTTTCTTGGGTACTAGTAGAAAACACAAGACCACTGGCCAGGTGGCAAGGACTTTATTGCTCATGACAGGAAGCAGCATGAGCATGTTTGCAAAAATCTCTTTACCCCCAGATCCCACATGGGTGACACCATGGGACAAACGGGTGGCGCACATGCAATGTGTTTGCTTTGCATCTGGGGAACAGTGAACTTGGTAAGGGCTCTGCTTTTATAGCAAGCAGTAAACAAGCCTGTTCTTTTTCCTGGTGAGACACGACCTTATCCCTCAAGGCTGCTGACTGCAAACTCAACCTTGATTAAGGATCTGGGCAAAGAGCAGAGTTCTGCATTCCTGGCAGACCCAGTAAGACATGTAGGAGCTCCAGAGACCTGTGGAGGATTATCTCTCTCAATAGTACTTGTTATGGGAAAGGCGAAAAAATAAATAACAAATAAAATCTACCCCCACTTATGTTTCCCACCAACTTCATTGTGAATTTACTTCTACATAATGGATCCAAAGTTGAGCAAGGTTCATGGGCAACCATTGGAGTCACACATCAAGTTTTGGCGATAATATTTTTGAAACTGTGATATAAATACTCTTGTTAGGGATAACTAAAACTCCTCTTCATTCTTGTCCTTACTTCTTGGGACTGGGATTACTCAGGAAGGGCCACTGAGGGGTCTCCACTTTCCCAAATCTCAAGGATGGTACTTCAGGTGCCCCAAAGATGGTGCTAATGTCCTCTGTCTCAGAACATGCTGGAAGTTTCCCCACAGAGCCTACAACTGTTCACTTCTAAGCCCTTGTCTTTCACCAGCAGGCTGCCAAACCTCAGCAAGTACCCCCAAAATGGCTTAGAATAAGGACTGATCTCCACAGCAGAACACCCACATTCACTTCTGGGCTCAGAAGATCCCTGCTCCTTGAGCCGTGTCACATTTCAGAACTCTTTCTGTTGCTCCACTTACATTCATTATTTACCCTTCATTCAGTTTATTAAATATATATTGAGATGCTACCAGGCTGGGAACTCTGCTAGGCACTGAGAGCTCACACTTCTGCCCTCAGGAAACCAAACCTGAGGAAATCTCAGGCAAGTATTTTTAAGCCACATATTCACTACTATGGAAGTCAACTATGCCATGTGACCTTTTCATCACAGATAAATAAGGTGCTGTATTGCCATTTAAAATTAAAGGTGCAACAAGCCTGGCAGTGTGCAAGTAGCCCAGACAGGGGCCATGCCACTCCACAGTGAGTCCTGTGCCTGGGAGAGGGGAAGATAAGGTACACACCATTCTGACTGTGGCCCCAGTGGTGGGCTGGGGGCAGACATCAGGCCTGACTGTAGCCCCGCCCACCAACACAAGTTACTCCAGACAGCACAGAGGAGGTGCCCTGCAGTTCAGCGCCACCCCAGGGACTACCCAAAATGACGAAATGGAAGAATTCTCCTCAAAAGAAACTCCAGGAAGTAGCAACAGCTAACGAATTGATCAAAAACGATTTAAGCAATATAATGGAACAAGAATTTCGAATAATAGTTATAAAATTAATCGCTGGGTTTGAAAAAGGCAGAGAGGACAGCAGAGAATCTATTACTACAGAGATTAAGGGACTAAGAAATAGTCATGAGGAGTAAAAAAAATGCTATAAATGAGGTGCAAAATAAAATGGAGGCGGCCATAGCATGGATTGAAGAGGCAGAGGAGAGAATAGGTGAATTAGAAGATAAAATTATGGAAAAAGAGGAAGCTGAGAAAAAGAGAGAGAAAAAAATCCAGGAGTATGAGGGGGAGAATTAGAGAACTAAGTGATGCAGTCAAATGGAACAATATCTGTATCATAGGAATTCCAGAAGAAGAAGACAGAGAGAAAGGGGCTGAAGGTGTACTTGAACAAATCATAGCTGAGAACTTCCCTGATCTGGGGAAGGAAACAAGCATTGAAATCCAAGAGGCACAGAGAACCCCCTTCAGACACAACTTGAATAGATCTTCTGCATGACATATCATAGTGAAACTGGCAAAATACAGGGATAACAAGAAAATTCTGAAAGCAGCTAGGGATAAACAGGCTCTAACTTACAAATGGAGACCCATAAGACTAGTGGCAGACCTATCTACTGAAACTTGGCAAGCCAGAAAGGAATGGCAGGAAATTTCCAATGTGATGAACAGAAAAAATATACAGCCGAGAATCCTTTATCCAGTAAGTCTGTCATTCAGAATAGGAGAGATAAAGGTCTTCCTGAACAAACAAAAACTGAAGGAATTCATCACCACTAAACCAGCCCTACAAGAGATCCTAAAGGGGATTCAGTGAGTGAAATGTTGCAAGGACCACAAAGTACCAGAGACATCACTACAAGCATGAAACCTACAAACATCACAATGACTCTAAACCCATATCTTTCTATAATAACACTGAATGTAAATGGACTAAATGCGCCAACCAAAAGACATAGGGTATCAGAATGGATAAAAAAACAAGACCCATCTATTTGCTGTCTACAAGAGACTCATTTTAGACCTGAGGACACCTTCAGATTGAAAGCGAGGGGATGGAGAACTATCTATCATGCTACTGGAGGTCAAAAGAAAGCTGGAGTAGCCATACTTATATCAGACGAACTAGACTTTAAATTAAAGGTTGTAACAAGAGATGAAGAAGGGCATTATATAATAATTACAGGGTCTATCCATCAGGAAGAGCTAACAATTATAAATGTCTATGTGCCGAAATATATAAAACAATTAATCACAAACATAAGCAACCTTATTGATAAGAATGTGGTAATTGCAGGGGACTTTAATATCCCACTTACAACAATGAATAGATCATCCAGACACAGAATCAATAAAGAAACAAGGGCCCTGAATGATACATTGGATCAGATGGACTTGACATATATTTAGAACTCTGCATCCCAAAGCAACAGAGTGCTTTCTTCTTGAGTGCACATGGAACCTTCTCCAAGATAGATCACATACTGGGTCACAAAACAGCCCTTCATAAGTATAAAAGAATTGAGATCATACCATGCACACTTTCAGACCACAATGCTATGAAACTTGAAATCAACCACAGGGAAAAGTCTGGAAAACCTCTAAAAGCATGGAGATTAAAGAACACTCTACTAAAGAATGAATGGTCAACAAGGCAATTACAGAAGAAACTTAAAATATATGGAAATTGGGGCACGTGGGTGGCTCAGTCAGTTAAGCGGCCGACTTCGGCTCAGGTCATGATTTCGCGGTCCATGAGTTCGAGCCCCACATCAGGCTCTGAGCAGGCTCTGTGCTGACAGCTCAGAGCCTGGAGCCTGTTTCAGATTCTGTGTGTCTCTCTCTCTGGCCCTCCTCTGTTCATGTTCTGTCTCTCCCTGTCTCAAAAATAAATAAAACGTTAAAAAAATATATATATATATGGAAACAAATGAAGATGAAAATACAACAATCCAAATGCTTTGGGATGCAGTGAAAGCAGTCCTGAGAGGAAAATACATTGCAATCCAGGCCTATCTCAAGAAACAAGAAAAATCCCAAACACAAAATCTAACAGCACACCTAAAAGAAATAGAAGCAGAACAGTAAAGACACCCCAAATCCAGCAGAAGAAGAGAAATAATAAATATCAGAGCAGAAATAGACAATATAGAATCTAAAAAAACTGTAGAGCAGATCAATGAAACCAAGAGTTCGTTTTTTGAAAAAATAAAGGAAATTGATAAACCTGTAGCCAGGCTTCTCAAAAATAAAAGGGAGATGACCCAAATGGATAAAATCATGAATGAAAATGGAATTATTACAACCAATCCCTCATAAATACAAGCAATTGTCAGGGAATACTATGAAAAATTATATGCCAACAAACTGGACAACCTGGAAGAAATGGACAAATTCCTAAGCACCCACACACTTCCAAAACTCAAACAGGAAGAAATAGAAAACTTGAGCAGACCCATAACCAGCGAAGAAATTGAATCAGTTGTCAAAAATCTCCCAACAAATAAGAGTCCAGGACCAGATGGATTCCCTGGGGAATTCTACCAGACATTTAAAGCATAGATAACACCTATCCTTCTCAAGCTGTTCCAAAAAACAGAAAGGGAAGGAAAACTTCCAGACTCATTCTATGAAGCCAGCATTACTTTGATTCCTAAACCAGACTGAGACCCAACAAAAAAAAGAGAACTACAGGTCAATATCCCTGATGAATATGGATGAAAAAATTCTCAGTAAGATACTAGCAAATTGAATTCAACAGCATATAAAAAGAATTATTCACCATGATCAAGTGGGATTCATTCCTGGGATGCAGGGCTGGTTCAAGATTCGCAAATCAATCAATGTGATACATCACATTAATAAAAGAAAAGAAAAGAACCATATGATCCTGTCAATTGATGCAGAAAAAGCATTTGACAAAATTCAGCATTCTTTCTTAATAAAAACCCTTGAGAAAGTCGGGATAGAAGATACATACTTAAACATAATAAAAACCATTTATGTAAAGCCCACAGCTAATATCATCCTCAATGGGGAAAAACTACAGCTTTCCCCCTGAGATCAAGAACACGACAGGGATGTCCACTCTCACCGCTATTGTTTAACACAGCGTTGGAAGTTCTAGCATCAGCAATAAGACAACAAAAGGAAATCAAAGGATTAAGAATTGGCAAAGATGAAGTCAATCTTTCACTTTTTGCAGATGACATGATATTATACATGGAAAACCCAACAGACTCCACCAAAAGTCTGCTAGAACTGATACATCAATTCAGCAAAGTTGCAGGATACAAAATTAATGTTCAGAAATCAGTTGTACTCTTATACACTAATAATGAAGCAACAGAAAGACAAATAAAGAAACTGATCCCATTCACAATTGCACCAGGAATCATAAAATACCTAGGAATAAACCTAACCAAAGATGTAAAAGATCTGTATGCTGAAAACTATAGAAAGCATATGAAGGAAATTGAAGAAGATATAAAGAAATGGAAAAATATTGCATGCTCATGGATTGGAAGAATAAATATTGTTAAAATGTCAATACTACCCAAAGCTATCTACATATTCAATGCAATCCCAATCAAAATTGCACCAGCATTCTTCTCGAAGCTAGAACAAGCAATCCTAAAATTTGTATGGAGCCACAAAAGACCCCAAATAGCCAAAGTAATATTGAAAAGAAGACGAGAGTGGGAGGCATCACAATCCCAGACTTTAGCCTCTATTACAAAGCTGTAATCATCAAGACAGCATGGTTTATTGGCACAAAAACAGACACATAGACCAATGAAATAGAATAGAGACTCCAGAATTGGCCCCACAAATGTATGGCCAACTAATCTTTGACAAGCAGGAAAGGATATCCAATGGAAAAAAGACAGTCTCTTTAACAAATGGTGCTGGGAGAACTGGACAGCAACATACAGAAGAATGAAACTAAACCACTTTCTTACACCATTCACAAAAACAAACTCAAAATGGACAAAGGACCTGAATGTGAGACAGGAAACCATCAAAACCCTACAGCAGAAAGCAGGAAAAAACCTCTCTGACCTCAGCCACAGCAATTTCTTACTTGACACATCCCCAAAGGCAAGGGAATTAAAAGCAAACATGAACTATTGGGGCCTCATGAAGATAAAAAGCTTCTGTACTGCAAAGGAAACAATCAACAAAACTAAAAGGCAACCAACGGAATGGGAAAAGATATTTGCAAATGACATATCAGACAAAGGGCTCGTATCCAAAATCTATAAAGAACTCACCTGAAACACAAGTAATCCAGTGAAGAAATGGGAAGAAGACATGAATAGACACTTCTCTAAAGAAGACATCCATGGGGCGCCTGGGTGGCTCAGTCAGCTAAGCATCCGACTTCAGCTCAGGTCACGATCTCGCAGTTCATGGGTTTGAGCCCCGCATCAGGCTCTGTGCTGACAGCTCAGAGCCTGGAGCCTGTTTCAGATTCTGAGTCTCCCTCTCTCTCTGACCCATGCTCTATCTCTCTCTGTCTCAAAAATAAATAAACGTTAAAAAAAATTAAAAAAAAAAAAAGAAGACATCCAGATTGCCAACAGGCACATGAAAAGATGCTCAACATCGCTCCTCATCAGGGAAATACAAATCAAAACCACACTCAGATACCACCTCACACCAGTCAGAGTGGCTAAAATGAACAAATCAGGAGACTATAGATGCTGGCGAGGATATGGAGAAACGGGAACCCTCCTGCACTGTTGGTGGGAATGCAAACTGGTGCAGCCACTCTGGAAAACAGTGTGGAGGTTCCTCAAGAAATTAAAAATAGATCTACCCTATGACCCAGCAATAGCACTGCTAGGAATTTACCCAAGGGATACAGGAGTGCTGATGCATAGGGGCACTTGTGCCCCAATGTTTATAGCAGCACTTTCAACAATAGCCAATTATGGAAAGAGCCTAAATGTCCATCAACTGATGAATGGATAAAGAAATTGTAGTTTATATACACAATGGAATACTACTTGGCAATGAGAAAGAATGAAATATGGCCTTTTGTAGCAACATGGATGGAACTGGAGAGTGTGATGCTAAGTGAAATAAGTCACACAGAGAAAGACAGATACCATATGTTTTCACTCTTATGTGGATCCTGAGAAACTTGACAGAAGACCATGGGGGAGGGGAAGGAAAAAAAAAAAGTTAGAGAGGGAGAGAGCCAAAGCATAAGAGACTCTTAAAAACTGAGAAAAAAACTGAGGGTTGATGGGGGGGGGGGGTGAAAGGGTGGGGAGGGTGGGTGATGGGCATTGAGTAGGGCACCTGTTGGGATGAGCACTGGGTGTTGTATGGAAACCAATTTAACAATAAATTGCATAATAAAAAAATAAATAAAATTAAAGGTGCAGGAAAAATGGTTGCTTGATCTGTGTAGAATCCTTAAGAAGAAGCTACTGTATTTATATGCCTTGATATTATCAGCAAAGATGCATTTGTGATGTTAAAAATACCCCAGAAAATGAATTGAGCAGAAAGTATACAAGAAAACATCAACATCTCTGTCGACAATGTTTACGAAGGAAGAAAGTCATCCAGAATGAACAACTAAGTAAATGAACCAAGACAAGATCTGCAAAGACCTTGACTTAGGTTGTGCTATCTCCCTCTCACTTTCCCAAAGTAAGAAGAGACTGGCCACTCAGTGGCAACACAGGCCAGCCCAGCTGTGCATTCTCAGTGCAACAGCTCATTGTCCTGGTACCCAGGGAGGTGCGGGCCCACAAACACCTCTCCGGTAGCACCCATCAGAAATAATCCCTCATGGGGTGGTCATGTCACTGTCCCCCACCTTTGCAACATGCTTTCCTAGCAAACACTAACACTTTGAAACAAGTTGGGGTTTTTTGTGTTTTTTAAAACTTTAAAAAAGTTTTATTTATTTATTTTTGAGAGAGCAAGGGCACAATCAGGAGAGGGGCACAGAGAGAGGGAGAGAGAGAATCCCAAGCAGGCTCTGCAGTGTCCATGCAGAGCCTGATGTGGGGCTTGAACCCACAAAACATGAGGTCATGACCTGAACTGAAATCAAGAATCGGATGCTTAACCTACTGAGCACCCAAGCTCCCCTGTTTTTTTTTTTTTTTTCAAGAAAAAACTTCTTGGATTCTATTGATTAGTTTTGTCTTTCCTTTTCTTTTCTTTTTTTTTTCTGAGAGAGAGATGAGGGAGAGAGTGAGAGGGAGAGAGAGAAGCAGGGCTCATGCAAGGCATGGCTAGAGCTCACCTAAAGTGGGGCTAGTGCTCACCCCATGTGGGACTCGAACTCACGAACTATGAGATCATGACCTGAGCTGAAGTCAGATGCTTAACCAACTAAGCCATCCAGGCACCCCTCTTAAAGAAATTTTAATCTCTTAGCTCCACATTAGCAAAATACCGCTTTGTAGTCATTTACAAGTCACTAGATTTAGCCTCTAGCACTAATATTCCTTTGATCAATTTATCAAAGAAGATGTGAGGGGTTGCTGATTGTGGAATGGTATTTTGTAGTGAGTACATCTTCAAAGTGGCAGAAATCTAACTAAATAGTAATCAATTAATCCTATTCCCAGGCCTTCCCTCTGAGGGGCGTTGGCATCAGCCAACCAAGGGGGTGTCTTCAGGTCAAGACCACGCTTGCAGAAACTGTGTGCTAGGTATTATTGATCCTGGTATATGCAAACAACACTGAGCTTAATAACATGTTCAAAGCTACTTTCACTCAGCTAAATGACTGATTCAAGCCAGGTCTATCAAATCCCTAAATCTGTGCTTTTCAGAGCAGGGAAGAGAGAAAATTTGGTGAACATGGAGTCTGAGGGTAGAACACCAATCCTTACCCCTTCCCAACTGCAACCAGTGACCTGGTCCACTGCATGTCTTAAGCATCTGGCTGAGATTATATTCAAAGAAATGCATTTTTTGGTTAAAAAGAAAGAAAATAAAAGAAAAACCCTACTCAGATAATTTGAGGCTGTGTTAAATAAGCATGGATGGTTATTATCAAAATTCTCAGCCTATAATAGTGATTCTCAAGTCTTGTATTCTTAAGAAGCAGCTTGGATATTTGGTTAACCTGGAGATTTATTTCTAAGCCCCACCCTCAGAGATCTGATTGAATGGTCTGGGGAGTTTAACAGGTATCCCAGGAGAATTTGCTGCAGGTGCGGAGAGAGCTGCATTTTAAAAAACTAAGCAAAGATATTTTGAAATAAATACAAGCTGTGAGTGCAAGAAGTGGTCCAATGTTCTCCATTCAGTGCAAGTGCCATCCCTTTGGAGAGCCCTCCTTAAATGGCCCAGCAAAGCAGTGTTTTACATCCCCAATATCCAGCCTGATTTGAGGTCTGAGAGAGAAGAGTTACTGCAATGGGAGAAAGAAGATGAGTCTTGGGATCCAGTATAAACTCCCTTATGTAAGACAGAGGCTAACGAACAAGGGACACGTAGAGAGAAAAGTTAGGGTGTTCCAAAACCAGCAGAAAGGAGACCCTCAATAAGAAGAACAAGTGAAAGAATCAAAAGAAATGAGCAAAGAAATTATCCTCCTGAAGAATATTGAGTAGTATTGTTGCAGAACTCAGAGGCAGGCATAATTCTAATCTACAAATCATGGCCTGACAGTCAGCTCCAGTCCAGTCCTTTTCCACTGGGAGCCATGTTCTGAGAATCCTTCCTCCTTGGACTCAACATTGCTGACACATCCCAGAAAGGATTAAGGATAAGAATGTGAGGTCCATGAAGCAGCAGTGATGGGATTAGTGGTAGTCCCAGGTTTTTTGTTTTTTCTTTTTGCAGGAGGAGTTATATGCAGCAATCTGTAGGTAGGGGGAGTTTGAAGCTGTGTTTGCTAAGGACGTTATGAGACATTGACAAAAATTATAATCTGCATCAAATTTATTTCCCAGATAGAGATAAGTGAGAAGGGTTTGTGGTTTAAATGCCTCTCCCCAGCCACCGTGTTCTAACACATGGGATAGAACTTGATGATTGGTTGGTTTTATTATCTTTCTCTGCCTTGCTGTTTCTCCCAGGAGAGAGAGAAGCTATGAAAGTTCCAGGGTTGTTAAGTTTGCACTTGCCAAGGTTTGGTCCAGCTCATATCAGGGAGAGTGTGCTGTTTCTGGTGCAACCAGGGCTATCAGACACAGACTATCTGTGCAGGCGGATCATCAAGGCCACAGACAGGCTT
Source organism: Lynx rufus (assembly GCF_022079265.1). Classification (NCBI taxonomy): domain Eukaryota; kingdom Metazoa; phylum Chordata; class Mammalia; order Carnivora; family Felidae; genus Lynx; species Lynx rufus. The sequence goes on along the minus strand of NW_025814896.1, from coordinate 91,984,000 downwards.
CAGTGGGGAAGCATGGCCGACCTAGAATGACCAGTGGTCTGTGTGTGTGTTAGTAGATTGTTTCCCACAGATGCTACCAGTCCATGTAGGCCATGAGTGGTTCCCAAACATGGCTGTTCCCTCTTAGTCCCTTGTGTGGAATTCTTCTTATATGTTTCTTATATGTTCAGAGACTGCTGGCTTGCTGGTCATCTCCACACATTCTCCCAGGGGGATCTCAAATTTGCCATGTTCCAAATTAAATTAATCATTTCCTACCTATCCAGATACGCTCCTGCATTTCTATCTTGATGGATGAAATACTCAGCCATTCAGCTGCCCAAACCACAATGTTAGGATCCTCACTCACTCCTCCCTCTGGTCTACCCTGGATCTACCAACCAAGACCTGTCTTATTAGTTTTACTTCATAAATGTTCCTCACACCCATCCCCTCCTCTGGATCCTTTAGCCACTGCTCTGGCTTAGGTCTACATCATTTCTTCAGTAGATCTGCAATCACTTCCTTACTGATCTCTCTTCCAAAGTTTTTCAAAGGAGAAAGGGCTATTGGCATTTTGAGAAGGACAGGTGTGCATTTGTGTACAATTTCCCAGTACTCTATGACTTTTAGCATCCATAGATGCATGCATGACATGTGGGCCCCTCTGATCGTAAGAACAATCTCTCCTCCCACAGATGGTGCTGGAAAGGTGTTTTAGTGCTGATCAAAGACCCAGGGATATCGAGGGAGCAAAGTGGAACCATAGGAACTATCAGGGGGGAACTGAGACAAATCTGGAAGCAAGACCTGTCTCCTGAGGGGACTTTTATACCCTCCTGGTGTAGGAATATGCTCCTCCAAGGGCCTTAGATACAGCAGGCATCACATTTCTGCTCTACCACGCCCTGTCCTCCTTCAGCTGTGTCTTTGATCTCTTTCTTTTCCTCTTCTCATTCTACATATTACCCCAAGAGACTGATTTTACTTGCAAGCCCCCCGCCTCCAAGCTAGAAGCTGAATTCCCTTCAGTTTGGGTGGAAGGAAACCCCCCCTAGTCTGGCAAAAAAACACCCCCCGATATTAATTGGCCTAAAGCCTGGATCCCAACCTGTCAAAATATGCCAACATATGGTCCCATGGGAGGCACACCTAGGGATCCAGACACACTTGGACAGGCTACTCAAATGGGGACTTCTAAAATGATGCCAGTCCCCATGGAATACTCCTCTGCTGCCCATGAAAAAGCCTGGGACAAATGGTCACCACGCTGTACAGGACCTAAGAACCATTAATGAAGCAGTCATCACATTGCATTCAGCATTGTCTAACCCGTACACTCTACTAGAACTCATACCCTTGGAAGCAAGATGGTTCACATTTCTAGATTTAAAAGACGCCTTCTTCTGTCTCCAGCTAGCACCTAATAGCCAACTCCTATTTGCTTTTGAATGGGAAAACCCTACCACAGGGCAAAGGAACAGTTCACTGGGACTAGACTGCCACAAGGATTCAAAAATTCACCAACCTTATTCAGTAGGGCGCTGGCATCTGATTTAGCCAGGTTTCTGGGACGGGACCTAGGATGTGTCCTCCTTCAGTATGTGGACGATCTTCTGCTAGCCAGTCCCACACAGACCCAGTGCTGGGAGTGAACCAGAGCCATATTCAGGCTACTAGCAAGGCAAGATACTGGGTATCAAAGAAAAAGGCACAGGTTTGCCAGCAGGAAGTTAAATATTTGGGCTTTAAAATTTACCCAAGGCAAACGGTTGCTGGGAATTGAAAGGAAACAGGCAGTCTGTATCATTCCAGCTCCCACTATCTGCCAGCAGGTCTGAGAGTTCCTGGGAGCAGCAGGATTCTGTTGAATATGGATCCCAGGGTTCTTGGAGTTGGCCAGACCTCTATATGAGGCACTAAGGGGGAGGAGAGAGCACTCCTTTTATGGGGCCCTAATCAAGAAAAGGCTTTCGAAACTATAAAAACAAAACTCTCAGAGACACCAGCCTTGGGACTCCCAGATGTATCACGAGATTTCAACCTGTTTGTACATGAGAAGAATGGGGTGACTCTGGGGGTTCTCACCCAGGAATTTGGAGCTTGGTGAAGACTAGTGGCATACCTTTCAAAGCAGACTGACTCAGTTGTAGCGGGATGGTCATCCTATCTGAGGGTCACTGGCAGCCACCACACTTTTAATCAAGGAAGCAGACAAACTCACGTTGGGGCAAAACCTAAACGTTAAGGTTCCCCATTTCTGTTATTACCTTGATGGATGCCAGAGGGCGACACTGGCTAATGCATGCACCGGTGATACATTATCAGGGACAGCTATGTGAGAACCGACGACTAAGATTGGAAGCTGTAAAAACTCTAAACTCTGCCACTTTCTAGTCTGCAGTGGCGGGGGCCCCCAGAACACGATTGTCTACCAGTACTTGATGAAGTGTATTCTAGCCGATCCAACCTATCAGACAGGCCCTTACAAAATCCTGACCTCGTCCAGTACACCCACAGCAGCAGCTTCATGAACAAAGGCAAAAGATATGCTGGTTATGCAGAAGTCTCTGATTTTGAGGTCATGAAAGCAGCCCTTCTACAAGGATGGTCATCCCAAAGAGCAGAACTGTGGGCCCTAATAAGAGCACTAGGACTCAGTAAAGACAAACGGGCCAACACGTACACTGACTCGCACTATGCCTTGGCCACTGTACATGTACATGGGGCTCTATACAAGGAGAGAGGACTTTTGACTGCAAGAGGAAGAGAGATCAAAAATTGGGAAGAAATCCTAAATGCCCTATTAAGGGCAGTCTGGGAACCGAGGAAGGTAGCTGCCATCCACTGCAAGGGACACCAAGGAGGAAAGGACTCAGTGTCAGAAGGTAACCGATGAGCCGACACTACAGCTAAACAAGCAGTGGGAAAAGAAACAACAACCTCAACAATCATGCTGTCCTCAGAACTGCCAACTTCCCCAAGGTACACAATCCATGAAACAAAATGGGCACAATAGGAAAAAGGAGGCCAGACAAAAGACAGATGGTGAGTACTTCCAGACCAGAGAGTCTATACATACCAGAGCAGCTAGCCCATCAGGTGGTTCTCCAACAGCAGGAGCTCACCCACTTAGGAAAAACTGCCCTTGAAACCTTATTGAGCTGTTACTATGTAATTGCTCAACTCCTGTCCCTCTGTGCCTCAGTCTTTCAATGCTGCCTCCTCTGTGCTCAAAATAATGCCAAACAAGTCCCCACTGGGCCCATGGAAATCCAATGCTGTGGTCAGGCACACTGCAAAGATTTAGAGGTAGGCTTTACCGAAATAAGACCCAGTAAAGGATACAAATATCTTTTGGTATTCATCTGCATGTTTTGGGGCTGGGTTGAAGCCTATCCCACATATATAGAAAAGGCAAGAGAAATAACCAAGCCCTTGCCAAGGGATATCATTCCCAGACATGGTATACCGTTAACCATAGGCTCAGACAACGGCCCAGATTTCGTGGCCACGTTGGTGCAGCAAGTAGCCAAAGCCCTAGGTATCCAATGGAACTTACATGCAGCTACCAGCCCCAGAGTTCAGGGAAAGTGGAATGTATGAACCGGACCCTTAAATCAGCCATGACAAAACTATGTCAGGAAGCTAACTTGCCCTGGCCAGATATACTAACTCTTCTCTGAATATGCTCTACACGCTGGGCAAAAATGGGATTCTCCCCATTCGAGATCCTATACGGAAGACCCTTCCACTAGCCAAATTCAAGGGGGACCTGACAGAGCTATGGAATTTAGAAATACAAAAACAACTACAAGGACTAGAGAAAACTGTATTTGAGACACATAGATGAGTGACAGAATACCTATTTCCCTAGTAATAACTGTACACCTCCACAAACCTGGGGATCAGGTTTGGATAAAAGATTGGAAGAAGGAACCCACTTATACCTACCTTGAAGGGTCCTTATTTAATTGTGCTAACCACGCCCACAGTTCTCAAGGTTGCAGGACTAACCACCTGGATCCACCATTCCCGAGTAAAGGCAGACCACCTGTCACCTGACAACCACTCGAAATGGAAAGTAACTGCTAACCAGGATAATCCTCTCCAGACCCCCCTTAAGAAGACAGCAGACGATAAGTGGCCTGCAGCCAACACCTGAGAACTCTCTGTAACCAGAAGCTTGAGGAAAATCAAGCAACTTAAATGAACTACAACAAATCGTTCTTTCTCAGATTTCCTTGTCATGCCCTACCTACTTCTCTTTCCATACTTGTTGCTATACTCTTTGCTGTAGGGCTGGACCTGCTAACTGCCGAAAGGGGAGGACTATGTCTTTTCCTACATGAAGAATGTTGCTTCTATGTCAACCAATTGGGGATAGTCTGAAAATGGTCCAGCAGTTAAGGGAGTGAATCAACAAAGACAGGAATTAGCAGATTCATGGAACTCTTGGAGCAACTTATGGAATTGGGCATCTTGGCTCCTCCCTTTAGCTGTCCTCCCCTAATGCTTTTCAGAGCCCTCCTGTGTGGTCCTTATATTCTTAATATGCTAACCAGGCTTGTTTCCTCTCATCTAGAAGTTATAAAACTCCAGATGATGCTCCAGTTGGACCATCCTAGCTGTTGCTACTCTCCTTTCGATGATGAAGAACCTTAGCTGCCTCACCCCTCCCTTCAGCGTCCCTGTCCAGCAGGAAGAATCCAGAATGGTCTTTGCCCCTCCTCCCATGGCAGCAAAGGGTTCCCTGGCCCCCACAAACTGATTTTCAACGTTTATTTATTTTTGGGACAGAGAGAGACAGAGCATGAACAGGGGAGGGGCAGAGAGAGAGGGAGACACAGAATCAGAAACAGGCTCCAGGCTCTGAGCCATCAGCCCAGAGCCTGACGCGGGGCTCGAACTCACAGACCGCGAGATTGTGACCTGGCTGAAGTCGGACGCTTAACCGACTGCGCCACCCAGGCGCCCCACAAACTGATTTTCTGTAAGTCTGCCACAGCAGCTTGAGAATTAAGAGGGGAAAATGAGAAGAAAATCTAGTAAAAACAGGATAAAAGGGGCCAGCCAGATGTCCAAGGCTGGATACTCCCCCTGCATACTTTTGGCTTCTGTAATCTTGTTTGCTTCCTATGTCCACCAATTGCCCAAGTACCATTGATAAGTGTCCCCTCCCCCCTTTCTTTTGTTTCTCAACCCCCTACCATCCCAGCCATAAAAGGAGGCCGATGTCAAGGTTCAGGGCTCAGACTTTGGAGGTGACTCTGCTGGGCCGGCACAAGTGCACAATAAACAGTCTTCTCTGATTCCCTGAGTGCATGTCGCTTTTCCTGGGTGCCGAGTATTTGCTGTAACACAGGGTGGGCTCAGAGAAAGAAAGTGTGGGGCAGGCGGTACCCTCTGGCCTCCTTAGGTCTTAAGCTTATAGTATTGGGGCTCTGCTGAGGCTGTTTAAAATGGTAGGCTAGACAAAGGGGTTCCAGGTGGAAAGACAGACATCCAGCATGGATTTGACAAATTTCTTTTTTTTTTAATAGTATTTTTTAAGTTCAGCAGCGGGGGGGTGGGGGGTGGGGTGGGCAGAGAGAGAGAAGGAGAGAATCCCAGCCAGGCTCTGCACTGTTATCACAGAGCTGGACGTGGGACTTGAACTCACAAAACATGAGATCATGACCTGAGATGAAATCAAGAGTCAAACCCTTAACAGACTGAGCCACCCAGGTACCCCTTGACAAACTTCTTAAGAACTAAACCTGGCAGACAGAGTAGTAGAAACCAACTTGGGATCTTTATTTCAAACATTACTCACAGTATGCCCTCAACAAAAGTTAGTTCAAGAATTTAGAGGCGCCTGGGTGGCTCAGTCGGTTAAGCGACCAACTATGGCTCAGGTCATGACCTCACAGTTCATGGGTTTAAGCCCTGCATCAGACTCTGTACTGACAGCTTGGAGCCTGTGTCTCTCTTTCTCCCTGCCCCTCCTCCACACATGCTCTGTCTCTCAAAAATAAATAAACATTAAATAAAAAAAAATTTTTTAAATGAACATGATAGAAATGTGGTAAAAAAAAAAAAAAGAAAAAAAATAGGACATAAAAACTCAAGTTTACAAAATTTATTTCTTTTTTTTTTAATGTTTATATATTTTTGAGAGAGAGAGAGACAGAGAGACAGTGCAAGTAGGGAAGGGGCAGAGAGAGAGGGAGACACAGAATCCAGAAACAGTCTCCAAGCTCTGAGCTGTTCAGCAGAGAACCAAATGTGGGGCTCAAACTCATAAATCAGGAGATCATGACCTGAGCTGAAGTTGGACACTTAACCAACTAAGCCACCCAGGCGTCCCATACAAAATTTCTTTCTTTTTTTTTTTTTAAGTTTGTTTATTTATTTTGAGAGAGACAGAGGCAGTGTGAGTGGAGGATAGAGAGCGAGAATCCCAAGCAGGTTCCAATCTGCCGGTGTAGAGCCTGCTGCAGGACTCCAACTCATGAAACCGTGAGATCGTGACCTGAGCCAAAACCAAAAGTCGGATGCTTAACTGACTGAGTCACCTGGGTGTCCCTCAAATTTACAGAATTTAAAAGCAGATAGTATGGGGACTGAGTAGGTCCTAGGGGAATTACTATGTGGACCCACAACAAACATTTAGTGAGCACTTACTGGGTGTCAAACATGCTAGGAACTGGAAATGAACGGTGGAATAAGACATCCTTGGCCTCCTGGAGGTGCTGTTATAGAGCATGCCTTTCTCATAGGGCATGAATCCTCCCTTTCTCTTTCTTCTCTACTAGGGATTTTCTGACCATCCTTCCAGACTAAATTCAAATCTTACTTGCTCTATGAAACCCTGTCCAACAGCTCTAAGAAAAAAGAAAATTATCTCTTTCTTCTCTTTGCTTCTAGAGCATTCTTTTAAACTTGTTTTATGTTTTTTGTGCTTTATTGCTATTATTTGTTTCTATTTTTGTCTCCTCCACAGAGTGTGTGTAAGAGAAACACTTTGTGCTGTTTGGATTTGACTCTGTTAGATTCATGATGTTAATTAAAATTTGACTCACAAGTGGGTTTTGAAAGCAGTAGATTGTGAGCAGTATATTTTAAAAATGGAGAAGAGAACAGAAACCATCAAAGTGATCCAGACATTATAAGGATGAATAACGTCTCATGAAATTTGTTTCTGTTATCTATTTGGTTGTCCTGAGTCACAATAAAATGTTCTTATTGAGGATAAGTAAAATAACAAACAAACAAACAAACAAATAAATGGAGGCTCAGAGAGTTGGCGTAGACCCTAGGAAGAAAACTATATCCGGAGATTCTGAATCTTTCAAACTATGACGGGATCTGCACCATACAGAGAGCAATGGGCCAACTGATACAAGTTCATAGCTTAAATGAGCAAATAAAAGAACCAAGGGTTTTGATGGAGGCAACAAACTATGTCTGTGAAGATGGTAAATATTTTAGATTTTGTGGGCTATAAGGTGTCTGTCATAACTACTCAACTCTGCCATGGTAAGGCCAAAGGAGTCACAGACAGTATGTAAATGAACGAATGTAACTGGATTCCAATAAAATTTGAATTTCGTATATATTCAGGTGTTATGAAATATTATTCTTCTTTTGATTTTTTCAATTATTTAAGAATGTGAAAGCCATTCTTAGCTAATCATGTTTTAAAATATACCATTTCTTTTAAGTAAAATGTTTATTTATTTATTTTGAGTGAGAGAGAGTGTGAGTGGGGAAGGGGAAGAGAGAGAGGGAGACAGAGAATCCTGACCAGGCTCCTCACTGTCAGCACAGAGCCCAATGCGGGGCTCGAACTCATGAACCATGAGATCATGACCTGAACCGAAACTAACAGTCAGATGATTTACCCACTAAGCCACCCAGGCGCTCCTAAAATATACCAGTTAATAGAAAATATGAGGTCTAGTAAGGTCTACACATCAGATGACTGCCACTAAAAAGACAGTTTGTTACTCACAGTTCCCAAGAGGAAAGGGTCCATCATGTCAAGGGATGGGGGGAGGGGAGAGCACACAGGAAGCACTAGGGTCACTCCAGAGAACAGGGAGAAATTGCAGGCAAAATCCCTTTTTTCTGGTTTCTGTGGGAAGGAATGAGTGAGTCAGGGTAAGCGTGCTTAGGATTGGCTAGTTTGAATAATTTCAGCAGGCTCTGGGGCACAGGGTCTGTCCCTGGTTATCTAGTACCTGGCCCTGGGGGGATTAGGGCAGGTGGATAGTGGCCTGGAGTGTGAGAGCCCAATAAAGGGGATGGTTGGGTGTGTGGGCTCTAGACTGGTTGGTTTGTATTTGAACAGTGTGCTCATACGTCTTTAAGAATTGACTAATTTAGGGAAGGCCAGGGTCCAGGTGTCAGAGCATCAGAATACAGAAAATAAAAGACATGGTTAACACACATGGACCGTGTGAAAACAGGGGCAGGAGGGGCACATGGGTGGCTCAGTCATTTAAGTGTCTGACTCTTGATTTCAGCTCAGGTCATGATGGTTTGTGGGATCCAGTCCTGTGTGGGCTCTGACAGTGTGGAGCCTGCTTGGGGTTATCTGTCTCCCTCTTTTTCTCTGCCCCTCACCTGCTCAAGCAATTGATCTCTCTCTCTCAAAATAAATAAATATACATTAAAAAAATTAAAAACAAAATAGAAGGCAGGCCAGATTTGGCCCATGGGCTATACATTGCCATCCCATGGGTTAAGAGCCCAAAGATAACGTTGAATGTCACACACGCAGTTGTTGTGAAAAATAAGTATTTTATAGCAAATTAATGTGCCAAATCATGAAGCTTCTTGATTCTTGCACATAAACATTAAAGAGAGAAATCATAATTTAGGATAGTAAGAAACACCTGCATCCATTCAAACTTAAGGAAGACCTCATCTTATTTGGCCTATGTATTCTGTTCATTCTGCCCCTCTAGTCCTCAGAACATGATATTCCCTAACCTGCACTATCTGTCTTTACTGATAAGGGCAATAGCTAGAACAGAACTAGGAATTCTCAAAGTAGTTGTCAACATGGTTATATCTGCACAAGCCCTCTAGTAGAATATTAGTGAAATCTCTGTCATCTCATCATTTTACCCAAGACTAAATTAAAGTTTTTAGAGTTCATAATCTAATTATACCATTGTGAATCCCTGAAGGCAAGGATACTGTTTTCCTTCCCATTACTTCCTCCTCCTCCTCCTCCTCCTCCTCCTCCTCCTCCTCCTCCTCCTTTAGAGTAGAATTTAGTGATTTATCACTTATATACCACACCGAGTGCTCGTCCCAACAAGTGCCCTCCTTAATGCCCACCACGCATTTAGCCCATCCCCCCCACCCAACACTTTTCCAGCAACCCTCAGTTTGTTCTCCGTATTTAAGAGTCCCTTGTGGTTTGCCTCCTTCTCTGTTTTTATCTTACTTTTCCTTCCCTTCACCCATGTTCATCTGTTTTGTTTCTTAAATTCCAAATATAAGTGAAATCATATGATTTTTATCTTTCTCTGAGTTATTTTGCTTAGCATGATACATTCTAGTGACATCCATGTTGTTGCAAATGGCAAGATTTCATTCTTTTTGATTGCCAAGCAATATTCCATTGTATATATATTACATCTTCTTTATCTGTTCATCAGTCAATGGACATTTGGGCTCTTTCCATAATTCAGCTATTGTTGATAGTGCTGCTATAAACATTGGGGTGTATGTGCCCCTTCGAATCAGCATTTTTGTTTCCTTTGGATAAATACCTAGTAGTACAATTGCTGATTTGTGGGGTAGCTCTATTTTTAATTTTGTGGGGAACCTCTATACTATTCTCCAGAGTGGCTGCACCAGTTTGCACTCTCACCAGCAGTGCGAAAGTGCTTCCCTTTCTCCACATTCCCGCCAACATCTGTTGTCTCCTGATTGTTCATTTTAGCCATTCTGACAGCTATGATGTGGCATCTCATTGTGGCTTTGATTTGTATTTCCTTGATGATGAGCGATGTTGAGCATCTTTTCATATGTCTGTTAGCCATCTGGATGTCTTCTTTGGAAAAGTGTCTATTCATGTCTTCTGCCCATTTCTTCACTGGATTATTTGTTCACTGGATGTTGAGTTTGATAAGTTCTTTATAGATTTTGGATACTAACCCTTTAACTGATACGTCATTTGCAAACGTCTTTTCCCATTCTGTGTCTCCCTCTCTCTCTCTGCTCCTCCCCCATTCACATTCTGTCTCTGTCTCTCTCTCAAAAATAAACATTAAAAATTAAAACTTAAAAAATGAGTTTTAAAAAAAACTACTTATGTGTTCATTTCATAATGGAATAAGAAACGGATGCACAGTCCACACCCAGATCTTCTCTCCATCCTGTGCCTTTTGTGGAGTGTTGCTGGACAGCTGTAGTATAGTGCCCAGCATGTGGGCTCCAGAGCCACAGTACTAGGGTTCATATGCTGTGCCTTGTGACTTTGGGTCTCGGTTTCCTCATATGGAAAATGGGGATAGTAATAGCACCCATCTCCTATAATTGCTCTGAAGACGTGATGAGCAAATACATGCACAATATTCAGAATGGTGTCTGCAAAACAGTAAGGCCCAAATCAGTGTTAACTATCATTACTATTTGTACATGATGTTAATACCTAAAAGAAAACAGCAAGCATAATGACATGAAATGGTTATAAAAGTCTGCTTACAGTGTTGTGTTGAGTTGTGACACAGGTTAGAAGACTTTCCATTCAAAATAACAAAAAGAAAATAGTTGTGTTGCTCAAAACCATACTCTAGCTATGGGAAGACCCTGGTTCTGCAAACCATGTCCTTCCAGGCTCTGGAAGGCCTACGTTTGGCTCTGTTTAGACTGCCCTCTGGTAGAGAGCTTGCAAGAGGGCTGGAGGCTAAAACCACCATATTCTCACTTAACACAACAAAACAAAAACACATAGACAAACTCCCCTTCACTACTTGCAGAAAGTGATTTTTTAATGGAACTGTCTCACTAGCCAACAGCCCGCAGCATGGGTTGTGGTGTGGACTCCGGGTTCTGATTGTCAAATATGCCCTCCTTGTGAGGCCCACTGAGCTCTGCCATGCTTTTCAGTGCACAAAGCATTGGTTTAATCCTTACCAATGTGCGATGGGCACATTGATCCCCATTTTAATGATGAGGACACTGAGATTTATAGAAAATCAATGACATGCTCAACATCACACATCAATAATGTATTGGGTTGTCTGTTATTCTTTTTTTTTTTTTTTTGAGAGAGAGAAGGTGGGGTGGGGAAAGAATCTCAACCAGGCTCCATGCTCAGCACAGAGTCTGACACAGGGCTCAGTCCCACAACCCTGGGATCATGACCTGAGCCAAAATCAAGAGTTGGGTGCTTAACTGACTGAGCCACCCGGGTGCCCCTGGGTCATCCATTATTCACTGTGCCAAGTAGACCCAGGGACAAGGAGTTGAATAATCCCCTCACAAGGGCTCAGGGAGTGCTATGAGAAAACCATTACGTGTAATGGTTGCTGGGGTAAGAGCTGGCCCAGTGGCCTGGGGGAATGGTCAGAAATGGCACTTATACAGACCTGGAAGAGTCTTATACAGTCCCCAGGAAGAGTCTCCAGAAGTGGAGCAACTGAACTCAGTCTTGAAATAGGAGTGGCGGGGCGCCTGGGTGGCGCAGTCGGTTAAGCGTCCGACTTCAGCCAGGTCACGATCTCGCGGTCCGTGAGTTCGAGCCCCGCGTCGGGCTCTGGGCTGATGGCTCAGAGCCTGGAGCCTGTTTCCGATTCTGTGTCTCCCTCTCTCTCTGCCCCTCCCCCATTCATGCTCTGTCTCTCTCTGTCCGAAAAATAAATAAACGTTGAAAAAAAAAATTTAAAAAAAAAAAAAAAAAAAAAAGAAATAGGAGTGGCACCTTGCCAGATGACAACATCTGGGGAATATAGGCCTCCTGAAAGGCCTGGGGAGTAAAACCTCCCTTGTAATATAATACCTTGTAAGACACATGGGACCCAGCATAAACTATAATATACATTTAATCTTTTTACTTTGATCATTAAGTTTAAATTTTTAAAATTATTACTTTTTCACAATTTGAGTTCATTATTAAAATTCTGAAAATTACAGGAACACAAATAATAAATATTTTGGTTTACATATTTCATATCCTTTTTGTCTGCATAAAGAACAGTGTATATATCAACCCAACGAGAAGTCAGGAACATTCTCCTGTGTCAACACACATGCACATTCAACACATTCTTAACGTTTGCCGAGGGTTAAATCTCATAGTTGCACCACAATTCATTTGGCTGCTACCCTGCTGGTGGACATTAGGGCCATTTACTGAACAACTCAGAAGCTATGCCAAGCTGAGCTGGAGAATGGGGCCGAGATACAAGCAAGCTGGGGACAAATCAAGTAATAATTACCCAGTGACCCACCCTTGCCTTTCTTATAAGTTATTTGCCTTAGATTTAACTGAGATTTTGAAAACTAATCTGGGTATTTTGCAAGAAGAACAAATAAGCAGAAGTACCCTTTGAAACCTTAAATGTAGACGTGGGTTGTATGCAGTGAAATCTCAGAGCCGGGCTGAAGTGGCCCCTGGGAACAGGTGGGTGTGTGAAGGCACCAGACTGGTGATCTTCCTGAGGATGAGTTCGTTATGGGAGTAGAACCTGAAATGGAATATAACCCTGTTTTAAAAAAGAAACAAAAATATTCCGATGTCACTTTATCTTGTTTTGAAAATGAAATTTGTGTCCACAAAACTGTGGTGTGCTTATATCCTAATGAAGCCTTACAAGATTTTCTGAGCTCCAACATAGACATGAGTACTTTAAAGACTCCCAATGGTGTGACCTTGAAATCAACACACCTTGGCTACTTCTTCCCCCTCTTTCCCTTTTCTTCACCCTCTCCCAGTTGCTTGATTACCAACTTTGTGCCAGATGTATTGCAGACACTGGGGATACATATGGAAACACACAGACCTTACCTGTGAAGACCTTTTGCACAGTCCCTGGGCCAATGGCAAATCTACAAATGCGCATGTGAGGGCCGTGTGTGTAGGTCTGAGGGAAGCAAGTACAACGGTGTCGATGGAGGTCAAAGAGCTTTACAGAGCAGCTGACGTTTGAGCAGAATCTTGCCAGGAAGCAAGGGGGAGATGCTTGTGCAAAGGCACCAAGGGTGAAATCATGAGAAGTACACAGAGAGAAGTACATGGCACCCGGAGTGCTGGGAGTCTGCTGGAGGTGCAGCCAAGGCTGGAGAGTGAACAGGGCTTTCTACAGAGACAGACTCAGCCTTTCTGCCACACCCAGTGAGGAGGCATCAAAGGACTTAGTGAAGAAATTACAGTATGTGATCACTCATGATCTTTCTTGGTTCCTTGCCTGCAAGCATACTCCACCCTGAAATGGCCTTCCCAATCCCATCTTCCTCTTCATCTGGCTAACTCTGATTCATTCTTTAAGTTTCAGCTCAAAGGTCACTTCCCCCAAGAGTCTCTACCAGAGACATCCCTTCTAGTTCTGACACCGCTACTCAGTACCCACATCATGGCCTACCATGATGGGCCTCCGTCACCTGTAAAATGAGGATCACAACATTGTCCCACTTCTAGGCAGGGACAGGATGTGAGGAGGAAGGGAAAGGGATTGCAGACGATGGTTACTGTTGATTGGTCTGTCCCTGGAAACACGACAGCAGCAGGGAGATGACTGTGGAGGCAGGTTGCAGTCCTGAGAAGACTGGATGTTGGGTGGGGGCTGCTCAGGGGCAGAGGTGGGATGTGAGTCATTGGGGGAAGAGTTGGTACCTTGCAGATGGTTTGGGGATGGCGGTGGGGCAGAGAGAGAGAGCTGAGAACCGCTGTGACAGGGAGAATCAGGGAAGTTCAGGCCCAGAACTGCCTCTTTAGCCTCCTCCCCAGGCCCTGAAGAGCATCACCAGGTTTGGGGCAGCCCCTGGAGAGTGGTGTCCTCTAAGAGCTGGGCAGAGCCTCAGGGGGCAGGCCATCACCATGGAGTCCTCAATGAAGAGAGGAAGAGAGAGAGAGGGAGCACCTCAGAGATCTCTGAACTCAAGAGCACCCAGTCTGCTGTGATCCCCAGCGCGTGGGCTACTTCCTGTTCCCACTAAGGGTCACAGTGGAGGCACTAAACTTTCTCTGGCAGGCTCTGGAGGGTAGAAGATTTAGCTCCTCAGCAGGGAGTGATGCAGACGGAGTGCCCGGTAATGATTTGTTGCATATATTGCAACTTCTATGTTGAACAAACCCAAGTGGGACATAATCAAAATATATGTTTATTTTTGCTCTACCACCTTTTAAAATTTGCCTAGGACCCTTGACTTTTCCACTCTCACTCGGACCATAACAGTCTTGCAATCACTTCAGTTGCGAACAGTCTCACTCAAATAATTAGAAAGGCTGATTTGTGTAATAATAATAAAAAAATCAGGATAGAAATCAGCATTTAATCTTGCTCCCTCCTCCTAGCTATAGCAGGAGGTTGGTGAAAACCTGCTGTCTAAGAGGCAGGTGGTCAGCTTCTAACTTTCTCGGTTTCTGTCCCCGAGACTTGCTAATGAAGGTTGGCAATCTGGGGAGGGGGGTGGTGGTGGTGGTGAGATAATTAGGGTCTCTGGTGGTGGGACTGTGTCTGAGGGATCCTCCTCAGGAGGCAGGTATCTGAAGCGGAGTCTCCCCCTTGTGCCTCCTGAAGGGACTCTTCAGAGACCCTCTGCGGCTCCCTGGGGCCACAGCCCCCGTGACGTGGGCAGTGTGTTCCGTCTCTTTTGATGTTCTCCTGCGCCCCTGGCTGGCGGGTGGCCCACCGCTCATGGAATCTCACTGCTGGGGTCCCCTCGGACTCCCAGACTCTGCTCTCTGGCAGAGTTTAAAAACCTCCCTGGCCGGGTTCTTCCAAGTCTGGGAAGCCCTCGCAGGTCCTCACTGATGAGTCCCGGGACAGCAGCTGTCACGTGCGTGCAGCCTCCTCTGTCCTGTGCTGCTGCCCCGGATGCCTCAGCAATCAGAGCACCTCCTGCACCGTCCCGGCCCCCACCCCTGCAGCCCCCACCCCTGCAGCCCCCACCATTGCAGCCCCCACCCCTGCCCCTGTGGGAACACAGCACACTGGGATGTCCTGCTGCAGTCCGGGAAGGCCCCTCCTCAGGCTGGAGGGGAGGAGGCCTCCCCCCAACACTCCTCGAAGACGGAAATGCGCCCTTGGCCACAGTGCCCTCCAGAGAAATCTTTTCACAGCTCCTCCCCTCCTCTCCAGGCACTGCACAGACCCTTCTGTGTTCCCAGTTAGGGGACAGGGCTGGGGATCACAGAACCTGCTCCAGGAGATGTCCTCTGAATTGTAGATATGGGGAGCTGGCTCACACCCACCTCTGCGGCGCCCGGTGAGACTACGACAGGAAAAGTCCCATCTGCCAGCTCTGTTACAGTGTAGCTGAAAACGCTGGCAGGTGGAGTGTCAAGTTCAGACACTCTCAGTTCACTGCTCCTCTGCTCCCGCCCCCCTCGCTCACAAAATGTCTGTTCTGAGAATCAGGAACCCGGAACCACCCGGGGACGGGACAGACTAACTAACATCTAAGCAGTCCTTATTCATTCACTTTAATGGCCTTTGAGTCATCAGTTTTCAGGTGAGGCTATCGGCTGGGACTAAATTCAACTGAGTATGGAAGTGGGTAGGACTGCCCACAAACTTGCTATGCAAAAGCGGGCACATCTCTTTCGTTTTCCAACACATGGCAAGTAACCTCCACCTACTTGGCAGAAAACGGGCATCTCCTTGAGGTCAGCCCCCTCACCTGTCAGAGAAGGTGGGAGAAGGTCAGGGCGTTCGAGAGACGGCCTCAGGATCCGCTGCGCCCGCCGCCGCCGCCGCTTCCCGGCGCTGCCACACGGTGGCGCCGTTGAAGGACTCGCCGCCTCCACAAAGCGGCTTTTGTCCGCGTCCCCGCGCAGCCGCTCAGGTTCTCCCGGGGCGGGTGACCCCATTCCCTCAGCGGTAACCTCAGCTAGGGGTGACCCCCACTTGAGCTCACGAGGTTGCAGCTCAGCTGAGTTCTGCCTCCAGTGTTTTTTCACAGCCGCCGTCCAGGTGCCAGCTGGTCCCTGGAGCCCCAGGGCAGCACAGGCTGCCGCGAATCCTAACGAGCCTTTGTTTTCAACTGGAAACACAAAGCGAGCTCTATCACCTCCCCTGTCTGGACAGAGGGCTTACTGGCATCCATCTAGACTTCTGAGAAAATTACCCTCGGTGACTCGTGAGGGGAGTCCAGGATGCCCTATCTCTTCCCTGCTGCTCTCCTCCACCTCTGCTCAGCCCATGAAGGCCACCACGCTGGTTTTGTCTGAGTCTACAGGCCAAAAGAGAAGTTGGTACTTTTCCCACGAAAGCAGGGAACGACAAGTGTAATCTTTTAATCTCTCGCAGGCACCCCTCTTGTAAGTCACTCTGCCTCAAAGTAAAACTGTGTCTAACATGCTTTAAAATATAGAACAGTCCGTGGCCCTGACCTTCAGAGCAGACCTCTGGGAGCACATTTGAAAAGGGTGCAGAGGTACGACCTCTCCGACTTAAGGAAGTGACTTTAGATTCCAAGGGCTTGCTCATGCATGGCAATTAGTTTTTTAAGCTTGCAAGAGCAAAGGGTAGACTCCATTCAGATGCAGAGTGGGGAACCCAGTGGTTTCTGTTGTTGTTGTTGTTGTTGTTTTCAGAGATGGAAGTCACAGAGTGCTGGATATCACACCAGTGACTAAACCACCCCTTACCTTTACTCAATAGGAGCCAGGCACCCGAGGGAGCAGAGGCCTCCCAGGGTGGGATGATACATCCCAGTATCCAGGATAACACTGGCTGCCATCTTTGAACATGGGCTATACTCAAAGCATCTGGGGTGGGTGGGGGTGACATACTTTGCATATGTTATTTCTAATCCTCCTGACCAGGCTATTTGGTAGGTATTTATTACCCCCCTTTTACAGATGAGCAAAGTGGCTCAGAGAAGTTAAGTAACCAGTCCAGTGTCACACAGCTCGTTATTAGTGGAGTTGGGATTCAAACCCAGATCTTAGGACCCTACAACTCATCCTTGTCCCATAATGCTACGCTGCCTCTTGGGAATGGTGTCTACTTTGGAAGAGGATGGCAAGGAGAATATAATTGGGTGTGGATCTTGCCATATTTCAGGGTTCCTTATGAAATTTCAGTTTTAGACAAATGATAGCTTTGCCTATGAGTCAGCCATGAAAATCATTCTGACTTACAGTCCCTGGCAGAAAGAGTGGGTGGGAGCAAAGGACACAGAATGAACATGACCACTTCTTTTTCTTGGTGGCATATGGGTTCTTGTTAATCTGGCATCCTCTTTCACACGTCTGAGTCCTTGCTCCCACTGCTCCTCTCCTTGGAGTTACTTTCACCCTCTACCCTGCTCCACTTGGGGAAGGTTTGTCTCCTCCGCAGAAGGCTTTCTTTCCCCAGGGCTCCCCTAACACACAGGTGGAGCTAGGCACTCTCTCATCTGTGTTCCCATTGTTCTTGTCGAGGCCCCAGTGCAACAGACATTATTCAAGGCATTATTCATTGTTTGTTTAGGCCCAGAGGCTGGTAGGAGGGGAATTCTCTTTTACTCAAGACCAAAGCAGATGCCAGGAATGATCAGAGCCCCAACCACTCAAGAACAAGGAGATCGGAAGGCATCTCCCTCAAAAGGGGGCCATGGTCAGGGGGTGAAGCTGGGGCCAGGAGCAAGGAACCTAGAGAGCAGAGTGGGAGCAAGCGCAAGGCAGGTATGAAGGTGCATGTGATGCAGTGTCTGCATGTAGATGGTCAGTCCTCGGTAAGCGGGTGATGAACGGGGAGAAAAGGATGAAGTGATGAACAGCCTTCGTAAGCCAAATCTGAGGCTGTATTTGTCATAGGCAGTTACCGCAGGATGGGTTGAACTCGTCATGCTCCTGGAACTTACCCCTGTGTTTCCCAACTGACTTCCCCACCAGTTTGGCCAGACCTGGACCACTTGAATTGGTAAACCACAGGGACCATCCCAGCCAGCCACACTCTGAGCACTGCTTCCCCCTTCAGGCGCCTGTTTCCAGCCCTACAGGGTAGTACAGAATGACTCACCCCCCTCATTTGGGGGCCAGCCCCTACTCCTGGCTTTGAATCTAATTGTGCCCAACACCCCTTTGTTTTTCTAACTGGGTGTTGGGAATTTCCTTGGTTAAGCCTCCAGGTCTTCCTTCCTTCTGGATTTAATGAGCTCATTTATTTTTCTTTTTCAGTTAGCAGGTTTTAGGGCTGGTTAATGAGTGGTGGGGTTCTCTTTAAGAGCCAAGTTGGGCCAAGCTCAGGGCACTGTTCTGGCCCTTTCCAGTTCTGAAGTCCCCAGAGTCTCTTGCCGTCTCTCCGGCTCTCTGGCAGCCACCCTCCTCAGTGCAGTTCCCATCTGTGGAAGTTTCTGGAATACAATGACACATAGGCCTCAGGGTTTTATTTTGTTTTGCTTCTTCACATCTTCCCTGGGACAGTTGTTTCAGAATGATCTTGTGCCTTCTAAAAAGAAGCTGTTCAGGTGCCAGGGAAAGAGATCCATTTTTAAATGCAGTTTCCTCTTAGGTTTTGTCTGAAGCTTTTGGTAGATTTTTGGGTTGGGGGGCTGGCTGTGAATTCCAGGGAGATTGCCAGAGGCTATTTAAACCTCCTTTGTGTGAAGTATTGTAAAGAGCTGCCAGGAGGGAGCACTAATAGAAGGGAACTTGGAAGCCTTGCTGTGGTGGTTAGCACTTGGGAAATTTTCAGTCCAGAGAGAATGAGAAAGAATGCAGGGTCCATGTGGCAAGAATAGGGATCCACAGGGACTCAATGGCTTACTCAGTTCCCAGAAGTTCCTTGAGGTAATGACTTCACAGCTGCTTTGTTGAATCACGTACCACAGAAAGTTTAGCTCAAAGAATCCCCTTGAATGTTTGTCCATCCATTTGTCAGTCTGTCCGTCCATCCATCCATCCATCCATGCAACCATCCACTTGAGGCAGGCCATGGGCTAGGCCCTGGGGTGGCGGGAGGAATGACTGGACACAGTCCTAATGACCACAGATTATCTGCACACATTTCAGAGTGAGGATCCTGTGCAGGAGAGTCAGAGAGACAGTGGGAAGGCACCAGAGGATAAGTCACAGAAACCTCAGCATGCCATGCTTGGGTAGTTTGCGGAGCTGTGGTTAACTCCTTGTTTCCTGCTGAACTCCTGAAGCTTAGGCAAAACACTCCCCTCCTGAACTCCATTCCCTACTGTGAAGTCACAGCCTTCAGCCTGCCTCTGGAGGGGTCCAGGAGGAGGGTAGCAATGGACAGCCTGAGGGGCTTCCACCCCCGGGTGAGAGCCAAGACTCTACGGGCCAGAGTCACGGTGGCCCCAAACGCATTTTGGAGCTTGCTGTGATCCGACCCCAGCAAAGACCAGAGAGGGGAGGCAGCCTGCCTTCGGCTGTGTCAGCTGTGCGTTCTTCGTTTTCTAGGGCTGCTGTCACAAAGCCCCACAGAATAGGGAGGAACAGAAGTTTATTGCCTAACAGTTCTGGAGGCTAGAAGTCCCTGGTCAAGCTGTCAGCAGGGCTGATTCCTTCAAGGGCTGGGAGGGACAATCCGTTCCAAGCCTCTCTCCTAGCGTCTGGAGGTTTGCTGGCAAGTTTGGCATTCCTTGGCTTTTAGCAGGACCACCCCAATCTCTGCCCTCATCTTCACATGGCGTTCTCCCCATGTGTGTGCCTCTGTGTCTAAAATTTCCCCTTTTATAAGGATACCAGTCCTATTGGATGAGGGTCCATGCTTATGACAGTTACAGCTGCCATCACCCCAATTCCAAATAAAGTTACATTCTCAGGTACTGGGGGTTAGACTTTAAGATGGGAATTTTTAGAGGACATGGTTCAACCCATAATACCATGTTTCTGATTTTATTGCCCTCCTGCTACCATCAGCAATGCCTGTGAGGAGGCGGCCAGAATGATGGTGCCTGGGAGGGCCGGGCGGGGGGTCAGGGGTGGTGCCCCAGGAAGAAATCAAAGGGTGGTCTGCAAAACAGGGAAACATCTGCTGGGACGAGAGCATTTGTGCTGGAAAGTAGCATGTCCTGGGCAGCTGCAGCAGCAGGGAGTTAGCCGTGCAGGGGTTTGGTCCCCTATGCCTTTGTGCCTAGAGCTGGCAGGAACCTGAAGGGAAGGAAAAACCCCAAGCAGGCAGCCCCACTTGCCTGGGACGAAGCTGCCAGGGGAGAGCAGGGTCAGGCTGCCCCTACAAGCTGGGTGAAGTGATCCCTGGAACCTGAGGGACAGGGGAGAAAAGCAGCCAAGGTCCAGAGTTCTGAGGTACATCCAAGTAGTCTGGTGGGCAGGAACTGGCGTGTGGGGCTGCTTGCAAGGGTGCCTGCGGGGACTGAGGCTGTGTGAGTGACTTGGCGCTCCTTCGTGCAACCATCCAGGATTTGCTGCCACTCTCTTAACCACAACCTCTTTGAAACACAGATGAATTTAATGGAAAAGCGTAATTTTGTGGGGCATCATAACAGAGCACTTGTAGGCTGTGACAATTTTGAAAAAGAAAATTGGGGACATTTACCTCACCAAATATTAAAATTTAAGATAAAGTGATTGTCATCAAGAAAATGTATTTTGGCACCTGAATAAATAACTCAGTGGAATAGGCTTGATGTCGGGAATGAACGTAGTGTGTTGCCATACTTAAAATTGGATAAAGGTGACATTTCAATTCAGTGGGAAAATTATGATTGATTCAAGAAATGGTGTTGACCTAATTGGCTCTCATTCTGGAGAAAAAAAGCAAGGTAGCTACTACCTCATACCGTATGCAGCAATAAATCTCAGATGGGTTTGGGTTAAGGATATAACTCTAAGTAAACAAATAAGCACATAAAGTATTTGAAAAAAATTTAGTGGAAAATTCACTTTCCAAATTTACAAATTTGTATAACTTTGGAGCAGAAAGGATATTTTTAATAATTGTAGAAATCCCCAAAACTGAGAGAAAAAAGGACACATGCCTACATATTTTTTTTTCAAATTTTAAGGAAAAAAAATGCCATAAGGAAAGTCAAATGACAAACTATAGATTCAGATAAACCTGGGCTGCACATATGAGAAGATGTTATCCTTAATTTACCTCATATAATATATATGTTTATATTATATATATATTATATATATATATAATATATATATATATATTATAGCTCATATAAACTGGTAATAAAATGGCAAAAGGCAATAGGAATGTAGGGGAAAACATGAACAGGCAATTCACAGAAGAGAAAATAAAGATTAAAGTGGAGCTGAAAAGGATTGGTCAAAAGGAAGTTCAAATTTAATGATTTTATTTTATCGAATTTAATGATTTATTTGTCAGATTGGCAAAAATGAACAACACCAGTAACATCTTGTGCTTGAGAGAATGTAGGAGGATGAACGCTTTCATACCTTGCTGGTAGGAGTACAAACCACTGAAACCTCCAGGAAAAATAATCTGGCGATGCTTTTTAAAGTTTAAAGTGCCACCATTGACTCAGCAAACCCATTGGGGGCAGTTATTCCAGTAGATGTAAAAACACCCCTACCGGGGTGCCTGGGTGGCTCGGTCGGTTAAGCGTCCGACTTCGGCACAGGTCATGATCTCGTGGTTCACGAGCCGAGCCCCGCGTCGGGCTCTGTGCTGACAGCTCGGAGCCTGGAGCCTGCTTCCGATTCTGTGTCTCCCTCTCTCTCTGACCCTCCCCCCATTCATGCTCTGTCTCTCTCTGTCTCAAAAATAAATAAACGTTAAAAAAAAATTAAAAAAAAAACACCCCTACCTAAGAATATATGCACATGAATGTTTACAGAAGCACTCTTTGCTGTGGCAAAATATTGGGCAATGCATAGTTATCTATCAACAATAAAAGAACTGAATAAACATGGTGTCTCCATGCTATGGGATATTATGTAGCTATCACAAAGAGTTAGATTTATCAACAGACTCATGTAGAGAGACGCTAATATATTAAGTGCAAGAGCAAGTTGCGGAAAGTGTGTACGCTATGATCCCTTTTCATAAAAAATTCAAATAAGCAGATGAAACTGAATGTACAGGCCCATATTGTGTTTGCGTGTATTTGTCCCAGTGTCGAGAAGCGTGTCTTAACAGCATGTGCTACCTCAAGGCGGAGGCATGAGATGGAAAGATTTTTAACTTCTTGTTTCTGTATTTTTGGCCTTTATGCTTATTACAAGAATCACGTTTTTGCTTTTTAAATTAAAAGCAATTGGATAAAGGCAATTTTAAAGGGAAAAAAGGACAAAGTGTTTAAAACACTTCTATGACTCATCGGGCCCTCAGGATAAAGTCCACTCTCTTTAACAGACTTACAAGGCCCCTGGGATCTGGTGTCCATATACAGTACCAGCCTCTTTTCCTTTTGTTTTGCTTTTTTCCCCTCTGTTTTCCAGCTGTGCATTCCCAGAAGCATTCTTGACCACATTCTGTTCTCACCGTAGACTTCCTTCCCATGGGCTGGGCAAAGTATCCACCTACCTATTCCAATAGCTCCTTGTACCTATATCCCTGTGGGCTATAGGGATTGTGGGCCTCCCCCTCAATCACCTGCTAGCTTAGTGTTCTCCCCAATGGATGGTGATTACCAAGAGGGCAGGAGTAGCATTTGTCATGGTGTCCCTAGTGCCTTGTGTAGCTCATTGTAGGTGCTAAATACAATAAATGTTTGTCAAACGAATAAAGGAAAGAAGGATGAAATGAATGAAGGAACATGAAGCATTAGAAATACCAAGAAGAAAACATAGTCTGTGCCCTCAAAATTGCATGTTAGAGAGACAGGCCTGTAAATAGCCCAGTTATAATACAAGAAGATAATTATCGTTATAGGACCAAGGGAACACAGACTACCCCAAATTGCCTGGGGGAAGTCTGGAAGGTTTCACAAGGGAGGAAATATCTAATCAAAGATGTGAAGAATGAACAGACGTTTACCAGGAAATAAGAGGATGGTGTGATGTTTCTGGCACTAGGACCAGCCCCTGCAAGGACATGAAGGCATATTCTGAAAGCTTTAAGTGATTTAATATTGCTTGAGCATCAAGTTCAAGGTTGGGGAAAAGGAGTATATGAAAGAAGACAAATGGAGGCAGTTATACTGGAACCAACTCATTCATGAAGGTCCCTGCAGGCCATGCCTGTGAGTTTAGAGTTTAGAGAGGGAAGAACTGTGGAAGATTTAAGCAGGGGTGTGACATGAGGGGTTTTAGATCACACTAGCGGAATGAGAAGGGTAAGTGAGGGTGGGGGGGGGTCTCAGATGATGTCAGATGAAGGGAGATTGGCCCAGTGTGCAAAACAGGAAGGCGGTCACTACGATATTCTCCTGGTGAAGGCACCAGGCTGAACCAGGGCAGAGACTCATGCAGTAAAAGGTCAAGTTGATGTGACTTGGCACTTGATGATGGGCTGGCATGAGGACAGGGGTGGGGGGCAGTCAAAGTGGACTCTCAAATTTCTGACTCGGCAGCTTGTTTCCTTTATCACAACACAGATTAGCAGAAGAGAAGCAAGTCTGAGAAAGGCAGAAAATGGAGAACTCAGTTTGGGCCATGTTGACATTACTCCTTTCCTAGGGCTGCTAAGTTCTATAAACTGCATGGCTTCAAACAACAGAACTGGAATTGTCTCACAGTTCTAGAGGATGGAAGTCCTCATCAAGGTGTGGGCAGGGCTTGCTCCCAGACTCTGGGTGGGATCCTTCCTTCCCTCTCCCCAGCTTCTGCTGGTGGCCTCCAACCTTTAGTGTCCTTGGTTTGTAGCCACGTCGGTCCATCTCAGCCTGTGTCCTCACGTGGTGTTCTCCCTGTGTGTGTCTTCCTATTGCACTTTTCTCTTCATAGAAGGACACCAGTCATACTGGATTAGGGCCCACCCCAGTGACCTCATCTTAACTTGATTACATCTGCAAAGACCCTATTTCCCTTTAAAGTCACATTCATAGGTACTGGGAGTTAGGATGTCAGTCCTTTGTCTGTGGGGCGGCTGGACATAGTTCAACCTATAACACTGAGTTTGAAGGGCCATGGGACCTTGGGTGGAGAGGTCCAGGAGGCCTCTGGATAGATGGGAGTGAGGGCTCAGGGGAGATGTCTGGGATGCATCTTTATTTAGAATCTATCAGCAAAAGACACCAGCATGAGGTGATCATAGCAAACAGGTGAGTGGCCCGAGAAGAGAAACCTTGGGGAAGGTCCTGTTTAAGGAGGTGCAGGGGGCAGAGGATCCCATGTAGGAGGTGACTGAGAAGAAGGGTCAGAGCATGGTGTGCATGTGAGGGACTCTGTGGGCATGGCTGGCACTGAGCTGGCCTGTGCCCTTCCTTTACCAGGAGCTGAACATCACCCCCTGCAGTGCCAGACTGTGTTTTCTGTTGCCTGGTTCCTTCATGTCTGAATCTCTCCCCCACATTTGACATGGCCTTTTTTCCCTTATTTAGGAAGCCGTGGAGTCCTGGAGCCATCTCCTGAAGGAGTCAGCATGGGCATTACAAGATGTTGTTGGGGCAGCCGCCTCCCTAAACCCAGCACTACAGTACAGCATTGATAAAGCAAACAAGGCTGGCTTGTTTGTGTTTTGCATTTCTTCAGAAATGAGCTGGCAGTTTTGTAATAACACTGAGGAATTACACTTTACAGCATCACCAAAATATTCCCATATGGCCATAAAAGTGTTGTCCAGAGTGTACACAGTCTTTCCCCTCCCATCGCACACACCCACTCACCCGTAAGAGAGTCTGCAAAGCCAGCTTTTGGGTATCAGAGAAAGCTGCAGATTCTTCAATGTGAGACTGAGAGTCAGGGCAGTCTCCAGTGACTGAGCCGAGGACTTCTGAAAGGTGTGCCTTTAAAATATAGTACACAATAGAACGTGCTCTCCAGGAGGGCTGGGTCCTCCTTGGCTGGGTTGTTCCCTGTTGGAGGCTCTGCATCTGGCAGACACTCAACAAATATCTCCAGGCTCTGGGTGGCCTAGGATGTGAGATGAGTGTCCACACTGGGATCTGGAGTCACTGGGTCAGCAATGCTCAGCCAATGTGGGCTCTCCACCCACAGATGCTGGGTGAGCAGGAGAGAGATGTTTGCATGGTCACCTTTTCTTTTCCCCCATGGGGCTCTGGTGACCAGTGGCCAGGCCAACTGTAGATCGGCAGTGCTGGGCTAACATTGCTCATTCTAGTAAGACCCATCTTCTCCGGCTCTGGGAAATGTATGGCAAACCATGACTAGAGTGTCTATTTGCATTATGACTTAAAAAAAACAATGGCTAATATTTATCAAGTATTTGCTATGGATCAGGCTCTGTGCTAAGTGTTTAATATGTATTATTTCAAGTAAGTCTTGCAACAACTCTTTGAGATAGGTGCTATCTATATCACCATTTTAAAACATAAACCAAACTTAAAATGATGAAATCACATTATCCAAGTGCTCGCAGCTAGAATGTGGTCCTGGAGGTGTTTGAACCCAGATTGTCTGGGACTAGGGCCCACCTACCGAGCCCTTTGTTGTGCTTGTGAGTTTTGCCAATCTCAAGATTTCTTGTTCATTTACTGCATGCTTAACTTAGGAATTATTGCCCAAGAGATGGGGCAAGAATGACGTGGATGGTTAGGAAGCCCTCAGGAAAGCTGCTGTCAGGTTCCAGGAATTAGGATACAATTTTGGCTTTGGGAAGAAAAACAGCAGAGAGTCTAGCGGGAAATGCAGAGGGGCCTCGGCGCCCAGGGTCATTGCTGCCCTGTGAGCTCTGCATGTCTGTCAGGCTCTGTTAAACTGTCACCGCATGCATGCTGGTTTACAAAGGGCATGGACCTGCAGACTAGGCTTCTTTGTCAGTCAGCAAATTATGCAGATCCAGTGACTCATCGCCTTTGGGGGTTGGCAAGGCCCTCAAAGATAATCCAGTTTGACTCTTTGATTTCACAGGTGAGAAGCCTGAGGCCCAAAAGGCATATCGAGGACTGTGGCAGATTAAAGATGGCTGCAAATTCTTTGACACCGCTCCCACTGAGAGCAGAACTGTATCCCTCCCCTGGAATCTGGGCAGGTTCTGTGACCACTTAGCTAACAGAAAGCTGTCTAAGTGACATGGTACCAGTTTCTGGACTCAGGCCTTACTTAAGAGACCGGTTGCTTCTACTTCCTGCTCTGTGAACATGGACTCTTGGAATCCAGATGCCATGCTGGGAGGAAGTCCAAGTAGCACCCTAGAGACACACAGAGAGAGGAATTGCGGTCCCTGGTCAACAGCCCCTGCTGACACTCCATATTTTGTGGCCAACTTGGTAGTGGATCCTATAGCTCCAGGCAACCACTCCTTCCTGGAAACACATGGAACAGAAACAGCCATCTCTGCAGACCCCTGCCCCAAATGCGGATCTTGAGCAAATGACATGCTTGTTGGTATTTTAAGCCACTAGGTTTTGGGCTGGTTTGCTGTGCAGCAATAGATAATCAGAACAAGAACCAAGTAGTAGGTGTTATGACCCTCAGTCAGTGTTTCTTTCACTCTATTTTATTGGCGCTCGTGACTTCCTTTGGGTCGCCTGATGGCTCACCAGTCTCAGTGGTCTGTGACATTGGAAAGGCTGGTGCATTACCTTGCATGAGGACTGCTGGACTTGAATGTCTTCAGCGAAAGTTACCAAACCTAATGATCATAAGAATCCCTGGAGTCCAGGGGTTAGGTACATAGATTCTTAGGGCACATTCCAGCATATCTTGAATAAGAATTCTTGGGGGTGACACCCAGACATTTCCATCTTTGTTTGTTTCCCAGGTGATTCTGAAGATCAGCCAGCTTTGGGAGCCACACTGATCATGAATCATTTGCAATTGAGAGAAATGTCCCAGTATCACCTATGTGCGCAGATTATCCTAAACTAGATATTACTGAAATGTTTCCATTTATGTTAAAATTCCTGGGTGCAATGAGTTATTTCTATTCTCCAGTTAAGCCAGCCTGGGGATTCCATGTTCTTAAAATACTTACTCTTCACTTAATGTGATGATGGCCTGGATATCTCTGATGCCCCTGGACCAAGCCAATGTGTGTAAATAAAAGGAAAGAACCCATTAGTCGTTAGTGTTGTTTGCTAAATATTTATGGCTTTCTCCTCTTCTCATATACTAAGATTGCATTTCCTGGATCCCTGTGATGGAGTGGGACCATATACATAACTCTAGTTAATGAGCAGAAGTGATACGTGTCACTCCTGGGTCAGAGCATTTTGTTACAAGTGCAAAACCCTCCAGAATTCTCTCTCTCAAACTGCGTTGTGACTGGCAATGTTCTGGGTGGTACTTGTTTTCTCAGCATGATCCCCTGACTGAAAATGATGTATAGGGCCTCCTTGCTGACCCACAATGGACACATGATATTAGCAAGAACAGAATTTTTATTGTTTGAAGCCACTGAAATTTGGGGGACACTTGTATTATAACATCATTGAGCTAGCCAAATGATATAGCCAGAGATGTTAGGCTTATCACTCTGAAGCCTCCTATCTCTGTGTCTAGTGGGAAGGATATGCCCCATAGCCAATTTGAATTTTTTTGTGTTTCCTCTTTATAGACTTATTAATCACAAAGTTCTATTCCCTTTCTTGCATGAATGAACACTTTTCCCCCCAGTAAACTTGTCAGGGAACTGTCAGTATTCTCAGAACAGCCAGTAAGCGTTGAGAACAAGATGTTATCAGTTGAAAGGTAATAGCTTTTGTTTGCCTATCACAGGGGACTCTAATAACGATGGATCCTGGGGCATAAACTGATTCAGTGAAAATTCTACTTAAATGTATAAAACACATTGTGTAATAGTATCTTTTCAAAGGGCTGTCTTATAAAAATTTTTTAAAAATAAAGGGCTAGGTCTTACAAGGCACGTTTCTTGACTTTTTTGAAAAGCTGATGGTGTAAGATGATCTTTTTGTCAGTGAAATGAATGTGGGTGTCCTACACTCAGCAAAATTGTGCTCTACATATTCAGATTTTATTGTTAGAGATAGTTTTTCTCTCATTTTGTAGTAGAGATGCTGAGAATCCTGGTATCAGAGAGAGGAAGGGCCGTGTTGTCTCCTAAGCCAGCCGTGGTGCTACACCTTAGGCAGCTGCAGCTTGCCATTGATCCTTGTTCCTTTCCTTGGGATGAGAACATGCACTGAATAGGTGCTTTATTTCATCTTGTTTGCAAAGATAGCCACCAATGCTTCCTGGTATCCTAGGTGGTGTGTTTATCTTACCAGTTAACAAATAATTAAGTATCTCCCTATTTGATCTATATTTGAGTTTGGTTTCTGAATTTAGAAGCTTTAATGTTTTATTCAAGTAATATGTGTATATATTCTAACAGATAATTCAATTATTGCAAATAATGCTGAAACCCCTCTTTGCTAACTCCCATTTCCCA
Source organism: Lynx rufus (assembly GCF_022079265.1). Classification (NCBI taxonomy): domain Eukaryota; kingdom Metazoa; phylum Chordata; class Mammalia; order Carnivora; family Felidae; genus Lynx; species Lynx rufus. The sequence goes on along the minus strand of NW_025814896.1, from coordinate 91,955,462 downwards.
TTCTCTTTTCCAAGGTGGATTGTTGTCATCAATTATATGTGGATCCCTTCACATTTTTATACACCTGCTTACACACAAAAATGTACCTGTAAAATTAGGTGGTATTCATGCATTTTAATTTTTATTTCTTTACATACATGGAATCCAGTGTACCTACTGTTTGCAGATTTCTTTCTTCACTTACTAACATATCTTAGAAAGTTTTCCATGTTGGAACGCCTGGGTGACAGTCATTTAAGTGTCCAACTTCAGCTCAGGTCATGGTCTTGAGGTGTGTGAGTTTGAGCCCCACACCGGCCTCTGCAGTGGTAGTATGGAACCTGCTTGGGATTCTCTCTCTTTCTCTCTCTTTCTGCCCCTTCCCCACTTTCTCTTTCTCTTTCTCTTTCAAAATAAATAAACTTAAAAAAAAGTTTTCCATGTCAGTATAGAGAAATCTGTTTTCTATTTAATTGTTTCCCATAACATGGCTGTGCCATAGTATATTTAATAATCTCTTTATTTAAAAGCATTAAGGTTATTTCCAAGATTTTGTATTACAAATAGCGTGGCCACAGACATCTTTAATATGTGATTTGTGCAAATATGCGAATGTTTCTTTAGAGTTCATACAGAAATATGGAATGGCTTTGTCAAAAAGTCTCAGACTTTAATTTTAATAGATAACTCTCCAATCTCCCTCCAGGTGGCTGGATCATCACATAAGAATTGCCATTTCCCACTCTTTTTTCCATCATTTATATTAAGAAACTTTTATCTCAAAGGTGAAAATGATATTTGCATTCTCCAATTAATAGTGCGGTTAAACTGTTTCTATATTTTTATTTCTATAAATTACTTCTTTAGAATCTTGTCTCATTTTCCTATTGGACCACTTGTCTTTTTCTTACTGATTTATTGGCACTCCTTTTATTTTCTGCATATTCTTCCTTTATCTGTTGTATTCACTGCAATTATTTTCTGAGGATTTCTTTTAACTTTTTTGTGTTTGTTTTTTCCTGGATGCCCCATTACCTCTGTTTTCCATCAGTCAGGTTCTTGTGTTCCTTGAGTCTGGTGTCTCTTTTTAAAGGTGTTAGCTTTCCGGGGCACCTGGGTGGCTCAGTTAAGCAGCAGACTTCAGCTTGGGTCATGATCTCAAGGTTTGTGAGTTTGAGCCCCATGTCAGGCTCTGTGCTGACAGCTTAAGAGCCTGGAGACTGCCTCAGCTTCTGTGTCTCCCTCTCTCTCTCTGTCCCTCCCCCAGCTCACGCTCTGTCTCTCTCTCTCAAAACTAAATAAATGTTAAAAATTTTAATGAAAAGAATCCCTCAAAAATAAAGGTGTTAGCTTTCCTTCAATGTTTGAGGATTTGTGATTATAAGCAATTCTCTGTATATGGTCTTGTCTGTTAGCTGTGATGCATGTGTTACCTGCTTACTAGCCTGCATAGCACAGGGTGAGAGGTAGGGGAGAGAGGCATTGCACGCTGCTGTACTTATACTCTAGTGCACCCGAAGTGTGGCTAATGAGGAGCAAATTGCTGCTAGGTGTGTTACCTTGTTAGTTAGACTCGGGCAGAAGAGCCCCTCCCACTTGCTGGGGGGTGTGAGCTGCCCAAGGGAAGAGTCAGCTTCTCTGTCCAAGCACATGTGCTTATGGCTCATCTGTAAGTGCGGATATAGCCCAGTTGTTTGCTGCCTGATCCAAGTGATCAGTCCAAGTGGGAGGCATGGGAGGAAGAAGGGAAGATGGAAAGAGAGGAAGGAGGAAGGATGCTACACACTTGGTGGCTCTTACAGTTGAAGCTTAGAGAAGAACCCAGTTAGTGATTACAGGACCCTCCTTTTCTGACCTCCTGGTAGGCTGTGCCGTTTTTGCTTTGCCTTTCATAGGTGCCCACTTCTGTGTGCATTTTGGTTGTGGTTTTCTCCTTCAATCCAATCCTATCTGTATTCCATGTTTTAGTCACTTTTCCCTGATTTCTGGTCCACTGATGGTACATCTTATTTTTCATTAAAATTTCTAAAAAATATTTATTTAATTCTGAGAGAGAGAGAGAGAGAGGGAGACAGAGAGAGAGAGAGCACGCATCAGTGGGAGAGGGGCAAAGAGAGAGGGGACAGAAGACCCGAAGCCGGCTCTGTACTGACAGCAGCAAGCTCGATGTAGGACTCCAACTCACAAACGGCAAGATCATAACCTAAGCCAAAGTCTGAGCTTGACCGACTGAGCCACCCAGGTGCCCCACATCTTATTTTTCAGAGTGGATTATCCTTTCTTTTTCTTTTTAAATTTTTTTTAATGCTTATTTATTTTTGAGAGAAAGAGACAGAGCATGAGCAGTGGAGGGGCAATGAGAGAGGGAGACACAGAATCAGAAGCAGGCTCCAGGCTCTGAGCAGTCAGCACAGAGCCCAGTGTGGGGCTCAAACCCATGGACTGCAAGATCCTGACCTGAGCTGAAGTCGGACACTTAACCGTCAGAGTCACCTAGGCACCCCAATACTGGATTATCCTTTCTAAGAATTTGGAGTGAAAGCAGAAGTTACCATGTGAAATCTGTCAGCCATCTTGAATTAGAAGATCAGAATTCATCCGACCTGATTTATATTGCTCTATTCAGTCAGATAATTCTGAAATATTAAATGCTTCTCTTGAGCAAGAGAACAGAGGAAGATTGGGTGGTTTGTCTCATTAATGTAAATATTCTCATCTACCCTTAGTTGTGCTAGACTATTTATATAAGCTAAACAGGATAGATAGAAGGGAGAAATCCTGACAGTGTAAAAAAAAAATCTATTTTCAGATTTATCTCTGACCGTATTGTCTACTGGCATTTCCCCAAAGGCCCAATCCTGACTTATGAGCCGCATGTGTCCATTGTTTTTGAATACTATTTACATATTCATATCCTAGTCAGTTTTCAAGTTGCAGCACGTCTACAGCCCTCACTAATAAGTCTCCTGGGAACAAAACTGTCCTCCAACAAACCTGGAGCAAATGAGATGGAAACAAACAAACCGTAAATCTCACAGAGCAGCCTTGGCTTGTGGCTTGTGGCTTGGGGCAATATTTTTGTAAGTTGCTCATGCCCATGACAAATATGTGCCCTTGCAACTTCTCCTTGACTGGGCTTTGCCTCCAGTGAACAGGGAAAACTCTGCTCATGGACGGTGGGCCTTGGCAAACAGCTCTTAATTTTTCCTTTCTATCTTGTTCCCTTTCAGTAGCCCAGGCTCTGTATGACCTCCTCCCACCTATGAGCACAGGACAAGACAAAAAAGGACCAACTCTTGATCTCAGTGAGTTTCAGTCAATGTGTTATTTGATCCTGGGGTGATGCGGGGTTTTGCGCCCCCCCCCCAACCGATATACACAGTACCTTGGGAAAATTCAGTTCTTGTGTCACAGATGGGCCACCACAATGAAGCGTAGGACTGGAATCTACATTTATGTTAACAGAGAAGATAGGTGACCGCAAGATAGTTTCCATGAATCTATCAGGAAATTTGCTCCTGTGAATGTTTGTATAGGTTTTCTTACACGATAAGAAAGAGAAAGTAAACACGGCTGAATTTTCTTCAAGACTGTATCTTGAGAAATATTTGAATAAGATGAAGCAGAAAATAAAAGTTGATTTTATTTAACATAGTCAGAAGAGGTTAACTGGGCTTTGTTCTCAGATCACCAGTTTGAGGAAATTGACTGTATCCTGAGAGATCCCATTTATCTTGTTCTCAATGGCTCAGAGAAATTTACATCCTTGAAGAAATGACAAGACATGAACACACTGACCTTGAAACTGCTGGGGGAAAAAGTCAAGAGGACCTCTCATTTATGGAAGGTAAAGTAAAGATATTCAGATTCAAATTGGACATATCTTCCCTTATCAAACTGCCCTGAATTCAGAGGGAATACAGATAGATTTGTGGGAATTGTAGATACTTGATGGAAATGAATTCACAGTATTAAAAGAAAGTCTCAAATTTTTAAAATGCATATGAATCATTATTTATGTTTCTGTAGCTGCTCTTGGAATGGAAACTTCAAGATATTCAGAACTGCTGAACATTAGCTCCCAGCAGTCTGACTATTTGGGTTAAAAGTGTGTTGTATCCACTGGGAAGAAGTCATAATCCTGAAGTTCTGGAGATAGGGATATACATACTAGACTAAACTACAAATATATTCCATAGGCTTGATAACAATGTTGCCTGTTGATACCATATCCATAATTAACAGGAACAAAATTGAACTCAGGCTAGTAACAGGCCTTTAAATGTTTTATGGAAACAAAATTTATTAAAATATGTTTTGATTTGCTTTGGCATTCAAGCTAAAAAGGCCCATATTTCTGGCTAGCAAATGGACTATCTGTAAAACCTACATACAATTCATACACATCTGCGGCCCATCACTGGAAAAATAAAATGCCCAGCTGGATGGGGTATCTTTGGAGGGGTTCTGACTCTTGGCTGGTCTCCACAACAGTTTCAGGATTCCTAAATGCCCGAGGATGATTGTGCAAGATGGGTGCAGGTGCTGGTATCATTTGGCCAGATTTTTCCCCATGTAAATGGGATGATGCTCTCTTTCATCTTTGTGCTTAAGGTTCTGTTTTCATCAGCTTTCTGTAAGGAGCCCTCATCAGGGGGAATGACAGACTCATTCAAGCAAAGGCTGTCCATGATACAATGCAATCCCTGCATGCTTTATGCTCTGTTTTTTTGCCTGTGGCGTTTCAGCTCCCTGACTTGGATTTTCCTTGGTCTTTTTTTGCATGATGATTGTTGCATGATGCATTTTTGGTAATAACACTTAAATCTTTGTTCTGGATAAATGCCATCCTTAAATATATGTTTTTCAGCTTGGACTATTGCCACACTTATTTTACAAACATTTGTCCGCACTAAAATGTAATTTTAGATTTTTGTCCAAGATCTGTGACAGATTCTAATCCCCCTCACTTCCCCCACCCCGGCTTTGTTTTCCATCTTTATATACAGGACACTCATCTCCAGTGGAGATATCTTTGGCATACTTTTCTATCTTGCTGGCCCTCTTTCCTCTAAGCCATTTGTGACTTAGAAGCATGCAGACAGTTTTTTTTTCTTCAGTTCTAATGGATTACGCCATAGTTCATGTTCTTAAAAAAAATCCTTATAAGTGGTTTTATGCTGTGCAATCTTCAGACATTAATTTGCAGCCCTTCAACATTCTATAGTCAGGCAAAGCCTGGGGGAGAGAGGAGAGTGGTTGGCCTCTAAACCCTTGACACAATGAAACTAGCTCAAATCTTTGTATGGATTTTTTTATTATGAAAGTAATATAATACCTATTGGAGAAAACAGAAAAAGAACCCAGTATCCAGAGGAAACGTGTATTCATTTTGAGTGTCTTTTTTTCTATTCACTTAAGTTGCATAGTAGTTGGGCCTCCAACTTAGATTTGTATCCAGCTTTTAAATTTCATATGACATCATAAATATTTCCTTATGTTAATATTAACTTCATATGGCTTCAAGACATGTAGTCATAGAGATGTACCATAATTTAACAGCTCCTATATTGTTGTTTCCCAATTTTCACAGGTGTATATAATGATGTAATGAACATCTTTGTGCATATGGCTTTTAAAAATTATTTTCTTAGGCTGGTAGTCTGCTGCCTAGGACTAGACTCAAAACTCCAGAGAAAGTCTCTCCAGCATGAAGTTCAAATATAACAGGGAAATCTGAAAAACCTCTTATGTACCCATGGTACATAACAAAAGAAACTAACATAGGTGCCATGCATTGACTAAAGTATAGACTTCTTCTAGATGTCCCTAGTTTTTTTCCTGATGTCTTTTTTTCTGTTCTAGGAGGCAACCCAAGACACCCTATAGCTTTTAGGATTCAACTTTTAAAACATGGTAATAGGGGGCGCCTGGGTGGCTCAGCCGGTGTCTGACTCTTGATTTCTGCTCACATCATGATCTCATGGTTCCTAAGTTTGAGCCCCGAGTTGGGCTCTGTGCTGACAGTGCAGAGCCTGCCTGGGATTCTCTCCCTCCCTCCCTCTCTGCCTCTCTCCTACTCTCTCTCTCTCTCAAAATAAATAAATAAACTTAAAAGCAAACAAACAAACATGGTGATAGTAGTTCATTCAGGAAAAGGAGATGAGATGTGTGTTTTCTGGGTCCTTGCATAGCGAATAATATCTTCCTGACTCCAGCCTTATGGGTGGGATTCTTGAGTCACAGTTTCCTGCCTGTTTTCCCTCTTTAAGTATTTGAATATAATTATCATGTTCCTTCCGTCTGATCACTCTGAGCCCCTTGAGTTTTCCTCCTGTGAACTGGTTCCTCATATGATCTGGCTCCCTGTATAATAATTGGCAAAGCTTCACAACTCAGATTGCTTGCAGCTTGTCAGAACCTCACTGGTGGTTTGCTGTCTGGCGCTGGATCCAAACTCAAGCGGTCTCATCAACATGAAGTATAGTAGAATTTCTCCCACTTCCATCTTCAGCACGAAAGTAATGGTTTTTTGACACAGCCCATGATTATGATACCTCCTTTAGCAGCTGTATCTCTTTGTTGACTCATACCGAATGTCTCTTCAAATAAAATGTGAATACCAAATCAAAAGTTGGTGATAACATGAGGAAATGCTTATGATATCATATGAATTTGAATATTGCCTGTTCAAATAAAATAAAATGCATGAGTTATTTCTCTCTTAATCCATGCTTTCTCAGTGGGAGTGACTAGTGGAAATATCTCTACATTTCAATGGTTTGTGGCTCTCCAAAGCTGAGCCCTACCCAACAAAATCTTTTTCCTTAGTATTTAATTTCTTTTATGGAGAGGTTAAATCACATTAAAATGTTTTCCTTAGGAGAGGTGATAATGAAAGTTATACAGTTGTTATCTTCAACAAAATACAGATTGTCCCAATCTGATAAGTTAATTTCATATCTAGGGAGGTCTAAATGTAAATCTTTATTATGAATTGACCCAAGCCATCAATAAAGAATAAACTACTAAAAGGCAGCATCTTGGTTATAAGCAAAATTAGTACCTTGGTATGATTATTAACAGACCAAATATTCCTCCTCATAGATAACATGATATCATTTTGAACACATAATGAAAGACTCTGCTATAATAAAATGAAGACAGAATAGGGTTAATGGTATTTCCTTCATTTATCAGATTAACTAACAACCCAAGTTAAATAGTAAGTGAAATCAGTCTGGAACAACTATTAATATATCTTTCCCAGTCTTTAATGATCATTGCACTCTCTCTTAATGCTTATAAATCATCACTACCTTCATCACCATCAGCATCATCACTATTTTTATTGAGCAACTGGTATGTGTAGGTTCAATGATAAATGTCTTACCTTCATCACCACTTATAATCTTCACAAAAACTCCTGTGGAGGTAAGTATTAATAATTTATTTTACAGAAAAGGAAACAGAGGCTCAGGGAAGATAAGCATATTTTCAACTTTCTATTTCTCATAAAGGGGTGCAGCTGGCTTTCAAGGCCTGCCTGATTCCAAAACCCATGTGAACTTGCCTTGCATTCATATTGTCATATTTTTATTTTCATAGTCACTAATATGTTCCAGACTCCATCTAATTGGCATCATTCCTGGGATTCGCTTTTCTCCCTGTTTGAAAATTTGAATATTACTTTATTAATCTTCACTTTGATTTCTTGGAAACTATTAACTACTTCCTTGATCATATTCTACGTGTTCCTTCAGCAAACTGGCATGGTATAGATTTGGGCCTGGAGAATTAACTTTACTTAATTAGAACCAGCTTACCACCGCCAGCACAATTAGGGTTTGAATTTAGTATAGAAAGAGTTTGGGAACCATCTGGTTTAGGTAATGAAATCCCTTGGGTCTGAGAATTTGCTAAAGAAAAAAGCCCTCCCTACTAATCCTAGCTCTGAGGGAATTCTGCCAGGAGAATGCATGTTCTAGCTTCAGAGTTAGTATGGCTAAAAATTTTATGAATCATTTGACTCTCTCCATATTAAGCCCTGGTCAGGTTTTCCTGTTTTGCCCAGGGTTTGACCTGGCCATGGTCAACATGTGAGGTAGATAGGTTGTGGGGACAAGAAGACTGCTTTAAGGCAGCTGAAGTTGACAGGTTGGTGGCATTCAGCATGGCTCTTGCAGGATATGGAACCCTCTGACCAATTCTGGGTCACCAATTCCATTATGGCTGTCTTCTCTTAGAAATCCTGGGGCTTCTAGGTTAGCCCAATGTTTGGTGCTATCCTGCTTGACTCTTAGTGCATCTTAAGCATAGGAAAGTATTAAAACATTTTGATGGATTCACATGTTATGATAGAAAGGGCAACAGGTCTTTGATTTTTGAATTGGGGGAAAAATACAAAAGAACTACAGAGAATGAACATTAATGTGCTGAACTCCAAAAACCAATAAATGGTTGTCAAATTTGCTTTTGTTTCTTTTTCTTTTTAAAGAGGTAAAACATTACAATAAAGTTGAACTTCCTTTTGCTCATCTCCCTAGTTCCATTCACCTTCTTCCTTCTCCAGAAGCAAGGACCACCACGAATTTGTCATGTATAAATGTACATACATATACATCCACAAACAATATATCATCGTTTTTCACAAAATGTACAGAAATGGTCTCATATGGTACATATATGCAACTTTCCCCACCCAACATTATATTACTGAAATTTTTTTATGCTGATATATAAAAAGTACATATAAAATAAATAAAATATAGAATAAGTATATAAAAATATATAATAAAAATTCAGCCACTAATTGTATTATATTTTATTACTTATATCAGTACTTACCCATTTTCCTTTTTTTTAAAAAATTTTTTCTTAATGTTTATTTTTGAGAGAGAAAGAGAGTGTAAGTGGGGGAGGGGCAGAAAGGGAGAGGAACAGAGGATCTGAAGCAGGCTCTGTACTGACAGTAGAGACCCCGATGAGGGGTTGGAACCCATGAACCATGAGATCATGACTTGAGCCAAAGTCGGATGCTTAACTGACTGAGCCACCCAAATGCCCCTATCTCTTTTCCTTCTGATGGACGTTTGGGATGTTTTCAATATTTTATGATTGCAAACAGAGCTCTCTTCTAGAGCATAGGGTTAGGACTTCACCTCAGGTATTAAGTTGAAGTTGGAATGAGTGGGTTGTCACCTTCCATGTTCCAATTTTTATGGAATGATTCTCCAAAGTGGTTGAATCAAATAGAACTTGCATTTGCAGTTTTGACAATTCCTGTTTTTCTTTACCTTAGCCAAAAGGAATATGTCAGACTTTAAGCTTTTGTCCCATTGAGAAATGTTAAATGGAAGCTCAGTGCTATTTTGTTTCATTTTCCTTGTACTAGTATTTCATATGCTAATCATCCATTTATGTTATTCTGTGAATACCAGGAAGGAACACTTATCCCTCTCAATAAAGTGACCTTTATTGTACTGAAGTTATAGTTTTGATTTAATCAAATTAATCAGGCCTTTATGATTTATGATTTTTTTATGATTTTTGTATTTTGTTTAGGAGTTCCTTTCCTTTCCAAGGTCATATAGATACTGTTATTTTCTCATTCAGTCTGGAAATTATTTTTTGAATGGTGTAAAATGGAGGTTCAATGGCATTTTCTAGCTGTGAAAATTTCTATATGGAAATCAAGTTGTCTCGGTTCCATTTATTAAATAATCTTTTCCCCAGTGATTTAGAATGCCTCAATCTACTCTATACCAAAGACTTTAATATATCTACTTTATACTGGGTCTATTTCTATGCTCTTTATTCTATTCCACTGATCTGTTTGTCCATCTCTGGGCTGTTATTCTTGCTGTCCTATTTTATAGTAAGCTTATGTAGCTTATAAGGTAAGTTCTTTGTTCCAGAATTATTTTGGCTGCATCTTGGCTTTTTGTTTTTCCATATGCAGTTTAGAAGAAATATGTCCATTTCAATGAAAGCGCCTATTGAGATTTTGATTAGAATTGCATAGAATTTATATGTTAATTTGATAAGAATATTATACCAAATATCTTCTACTTCTTCCTTCAAATTCACCCTTTCATTTTTTTTTTTTAGTTTTATTTATTTATTTTGAGAGAGAGAAAGCAGGGAAGGGGCATAGAAAGAGGGAGACAGGGAATCCCAAGCAGGCTCCACACTGTCAGTGCAGAGTCCGACATGGGGCTTGAACTCATGAACTGTGAGATCATGACCCAAGCCGAAACCAAAAGTGGTATGCTTAACCAAATGAGCCACCCAGGCGCCCCACAAATTCACCCTTTTAAGATAAGTAAAACATTACAATAAATTTGAATTCCTTTCTCTCTTACTGTCTTACTCTGGAAGGCTTTTACTCAACTACTTTTCCAGATCTCAGTTTCCCCATATATAATATGGGATTAACAAGAGTAGTTGTGATAAGAATTGTTACAAGGAATTCATATGTCTAGCCATATATGTATAATATATTCTAATGATATATTATAACATTGTAATGATATATACTAGCCCTATATGTAGGTTAGTAAATAGATGAATACAATATCCTAAGAGTTAAGGAACAGAATAATATCCATATGAAGAACAAGGATTTGTGAAACAAAAACAATTTCGATATGAATCCTGAACATAGGAGAATCTTGACATAGCAAAAAAAAAAGAAAAAGAATCAGAAATCTTGGAAATGTCAGTATATTCTCTGAAATTTAAAATACAAATCAATACATAAAATAAGCTCTAGATTGGGAACTCTTTAGAGGTAATTGATGAATTGGCATATGGTATGGTAGAAATCACACAGAAGCTATAGAGCTAGAGATTTAAAAAAAATGAATGTGATGATATGGAAGGCAGGCAAAAAGTTTCCAACACAAATTAAAGAGGATATAAAGAAGTACAAAATAAAGGAAATGGGATATGGCAGAAAATCAATATTAGAAGCAATAATAGCAGAATGTCAGAACAACAGAAAAATACGAGTTTTAAGATTGTAAGAATATACAGGGTGCTGAGTAGGATGAAATAAACTCACAAGTGGACATATTAATGGGAACTCCAGAACATGAAGGATAAAGAGAAATTGTTACCAATTAATAAAGATAAAAGAAAAAACCAGTTAAACTGACAAAAGACATTACATTAGTAACAATAGATGCCAGAAGACAGTAACACCTTTAAAGTTATGAAGGAATATCTCTGCCAACCTAGAATTCTGTACCCAATCAAACTGTACACGAGGAGAGAAAAAGATACATAAACTGTACCCAAACTGTACCCAATCAAACTGTACACTCCTGTACATGAGGAGAGAAAATAAAGATATTCTCAGAAATATAAAAAGCATGAGTACTGACCTTTCATAGACCCTTGGAGAAAGAGTTACTAAAGGATGTACTTCAGCAAGAAGATATGTACATTCATGCTGATGACATGGGATGGAAGAAATGAGGCAAAGAGAGTAGAATTTATTGGTAAATCTAATGAAATAATTTGGGGAAGTTAAAAAGATGAAACTAATGTAAGAAAGTTGTGAATTTCAATAAGGAGATAATACATGTAAGGCCTTTCTCTTCAAGATGTGGATGGGTGACAATCACTTGATGTAAAGCCAAACTGTTAACAAACCACAGTCCTAAGTGTGGTCTCAGCTTTCAGTGGTCATCGCTGATGAGGTGAGCCTAGCTCTGGTGTCTTGGCAGGCACAGGGTGCTTTTAAGTCTCATCATGCTTCAGGAGTTGAAATTCCTCATCTTAGTTAGCTCAGACTGCTATGCTAAAACACCACAGGCTAGGTGGCTTAACCAACAGACATTTATTTCTCAGAGTTCTGGAGTCCAAGATCAAGATGCCGGCAGTTTCAGTTCCTGGGGAGGGCTGGCCTTCTGGCTTCAGATGACTGCCATCTCACTATATGCTCACATAACCTCTTTGTGTGCTTCTGGAGATACTGAGCAACTCTGGTTTTTCTTCTTCTTCTCGTAAGGACACTAATCCTATTATGGGGACTCTACCCTCCTGGCCTGAGCTAAACCTAATCACCTCTCAAAGTTTCCACGCCTAATACTATCACAAGGGGATTAGGGTTTTAACATGAATTTTAAGGGGAAACACTCAGTCCATCACATCCCTAAAGGGCTAGGATTCTAACCCTCTCTGTCCATTTCTGGATTCATAGATTTATGGCTTCAGCCCCTGTTCGTTGCTATCTCATTCTTGTTTGTGAGCATGCCTTATCTTACTTAAAAACATTTAGGGGCACCTGGGTGGCTCAGTTGGTTAAGTATCTCATTTCGGCTCAGGTCATGATCTCGCGGTTTGTGAGTTCGAGCCCCACATCAGGATCTGTGCTGACAGCTCAGAGCCTGGAGCCTGCTTTGGATTCTGTGTCTCCCTCTCTTTGTTGCCCCTCCCTCCCTCGTGCTCTGTCTGTCTCTCTCTCAAAAAATAAATGAATATTAAAAACATTTTTTAAAAACTGTTTTTACTGTCTTTGGAGAAGGGAGAATTTCAAGCCAAACTTGCATAGTATTATGCATGTTTCACTGACTGAAAACCCCCCAAAGTTTCAGCTGGATTATCTGTAGTCAGCTCAGTATCACCACCACCCACTTCCACCCACAGATTCCCTGTATCACCCAAGGAGAGGCCAGGAATGACATTTCCCAGAGTTCCCTTCTCTTTATGATCCCAGGGTCATGTTGGTCACTGAGAGGCATTTGCATGAGATTGGAAGGCAGAGGAGTGGGACAGTCCACGCTCATCGAAGGCAGGTGTGAAGTTCTCAGCAGCTGCAGGGTCCTCTCCTATGAAAGAACCTCTCGGGTACAGTAGTCAGCTGAGATTGCCAACGGTAGCTTCTAGAGAATCTCTTGCTTCAGAGTTGCCAGCTAAGATGGATGGAAGGAATTTCTCAAAGTTTTCTGATATCTAAAGCAGCTTCCAAGTAAGCTCTTCAGACCCTCTTATGATGGTAATGCAGGCTGAGATTATCACAAATAGACTCCTTGACTTTTGCTCCCTTGTCCTGCAAACACATGTGAAAGCCTCAAATGCCCTGCTTTAAAGTCTTTATTACTTAGAGTACATCAAGGGATGTGGTAGCCACATTGATATAGCCCCACGATTGCTTTCTCTTGGTATTCATGACTTCACAGAGTCCTTTCCAGTGTCAATCAGGGATGGCTCTGTACATAGAGTCAGGTGGGAGGAATGGTGTATGACTTCTGAGACCAGGTCATAAAAGACGTTACAGCTTCTGCGTTGGCCTTTTAGAAGTCTTGCTCTGGGGAAAGCCAGTTTTCGAGTCACCAGGACACTTAGGCCTCTGGAAGGCCTACCTGATGGGGAACTGAGACACCCACCAATAATCAGCATCAGTCTGCCAGCTGTGTGAGTGGAGTGAAGACTTGGAGTGGACCCTCCAGTTCCAGGTAAGTCCACAGATGACTTAAACCCCAGTCAACCTCCTGAGAGACCCCAAGCTTAGTATTTCCCAATTGGGCCACTTCCAAACTCCTGGCCCCTAGAAACCATGAAAAATAATAAATGGTTATTGTTATTATAAGCCACTAAGGTTTTTTTTTGGGGGGGGGTGTGTGATTATGCAGAAAGAGATAACTAATACAAGTAGTTTCTAATTTCCTGACCTATCCCTTATTTAAAAACTTTTCATTCTTATCTTTCCTATATTGCCTTACGTACCTATACAGTCACTAAATAATGGAGTTAGACTCATTGCCATTTTTTTGCTTGGATTTGACAAGCCCAGGCAGTTTGCTGGGTGTGAGTGTGTGTGTGTGTGTGTGTGTGTGTGTGTGTGTGTGTGTGCTAAGTAGGCTCCATACCCAATGCGGGAGCTTGAACTCACGACTCTGAGGTCAAGAGCTACATACTCTACTGACTGAGCCAGCCAGGCACCTCAGCTTGTGTTTTTTAAACCGGCTGCCAATTTCCAGCTGGAAGTGTTGTTTGTATCTCCAAAAATTATCAGCATGCCAACTGCTTATTCTTTTTGCAGGAAGAAGATGGCAGGTTTGAGATTGGTCAGGTGTGACTGGTTGAATCCCGTCTTTACTATTTTTGGTGGCTGTATAATCTTAAGCACATTTCTAAAACTTTCTGAATATTAGTTTTCTTAACTATTAAGTATGAATAATAGTACCTACCACACAAGTTTAAAATCAGGTTAAGGGGCACCTGGGTGGCTCAGTTGGTTGGGCGTCCGACTTCGGCTCAGGTCATGATCTCATGGTCCGTGAGTTCGAGCCCCGCGTCGGGCTCTGTGCTGACCGCTCAGAGCCTGGAGCCTGTTTCAGATTCTGTGTCTCCCTCTCTCTGCCCCTCCCATGTTCATGCTCTGTCTCTCTCTCTGTCTCAAAAATAAATAAGTGTTAAAAAAAAAATTTTTTAAATCAGGTTAAATCTTAAGAGCGTATTCAAAATTTATAACATAGTGTCTGGCACATAGTGATAATTTACTAACAGTTTCGATAATGATGATGGCATTGATGATCAAGTATACACTTTGGTGTTTGGCGTTCAAGACCTCCCATAAGTACTTTCCTGTTTCAATTGTCTACTGCCATATAACATACCACTCCCGCATTCGTATCTAGCAGCATGGAACATTTTATTATTTCTCACTCTTGTGTGGGTTGGCTGGAATCACTTGAGTGGATCTTCTGCTCCATGTGGCATCAACCGCAGTCATCTGGGGCTAGACTGGGTTGGGATATGCAAGATGGCTCACTCACATGGCTAGTCTTAATAATGTCTGTTGGCCAGGAGCTCAGTTGGGGATTTGATCAAAGAGCCTACACATGGCTTCTACATATGGCTTGAGCTTCTCACAGCATGGTGTCTGGGTTCTAAGAGACAGTGTCTCAAGAGCAAAAGTTCCAAGAAGCAGGAAGGACAAGCTGCTGATTCTCTTAAAGGCTAAGTCCCAAACTGGCACGGCATGTTTCTACTACCAGCCCAGATTCAAGAATAGGAGAAGTAAAGGCTACCTCTCCATAGGAATAGTGACAAAGAACACGCCATCATCTTTAATCAACTGTATTTCCCAATTTCCTTTCCAAAAATCTCCCAAAATTCCCTTAAGGGGATCCTAAGGAGTGTAAGTCTACTAGCATTTTCAAAATATGTCTTGCTCTTTGCCTCTTTGTTCAGAGCAAGTCCACACCTCTCCATAAAGCTTTCCCTTGGATACCTCTACCCTCTGGGGGACCCTTAGAATTGACTGTCAGGATCAGCCTTTGATTAGTGCCTCCTGCATAGTTTTATGACAATGCATGTACCTGTCACTTCCAGACTTGAAAACTGATGCTATATGTAGCTGCCCACTGAGTGGGTTTTTCTACTTCTTGGCTTTCCCTGTAAGCCTGGTATAGGTCTTGCCATTAATAAGTATTTTCTGATTTGAATGATAGGTTGTGGGGAGACAGTGGTGATAAGGAACTGGCATGTATTGACCGCTTAGAGTCAAGCATGATGCTAAGTTTACACACTTTTTACCTTTTCCACGACTGTCCTATAAGGTAAGCATTATCATTCCCATCCAACAGCTGAGGAAACTGAGTACTAACCTTGCTTCACACCGAGTAAGTGGAAGAACCAGAACTGGGTGCAGGTCTGTTTGATGCCAAGGCCGTTATCTTTCACTGGTATTGTCCTGCCTACAACTCCCTGAAATGAGGCTATCTGGGAAAAGAAGGGAAAACTATGCAACTACAGACTGTGGTTTTTAGAACATTTGAACCATAAACTCCCCATGGCCAGGGCATGTTCTTGTCAGCCTCTCTGCGTGCAGGCATTTACCACTGCCTGGGACCAAAGCTAAACATTAACCCACACCAGCTCTGCTTTTTCTTTCCGTTTGCAAACTGTCATGGCTCCCAGTGGCTCCCAGAGGGCCATAGACCCTCTCTTTTATTATTGCCTTCTAAACAGCTTCTGGGCATCGTGATGACATGTTTGGAAACACCGTGGTATATTTGTGGTGACTAAACCTCGCTAAAATGCCTGGGTCCTCAGCTTCTACAGGCTCCCTGGCTCCAGCATCACCTGGGAGCCTCTACTTTATGCCTCTGTTTGAGGAATCTCAAGGGGGTGCTTGTGGCTCCTTCTCCCCAGGCTCGGAGGGGAGAAAAAAAATGCTGGCCAGGCATTTCCAGAGGGTTTCACGGGGATCAAAGAGAGAAAAGCAAACACTGAGGGAAAATGTGCTATTTATTCTTGGAACAAAGTTACATTGGCAGCTTTCTCCTCCCCAGTAATGCTTGTTTTCCTGAAAGGATTACACACGCGTTTGCTTCCTCCCACAGGATTTAACCACCACTCAGCTCCTGACCTGCACCGTCTACCTCCCGCCCCCTCCCAGCCATGCTCTCTCCCAGTTTTCTCACAGGCTGGGCAAAAATTAAAGAGATTAAAATCATCCATGAGAGAAAGTGGGTTAGTGCAGCTGCTGTAAATGCCCATGTCAGCAATCCAAGTCAGCAGCTCAGATAAACTTGGCCATGTGAGTGGCGTCCTGGGCCACAGACGGGAGGATCCCAGAGATTTTTAGGCCTCCCTCCCTGGTGCAGGAATAAGGAGGCTTAGTCTGAGTGAGGAGGGCTGCCAGGTGGAGGTGTCTTTCTTTGGGAGAGCAAATTCATTCTTGTTTTTCATGGGCATTTCTGCTTTTAATTACGCAATTAATTAAATTCATTGAAGGTTATGTGGCACAATAATGTACTGAGATATTCTTTTGTATCGTGTTCTTTTTGCCGTATTCTTCTTTCCTCTGCCTCAAGAAGGTAGGAAAACCATGGTGTGTGCTTGTTTTGGGGGGCCCTTGGGCATTTACAGCAGCTGCACTAACCCACTTACAGACTTTCTAGTAGGAGAAGTCATCCTTATTCTTGTTTTTTTTGTTTTTTTTTTTTTTAGCTGCCTACATCCATTGAGGGGAATTGTATTGTTCTGTGCGGGGGTGGGTGGGGTGGTGAAGAGTTGGGGGGAAGGGTATGGAGGTGCAGTAAGGGGAGAGGGGTGGCTTTGAGTTTCTGAGGGTGTGCATCCTGACTGAGGCTAAGGGAGTCCCTGAATAGGAAAGAAAGAACAGGATCACTGGGGTGTTCATGAAGTGTGAACACCTGGACCCAGCACCCACACTGGGGGCTGCTGGAGGGGGAGGGGAGATGTAGAAATAACTAAACATTAAGGGCTGTGGCCTTACGAACATCTATGCAAAAAAATTCCAAGACCCAGGCCTCAGCAGAAACTGCCCCCTGGTTCCAAGCAGGATTTGGACAATAAGCCTAGATGTGGTAACAAGTGCGGACAGAGTCCAGAGGGCCCTCTCTGCATGCTCTTTATGGATTACATCACCAGGGACCTTCCCCTGACCCTGGGGAGATGGCATGCCCCAATAATGACTGAGATTACATTTCCTTATGGAGACAGTCAGAAGCTCAGAGCAAATCCAATTCAATTCAATTCAAATAAATAAGTGCGTGATGTCCCCTGCACCCTAATCATGTAGTAGCACCTACTAAGTGCCAGGCACCGCGCCAAACTCTGCAGAACCAGCTCCCACTGCCCTGGCACCACCGGGCCTCAGATGAGGCAACACGGTGCAGAGCTCACAGTGTAGACGTGTCACTGATGCTGCAGACTCAGGAGGCTCTGCCTCAATTTGGGGGCAGGGAAGCCTTGTCAGAATTGCTCACCTTTGTTCTGAGTCTTAGCAGATGAGCTGGAATTCCTCAGGGGAGGATGGGGGTGGCGTCGAGAACATTTTGTACAAAAGGTACAGAAGCGTGAAACAGCATTGACATGTTTGGGAGACTGTAAAGAGGCTGATGGGGTGAAGGCTCGACAGGTTGTTACTGGATGAGTGGGAGAGGCAGGCAGGGGCCGACCTGAGGGGCTTGGCTAAGGAATCTAGACTGGATCCTGTGAGAGGCGGGAGACCCCTGAAGGATTTTAGTGACAAGAACAGATGTGTTTGTTATGAAGCAAAGCCAGCTCAGGAAGGTCACAAAGGAGGAGGGATCACAAAGGTGGGAGGGGATCTAGGAGATGGGGAAGTGCACACGTGAAGGGGAAAGTGTGCTGAGGGAAGCGACCAATCGTGGCCAACACTGCAGGGAGGTCACCAGCACAAGTTCAGGAGCAGTAACTGGATTTTGAAATTTGGGGGCTCTTGGTGACTTTAATTAATGAGGGCAGTTTCAGGGGAGTGCTGGGAACAGACCAGACCACAGTGAGTTGAGTACTGAATGGAGGTTACGAAAGTAATGATGGTAAACACACCCATTTGTTCGAGACTTTTGCTTATGAAAATAAATACAGTAAAACCTTGGTTTGTGAGCATAATTCCTTCTGGAAACATGCTTGTAATCCAAAGCACTTGTACATCAAAGCGAATTTCTCCATAAGAAATAATGGAAACTCAGATGATTTGTTCCACAACCCCAAAATATTCATATAAAAATAATTACAATAAGGACGACTTCCACTATCACTAATGGAATCACTGCTATCTCTCGGCTCCATGGAATCTTTTTCTGCATGGGGACCATTGTATACGCTCGCACAGTACAGTATTAATGAACTCTTGTCATATACTATATTTAATGCAGCCGAGGAAAGGGTCTATACCTGCAGGTGGCCTGACCTAGAATGAAGCAAAGCATTCCTAAGCTTACTCTTGGATGGAAAAGCAAAGAATGGTTCATAGGTGCTTTGACAAAAAATACACTAGTGCCAATTGTGGGCACCTCCCAATGTTCCGAAAAATCATTGATTTCTGCCAAACATTGCGGCCTGAGACCAAGCCTCTGAGCATGGGTGAGAGATGGTCACCCACAATCCTGCAGAAAGAGAGAGAGAGAGAGAGAGAGAGAGAGAGAGAGAGAGAGAACAACCATTGGCTCAGTTGTGATCATGTGACATTGTGTCAAGTACTACTCGTATTGCAAGACATCACTCGTTTATCAAGTTAAAATTTATTAGAAATGTTTGTTCGTCTTGCAGAACACTGGCAGAACAAGTTACTTGCAATCCAAGGTTTTACTGTATTTAGAGAAGCATCAGTAAATGGGTACATAATGTAGAAGGTTTATTTAACAATAATGTGGGTTTTTTTTTTTTTTTAATTTTGGAGAGAGAGAGAGAGTGAGAGAGAAAATATTTAGCAGGATCCACACTCAGCACAGAGCTCAACGTAGGGCTCAATCCCACAACCCTGGGATCACGACCAGAGCAGAAATCAAGAGTCAGATGCTCAACCAACTGAGCTACCTAGGTGCCCCTATTAATGTGTTTTAAACGATGGAGCAGGTTCCAGCATGTTCAAGGTTGCAGGGAAGGATACAGTGGGAAGATCAAAGACAAGGAAAGAGGAAGTAGAGTAAGGAAGAAAGTTCCGGCAAGCAGGGGTTTGAAGGGCAGAGAAGACCCCGTAACCTGACCAAACTTCCTGTATGCCCAGGGGCTTTAGTTCACACATCTGCGTGGATGCTCTGTCACCCTGTACATCTCATTACAAATAAACCCTGTGCTTCTGAGAAGTGCATTCAACCATTAGAAATAAAGCAAATGGGCCATATGATAAATACATTAATCAAACTCACTAATTTAAAGAATTCCAAGTGTGGACTTTTAGGTGAAGCAAATGAATCAAGCCTTTCATTTATCATCTCTTCTTCTGTTAGGACCATGGTCTTAGACTCCTTGTTCACACTCAAAGTAGATCCCAAACTCCATCAGCTGTGCCCAGACACAGAAGGCTGACTGGTTGCTGGTTGCACAGACCAGGTGAGTAATAGAAATTACTCTAGTTTTAGCACTGGGTTAGTGCACTCTCTTCAAGGAAATGGATAGTTTGGTACGTTTTGTCATCTGTCCTGCTTGCCCATTTACTTTTCAGACCAACATGCTCTAATTTGTCTATGGTTTTCTCAAGCTCACACCTTTCACATTTATAGGAAATGAGTCTTGGAGGAATTTGGAACCACTGCAGGCAGTCTTGTAAGGAAACACTGAAAGAGGGCACAATGTCCAGTTCAGTTACCCTGGTAGGTTGAGCTAATTTAATTTAAATTTTATAGTCTGTTTTAAGCTCTACTATTTCTTATTCCTCTAAAAATGTGACTTTTAATTTGCCACATATGAAGTGTAATTTTTTTAATGTATATTTATTTTTGAGAGAGAGAGAGAGAGAGGCAGAGTGTGAGTGGGGGAGGGGCAGAGAGCAAGGGAGACACAGAATCCAAAGCAGGGTCCAAGCTCTGAGCTGTCAGCACAGAGCCTGACATGGGGCTCAAACTCATGGACCGTGAGATTATGACCTGAGCCGAAGTCAGATACTTAACCAACAGAGCCACCCAGGTGCTCCTGAAGTGTAATTTTTAAAAAAATGTTTATTTATTTTGAGTAGGAGGGGCAGAGAGAAAGAGGGAGAGAGAGGATCCCAGGCAGGCTCCTGGCTGTCAGCATAGAGCCCGATGTGGGGCTCCAACTCACAAACTGGGAAATCATGACCTCAGCAGAAATCAAGAGTCGGACGCTTAACCAACTGAGCCACCCAGGCACCCCAAAACATAATTTTTAAATAGGTCATGAGACTAAAATTATAGTAAGATATTTCAGTTTTATAATGAGTCCATGGTATTTTCAATATAAAAGTAGAAAGAGATATTTATATTCTGGGTAACTTTTTAGGGTCATATATATTGTGGCTAAAAGATCTAACTTGCGTTTTCTTAAAGGGCAACTATTAGCAGTTTCACTAGGCATGCTTCACAGTTCGGTCTTCTCATGTATATATTTTTTTAATAACTGCAAACTCTCGCTTTTACAGTGGCTTGCTGTTGGTTAGAGTGGCTTGCTGTTGCTTGTATGATTTGTTAAAGTTCCGTTTATGTGTATTTACCCTTGTTGGCTGAGATGAAGAAAGTAAAGGAGGTGTCAGCCTGGGCATGAGAATCTCCCTATGGAAAATGGAGGGGGGAGAAAAGATGCAAAGTTTATACTAGGCTATGTTTATGCTTTAACTGGTGGATATGTTTCGACGGCCACGAGCCATCATTAATCAGAGGTAATGTATTGGGTAGCAGCAGCTGGCTAGAGAAATATTTTGATTTCTACTCTAGTACTCCAAGTAAGACACAGTGGTTGAGCCAAGAGTATTTAGATTTCAATTCTTCTGACTGGGGCCTGTGACAGAAATAATTTCATAAGAGATAAGCCTCCCTTTTGAAACAGAATAGAGACGATGCTTAATTGCTGTTTTCTCCTCATTATCTCGTCCCTTTTGGGCACACCACATTTTAAGAAAGGTGGGGGAGGTGATTAGCACATTGCGGGAGAGGAGGGACTCATCTGTACAGCTTATATTCCCTGGGCTTTTTCAGTCTATTAAAATTTCTTTGAAACAACTGACTGGTGTGCTCAGCAACCCCTCATACAGGTAAAACTTCACTTGCAGAAAAGGAAGAGAAAGCTTGGGCACATGGATATTATAATTTGGTTGTCTACATCTGGAAAATAGAACTTCAGAGAGGACATAGCCATCAACATTGATTTATTTGGTGATTAAAGGCATCCATTAGCACTTGTAAAAAGTTGGTAAAAGTTGGCCTGTTTAAGAGTGTGTTCCATTCTCTGACCTTTGCTGTCTGGGAGGTGTTAGTAGCTAAGACTATCAGATGAGCAGTTTCATTTGAGCAGGCTGTTGTGAGACAGTGAGTTAAAGGTGAGACAGTGGGTAAAAAAAAAAAAAAAAAAAAGAAAGAAAGAAAGAAAAAGAAATTGTCCTGCTGCCCCAAACTAATATTTTAAACAAGTACACATTTTCTTTCCAAGCTCACTTTTGTAAGACGAATAAGATGAATAAATGTGAAATGACCACAGGGCAGAACATTTAAAAAAAAAAAAAATCCCGGCCTCTTGATTTTCCCGAAGTGACATCATTAATGGTGACACATTGGTGTCTCTGTCTGCACATCCATTAGCCTCTCATTGGGCCATGAGGCAATTTCCTTTGTCTTTCATTATTCGGTTTACATGACTGCTCTGTCGCTCCTGGAGATCATTTACTACTTCTGGAATTCATAAGCGCTGGACTTTTGAAGGCTTCTTGTAAATAGCAGTGCCATAGGAGAAGGGGCAAGGATTCTGGTTTCAATCATTTGTACCTTCTTGGGCCAGAACCAGATTTCCTACGTTTGACCATGTGGGGATGACCTCACTCGCTCAAGGTTGAGATAAATCTAGGGATTTTTGTCAGTTTGGCATCGTCTTCACATGCTTTGGACAAGGGAGTGATTTCAGTATTTTCCTTTTCCTGATGACTTTTGGAAACCATCCACTCCTAGACTGAGCTTACTGTTTTATAAACTTCTCATCTGTTGGGACCTAGGTTTTGTTTCTGCATTGCCTACAGAAATGGTTCTCAATCCTGACTGCATGTTTTGATTACCTGTAGAGGTTAAAAAAAAAAAAAAGTCCCACCCATAGAGATTCTGATTGAACTGGTCTGGTCTGATGTCCAGCCTGTTCTTACAAAACACTCCCCAGGTGAGGACCGAGTGTCACGTGTCGGTTCCCTATGGTATCTGGACAATTCCCTGTGAAGGGCAAGTGGTCTGCAGGAAATGACAGTTAACTGAACTGCACCGATAGGTACATGGGCTGCACAGGGCTGGGTGGTTTGGACTGAGGACACACTGGACAAACCTCACTGCTGCAGCTCATCATTTCGGGGTAGAATCTTAGGACCTGCAAGTCTCACCTTAGTTCAGCTGGTAGCTTGGCTTTAATTTGTTGTCTGCCTTTGGGTGTTGTGCCTTGGTTTCCTTATCAATAAAATGGGGCTAATCAAAGCCTGAGGTCATATTTTTGTTTGAGGCAAAAACCAGTAGTAAAATTTGCCACCACAAGCTTTTTGTAAAATGGTCACATTGCTGTCATAGAAACATGGATGGGAGTTTTGAAAGTGGAAGCAGCAGGGATGTGTCTGGGATCCTGGTCAGCTAATCCATGGGGCCCAGATGCAGACCTATGGATCCTCCTATCTGATCCTGCCATCAAGAAGTGGCTGAAGGAATGTCACAGCCTCCCCTCACTGGTGGTTAGAACCACCGCATCTCCTTTGTGCTAACGGAGGGGACCTTCCCACGAGTTGGATATGCTGTAGCCCAGGACGTCAGTGTGCGGTGGCGGAGCCCTGTTCTGGGCACCGGTGCCCTGGGGGCCCTGCACACCCTGCAGGGAGGAGCAGGCCTGCTGGCAGCCACACCAGTAAGGCTGCTCACACTTGAGCCCAGCTCCCAGGCCTGGACCTGGACCATGGAGTGGTTACTTCAGATCCTGGTTTCCTGAGATAAACTTTTTTCTCTAATTCCCCATCCCTGGCTGTACCTAGAGCTGCACGCTGCACCTGCACACATGGGCTCCCTCCTGCTTCTGCCCCTGTCCAGCTTGTCCTATAGATCTCAAGCCCGGCTTGTGCGCTCACCCACCCCCACCCTTCAGGCCAGTCCAGCAGATCCTACGGGCCCGGGGGGAGCAGCTCTGCAAGGCGGCCACTGAGCATCTGCCCTGGTCTGGCACAGGGGCCTCATGCCCCTTCCTTACATCTGACCTAATGTCGGAATCGCTGGGTAATGCTATTCTTTCATGATGTCCTCATGCAAAATAGATGATGCAAAATAGATGATGCAAAATAGAAGATTTCCTCTTTTATGATAGTTGTGCTATTAGGGAAATGCTGGATCTTCTCGTCTTGGGATAAATAAGATGAGACCCTGATTACTTTCAATTTCTCTTAGTCTACAGGTTATGTCCCCTCATCACCTCTAAGGCTATGGGGTGTCAAGCCACACAAAATACCTGAATAAAAAGGCAATCACAGACAACTATTTTACGGGTGGGAAAATAGAGCATAGAGAGTTTTCTTGATATGTAATTGTACAAGTGAATGGGACTTGAAGTGAGGACTCTTTTCCATGGAAGGGGCAGGGTCGGGGGTGGGGATGGCAGTGGACATGGGCAATGGTGGCAGTAGAATGTACTGCCTAAGGAGCTTGGCTGCAGGGACAAACCTGTCAGGATGCTGTGAGGATTAAAAGAAAGATATGTGACAAGGAAGGGCGCAGGGCCTGGCAATGGAGAGGCCAGTACGCATACAACATGTGCACATCCACACGCTTCACTGAAGCCAGCGGCTTCGAGCAGTCCTTTTCTAAGGTTCAGCCATAGCCCATGGGGTGGTCTGGGACAGCTTCTGGGAGCATCTGTTTCTGTAGGACCCTGGAGCAGTCACTTCAAAGCCATTCCTTCAAAGTTGGTCTCTATGCAAATATGTATATTCTGGAGAGTGAGCCTAAGACTCCCAAGAGGGTTCTTGAGCCTCCTAGGTCGAGCTGTACAACCAGAGGCAGGGGCTGCCTTGGACAGCAGCTCTCATCCCTCTGTATCTGTGGCTCCTAAAACCAGCTGGAATGCAGGGGCTAAGCAGTGGCCTTCATTATAATGAAATGAGGTGATCCTAAGCAGAGTGTTTAGTCCAATGCCTGTGCGCCCTAAGTATTCAACAAATGTTAGCAGTTCTTAACAGCCGTTGTAAACCCAAAGCTAGGTTCATGGATCAGAGAGTATTTCCAAATGTCCTTCCTCCAGGTTTAGGGGGGCAAATAAATAGGCTCTGGATTAGGGCCAGATTATGGTAAGTCTATGCCATCTATTGGCATTAGTGTGTTTAATTATTTACTCATATATTTAGCACACATTTATTGAGCACCAATTATGTGTCTAGCCCTGTGCCCAGCACACAGTCCTCTGATCCCTCATGTTCGTGCATGGCCATGCACAGGGCAGACACACATATTACACCAGGAAAACCCACTTCTTAATACGGCCTCTCCATCTGCCTGCTGATAAAGCTGGAGAGTTAGGGAGATCTCTGATCGCGGCACCTTACAGGCTAGGGTGTGGAATCTAGAGTTAGTCAGGTGTGTATTTTACAGATAAGTAGACTGACGCCTGAGAGGGGAGTAGTGCCCAAGTTCAGACAGTAATTTAGCAGCCATCTGAGGCTAGAGCTGCTTTCCTGATGAATTTAGGAAACAAGGGTGCTTTTGAGCAGACCAGTCACCTCTGTGTGGGAGAGAGATAATTAGTCTTTACGTTTTCATTTAGACATGGGTGTTCTTTTCTTTTCTGAAGAGGTGCATTTCAAGATTAAATGAAGTAGCTCTTGAATAAGTCTAGAACAGTGGTCCTCAATCCTGACTGTGTTAGATCATCTGGAAAGCATTTCAAAAATACTGATGTTGGAGCCCCACCCCAAAGCCAATTAAATAAGCATTTGAGAGGGTGGAACAGAGGCCTCATCATAGTTTTTAAAGCTCCCCAGGTATTTCTAATATACAGTAGGGGCTTCACAGTCTAACATGCAGTCACTCTAGTATACAGGCAGTGGTCTAGAAAGCAGTGCTTCCGAAATTGTAGCGCACGTGTGATTTTCTGGAGATCATGCTAAAATGCAGATTCTGATTCAGTAGGTCAAGTGGGACTGGAAAGTACCTATTTCGAACAAGCTCCCAGTTGATATTAATACTGCCAGTCCACTAGGGTAGCAGCTCTAGAAGGCACCCTGGATTCTCTTCATACACTGGCCACTGGTTACTCCAGCCAGAGGTCTGGAAGTTACTTCTTTCCTTCATCGTCTCCCCATCTGCCCCAGCAGCTCTTGGTCCCCCGTCTCGTGTCAATTCCACCCCACTGCACCCTGCCCTGCGGCTCCTCCGCTCGAATCCTTTCGTGATGTACTGGATCCACATTCTCTTCCCCCTCCCCCGCCACCACTCCGCACTCCCGGCCATGTTCTCTGCTAGACTGCCTCTTGATGGGGCTTTCTCATTCCTCCTAGCCTCTGCCCAAGCTGTTTTTAATGACCTATCTCTTAAGAGACCACAGCATCCCTGGAGCTTCTCTCTGCTTGTACTAGTCACCTAGGACGATGGTCCACGAACAACATGCCCTTCTGATTCATTTCTGCGTTGCCAGCGCCCAGCTCAGCGCCTATCAGGCTTTGCATAAATAGTTGCTGAATTTAACAAACAGAACCTCAACTCTGAATACGCAAGGCCAAACAAAGACCTCAGCGCTCTCCTTCTGATCAAAATGAACATTCCTTCGAGATTATGCATCAGGCTTTAAACTTCCCGATTGGGGGGGGGGAGTTGATCAAATTTAACAAAGTAAGTACCTATATCCTGTCTTCTGGGCTGGGTGGTTTAATAGGGGGCTCAAAGCAGGCGACGGGACAGGAATGAGAGATGGATGCTGGAAGAGCTTGGAGGTCTGCTTTCAAATCTCCACTCATCCCAGCAGGGGGAAAGGCTAGAGTTCTGGGACAGGGTGGGGACGGCGGATGGGGAACCTTCCGCGGCCCTGGAGTGGGTCGGAAGCGTGGGGAGGCAGGCAGGAGTTGGGGAGCGTGAACTAACTTGGCGTGGAGGGAGGCGCCGCACGCCGCAGCCGTTCAGGTTTCCCGTCTTTCCAGCGCCCACACGGGCCGCTGGCTTGGGGAAGGGGGCGGGGGAGAGGGAGGGCAGGTCCGGAGCCGAGGGGGTGGAGGAGGGGGGAGACCGAAGGAAATGAGACAACCTTTTCCTCCCACTGACTCGGGTTGCTCCAGCGTCTGCGGGGCTCGGTGCGGCCGCCCGTGAGCGCCGAGGCCAGGACCCCGCGCCCCGTGCCAGCCCTGGCGTCTCCTCCACTGGGATTTCTTTCCGAGGCGTCAGTGCCAGCCCAAGTCCGAGGCACCGCTTTGCCGCTTCCCCCCCTCGGTGATCGGCTCCGGGTCCCCCGGCTCGGCTCCGCGCGCCCCGAGCGCAGCCCCCGGAAGTGCGCGCCGGCGGCCCCGGCGAAGGTAAGCGGCGCCCGAGAGCGCGCCCCGGGAGCAGGGGCGCCAGGCATCCTCAGCGGGCCTGGGCGTCCCCTGAGCGCCCCCTCTTCGGAAGCACCCAGAGCACTTCTGACCTGAAGCCGCTCCTTTGTTCCTGACCCCCTGCCCAGGTGTTGTAGGCTGGGTCCCCGAGGGAACTCTGCTTCCCAGTGCTTTCTTTTTTGCTTCCTCTTCCAATTTTCCTGTTGCTTCCCCGCCCCTAGCTTCTTTTTCTCAACCCCCAAACTCTTAGCTCTCTGACTCTGCAGCCGGGCTTCGGAGAGCGGGTCCTTCCTTCCCAGATCTCGGCGCTTCTGTCCTCCTCCGCCTCCGGGAGCACGGGCTGACCTGGCCCGCCCGCGGCAGCGACTGGCTTTGACCCCGGGCCTGCCGGGTGCGGACCTGCCCCAAATCTCTGTGGCGCACGTTGAACTCACTGATCTCACCCCTTTCGGAGGCACCCAGTTCGCCGTGCGCTTTTGGCGACCCCCAGGACGCCGGAATCAGAGCCTACTGGGGAGTGGAAAGGCTCTTGGCGCCCCCTAAAGCCTCAGTGGGAGGCTCTGCTGGTGGAAAAGGGCGCAGGCGGCTCCTTGGTGTTGTGTCCGGGTTCCCCACGATTGTAAGGAGTGAGGGGAGCACGGGATCCCGGACGCAAGGAGGCATGGAAGTAATGAGGATATCTCTCTGAAGGAGAGGAGGGCCAACCACATCGTGCTAGCTTGCCATTTTGCTTTTAAACTGCCTGAGTGGTCACATCAAGCCTCTGAGTAGGGACTCTACCCTTATTTTGCAAACGGGCAAAATGAGATGCAGAGAGGTCAGGTAATGTGTCCAGGGCCACACAGCTGGGAAGGGGCCCAGCCAGGATTTGGGTACCAGTTGGTTTATACCACATATCCCATATCCAACCCTATACATGGTTCCTCTATCCGGAGTGAGCAGGAACTCATCACCTCCCAACGGCTCACACCATGGAGGATCAGACTTTTTCTTTTTTGAGCAAATGCAACTTGATGCTTTTCAAACCCAAATGATTTATTTAGTTCCTACTATGCTCGAAGTTCAGTGCCAAGCCCTGAGGTTTCATCTTTGACCCTCACTCCTTCAAACTCTAATCATCATCCGGTCTCTCCAGAAATACATAATTCTGCCCCAGAAGGGTGACTTGAGTCTCTTTCCCGAGAGGCAGATAAGATCAGTGGCTGGAGTGTTTGGATCCTGGCTGGGGCCTTCCTGTGTCTTTCTACAGCTGGAGCTCCTGTCTGTAAAATAGGGATGGGAGGGTTTAAAGCAGTTGTTCTCAACTGGGGTTTCCATTTTTGCCTCTCCAGTGACATCTGGCAATGTCTGGAAACATTTTTGGCTGTCAACAGGTAAGTGGGAGAGGATGCTATTCATCTGGTGGGCAGAGGCCAGGGATGCTGTTAAATAGCCTGTGATGCACAGACACCCCATAGCAAAGAATTACCCAGTCCCAAATGTCAATAGTGCTGAGGTTGAGAAACCCTGGTGTAATGTATCAGTTCATGAAGAGTGCTATTATTCCCAGCTCTCATCCTCTTATCTGCTCTAGTTTGGCCGACTGTTCCGGCCTCTGTCCCCAAATCTCCTTGTGTTCCAGTGCCAGAATTCTATTGTTAAAACCACAGCAGGCCACGGTACTACACTGTCTCAGTACCCTTGTCGGCTCCCCAGTGCTAACAGAAGGGATGGGAATCTGCACATGTTTTACAAGCACCAAAGGTAGATCCTGTGCATATTATGTTTGAGAATCACTATCTTGCAGAGTAACATCTTACCTCTAACACTGGTTCACATGGCTGTTCACAGTAAGACCTCAACTTACCTTCCCAGCCTCACCTTTTTCCACATCTTGAGGCACCTGCCTTACCACCCAATTTACTATTTTGCTATTCTAGGTCCTGACTTTTTGGAATGCCCTTCCTCCTCCTCGACAAACTCCTCATCATTCCCGGAGACTAAAGCTCAAGTCCTCTGCTGTGTGAAGCATTCTTCAGTTCCTACAGCAATTCTGTTGCTCCCAGCTGCCCCAGCTCTGGCCCTTCTCTGCCTTTTTCTTTCAATATATCTTTCCTGTCGTGTTTACTATATAGGGATCCTTTGTTCACCCCCACACTGGTCTCTGTGTACCTAGAACTAGCACAGTGCTGTACTCGTGGTGGTGGTTAAGCTTGTGGGCTTGGGAGTCAGGCTGCTTGTGTTCAAATCCCAACTCTGCCACTTATTAACTCTGTGACCTTGAGCAAGTTGACTCAGTCTCTCAAAGCCTTATTGGTAAAAGAGGAAGAAATAGTCTTATCTTCTCTGCAGACTGGTGCAACTAACTAATGAGATAATAATTGTTCATCTTAATACTGATGGCCACCTCCATGCCGGGACATGGTTCAAATTTAGAATTTTATGTTTTTACTCATTCAATCCTCATAACGTCCCTTTAAAGTTAGAACTGGTATTGCCCTGTTTGCCAGACAAAGAAATGGAAGCAGAGAGAGGCTAAGTAGTTTGCCCAAGTCACACAGTAATGGGTGGTAGGGCCAGGATTCACATAGACAACTAGACTCTTGGCACTGTGCAGGCAGGAGGCTTATATGTGGTCCTCCACAATAAGTAGTCAGTAAACATGAGCTGGGTTAGTTGTGTGCATTAATAAAAGCAGAAGTCCACAGGCTTTTCTACTCATACCACACCTGTGAGCTAAGATTGTGCCATTATTTTTTGCAACTCTTGTTCTTTTCCTCTCCTCCTTGCCCGGAACCCATCCTCAGAGAGACAGGACACTGGGTCAGTCTTCTGTCACAGTGCAGGGTCAGCACCAGTGAACTTGATGCTAAATGGAGCCTTAAGTGTGCCCTAAGGTTAGGGTCAAGACAGCATTTCCTGTTTGGGGAGGAGGATATGGAGTCAGTACACCTGCCTGGGGAGAGAGGTGCAGATTTGGGGTCAGGAACCGTCTGACTCCAGCTTTGTCCTTTTCAAGCACGTGCCCTTTGCAGTGTGCACCTAGCACATAAATATCGGTGAAGTCAATCAGTGAAGGTACAATGGATGGGTGAATGCCACCAGCTGGGTCTCCTACCTTACACTTGATTCAATGCAGAGTGCACTTTCTCTCCAAGTGTTATAAGGACCATTTATATATTAAAAGTAAACTTGTAAAGAGAATTTAATGCCCCCTATGGGGTTTTGGAGAACCAGGTTTGGAACCAGTCCCTGACCTCCTATTTGAGTTATGTGTGATGTCAGATATGAGGTTTACAGCTGATCACTTCACCAACTTGGAATCTTTTACTTCCCTGAATGCAGCACTGCCTTTGAAAGCAGAGCCCCTTCCTTGCTGTTCCCTTGGTCACTTGCTCTGTAGGCCAGATGGCCTTGCATAAATAACCTGCACATTTGTGTATTCTGGCTTCTTCCATAGCTGTGGCCCCCCTGAGTTTGCTTGTTTTGGCAAGTCAACCCCCCAACTTCAGTGGGATGAGGCTACCTGGTATGTGCAAGGCCTTGTGTTTTGTTGGGGGTCACAGAAATACTCCAGTAAGGTTGGTTTTGAGGATGGAGCAGGGGGCGAACCTCCTTGTCCCTCAGCTCGAAACCCCTCAGATCCCCTGGGGCACCGCCGTCCCCCTGCACCCCACACTCTAACTGCCTCCTGGCATTATCCCCTCGCCTGGGTTACTAGCTGGCTGATCTGAGAAACAGATTCCCCTGGGTGCTAATGACTGGAGTAAAGGTTGGATCCAAGATCTTTGGGGGCATCACCTGCATTTTTACTGAGGCTTTTAAGGTCTGGTCCAGTAGGTAAACTAGCCCAAAACAGGAATGTCCGGTCCAGTGCCAAGTTTTCAGGTCTCTGACATCACACCTTGGCCGCCACCTTGAGTATTACCTCTTAACTGACCAGCAGGCAGATTCTTAATGAAGCTGGTTCCTACTTGTGTGTCTGGTTCTAGGGAAAGACGGCTCACCTGTTTAGTCTTGGGCTGTGTTCCCTGTGAAATCTACCACTGGTGTTTGCCTCTTTGTGAAAATCTGACGCTGTAAGGGGCATTTGGTTTAGACTAACCTAGATCGCACCTTGAAGTATCAGGGTGGGTTTGGAATACACATGGGATAAGTAGTTGGTGTTGGGTGCCAGAGATACGAACATGAAGAGGTCGCGGTCTTTATCATCACGGTCATAGTCTGTGATGTGTGAAGGACACGTGAACAGGTCATCACAGTGTATTAAGTGGAGTTAGAGATACGAGCAGAGACCTGGGGGCTGAAAGGCACCAGCCACTAGGGAGTCAGGAGACGTTTCCGAAAGAGGAGGATGTGGGAGGGTCTTAATGGAAAAGTAGCTTGCTGGGTCTGGGGGGTATTGGTGAGCATGGGTGTGGCAGACAGGAAACTGCATGTACATGGTACAAAGCCAAGAAAGGGCCTGACAGATGCGAAGGTATGTGATGATGAGGTCTGGTGATGGGCCTGGAGGGGTGGTGATGAACTTTTCAATGCTCCAGGAGCCTGTTCCTGTTTTTTGGGAGACAATGGAGTGACATTTTAAGCTCAGGTGTACTGAGCTCTTTGAATGATGGCTCTCCCTCCTGTCTCTACTGGCCTGTTTCCTCCAGGGCAATGGGACCAGAGCCCAGGGGCCGTGGGAGGGACACTATCTCCAGTGAGCCAAGAAACCACAGTCACAAACAAAGCTGCAATGGTGATTGTGGATTGTTTTGTTTTCTTTCCAAAGCCCTGGCTGATGAACTGTGTGGATGGCCCCTCCTGAGTCTGGGCTTTTGAACGTTACCTTTAGAGCATCCAAAAGTCTGTATGAATTGCTACACAATTGCTAGGTTTCTCCAGACGGAGGTAGAGAGGGAGGAAGGAGGAAAGGAGAAGGGTGGTGAGGGGAGATTGATCAGCTCTGATTTACAGGAAATCCAGCACGTGGCTCTGGTAGATCTACTGCCAGGGTGGCCACCTTGGCTGGGAACTGTGTTTGCGTTCCTAGCCCTCTGTTTGACCCCGAGGTCAGCCTCTTTTGCGTACGGCTCACCACAGGTGATGGGTACATGTGCTTGCTGATCAGACCATTGATATAGGTGTTTCTGGAGGTCATCCCAAGACTTCCCTCATTTGTTTACCACTTAGTGACCCCCTGCCGCATAGGAGGCACTTAGTAAGTGATAAATGAGTGAACGAATGCTGCAGCATGAAAGTCACATCCCATCCCCTCAGGATGCTCAAGGCCTGCATGGAGACATAGACAAGAAAAGCAGCCAATGCAGCACACTGTGCTTAGTGCAGTGACAGAGAAGACTGTGGGTGCAGAGGAAGACTCAATCCCACGGTCAGGGAATGGTCAGGGAACGGAGGCAGAGGGAAGGGTGGTCCCTTCTGAGGAACGTCATCCCTCCAGGGAAGGCGGCCCCCTGGGTGGTGGCTGGTAGGCGATTATAATCGTAGCCCCTGGGGTAGGTGTGAGAAGCCCTGCGAAGGGCTTTGCTTGCTTTCATTGCATTTCTCCTCACCACCACCTTCTGAGGTTGGTACTGGAGGAGGAATCAGGATCCCGCCCACAGCCAATAGGCAGACCTGGGATCTGATCAGGCCACCCACCGGACTCCGAGCCCTTCCCCATGGCCTCAGACAGTTTCAGGATGGTCATATTATCATCGAAGATTCTCTTAGGAAATCTAATTTGCAAAAAGGAAAGTAAGGCGTGTGGGTTTTGTGGGGTGTGAGTTGGGGGGTGGGAATGGCCATTTCGTTTTCATTTTGCCCCCTTCTCTGTCTCCCCTGCCTGATGTCTGAGGCCTTGCCTTCTTAGGGGTTTGAAGCAGTCAGAAGCTCTCTGCTCTGGGGATCAGCACCTCTGTCCTCCTCCTCTCGCCTCCTCTTTGATCACCCGGGCAGCTTGCACTTTGTCCTCCGAGGTGAGATGAGGCGGAAGTGCTGCTCAGCAGAGAAGCAGCCGTAAACTCAGAAGAAAAACAGGCTTTTTACAAAACACCTGCTGTAACTGAAGCCTCTCCCCTTTGCCCTACGCCCTCCTGCCTGTGTCATTCAGATGGTCAGTAGCTGCAGGGAACAGATGTCAGGGGATCTTGTTTCTGCAGGGGGACCCCTGATCAAAAGGGCTGCCTAAAGCTGTCTTCCTCTGGGCACCTCCACAAACACAGCTGACTTGTCCTTTTACTCCCTCACTTTATTGGGACAAGACAGGCCCCAGCAGCCCATGGGAGAGGGTGGGAAGGGCCTCTTGCTGGAAGACGCATGCGTTATTTTCCTGAAGCTCCCATCCTTCGTGCCACTTGGGTGAGCCCCCTCTGACAGCAGCAACCTTCCTTGCTAAGGTGAGATGTGACTGGGAAACTGTGGGTGGGCAGAATGAGCACTGCAAGGGGAGTCCAACATTATACTCCGCTGCACATTGAAGTAGGATGCACTGTGAGGGCTTTGTGGAAATACAGAAAGCAATGACCTGGACATTTAGAGTCTGGAAAAGACACACATGAAAGTGAAGAGCGTCCCTGGGGATGGAAGCTTGTGTGCTCACAGAGACAGCTTGGTGGCTTTGGTGTGTCTGCTCAGCTCAGACTGTCGGTGTTTACTGACACCCTTTGTGGCAGGCACAGTTCTAGGCCCTGGAAACACAGAGAAGGACAAGATACTCTTGCTCAAGAACCTCAGCAATCCAGTGTGGACACTGGACACTCAGAGATAGCCTATAGCATTTTGCTGTTCATCTCATTAAAGTAAGTTCTCTGGGGGCGCCTGGCTCAGTCAGTTAAGTGTCCCACTCTTATTTCAATTCAGGCCATGATCTCATGGTTTATGAGATCAAGCCCTGTGTTGGGCTCTGTGCTGACAGCATGGAGCCTGCCTGGGATTCTCTCTCTCTCCTTCTCTCTCTCTGCCCCTCCCTTTCTTGTGTTCTCCCCATTACCCCCTCCCCCCCACCAAATAAATAAGTAAATAAACTTAAAAAAATAAAGTAAGTTCTCTGAATGCAAGATATAGATTGCTGGAGGCTACTGTGAACTGTGGCTTATAGCAGGTGCTCGACCAGTGACTGTGCCGCCACTCTAAAATTCTGTGCTAGAGGCTATCGCCGAGGGTTGTAGGCATACAAAGGAGGGGCGCCTACACCCAGCTTGGACAGCAGGTGAGTCAAAGAGGATGTGCTTGTAGGAGGCTGAGGTGGAGGCATCCAGGCTGCTGAGAAGAGAAGAACATCAGAGGCAGAGGAAGCAGGAAGAATACCACATGGCCAGGGCAGCAGGCATGGTGTGCTCCAGGGAAGGAAGGGACTAGGCATGGATGGAGACAAGGGAGGCAGATCTGTAAAGGGGCAAAGGAACCACATCAGGGAGAGTCTTGATGAAGAACTTAGATTTTATTCTGTAGGCACTGGAGAGCTCCTGCAGGATTTCACACAGAGGAGAGACTGGGTCAGAGTTTCATTGTAAAAATAGACCCCTCTGGCAGTAAAGTAGATATTGGAGAGGAATAATATAGGTGGCAGGAAGACCAGTTGGGACACCGTTGTACTTTAAAGAGTGGAACGAGCCTGGGGTTTGGAGGCAGAGAGACCTCTATCTATATCACCTTTGTGTAACAGGCTATTTATTAAATGTCTCTAAGCCTCTGTCTTCTCATCTGAAAACAGGGACTCCCGATTCCTCCCTCTTGAATGGATGGTGTTCAGTATTATGTATGATGAGGTGTGTGAAGTGTCTACTACTGTGATTGATCCGTAATCAGTATGTGATGATAGTGGTGAAAATTATTTTTAGTATTATTGTTATTTATTGTCATCAGGTGAGAAATACTGAGGCTCTGAGACATTGGCCATAAGGGCAGGGAACTGGACACAAGCTCAAGAAATACTTTGGTAATAAAGTTGACACATTTTGGTGACTGATTTCGTGGGGGAGTAAGGGAAGGGCAGGAGTCCTAGGATGACTCTGGGATTTTGGCCTGGGCAACCAGGAGGAAGGATAGTGGGGCTATTATTCATTAGGAGACTTAATGGGGAGGAGGGGGAGGAGGTGGAGGAGGAGGGGCTTGCAGGAACTTGCAGGAAAAGATGATGAGCTCAGTTGTAGACAAACTGAACTTGAGGCATCTTAGGGATGGCCACGAAGACATGTATAGTGGACAACTGGTTTGTAGGTTGACATTTAGGAGAGAAGTCTTAAGGAAGGCTCAAGGGCCAACTTTTGACAAGAGGTAATGAAGCCATGGTATGGCTCAGTGCCCAAAGAGAGATAGAGCATGGGAAGAGGAATTATGATGCTTATTGAGTGTATGCTGTATGTTCTGAATACTTTCTATGTGTTAATTCTCTCAATAACCATTGCCAGGGAAAACTATTACTGTAACTATTTTATAAATGAATAAATGGAGGCACAAGGGCAGCAAATCATTTGCCAGAGTTCATAGAGTAGTAAGTCATGGACTTGGGATATTAGCCCAAGCAATCAGATCCAGGCCTGTGCTACCTGTCTGTACCAGACTGCCTCAGAGAGTGGGTGGTCTCTGAGGGAGGGGAAGGGGGGAACCTAGTGAAGATGACAGGAAGGGGCTGGGTAGAGAGGCAGGAGGAGATGAGAGATTGGAATGTGGAAGAGGAGAGTATCCAGGAGGGAGGAATCAATAACATCAAATGATGTGGAAATCCACTAAGACAAGAAGTGTAATATCCATGGATTTGGGAATTAGGGAGCTATTGGTGACTTGATGAGGAGACTTTGGAAGATGAGGTGGGTTAAAGAACAAATGTGAAATGAGAAGGTGTTGATACCAAGTATAGGCAATTCTTTCCAGAAGCTTGGCTTTGGAAGTAACAAGAGAGAGGTTTTGGGTGGTAGGGGTGTCTCAGAGCTGGAAAGACCTGTTAGTAAAATAAAGGGAGGGATGGAGTCAGAGTGGGCCCCACAGAAGGGCCGCAAATGCACTGTGCACACTGGGAGAAGTATCTCTATGTTCATTTTTCTTTTTCACACGTATTTTTAATATTTATCCCCATGTTCTGGATGACTTCCATGTTGATGGTTGGAAATCATTCAAGAAGCCCCTGATAGGTGCTTCACATGTTAGGTGGAGTAGAGAAAATTTCTTTCACAATGCCCGGTGTGAAGCATCCTGTGTGGTTAAATCCAGATCATATCAGATCACGTACAATACGTCATCTACTGAATTTGTCTTTGAAATACTCTCTGAGATAGCACAGTGTGCTAGGGCCCCACATCACATATGGGGAATTAGTGTCTGCTCTGGAGACACCAGGTTGGTAAGGACGGTGGATGGCACCAAGCCTGGAGAGGAAAGGACTCACAGCACAGTGTGGGGACAGGGAGGGACACTGGCTTTGAAATGGACATGAGACCTATGATCTGAGTGGAGGGAAAGGAGATTGGGGATGAAAGTAAATTTGCAGGAGACAAAGAGTTGCTTGGATCTGACAGGAAATGGAAGGCACATGATAAAGCGATTGTCACCCTACACTTAGAATGACCCTAGATGATTTGGCTTCTGCCATTGAAGTTCTTAATAATGGAAAATATTGACATTTCCTTATAAATGCTTTGTTACCAGGCTTAAAGGACACAGGTCCAACAGGCTCTGAGAAGATACATTTATCTAGAGCCAAAGACAATCTCTGTGTTTTAATACATAGGTTTCTTTTGTTGTTCAGACCAGAGGTAGATACCACAGAGGGTTAAAAGCTTGACTTAAACAACAAATTCAGCTTTGCCTTAGTTCATGGTGCTGACATTCCGGAGGCTCAAGGCTAGAATTAGGGTTTGGCTGCCAACTTCATAAATTTGCCTTGGTTGAAATGGCATCTTTGCTCTTCTTGGATACATCTCAGAGACATGCACATACCTTCACAGAGAGCCTTTATGGATGGGGCTTCCAGAGAGACATGGTCCAGAATCAGAAAGGTTACACAGGAAATGGCTTTGGGATATTTTTTTTTCCCCACATGAAGCAGCAACTCAGCTGAATTATTTGCTTGATCTTGAGCTTGGATTTCAGAAAAAGTGAACAGTATGTCTTTCAAGAGTCACATTTCAAACTTGAAGGTTCCCTTGGTACTATTGGAGGTACTACTGGAGTAGGAGTGATCCAGGGAAGGATCATTTCAGCCTAAAACCCCTCCCTATTCTGTCCTACCCAGGTCTCTCACCCTTTGGCTGGGTATGGGTGTGATGGACAGACAGGACACTCTCCCTAGAGACGGGGGAAAAAAACTGCAGGAGCCTTGCCCATCCTTCCTCAACAGACAAGGAATAGAAGATGTCCTTCTTCAGGAGGGTATGGTCAGGAAATTATATAGTTCAGTGCAGACATGGACTCAATGATATAATCCTACATGTGGCTTTATTCCAATTCTTCAGGGTCTGAATTTACTGATACAGCAAGGGGCCATGTATACGTTCCGCACTGATTCCAAGAATGAGGGTTTGTATACGTGCTCCAAATATCTACAACAGAACCATCAGTGGTGCCTATGCCCTTCTGACCTTCTGGACCATGGGAGTACCTGAAGGGTCTGAGAGGCAATATCTGGTATGTTCAGGAAGTAACAGTTTTGATGCCTTAGGTTCTTTCATTTGTATTTGATTTATTAGTCAAATCTTTTTTTTTTCATCTATCCACTCATTTGCTCATTCGACAAACTGAACAACTACTGTGTGGCTGGCTCCAGGCTACACGATGGTTATGTGGTGGTGTATCTTAACAGTCTGGTTGCTGCCTTCTTAGAGCTCACAGTTGTTAGGGGACAGACATTAAAGAGATAAAACACAAAGAAATGCATAATTACAAACTCTGGTAAATGCTATGCTGGGAAAGAATAGTGTGCTCTAGGAGGGATAAAGAGAGAAGACAGTTTAACGTGGGGTGTCTAGTAAGGAAGAGAGATATGAAGATCCATATCTAGGGTCTACGATGTCCCATTTATTGGTGGCATATCACTTCTAAGGAAGGAGTGTCTTTGGATAGGGCTGAGGGGGGCAATTCTAGAAGGCTTCATAAAAGAAGGAATAGTGAAGAACAGATAGAAGTATTCTATATGGAAAGGGAATAGAGGTGTTCCGGAGGAAGGGGGCCTGGTGTGCTTGGAGGACACTCATTCAGTGAGGATGGAGATTAGGTTGCAGGTAGGGGAGTAGCAAGAGGTGAGCCAGGAAATAAGCAAGAGCCAACTCACACAGCACTGACTTTCTCTTGGAGGCCAGTCAAAGGAGGGACTGGTGAGTTATTGGGGGGCGTGTACTACTAGGACAAGTTATCAAGAGTCCAGAAAAATTTTTCTGTGAAGGACCAGAGAGTAAATATTTTAAGCTTTGCAGGTCTTACAGTCTCTGCTACAACTACTCTGCTCTGCGACTACAGTGGGAAAGCAGCCATAGGGCATAAATGAATGAGCATGGCTCTGTTCCAATAAAACTTTATGTACAAAGCAGGCAATGGGCTGGATTTGCTTGTGACTGTAGTTAACCAGTCCCTGCTCTGGAATAACAATTCTGGTGGCTCACTGGAGGTTCGACTGGAGGACTGGGAGAGAATGGAGGCAGGGAGGCCAGTTAAGAGCCATCGCTTTAATTCAGGGGAACTAAATGGAAGATCATAGGGAGAAATGGTTTGTGACACACTCTGAGGTGAAAGTGACAGGACTACCTGACCAGTTTGATGGGAACATGTCTTGTTGTGTCTTCAATGCTCAGTGGACCAATTCTTCCAGTGAAAAAAATATATAAAAGTTCAGACATTCTGTATGTGTGACTCAGAACCACACACATATCCTGGGAGGTCACCTGCTGGTCACAAGACACCATGCTGGGTGCATTAGATTGCTCCATTGTTAAGCACAATTCTTAAGAATATCAAGTTGTATTTCCAA
The DNA here is from genome assembly GCF_022079265.1 of Lynx rufus. NCBI lineage: Eukaryota > Metazoa > Chordata > Mammalia > Carnivora > Felidae > Lynx > Lynx rufus. Next base: position 91,916,580 of record NW_025814896.1, on the reverse strand, counting down.
ACTGAACTGTAGAAATACTAAGTCATTGGCCCACAATCACATAGCTGGTACATCATGGAGCTGACATTGAACCTGGGTCTAGTGTCAAAGCCTGTGCCATTCCTAAATGTAATCTCCCGTCTTTGCAGGGCATGAAGTCCCTCTCCCTAAGTCTCCCAGCTCCCTCCTCTCCTTTCTTTCTGTCCCTGTGAAGACCCATTCCACCCTTTAAGGTTATCAATTAGCCTCCAGCACAGCAAGGACTGGACGTGTGTTTTAACTGTGGAAAATACCAGGTGTGAGCTTACTCTTCTGTGCTGGACAGAGGACGTGCAGCAAAACTCAGACCCAGACTTACTGTTCTAACCTGGTGATCTGTGCATGTTATAATATGGAGAAGACAGTGTGGCATTAGGTTACAGATTAGGAAATCCCTGAATGCAAGTGCTGAGATTAGAATATTGTCTGATTCACTGCCTGATTTAGATACCCAGGAGATGTTTGTCAGATTGAGGTAATAGTGTCAGATGGAGATAATGGTATCAGATGAGGGAAAATTTGTAGGTTTAAACTCTAGAGGCCAAGGTTAGCCCCTGAAAGGACAAACCTGACCAGGTTGTGGTCAAGGAAATCAATTCAGTTACCATCTCCATTGGGTTGTCTAGAAACCCCACTGATCATTAATTTAGTATCTGTCCAGATTCAGCTAGAGACAGTCTGCACTGAATATTTTAAACAGGGCTTTAGAGACTGAGAAATATCCAAGAACAACTGAATTATGTCATGGATACAGCAGTCCTTTTAGTGAGACCTAGTGAGCAGAACTGGGTCACATGGTAAATGGAATGGCAAAGAGACCGCCATGATTGACGTGGATCAGTCGCATGACCCGTCACGCCTTGGCCCCTGGCAGATGGACACAACAAAAGGGCTCCTGCAGCAAGCAGGAAGGGGAAATGCCTTTTGGGGAGATAAACACAGGTGTCTGCCACAGCTGTTGATCTGCTTCTGACCACCAGCCTTCTCGCTCGCTAGGACTGCTATAACCAAGTACTACAAACCGAATGGATTAGAACAACTGATAATTACAGGTAACAACAGATAATAAATTCGTGAGACAAATTTATTGTCTCACAGTTCTGGATGCTAGAAAAAGTATCAGTAGGGCAAGGCTCCCTCTGAAGACACTAGAGAAGCATCCGATCCAGATTTCTCCCCGGCTTCTAGTAGCCAGGTAGCTTCCTGTAGCATTTTTATCTTCTCCCTGTGTCTTTACATCATCTTCCCTGTGTGTGTGTCTGTGCCCAAATTTCCCCTTTTTATGAGGACACCAGCCACAGTGGATGAGGGTCCATGCTAATGGCCTCATCTTTACTTGGTCAAACCTGCAAAGATCCTATTTCCTAATAAGGTCATATTCTGAGGTACTGAGGTTAAGACTTCACCATATGTTTGTTTGTTTGTTTGTTTGCTTGTTTGTTTGAGGGACGCAGTTCAGCTCATAACACAGCCCAGGAGTTCAGACTGCTTCCCGACGCCAAGGTGACTGAGTGGTATCTACTCTAAGTAAGGTATCTCCACCGATGGTCATCTTTCTGTTCACTTCCTCGATGTGCTGCTGGGGACATGTGGATTCTGTCTCTAGTGGCTCCTGATTTGTCATATTTCAGATGGTTTCCCTTCCTGACTTCTCAGCCTCTGCCCTGGCCAGTACTCTCTAAGCCATGCTCGAGTGCATTTGTCCTCTTAAACTGTCCTTCCCTACTTGGCACTTTGCTCACTCATTTACCAGTTTGTAAAATGTAAGTGTTGAGTTCCTGTTGCATTCCGGCCACTACACTAAGTTCTGAGGATGTAAAGATGAAAAAGGTGACAAAGACAGTTCCTGCTCTCAGGGAGTTTTCGTGGGAGGCCACACAAGCAAATGGAGTGAAACAATTGCATAGGGAAGTGTGCATGCAGCTTATGAATACTGTGTTGTCCCCAGCTTAGTGTCCTCTTTGGCTCCCTAGTGCCGACAGGGGAGAGTCCAAGCTCCCTAGCAGAGTATGCCAGGTCCCTTCAACAGCATCATCTCTTGCTGTTCCTTTCCTTTCACTTTGTGCTTCATTCCTTTTGACCCACCTGCTATTCCCCAACTATACAGATTTCCATATCAAATCTTGTCTTTCTACATGAGTACTGTCTCTGTTGGAATGTGCTCCTCCTGCCCCATCCTCAGCTATTACCCACTTGATTGCAATTCCCATTTCTTTTTGGAGACTCACTTCTCTGTCCCCCCATCCTCTCTTTCTCCCTGTGCTCCCCTTTGGGAATAATACCTGCCTCCTCCAGAGAGACACTGCCTGGAGCTTGTTTATCTCTGTAACCCCAGCCTCTAGTATCCTGCTTGTGTTAATAGGTGCTTAGTCAATAAATGAGTGAGTGAATGAATACATGAATGATTCCTAGTCTGTGCTTTGCTCCTACTCACTTCAAGCTGCACTTTCCTTTGGACTTCTTCCCTCTAAATCATTTGACCATTACTTTTCTTCTACCACAAGCCCAGAGACCTCACGGCTCCTGATATTCTCTCTATTACGCCGACACTACTGTTATGCTGGCCCTGGTGGTCAGTGGCCACATGTGACTACCCATTCACTGCCATCTCTCTGGGGTGCCCTGCCTCACACGAAGAAAGGCCTGCTTCCTTGCCTGTAGGAACCTGGTTCTTCTAGGACAAGCAAAACTGCCTCCGTGGCCTTCTCTGTGTTTCTGTTTCCAAAGCTTCTCCCTTTCCCAATTTTAGGAGCAACAGACTGCCATTTCTGCTACACTGATAATTCAACAATTATCTTTTTGAGCCCCAAGTTTGTACATAGGGCTCTGCTGAAGCACATCAACTGTCATCTGATTTCTGCCCTTCTAATCAAGAAGATCTGTTCTTTAATCCCTTCCTGCTAAATATATTGGGTTTCTTCTATGTATTGAATGATCTAGTGATTCAAAAAATTTTTTAGCATTAAAACTCTTTGGGGCGCCTGGGTGGCGCAGTCGGTTAAGCGTCCGACTTCAGCCAGGTCACGATCTCACGGTCCGTGAGTTCGAGCCCCGCGTCGGGCTCTGGGCTGATGGCTCAGAGCCTGGAGCCTGTTTCCGATTCTGTGTCTCCCTCTCTCTCTGCCCCTCCCCCGTTCATGCTCTGTCTCTCTCTGTCCCAAAAATAAATAAACGTTGAAAAAAAAAAAAAATAAAACTCTTTAAGGGATGGGTGCCTGCCTGGCTGAGTCAGCCTGATTTTGGCTTAGGTCATGATCTCACAGTTCGCGGGATCAAGCCCCGAGTCAGGCTCCACGCTGACAGGCTCCACATTGACATGCTCTCGCTCTCAAAATAAATAAAAATTAAAATAAACTCTTTAAGTTAAATCTTATATGGCGTATCAATGAGTAAAATGGAAAAAAAAAAGCCCAATATTTTGCTGCATGTTATTTTCTGTGATAACTCTAGCTTATAACATACAGTGAATAATGGAAACAATGACATTGTCATGAAGAACATGAAAATTTGAAATGGAGGGTCTGGAATGACGGGTACAGCCTCCAGACACCCTCACTATTAATGTGTCCCTGATGTTTTATATTAGCACCATGGCCTTGTGAAAATTATGACTGCCAGCCATTGGTAGTGATAACACTTTTAAGCAGGATCCCTTGTAGATTCAGGTTATTCTCATTAAAACAAGCCAGAACTTTGAAAGAGGAATACAGGAAAAATTGCTTATAATGTTGACTCACTAACCCTATGTGAAAACTGTTTGCATTCCTTAATTACTAAGGATCTGATTGAAAGGAATAGATGAACAGGTTCTTCAAACTATTTATATTTTTGTTTGGCAGAAAACACTTGCTCAAAACATAGTGTATCATTATGAAACGTTAATTACGTTATTAAAATTATTTTCAGAAACTCCAATGCCTGTTTCTCTCTAGTAATCACTTAAAACCTTTAACACAGCAAAAGGAAGGAAGGAAGGAAGGAAGGAAGGAAGGAAGGAAGGAAGGAAGGGGGGGAGAGGAGGGGAGGGGAGGGGAGGGAAGGGGAGGGGAGGGAAGGGAAGGGAAAAGTTAATTTAATTTGGCAGGTGGAGTCCAAACTTCAGTTGTCATTTTCACTTCATCAGTTATAGGAGGGGATGGTAACAGCATGGCCCTGCATTGCTGAGTTGGTATTTTAAGAGCCTGCCGAGAACTCTAAAAATAATTTTTTAAATGTGTATTTGTTTTTTGTTTTTTTGTTTTGTTTTGTTTTGTTTTGAGAGAGAGAGAGAGACAGAGTGCAAGCAGGGGAGGGGCAGAGAGAGAGGGAGACACAGAATCCGAAGCAGGCCCCAGGCTCTGAGCTGTCAGCACAGAGCCCGACGTGGGGCTCGAACTCATGAACCGCGAGATCATCAGTTGAGCCGAAGTCGGATGCTCCACTGACTGAGCCACCCAGGTGCCCCCCCAAAAGCTTGCCGAGCACTCTGAGGCTAAAACAAGCACTAAAGCTGCCAGTGATACATGGTGCAGCATGTTGTGTGGTCACTCCTTGCTGTACCGTTCACTCTTAGATCTTTATATGAGCAAGCACTCCATGGTTCCCCTGAGGGTTGCCTGGCATTTAACTGAGCATGGCCCACGTGAGCCAGGGTGGCAGTATCTACACATCCGATTTTGCAGCATGAGGAGACTTGCTGCGGTCTGAATTGTTAAAAGACATTTTTTGGAACTGCAGCTTTCCTAATTAATTACATGTGTTCAAACATATGCACGGTTTTGGCAGGAGAACCTTTATTCCGAAGTGAGCATGAGTGTGTTGACCTGTAGCTCATGGGGTCTGCGATTGTTCACGCTTGGCCTATCACACATGTGACTGTATCTGCTTCTGGTTTGAAAAACATTTTTAAAAATGTAATTTGATTCAAACATTTGTAGAACCTTCGAAACATGTAGGTTGGGCTCCAGTGTATCAGAGTAAGGTGTAAGACAGCTGTGGTTTCAGGGAAGCTGCCGGAGCTGGCTTGGGAGGGCCTCCCTGTTGGAATCAGAGAGCCGTCTGCCCCGCTCGGGAATGTTCACCTTCCAGATGCTCAAGCCTTGTGTTGACTTGAACTGTAGTGGCACAGAGCAGGTCCTGTGTGGCTGTGGGACTAGCTGCCCCTGGCAAATAGCCATCAGGAAGGGCTCAGGTGGAAGCTGCCTGCCTCCAAGGACTGACGTGGTTCCTGCCAAGGAAGGCTGGCACACCCCCTACCTAGACTTTCTCATTCCTTCATCTCCCCGAGGGACTAAACTGGCCTTGCAGACTCCCTGAACTCAGGTATTTTGCTCCACCCTTCTGATCTATCCTCTGATGTTAACTGTAGTGAACGGAGAAGTCACCTTGGGACCAGGAGGCCCACACAAAAAAGAATCAGATGACTAGGAACGTGCCTTGTTCCCATTTGCATGTTCCTCGGTGGGGCGTTATTTCTGAGTTCCCCACATTTGCAGATGCCTCAGATAGCCTGGACTTGGGGGAAGTGCCTCTGGTGGTGGACCAAAGCCTCTGTGTGAGGAATACTGGTTAGGAATAACATGGCAAGTGGATCGCCTTTTTTAATGATGGTCTTGATTAAGGACCCACAAGTCTGCCCACATGTCCAGCCCTACTGCAATTCTTTTTTTTTTTTTTTTAATGTTTACTTATTTTGGAGAGAGAGAGACAGACAGGCAGACAAACAGACAGACAGTGTGAGTGGGGGAGGGACAGAGATGTCCCTCCCCCACTCACACTGTCTGTCTGTTTGTCTGCCTGTCTGAAGAGGGAGTCACAGAATCTGAAGCAGACTCCAGGCTCTGAGCTGTCAGCACAGAGCCTGACACGGGGCTCAAACTCATGAACTGTGAGATCGTGACCGGAGCTGAAGTCAGAGGCTTAACCAGCTGTGCCACCCAGGTGCCCCTTACTTGCAGTTCTAAAGAGAAAGCCACACAGGATTCGGTCAGAGATTCAAGACATGTCGGTATGGCTGACTAACGGGGCTGGAATTCTTTTCAGGCCCAGTGTGGTAGGAATGTTGTGATTCTGTCTGACCACTCCCTGCCAGTCCACATGACAGTTTCTTCTTTCTGCAACTGACACTGGCAGGCTGGTTCCCTCTAGAGTCCAGCCATGGACCTTTTCCTCTACATTTGGTATGCTTCGTCAGGGCACATACCAACTGATGACTCCCAAGTACCTGCAGTTATCACTCCAGGATCACAGCATGACTCCAGTCTTGCTTTCTTCCTTTCCAGTGGTATTCCCCCACACTTCTTTACATTTATTACAAACTGGACAGACTTTATGTTCCAGGGTTTTCCTATACTTCCTCCATGAAGGAGAATATGATGGAAGGCCCCTCTTTTCAAACAGCTTATAGCCTAGTGCAAAATATTTTTTAAAAAGCACACGCTCTTACTATATGCAGAAGATTGGCACACAGGGTTATAGAAATCTATCCAAAAGGGAGAACAATTCTGTATGCAGGGGAAGATCAAAGAATGTTCTTGCAGAAGGTGATGTGATGTGGATCCTGAAGGATGGGTAGGACTCAGAAATGCAATAATGTAGAGAAGTACATTTAGCAGAGTAAAACCCAGAGGTGGAACTGGTTGGGAAGTATACAAAGAAGAGAGTGATTCTATTTGCTTGACATTGGGCTGTTATTGGAAAGACTTTTACTGTGTAGGAGATGATTTTAGGACAGAGGAGTGGCATTATTAGAAGTTTCCTAGTGCTCAGCCTGGCTCCTGTGTATGATGCTGGTGGGGGGGGGGGGGAGTGTTGGGTGGGAGGCTTTTTTGAGTTAGGCAAGTGGCCGAGAGCACGGAGAGTCAGAAAGGATAGGAGGTAGAATTTTCAGGGCAAGGGAGAGGAAGGACTCATGATAACCCCCAAGTTTGAACCCGAGTGATTGGGAGGTTCAGGATATTATGAACACTGCACAGAAAAGAGGAAACGGGTGGGCAAGGAATGAATTCAGGACACAATGGGCTGGAGAGATATCTGGCAAATCCAAGTGGAGACTCCCATTCCCCCTTGTCCAACCTCAGTGTTTTGGACTCCTCTGTCAGGTCACTCCTCTCAGCTACGACCAGCCTGGCTTTGGCACCTTATCTGACTTGAGGCACTAAATACTGACCCCCTGATGGGCTGACCTAGGGCTGATGATGAGAACCTTGTTGTTCATCTCCAAACCCTCACAGGACCAGCCTTTGCTCATCCATCTCCTTTGCAAATTTGTGTTCTCTTTCTTATTTCTCACTCATCTAGGCCTTCCTGGGCCGGAAGCCCCTGTCTCCAGGCTGGTGGCAGGGGAGGCTGCCTTCCTGGGTTTTTTTTTTTTCCCACCAGCTTAGGGGACACCTTGTGGCTTCTGGCCGGTGCCTATTTTTAAGGCCCACAGGACTGGCTCCACTTTGCTCTCTGCAAAGTCCAGTCCTCAGGGCACATATGGTCCTTAGGGATGGGTACAGGCCCTCTCTCGGCTCCCACGTGCTACTTCAAGTGCAACACCATACCTCCCCAAGTGACTTCCAGGAAATGAGAGGTGTCCAGCAGGTGCACAGCAAAGCACACTCTGCACCCTGCATCCACCTGGGACCTTTGATGAAAGCATCTTGCATCCTGCCTCCCTCTGTCCCGCCCTGGTTATCCTCCCACACCTGGACACCTGACCTTCATGCTACATGGAGGTCTCTGCGCTGCTGGTGCTGGTGTTTCCTGTCTTGGCCATTTCTGCTGCTGGTTGCACCTGGGTGCTGGCAGTGCTGTAATCCTGTTCCATGGAAGCTTCCTTTGTGTTTGCGGTTTGGGGCCTGCAGAAATAAACCGAAACTGGGGAGGGTGCTGGGAGCATCCAGAGCCTCTGTGACTGATTTAGTCAAGCATCTTCAGTCACTTTCTTCTCATTCTGAAGACTTCACATAATTAAAACCATCCCTGGCCAACACTAAATAAATTTTGCACATGCTGCTTGAATTACTGTGCAGTCTTACCCCAGTGTGGCTTTCTACGAGATTAATATTTCACTGAAACTATTCCTCTGGGTAGGCAGAAGCCAGCAGCTGTGGAAATTCAACATTTGCTTTATACAATGAAACTCTAGGACAGGGCTGCTTTTCACATTTCTCAGATATGTAGCCCATTTGGAAAAAAAAAAAAAAAAGCACTCTTGGCAGAGTCCATGTGGCATGAGCCAGATATCCCAGCTTGTGTTACTATATACTTAGATATAAAGTGATGAGAAAATGTGCTTCTAAATGCTTATCATATAACACCGGCGCATAAAAGTTGGAATTACTATTTATTGAGCACCTATTATGTGCCAGGCATTTACATACTCTGTATCCTCACAAACACCCAGAAGCACACCAGACTGGGCCCATTTGCCTTCTGATCCCTGTTCTATCTTGGACAGCAGGAGCCAACCTGCAGGCTGCCTTGCTCAGCCTCAAGGGTGCTCTGGTTTCCTGCTGGGTTTGGCCCATGGAGGCACCACTGGGACGTTAGAGGGTAGAGGAAAGGAGGAAGCCAGTGTTTTCTCCCTCTGTCTCTTCCTCAAGCATCTCCTCTAGTAGTGGCCACATCTCTGTGATTCCAGATTCTACCTGGTGACCCGGCTCTTGGGCAACACTGCGTCCTCCCTTTGTCCCTTCAACTGTCTGCTGTCCAATTTTGCTGCTCTCTCGATTGCCTCATGGTCCCACCCCATACAACCTTACTCCAACTAATTTCATTTTTTAAAACTCATGTCAATTTGAGGGGTGCCTGGGTGGCTTAGTTGATTAAGTGTCCAACTCTTGATTTCAGCTTAGGTCATGATCTCACAGTTCATGAGTTCAAGCCCCACATCGGGCTCCTTGCTGATAGTGAGGAGCCTGCTTAGGATTCTCTCTCTTCTCTCTCTGCCCTTCCACTGCTCTCTGTCTCAAAATAAATAAGCTTTAAAAGTCATGTCAATTTCAGAAGTACTTTAACCCTCGAATTTGTCATTTCTTATGTGAGGCTTCACATTTCTGCCTCTCTTTCACCTTCCACCTGCATTTCTATCTTTATCATTGTAATCAGTTCCCTGCATTAAATTCTTTCTGTTGAAAATACTTGAAACAGTTTCTGTTTCTCTGCTTCCATGCTGACTGATGGGTTGAGATAGGAATCAGCCTCATTTTAATGATAAGGTCAACTAACTTGTCTCAGTCTTAAAGATAGGGGATTGTGGAGCTGAGGTTTAAATTCAGGCCTGATCCTGAAGCTTATGAGGTTTTCCCTACATTAGCCTGTGTTCTGTTCATTGGTGCTGCATGAACCAAGTCTAATTTCTTCTGCATAATCCCTTCATATTCTAGAAGGAAACTCTCACCACCTCATTCTCCAAGATTTCCCCAGATGAAATTCTCTTCCTTTCAACTGTTGCTTATAAGAAAGAATTTTTAATTTCCCCTGATATCTTGGTTGAGTCTTTTGGATTCATGCTTTTTAAACTTTAATGTGAAAATTATGATTCAGGATGACTCTGGAGATGGTTTCAGATTTACATGCAATTGTAAGAAATAATACAGGGAGCCTATGTTCCATTGAACCAGTTTCCCTAATGATAAAAATTTGCAAGACTGTAGTACAATGACCACAGCCAGGATGTTGTCACTGATACAGTCAAGATGCAGAACATTCCCATCATCACAAGCCTCCCCCTGTTTCTCTCTTATAGCTGTGCTCACCACCCTTCTGACCCCACCCCCTCCTTAGCCCCTGAAACCACTAATTCGTTCCCCATTTCTATAATCTGACACTACAAGAATCTTATATAAGTGAAACCATACAATATGCAACCTTCTGAAATTGAATTTTTTCACTCAGCATAATTTTTTAAAGATTCATCCAGGTTGTTGCATGAGTTAAGATTTTGTTTTGTTTTGTTTTGTTTTTCTGAGTAGTATCCTATGTCATGGATGTACCTCATTTTGTTTAAATATTCACTCATTGTAGGAAATTTGGGTTGTTTCCAGTTTGGAGCTATTACAAATACAGCTGCTATAAATACCTATGTGGATTTTGTGTGAACCTAAGTCTTCATGTCTCTGAGATAAATGCCAAGGAGCAATGCAGTTGCTGGTTGTATGTTTGAATGTTTTTTTAAGAAACTGCCAAATTGTTTTCCATAGTGGCTGTTTCATTTTACATTTCCATGAACAATGTATGAGTGATCCATTTTTCTACATCCTTATCAACATTTGATGTTGTCACTATTTTTGAAGATTCTTTATATATTCTACATACTATTCCTTTTGGCAGATAAATAATTTGCAAATCCCCCCCCACCCCCAACCCTATAGTTTGTCTTTTCATCCTCTTTAACACAGAGGAAATGTGTTTAATTTTGATGGTGTCCAAGTTATCAATTTTCCCTGTTTTGGAATGTAATTTTGGTGTCAAGCCTAAGAATTCTCTGCCTCATCCTTGATTCCAGTGGTGAAAGAAGTAGGAAGATATAAGGTTCTGGTTCTGGTTGGAGAGGGGGATTTCTGAGTGTGAGTCAGTCACCCATAGTCACTATGGGAGGGCCTAGGAACAAAGAGCAGAATGAAGACATGGTCCCTGCTCTTAAGGAGCTCGCAGCCCAGATTTCAGAGGTGGCGCCTTTCCAGATGTGTCCCTGGAAATGGTTTGCTGCAGTGGGTTGGAGGGGAAGTTTGATGGAGCAAAGGAAGCCAAGTGGCTGGTAGGCTAGCATGTTGGATGTGTCACGGTGTTTATCAGTCCTGCAGAGAAAAGCAGGTTTCTCTCTGTGCAATAATTTCTCTGGGACCATGTGTATCCTCTTCCCATCCTGTGGTGTAGGAGCTCTTTTTCCATTCAAGCCTTTGCATCTCAGACTCCATGTGGCCAAGTTGGCATCAGCTCTTGCGTGGTTTTCACTAGTGTAGAGGGGAGGGTGAGTGGGCATCAAAGACCTGCTTCCACCCTTTGGTGCCTGAGTCTCTAAAGAGCTATCAGTTCTGTGCTTCAAGTTTCCTTTTTGTTCTTGCCCTTAATTTCTTCACGAGGCAAATGGAGATAGGAAGGTGCCACAAATTCTCTGTGAGGCTGAGGCAGCTGGGATAAGTATCTATGAGACATAAATAAACCAGCAGAAGTCACATGCGGCAGGAGTCGGCAGGAAGTGGTGCGGACAACCGAATGGGTGGGTACGGTGTGTAGGCGTGGAGCAGAGGGACTCCGGGATGGACTCCAGTCCTTCTGCACACTTTTCAGTGAAGCTGGCAACATAAAGAAGCTGTGTGGGATTCAGTTGTTTCAGGGACTCCCGCTGGCCTCCCTAGCTGGGCTGAACATAGCTTGAGGCCTTGAGACTTCTGGCTGTGTGAAGTCACACATCAGCATTTCCAGGTTTTTTGTGCCTACATAGAGCTGCATGAGGCTTCATTTCATGGCCCATCTGGGCACTGCTATCTGGGAACCGAATTTCCTCCCTTCCTGTTCCAGGGAGATGCTGGCCTGAAAATTTCAGTGGTGAGGGGGCACGTGGACACATCCCATTCTGGCTGTTTTGTGGGCTTTGGCTGACTGGAGGAAAGAGGAAGCAAGCATCTCTGATCTTTTACCCCTTGCTTCCCTTTCTATGAACTTGGGAGTTTAGCTTCTTTGGCTGTCTGGTTCAAATTCCACATTAAAGTCTGGCAGTGGGCTTTATCCTCTCCAGAGATGCTATTCCATCTTTTCAGAGGTCCAGGTAAACATCATCTGGGCTTCTCTGTGAGGTGCGTGACGACACTAGGTCTAAGGCATGATGTGGTCTCCTGAGCATGTGATGGCTTTCTGATGTTTTCTGTGCCATTTCTCTTTTCTTTCAGAACTTGAGAAGCCAACTGAGGCCAACCAAGTTTCAGAACCTTTACTGCCTCACACCAGCGTCAGCAGGGATGAACTGTTTTTGCCAGATAATCCTCTGTTCCTGACAGCACATCTCTCCCCAGGTAGCTAAGGGGATAACGAGTTTTTACTACCCTCTGCACACTATGTAATAAGATAGTAACCTGCATGGGGGCTAACACACCAGAGCCTACTCATTGCTGCTACTAAAGTATAAGATGAAACGTATCATCACCTGGCACATTCCATTTTATACATTCAGTGATTACACTCAATATAAATGAGTGGACTCAAGGTTCCAGAAAATATGATTTTGTACCACTGGAAATGAGGTTGCCTCTAGAATGGAAGCCAGTGAAAATAGCATATGATACATATAATTAGCCATTCAGTCTACGAGATGGTGCTCATAGACAGGCTGTCATCTTCATCAAGAGATTAGCATGTGTTTAGGGAGACAAAATTATGAGATGTAAGTGATGGGCAGAAGCTGTGGTTTCTCAATTGTGTTGCAGTTAGTCGGTAATCAGGAGAAGGAGCTTTGGGTCAGAGATGAAACAAAGCTATCAGAGAGTAAGAATTGTAAGAACTGGTGGGTTCTGCCCAAAGAGAAGGTGCTGTGATTCTGGTTGACTGGTCCTGGAGTGTCCTCTCTACACATGATTTTCCCCAGAATAGTGTGGGATTAATCTGATGGGTTATCACCAGGAGAAAGCCTTGTCTTTGAAAATATGCAGCTCCTTGGTTGCAGTTTTGCCCTTGCCATGATAATCACCAGGATCTACTTGTCTAGAAGAGGATCTGATTTAGCTCTTGTGCCAGTTGACTCTCCAGTTACAAATTAATAAACTGCTATTGGTTGATGTGTTCCCTTGAGGGCTTGGTTAATGTGAGCTATTCTTCAAGAACCCATTCACTGCTGGTCACTATGAATATTGAGTTGTTGGCCCAGACCTTGCACTCATGTCCTGATCAAGGCCTGCCAAGCAACCCCTCTCTCTGACACCTTCCTGACGGTACTGGTGATGAGCACGAGGTTCACAAACACTGAGAGTCACTTAGACTGGTCAATGAAGGAATGATGTTTATTTCAGAACAGGGTTTCTCAAACTTGATACATTCCCATTTTGAGCCATTTAGTTCTTTGTTGTGGGGAACTATCCTGTGCATTGTAGGATGTTTAGCATATCCTTCCCTCCTACCTACCAGATGCCAGTATCAACCTCCCACTGCAATTGTGACAACCAAAAATGTTTCCACATATTGCCAAATTTCCACATATTGCATTTGTCCTGGGGGGCAAACTACCCAAAGTTGAGAATCATTGATTCTAGGAGCTAACCAGTGGTAAGGGACTTCCTTGAGGAACAGACCACAAATTGTACTTGGGGGTGGATGAATGCTTCATGCCCCTTACCTTCATATTGGTAGGTGTTATCGATCAGGGTTCCCCAGAGAAACAGAACCAGTAGGGTATATATATCCTATTCATAGGATATATATATGTGATTATGGAGACTGAGAAGTCCCAGGATCTGCCATCTGCTAGTTGGAGACCCAAGAGAGCCTGTGGTATCATTCAGTTAAAGTATGGAGGCCTGAGAACCAATGGTGAAAATCCAATCTGAAGCTGGAGAAGATGAAATGAGATGTCTCCACCCAAACCGTAAGACAGGAAAAAAGGGTCAGATTTGTCCTCCCTCCGCCTTTCATTCCATTAGGTCCTAAACAGACTGAATAATGCCTACCCATGTTGGGGACAGAGGTCTACTTTTGTGAGTCCACAGGTTCAAATGTTAACCTCATCTGGAAAAACCCTCACACACACACCCAGAAATAATGATTAATCTGGGCACTCCATAGCCAGTCAGGTTGACTCATAAAATTAACCATCAGAGTAGGAGATACAGAAGAATTTTAGTGATAAGTCAGCCCACTCAGAGCCAGTCACAGCCCTGGTATCATTTGGTGTTCTAGGTGGCTTAGAAACACCCTCAGAGACTTATGCATACAAAACTCATGCCTAAATGCTCTTTTTGGTTTTCGGCTAGCCAGCATTTACTGTGAGTCTCCTTTCATCAGGCACCGTGTTAGATGCTTAGGTAACAAGGATACATCAGATGCCTTTTCAGTCTAGAAGAAAACCTGTAAACTGATCACTCCAATTACACTATCAAAGATGCAATATTAGAAGAATACTTGGAGACTTTGATAGCCGAAAAAAAGGGGTTTGAGTGATTTGGAGCTACTGAAGTGGACCTTGTTTTTTTGCCCCCTCAATCATGAATATTTATTGAATTTTACACAAACATATTTTTGCCTGTAATGATGTGATATAGTTTTCCTCTGAATCTCTTAATGTGATAGATTATTTACTATCCAATTTTTTAATAAGTGAAATTACATCTTTTACTTGTAATTAAACTATATTCATAATGTGGTATAAATTAGAATTTAATTGACTTCAATTTTAATATCAGCATAAAATAATTCTGCTACCATTCCTGTTAACTTGAAACCAAAATTTGATTGCAGGATTTTTTAAATGGGTTAACCTTCAAAATTCACCGTTGTACCTCATTAACACATTATTACTATTATTTTGAAATTGTCGTAAAATATATATAAAACAAAATTTACCATCTTAACCATTTTAAACTTACAGTTCAATGGCATTAAGTGCATTTACACTGTTGTGCAAGCATCCATTTCCAGAATACTTTTCATCTTGCAAAACTGAAACTTTGTACCTTGTACCCACTAAACAGTAACTTCCAATTCTTCCCTTACCCTAACCACTGGCAGCCACCATTCTACTTTCTGTCTCTGTGAATATGACTACTCTAGTTACTTCATAAATGTTGAATCCTATAGTATTTTGGTTCATTACGGTTCTTTTGTGACTGATTTATTTCACTTATCAGAATGTCCTCGGGGTTCATCCATGTTGTAGTACGTGTCAGAATAAGGGGGAAAAAGTTACAGAGAGGAAAGGAGGCAAACCATAAGAGACTCTTAAAAACTGAGAATAAACTGAGGGTTGATGGTGGGTGGGAGGGAGGGGAAAGTGGGTGATGGGCATTGAGGAGGGCACCTGTTGGAATGAGCACTGGGTGTTGTATGGAAGCCATTTGACAATAAATTTCATATTAAATAAATAAATAAATAAAGACCTTAAAAAAAAGAATTTTCTTCCTTTTAAGTCTGTAATATTCCATTGTATGTATATACCATATTTTGTTTATCTATTCATCTTCCTTCCTCCCTCCCTTCCTCCCTCCCTTCCTTCCTTCCTTCCTTCCTTCCTTCCTTCCTTCTATACTAGCCATCCTAATGGGTGTGAGGTGGTATCTCATTGTAGTTTTGATTTGCATTTCCCTAGTGATTAGTGATGTTGGGGATCTTTTCATTAGTTTATTGATCATTTGTGTATCTTCTTTGGAGAAATATCTATTCAGGTCATTTGCCTATTTTTTAATCAGGTTGTTTGATTTTTTTGTTGTTGATTTTCTAGGAGTTCTTTATATTATCTGCATATTATCCCCCAATCAGATATATTACTTGCAAATATTTTCTTCCATTTTGCGGGTTGCCTTTGCACTTTGCTGATTGCGCCCTTTGATGCACAGAAGTTTTAAGTTTTGATGTAGCCCAGTTTATCTATTTTAACTTTTGTTTCCTGTGCTTTCAGCATCTAAGAAATTGTTGTCAAATCCAGTGTCATAAAACTTTTCTCATATGCATTCTCTTAAAAATTGTATAATTTTAGTTCTTCCATTTAAGTCTTTGACCCATTTCTAGTTAAATTTTTAATATGGTATAAGGTAAGGGTTGAACCTCATTCTTCTGCAGGTTGATACTCAGTTTTCTCAACACCATTTGTTGAAAGGACTGTTTTTCCTCATTGAATGGTCTTGGCATTGCTGTTGAAAATCATCTGACCATATATGTAAAGGTTTATTTCTGAGCTCTCTGTTCTATTCCAATTGGTCCATATGTCTGTCTTTATTTCAGTACTACATTGTTTTGATTATTGTAGCTTTGTAATAAATTTTGAAATCAGAAAGTATGAGACTTCCAACGCAGTTCTTTTTCCAGATTCTTTTGGCTACTTGAGATTCCTTGAGATTCCATATGAACTTTAGTATGGATTTTTCTATTTCTGGAAAAGAAAGTCATGGGGATTCTGAGACTGCCACAGGACTTTTGAATTCTCTTTTAAAGGAAACATTTGCCAGACAGATAAGGGGAGCAGGGGGCATTTTAGACAACAGGAAAAGCATGATCAAATGCATGAAAAGATAAAAGAGCTTGATATGTTTGGGGAACTAAAAGTAAGCTGGTAATGTTGGAGCATTAGGCATGTTGACATTTCTGTGTATATGCGTGTGGGTGTAGACTCGAGGAGATGAATTAGGAGCTAAGGTAGGAGTCAGATATTGTGGAAGTGTCTGTGTATTGTGCGAAGAAGTTTAATGGGGATTAGTTGAAGGGCTGGGCTGTGGAGTGAAGTGATTATGTTTGTACTTTATCAAGATGGCCCAGTTGGTGAGAGTGTGCACTAGATTGGGCAGGAAGAATTTGTTAGCAGAAGGATTAGGTGAAGCAAAACTCCCAGAAACGAACTGGCGAGACTTGTGCTATGGTAGAATTAGTGGGGAAAGATAGGAGGGAATGGATCTGAAATAGTTTTGCACCACTACATGCTCAGACATTTCCCAGTGACTTCACTCTCTTCCTGGGTCCTGAAGTCCTCAGATCTGCAGAACAGTCTCTGAACTCAGAGCGGTGGTTCCAACTATTCACTTGTATCATATAGTTGTGACCTTTTAAGAACTCCAGTGGCTGTTGACTACGGCCCAGGGCTCTGGCTCAGAGGTGCAGGGTCCCTCAGCAGTAGCCGGCCCCTCTCACAGCCCCTGAAGCTCCAACTCCTCATCCTGCCACTCCTGGGCCTCTGGCTGCTCCAACGACCTTGTGGTTATTTCTGTCTTACCTGTGCACTGGTCTTTCTTTCCTTGCTTTGGTTTTCCCTGAGCCCACTGGAATCCACCAGAACGTGAGTTGTCTTCTTGTTGTGACCCATTCCATCCGCCTGTGGAACTGCAGCTCCCCAGGCCCCCTTGTATGGTCCATGTTACTGAGGCCATGACCCACCTGAGAACCTGCTTCTTCTCCAAGGACTGGAGTCCTCTGCTTCTTTAGCTTTCCCCAACCTGACATCCCTCCACGCATTGTGACTCAGTTCCCCACCCTCAGCCTAGAGCAGCATTGAATAGGAGTTGTCAGGGTCTTTGCTATTTCTTTCTCCCTTTATCTCAGCGAGGGTTTTGCTGAGTGAACTGGGTGATAAGAATGCCAGGTCTGAGCTGCAGCAGCAGCAGCTGCAGAGACGATGTGCTCCAGCAGTCGGAGGCTGAGCCACTTAACACGGAGATCCCAAGTCCTTGTTCTGAACCCTGGTGGGACCATTCTGCTGGTTGGCAGCATGTGTGTTTGGTTGGCCCATTCCTGGTCACAGGTGGAGTCATGGAACTGCGGGCAGGGAGTGGGCTGAAGCTCCCAAGTTCTTGTGGCATTTTAGAACGGGAACCACTCTGGCAGTTCTGGGATAGTCAGCTCTGACCCATTGCCAAAGACACACATTTGGTGACCTGTAGGATGAGGCAAACGGATCAAAGTACACAAGGACTGTCAGTGCAGGAGAAAGCAGAGCCAGGCAAGGAGTGGGCTGCTGCTTGGGGTTACAATGAGCGATTGAAGTAATGATGGGCTGTGCTTCCAAGGCGAGTCAGACAGAATGCAATAGAAAGTTGCAGGGAAGGTGAAGGAGAAGTGTTAAAAAGGGAACTGGGGAGGAGATGGGGAAGAGAGAGGGGAAAGTCCAGGAAAAACAGAAATGTACAGAGCTGCTGCTTCCTTGAAAGCCATGAAGCTTGCAGAGCAAAGGAGGACAAGACCTCAGATCCCTGGCTGGGAAGGCTGGTTGGCATTTAGGGGACTGGGTCTTTGTTGTTGAGCCCAGGCTACCTGGAACATGGCCTCAGAAGAGCAGAATGTGTTCTCATCACTTACTTTGTGTTTCCAAACAGAAGAGAAGCGAGGGAGGTGCCACCTTGATCCAGCTGAAGCATTTCCAGGAAGCTTCTCTCTGGATGCCACGTCGAGGCTGCCCTGCCGTGGCACAGAGCTGGTGATTGCCGAGTGTGTGGACATGGCTTTGCTCAGCAACATCCTGGCGGCCTATTCCTTTGTCTCAGGTAGTTGTCCAGTCTCGGCTGGGCCAGGGTTGAGGGCTGAGGGTATCTCCTGAGTGGCTATCAATGGCCTTATACTCCGAAGAGAAATGCTACACAAAGTGGAGGGATCCTGCTGTGCTGAATTTTGAGATGAAAGATCTTCTGGTTTGACAGTTAAGCTTGGTATTCTCTAATTCAGCAGATGATTTGGGGGGTGGGCTCTCAAAGTTTTATCTTGCTAAAAATATTTGGTTTCCTTGGGGCTCAAGTGAGTGAATAAAGTAGCCTGAGGCTATTATTACTTGTCATTGTGCACTTGACTCCAGGTGAGAGAGGCTCATGGAGTATCCTCAGCCTGCTTATTTCTGTGCTGTGGTTCTCAGCCCCACCCAGGTGTGTGTGTGTGTGAGTGTGTGTGTGTGTGAGTGTGTTTGTGTGGGGGGCATGTGTTTGTGGGACTGTATGAGGTATCTGATAATCTCCTGGGAGACGTGAAGACATGAAGCATGTAAGTCTGAGACAGTCTGTTACTTGCCCCTTCCTTGATTCAGAGTTGTACTCTTAAGAATATAGCTCACTGTCTCCTCAAGATGCTTAAGAATAGAGAATATGCTGTTCATATAAGAGAAGCCATTTAAAAATACATGAAAATATACCTCAATCAAGCTGAAATTTAAAAAAAATACATAAAAATGCTCAATGGTTTGAGTAACCAGACGAATTTTCTGCTGCTTGAGTGAATTTTATTTTTTGATAGTTTGCTTTGGCTTTGTTTTGTTTTGCCTCTTGTCTCAGGATGTTGTATAAAAAGGAAGGGGCTGAGGCCCTGATTCGAATTCCTCTAATCAGAGGGCCAATTTTGCTTTCTGCTTCTCTAGCCAGGGTTGATGTGTGGTGACCTCAGAGTTCAGAGGTAAAACCTGACATTTCTATTTACAGTGGCAAATCTGAGCCAGGGTTGAGGATAGAGGAAGCTCATGGCTTCTCTTTGAGAGAGGATCTTGGATGATATGCAACCTAATTTTAGAAAGGAGGACTTCTCAGGGTGGCAAGATGCAGCACATGGCCTGCACATGCCTCAAAGCCAGGGTTCTCCCGTCCTGGGTCAGTAAAGGCCTGGGTCATCAGTCAGTCCCTCACCTCCCTAAGGAAGTCTGGTGCCTGCGGCCTCCTTCCCCAGGCACCAAACCCCAGAGGAATCTCAGCTTTGCTCTTTCTTCAAGGCTGTACTGGGGAGCAAGGGCACTGGAGTTGGAAAAGAGATATTTGAAACTCTGGTATCATATTTCATAAGCAATTGAATGATGATCCTCTCAACTCTGTAGTGAAGACAAACCCAAAATGAAGTGGGTGGTGGCAGGGAGGGCCTGGAGGTTGCAAGGCCTCGAAGGCACTTGCACTTCAGCTGTTGTAAGAAAGTATCTCGGGTGAGAACATACAGGCTACTGGACTTCGGAGTTGTGCTTGGCACAGGAGGTTCCTGGCAGTTTTCCATTTCAGCCAGCATGACCCTGAGTTGTGACCATTGAATGTGGTAACTCATTGAATGGTCTGGTGTTTACTGTGGGTCTTGTGATCTTGCTAGAGCCGAAGGAGTACATGGCCCTGTTTTTCTCTCCCCTCCAACCTTCCTCCTTCCAACCGCATATTCTGGAATTAAATATTGATTGAGAGACAGGAAGATAATGCTTCTTTTAAGTAAATATGGGCTGAAATAAAAAGAGAATGCAAGGAAATGGAAAGTAAAGTGGCCAAAATAAAATGTGTTCGATCTAGTAAATAGACTTGATGGCTGAAAATTAATTCTGAGTGTGATGGGGGAACAATCCTTGTAAAGAAAATGAATTAAGAAAATTTAAAATATGAAGGTGAATATAACAGATACAAAAATAATTGTTTTAAAAGAAGAAAACAGAACAAATGGATAGCAGGCAATAATGAAAAGTATGTTAGAAGAAAATTGTAAAACATGTCCTAATCTTGTAGCTGTCTCATGTTCTCATTCAGCTGAGTCTGGTCTTCAACTACACAGGGGCCCCTGATCCCTTCTAATTTCTTCCAGAGCATCACTTGACTCTTATTTTGTCCATGTGGTCCATCATTTCAGCAACATATTTGCTGATGCACACAACTCCCTTATTCTTTGTCCAGCTTCTGATTAAAACAACAGGCAAAACACTAACTCTAAGCAAACCCTACTTTCTCCCCTTTCTCCCTCTGCGCTGAAGTAACCAAATCTGCTACAACTTTGCAGATGGAAGCCATTGGAAATCCATGGTATCAAACCTCAGCTGGGACTGAAGCACTATCTTGTTCCCATGCATCACAAAGCCATTTCAAACCCTGGAAGTTCTAGTAATTTAAATACCTATTTATCAAAATGTAACCTACGATTAAATGGCAAATGCAAACAGAGAGAAAAAATGCAGCATTAATGAAGAAGGGCTAAAGTTTATAATATATAAAGAGTTTTTACAAATCCATAAAAGATCGGTGTCTCAAAGAATAGTAGCAAAGAACAAGAATCAGCAGTTTGCCAAAGAAACAATGTAAATTGCTGATAAGACACACACAGCTTGAGTTCTAGCAATTGAACAAATGCAAAATAAAAGCAATGAGTTCATATTTTTATTTTATAAAATTCTCAAAGATTTGAGTGATTATGTATATAATTTCAATTTTGGAGACAGTGTGGGGAAGTGAGTACTCACAGTGTTATGGAATTGTAAATTGCTACAACCTCTCTAGAGAATGATTTGGGAACATCTGTCAAAAGCCTTAGAAACTTGTGTGTCATTTAGCCAGCAGTTCCACATCTAGGAATTTATCCTAAGGACCTAACTAGGGACATGGGCAAACATTTTACTATGAGAACAATCGATCTCAGAACTGTTCATAATAGTAAAAAATCAGAAAAATGGGTGAATATTAATTGAAGCAGAAAGATGTGCTGTTGAGTGAATAAAGCCTGTTACTATATAGTATACACAATATAATCCCATTTATATTTGTATATTCACATGTATATGTAACCACATTTTATTGCAAATTATATCTGGATGTTGGGATTTTATGAGTGCATTTGTGCATTTTTAATTTTCTTTTGCTTAGCTGTATGCTTAAGTATTCTATACTTCATTGATATCACTTTTGTAATAAATAATGTTATTTTATTGGAATTTAAGATTTAGAATTATATCATACATATATTTTAAAAATTACTACTCCCTTATTCTTTTCTGACTTCTAGACCTAAGTATCTAAATGCCCTGAACATTACCACTTGGGTGTGCCATAAGCATTTCAAATTCAACCTGGCCTGCAATGGAATATTGTCCTTCTTTTTAAATTGTTCTTTCTTTGGTGCACCATCTAGGGCATCAGTTTTACCAGAAATACGATTTCTAGTCTTTGGTATACCTTATTCACTGCCCATATACAATTGGTTAGGGTTGATCTATTTTGCCTCTCAATGTTTCTCATATGGGTCCCCTCCTTTTCATTCCCACCATCATTGAATTGATCCAAGCCCCACTGAGTTTTTGCTTATCTTATCATAATGATATTTTCCATTGTCTGCCTGCCTTCAGTCTTGCTTCATAGACTGTGTTTTATAGCAAAATGATCTTTCTGAACTGTAGCTGTGATGATGATGTAATTCTTTTTATTTTTTAGAATACTTTAGAATACTTATTATCTCTGGGATGAAGTTCAAGCACTTTTGTATGTTTTAATAATTAGGATTGTTTTAAGCTGCAAATAATAGAAAATCTCAACTTGGTGGCCTAAACATATAAGAGTTATCTTACCTTCATAAGAAGTTTGGAGGTAGGTGGTCCATTGGCTCAAAGATGTAGGGACCAGCATCTCTGTGATTTTCATGTTCTTTCTATTATGGCTGCACAGTGGCTGCTGTCACTCTTGCCCTCATTCAAGATGGTTAAGAAAAGGAAGGATGTTCCAGTAGATCTCTTCTCATATTTCATTGGCCAAAACTTTGTTACATGACCATTTAGCTGAAAAAAATGACAAAGCTTTTTCAACTTTTAGACCAGTGACTCATAACCAGGTGTGATTTTGCCCTACAGGGGATTTCAGGAAATGTCTGGAAACACTTTTGGTTGTCACAAATGGGGTGGGGTGGGGCTACTATTAGCATCTATCAGTGGAGAAACGTCCTATGATGCACAAGACAAACCCCACAACAAAGAATTAACTGGTCCAAGAGGTCAATAGTGCTGAGGTTGAGAAGACATGCTCCAGAGGCAAGTAAGGGAGAAGGGATTTGGGGATAGTGTAAGTTCTCCAACCTGCAGTTTCTTATGTGGCTTACCAGGGCTTTTAGTGCCTGAACTTGACTTCTCTGTGCTGTCATTTAGTTGTAGACCTCCCTGACCAACACCTCACTCCAATTATTCTAAACCACTTGCTAGGCCTTTTCTGACCTCTTTGCCTTTGGCAGTCATTTCCTTTCCCAAGAATTCTTCCCTTCAGTCCTCGACTGGCTAGCTCCCTCGCAGTCTTCAGGGTCTGCTATTTACTCTCTTTGCTCCCCCACCCTGGCTTAGGTGCTCATTCGTGTGCTCCTCACACATGTTTTGTTTCCCTTGATCTCAGCACTTGGATTGGAGGAGTTAACATTTCTTGTTTCAACTCTGTGCAGCCAAC
The DNA here is from genome assembly GCF_022079265.1 of Lynx rufus. Lineage (NCBI taxonomy): Eukaryota > Metazoa > Chordata > Mammalia > Carnivora > Felidae > Lynx > Lynx rufus. The sequence goes on along the minus strand of NW_025814896.1, from coordinate 91,893,778 downwards.
CCCTTGGGATCATAATATAATAATTTATGATGAGGATAATAATCTCATTAATAGTAATAGCCTCATGAATAACTTCTAATAGGGTTAGAAAGATTAAATGGAATGATTGCTCTTTAATTTAATGTTTTGAATTGATAATACATTCTCCTGCTCACTCTTCCATTTCCTTTAGTTTCTTCCTTAAAGTCACCTTCTCAGTTAAATTCCCTCTGGTCACTCCACCTGCCTGCTCCCCTCCAGCACACATCTGACACTTCCTACCCTCCTTCCTATTTTTACTGTTTTCTTCTCCTTATCACCTTATTACCATCTAACATACAACTATTTTATTTGTTTATTTTATTTAATATCTCTCTGAATAGACTACAAGCTCCCAGGAACACTGGGGTTTTTGTTTCTTTCCTCAGCCTCTAGAATAGTGTCTGGCACCTATTAGATGCTCAACAAATCAGTGAATCAACATGGCTCCATGATCAAACAATATAAAAAGATACATAGTGAGAAGTTTTAACTGCCCCTCCATCCAGTCCCCAAGTTTGACCTATCATCAGGCTTCTCTGCATCCTTCCAGGGTCCTTTGTGCACAGGTAAGGAAATATGAACATACAGTCTCATTCTCTCCCCTTTTATACACAGGTAGCATTTCATACATACTGTTTTGTACTTTGCCTTTTTCAGCGAGCAACCAGCATATCATAAAGATGTGTTATAGCAGTGTATAGAGAGCTTCCTTATTCTTTTAGACAACTATATCCTGTTCTTATGTACAGATGAACCATAATTTAACCAGTCCCCTGCTGATGGCCGGTGAGAGTGATTCAAATCTTTTCAAATGGGCAACAGAGTTGCAATAAATAAAACAAACCATGGCATATACACATGTTCAAGTGTATTTGTAGAATAAGTTCCCCAAAGTGGAATTGTTGGATCAAAGTATGTATAAATTAGTAATTAAGTTAAATATTATCAAAGCGCCACTTAAGAAGGAATTTTACCAATTTACTCTTTTTAAGATGCATAAGAAGGTCCTGCAACAGTATTTCCCAACTGTAGGGTTTTTGACAATCTGATAAATGAAAAATATACATAAATATCATTTAATTTCTGTTTCTCTCGGTCATAGGTCAGGAAACCTTTTCTGTAAAAGGTCATATAAACAGAGAACAGTCTCTCTGTTCTAACTGTTCAACTCCTGTGTTGATAATATGAAAGCAGACATAGATAAAACATAGATGAAGCGGCTGGCTGTGTGCCAATAATAAAACAGATGGTGGTCAGGTTTGGCTTATGAGCCATAGTGTGCCAATTCCTGCTCTAGGTGAGCATCCTTTCATATATTGAAGGGCCATTTGTATTTCTTTTTCTGTGAACTGTTCGTATCTTTTGTCCATTTTCTTTATTGGTTGGTCTTTTTTCTTAATGCTCTTCCTAGAATGCTCTTTATGCACTAGCTCTTTGTCTCTGTTACATATTTCAAACATTTTTCATAATTTTGGCATTTGTCTTTTAACTTTGTTTACAATAATTTTTTTCAATGCAGAAGTTTTGGGGATCATTTTTTCATTTAACTAATATTCTTTGAATATGTAATTATAAGTACAGTGGTGTGGACTATGTGTAGTTCGCTAGAATTTGAATCATTTTTCCTATGAGACTGGCTTGAGAAAGATTGTCTCTTAACAGTGAGGGGACCTAACCCACCATAACTCAATTAATAGTCACAAATTTGGAGCTTGGAGAAAGTACCATAGTTTCTGTTCTGTGTAATCCCTCTTCTGGAAATCCTGTGGGAGTTGAGAACCTTTGTGTCTTTAGCCCAGAAGGCACTGTAAATTAACAGTACATTTTTGTGGAATAAAGTAACCTTTTCTTGACCTATAATATTTGAACAAATTTTAACAACTGGAATATACTCTCCTGGAGAGGGCTTGGTAAAAGTAGTACTTTCATTCACAGCCAATGGCAAGAAAATTTAATGTACTACTTTTGAAAAGCCACTTGGTGATATGTATCAAGAGGTATAAAAATATGTATCCCTTCTAACACAAAGATTTCTTTTCTGAGGGGGCGCCTAGGTGGCTCAGTCGGTTAAGCATCTGACTTTGGCTCAGGTCATGGTCTTGGGGTTCGTGAGTTCAAGCCCTGCATTGGGCTCCGTGCTGACAGCTCAGAGCCTGGAGCCACTTCAGAATCTGTGTCTCCCTCTCTCTATGTCCCTCCCTCGCTCATACTCTGTCTCTCTCTCTCTCTCAAAAGTAAATAAACATAAAAAAAAAAAAGCGTACTTTAAAAAGAATGATTCCTTTTCTGAGAATGCATTCTAAGGCAACACATGAAACAAACAAGCAGAAAAGGAAGTAGTGTTACACACAGAAGTACTCTGACTATACATTTGTCCAAACTCACAGAATGTACAACACCTGGAGCCCGAATGTAAACTATGGACCTTGTGTGATTATGATGTGTCAGTGTTGGTTCATCAACTGTAACAAAGGTACCGCTCTGGTAGGGGATGTTAATAATGGGAGAGGCTCTGGGGCGCCTGGGTGGCGCAGTCGGTTGAGCGTCCGACTTCGGCCAGGTCACGATCTCACGGTCTGTGGGTTCGAGCCCCGCGTCGGGCTCTGGGCTGATGGCTCAGAGCCTGGAGCCTGTTTCCCATTCTGTGTCTCCCTCTCTCTCTGCCCCTCCCCCGTTCATGCTCTGTCTCTCTCTGTCCCAAAAATAAATAAAAATGTTGAAAAAAAAAAAATAATGGGAGAGGCTATGGGTGTGTGGGGGTGGGGAGTATGTGGGAAATCTCTGTCTTTTCTTCTTAATTTTGTTGTGAACCTAAAACTGCTGTAAAAAGTCTTAAAAGCAAACAAACAAACAAAAAACCCATGCAGATAAAAATATATAAACTATATAAATATAATGAAGTAAATATAAATAAATATGTACATATTCTTATGACAGGAAAAAAGAACAGAAGAACATTCACTACACTACACAGTATGTAGTTATATTCAGGTTGTGAGCTTATGGTTGTTTTACAAATTTTTGTCATTCCCTACTCTTTTAATGCTATATACACACATACATGTACATTTATATGTATGCACACATATATACACCTACATACATCTATATACATGTTAATCAACATACAATAAATTTATTAACTGGACTTTTAGAAACTGTGTATTCATGATTTAATTCAATATTTGTGAGATACACATAATGAGCAAGGCAATATGCTAGATGCTCTAGAAATTCAAAGTGAATCATGTGGATTCTGCCCTCAATTTGCTCTGTTATATGGGAAAAATAGTAGTTATATAACTAATTGTAATACAACTACATAAAGTGCTGCCTAGATTGGAGGGGCTAATTAATCACACTCTTCCTTCCAGACTCAAGAAGCCAGAAACGCATCAGAATAGGGTACTGACTATAGCAGTGGTTAAGCCACAACAGAGAATGTTCTGGGCCTTCTACCTAGCTCCCCTTAGTCCTGGGGTGATACGATGGCAGGTCTTTCCTGCTGCAGGTGAAGAAAGGTGAGCAGGGTGGATTAGGATGATGGGTAAGGGAACAGAAGGCCTCTTTCGGGGAGTGCTTATGGCCTGGATGGCCTCAAAAAGGTGAGGATGGCCTCAAAAGAGGTGAAAGCAAGGGAGTATACTCCAGAGCCAGCCTAGTGGAGCAGGGATTCTCCAATATTCCCTCTTCCTGAGGAAGAACAAGTCAGGGATGGAAGAAGGAGGGAAGCTTTCTCCAGCATTTCAGAAAGGGCAGAAGTGTTAGTAGGAGTCTTCGCTTCTTTATGGTGAGGGACAGAATCTCATAAAGAGGAATCCTTGCAATGCCTGAAGAGTTCAGAGAAAAAATGATGCTAAATACTCCCTGATACTACAAAAGCCCTGTTACTCTCTTTAAAACCTATTTGTAAAACTTTTTTTCTTTCCAGTCAAGGGATTGCAAGCTTTGAGGCCAACAAGAAAAGTCTAGGCAGGAGAACCAATTACACTTGCACGGAGACCAGCTGATCTGGCCTGGGCTGCTTCTGCTCTTTTGCAGAGTTTGCTGGGCATGGTCTGACCTCTGAAGGTGCAAATGAAATTAGTCCCAGGACCTCCACATAGAGCCTTTTCCTGCTCATGAAAACAATGACCCTGCAGGAAGCAAGATACAGCAATACATTTATTTTTATTTACTGAGGGAAAACAACCGGCAGTAGCCCTCCCCACTCTACTTCCTGGGCAATTAACAGCTGTCTGGATCTGGCCAAGACCAGGGTGGATCATTGGCCAAGAGGAAGTGACCTGGAGCAGAGATGAGAAAAAACAACCACGATAGAGCTACAGTTTCGATTTTTGCAGAAGCATGATGAAGAAAACCAAAACAAATTATATCAGCTGTGAAAATCAACTCTGAGTCACCTCCTCAGGATCCAGTGAGGCCCAGTAAACTCCCTCGCTCTCTCTCATTGCTTTTGCTGGGCTTCTCTAGGAATCCTTGTCTGAGACTGCTCTAGGCAAAAAAGTATGTTTTCTGGTTGGAGTAGCAGGACAGGATGGACTAGTTAAGCTGGGGAGAGGGGAGAATAGTGGTTCCCAAGATAAAGTTCAATAACCATCTTCCAAGTTAACCTATGTAATGGGAGGCTGTGAGGGCAGGGTGTGAAAAACATGGAGAAATACATTCACAGGGAAGAAAGGGTGGGATGAGAAAAGGAAGGAAGGTAAGGGAGAAAGGGAAAGAGGGAGGAAAACAGATAGATTAGATGGATGGAGGGATGGATGGGAGAGAGGGAGAGAACTCAGAAGGAAGGAAGAGAGGGAGAGAGGGAGGAAGAAAATAAATAGAGTGAGTTATTATTTATTGAATGCCTATCTTTGTCAAGATCATGGATAATGCTGGTCATCTGTAATACCTTTAACCCTTACTACAATTCAGTGGGGTAGGTAAGTGGTGTTTAAGAAATGGCTTAGATGAGGCTTCAAACTGATGCAGTTCTGCCCAATCGTTTTCCATCTTGGTAAAAGCATGGATTTGGGTATCTTTTCTAGAAAGCCTCCTCAGAGCCCCATATCTGAACTTTAGCTTTCCACTTACCTTTATGTTTCCAGAGATCCCTCTTTATGCTTCGTAATAGCTCTTCCCTTTGGTCCTGGAATGATTGGGTCTGCTTCCCTGCTGGTCTGCTCCTTAAGGCAAGAGCTGCCTCAGTTCACTCAGTTTCTGCTGGATATCAACCAGACAGAGTTCAGTTTCATCCCCCTTCACTGAACATGTACTTATTTATATCAAGCAATTAATTCTTATTAGATATAACTGACATAACATTGTATAGATTTAAGGTGACAAGGTGTTGACTTGGCATATTCATATATTGCAGTGTGATTACCATCATAACATTAGCTACCATGTGTCTCACGTCCCTTAATTATTATCTTTTTTTTTTTTTTGTGGTGAGAACAATTAAGTTCTCTTAGCAACTTTGAAGCCTGTAATACAATATTGTTTTCTGTAATTCACTATGCTGTACATTAAATCCCCAGGACTTATTCGTCTAGTGGTTACAAATTTATAGCCTTAAACAACACAGCTACGATTCTCTCATTCTCTAGCCCTTGTTCCATCACTATACCCTCTGTTTCTGTGAGGAGGGCCTCTTTAGATTCCATATATTAGTGATAACATACAGTATTTGTCTTACTTTGTCTGACTTATCTCAATTAGCAATAATGTACTTATGGTCACAACACATTTTCTTTATCCATTCATCTGTTGATGGACACTTAGATTGTTTCCATGTCTTGGTTATTATGAATAATGCTGCTGCAAACATGGGAATGCAGACATCTCTTAAAGATAGTGATTTCACTTCCTTCTGTTTCCCTGTTCATTTCAATCGATGTAGAAAATGCATTGGCAAAATACAACATTCTTTCATGATAAAATCCTCAACAAATTGGGTATAAAAGGAACATAATTAAATATGATAAAGGCCATATATGACAAGCCCAAAGCTAACATCATGGTCACTAGTAAAATACTGAAAGCTTCTCAACTGCATACAAAAGATCCACCATTTTATTCTTTATAGTTTTGATGTCATCATTTACCTCTTTTTACATTGTGTGTCCATTAATAGATTGTAATAGTTATAGTTATTTTTAATACTATTTTCCTTTAACCTTATACTATCATTTAGTGGCTAATACGTGATTCTGTTACAGAATTAGAGTTTTTAAAATCAGACTGCATATTTACCTTTACCAGTGTGTGGTATACTTTCAAATGTTCTCATGTCACTAATTAGCATTTTTTCACTTCAACTTGATGAACTCCTTTCAGCATTTCTTGTAAGGTAGGATAGCCTCAGCTTTAGTTTCTATAAGAAAGTCTTTATTTCTCCTTCATATCTGAAGGATAACTTTGCCATATAGAGTATTCTTGGCTGGCAATTTTTTCTTTCAACACTTTAAGTATGTCATTCTACTCTCCCCTGGCCTGTGGAGTTTCTGCTGAGAAATCCACTGATAGCCTAATGGGTGTTCCTTTATAAGTTACACTCTTTTTTACTCTAGATGTGCTTAAGATTCTTTTTCTTAATTTCATTATAATGTGTCTTGGAGTTGTTTTTGCTTTAAGATAATAGGGTGATCTAATAGCTTCATGAACTTGGATGCCAAAGCCTCTTCTCGGTTTTTGGAAGTTCTCAGCTATTTTTTTTTTTTTTAATTTACACAGAGAGAGAGAGAGAGCACACATGAGCAGGGGGGAGGGACAGAGGGGGGGGGAAGAGAGAGGAACTACCAAGCAGACCGCATGCTCGGCATGGAGCCTAATGTGGGGCTTGATCCCATGACCCTGGGATCATGAGGTGAGCCAAACTTGAATTGGACACCCAACCGACTGAGCCACCCAGGCAGCCCTCAGCTATTATTTTAAAAATAATCTTTCTGGCCTCTTCCTCCTCTCTTCTCCTTCTGGAACTCTGATTATGCTAATATTTGTACATCTGACTGAATGGTCAGGTCACATAAGCTTTCTTCACTCTGTCATTTTTTTTTCCTCTGTTTGCCTTTGATTGGGTTACTTGAAAACAACTGGCTTCTAGGTCACTTATTTTTGTCTTCCATTTGATCTACTCTGCTGCAGATTCTCTCTATTGCATTTTTCATTTCAATCATTGAATTCTTCAGCTCCAGAATTTTGTTTGGTTCTTTTTTAAGGTTTCTATCTCATTGCTAAATTTTTCATTTTGTTCATGTATTTTTTCCCTGATTTCATCGAATTGTCATCTGTGTTTCTTTATAGCTCGTTGTTATTTTGAATTCTTTACCTGCTAGATCATAAGATTTCATGTCTTTGAAATCTTTATTGAAGGATTATTATCTTTTGGTGGTGATAAGTTTCTTGATTCTTCATGTTCCTTATAGCTTTGTGTTGCTGCTTTGTCTTTAAAGTAAAAGACACTTCCTCAAATCTTCACTAGTTGCCTTCAGATGGAGTATATTGTTCATTGATCCTGTTTTATCTGGACTTGCATTTATACACCTGCTTCACACTTCTTACTCCCTCTTGTGGCAAAATTTTTAAAGCTTTTATGTCTTTTCTGGATCTTCTTACAGCTCACCTGGCTGGCTACTAGAAACTTCCCTTTTGTTTTCCAGAAGGTGGTGCTACAGCTCAAGTTTGTGGTTTCTCTCTTGCCCACAGATCCTAGTCTATTTTTCTGATAGCACTCTAGTTTACCCAGCTTTCTTTTGCTGCCAGTCTTGGAGCCTGAGTAAGGAGCCACCTTAGAGCAAGGGAAAGTGTAGGTTTAGCACTTGGGGCATGAGGAGTGTCTGTCAGCTGGTGGAGAGATCCTTGGCTGAGGTTCTCCCAGTGGATTGTGGGTGGACTTTCTCCAGACATCCTGAGTGCAGTCAGCATGAACCATGTCTCTTTAATGCCCTTTGATAGTCTTATCTGTCTCTTTCCCAATTTCTTCCCTCCCCTCAGTCATGGGGGTCCCACTTTAGACTCTGGATGTTCCTGGAGGGAAATGGGTTTTTCCCTGCTGCATCCAGCATAGTTGGGTTAACCAGACACTCACACACAGCTCTCACTTCCCCCCACAGAGTGGTGCCACCAGATAGTTCAATTCTGTGCTGTCAACTTGGAGGGGAGGGGCAATGCCGGAAAAGTTCCTTCAAACCCCTTTATTGTTTGTTTGTTTGTTTGTTTGTTTGTTTGTTTCCTTAAGCGATGTGCTGGAATTGTTTCATCCAAGTCAGCACTTTTCAAAATTTTCCCCAAACACACCTGGGAAGGATTGGTGTTGGGGTTGCTAGTTCCACAGCCCAAACTGAAGTCTGTCTGTGGTCTATTATGGGATGATCAGGTGGGCGAGACTCCTCCCGGGTTTCTTGAGCTATGTTGTTGGATCACAAGACTCCCACAGAGACACTTTTGTTTGTGGATGGATGCTTAATTAGCTGTTAAAAACAAGAGACACAAAAAGTAGGGATATGTTACACTGCTATGATATTTTTTTTTTAATTTTTTTTTAAACGTTTTTTATTTATTTTTGGGACAGAGAGAGACAGAGCATGAACGGGGGAGGGGCAGAGAGAGAGGGAGACACAGAATCGGAAACAGGCTCCAGGCTCCAAGCCATCAGCCCAGAGCCTGAGGCGGGGCTCGAACTCACGGACCGCGAGATCGTGCACTGCTATGATATTGATGTCACTTCCTTTTCACCACATTTACGTTGTTGACTACTCTTGCATCTACTATTAGTGTCCTCTGTTTTCTTCACTCCTCTTCATACCTCTAATTTATATCTGTTTTATTCACATAACTGTCTTTTTGGCAGGAGTTTTGGAGAGAAGGAGGTATCATAAACACATGTGTTCAATATGCTGTGTTTAGACTGATAGAGCCTTTTTTTGGGGTACAATTTAGGATGCATAAAACTTCAAAATGCCTATGCCCTTTGATGCAGTTATTCTATTTCTAGGTAACTAACCTGTAGAAATAATTCTGCATGTGTATAAAGAGATGTGTACAAGAACACAAGCATGTTGACTCTAGCATTGCTCAAAATAGTAAAAAAATTGTAAACCACTTATATTGATAGTATTAACGAAATGGTTAAATAAACTTTGATATGTCCACGCTACAGAACACGGTGCAGCAGTCAGAAAGAATTCTGTTGACATATCTGGAAAGTTCTCTAAAAAATATTCTTAAATTAAAAAATATATATATGATACCACTTATATTCTTTAAAAATCCACAAAACAATGTGTATTTTGATTCATACTTACAAGTGAATACAGATTATGGAAAACGAATTTGTTGATGGCAATCTTGGGTCATATCACATTGATTATGCCCTGTGACTCAAGGCCAGGCATGCCCCTATGTTCTCATACTTGCCTAGAAAGGGAAGGTTATTCACCCCAAGTCTCTCATCCTGTTGAGCACATCATACAGGGATCATCATTGGGCTCACTAAGCATATTGCACATCAACAGAATGATTATTTTCTTTTCTCACCAAGGAAAAGTTCAAATTTCTCCCCCACAAATTACCTGATGAGGTTATTATAAACTACCTACTCTGGCCTTTCAGTCTGTGATTGTATAAGCTATCTATTGCTGCAAAGCAAAATACCTCAAACCTTAAAACTTAAAACAACACACATTTATTATCTTGTCATTTCTGTGGGTCAGGAATCTGAGACTGGCTTAGCTGCAAGGCCAGGGCTGCACCAGGAGGGCATGGTTCACTTCCACGTTCACTCGCATGGCCGTCGGCATGATTCAGTTCCTTCCAGGCAGTTAGCCAGAGGCTACACTTAGTTCCTTGCCATGTGGGCCGCTCTATAGAGCAGCTCACAACATGGCAGCTGGCTCCATCAGAACAAGTCAGTGAGAAAAGCCAGAGAGAGAGAGAGAGAGAGAGAGAGCATAAGCAAATTGGAAGTCAGTCTTATATAACCTAATCTTAGACTCATCCATCACTTTTGCCATATTCTATTTGTTAGAAATCCTTGACTGGGTCCAGCCCATTAGGTCCAGCCCTCAAAGGGAAGGGCTTGTGCAAGAGTCTGAATACTAAGAGGTGGGGGGGGGGGGGCGGGGAGCATCTTGGAAGCTAACTACATTTGTTGACTAGACCTGTAACGGTATAGTTAGAATAAGGGAGGCAGCTATCCTTGGTTTTATTTATAAATTTGTTGTCAAGAAGAAGAAGAGGAAGAAGCAGGAGCAACTGCTGCTTACAGCTGTGATTAAAAGGTTATTCAGGGGTTGCAGGAGCATATTCAGAAGCCAAGAATTTTCCCATATAGGCAAAAATGGGCTTTAAGCACAATACATCTATGAGAGAGAGAGAGAAGAAACAGAGAAATTGAGCATGCACACGAGTGGGGGAGAGGGTCAGAGGGAGAGAGAGAGAGAGAGAGAGAGAGAGAGAGAGAGAGAATCTTAAGCAGGCTCTATGCCTAGCACAGAGCCTGCTGGATATCAGGACTGTAAGACCATGACCTGAGCTGAAAATCAAGAGTCAGATGGGCTTAACTGACTGAGCCACCCAGGTGCCCTTAGACACATACATCTCTTAAACAAATGACATCTAAGTACACTTGTGCTTATAATAGGTGCTAAATAATACTTTTCTTTCTTTTATCTTTTTTTTCAAAATTATTTCAAATTTAAAGTTGCAAGGATATAGGAAAAAAATCCCATACACCCTATACCCAGATTCAGTACTTGTTGATAATTATGTTCTGAATACAGTATGCAGTCTGTCACATAGGAAGGCAATATGTGTAACCATCGGAACTTTGAGGTGTGCTGAGACGTGTGCAAGGTGGGCGGGAGCTCTGTTTCCTCTGCGCATCTGGAGTCGACATCACTAATGCCTCTGTTTCCTCCCGCAGAAAACCCCGAGCGCGCAGCTCTGTACTTTGTCTCCGGCGTGTGCATCGGGCTGGTGCTCACTCTGGCCGCCTTGGTGATGAGGATCTCTTGCCACACAGACTGCCGGCAGCGTCCCCGGAAGAAGTTCCTGCAGGACCGAGACAGCAGCAGCGACAGCAGCGACAGCGACGACGGCAGCTCGGACACGGCGTCTGACATCTCCGTCAGGAGACACCGCCGCTTCGAGAGGACTTTGAACAAGAACGTGTTCACCTCGGCCGAGGAGCTGGAGCGCGCCCAGCGACTGGAGGAGCGGGAACGCATCATCAGGGAGATCTGGATGAACGGCCAGCCGGAGGTGCCCGGGACCAGGAGCCTGAACCGCTACTACTAGGGGCGGGAACGGATGCCCGCGTCTCAGGAAGCCGCCGGGGAGGGCCAGGGTCCGCCGGCAGGGTGGGCACAGGGCTGAATGCAGTTCTGCTTAAGCCCTGGGGGCAGAGATAAGCAGGACACGCCCATTTCCAGACAGGAGGACTCATCTTTCCTTTTCGATTAAATTCATGGAGAAGTAGAAAACCCAAGTCAGTTCATCAACCTTTCCAGGTCTTGGAACGGTGCTGAAAACCCTCTCCAACAATGTGGGTGGAGATTAGAGAAACGGGACTGTGGTTTCTCTTGATTTCTGAGGATCTCAGAAGTTTCTGCAGACTTCATTGCTTTGTGTTATTCCTTTACAAAAGGAAGATTTTCATGGCATGAAGGCTAGGAATAGCAGGGTGAACTTAACCCAGTAAATGCAATTTTCTAAATGACCCCATGCTATGGAGGTGATTCTCATCCAGATAGCATGATTTATGCTTATTATTTAAGGCTGATTTTTAAAAATCTTGTGTTGCAATGGCAACCTTGTCCATTTTAACTGGCACCTCAGGGATTAAAATCCTATTTTTTAGTATAGTTCCCACCTCATTCATGAAGATGGATAGAATTAACGTATTATGGGAGATGTGTCAGTGAACTAGAAAATACAAATAACCTCAAAGGATGAAGGGTTTTATTTTAAATAGTTTATAAAATATATATTAACATGCATATTTGAAGATGCTGCATAAGAATAAAAGATGTGTCTCCCCTTGCCTCCCACCCCTTTGGAGGAAAGAAATTTTGTTATAAATCTAGATACTCATGATTTTAAACATTTTGCTAAAAAAAACAAGTTTGAATTTCCAAGAAAAGAATGGGAATGGGAGATGAGGAATAAAGCCAAAATTGGATGAGATAAAAAAAATAAATAAATACTACATAAAATCTTTTTTGTTTCATGTCCATCTCTGTGGTTATATTTACCTTAAATGACAGTCATTTCATAGGTGGCTATGCTCTTTTGCCAGGCTCTTTTAGTAATTGGGGAATTAGGAGGAATGGAGAAACTGGAGAATAAAGAAATGGCCTTTGTGTGACTAGGGACTTTTTTTTTAACATTTTTTAAAGTTTATTTATTTATTTTGAGAGAGAGAACGCATATGCACAAGCAGGGGTGGGGCAGAGACAGAGAGAGAGAGAGAGAGAGAGAGAGAGAGATTCCCAAGCACCTCTGCACTGTGAGTTATAGGTCTGTTGGCTCCCTTCTCTTGACATGCAGTGTGTTCTTTAGTCTGTCTTCTGGCCCTTCCTACTGAGAGTATCTCCATTGGCATCCATTGGTGTCATCAGTATGTCTGAAAGAATGGTCCTGAGACTTCCTCTGCTGGGGTCTATGATAGGGACTTGGTGGGCTGTCTTAAGAAGTGAATGATCACAAAGCTCTGTTTGCCCAGGGGACAATATAGTTAGCTTGAAACCTTGGTGGCTGGTCTGATTATACCATTTTGGGTTGCCTCATTGGCTAGTAACAACTGCCAAAAATCTTGTTAAATCAATGTCTTTGAGTCTGGGTTCCCACCCTTGTGCTTTCAGTACCTAGGCAATAATTGCCTGGGCTTTAGGTTAACCTCATCCATCTCCGTCTCTGTCTTTTAGAAAAGTGAAACTTTGAGGTGTCTTCATCCCCAGGATTCATCCAAAGCTGACAACAGGGAAAGATATGACCCTCATTAGGCAGGGGCTAAGGGGGCAGTGGTAAAGGTGTTTGGGAAGGTTCTGGGTCATCTGGTTTTCTTAGTCGAATATCCTGATGCCTTTCTGGCAAGTCCATACAAGTTCCCATTTTGAGGGCGGTGGGGGCTTTGCCTAAGGCACAAAATACTAGATAACAGTTTAACCCACTGCTTCACTTTCATATACCCAGGATTCCAGCTTTCAGTCAAAGATAGGGAGACCTTACATTCCTTATCTTGACCCAAGCAGTTCTACATTTAGGTCTGTCACTCCTGGCTCCAGTTTCTGCAGGAGGCCACATTCATTTGCAATAGAATGATACCCAACTTAAGAGCATTTATTGGTTCATACAACTGGGAAAGGTGAGGTTGGATCCGGCTTCATGGATGATGGGGTCCAGCTGCTGAAATGTGATCAAAAGTTTGTTCTTTCTCAGCTCTCACCTCTGTTTCTCTCTATTGCTGGTCTCATTTTCTTCTCCTTCAGAAGAAACTGTGACATATGTAGATCAATGTAGTGTATTGGATTAATTGCTACTGACCAAGCATCCATACAGCCACAAGTGGGGTGTATGTGTGTGTGTGTGTGTGTGTGTGTGTGTGTGTGTGTAGGCAGTTTCACAGTTTACTAAGCTCAGGAGACAGCATGGCAAGGATGCTTCTGATGCAGCTTCCCTGGTCTTCCATGTTTCCTCAGAGAAACACCGGCTGACAGTTAAACATCTGACATATTAGGAAGCATAGTCACCCTAGGAAACTCCCACCAACTTCCTTTAAGAGTCTCTTCCTACACTGTGAGGCACAGGTAGTCACTATCAACTCATGGCACATCTCAGCCCCCTCAGCGGAACCTTCACTAATGGCAGGGAGTACACTCTAGGCGCTTTTGGATTTAACATCATCCCAATATAAGGACACAAGAGGAGAGAAACATCTTGCTTCAAGGTTCAAGATTAAAATCACAGGGAAGGACTACTTGGCCTGGCTTGTGTAATATGCCATTCTAGGAGTTTTACCATTACAGGTACTATATTTAAGTCGTTAGGGATGCCTGGGTGGCTCAGTCAATTGAGTGTCTGACTCTTGATTTTGGCCCAGGTTGTGATTCCAGGGTCGTGGGATCAAGCCCCATGTCAGTCTCCGCACTGAGTGTGGAGCCTTCTTAGGATTCTCTTTGTTTCTTTCTCTTTCTGCCCCTCTTTCTGATTTTCACACACACTCTCTCTCTTAAAAAAAAAAAAAAGTGATTCTCTCATGGTCGTGAGATTGAGCCCCACATCAGGTTCTGAGCTGATCATGGAGTCTGCTTAAGATTCTCTCTCTCCCTCTGCCCTTCCCCCCCTTATGTAAGCTCGCACTCTCTCTCAAAATAAAAAAATAAATATAATAATTAAAAAACACACTTAAGTCTTTAATCCATTTTGAGTTAATTTTTGTGAGTGGTATATAATAGGGCCCAATTTCATTCTTTTGCATGTAAATATCCAATTTTCCCAGCATAATTTATTGAAGAAGCTATCTTTTTCCTATTGAGTATTCTTGGCTCCCTTGACAAATATTACTTAGCTACCTATGTGTGGGCTTATTTTTAGACTCTTGATTCTGTTCCATTGGTCTATGTGTCTGTTTTTGTGCCTGTATCATACTATCTAGATTTGTAATATGATTCGAAACCAGGAAGTGTGACACTTCCTGCTTGCATTTCTTGCTCAAGCTTGATTTAGCTATTTGGGGTCTTTGGTGGTTCCATATGAATTTTAGGATTTTTTTTCTATTTCTGTAAAAAGTGCCTCTGGAATTTTGATTGGATGCATTGAATCTATACATGGCTTTGGGTAGTATAGACATTTTAATAATATTAATTTTTCCAATCCACGAACATGGGATATCATTCCATTTATTTGTGTCTTCTTTAATCTCTTTCATTAAACTCTTACAGTTTTCCAGGTACAAATCTCTCACTACTTAGTTAAATTTATTCCGAAGTTTTTAATGTGTTTGATGCTATTGTAAATGGCATTATTTCCTTTATTTCTTTTTCAGATGGTTCATTGTTAGTGTAGAGAAACACAACTGGGATTTTTGTACTTTGATATTATATCTTGCAACTTTACTGAATTTGTTTATTAGTTCTAAGAGTTTTTTGGTGAAGTCTTCTAGGTTTTCAATATGTGACCTGCAAACAGAAACAATTATACCTCTTCTGTTCTTATTTGGATGTCTTTTTTTTTTCCTTTTTATTTCCTAATTTCTCTGGCTAGGACTTCTAGTACTTTGTTGAATAGGAGAGCTGGAAGTGGGCACCCTTATCTTATTCCTGATCTTAGAGGAAAAGTTTATTTTTAAGTTTATTTGTTTATTTTGAGACAGAGAGAGAGAGAGCACAGGGGAGGGGCAGAGAGAGAGGGAGAGAGAGATTCCCAAGCAGGCTCTGTGCTGTCATTGGGGAACCCTACTTGGGGCTCAAACTCACAAACAGTGAGATCATAAGCTGAGCTGAAATCAAGAGTCAGCCGCTTAACTGACTGAGCCACCCAGGTGCCCCATTAGAAGAAAAGTTTTTAACTTTTCACTGTTGAGTATGATATTAGCTTTGGACTTGTCATATAAGGCTTTTTTAAAGTATTTATTGAGAGTTTTTATCATGAAAGGATATCTTTTTTTTTTTTTTAGGTTTATATATTTATTTTGAGAGAGAGAGAGAGAGACAGAGCACAAGCTGGGGAAGAGCAGAGAGAGAGAGGGAGAGAGAAAGAACCAAGCAGGCTGAGGGACGATGGGGGACTTGATCTCTTGAACCGGAACTGTGAGATCATGACCTGAGCTTAAATCAAGAGTCAGAGGCTTAACCAACTGAGCCACCCAGTGCCCCATGAAAGGATATCTTTAAATTCTTATGTTTTAATTGGAGTTACTTTATATTCATTGAGGATATCCATCCATCTCCCTTTGCAATAATTCATGTTAGATTCAAAGTTAACTTATTCCTGCCTCTCCTCTTGTTATGCGAATTTTTTTCACATCTATTTATGTTTCTCATGGTACTTCTTCCCTTTCATTCTGATATTTTATTTACATGTATACATTGCTAGCATTCACTGTGTTGAAGCAAAATGGCAGTGCTTCCTGCCTATCGCCGTAGCTTTTCACAACAGTTTGAGCATCTTTCTTATCAGAGTGGCTGTTCTGATAAAGGCAGCTAAGCTTACTCTTCTAATCAGCTTTGGGCAGAACAAAATTAGCCTCATTTATTATGTCTTTCCTCATAGCCTCAGCCTGTATTGAGATAGCACAAATTGAAAAATGGACCCCTCTTAAAAATTGTAATAAAAAAAAAATTGTGGGCAGAAAGAGGTGTCAATCTGCTAATTGCCTACCAGCCCAAATCAGTCTGTATAGGTCAGGATACTTTATTTCTTTGCCCTAAATATTGGATTTAATATTTAACAAACATAGAACCACTAAGTGTCAGGCTTCAGGGTTAAGAGTCTCCTCAGGTCTACTTGAAAATCTGCATAATGACCTCACTTTATCATTAATTGTAGATTTGGAGATTCATGAATTTTTCTTTACGTTTTAAATATATGAATTGCTCTTTCACCCTGGGATAAGAATATCTTCCTTATATTTTCCAGATAGAGTCAAATATTCCTTTGTGTCCCCACTGTTCCTTTCATACTCACACTCTATGTGATTTTTGTGCATCTGCCTTTGTGCCCTAGCTTTTAAGCCCCTGGTAGCTGTATCATACCTTACTCACCTCTGTATTCTCGGTGTGCATGCAGGACCTGTAACACAGTAGCTTCTCATCAGTTTTGAGTTAATGAAATAACACAAAACCTCAGAGAATGGGAAACAGGGCTAACTGCAATGTGCTGTTCTACAGAGTTTCAAAGCCTTAACTGTTTGCAGTGAAGATGATTTTCTTAAGTTTATGAAGTTCTGCCTTATCTCCTTTCATTTACTCTTTCCTCTTCTGTTAACCATTTTCTTGTCTCTTTCAACTGTCAGATCTCTCCCGTCTTCTTTACATTAACTCAGCTGTGACCAGGTGGTGGGGCTTTCCAGGCACTTTGCAAGTTTAATCCAGCACTGAGAGTCTTACAAAATTCTTACGGGTTTATAAGGAATGGGCATACCTTCTTGAAATTGCAACAGCTATTCTTAACCTCATTGATAACTAGTTTTCCAGTTCCCTGGGCTTGAAACAAATAAAGGGAAACTTTTAAATCAGGCTTAACCACTGGGAGTGTGTCTCTTGTGTCTCCCAAATAGTCACCTCATCTATCCTTTATTATTCCTACTTTCAAGATCATCTTGGCCTCACTTGATCTGAGGCACTTGACCTTCAGTTGCATTTAAAAATCTCCTTTCTATAGGAAAAAACATCATTTGGTCCCTGAGAGAGGGAACTGCTGTAAGAAAGTCTCTTTTCCTAGCTCTCTGCTGTTTCTTGGTTTCTTTCTTTCATCAGTGGACAGAGATCAGGGCCTAAAAGTGGTATCGATGAAATTCATCGATCTTAATTAATGGAAGCCCTTCCAGCTCCCATCTGAAGAACACAGGAACTTCTGAGGCTCTAAGAAGAAAGATTTCTCTGGGCCCAAGGCCAGGCCCCATATTTGGGAGTCTGCTCAGAATTGTGCAATCAACTCCACATAGTCAAAAAGACCAGGAGATGAACTAAAATCCATCCCTTCTACTCCCGAAAATTTGTGTTTTTATCCATAGTCTCCAGTCTTTTCATGGAGAGTATTTGATGCCTTAGACTGTGTTACAACACCAAGTCTCATATATGTCTTTGGAATGGAAATATTGTTATTACTCAGTGTACTATCTGGATATTCCCTAGTGAATTCCTTGAATGGAAAGAATGCATTTCTGAACCAAGAACTTCTGATAGAAAGGAGAGATACATAAACAAAAAGACATTTTCTCCTTATGATATTACTGTTATTTTGCAGAATTAGACTTTTGAGTATCCAGGACTCAAGGGGCTATTCCTACCTTTTTGAATACGTCTCCAGGCAGCCAATTTATTAGTGTGTATTGAAGGGTATCTGTAAGTGACAGAGGCAAAATAAAGTAGAAGTGATTTAGCTGAATCACATGAGCTTCTAAGGAAGTGCTTTGTAAGAGATTGTAAAGCAGAATTCTACAAACTGCAGCTTCTGGCCCAAATTCAGCATACTACCTGTTTTTGTACCACTTACAAGCTAAGAATAGTTTTTATATCTTAAAATAATTATATTTTATTTTATTTCATTTATTTTTACAATTTATTTATTTTTATTTTTGTTTAATGTTTTGATTTATTTTTGAGACAAAGAGAGACAGAGCATGAGCAGGGGAGGGGCAGAGAGAGAGGGAGACACAGAATCTGAAGCAGGGTCCAGGCTCTGAGCTGTCAGCACAGAGCCCGACGCAGGGCTGGAACTCAGACTGTGAGATCATGACCTGAGCTGAAGTCAGACACCCAACCGACTGAGCCACGCAGGCACCCCTAAAGTAATTACATTTTAAATGGTTATGCATGCACCTACATAATATCCTCAATTTTGCTTGGGGCACCTGGGTGGCTCAGCCGGTTGAGTGTCAGACTTCAGCTCAGGTCATGATCTCGCAGTCTGTGAGTTCGAGCCCCGCGTCGGGTTCTGTGCTGACAGCTCAGAGCCTGGAGCCTGCTTCAGATTCTGTGTCTCTCTCTCTCTGCCCCTTCCCTGCTCACGCTGTCCCTCTTTCTCTGCCCCTCCTCCACTCACGCTCTGTCTCTCTCTCCTTCGGAAATAAATAAACATTAAAAAAAAATTTAAAAAAAATCCTCAATTTTGCTTGACCCACAAAGCCTAAAATTTACTATTTGGTAAATTTATTATTTGGTTATTTATGGAAAAAGTTTGCTGATACCTGCTTTAGCATAATCATCTGGAAATATCAACAAAGAATAGGATAAATGCAGACTTCTATTCCCTCCCCAACTGTGGCAGGCTGAATAATGATTCCCTAAAGATATCCATGTCCAGATTCTTGGAACCTGTGGTTATGTTACCTTACATGACAAAAGAGACTTTACAGATAGGATTAAGTTAAGGGGATAATTGATATAAGAGATTATTCTGTATTTTTGGGGTAGGCCCAATGTAGTCACAGGGTCCTTATAAGAGGGAGGCAGCTGGGTCTAAGTCAGAGAGGATATGTGATGAAGAAGCAGAGTTTTCAGGGATGTGGCCATGAACCAAGGAATATGAGCAGCCTCTAGAAACTGGAAAAAGAACAGATTCCCCCCTGGAATCTCCAGATGGAACCAGCCTTGTCAACCCCTTGATTTTACATAAGGCTCACTTTGGACTTCTGAACTCCAGAAATATCAGATCATAAACTTGTGTTGTTTTAAGCCACTAAGTCTGTGGTAGTTTGTTACAGCAGCAATAGGAAATTGATATGTCTATCAGCCTGTGCTCCTTGGGTTGTAGAAGAATTATAGGCTTCACTATAGAGTCTCAGACAATATACAGCATGCCTATAGACAAGCTGGGTAAGAGGAAGAGGTGCAACTGAAGAAGAAGTTTAGAGTGTAGAACATGTAGCTGATTGCAGATTGATGGTTTTAGAGAGCATTTGGAAAAGGCACCCAAGGAAGAGCTCAATTGTAATCAGTTAGGGAAGGAGGAACTGCCAAGAGGAATGTGGCTGAAAGTCAGGGGGAGGTAGATGATTGGCAGACCTGGGAGATGAGACATAGTTGCATTAGCTAGCCTCAGGTTTCAAATGACCTCCACCAGGTATCTATCTGACATCTAATGATGTCTCCATTGGCAGAAGAAGAGAAAGGACAGAGGCCCTTAAAATGACAAGGGTGTGTTTTTGTCAGTCATATAAACTCTGTGACTTCTTTTCCAATCAGAATATTTATCTCTACCTGCTTCTTATGTTCAGATCAATTCCCCTGTCTCCAAGAATCCACCTGCCCATTTTGTTTTCTGTAATTTGCACATGGTGGTATCCTTGGCAACCAGTCATTTGTCACAGATACAGCCCTTAGAGCTCAAAATCAGGTCCTTATTTCAAAAACTATTCACCAAACAAAAAACTATTCACCAAACACACCAATATCTGTTAAGATAACGTTTCTCAAAATTATGTTCTACACCTCACCAGTTACCACTCCTTGGAACTAGGGGTCCGTAGACCCATAGACACTTTTGGAAGCACTTCCTTAAATCAGTAAAACTGAATGTAAAACACAGGTTAAAACTGAAATTTGGAGTGAGTTCCTGCGTGTGTTCCAGGCCTTCGAGGAGCTACCCGTACATACAATTCCTGAGGTTTTCTCAGAAATTTGGGTCCATACTGAAATAGACCCTACAATTCAAAATTATTTATGAACCATATGAGTATAAAAGCATGAAAATCCAAAGCTACTTTTGGAGGGTCTCCCCAAATATCTGAGTAGTTTTTAAACTTTTCTGAACCAACTTGCATGTGAGCACAATGATGCACAATGTCCCCTTTCCCAAGATGTCTGCAGCCCACAATAACCAGTTCCTTCCAGGTGAAGGACACCATCAGCCAGGATTTCTCTAGGGAGCAGCACGGTGCTACTAAAGGCCCCCTTGACATGCAGGATGCCCAACTCTACCCTTTTGCCTAACCTAAAAGTGTGAAAAACTTTTAAGAATGCTGAGGTTCCCAGGCACCTGGGTGTCTCAGTCGGTTGAGTGTCTTGACTTAGACTCAGGTCATGACCTCCAGGTTCGTGAGTTTGAGCCTCACATCCAGCTCTGTGATGACAGCTCAGAGCCTGAAGTCTGCTTCGAATTCTGTGTCTCCCTCTCTCTCTGTCCCTCCTCTGCTCGTGCTTTCTCTCTCTCTCTCAAAATAAATAAACATTAAAAAAAATTAAAAAAAAAAGAATGCTGAGGTTCCTTTGTTGGATTTGAAACAGAGCCACAAGGATCAACCTTGACATACTGCAAATAAAGAGGCAGGCGATTTGTTAATTGAGTTTAACTCCTCTTACATACTCAGTGCTAAAAGGGTATTCGGCAGGTAATTTCTTGTTTAATTGTCTGTCTCCTCCACTAGATTCTGAGTTTTATGAGGTCAATAAACCTGTCTTTTCAGTATTTCTAGCACAATGTCATGCCTTAGTGTGTGCTCAGTAAACATACATTGAATGGATAGCTGAATGTTAAGTTTGTAGCATCCCAAAGCTCTTTTGAAATTCAGAGGCAATTTTGGCATTGTTGCTATTGCTATACAAGGTGGCAATACTAATTGTGTTGTTGTTATTTTCTGCCAGGCTATTTGAGCTGCCAATAGGGAGAAATTTGTTCTTTTGGTAAAAATGAACAAATAAATAAAATAACCTCTGATTATATCTGGAGATTTTATTAATATGAGGAAAACCTATGAAAGAGTAGAATGTTGGGGTGCCTGGGTGGCTCAGTCAGTTAAGCTTCCGATTTTGGCCCAGGTCATGATCTCACGGCTCTTGGGTTCGAGCCCCGCACAGGGCTCTGTGCTGACAGCTCGGAGCATGGAGCTGCTTCAGATTCTGTGTCTCCCTCTCTCTCTTCCCCTCCCTAGCTCACACTCGTACTCTCTCTCTCTCTCTCTGTCAAAAATAAACTTTAAAAAAAAAACAAAGAAAAAGAAAGAGTAGAATGTTTATAAAGCACTTTTTTTTTTTTTTTTTTACCCCTGAGATTCCTTGGCATAAGTTCTAGAGTTTCCACTGGTATCATTTCCGGAAGTGTTAACTGTGTACTTATTATGTTTAAGACACCAAGAGAATTGTGTCCTTTACCTCAGTTTGCAGAGGAGGTAAGAAAGTACACGATGGCCTCTTTGCAAAGTATAATATGATAAACATAAGACTGAAAGACACAAAGTGCTAGAACTTTCCAGCGGCTGGGGAAAATAGGCATAGAGCTGCCTCTGTTTCTCTGAAGCATTCAGCCTTAGGAAGAATGAAGTCTCTCTGACACAAGAAGGCCAATTGAATACACATTCAAAGTAGGTACACATCCATTAGCCATCTTTTCTTGAAGCAGAATGCCTCCTAGTTGGTTGAGGAATAGCATATACACACAGTATTGGCCTTTTTCTACAGGAAGGGCAGCCTTATCAGTACATTCTAGTTACCAGTAATGTTTACCCCCACATCTTGTTCGTGCTTCATGCACCAGCATACTGGGTTATTTCTTCTTTACCAAAGCCTTTCGTAGATAAGTATTCTTATATATAACAGAAACTTATAAGACAGAAATCTATCATCCAAGATTATCAGAAACTGCCCATCTAATCTAGGCCTTCTGTCTATTAAAAATAATTTTAAATTACTACATAGGGGTACCTGGATTGCTCAGTTGATTAAGCGACCAACTTCGGCTCAGGTCATGATCTCGTGATCCACAAGATTGAGCCCTGCATCAGACTCTGTGCTGAAAGCATAGGGCCTGGAGCCTGCTTTGGATTCTGTGTCTCCCTCTTTTTCTGCCCCTTCCCAGCTCATGCTCTGTCCCTCTCTCTCTCAAAAATAAATGAACAGTAAAAAAAATTTTTAACGTCTACATAACAATTCCTTTCTGAATATCCACAGAGGTCTTGGAGTTGGGTCTAAAAGTGGTGAGGACAATGACAAAGGAGAGGAAGGACAGCATCCTGGTTGTAGGCAATAGTCAGAAAAAGTTTCAGAGGTGGAATCAGGGGCAGTGGGTAGTTCCATTTAGCTAGAGGCATGAGACATCTTAGGGAAGAGGTGGGGATTAAATCCTAAAAGGTAGATTAGATTCTAGTTTCTGGAGAGTTGGACTTTGAGAACTGACTAATAATACTGGCCACTTGTATTTAAGCAATGGAAAGCAAGGGAAGATGTATGAACCAGAGGGTTATATGATCAACACATGCTTCAAAAAAAAAATAATAATCTGGATTGGAGAAGGTAGAGTCTTGTAGAAAGCAGTTTAGGCAGAAGACTTTGCAATAGTTTGGTTACAGAATCAAGAAGATCTAACAACTGATTAAATGTTGATAGGAGACAGAGGAGAAAAAGAAGAAGTCCAAGAGGGATCTGAGGGTTGGAATCTGAATTATTTAATCTTGTGACATCATTAAAATATAATAGTAAGATTAATAACATTTAAGAAACACAGTTTAGGGGCGCCTGGGTGGCGCAGTCGGTTAAGCGTCCGACTTCAGCCAGGTCACGATCTCGCGGTCCGTGAGTTCGAGCCCCGCGTCAGGCTCTGGGCTGATGGCTCGGAGCCTGGAGCCTGTTTCCGATTCTGTGTCTCTCTCTCTCTCTGCCCCTCCCCTGTTCATGCTCTGTCTCTCTCTGTCCCAAAAATAAATAAACATTGAAAAAAAATTAAAAAAAAAAAAAGAAACACAGTTTAGTTTACATAATATTTTTACATATATTAACTCTTTACAACAGAAAAAGTGAGTCAGTGGAGAAAATTGGTTTTGGGAGGAGTAGACTAGTTGACATCTGTTGCTTTTGCCTATCCAGCATACTTTCTCCTTTTTCTCAATTTTTCTATAAAAGACTACAGTTCATGTCATTGAAGTCAATTGATAGCTTCCAAGGACCTGGATCAATAATTAGCATATTTCCACATTTCAGTCATGTGATTGGTTACAGGATGGTCAGTGTCCCAAGTTAGCCCAATGAAATCAATTGTAGAATTATTGATGGAATATAGGAAAAAAGAAGTTCTTTCTTTCTCTAGGTTTACTAAGGCAGTGAAAGTAGGCCTGGTACTTATGACACCTATAATATGAATGTATTCTAATAGGGAGACCCTGACTTAGAAAGAAGGAAGTGAACACATACACACACACAACTGAGAAAGAGAAAGAAAAAGAGAGAGGAGGGAGGGAAAGGGAAGAGAAAGGAAGGGGAGGGGAGGGGAGCTGAAGGAAGCTGAGGGAAGATGTTGAGATTCAATTCCTAACAATACTGAGTTCCTGGATCCAGTTCAGGATTCTTACAATTACGTAGGGAAATATATTCCTCTTTTCCCCATTTCAGCTACTTTAAGTTGGATTTCTGTCATATGCAGTGCAAAAGACCCTGGTGAATGCAGTGATGATGTGTTTGGCTTCAAACATATAGAATCTCAGGTTCCAGAATGATATCTTGGTGGACTGTAACTCTGAAGAGAAGCTATAACCAGGGATATATATTTGAAACTCACCTGCTTGAAAGGGATGTTAAATCTTTGGAAGTGACTGAGTTCCTCAAGAGCAAGAATTCAGAGAAAGGTGGGAGGGAACAGAGGGCAGAACAATGCTTAGTCATAGGAACTGAGAGACAAAAAGAGAAAAAAAGAAATGGTCTTCAGGGTTAAGTAGAAGTTAAATAGAATGAAGTTTGTCACTGGGCTAGCAATTGGAAGTCACCAGCCACCATTTAGGTAGTGATTTGTAAGGTCATGGGTCTTAAAAATGATTACTAGAGGATAAGATATGGATTTCCCCTTATATAGTACT
Organism: Lynx rufus; assembly: GCF_022079265.1. Lineage (NCBI taxonomy): Eukaryota > Metazoa > Chordata > Mammalia > Carnivora > Felidae > Lynx > Lynx rufus. The sequence continues at coordinate 91,869,270 of NW_025814896.1, read as the reverse complement.
TTACTTTATCCTCCATTGGCATTTATAGATTTTAGTAAGACATAATGTATATTATCCATCTTTACCACTCTGCCTGACATCCAGTGGGTACTCAATAAATGAATGAATAAAAAGAAAATTGGCAGATGTATGTATAGGTGTTTTTATTTAGGAAATGGGTTTTGTCAGGGAAAACATGTTATTTACAATGTGCTTCAAGTTGAAATCTGAGAATGTGCCTCTAGCATAACAACATCCACAATTTAAGGCTGGCACGTAGGATAAATCAGCCTAGGTAGCTGCAGAGCCCTGTGACTGTGAATGAGTCATAAAACACAGGAGACTTGAGTTATGAACTCAAACATGCAAAGCAAACATTGTAAAAGGATGGAAGCACCTTGTATTTATGACAAGAAAATCGAAGAAGATAATCCATCTTCTATCATTAGGCTCTAAATGATCAGCAAAACCTGGTCCCTAGATTCATTCTTTATTTTTCATTCTTTACATTTTCCTCCTGGCTTTAGAAAAGGAAGGCATTTTGGAATAGGATGGAAAATAAGCCTAATCATGAATTTTAACACCAACCAAATGGCAGTGATAGTTTGGATTGCTAAGAGGATTTTATGGCTCCATGGAAAAGAGTCGATGGCTCTGATGGATTATTGCTGTCTGGCATGGGCAAGGGAAGGGGGTAAATCTCTATTTCATTCAGATCTCTGCTCAAATAACACTTCAGAGGGGCCTTCCTTGATCATTCTATTTAAGGTTATCTTCTTATTTTTCTTTACAACACTTTGCACAATCCAATATTACATCATTTTTACATGTTATATTGTCTATCTTCTCTTCACTGGATTATAAGATGCACAAGGATTTCACTGCTCCTAAAACAGTGTCCTCAGCAAACACTTAACTGAATGAATGAATGAATGAATGGTTTTCATGCTCTGTGTTAGTCATACTGGACTGTGATAAAGATCATCTTTGGGACTGGAGAACTCGGAGACAGTATTGCATATGAGCAGTTGCACCCCTTTCGGATTTTTACTGTCTCTTAGTGAAAGGAAAGGAGAGTAGAATCCCTATAACCCGTGTATACAAGCACAGATATCCACTGAAACTTGGTTTTCAGAAAAGATAAACAAGCACAACTTCCCCCTTCCTCCCTTTCTCAGAGGCTGTATTTGGAATGCAAGGCTGGGACCACCCACAGAGCTGGGGATCTGGGCCCGCATGTGTGTGTTCTATGCTGGCTCTTCCACTTTAATGGAAGAGCTGCTTAAAAGAAACAATCACAATCTTGAGCGAGAGTTAGAGCAATGAATCATAACATTGTAGTGACACTAATTTAAGATTCAAAGGGTTTGGGAAACACAACTGTCAAACAGCAGGATAAGCGTGGCTGGGTTTGAAAGCCTTAGTTATGAATGAGTGAGCACGCTTTTACCAACAGCAGGATGGAAATACACAAAGGGACACCTTGCTTTAAAGTTATTTCATTGCTTGGGGTTTGGGGCCAGAGTGTAGGAATCCCTGAACCAAGTCCCACTTAGGTCCCCCAACTGAGTGCTTGATTTCCCTGGGGGAACCTTTTTTGAAGGGAAAGGTAGCTCTGATCCCACCCTGGTGGAATGGGTGTCATGGTGGTCAGGATCCGAGAGGCAGAGTGAGGCCTCGGAGCCAGGGGAAGCAATGACTGCCAAACTTAGGGGTCAGGGCAGAGGTGGGGGCCAGAAGCAAGGCCAGCAAGTGGGAATTAAGGCAAGGATGAAGGGAATGAGAGATTCCAGGCGCATGTTGGTGCCTGTGGTGAGTAGTAACAAAGGATTATTATGAGGACTGGGGAAAGGCCAAAGAAGAGGCAATGACTGCATGGCAGTCAGAGCGAATGTTAAGGGATTGCTATGTGGGAGAAAATGGACACATGTGCTCTATTTATTCATAATTTATGTTTGCATAACACTTCCAAAAAATTTAAGGCGGCTTTCAAGAATAGAAACAATTGCAGTGCAGCTGTTAAAACAGAATAGAGAAATATTTTTTAAAAAGGAGAAGTAACAGGAAACAAATTTACTAAACGCTTAGGAAAAATCTGGCTATGTTAATTGGACATTGACTTTAGCTCTGAATCTCGTAGCCAAGGAAAAGAAGAGGAAATTTTTCATAACTGGCAATCAAAAGAAAGTAGGATTAAATTCCAGTTTTCTCTTTTATTCAGAATAAAGAGAACAGAACCTGCCTGTGGCAAGAGATGGAGTATACCCAGTGAAAAGCAGAGAGAGAAACTGAGGATGCTGCTTGCTGTTTGGGTCCCATTCTCCCTCTCATGCTGGCTCCACACCCTCGTGACTTCTGGCCATAAGATTCTCACCCTCTGTCCATCTTCTTTCCACCCATATGGCTGCTTGAGGCACCAGAGAATGGATGTAAGCCTTTCACCGCCTTTTTGCTATGCTCTGAACAAACCCACACCCTTTAACCTTCTGGCTTTTACTGAGTATTACTTTGGGTGAGACTTCAGATACCACAGAGACTAGAAAAGTTTTCCTGTCTCCTGCTGACATTGAAACAGACTTCTGTCCTCACCGATGCCTTTAGTGGATGGGGTAGAGCTCTTACACACCCTATTGTATCCCTCTTTCATTTTCACCACAGGGATGGGCACCCAGCCTGCCTCCCACCTTCCCTGACCTCTGAGTCCCATCGGGTCTGACTAGCCACGTGAGCTCTCACATGTCTGTGTTGGTAGACCATCTTTACCTGAAGGATAAAGAAGGGGCATAGGATCTTTCCCTCTCTTCAGTGGCTTCGTGAATTCCATCCACAAACCCTGATATTATTCTCACCACCCCTTATCATAATACTCTTTACACTTCATTGTAATTGCTTGTTTAGTCAACCTGTCTGCAGCTTGCCAGCGCCCCCCGCCCCCCCCCCCCCGCCCCCCCAAATACCAGAAGCTACGAACAGAAAGGGCTAGCCTGTGCCTGTCTGGTTTGCTGTGGCATCTCCGGCACTTAGCCAATGCCTGACACAAAATGAGCATTCAAAAACCATTTCATTTATTTAACAAAGATTGATTAAGCAACTATTACAGGAGTGGCACTCTTCTAAGCATCTGAGATACCCGAGGAAACAAATGGACAAATTGCTTTTCCTTGTAGATCCTACATTCTCCCGGATTTCGGTAAGTGAATAACTAATGGTCATGGAGGCAACAAGGAGGAGTTAATTAAAGAGCAATGAAAGGGGTCAGGACAGTCCAACAGTGGTTCTCAAACTGGAATGTGCCTCAGAGCGCATTGATAAACATGTGGACTCTCAGCCCAGCTCCAGGGAGTGTGAGGCTGGTATGGGGCAGGGGCTCTCTCCTGTGGGTGGTCCTCAGACCACACTTGGAGCCATCTTGTCCGGTCTCCTAGTGTCAGAAACTTGAGAGTAGAATTTTGATGAATGGGGTCAGGAGCATGGTGGGTTGGGTCAAAGTGACATTCTCGGCACAGCAGCGAGTTGTGAAACAGTTTTAAAAAAAATAATAAAAGCAGGTGAAACTGTCTTTTATCCCAGGTGAGAGACTGGCTGACTTCTGCCTTAAATCAACAAAGGATGTCCTGCCCTGAGGCATTAATCCTCTGTTGGCATAAATAACCAGGTATCAGAGAAGTCTCTGGGAGGAAAAGGAAAGAGGCTTGTGCCATATTTTTTACTGAGAAGCCAGGGTGTATCTACTGGCTTCTGGCTCAAAGCATCTGCTTTTTACCTACATATATGACAGTGAGTAGATGGCAAATGTATTTTCATGCTCTTCACATTCTTTGGAATTGAGGCATGTAGGTAGGCAGCCCAAAGGCACCATTTTCTCCTGGGCTTTCTCTACCTCACACAATTTCCCTGTCTCACCCTCAATCCTTCTTAGAAAGAACACATGTTGGAAATGAGGGATAGAACCATCTCCCCGTGGCCCCACTCAGACCCTACCTCAGCATGTGTGGGCCTGATGCCAGCACCTGGGACCTCCGCCTGAACTAGCCAGGATAACACTGGGCCCCCTGGGCTCCAGAGAAGCTGGGGGGCGCCACCAAATGCCTCTAATGCCCATAACGCAAGCCCTCTGGTGGGCTACCCTCTCCTGGCCTCTTGATCCTACATGCACCTTGCTTTCTTTCTCTCACTTCCAAACCTTTCTACTCTGCCTTGTGGAAGCCTCATTATAAGGTAAAAATAAAATGATTGTCCTATATTATCCACCACTTTCCTGAGGGTTTTCTCCACATCTTGTTTTAATGGAAACCAGACTTCAATCTATGTGTCACTTCTCCCTGCGGCCCCCTGGGTTGGAGGCTTCTTGTTCTCCTAAGTCCCATGAAATGCAAGACAGGCAAGAAGAAGTCCCATCATCTTTGAGGTATATGCCATTGGCTGTGTACCAGTCTGGAGAAACCCAAATGTTTATCTTTTTGTTCTAATATATAATCCCCTGATGAAAAACAAAAATCACCTGAATGTGCAAAATGGTGCTTCTACAAAGCATTGTTCCCTAGTGCTGCCCCACAGTCTCTGAGATCCACACTAGTTGTCTCCCTCCCTGTCTCTCTCTCGCTTTCTCTCTCTCTCTCTCTCTCTCTCTCTCTCTCTCTCTCTCTCTGTCTCTCTCCTTTATTTCTCCAATTTCAGCATTTCAAACATTTACAAGACTGGTCAACCTGCCTCCCTTCACTCTCAGCAGTTGAGTTTATGCTGTACTGTGAGGTAGGGCCCTGGAGTGTAGCAACAGCCAGCAGAGATCAGAAGTAGGAGCTGCTGGGCTCTGAACCCGGGGCTCTCTGCTTCTTGGCTATGTAACTCTGGGCAAATTTTGTTTGCTTGTTTGTTTGTTTCTCTTTGCTTCAGTATCCTTCTGTAAAACGAGGGTGATAACATTTACTTTGTAGGGCTATTATGATGGTCAAAGGAGTTAATGCAAAGGAAGATAAGAATAGAGTCCAGAATATGATACAAACCTAAGAAATATTGCTTATTGTCTCCTTTTGTATTTCCAGGACTCTTTCTTTCACTAAGACTGTGGGCTTCTAGATATAGAACCTTCAAGGTGGAGGGCAGAGATGGGTCATATTCGCATAAGACTAGGAAGCTTTACTGATGTCTGCACGTATCATGGGAACAGGCATTGTGAGGTCTCAAGTCCAGGTCAAAGGAAATTTTCACAGAAGTGCATGTAGCTTATAACCTCCCCACCCATTGCACAATCCTTCCCAGTTTGGTCTTTGCTTATCACTAACAACTCGTATCCCTTTTCTAAAAAGTTTTTTTAATTTTATTAAGTTTTTTTATATTTATTTTTGGGGAGACTGCAAACAGGGGAGAGGCAGAGAGAGGGGGACAGAGAATCTGAAGCAGGCTCTGAGCTGACAGGCTGACAGCAGTGAGCCTGATATGGGGCTTGAATTCACGAACCACAAGATCATGACCTGAGCCAAAGGTGGATGCTCAACCGAGTGAACCACCCAGGTGCCCCTAATTTATATTAAGTTTTTAATTTTAATTCCAGTATAGTTAACAACTCATATCCCTTAATAAATGGAAGAGGTACCTTAAGGAAAAGCAGCAGTTGTGTCTAAAAATGCAATCTTTGGGGCGCCTGAGGGGCTCAGTCAGTTAAGTGTCCAACTCAGCCGTGAGATAGAGCCCAAAGTCAGGCTCCTCACTGAGCATGGAGCCTGCTTGGTATTCTCTCTCTCCCTCTCTCTCTGCCTCTCCCCTGCTTACACACATGATTCTCTCTCTCTTTCAAAAATATATAAATAAGCTTAAAAAATAAAAAATAAAAATGCAATCTTTGCCCTGATTCAGAATTGTTTGCCCTTAGGGGTATAATTTTGGCATTTTGTGGCATAGAAAATCTGCTTATGAGCACCAAGAAATCCATGTGGTGGGTCCAGAGGATTCTAGGAGATTTTTTCCACAGTGTCTGGGAAATACCAATATTAGAAAAATATATCTGCGTCACAAGAGGAGAACATGGTGTGTGGTGAACAAACCATCACAAAGGCTCTATTCTAAATGGTGGAGGGATGCAGTCCTAGGCAGGCATGAGCCATCAGCTGCAGAAGCTTCGGCCCTCGGTGCAGATACCTAATCTAGATCACCTCCACCCCAAGTACATTTGCATTTTCTATAAATCTACCTAACATTTAGTTTGTTTTCATATTAAAAGACTCAGGCTTCCTCTTCTATTATGCCCAGATGCCCTTGACATTGAAGTGCAATAAATTCCAAACACTCCAACCTGGCCTCAGGGGAGACTAAAGTGAACCACAGTTAGGCATAGATCATGGAGCCCAGATGTGGGGATGGTGCCAGCTCTACCACATGCACAAACTCATGTTCCCACTGGCTGACTCACACAGAGCACACCAGGACAGAACACCTGAAACAAAACAAACCTGGCTCTCCCAAGGTGAAGAACAGCCAAAATATCAGATCTGCAAAGGGAGTCCCTAATCTCTTAATAAAAAGCAATAAGAAAAAACAAGAATAAGGAAAAAGTGTTATTTGCAAAATCCTTCTTTTCTTGTCATCTCAAATAATTTGCCATTGTTCTCCCTCTTGTCACAGGCAATGTAGACCCATTTTTTCCATCTCCTTAGGCCAGGTTTATTGCACCTTCCAACATCTGGTTCACATTTTTTTGTTAGGTTACAGTTAACAGCATTAGAAGTTTCCAGGTCCTTATCCCCATCCCCAGGAGTTCTGAATCCCATTAATGAGAAAGATGTGAAAGGTCTGTATCTGTCCTACAGGACAGATACTTAGAATCTATGGTCATAATGGCAATTTGGTCTTCATCAAGGTGGCCTTTAGCAGGGTTTGCCCAGGACTATCTTGGACTTCGTACTGAATCTCCTCAATTTCAGGTATATTGGGACACATACTCACCCTACTGTACCCAAGAACTTTATTAAAAACACTGATGTTGAACACCTCTCTCCAGACAGTGTCTTTTAATTGGCATGGGGCGGTTGGGCATCAATGTGGTTCAAAAGTTCTACAAGGTGGTTCTGATGCTCAATGAAGTTTGAAGATCACACCTCTAAGATACGATCAGTTAGTTTTGATCAGGCCGGTGAAAAAAAGGTTTCTCTTAGGACATGATGTGTCCTCTAATAGATGTCTAGCCTGACCCAGTTTCTCAGAGGCCATTCAGAAATACAGGTACTTGGGCATCTGGGTGGCTAAGTCGGTTGTGTGTTTGACTTGGGCTCAGGTCATGATCTCATGGTTCATGATTTCAAACTTCACATGGGGCTCTCTGCTGTCAGTGAAGAGCCTGCTTCAGATCTTTTGTCCCCATTTCTCTCTGCCCCTCCCCTACTTGCTTTCTCTCAAAAATAAGTAAACATTTAAAAAAAAAGAAATACAGGTAATTGTGGTTTAGCACTCTCCCAGTCCTCAAACAAGCAAAAAGTGCCAAACAGGGAAAAGAGAATATCCAACAAAATTGAATAACTAAATTCATCATAGGGATATACCTGATACTGCTCTTAAAATCCCCCCAAAATTAGATGAGAACAATTTCTAGGAACTCATGTATCTTACACCATAACATCTGGTTCCTCAAGAATCCAATGCCAATGAATTAAAAATTCAAACTGAAAAGGCCACCACTCAGGCTCAGCTGATGCCTCAATGGTGTGTACCTTCCATTGCTGACTGCGCCATCCCCAGCTACCGACTACATTCTCCTTATATTAAGATATCCCTCAATACATGCAAAAGAAAATCTGGAAACCCTTGGCAAAAATCTAAGGATGCTTTTCAAAAAGAAAAATAAATTTAAAAAACATTTTAAAAAAAGAACAAATGAAACCAAACCAAACAAAAAAAAATTAAGAGCAAAAAAAGCAAAGAAGTATTCTTTAGTAGTTTTCAGTAAGTTTTGCTGCAGCTTGGATGAATTTTCTGTCTGTAATTTTCAGCTCACTCTCCTAGAAACCCAGTAGGAACTAGCATGAAGCTTTGGGAAAGGAGTCCACTTTGGCCTGCCTCATCCAGTTAGCAGGATACCTCTACCAAATGACCAGGGCTGAAGTTTCTGACAGGAGGGTTTGGACTCAGGTAATAAGGAAGTGTTCCTTTACCTGCCATTGTTCTCAGTGCATTCCTGTATGCCTCCTCATCAAGGCTAGGAGAGAACTCGGCCAGCAAGTCCCAGCCCTTTTTAAATCTGAGTAGTGGAGACCCATCCACAGGAAGGGACTGATTGCAAGCTGTATATAACGAGACTGGAAAATTATTACATTAAGGCAAGAGATGAGGATGGTTTATGACAGATACCTGAAGATTTAAATTGAATATATAAGACGAGCTATCAGTAATAAGTTGTTATTTACAGTAGCACAACTGTTAGAGCTCTGGTATTCATGACAAGATTCCATGGATCCATGTACCAGAGTTACCCAGAGAGTGGAAAAAATATGGATTCTGTAACTATAACTCGATAGATCTCAAACCAATAATCTAGTGTTGGAACCTAGGAATCTCTATTTTTCAAAACTCTTCAGGTAATTTTTGCTCATGTCTGGTCTGTAAGCTAACTCTGTAGGCCTTTTTTACTCCATCAGCCATGTCTCCAAGAAGATTAGAAGACTGTAGACCTATGTTCTAATCTGACATGATTCTACATGTTTATTTTTTGTTTTTGAGAGAGAGACAGAGAGCATGAGGGGACAAGGGAGGGGCAGAGAGAAAAGAGAGAACAGAGGATCTGAAGCAGGCTCCATGCTGACAGCAGAAGGCTTGAACTCACAAATCATAAGATCATTACCTGAAGTTGGATGCTTAACCAACGGAGCCACACAGGTGCCTCTAATCTGACATGATTGTAAAGAAAAGGTGAGAACCTTGGGGTCTTCAGTTTTCAGATAAAAAATCGACTGAAGACTGGCTACTATTATTGTCCTTTCGAATTTCTCTGATGCCCAGCTCTTCATTCATCTAATGAGCTCCCCTGGCCTTCATGGACAAGGTCTGTACCTGGTACCCATCATCTGCCAGGCAGAGAAAGTAAAGGTGCTTTATTATTAGGTGACCATATCACTGATCCTTTGAAATTGAAAGGGGGCACTATTAATAATCACTCCAAATAGTAGGCATAAACTGGGACTGACTGAGGCAAACCCTTTTGTATATCCATTCTGTTAATTCTCACTAAGCCTCTACCACCACAAACCCCTATTCCTTGAATTTGTTGATTAGTGACAAAGTCTCTCTGAAACTTCTTTCTCCCCCACCCACTACAAAAGCTTTTGACATTCCAGTGTTTGATTGAAGGTTTGTGGTCTTACATCTAACCCTAGTCTTCTTTTAAATTCTCTTTATTACAACATATTCCTGAATTTATTATTCACTTGCATGGTTTACACTTTACCACGTAGGCATGAATCCACAAGTAATGTCTGCATTGTTCTCCCTGTTTTAAAACTGTATGTGTTATTCCACAGTCTGCCTGTTCTCACCAACACTATGTTTTTAGAGATCTGTCACTCTACCATTCACTTTAAACACTGTGTTGAAGTGTTTTCTAATAGGCCACAATTCGGGTATCCATTCTCCTATTCATGTACATTTATGTATATGTAATTTTTTGCTGTTACAAACAATGCTGCTATAAAAATTCTTCTATATATATTCTTTTGGAACATGTATGCAAGTTTTTCTAAGATGTATTCCTAGAAGTTGAATTTGGGGTCATAGGTTTGTGCCTCTTCAACTGTAGCAGATATTGTTAAATTTTTCTCTAAAATGATTGTGCCAGTTTATATTCTCATAATCTGCACAGAAAAGCTCCCCTTCTGCCCCATCCTTGCCAACACATGGTATTATCAGCTGTGTTAATTTTATTGTTCTGGTATATGAAATAGCACTTTCTTATTTCAAATTGCATTTCCCTGATTATTAGTGATGTTGAACATCTTTTCACATATTTACTAGCTATTCAGGGTTCCTCTTTTATGAAATGTCCATTCATATTCTTTGCTTTTTTTACTCTTGCTGATTTGTGGTAGCTCTTTATAAATTCTGGATAGAATCCTTTGTTGGTTATATGCTTTGTAGATCTCCTAGTCTGTAGGTAGAATTTTAATTTTGCTGTTGTTATCTCTTGTTGAACATAAAGTTTTATTTTACTGGAGTCAGCTTTTTATCTGTCTTTCCTCTTATGATTTGTGCTTTCTTCATGTCTTATTTAAGATTCGTCCTCTACCTCGAGAGCAAAAAAGATACTCTCTTGTATTTTCTTTTAAAAGTTGAAAACTTTCGGGGTGCCTGGGTGGCTCAGTGGGTTAAGCGTCTGACTTTGGCTCGGGTCATGATCTGGCGGTTGACGAGTTCCAGCCCCACATCCAGCTCTGTGCTGACAGCTTGGAGCCTGGAGCCTGCTTTGTATTGTGTCTCCCTCTCTCTCTGCCCCTTCCCCGCTCATGCTCTGTCTCTCAATAAATAAATAAAACATTTAAAAAAATTTTTAAAAAGCTTAAAACTTTTATTCTTTATGAATATTCTTTATTCATGCTTTCCTCATGTTAGAATTGATTTTTTATTGCTGAGATGAGTTAGAAATCTAACTTCATTTTTCCCCCCAGGGATAACCGATTGTCCTAGTATCATTTATTAACTGGTCCATTCTTTCTCCCCCTGCTCTGTAAGGCCATCTGTGTTACTTATCAGGAATGTCTTTTACTCTTTTATCCCATTGATCTATTTGTCTACCCCACACACCATTACCACAATCTTAATTAATATAGCTTGACAATCAGGTTTGAGATCTTGTAGGTAAATATCCTGTTTTTTCTTCTTCAAAGTTGTCTCTGCCATTCTTGTTAGAGCCTGGAATATTTACTATCTGAAATAGTTTGCAAATTTTTAGTGTAGGTTGATCGGCAAGGATGTTATTGGGCCACGGAGCAAAGGATGGTACTTGTTCAGGGTCCCTGAGTGTGAACAGTGAGTTCTCTCCTGTGAATTTCTGTCACCTTCTTCTCCGGTGCTCCACTGAGGCTGCTGGGGTTATGATGGCCTGGGGTCAGAGACACTTGAAAACTCTGAAGGCTCTAGCCCCTTCTTCTCTACTACATCAAACTTTATTAAAATGTACTTCAGTTGACCCTTGACCAATGCAGGGATTATGGATTCTGACTCCTCAACACAGTATAAAATCCATATACAACTTTTGACTCCCTCAAAATGTAACTACTAATATCTTACTGTTGACCAGAAGCCTTACGGATGATATAGTCAATTAACACATATTTTGTATGTTATATACATTATATCCTGTATTCTTACAATAAAGTAAGCTAGAGGAAAGGAAATGTTATTAAGAAAATCATAGAGAAGAGAAAATACATTTATAGTACTGTATTGTATAAAATCTACATATAAGTGGACCTGTGCAATTCAAACCTATGTTGTTCAAGAGTCAACTGTACATCTCTCAATAAATGTAATTTATGTACAATTATAAAAATTAAGATGGAATGCAGTTTTCTAGTTGACATGGTGTTACATTTTGTAGATATTAAAATTAAAGATGTAATATTTAGAGAGGTGTCCTGACTTAGAGATCCAGAATTGAGGAAACAGGAACCAAATTCTTGGGTTCAAATCCTGACCCTACCACCTACTAGCAGAGTGATTACTATGGGCCTCAGGACCTTCAGCTGTAGCATGGAAATGGAAGTAGTACCAGAGGGATGCTGAACAGCACATGAGTTAGTGTGAGACAAGTGCCCAGAACAGAGCCGGGAGCATAACAAGTACCAGGCAGGTGTTTGCTGAGATTACTATTTTATTTTGTAGTTTTCTCTTCATATTTTTAAGGTTTATTTATTTTTGAGAGAGAGAGAGGACAGAGACAGAGGGAGAGCGAGAGGGAGAGAGAGAATCCTAAGTAGGCTCTGCACTGCACTGTCATCAAGGAGTCCGATGTGGGGCTGGAACTCCTGAACTGGGGTCATGACCTGAGCAGAAATCAAGAGCTGGTCGCTTAACCGACTGAGCCACCCTGGCATCCCTCCTTTCATATTTCATAGCCTATGCCACTTTAAGTTTATTTTCAAGCACTTAACAAAAAATAAATAAGCTCTTGCAGCCAAATGCTCTACCCCTGAGCTATACCCCCAACTTCAATAAGCACTTGAAAATCCATTAGGCCTCAAGCACTGTCTCTATAGCTCCTCATGATGTAGACAAGCCCTGCCCATCTTTGGGGAAGCAGCGACATCTCTGCTGCTCTGGGTGTGCTTTTTCTCTTGGGCTTACCTTCTGTTTGGCCTACCTGTATTCACCATCAGAGAAGCAAGATCTAGAAGGCTGAATTTAGCATTAAGCCCTTTGGGAGAAAGGACCAGGAAAGCCACTAAGCTGTTTTGGTTCTAAACCTTAGTTTGGGACTTTGTGAAGTCCGCTTAATTCATCAAGACACAGTGTTAAAGTGGTCATATGATTAGAGTAGAAGAGAACCTGCCTTTGTCGGGCCTCTTCTCCATATTGGATTTGAACCTACATATAGGTTGTGTGGGTTCAAAATCCTGGGTGCTAACAAAGACATCATTACTCAAAATGTTTATTCACAAGATACATTCTAGAGTAAAATTGCAATTGGCCACAACCATCCCTGAATGTAGAAATCCCCTACATCTACCTAGCTTGAACTCCTTAGGGTGGATTCCGAGTTCTTTGCTAACCATTCTACCCTCAGCCTGGGCTATGTGTTAATAATATTTTTTCTGCAATCCAGGCAACCTGAACCAAAGAGAACTTTGGAGATTAGTTGCTGTGTGGCTATGTTTCCCTTTTCCGTCTGTTATATTTAGGTAGACTTCAAAACACCAATACCCCTAGTTGGCATGATTTTATATCAAACCATTTTATGAGTTCTTATTCTCATTTTCCCCCCTGTAAATCTGAGCATTACCATGTAATGAATATTGTCTTTGTAAGTTGGTGAGAGACCTCCCTCTACTGGGCAGACACACAGCTGCTGCCCAGACTTACAATAAGGAGTACTCATCTTCACATTATATATTGAAAAAGAAAATAGTTTTTGTCTTTGGTTAAAAATGAAAGTTTTATAATGCAGTTGATCTTAACCTGGTTTGACCTAGGATGAATTGTCCCCAAGTCTCTGCCTCTTCTTTCCTTTATCCTTTGCACAAAGCAGCCGAATGAGTGTTGCCGTGACCTGTCACCGTAATGACTGAAACAACACCAGGCTGTTGTCGGCTTTTTCATTGCCGTGATGTGAAAAACTGATGCAGAGCCAGCAGGCAAAACCACAGTGCCTTTAACTTAGTCCTGTAAGTGGAGAAGTTTATTCTAAAGACAATTCTATTGTAGATTCAGGCTATGCACAGGTCCAACACAGCGAGTTGCTAAGTTCCGTGGCTTCCTAATGCAGGGTAGTGTTTCTAATGCCTTCTTTGGGGAGAAATTCTGTAGCCTTTCTACAACTGTTTTCCATGGTTTCTCCCTCCCCCACAAATTCTTTGTTCATTCTTAATAAACAGGTGCTGTCTGGGCAGATGGAGCAGCATGTTCGTGCATTGGGAGAAAGGAGTATTTGAGATCTATTGTGACTTTTCTATTAACTCAGAGAAACTAGGACACTGGGATGCAGATATAATAATGCTGGAGAGGTGAGCTGGGGACAAGTTCAATGAGTCTGTGATGCTGACTTTAGATTTGATCCTGAGACAAAGGGTCACGATCTTAAAAGCCTTCAGGGTATAGGTAGACCTGAAAGTGACTGAAATGGCTGAATGAGACAGGAGAGAAATTGACCCATTCAAAGAGTACAACCACAATTTTCCCAGCCCATGGTTGCCTTGTGCAAGTGATTCCCCCCCCACCCCCGCCTCCAAATTAATCTGTACTTAAGAATTTTGGCAACTAATTAAAAAAAAAAAAACAACCCTTAGTTTAGGCTACCTTGTGAAACAAGTTAGTAAGATCATGGAATGGACAAGTGATGAGGGCATGGACCAAGATTTGGTCAATGAGAAAGAACTCATCTCTGCTGTTCTGTTCCTGGAGTTGTCCCTAACTGGTTAGTTCTCTTTATAACAAATTCTCAGAATGATGTGGATTAAGTTCCTAGTCTGGCAAAATGCTATTCAGCTTCTCCACAATATGCTTTGTCTAACCCATAGAAGTAAGTCTACTGTTTATGACAGACCCATTTTTTATCTGACTGTGGACCAGTGACTCTGCGCATAGAAGGTGCTTAGTTCACACCAAATAAATGAATGAATGCAAGAATGTTTCATTTCCTCTCACAGAAAATACAATCCCCTGGATTAGATGAAAGTTTATGCCCTCCATAAGTGATGGCAGACAGCTTTGTTATAGGGCTATAAAATAAACTTGTCATTTCCAGCTCAAGGCTGACTTAATTATATACCAAAGGAGGGTGCTGAAACCTATTATTTTTATGTGAGTAAAAGAGTAGATGGTGAGGAGAAATGTCAGGATATGTTGCCTTTGCAGGCCCTTGGGAATAGAGTGTCAGTACTAGAGTATGAAGTACTAGAGTCAAAAGTACTAAGAGCAGTAAAGAAAGTAAAACTTCCAAAGAAGGTGATGGAGATTATCCTCCAAAAAAGGAGATTCCATTGTTAGACCACGGCCACTTGTGGGGACACTTTTCTTCAATCACTCATTCAACATCCTTTACCAAGAAATTGCTCTTTATCAGGTTCTGGGAGTAGATCAGTGAAAAAGACATTGCTCTGGCCCTCATAAGCAGATAATCACAACACAGGAAGAGGAATGCATGAAAGGGAAGGTGCAGGGTATTTGAGGAACTCTTAGGAAGATGGGATGGGAGTCCTGAGGGTGTTGTGTGGACACGATGCCTGTGTGGATAATTATAAGATGAGCAGAAGTGACCCAGGAGAAGATACTTCTTTAGGGGATGGGGTGGGATGGCAGGGATGTGTACCAAGCAGAAGGAAGAGTTTACTCAAAGCCCAGGAGGAGACAGCAAGCTTCATATGCCTCTAGAAGGGAATGAAGTTTATTCTAGCTGGAGTTTAGAGTGTGAAAGTGAAGTGGTAATATCTCACTCTGGAGCCTTAATTAGAGGATAGACCCCAAAAGGGCCTTGTAACCATGTTGAGGACTTTGGACTTTAACCTAAGAACAAAGGGAAACCACAGAATTTTAATCAAGAAACTCATCAAGGGATTCACATGATCACACTTACATTTTAGAATGGGAAGTAGGAGGATTGAACTGGAGCAGACTTGAAGCAGAGGGATCAATTAGGTGCTTGTTGTCATAATCCAGAAGAGAGCTGACAGCAGCCTGGAGTAGAAGAATGGCAGTATGGTTAGAGAAAACTATGTAGATGTGAAGTGTTCTTAAGAGATCAGTCTTCTCTCTCTCATACACACACATGTCCCTCAGGAACTGATGAGTGAAGGTGGTCTAAGAGGAAATCAGGGATGAGGGCTGCAGTGTTGGGCCCACTGAGATAAGAGACACATGAGGGGGAGCAGGTTGAGTGGCGGGAGGTGAATATATCCAGTAAAAAGTCTCATAAAGGGATCTTAAAGTGGGAGATTTGTGACACGTCAATATTTTGATGATAACTGAAGCTGTATGAGGGAATGTTCTCTCATTTCTTGTCATGGGGATCAGCAGGTGGACAGGGAACCAAGGGGTGCCCAGGTGGCTTAGCCGGTTAAGCGTCCGACTTCAGCTCAGGTCATGAGCCTCTGTAAGTTCGAGCTCCATGTGGGACTCTGTACTGACAGCTTGGAGTCTGGAGCCTACTTTGGAATCTGTGACTCCTCTCTCTCTGCCTCTCCCTTGCTCATGCTCTGTCTCTCTCTCTCTCAAAAACTAATGTTAAAAAAATTTTTTTTTTAAATGTTGGTTAAGGTAAAGGACACAAAAGTCACATTTGTGTGTAAAATGATCAAACATTTTAGGTTAACTTAAAATGTAAATATATTCACATGGCAATCTTTGATATAGAATTATGGCTTTTAAAAAACTTGGGTCCAGTGATTGGAATTCTATGTGAATTCTATGTGAATTCTATTAGAATAGAATTCTATTCTTTTTGCTTAGATCACATTTAGAATGCACCACCTGGGATTTCTTGTTTTGGTTTCTATAAAGTGGAACAACAATCAAGAGGCACTTGCAAAAAATTCCAAATGTATTGTCTCTAGATGTTTACTTTTCTTTTTGGTTATTTATGGTTGTCTCAGTCAACCTAATTAATTTTTTTAAAGCCATTTTTCTTTACTGAATCTTTCTAAAGCATTCAACTTTTTCTTTTTGAAATCACATTTTATCAGATTATGGAATATTTCACTACAGTGGATATACAATAATGAGTGGCGTTCGGCAAGGAACAAATATGCATGGTAAGTTCACAACTCAATGGGTGGGAACATTTTACAAAGTAATGGGGCAGCCTGAGCATGGGCCAGTGTTTTACAAAGAGAATGGGGAATATTGGTCTATCTATTGATACGTTGAGATGGTTTAAGAGAGCTTCTACTATAATTAAATCTTATGAATACAAATATAGTGATATTTGTTTTTAAGTCCTAAATTCTGTTTTGCAAAATCAGCCTTTAAAATAAAACATTTGGGGCGCCTGGGTGGCTCACTCGGTTAAGCGTCCGACTTCAGCTCAGGTCACGATCTCGCGGTCCATGAGTTTGAGCCCTGCGTCAGGCTCTGGGCTGATGGCTCAGAGCCTGCAGCCTGCTTCGGATTCTGTGTCTCCCTCTTTCTCTGCCCCTCCCCCGTTCATGCTCTGTCTCTCCCTGTCTCAAAAATAAATAAACGTTTAAAAAAAATTTTTTTAATAAAATAAAATTAAAAAATAAAACATTTACCTCTCCATCTATCAGAATATCTGCTTATTACAGGAGCAATAAGGCATACACAAGTTAATCTCCTTTTATTTTTCAAATAAAAAATAGAATTCCATATTAAAACAGTGATCTTAATGTTACACTAACTCTTGATCACCAAAAGCAAATTTCGTAGTCAATAGGAACTTGCCTTTCCTACTGTTTCCGAAATGTTTCGAACTTTTCCCATACCTAATCTTATGCACAGATAGTGATTTGATTGCTGCATTTTAAAATCACTCCTTTGAGCTTCCCATCATTGGCCTTTTTTTAGCAGTTTGTGTTCAACCTGGTGGACTGCGTATCATCAAAGTGGCTTTGTCTCTCTCGCTTACTGGCTCACCAGAAGTGTTTCAGACAAGAAAGCTTTATTTCCCAGTCTGCTAAAATTTCCCTGGGTTCCTTATTCTGCCTGTCTGAGCTCCTCTTTCTTTGTTTCTTCTACATGAATAAAAGACATAAAAAAAAAAAAAAGATGTGCAGAGCATTGCTATGTGAATAAAATAAAATTCCTATTCCAATGACAGACCTCCCTACTGATTTATTTATTTTGTCTCGATGGAGGAGAAAAACAGTTTCCCTTCTGAATTCAGTATTTCTCATGTCCACCTGGCCTTACCAACTTTGTTCCTCCTCCTGTCTTCCCTCCTGTTCTTTGACACTGTCATCCCCATCCGCCTGTGATCCCAAATCATAAATGTAAGTGGCATCCTGGTCTCTCTTCTTTAAACACCATACCCTGCTGGTCACCACCCATTATCAATTCTGTCTTCCAAATGTATCCTCCCAGGGGCACCTGGGTGGCTCAGTTGGTTAAGCATCCGACCTTTGGTTTCAGCTCAGGTCATGATCTCACGGTTTGTGAGATTGAGCCCCAAGCTCTGCACTGAAGGCACAGAGCCTACTTGGGATTCTCTCTCTCCCTTTCTCTCTGCCCCTCTCCCACTCATGCTCTAAACAAACAAACAAACAAACAAACAAACAAACAAGCTTTAAAAAAAGAAACCTTCCTACCAAATGTATCCTCTCAACTTTCTCCCCACTTGATTCTTTCACCTGGATTACAGCCTCAGGCTCCTCCTAGTTTACCTTCTTCCCACTGGATTCAGTCCATCTTTCATCAGTCACCCCCATTGCTGCCAAAGTGATATTTTCTAAAAGTGCAAAAACATGTACCTCATCTGCAGGACACATAGCCACGCACTCCCTGCAGGACAAAGTGCCAGCTCCTGCTGGGGCTCCTATCTCTCCCCCACCTCTGCAAGTCCCAGGCTCCTTGAGTTGGCCAACTCCACTGCATGGTTTCACGTCCCTTGCCCAGTGTGTGTCCCCTCCATCTAGAGGGCCCTTCTCCACTTGGAAGCATGGCAACCCCCTACTCATCCTTTAAAACCCATGTATCACTTTCTCCCAGCAGCTATCCTATGGCACCTCTGTTCCCCCCTCCTTCCTGGGTGTCACTCTGGAGTACTGGTCTGCCTCCAGGGTGCAGATATTATCAGAAAGTCCATTTCCTCATAAGACCATGGACTCCTTGGCCACTGTTTCACTCATCTCGGTTACCTAGCAAAGTGCTGGCTGCACTGAAGAAAACAAAAATGTATTAATAGTTGGTGTATAAATTATTTAATAAACATGCAAATGAATGTTCCTAGCAGAGTTTCCTTTTATCCTGCACACTCTTGGGGAAAACTACAGTTCAGAATAAGGGATATGTTCACCGCATCTGGCTCTAGTGGAATTACAGGCAGGATAGAATAGATCTCCATGAGGAACGAAATAAGCTGGCTGGATACCCCAGATATCTGTCACTTCTGGGGATTAGAAAAGAAGAACAGCTGGTCTCTATGTACACTGGGTTTTCCTCACACTGGAAGGAAACTCTACCAGCAGGCTGGTAACATGGGGCTTTTCCTGGCATGCTTTGTGGAAACTACCCCCATAAGGTCAGCTGAACTGTGTATAACAGTAAATGTCACTTAAAAATCTCTGAGATTTAATGAGCACTCACAGCATTATATGGCAACCTTAGGGAGAGAGGATTTGGAGCAAGGGCTTAATGAGTCAGCGATTTGGAATGTGCGGTTTATTATCAGTGTGGTAAAACCTATAACTGCTGAGGTGACGTTGTCTATAAAGTAGGCCTCCATTTACTGTTAGGCTTGTAGGGAGGGAAGCTACCCTCCAGCTCCAGAACAACAAATGCAACAGTGAACCAGTGATTCTTACTAAATTAGTTAGGATTCTGGATTGCTGATGAAACATCTGAGCTCAATTAGCTTAAGTATAAAAGGGGAATTTATGATGAGAATATAAGTGTGTCTCAGGGAAGCCAAGAATAAGAACACAGTTGCTAGAACCGGACCCAAAGGGACTCTGGTTTCTCTCTTATACTTTTTTGTCTCTGAGCAGTTTTAAGTTTTTCTACTTCCTACCTTTTGTAGATCAACCACCTCTCCTTGCAAATGAGAAAGTTTTTCTTTTTAATGGTTAAAAATTTTATTTTAAAAAGTACCATATAGTCGGGGCACCTGGGTGGCTCAGTTGGTGGGACATCCGACTCTTGATTTCAACTCAGGTCATTGATCCCAGGGTCTGGGGGGTTGAGCCCACATCAGACTCTGTGCTGAGCATGGAGCCTGCTTAAGATTCTCTCTCTGTCTCTACACCTGCTCCTCTCCTGTTCACTCACATATTCTCTCTCTCTCTCTCTCTCAAAAAAATACCATATAGTCAAATTGACTTTTTTCTTTTGAAAAACATTTATGAATTTTGTGAATTTTAACACAGGTATAAATTTGTGTAACTACCAGCACAACCAGGATGCAAACATTTTCGTGGCCCTCAAAACTGCCTCATGCTACTGCTTTGTAGTCATCCCCTCCCTCCACCTATAATAACCCTGGCAACCTCTCCTGTGTTCCCCATCACTGGAGTTTTTCTTTTTGAGAATGTCGTATAAATGGAATCATACACTATGCAACTTCTTGGACCTGGCTTCCTTCGATCAGCATGGTGTCTTTGAGATTAACTCAAGTGGATATGTTTATCAGTAGTTTCTTCCTTTTTATAGTTGAACAGTATTCCATTGCATAGATGTACCAGAGTTTGTTTATCCATCTACTGAAGAATGCGATAGTCTTAATGCTTACCTCTTTGGCTGCCTGAAAAAGATTAACTGATATTCTTGGCTTCAATTCCAGAACCCCCTGCAAGACATTCAGAGGCTCAGCATAGGTTAGACTGCCATCCCCGGAGAAATCAGCTTAGAATGGGGATAAGGAGTTAGGATTGGTCCAGCTTGGGTCTGTGCTCAGCCAGCCAGTGCATCATCTCTAGATGACTACAGGAGTGTAGTCATGGAGAGCAGGACAGCCACCATAGAAATGCTGGGGATGGAGAGGGAGAGGAGTGAGTGGTGGAGAAATAGTGCATTCCCAACCTGTTCTCCTATGAACTGTTCTTCCTCTTTGCCCTGATACATCGGTCTAAAATGTATGGTTCTCCAACCTTCATTCATTCATAAGCTCTCAGAGTTCACTGCAAACTCCATTTGGTGGGAACAATTATGTCCCTTCATTGTCTGAATGGTGACAGATGGGTAGTGATTCCCCATGGGGTGCATGGCCTGGCCCATTCACCTTCTCTGCCCTGGCCCTCCTCTCTCAGCACTGTGACTTGCCTGGATGTCCTTAGCAATGGTGAGGCTTCAAGCAGAAGATTAAAGAAACATAGTTTAAGCCCAACCTGGGGCAGACATTTTTCTTGCAAGTCATGTTCTCATCTCCCATTTGTCTTTTCTTTCTTTGAAAGATAAAAGGCTTCTTTTTCTTGTTTTCCCATTTAAGGAGTCTTTCCAATCAGTGCTGCACTGCCTTCAAATACATTTATTCTAGCCAGTGCACAGCAATGGCTGTGATTGGCTACAGGTTGAAAGCGGGCTTCTGCTCAGCTTTGTCTGTCACCCACATATCGCTTGCATCAAACAGAGCTGCCTCTGCTTAAATCCCTAAAGCCAAGGAAATGAAAAGAAAAAGCCAAACCATAGTTGCTCTCTCTCTCTCTCAGTGCCTCAGCCTTTGTTCCTGAGGAAAGGGAGAGATAGAGGAGGGTGACCTCAGGCGTAAATTCAACCTCCTCCTCCTTCAACCAGAGGCTTGCTCCTGTGATCTCTGCTACATGCAAGCTCTCTGTGTAGATTTTATTAGAGGAAAGAATCCCAATACTGAAAAAAAAAGTCTGACAACCACCACCCCAGCCAAACACAGACACTGGAAGTCCTACACTAGTACACGCCAGGAGTCTTGCTTCTGTTTCATCTGTTTTGCTCATCTTTTGAGGATTTTTCTTATTTTGAAGTTGCTTCTCCAGGATCTACCTAGTACATAATCTAGTTATCCCTTCTTGGTGTATTCAGAAAGATTTTTTTTTTTTGGTTTTAAGTTTTTAAAAAGTTACTGATACAATCAATGTTCACTGTACAAAATTATGAAATGTCTGAAAGAAAAAAAATAGGTGACTAAAAATTATCCTTCAGTTCCACCACCTAGAGACAGCTACTTTTAACATCCAGTCCAACACCAAATCCTGTAATTGTACCTTTAATGTATTTGGAAAATCTATCTCTTTATTCCATTTCTATAGCCACCATCCTAGTTCAATTTTTAATCAGACTCTTAATCTGTTAAAAATAGAAATCCAACTTCTCACTTTTTTTGGTTAAAACCTTTCAGTGGCCTCAAGTGGACAAGCAAAAAACACTTTTCCTGTGAGCCACAAGGGGCTGCTTGCTCTGGCTCTTGGAACTTCTTTCCCCAGTGAACTCCACTACATTTGCTCCGAGGGTCCCATGTCAGTCCCCTAGAACTCCACTTGCATGATAAATCTGAGAAATTCCTTCAGATGTCTAGCATGTGTTGGCATAAACCCCTGGGTTTCAGTGCTAACACAGAGGATTTCCTCTCTGGTTATTTCATCAAGAATGTGAGAAAGGAGAGGTACATGGAATCATGTTGCCATCTTGCCTCGTTAAGAAAAAAACGAATTCTCGCTCAACAATCAGCTATGCCTTTTTATGAAGTGCCAGCTGCATCCCTAAGACATGGCAATGAAGGTCAGAATAAACAGATGTGGCCATATTGCATGCCTGATCACCAGAAAGAGCTGCCTTGAACATTGGCAAAGCAACATTGTTACCATCTTTGACCTCAACTACACGATCTGTTGTATGCATGCAAATTCAATGGCACTGTCTAAACTGAGACTGGGAAGCTTGTGATCGATGGGAAGTATGCCTCTGTCTTGTAACGTCAAAGGGGGATGATGCTTGTGCTAAATGTGCTTTGGAGTCCACTAGTGTCTTTACTACCTAACAGAAATCTGGGCCTCACTTAAAGGGTAGACTCCAAAGGGCTATCATCTCTGCCCCTTCTGCTGATGCTAGTGCTGGCAGTAAAGCATTAGAGGTATGACCACTCCCTCAAGATTGTCAGCAATGTCCCCTGAACCACCTCTTGGCCTCCCTGGCCCAGGTTATTATGATAACATTGGCATTGTGGAAGGTTGATTACCATGTTTATGCTATTACTGCCATGTAGAAAATTTTAGATAGCTCCTTTGGAAGACTGGCATGATGGCTGGGGTGCTGCCCAGAACACCACCCTTACACCCACTGGCATTGTCAAGGCTGTGGGAAGGGCCTCCCTGAGTTTAACAGGAAACTCACTGGCATGGTCTCTTAAGTTCCTATTCCCTATCTGTCATGGATCTGACCTGACCTCTGGAGAAAGTTACAAAATATGACAACACTTAAAAAGTGCTAAAGTAAGCATCAGAGGGGTATCCCAGGTGACAATGAGGTTTTACAGTAGTGCCTACCCTTTCACCTCTGATGTTGGGTCTGCTATTGCCCTCACAACAATGTTCAAGCTTATTTTCTATTATAATGATGAATTTGGCTCTAGCATCTCTGTGGTAGACTTCACAGTCCATGTGGCCCCTACTTAATAAGCACCCTGGACCAACAGCCCCAGCAACAACATCAGAAGAGTTGGCCTTTGGGTGGGTGGGTGGGGGTTCACTTTCTGTTATAAACTGAATTACGTACGCCCCCCCCCCACACACACACGTACACAATTCTTACATTGAAGCCTTAACCCCAATGTGATAGTATTTGGAATTTGGGCTTTGGGGAGATGATTAGGTTTAGATGAAGTCATGAGGGTGGGGTTCCCATGATGGGATTAGAGTTCTTATAAGAAAAGACACAAAGGAGAAGGCAGCTGTTTACAAGCCAGAAAGAGAGCTCTTAGCACAAACCAACCAAGATGGCAACTTGACCTTGGGCTTCAAGCCTCCAGAACTATAAAAAAAATAAATTTCTATTGTTTAAGCCACCCACTCTCTCTTACTTTGTTTTGGTAGCCCAAGATGACAGAGACTGGCCTAGCTCTATTCCTTCATCACTTAGAATCTCTCCTCCTTGATACATTTCTATCTCAAGTCTCCTGGAGAAGAGGAGGAGCTTATAGTGATAGCTAGTCATGTATCATCAGTTACATTAATCAAGTCTATACATTTTCTCCCCACGAAGAAAAGAAGTTAAATGAAGCAAACTAAAACAAAACAAAAGTAAAACAACAATACAAAAGAAACAAAACGGAGTACTCTCCAACAGTTCAAATCAGAAAGCCAAACACTATAAAAGAAAAAAGAAAAACAAGAATGGTAAATGGTTAGCAGCCTAAATCCCCTGGTTGAACTCTCTTGTGGGCAAATGAGATTTTCTGAGAAGAATCAGCGTCTATTACTTGTTACCCCCAATGGAAGACTTTAATGATAAATAATTGAAGAAACAAAAGTCGTACCTGAAGCTTCTTCCTTTTCTGACAACATGTATTGGCAACTTTTGTCTCTATAAAATCATGTTTCTAAACTGCCTGACAAGGATGGATTAACCCTTTAGTAAGTAACCTGTCTTGGGACCAGTCTTCCCTCACACTTCACACATCACTCTACTTTTACATGAATATGTAGCAATCTAAGCATTTGTATAGCAATATGTATGGTTATAAATGATTTTCACATGTATTACCTAATTCCAATTCCTATATTCAAGTGCAAATTAGCCACATCTCAGGAATCTCCAGTCTTGGGTCTCTAATCTCTGTATTTTCAATAATTTGAATTTAAATGCTGAAGCGGGTCACCTTTGAGCCTTCTACTTTCTCTTCTTATGCCCCAAGACCCCACTCTCCCCTTTACTGACCTGTGGTCTTTACCTGATAAAATGCTCAGTTTGAGTGCAGTGGTTTGATAAATATTTGTTAAGTGAATAAGTGAATGAGTAAATACATGAATATTTCTTTTTTTTAATTTTGTAATGTTTATTTATTTTCGAGAGAGAGAGTGAGAGAGAGAGAGAGCAAGTGGGGCAGGAACAGAGAGGGAGGGAGACACAGAATCCAAAGCAGGCTCCAGGCTCTGAGCTGTCCTCAAAGAGCCTGACGCAGGGTTCAAACTCGTGAACTGTGAGATTGTGACCTGAGCTGAAGTCAGACACTTAACCCACTGAGCCACCCAGGAGCCCCAATACATGAATATTTCTACATTTAAATTAATTGCTTAATGCGTTTTCCTTCTTGCCTGTGGCTTCTCAGTCAATTTTCCCTTAGTTTCATCCTCTTTGTCTACATCTCTTCCACATCCACTTGTCTCTGTTGAAATCACAGCAAGCAATAAATTGCCCACTGAACAATTCGTACTCAAGCTTTTCCCTCCATCCAGAATGCCCTTCTCTCCCACACCCTTGTCTGCCAGAGAACTCCACTCATCCATCACTGCCCAGTCTGAATACCAATGGGTCAAACCTGTGGATTTCCCACTCATCCTCCCAGCCAGTATTAATTGCTTGCTTCCACTGAACTTTATAGATGCTTTCACTGTAGAATTTAAAATGCTGAATTATAACTTAATTTATGGATGTTTGTCTTTTTCCTAGGCTAGTGAAACCTAACTTAGACTACATGACAAAATCTTCTGGAGAATTTTACCGAATCAGAATCTCTGGGAGGGAGCCTGGAGACCTTTATTTTTATTTAACAAGGACCTGAGCTGCCATCTTTTGCAATCCTTTAGGCTGGCTTTCAAAAATCTTTGCTCAGGCTATATGGTCCTTAACTAAAGGAATGCATTTTACTTAGCTTTGTGTCTTAAGTTTAGCATAGCATTTGTCTACAGGAGGCACTCAATACATGTTTATTGATCCAAACTGAATTGATTATAACTTCCTGCCTGCAGCTCTAAAATTCCTGAATTTAACAGAGGAAGGGGAAAGATATAAAGGGGAGAAAATTGCTAACAGTGAAATTTCCAGCAGCTGATCAGAAGATATTTGAAAGCAAAGCAGTCTTCCTAATGATTGTCTATACCCATAAATAAGGCCCTTACATAAAGGAGGGAGACTCCCCCCACCACCCTTAAACTTAGTCGATGCTCACTCTGATTTTGGTTACAGGCTGTATGAACTAGCTAGGGGAATCATCTCCATCATGGATGTGCATATCAGCTTCTTCTCATCTTTTGTTGTTGTTTGTTTTTTACCAGGATATAGAGTTTTACCAAATGTTAAATTGGTCACCAGTGGGTGAGATGGCTTATTGCTTGCTGATCAGGTTATAGAAAACATTAAGATGTCAGAAAGTGAGTTCTGTCTTGCCACATCTCAGAGAATTTAAGAGATTTCAGTAGTTCTTCGCTGTCTTCTTTGTTCAAGAGCAGCTAAGTCTCAAGACCAATAGGAGAGAACTTATTGCTCTAATAAAATGAAACACTGAAAAACGGTTCGAGAATATTGGCAACTCCTGAGATTCCCCTATTAGAATAGCTTAAAAGCACTTTGAGAATATTAGTACTAGGACTACAAATCACCATCAGATATTCATCTCTAGTCAGATTATTTAATTCCTTCTCTTGGACAATATTGAGTTTTTGCTTCATCATTATCGAGTTCCTTGAAGGAAGAGTATATATCTCATTCTCATTTGTATCTATCTTACTGCTTTGTCCAATGCAAGTGACCAACAAGTGTTGAACTTGTTAATATAATATTCTTTGCTTTTACTTTTCATTTTACTGTTTTAATTATAAAGGTAATACAAACTTCTAAAAAAAAACCCTCAAATGTGTGTAAATACATCAAGTAAAAAAGTTGAAGTCCATAAGCAAAGACAGAAGGCTGGAATGACCCCTGTAGTATCATTAAAAAGGGATTTTTGTAGGGGCACCTGGGTGGCTCAGTTGATTAAGTGTCTGACTCTTGATCTCAGCTCAGGTCATGATCTCACAGTTCATGACTTCCTGCCCTGCATTAGGCTCTGTGCCGACAGTGCAGAGCTTGTTTGGGATTCTCTGTCTCCCTCTCTGCCCCTCCCCCACCTGCGTATGCTCTCTCTCTCTCTCTCTCTCTCTCTCTCTCTCAAAATAAAGAAATAAACATTAAAAAAAAAGAAGTACCAAAAAAAAAGATTTTTGTAGTCATGAGACTTTTGCCATTACTAGCATGCCATTTACAGCTATATACTCTGCATTAGCTACCAGGCCAAAACAAACAAACAATCTCCCCCAGTCCCCATTAGCTTAGAAGGAGATATACAGACTACCATAGAATTCTCCCTTCTTCTCCTTTCAGAGGTTAGTCTTTCTCTTCTGTCTCTCCACTGTTCAACATCTGACTTTTGGGAAAGGAGCAAGTCTCACCTTCAATACTGATTGGTTAATTTGAACATTATATGATCAGAAAAATGTAAATAGGAATTCCAGGGACTGGGATGGGGCTGAAGTCAATGTGAGGTTGGGGATATGAAGCAGGGGTTGGACACAGAGCAGACAGAGAAAGGAGGAGACAAGAATGAGAGTGGCCATGAGCGAATCTAATCCTAGATTTCAACAGTTACATCTCTTAAGTGAGGGAGTTGGGCTCTTGACTGCCCCCTATGATGCTGCCCACCCCAATACACAAATCTTTGAATGCCTCTGCCATAACATTTGTAAGAATGTTCTGAGGTTGTTTATATAACTGCTTCTCTGCCTTTGTAGCTTATTCATTTGAATCCCTAAGGCCTGAATAATACCTAGAATGTAGGAAAGAACTTAACTACAGGCATTGGGTGAATAATGGTTGGAATGGGTAAAGTGTGTGAAAGTGCTCATAATCTAGATACATTATGTGAGATTAGATCACACATATCCTAATACACAAACTGTTGTTTCATTGGATAACTGGGATTCTTAGTGGTTAAAGAAAATCTAGTTTAGAGTCTACAGATGACCAAAATCCTCCCCAACACCTGTTACAGTCACTAAACTAACTCTGAACCAAGGATTTTTTTTTTAATTTTTTTTTCCAACGTTTATTTATTTTTGGGACAGAGAGAGACAGAGCATGAACAGGGGAGGGGCAGAGAGAGAGGGAGACACAGAATCGGAAACAGGCTCCAGGCTCTGAGCCATCAGCCCAGAGCCTGACGCGGGGCTCGAACTCACGGACCGCGAGATCGTGACCTGGCTGAAGTCGGACGCTTAACCGACTGCGCCACCCAGGCGCCCCTGAACCAAGGATTTAATAGAAACTTGAAGACAATAAGTCATTTGACAGTTGATGTCTCATTCGAATCCCAATTTTATCCCTTATTAGCTATATGACCTTGGACAAGTTACTTCCTATCTCTGAGCCACAGTTTCCACATCTGTAAAGTGGGGCTATAAAGTAGCCTACATCATAGACATTGTGGTGAGCTGTAAATAAGTTAGGACATGTGTTAAGGATAGAGACTGTTTTAAGGCCACCAACCACATGCCTGTGGTTCATCATCCCAGGTACATCCCATTGCCACCAACTTCTCCCAGGCTGCCATCCTGTCTGCTTCACTTTCCTCCTTGTTAACCTCTCCAGTTCTGATTACTTTCCCCTTCTAACCATTTTTATTATGTCCCACATATGGTTAAAACAACAACAAGACTTTATAGAGCATTTAACTTGTTTTAGACACTGTTCTGTTTTCCATGAATCCTTTTAATCTTCTTCACAACCTTATGATTTAGGTACCATCATTATTTCCAATTTGCAGATGAAGAAACAGAACCAGGGACGAAGTAACTTGTCCAAGATCACATAGCTTGTGACTGATAGAAACTCGAATAAACCCACCCTGTCCTCTGATCTTCTTCAAAATCCTTCCTCCCCAGTATGGCAAAGAAATTCTCTTCTCTATTCTCTTCACATTGAACTCCCTGCCCTTCCACCAGGATACTCTGCTTCCTTGGGTTGTACCTTTTTGAGGGGACACTGCCTGGATCCATCCATACAAAGGGCCACTTTCTGCCTGCTAATACCCAGTTGAGTCTGGAGCCTGAAGCCTACCCATCCCTTGAGATGGGTTGAGTTTCAGGTCCTGGGTTTTATAGTCCTCCAGTTGTGCTTAGATAACAAGGTGGATCAGCAACAAGATGCCCCCTCTAACCTACTCCTGCTTGTACAAATTACACTCTCACTCTGATGTTCCCCTTTCTGCATAATTTGGGCTCTGCCCTTTCCAAATCTGACTCTCCATAATTTGTATCTTGTATGTTTGATGCTTTCTCCACTTTTATACCATAATATATATGGCAGAGCCATGTCATACTTTTTTGTTTCATTCCATTCAAAGGCATCTCCTTAAAACAGAGCAATGATTCTGGAGCCAGACTGATTTGGAATCTCTGTTTTCTAACTTTGATTTGGGACATGTTGTGTAACTTTTCTGTGCCTCACCAATTACATCTTTATAATGATAATAATACCCACTTTATAAAGTTGTCATGATGGTTAAATGAGATAATGTGCTAGCAAAAGGCTCTGCTTCACATACAGTCAGTGCTCAATAAATCATAGCAACAACTGCTTGTGGTATCAGCATTGCCTGCCATGCTTGGCACCAGCCCGCTGAGTTGGGTGATCAGCAAGGCTATTCATGCTGGGCAGACCATGACATGTAATGAATGCAAACTGACAGCTTGAATTGCTGGCCAGATTGAGATGCATTCCCTGCCCCAAGCAAGTTCCTCTTCAGGCTATGTTTGAAACCATGGCTGTTATTCTGACTTCAGCCCCTCCTTGAGAGTCGGGCAGAACACTTCAGCCTCTCAAGCTTTTTGGTTTATGTTTTCCATATTAAATGGATCCCTTCAGAACGTAAGGTAATGGCGGAGTGGTGCTGTCATTTAATACAAAGTTGATTATGCTGCCGCCAATTTCTGGCATGGGTGGGATCACATCCCAATCAGAAGCTATTGTCCCCCACAAGCCCCGATTGAATGTGCACCTGTGTGCTTCTCATGGACTGCATCTCGAGGCTGAGAGACTTCAAAGCTGTGGGCGAGGGCACTGTCGGGGGCCTGACACCCGTGTGCTTGGAGGCGTTCACAACCACATCCCTGAAGCATCTCTGTGCGTGAAAGGAAGGTGCTGTTCACAAAACCACTCCTTGTTGTGATCTGGGATCCCATGAATAGCTGAGTGATTGCATTCTCGGGGAGGTTCCAGCATAGTGGTTTCAAAGTCAGACAGGGAGGGTGAGAAATACACGAGGAGAGGGAGGCAGAGGAGTTCAGTTCTACAGTAATGCAGAACTTAGGCATCTACTTTTAAAGCCTAAGGGTGGAGTGACATTTTCACCTGCTGAAGGCCACGTCATGATGAGACTACTCTGCACCTTTGGGCTATTCCCTTGCAGCTTTCTTTGGGCTGAAAGCACACGTGACATAGTTTGACTTCATTGCCCGAGTTATGGTAGTTGGAGCAAGAATGAAATAGATGAGTAGCAAGGGGCTAAGTAGTAAGAAAGGAGTGCTCAGCGAGAAGAACCTGATCAGTGGTTCTCAGATGTGGGTGCTTGTAAGAATAAGAGGGCATATTACAGAGACATACTCATCCACCCCACCCCAGACCTGCTGCATCAAAGTTGTTTGGGGCAGTGGGATGGTGCCTGAAAATCTGAATTTTAAATATAAATGTAACACTGAGGATAATAGAAGCATTCAACTCTTGCATTCATTACTACATGCAAGCATTGTCCAAAGTGTACATATTCACTAACGCATTTAATATACACAGCAATCCTGCACATAGGGTACATTATTCTCATTCCCAGCAGCAGATGACCCAGCTGGGCAAGGTAGGGACTCCGGTGAGTTGTGGGCACATGCTACTGAAGAAAGTAGTCACTGTTGGGACTATGCAAGTGCCTCTCAGGAAGTAAGGGCCTCCTTAACCTTTCTGGCCTGGAGACTCCACTTGCCTCACTTGAGTCTTGGCCTTGGAGCTGGGATTGAACCCAAGGAGGCTTTCTTCAGAGCATAGGCTCCTAACTTGTAGTACACACAAATGCCACAGAGAAGGATCTAACAATGGAGATGTCTCCCCCATGACCTCTGGGTAATGGCAAGGATTGCCCTTCAGGAGATCTGCACTGTGGGGAGTACAGCTGGTGGACAGTTGCCAAAGCTGCATTTCAGTATCTGCCATTGCTCTCACAACAAGGCAATGTTCTCCCTGGGCTGGGGGCTTATTTTTGCTGGGCCATTCCTGCCCAACATAAGAAATGAAGTTCTTTCTGTCTTCTCCTGCTTCTCTTTCTTCCTTATTCACATTGGTTCCACCAATAAGTGAATTAAATTATTCCTGCACAGATAATTCTATCTTGGTGTCTCCTTCTTGGGGAATCTGACCAACATATCACTCTCTCTTCTACAACAGTAACTTTGAAATATTTTTGACTGAGACCCACAGTAAGGAAAAAATGTTTTAACTTGTCACAGTGTGTGTGTGTGTCTCTCTGTGTGTGTATGTGTGTATACATATATGTGCAAATATACATCATGCATACATGGAAAAAATTTTCAAGAACAACACCTACCTTTCCTATATGCAACGTATGATTCTATTCTGTCGTTTTAATTTTTATTTATTTTTAAAATTTTACTTCTTTATTTTGAGAGAAACAGAGAGAGTGTGAGCAGGGGAGGGACAGAGAGAGAGGGAGAGAGAAAATCTCAAGCAGCCTCCATGATTCAGCACAGAGCTGGACACAGGGCTCGGGCTCACAAGCATGAGATCATGACCTGAGCCAAAATCAGGAGTCGGATACTTAACCAACTGAGCCATCCAGGTGTCCCTGTCATTTTTTTAAAAAAGAGAATTCAGTTTACAACCCACACAATTGCACTAAAGACCAAACACATACCAGAAATGCCATTTATGTGCACCCACTGGCAGCATTTGCTGTGACTCACATGATGGTAGCATTAATCTTTGATTGCCCCATCCTTGGCCAGTGCAGGAGGCTTCTTGCTCTGTATTGACCTTCCCAATGGTCTGTATCTTGTATTTTCCTGTGAGATGTAGTCCTGCTTTTTATTTTTTTTTAAATTTTTTTTTTCAACGTTTATTTATTTTTGGGACAGAGAGAGACAGAGCATGAACAGGGGAGGGGCAGAGAGAGAGGGAGACACAGAATCGGAAACAGGCTCCAGGCTCTGAGCCATCAGCCCAGAGCCTGACGCGGGGCTCGAACTCACGGACCGCGAGATCGTGACCTGGCTGAAGTCGGACGCTTAACCGACTGCGCCACCCAGGCGCCCCTAGTCCTGCTTTTTAAAGAATATACCATGACTGCAGGGAAATGGATACTAAATCAAAATATTTATATAGTTGCTCCAATATTAGGAGCACCTGGAAGTCAGGATACTCTTTTCAGAATGCTTTAGATTTGATCAGTTTAAGGTCATGATCCACAAAATGTGTGTTTGCATGTGTATTTGCTTATTTAGTAAAAACATTTCTTATGTCGCCCACCAATACTGGTTTCTTAATTGCTCCTTTGATACTTGCTAGGGCTCATTTTTAGCAATCAAAGACAGGTTCCTGAGATTAAGAAACATTTATTGGATAGTAAATTAAGATTGGGGAACTCTATCCATTTAATTTTTGATGAATTGAGCAAAAGCTGATTTTTTAAAAAAAATTTAGCTCAAGGAATGTTGCTTGTCTTCAGGAGCATGCTTTGAGAGGCAATGATTTATATACTGTACATTGTGTTCCTACCCCATGTGGTCCTGAACATTCTGCTCATGCTTTTTAGAGGCACTTCAGTGCTGTTTGGCTTAATTCTATTTTGAGATATCTATCCTAGAAAAATAATCAGAGTTACAGAAAATTATTTATGTACAGGGTGGCCATTATGGCATTATTTATAATAGTGTAATATAGGTACCAACATTAATTTCCAACAGGGATGGTTCAATAAACCATGACATATCCATAAGAATATGTGATAAAGCACCACTGGCTTGTATTTATTTTGGTGATATTCAGAGCTGAGTAACTGGCACTCCTTTTAGAGAGAGCACAAAGTCTTCAGTTTGTCATTTCTCTCCTCTTCCCTACTGTGTAATACCCACTTTACTTATCTACTTTCCTGCCTGACATTGGTAGGGATTGAGGTTTTGGTCCCTGGCTGACATGATACTGTCCAAATTCCTTTGCATAATATGGTGAGCTCAATAATGGTTCCCCAAAGATGTTCACGTTCTAATCTCTGGAACATTTGAATATGCTAATTTACATTGTAACAGGTACTTTGGAGATGTGATTAACTGGGTGGGCCCATTGTAATGACAGGGGTCCTTGTAAGATGCAAAAAGAAGGATCAGAGTCAGAGAGGAGATGTGGACAGCAGCAGAGGCTGGAGTGATGTACTTTGTAGATGAAGAGAGAGACCATGTGTCAAGAATGTAGATGGTCTTTAAAAACTGGGAAAAGCAAGGAAACAGATTCTCCTTTAGAATCTCCAGAAGGAACACAGCTCTGCTGATACCTTGATTTTAGCCCGTAAGATCCATTTTGGACTTCTGACATTCAGAATGGTAAGATAACAAATATGTGTTGTTTCAAGCCACTAAGTTTGTGCTAATTTGTTAGAGCAGCCATAGGAAATTTATGCACACAGCATTCAAGTTTGTTCAGTACCTGACTTCAGCCCTACCCTTAATTCTCATTTCCTCTTCTCTGCTTCATTCTCTATACAGCCTAGAGTTTCTCCACACCAAATTACTCATCGTTTCCCAGGACACCATGTTTTCACACCTCCATGTCTTTGTGTCATTCTTTTTACCTAAAATTCCATTCTCCCCTTTCTGTCAAGCTTCCAGAAGAGAAAGGGGGGAAGCCTTTCCTAGTAAAGGAATTTCTACCACCTATAGTATAAACAAGCTGAGGTTGGCGGAAGACACCAAAGATCATTCGTTAGGCTTCCTACTTGAGGGGTGCCTGGGTGGCTCAGTTGGTTAAGTGTCCAAATTCAGCTCAGATCATAATCTCACAGCTTGTGAGTTTGAACCCCACACTAGGTTCTGTGCTGACAACTCAGAGCCTGGAGCCTGCTTCAGATTCTGTGTCTCCATCTCTCTCTGCCCCTCCCCCCACTTTTGCTCCATTTTTCTCAAAAATAAATAAACATTTAAAAAAAGTTTCCTACTTGAGAAAGTAGAGCTTATTAGGCCCCAATTATATACCCTAATTTGGAAGAATTATTGCTGGAGGTGAAAGCATATTGTGGAAGAAAATGGGAGTTCTTGGCATGAAGTCCTTTTAGCATTGTAGAGCAGCTGCTCTGGGGAGCCCATATGGTGGAAGGTGTAAAGGCAAGCATGAGCATGGCTAATGGAAAGATGGCCAATGGTGGGGCTTCCCAGAGACACAGCTTCCTTGAGCCTTTCTGTGCTTCCTAAGTATCAAGCATGTCATGCATTTGTAGTTAAAATATAATGTTAACTGAAGAAAGAGTTGGGACTGCAATCAGCCTGTTTTAGTTTTACCTGTAGAACTGCCAGGCTCAATAGTAAGTGGCTATCTGCAGTGGAACAGACAGAATTTCTCCACCTGACAACACTCACATCTACATCCACCTAAGAAATAGGGTGCACTTTCCTCCACCTGCCTGCATGAATGAACTGTTCCTGGGCTGCTGAGCACCATTCAGTCAGTCTTGGCTGGGATCATTGCCAATTCTTTTGAGATAATTTGTTTTCCAAGATGAACAACATCACCAGTATGACCTGTTAACATTGCTGAGGCCTCTCCAACAATTTGCCAGTATTTAGGTATGGTATGGACCACACATGCCTAGGGAGAACACAAATCGAGCCTTGTGATCAGTTCCCAGCATTCTGCAGGATGGTCTCTATTGACACATTTTCACTTTCAGATCAGATATCCTCTACTACACCAGATAGCTTCTTCTTTCATAGGCCAAAGTGCCATCTGAGGCTCTCCATCCACTCCACTCCCAACAATTCCTATTCATATAACCATTAGGTATGGCCCAGCCCAGCACAACACAGCTTTCCTTGCAAGCTTTGGCTCTTCGGTGGGACCTCTTCCCATAGCATTGCATTGGTGAGGCAGGTGGCTATCAGAGTCCTGACTTAATGCTGTCACTGCTCCTCTGCTCAGTTTGTGTATTGGGGGCAGCCCCTCAAACAACCACCTAGCATTTTAGGTGGAGAATTTTAAGATGGCAGCTCCTATCATTATTAGTTCATCTAGTGTGTCTCTGAGGGATGGGGGGAAAGTCTTGTAATGATATACTGTTTGGTGCTTTGACACCCTTTCAGTTGGCTTCTACAGACCTACCTTTCAGGATTTCTTCACCATAATTAGCCCTTGACATACATTTAGCCTGTTGTTTTGAGGGGATTGTGGACTCTAAGTGGAAAGATTCTGTCTGAGGATAGGTGGAGATGTGGGGGTGGAGGGAAATACATCATTACAAGTGCCTCAAAAATCATCCCTTGCTTTGCAGAGATAAAGCAGCATGGATTTTCTGACATTCATCCAGAGCTTTCCAATCAAGACTTAGACAGTGGAGGAAAGAGACTACATTTTCCTCCATTTATTTATTTATTTTTTATGTTGCCAGCAGGTTTGCTCTATTTCTGATAACAGAGCTTGTGTGGGCTGCCCCATCCAATTCTATTCCTCTAAGATCTTTGTGATAGATCAATTTTCAATTCTAGTTGATCAAATTTTGTCTTTTTTTCCCTGTGTTCTCATAGGCCTTTAAGCGGAAAGTTGAAACAGGACTGCATTTGGGCCATATCACACTAAATTGAAACTACTAGATGTAACTTTCAAAAGGCTGTTCTGTTCTCTTTGATTTTTACCCCAATGTTTGTCTATTTAGACAAGCCCACTTTATGGCTTGTAGAACAGAGCTAAGTGGAAGTAGTTATTGTGATGGAGAATGAGGAGCTTCATTCAGTACTTACCTTTTTTTTTTTAAGAAAAAAGTTAATTTGAATAGGAAGCTCAGAAACCTTTAGTTTTTATATTTATATACTTGATGGAGTTTTGGTGCCAATTTTTCTTTCTTTTGGATGAGAGATAGGTAGTTTGCAGTTGATTGTGCATTTACAATGCACTGTCTGATGTCTCATTAGCAAACAAAACAATAAATTGCATCACATGTAAGCTAGTGACATATCCTCTCCCATAATGTATGTCAATTCTTGAATACTGAGAAATTTTTTTTTAATTTGAAATGTTTTCTTTTGAAATCTAGCTGCCAGTCTATTTCTCTATTCCCCTTCAGTCTTGATCTTTGAAATAAAAATCTGCACTTGCTGCCACATTCCACACCCCAGTCGTTCCTTCATTCACTGGATTCTGGGCCACTGTTAACCCATGGCAGCTCATCTCAAAGGTCACCATTGAATTCCTAATGGTCAGTTCAACCTCCAAAATTTTCAGCCCTTTGCTCACCTAATTGTAACATCTGATTTCATGTCCTACTTCATAGGGAAAATCTATGTGAACCAGCTTGAACTTTCTCAACCTGCTATCCTAAATTAAGTCCATCTTTTGTTCAAAGTTCCATTCTTGATACCAGTCCCTTCTATTTCATCTCAATGTTACTCGAACAATAACTCCTCTCTTATATATCAGTGTTCCTCCATCTACTGACTGCTTCCAAATCAACTTATGAACATGTTCAAGTGCATCCCATTGTACACACACACACACACACACACACCACACACACACACTTCATCCTTGATCCTCTATTCTCCTTCCATTACTAGACCATGTGTCTTTTCTTGAACCAATTGGTTGACATAAGCAGTTTCCACTTGCAATCTCCAAATTCTCACCTATTGTTTTCTCTTAAATGTTTTAAATGATTTTTTTTTGGCATCTAATGTGATTATTATAGGTTTTTTTCTCATCTGATTCTTGGTTTTTTTTTTAATTCAATTTTGCTAATGTTTTATTTGACATTTTGCATGTCACAATGATTTACCCTCATGTTTTCTTCAAAGAGTTTTATAGTTTCAGCTTCCACATTCAGGTTTTTGGTTTTCAATTTATCATTATTATTTTTTAATGTTTATTTTTGAGAGAGAGAGAGAGACAGAGTGTGAGCAGGGGAGGGGCAGAGAGAGAGGGAGACACAGAATCTGAGGCTCCACGCTCTGGGCTGTCAGCACAGAGTCCAACACGGGGCTCGAACCCACGAGTAGTAAGATCGTGACCTGAGCCAAAGTCAGACGCTCAACCGAATGATCCACCCAGGCACCTCCGGTTTTCAATTGATTCTTAAGTCAAAGTTGGGAATTTATATTTTCCTAGACAGTGCTCTGAAAGTATTGCCCCCAGACCAGCAGCACCAGTACCTTCAGGAACTTGTTAGAAATGCAATGTCTCAGGTCTCAACCCCAGACCACTGAATAAGAAACTCTGGGAAGGGGGGCCCAATAATCTGTTTAACAATCTCTCTAGGAGATTTAGATACATCATCAAATTTGAGAATCATTATTCTAGAAATGCATTCTTTTCATACATATTTTTAAGTTAATTGGTATCAAGTGCTACTTGTTCTTTTTTTGCTAATATTCTTCAAATATGAAATTACATCTCTCTCATTGCTAATATTGTTATTTTCTCTCTTCCTTGATGTTGATCATATTTGCCAAAAGTTTGAATGTATTGTTGGTTTCTTTAAATAACCAAGTTTTATTTTATTGATCATCTTTTCTGTTTCTGTTACTTGGTTTAATTAATATTTGCTTTTATCTTCATTGATCCATTTATTTTACTTTGTTTTATCTTGGTTTTTTTAACTTCTTGAGTTGAATGCCTTATTTTTTCACTTTTAATCTTTTGTATTCTCTGATCTAGTGCACTATACCCTGTGTGTACACTTTGGCCTTAGTCACACAAATTTCACTTTATTCTCACATTATTGTTCTTCACTTCTGAATAGTTTGTAATTTCAGTTTTGATTTACTCTTTTATATAGGAATTTCTCTGAAAGGCTTTAAAATTTTGGAATATTTTTCTTTTTCTGATGCAATATATAATATACTATATATATTTGTATAAATGTATATTTGTTTTGTTGTTAATTGTTCTAACATGGTCAGAGAATGTGACCCTTTTGGGATTTACTGAGATTTCCTTATGCCTAACAATTGGTCATTTTTGTGAATATTTAGTGTGTTTATATAGAATGTATATTCCCTGTTAAGTAGAAAGATGGGGGTATGTGTGTGTCTACATACATACATATATGTGTATGTGTGTGTGTGTGTGTGTAAGTGTGTGTGTGTGTACACACATACCTATTTA
The DNA here is from genome assembly GCF_022079265.1 of Lynx rufus. NCBI lineage: Eukaryota > Metazoa > Chordata > Mammalia > Carnivora > Felidae > Lynx > Lynx rufus. The sequence goes on along the minus strand of NW_025814896.1, from coordinate 91,831,632 downwards.
TCTGTTAGATTTAGGTTTTTTAAAATGTTTATTTATTTATTTTGAGGGGCAGGGGAGAATACATGAGCAGGGAGAGGAGCAGAGAGAGAGGAGAGATAGAATCCCAAGCAGACTCTGTGCTAATAGCACAGAGCCTGACCCAGGGCTTGATCCCATGAACTGGGAGATCATGATCTGAGCCAAAATCAAGAGTCAGATGCCCAACCACTGAGCCACTCAGGTGCCCCTAGATTTAGTTTTTTAAATAGATTTTAGTTTTTAGTTGGTTTTGGATTTGAAGAAAAATTGAGAAGATAGTACAGAGAGTTCCTATATGCTCTGCACCCAGTATCTACTATTAACCTCTTACTCATTATGATATGTTTGCTATTAGTGGACCAATATTTATATATTATTGTTAACTAAAATCTCATTTCACACTATTGAAAACAATAGAAAATCTCCTATATAATTTTTCTTTTAAAAAAATTTTTTAAATGTTTGTTTATTTTTGAGAGAGAGAGAGACAAAGCATGAGTGGGGGAGGAGCAGAGAGAGAGGGACACACAGAATCTGAAGCAGGCTCTAGGATCCGAGTTGTCAGCACAGAGCCTGACACAGGGCTTGAACCCACAAACTGTGAGATCATAACCTGAGCCGAAGTCGAACATTTACCCGACTGAACCACCAAGGTGCCCCTCCTATATAATTCTTAAAAAAGTTTCCAAAATCTAGCAAATTTATGGTATCAATTGAGATTCTGTTCAGCTGAGTATATACAGTGGTTTAAACAAATTGGGGCTATAGCGAACAAAACTGTGTTATATACTTAAAAGTTGCTAAGAGATTAGATCTTAAATGTTTTCATCACAAAATATAAATGGAAATTTTGCAATGTGATGGAGGTGTTAACTAATCTTATTGTGGTTGTTATTCTGTAATACATACATTTATTGAATCATTGCTTTGTAACCTTAAACTTATACAATGTTGTATGTTAAGTATATCTCAATAGAAGAGGGAAAAATAAATATGTCATAAAAACCATAAAAGCAACCAAAAAAAACCTAAAAGAAAAATTATTTTAAAAAGCAAAACCCAAAACCAGTAGAAGGAAGAAAATAATAAAGATTAGAGCAGCAATAAACAAAATGGAAACTAAAAGAAACAATAGAACATATCTATGAAACCAGGAGAGTTCTTTGAAAAGATCAACAAAATCAATAAACTTTTAGCCAGATTCACCAAAAAAAAAAAAAAAGAAAGAAAAGAAAAGAAAGAAAGAAAAGGAAAGGAAAACGAGAAAGAGGACTCAAACAAAATCAGAAATATAAGAAGGGAAATAACTGGCACCACAGAAATACAAAGGTTTATAAGACAATATAATGAAAAATTATATGCCAACAAATTGGACAACCTAGAAGAAATGTTTAATTCCTAGAAACATACAACTTCTCAGGGATCCTGGGTGGCTAAATTGGTTAAGTGCCCAACTCTTGGTTTCAGCTCAGGTCATGATCTCACAGTTCATGAGTTCGAGCTCTGAATCTAGCTCTGTGATGACAGCATGGACCCCTCCCCTGCTCACTCTCTATCTCTCTCTCTCAAAAATAAATAAGTAAACATTAAAAAAAAGAAACATATAACTTCTCAAAGTTGAATCAGGAAGAAATAGAAAATCTGAACAGACCAATTACCAGCAATGAAATTGCATCAGTAATAAAAAAAAAACCAAAAAACAAAAGTCCAGGACCAATTGGCTTCACAGGTGAATTCTACCAAACGTTTAGAGAAGAGTTAACACCCATTCTTCTCAAACTATTCCAAAAAAATAGAAGAGGAAGGAAAACTTCCAAATTCATTCTATGAGGCCTGCATTACCCTGATACCACAACCAGATAAAGACCCTCCAAAAAGAGAGAGAGAGAGAGAACTACAGGCCAATATCCCTGATGAACATAGATGCAAAAATCTTCAACAAAATATTAGCAAACTGAATCTAACAATACATTAAAAATCCCATGATCAAGTGGTATTCATTCCTGAGATTCAAAGATGGTTCAATATTCACAAATCAATCAATGTGATACCACACATAAGTATGAGAAAAGGTGAAAAACATGTGACCATATCAAAAAATGCAGAAATAGCATTTGACAAGTACAATATCCATTCATGATAAAAACCTTCAACAAAGCGGGTTTAGAGGGAACATACCTCAACATAATAAATGAAAAACCCACAGCTAACATCATCTTCAATGGTGAAAAACTGAGAGCATTTCCCTTAAGGTCAGGAACAAGACAAAGATGTCCACTCTCACCACTTTTATTCAACATAGTACTGGAAGTCCTAGCCACAACAATCAGACAACAAAAAGAAATAAAAGCTATCCTAGGGCGCCTGGGTGGCTTAGTCAATTAAGCGTCCACCTTTGGCTCAAGTTGATCTCACAATTAGGTTTGTGAGTTCGAGCCCCATATCAGGCTCTCTGCTGTTAGCTCAGAGCCCATTTCAGATCCTCTGTCCTCCTCTGTTTCCATCCCTCCCCCACTTGCACTCTCTCTCTCTCTCAAAAATAAACATTAAAAAAAAGAAATAAAAGAAATAAAAGTCATCCAAATTGGTAAGAAATGAAATCTTCACTGTTTGCTGATGACATGAAACTACATATAGAAAACCCTGAAGACTCTACCAAAAAACTATTAGAATAATTGAATTCCATAAGGTCACAGGATACAAAATCAATGTACAGATAATCCATTGAATTTCTATACACTAATAATGAAGAGCAGAAAGAGAAATTAAGAAAGCAATCCCATTTACAACTGCACCAAAGATAATAAAATACCTAGGAATAAACTTAACCAAAGAGGTGAAAGATCTTTGCTCTGAAAACTATAAAACACTGATGAAAGAAATTGAAGATGGCACAAATGGAAAGATATTCCATGCTCATGGATTGGAAGAACAAATATTGTTAAAATATCTATACTACCTAAAGAAATCTATAGATTTAATGTAATCTACATTAAAATCAATCAGCAAAACTAAAAGGCAACCAATGGAATGAGAGAAGATATGTGCAAATGACATATCTGATAAAGGGTTAATATCCAAAATATATAAAGAACCATAAAATTCAACACCCCAAAAAACCAAATAATCCAATTAATAAATGGGAAGAAGACATGAATAGACATTTTTGCAAATAAGACATCCAGATGGCCAACAGACACATGAAAAGATGTTCAACTCACTGATCATCACGGAAATGCAAATCAAAAGTAAGAGATATTACCTCACACCTGACAGAATGGCTAAAATCAACAACACAAGAAACAATAGGTGTTGGCGAGGATGTGGAGAAAGCAGAACGCTCTTGCACTGTTGGTGGCAATGCAAACAGGTGCAGCCACTCTAGAAAACAGTATGCAGGTTCCTCAAAAAGTCAAAAATAGAATTACCCTATGATCCATCAATTATGCCAGGAGGTATTTACCCAAAGGATACAAAAACACTAACTCAAAGGGATATATCCACCCTGGTGTTTATAGCAGTATTACGTACAATAGCCAAATTATGGAAACAGCCCAAGTGTTCACGACTGATGAATGGATGAAGAAGAGGTGGTATGTATGTATGTGTGTGTATATACACACATACATATATAATGTAATATATATATATATATATATACACATATATATATATATAAAATATATTATTACTCAGCTATAAAATAGAATGAAATCTTTCTATTTGCAACAACATGGTTGGATCTAAAGGATATAATGCTAAGTAAAACAAGTCAGTCAGAGAAAGACAAATACCATATGATATCACTCATATGTAGAATTTAAGAAACAAAACAAATGAACAAAGGGGGAAAAAGAGACAGAGGCAAACTAGGAAACAAACTCTTAACTATAGAGAACAAGCTGATGGTTACCGGAGGGGAGGTGGGTGTGGGGATGGGTTAAATAGTTAATGGGGTTTAAGGAGTGCACTTCTGATGAGCACTGGAAGTGTTAAATCACTATATTCCACACCTGAAACTAATATTACACTGTATGTTAGCTAACTGGAATTTAAATTAAAACTTTAGTAAAAAAAAAAAAAAGAGGTGACATACACCCATGCACACATAGTAGAATATTATTCAGCCATATAAAAGAATGAAATCTTGGTATTTGGCAAGGACATGGATGAAGCTAGAGAGTATAAGGCTAAGCGAAATAAGTAAGCAAGAGAAAGACAAATACATATGACTTCCTTCATATATGTAATTTAAGAAACAAAACAAATGAACAAAGGAAAGAAGAAAAAAAGAGAGAGAGACAAACTAAAAAACAGAGTCTTAACTATAGGGAACAAACTGATGATTGTCTGAAAGGAGGTGGATGGGGTATGGGTGAACTAGGTGAAGGGGATTAAAAGCACACATCATGATGAGCACTGAGTAATGTATAGAATTGTTGAATCACTAAATTGTGCACCTGAAACTAACATAACACTGTTTGCTAACTATACTAGAATTAAAATAAACAACTTTTAAAAAAGAAATTAAAAACCCCAAATGAACAGGCATCTATATAATGTAACATTAATTTCTGACAGAACTCTTTCTAGAAGTAAGGTGATAGCTGTTTGTTTTTTTATTTTGTAAGGTAGATTCTCATTGAAGACATGCACAGAAGGAAGATAGCTACTGTGACCAGTATTGTTTAACACTTTGCTGGAAATTTCAGTAAAAACAATAGGCAATGGAAAATAATTAAGTTGGGCAACTATTGGAAATGACATGTTATAATTCCCATGTGATATTTGCCTGACAACCAAAGGAAATGAACTAATAAAAGTTTACTTAGGAGAGGCCAAGATGGAAGTTTTTTTGTTTTTTTTGCATCTTTCGCCCCTGAAATGCAGTCAGATCAACACTAAACCATCTTGGACACCTAGAAACTGATTTGAGGATTAACACAAAAGTCTGCACAACCTGAACTATAGAACTCGGCAGGTATGTGGCACAAAGAGGTGAACTAGGGGAGAGAGAAGCTGAGGAGGGCAGGGAGCTCTTTTTGCTGGTGGAGAGAGGATGGAGATGGGGGAGAGATTACAGGAAAAGCACCTCCCCTGAAAGCAGCTGGAGAGAAAAAGAGTGGAAATAGCCACACGGACTGAACAAAAAAGGGAGAAAGGAGACAAAAGAGAGTTTAAATTCTGTTAAGACTATAAACAGGGGGAGCTCAGAGCCTGAAATTCCACAGTTCGATACCTGGAAGTGCTCTGGTGAGAAGGGGAAATCTCTGGGAGCAAAGAGTGAGGTCCAAGGGGTCCTTGGGCCACATAGGGAGAGGCAGTTCCCCTGCTGGGAGGACATTTGGTAGAAGTGGTTTGGTCCCCCCACAGGTAAAGGTCCCAGTGGATCTCAGAGAATGGCCACATTCACTGGTATTGGAGCAAGGACGTTAAGGGTGAAGCCTGCTGCCAGATGTGTGTTGTGATTTGCCTTAGTCCCTGAAATGCTGCTGCTACATGATGGCACAAACTTTTTCTGGGGCAGGCTGGCAACCAGCTGCAGTCTCTGGGTATGGGCAGCTGCACATTCTCGTGAATGTTCCGGGGGGGGGGGGGGCGGGCTGGCACCTGGCCATTGCTCAGTGAGACCCTCCCCCAGAGGATCAGAATGGGTCAAAGCTGTGGTCCATCAGAAGTGAGGGGTTGGGAAACACTGCCCCATCTGAGATAAAACTCAGGAGGGAGGTGCCTCCTGGCAACATGACAGTTTGGTCATGGACAGTGTAGAAGCAGGGAGTAGACAGAAACCGGAGGCAAAGGAGGGGTGCTTGATTGCCAGTTGCAGAGAGCACAGAGGTCTGAAACTAGAGAGTAGGTAGCTGGCTGACATCGTTTTCATCCCTCCCGGTGCTTGCGCATACATGCCACATATGCCTACATGTGGCACAATAATCCACCCCAGTAAGCTATGCAGCACCATCTAGTGGAGAACAGAGCTGTTACACTAAGCACCCCCCCAACTGGGGGTACTGCGCTCTTGAGGAACACCATGAGTCTCTCTGACTGCTTAGTTTACAGACTATAAAGTGCTTCATAGTTTGACTTCTAGGAGAAACTGGATATAATTTCAATCATATTTGATTTTGTTTGCTGGTCCATCTATTCAATTTTTTTTTCCTGACTCTTGAATACAGAAAGAGAAAAAAATTATTTTTATTTTCCATTTTTATTAAAAAGATTTTTCTTTTTTCTACTATATTTTCATTTTTTTATAAATTTTCATATTATATTTTACTTCTATCATTTCATTTTATTCTTTTTTGAATTCATTTTTTCAAATTTTCAGAAGTCTTCCTATTTTTTTTCCTTTTTTTTCTTTTCTTATCTTTCCATTTTTTCTCTAATCTATCAAGTTTCTTTCAACAATCAGACTAAAACACACCTAGAATCTAGAATCCTTTATTTGATTTTTTTGTGTTGTTTTTAATCGTTTAATTTTTATTTTTTTACTTTATTAATTCTTTTTCTTCCTTCAAAATGATAAAACAAAGGAATTCACCCCAAAAGAAAGAACAGGAAAAAATGACAGCCGGGGACTTAATCAACACATATACAAGCAAGATGTCTGAACCAGAATTTAGAGTCATGATAATAAAAATACTAGCTGGGGTTGAAAATAGATCAGAATCCCTTTCTGCAGAGTTAAAGAAGTAAAAGCTAGTCCGGATGAAATAAAAAATGTTGTAACTGAGCTCCAGTCTCAAATGGATGCCATGGCGGCAAGGATAGATGACACAGAGTAGCAAATCAGTGATATAGAGGACAAACTTATGGAGAATAATGAAGCAGAGAAAAAGAGGGAGACTAAGGCAAAAGAGCATGAGATAAGAGAACTCAGTGACTCATTAAAAAGGAATAACATCAGAATCATAGGGGTCTCAGAAGATGAAGAGAGAGAAAAAGGAGTAGAAGTTTTATGTGAGCAAATCATAATAGAAAACTTTCCTAATCTGGGGAAAGACACAGACATCAAAATCCAGGAAGCACAGAGAACTCCCATTAGATGCAATAAAAACCAACCAACAACAAGGCATATCATAGTGAAATTCACAAAATACTCAGTCAAGGAAAGAATCATGAAAGCTGCGAGGGAAAAAAGTCCTTAACCTACAAGAAAAACAGATCAGGGTCACAGCAGACCTATCCACAGAAACTTTGCAGGCTAGAAAGGAGTGGCAGGATATATTCAATGTGCTGAATCAGAAAAATATGCAGCCAAGAATTCTTTATCCAGCAAGGCTTTCATTCAAAATAGAAAAAAAGATAAAAAGTTTCCCAGAAAACAAAACTTAAAAGAGTTAGTGACCACTAAACCAGCCCTGCAAGAAATTTTAAGTGTGACTCTCTGAGGGGAGAAAAGGCGGGAAAAAAAAGACCAAAAGCAACAAAGACTAGAAAGGACCAGAGAACACCACCAGAAACTCCAACTCTACAGGCAACATAATAGCAATAAATTCATATCTTTCAGTACTCACTCTAAATGTCACTGGACTAACCACTCCAATCAAAGACACAGGGTAACAGAATAGATGAGAAAACAAGTTCCATCTACATGCTGTTTACAAGAGACCTGTTTTAGACCTAAAGCCACTTTCAGATTGAAAGTAAGGAGATGGAGAACCATCTGTCATGCTAATGGTCGCCAAAAGAAAACCAGAGTAGACATATTTATATCAGACTATCTAGATTTTAAAATAAAGACTGTAACAAAGGATGAAGAAGAGCATTATAACATAATTAAAGGGTCTATCCACCAAGAAGATCCAACAATTGTAAACATTTATGCTCCAAACATGTAGGCACCCAAATATATAAACTGATTAATCACAAACATAAAGAAACTCATTGATAATAATACCATAATAGCAGGGGACTTCAACAACCCAGTTACAACAATGGGCAGATCATCTAAACAGAAAATCAACAAGAAAACATTGGCTTTGAAGAACACGCTGGACCGGATGGACTTAACAGATATATACAGAACATAACATCCTAAAGCAGCAGAATATACATTCTTCTCAAGTGCACATGGAACATTCTCCAGAATAGATCACATACTGGGATACAAATCAGTCCTCAACAAGTACAAAAAGATTGAGATCATACCATGCATATTTTCAGACCACAACGCTATAAAACTCGAAATCAACCACAAGAAAAAGCTTGGAAAGATAACAAATACTTGGAGACTGAAGAACATCCTACTAAACAATGAATGAGCTAACCAAGAAGATAAAGAGGAAATTAAAAAGTACATGGAAGCCATTGAAAATGATAATACCACAACCCAAAACTTCTGGGATTCAGCAAGGGCAGTCATAAGAAGGAAATATACAGCAATCCAGGCCTTCCTGAAGAAGGAAGAAAGGTCTCAGATACACAACCTAACCTTACTCCTTGAAGAGCTGGAAAAAGAACAGCAAATAAAACCCAAAACCAGCTGTAGGCATGAAATAATAAAGATTAGAGCAGAAATCAATGCTACTGAAACCAAAAAACAGTAGAACAGATCAATGAAACCAGAAGCTGGTTCTTTGAAAGAATTAACAAAATTGATAAACCACTAGCCAGTTTGATCAAAAAGAAAAAGGAAAGGATCCAAACAAAGTCAAGAATGACAGAGGAGAGACCATAACCAACACAGCAGAAATACAACCATTAATAAGAGAATATTATGAGCAATTATATGCCAATAAAGTGGGCAATCTGGAAGAAATGGACAAATTCCTAGAAACATATACACTACCAAAACTGAAACAGGAAGAAATTGAAAATTTGAACAGATCCATAACCAGTAAAGAAGTCAAATCAGTAATCAAAAATCTGCCAAAAAACAAGAGTCCAGGGCCAGATGGCTTTCAAGGGGGATTCTACCAAACATTTAAAGAAGAGTTAACACCTATTATTTTGAAGCTGTTTAAAAAAATAGAAATGGAAGGAAAACTTCCAAACTTTTTTCTATGAAGCCAGCATTACCTTTATTCCAAAACCGGGCAGAAACCACACTAAAAAGGAGAACTACAGACCAAATTCCCTGATGAACATGGATTAAAAAATCCTCAACAAGATATTAGCCAACTGGATCCAACAATACATTAAAAAAATTATTCACCACGACCAAGCGGGATTTATACCTGGGATGCGGGGCTGGTTCAGTATCTGCAAAACAATTCACGTGACTCATCACATCAATAAAAGAAAGTACAAGAACCATATGATCCTCTCAATAGATGCAGAAAAAGCATTTGACAAAATACAGCATCCTTTCTTGGTAAAAACCCTCAAGAAAGTAGGGATAGAAGGATCATACATCGAGATCATAAAAGCCATATATGAACACTCCAATGCTAATATCATCCTCAATGGGGAAAAACTGAAAGCTTTCCCCCTAAGGTCAGGAACAAGACAGGGATATCCACTTTTGCCACTGTTATTCAACATAGTATTGGAAGTCTTAGCCTCAGCAATCAGACAACACAAAGAAATAAAAGGCATCCAAATCGGCCAGGAGGAGGTCCAACTTTCCCTCTTTGCAGATGACATGATACTCTATATGGAAAACCCAAAAGATTCCACCAAGAAACTGCTAGAACTGATTCAAGAATCCAGCAAAGTTGCAGGATATAAAATCAATGCACAGAAATCAGTTGCATTCCTTTTTTTTTTTTTTTAATTTTTTTTCAACGTTTTTTATTTATTTTTGGGACAGAGAGAGACAGAGCATGAACGGGGGAGAGGCAGAGAGAGAGGGAGACACACAGCATCGGAAACAGGCTCCAGGCTCCGAGCCATCAGCCCAGAGCCTAACGCGGGGCTCGAACTCCCGGACCGCGAGATCGTGACCTGGCTGAAGTCGGATGCTTAACCGACTGCGCCACCCAGGCGCCCCTTCTTTCTGTCTTGAATGAGGGTCAGTGACCTTGACCAGCCAAGGTTACAGATCAGGTGATACATGTGCACCAAATGACATTACGGCCCTAATTATACAGTGCCAGGACTATGAAATGCCCTGCATGGCTGCTTTTCTTAAAAGTGGCCTCCAGGTCTCTTCTCTGGTCCTTTCTCCATTCCTCATACTAAGGACGATTCTAGAATAAGGCTGCTCCCCCCCTCTCAGTCCACCTCAACGGAAGAAGACTTTCCCCACAAAGAGAATCAGCTGAAAAGTCCTGCACATTTCAAAGCTCTCTTTTTAATTTGACTTCTTCAAAAAAGCTAACGTCTGGGAAAAAACACTTTGGCTTGAAATGACAGTGCTTCTGGCTTCTTCTGGCTGCATGAACATATGCATTTACCTTTTGAATGCTAATTTTAGGAATATATCCTAAATACATAATTGCAAAAATATAAAAACATACATGCATAAGTCTATTCTTTACAGTTTTTCTTTATTTATTTACTTACTTATTTACTTATTTATGAAAGAGAGAGCACAAGTAGGGGAGAGGCAGAGAGAAAGAATCTTATGCAGGCTCTACCCTCAGTGCAGAGCTCAGTGCATAGCCCAATGTGTGGCTAGATTCCATGACCCTGGGATCATGACCTGAGCTGAAATCAAGAGTTGGAGCCACGCAGGTGCCCGTACAGCATTTTTTAAAAACTAAAAGACCGGAAATAACACAAATGTCTTGAGAGGAAATTAACATGGGGAAATTGTTACAAAGGTATTAGAATTGCTAAAAGGGCAAATGGGATGGTAGAAGACCAAGAGATAAGCAACAGCAAGCAACTACTACTAATGGGTCCACCATTAGTAGTGTGTCCACTGCTAATGGGACAAAGAGAAAAGATGACCTTATCAGTGGGGCTACCCTGGCTGAACCTGACTGAAGCCAGTTATCAAGAAAGCCTGGGTTTGCAGGGGTCAGCCAGAGAAAAGCAGGAGGAAGGCAGAGAATGCAACTCAGTCAGATGGCTTCTGTTGGAGGCTCCCTGTGACTCCCCATCCCCGAATATGATTTACACTTTCCTTTTCTTTGTAGATCTCATAATTTTTTATTGAAAACCAGATATTTTGTAATAGATTGTATTATAATATCATAAGACATTTTATAATATATTCTAGCAGCTCTGAGTCATGATTTTTATCTCCTGATGCTTGGTTGTTTTTTTTTGTTTTTTTTTGTTTTTTGCTTTGCTTAGTAACGTGCCTGGGCTATACTCTCCACAATGACTGTGTATATCTGCTCCTTTAAAACAGTATTATTATTGTTGCTTCTATTTTTAAGCCTGACTTGCTAAGGGTTACTCCTCTTCCCATGTAGCTTAGTGGTCAGCAGTGACTGGACAGAGGCTGTACTCCAACCTCTTGAGCCAGTGAAGTTTCTGTTCTCTGTTGATGGATCTGTCAATGGGGAAGGCACCACATTCAAAGTTCAAGATGCTTAAATTCTTCTCTCGATTTTTTTTTCTCCTGGCCTCTTTCTCATCACTTCTGTGGAGGTGTGGACTCTGTGTTGGCCAGGAGTATGTGGAGGGCTTGAGTCCTCTCTGGTGAGGGTGGATGTGTGCAGTCTCAGCTGCTATGCTTGTCCCGAGCACAACCTCCAGCTAGCTGAGCCACTGGCCCTCTCCACTGGTCCACTGATCGAAATTGTCATTTCCACAGGCAATATTGCCTGGGCATGACCCATCTCTCCCCATCAAGTGTACCCATATGCCACAGCAGCCAAACCACTAGTTGTCACAAGCTGTCATAGGATATGTGTCAACCACACCGGGTGGAGGTTGGGAGCAGTGCCACTAATGAATTCCACAGACTCCCACAAGTCTTAAAAACTCTGAAGCTTTTCAAACATAAATGCTTCTCAAATTATGGTATGCCTTTTGTAGACTTTCAGAGCATAGAAATAGTTGTTTTTGTCATTTTTTGTTCCAATTTTATAGTTGCTTTTTGAGGAGGGGTTTGCTGATCTCCTAACCTAGTTATACTTTGAAGTTCTGCTTCATTCATTCAATAAATATGTGACATTTTCTTATGAAAGGCATTTTTTCCGGGCACTGAGGCTATCTACATAAATAATACAGATCTAGTTCCTGTCTTTTAGAGCTTATATTTTAGCAGGGAGATAACAAGTGACTATATAATGTATTGTTTAGTGACAAATGTAGTGAATGCTGCAAAGGAAAAGCACTTGTACCTTTGTTTTTTGTATCATGTCTCAATGAATCAGTCATATCTTCTACAAAACCTTTCTTAGTAATGGTGATGATGTGTATCATTCTTTCAGTCCTGATTTCAATAGATATGCCTTTGATGTGTAGCCACTAAGATTTTTTTGGAAATCATGTTGAAGAATTACATATTTATTCCTAGTTTTCTAACATGTTTTCCCCCTCAAAAGTGTATGCTAAAAGTTTACATATGCTTTTCAGCATCTCCTGAAAATTTCATACACATTTCCATATTAGACCTATTTGCATCATGCTTTATGTTTCAAGATATCCTAATAGCAAAGTATCTTGCATAATTAAAGTAAAATATACTAGATGGAGGTAGGCAATCATGTTAAACTTACTTGGATTTAAATTGCTGCTACTTTATTTAGTGTTTTATTGAAAGTGAGACTGGGTTATTATTTTGGTTCCAACATTTTTTAGTTTTTGATTATTTTATATTTTTCTATGCTCTGCAGTTGTTAATATAAGATGTTTTTTGAAAGTGTGGAACAATTTAAACCAACGGGAGAAGGAAAAACTAGGCAATTTTCACACACTGTATCAGTGAGGGCAGGAATAGGACCTAGACTCTGGACTCACAAAACAAATCATTTTATTAATATATCTTGAAAGGACATTTTTTACTTTAAAAATAAATAGTCTTTATCTTCCCCACCCCACCCCCCAAAAGAAGGGACTTTAAAGACCATCTAGTTGAAATTACTGCATCCTCACCCTTAAACAACCCTATGTTCTTAGAAGTTAATCTGGGTGGCTTTTTGCTCAGTGACTTTGAATAGAGTTCTAAGTCATAATAATGACAACTCCTTAGGAAGGGAGAAATAGAGAAGTCCCACTAGGAAGAAAGTTGGGACTCCCATGACACCAGTAAATATCTTTAATATAGCATTTACCACACTGAATTAAAATTATTTATTTACACGTAGATAATTCCCACTAGCCTGCAAAACCCTTAAGAGCAATGATTTTTTTTTTTTTTTGGATTGTGAAATAATCTTTTTTTTAAAAATTTATTTATGTTTTAATTTATATCCATGTTAGTTAGCATATAGTGCAACAATGATTTCAGGAGTAGATTCCTTAATGACCCTTACCCATTTAGCCCATCCCCCCCCACCCCTCTAGCAACCCTCTGTTTGTTCTCTATATTTAAGTCTTTTATGTTTTGTCCCCCTCCCTGTTTTAATATTATTTTTGCTTCCCTTCCCTTATGTTCATCTATTTTGTATCTTAAAGTCCTCATATGAGTGAAGTCATATGATATTTGTCTTTCTCTGACTAATTTCGCTTAGCATAATACCCTCTAGTTCCATCCACATAGTTGCAAATGGCAGATTTTTTTCTTTTTAACCAAGTCTCTTTCTGTATATCCTAGTGTAGCTTCCAGTATGTATAGTTCTCTGTACATTTTTATTATATGAAGAAATGAATGGGGCCATAGAGGGCACATCTCAATCTAAAAGACAATTCTTACTGTTCTAATGTCCCAATTAGAGACCCAAATAAGTGGGGCACTTGGGTGGCTCAGTCAGTTAAGCATCCAACTTCAGCTCAGGTCATGATCTCTCAGTTCACGAATTCAAGCCCCACGTAGAGCCCTGTACTGACAGCTCAGAGCTCAGAGCCCGGAGCCTGCTTTCTGATTCTGTGTCTCCCTCTCTCTCTCTGCCCCTCCCTGGCTTGTGCTCTGTCTCTCTTTCTCTCTCTCTCAAAAATAAATTAAAACATTAAAAAAAAATTTTTTTTAAAGAGACCCAAATAAGAGATTTTATACGGGCATAGAGATGGTTTAAACCATAAAGATGGTTTAAAGAAAAAGACCTGCAAAGGTCAAGGACTTTCAGTGGATAAGCATCTATTAAAATGTACCCAATGCTTCTGCTAAGATTTCTTACCAAGGATAAAGGCAGCCAGTTTTCATGCAGACGTTGTTTGACTCACAGAGACCTGTACAAACTATGTGTTCCATGAGAGTCCACATTTAGCTCCATGAGTTGAAGTGAGCTGGATCTCTGGATTTTCTGGAACTCTGTCTTCCTAGCTATAACATATGAGGGTGAGTAGGGCTTTCTGAGTGTTTGTTTTACACTGCACACCTTATGATCCCAAAATGAATGAAAAACAAGCATATATATATATTTTTTTGTTTGTTTGTTTGTTTGTTTTTAATGAAAAATCAGATCATGGGACACCTGGGTGGTTCAGTCTATTAAGCACACTTATTATGTCTATAAGAGCACAAGATTATGACTCTTGATGTCAGGTCATAATCTTGAGGTTCATGAGATTGAGCCCTACCTCCACCTTGCCTGCTTGGGATTCTCTCTCTCTCTCTGCCCCTCCCCTGTTCACTCTCTCCCCTCTCTCTCAAAAAAGACAAATAAACATTAAAAATCAATAAAATAAAAAATCAAATCATATGTTTTTACAGTAATAAAAGTGAACTGGAGATTGGCAAGCCACTTACCAGTTTTAAGCATCCCCATGAGCAGGAAATTTCTATTAAAGGCAACAAAAACTCAATTGAGTCCCAAAATGTCAACACTTTGTGCCTGTCAGGAGGAAGAATTATTGTTTGCTCTTCCTACTGTCAGACAGTTATCAAGTCAAATAAGTTAAATAGGTTTGTCTTCCTAATATTTGAGACATGGATCTGGCTTTCTTATCTTGCTCCGGGAGTGTTTGATTTGGTGTTTACCAAAGGGGGTGGGGGAGAGAAAGTAAAGAAAGAAAGAGCGAGAGTGTGGGCACGCGCTTGAGAAAGAGAAAGAGAGAGAGAGAGAACTGGCAAATTGCAGCCACTTTTCTTCCACAGCCATAGGCTGTGATGTCAAGAAGTAAATGATAGAAGATGTCAGGTCTGCTAATCTATAACCTCATGCTTTGCAATTGCCCTGAGGCCCCCATGCACTCTTACAGCTTCTTAAACAACAAGTAGATTGACAAAAAATTTAAGTGCATCTTACACTGGTTACACCACAGACTCACACACAATAGTCCTAAGCAGAAGACTTCACAGAAAATTCTGACACTTTGTTTTTTTGCCAAAGAACAGTGGCTCCTTCAAAAATGCTGACCTTTGGATGAAGGACATTCTCTTTAGTACTTCTGTATTGGAAGGAGGAAATCCATGCCTTTGGTTACACACCCTCCCACCCAACAGCCCTTCAGGAGGGACGGTATTCTGCAAAAACAAGTACTGCTAGAGGGTAGGGTGGGGAAGAGGGAAAAAAGTAGAAGAGAAGGAGTCAGGGAAGAGAATTGAAGTAGTGAGACCAGAAGAGCCTGAAGAATGGAAAGCACTGGGTGATGGGAGGACTTTCACGAAGGGAAAGAGGAGGTGAGAAGGTCCCAATGAGAAATCTTGCCTACTCCATATCTTTGCCTACTGTAGAAAGTTGGGGATTTGCACAAAGTGTGTGTTCTCATGGGAATCCAGAGCTTACTGCTTTGAGCATTTCATGGTGCCAAGTGCAGGACGTTGACTAATGTAGGCAAAGTTCTTTAATTCTTCTAAGGAATGGCATATACAGGAATTTTTTTATTACACAGATCAATCATTAGAAACAGCCTAGATGATATTATTCATGCAGTTAACTGAAATAAGTATGGTAATAGTTGCAGGAAACAAGCAAGAATTACCCTCATAAACTTGGAGATTAAATTAAATCTTTTTGTTAAACTCATTTGTTGAAAAAATTATCGATTCTCCCAGTAATAATGTGATTCTGTGAATTGAATTTTATGTTATTTAGGGACTTCAGAGTAAAATTATACCAAGGCTTATTTCTCTTGGATGAGGGGCTGTGGAATCTCATTTAGGATGTAGAATATTATAATTGCGTAAATTACTCAGGGCTTCTGATATGAGATTTTTAAGACAAACAAATAGATCTTTTGCTTTTAAAAATTCAGGGACTATGTGGCTCCCTGACGAGATCACTTTCTTTTCAACCTCAATCAGCTTTATTTCTTGGCTCTTCCCCTAGCTTTCCCCCTTGTGCTACAAATATTTCTAAGGGAGATTGCGTCATGTGCTTTCAGATTCTGCCAAGAAACAGTGCTCCATTGCTCACAGATGCATTGATATTGTACAGATAGTTCTTACAATGGAAAATAGCTGAGGGAAGAGGACAATGCTGAGTTCTTACTAACAGTGTATCTGTGAATCTTGACTCTGTAGCTGGATTGGTCTTATAAGCAGAGAGAAAAAGCAGCCAAATTAATGTCTGAAATTCTTTTCTTAAAAAAAAAAAATGGGCACCTAGGTGGCTCAGTTGGTTAAGCATCTGCCTTCCGGCTCAGGCCATGGTCTCACAGTTTGTGAGTTCCAGCCCCTTGTGGGTCTTTGTGCTGACAGATCAGAGGCTGGAGCCTACTTCAGATTCCGTGTCTCCCTCTCTCTCTGCCTCTCCCCCACTCATTCTCTCTCTCTCTCTCTCTCTCTCTCTCTCTCTCAAAAATAAATAATAAATTTTTAAAAAATGGGTAAAGTCTCTCATAAGTAAAGACTGTCTTAGTCTAGATTTCCCCAATATGTCAAGCCTAATACGAGATCTTGTATGTTGATAGTTTATTTGGGGAAATGATCCCAAGGATAGAAGTAAAGGACAAGGAAGAAAGGAAAAATAATCCATTGGTGTGTTATCAAACTTTCATCACTACAGGTAGCTAAGGCTTTCTGCATTTGGGGACATCCGAAGAACCATTTATAATTTCACCTTAGAATTATTCACTCCAGGGATGAAAGAGGGGGATATTTATCAAGCAACTTCTATTGTCATTGGCCAATGCCCACTGAAGTATTAACTCCTGCTCATTTCTAGGCTTGTCCATAGATTGGAATGCCTGAGCAAGTATCCACAAGCATCCAGGAAGTAGTGTTGATATTTTCACTTTATTCACGCAATGCTCTCCTGACCTCGTTGGGCATTTTTGTGACCATTATTTTGAACTATTAGGTAAATCATTCATTTCCATTTCACTAAGGTCTGCTTCTGGAATTTTACCATGTTCTTTTCTTTGGAACATATCTTTATGCTTTTTCCTTGACTCTCTTTGTGGTTTCTGTGCAGTTGATAGAACAGCCCCTTTCCCACTCTTGGCAGTGTGATCTCATGTGAGAGATGAACCTTGTTCATCAGCCTGGCTTGAGCTATCCTAGTTGTCTCTCAAACCTCTGTGCTTGTCCAAGTTTCCTTTGTTGTTCTTAGTAGCTCCCAGTAGCATTCCAAGAACCATCAGTGTTCCAAAGAGGAAGTTTGCAGTTAGTACCTATTACATTACAAGTTGGAGTTTCAGGAAGCCACTGGGATAGTATGTAGTTAACCACCTTCTAGGGAGAAACTGGGAGATGGGCATCTTTGCTTGCTACCTCTGTGCTGGGGCCAGGTGTACAGCTGCAGAGGGGTGCTCCTGAACCTGCTAAATACTGCTTCTTTGTTTGCTATAGTACTGTGGGACTTGTGAGTGCAAGCCCTATAGGCTCTTACAGCCAGGTGATCTGCAGGCCCATCCCTGCAAAAGCTGGGGTGCGAGATGTGTGTACAAGCTCTTTCCAGGGAGATATTGGACTTGGTTTTATTATTGGACCAGGCTGGAGGGAGAAAACAGTAGAGGTGTTCACCAGCTTCTTCAGTCTCTGGGGTAGATTGCAGCCAGCCCCTAGATGCATGCTAAATTAGAAGTCTGGCATTCAGACAGCAGCTTTTTTTTTTTTTTTTTTTTTTTTTTTTTACTGAGATATAATTGACATAAAACATTGTATTAGTTTCAGGCATAGAGCATAATGATTTAGTATGTTTCTATTGCCAAATGATCACCACAATAAGTTTAGTTAACATCTATTGGCACACATAGTTACACATGTTTTTTTTCTTGGATGAGAACTTTTAAGATCTATTCTCTTAGCAACTTTCAAATATACAATACAATATTATGAACTATAGTCATCATGTTGTACATTACAAGCACCAATATGTTCTCTGTATCTATGAGTTTGGTTTTTTCTTTTCTTTTCTTTTCTTTTTTTTTTTTTTTTAGATTCCACATATAAGTGAGACCATATGGTATTTTATCTTTCTCTGTCTGACTTATTTCACTAAGCATTACACCATCAGGTTCCATCTAGGTTGTCACATAAGGCAAGATTTTCTTTTTTTTTTTTTTATGGCTGAGTAATGACATATAATAGAGATAGATTATATTATATATAGATATACAAGATTACATATATATCTATCTCACATTTTCTTTAAGTTTATTTATTTATTTTGAGAGAAAGAGAGTACAAATGCATGAGTTGGGAAGAGGCAGAAAGAGAGGGAGAGAGAGAATCCCAAGCAGGCTTCATGCTATCAGTTCAGAGCTCGATGTGGGGCTCAATCTCATGAGCTGTGAGATCATGACCTGAGCCAAATTCAAGAGTTGGGTGCTTAACTGACTGAGCCACCCAGGTGCCCCTCTCAATTTTTTTTTATTCTTTCATTCATAGATGTACACTTAGGTTGCTTCTATCTCTTGGCTATTGTACATAAAGAACAGCTTTTAAAGTATGTAGACAAACCTCTTTCAGGGAAAGACTGGGAAATGGGCAATTTTGCTCATTCCCTCTGTGCTGACCCCTGGGGACATAGTTGCTGTGAGAGTTTGTGCATCTGTTAGGAATTGCTTTTTTGTTTACTATAGTCCTGTGGCTCTTAGGGACACAAGCTCCATTGGCTAGGTGTTTTGGGATCCCACTCCTCGGTGTCTTAAAAGTTGGGGCACTAGGTGTGAAATCTAAACCCTTTGCTTCTCAGGGAGCAGCTAGGAATTGGGGATTATCTCCTGAATGTATGGCACTTTGTTGGGATGGGGTTGATGGCAAGAGTGTGTCTCAGCCTTTCTTACACAATTCAGGGTGGGCATTTTCCATTCATCTGATGTGTAGAAGTCACTCAGCTCTTTTCTAGATCTCTTTCAGAGGTGATTTCTCCATGTATGGCTGTACATTTGGTGCATGTGCCAGAAGAAGAGAACTCATGAACCTCCTGTGGTGGTACCTTCTGCCTACTTTACTCTTAAAATTGAATGGAGAGCCAATGATTGCCAAATTTTTTAGAAAATCCTTAAATTATCTATATTTTATTTTTCTCTTTTTATTGAAAAATGCCATGATGAAAGCAACACTTTTGCTGTGAGTCATCTTTTGTCTTATAATGTCCCCCTCAAAACATTTGAGTGAGTTTATAGTGCTCTGGTGGAAAGCCTTCATCTTTAGTCCCTTAAAAATATTTGTATTCCTTCTACAAACCAATCCTCCTCTCCCTGTCTTCCTCAAATCTCCCAAATTAAAGGGTTTTTTTTTTTCATTTTTACATTCATAGAGTCTTGAAAAAATTGCTTCTTGGTTTATGACAGATCCAAATCTTGCTGTTTGTGGCTTGACTTCAGCTTAGTTCTTTCATCAGGTATTTTTTTGGGTTGATATTTTTTGTTTCCCTCACAGTGTATTCCATTGTGTCAGCTTACTGTGATATACATATACATATACATATAAACTGTTTTTTTTTTCCTGAGAAGAAAATAACAAGTATTTTGAAGTTTAAGATAAATAAAATCTCTAACCTATTTTTATAGCTGGCTGTATTTTGCTCATTTTATTTCATAGGTCCTATAGTTAGTCATGATGTCTTATCAACTGACACCTTCTATTAAGGTCAGGAAGACTTGAAAATTTCATGTCACTAGTTTACTTTTGGATGCAATACAATAGCCCACAAAGTGGGGTTCTTTGATAAATAAAATGGTTATATAATTTTTAAAAGTTCAGTGAAGAAAATAAATTTGTACCTATTCTAGGCTTTAAGAGAAAAAGAAACCTTCCACAAACTTCAAAACATTCTCCTCATTTACTTTATATATATTTTTTTGTTCCAAATAGGTAGAATGTTCACCTAAACAGAGCTCTTTTTAATGTACATTTAAATGTAGTTAGAAGTTTCAGTTTTCTTATTAATTTAATGAGAAATAATAATAAATTAATAATAATAAATTAATTCTGTTTTCTAACAGAAGACAGTGTGTGAAAGAGGATGTGGTGGGGGGCAGAGCACCACCATGGGAAGGATTTTCCTGCGCCAAGAGATAAGGAAAGAAGAGCCCTCATACATTGAAAGCATGTTTCCATCAGAGTAATGAACCTTATAACCACTCTTGTGTGAGTCTCTCAAAATATAAATCTTTCTTTATGGTGAAAGGGCAGGTAGTAACGAATTGTTGGTACAGAAAAGAGATGAAGAAGCAAAAAGGCAGCCCCTTAAATGGTATGCAGTTATGCAAATCTAACTTCTAAAATATGAAAGGGTTTTCTCCATACTTTGAAAGTGACTAAAATGAATGGGTGAGAGTCAGGGAGATTTTGTACACTGCTGCTTAACTCTTTGCCTGTAGAATCCTTTTCAAAGGCTGCCTATAGCATAAAAGGCTGAGCCATCTTTTATAGGTGCCACACTATTGTGAATTCAGGCTGACATCCCAGATGGCAAGAGTAAAAAGGCAGATGTGTTTTGCGAAGACCTAAGTGGAATAAAATGCCAGGTTCAAAAGAGAAACCTCACGTGGTGGAAGTGGGTGATAAATATGCAGGGAATACAACTAGAACCTTTAGTAACCTTGACAATACTCAGAACTCTCCTGTAATATAGAATGCCTTTAGGATTCTAGATTAATTTGAAAAGACAAAGCTTGATCATAGTAACTTAGTAAATATATTGCTACAGCAAGGACAAGAGACTCCAGAGGAATGGGTAATGAAAGATCTTAAGTTCATCTCAATGTATTTCATTTTGACCTAGGTTTACATAGACACAAGATCTCAAAGACATACTTTAGCTTTTCTGGAGCCAAGATGATCATCTTCTTTGCAGATCCCAATGTGTTTAACTTTTTCAAAAGATGAAATGTGATATGAGTGCTCATAGGAGCCAAAGTACACAAGTAAGAGAGATGTGGTAATGAACAGGGGTATTCTAAAACAATTCTCTAGAAAAATTGCAAGACATAAAAGGAAAATCTACATGCATATGAACACTCCAATTAGTTTGCCTTAAGATGGTGTTAAAATCCTTGGAACTAAATAGAAGATGGATGGGTAGAATCCTCATAGTTTTTTTGTTTGTTTATATAGTTTACTACATTTTCTTTTTTTTTTTAATTTTTTAAAAATTTTTTTAACGTTTATTTATTTTTGAAACAGAGAGAGACAGAGCATGAATGGGGGAGGGTCAGAGAGAGAGGGAGACACAGAATCTGAAACAGGCTCCAGGCTCTGAGCTGTCAGCACAGAGCCTGATGCAGGGCTTGAACTCACAGACTGCAAGATCATGACCTGAGCCGAAGTCGGATGCTTAACCGACTGAGCCACGCAGGCACCCCACTACATTTTATTTTAATAACAATCCTCTATAGCTGCATTATATGTAAACAGTAAGATTTGGAAAACTCAAGGCAGGACAAGTAGCCAATGAAAAATAACTTGAATCAAGACAAAGGGAGATTTTAAGAAAGGAAGAAGAAAGGTAGTTTGTTACATATACATACTCAAGAGAAGGGTCCTGACCCAAATGAGAAGACTGAAGAGTATGTCTTAGCCTAGTAAAAAGAGAAAGAGCCTATGTTTCAAATGAGAGACAGAAACAGAGAGAGACAGACACAGCAAGATTCATGACAGATAGAAGCTTTTTGCCTGTCCAGTACAGTAAAATTGTGCTGTCAGATGTGACAATAGGAAGCTTCTAACAAACTGATATGTGATGCCTTAATGATAGTTGTATGCAAAGCTTGAATGGGCCACACAGCTTCTCCTTGCTTAGAAATTTCTTTCATCAATTCTGAGGCAATTTCTCCTGCCTTCAGAGACACTGCTTAGTAGGTGATAGACAATCCTTTTGCACAGATCTTAATAATAAAATGTAACAGAGCCTCACCTACTTGGGGATATCATCCTTCCTTAGGTCCTATACAGTATTTAGTTGTTGCTTTGTATGAAATTATGGAAATACAGCTATCCTTACAATAATGAGTATTTGCTGTATTAATATCAAATTTATGTCCTGTTATACTGTTTCCATACCTTTCTCTGTACTTAATAACATTTTGCTTCAGTGCCAAGTTGAAGTACATTCTTCAAAAAAAATTTTTAATGTTTATTTTTGAGACAGAGAGAGACAGAGCATGAATGAGGGAGGGAGGGGCAGAGAGAGAGGAAGACACAGAATCCAAAGCAGGCTCCAGGCTCTGAACTGTCAGCACAGAGCCTGACTCAGGGCTCAAATCTACAAACCATGAGATCTTGACCCAAGTCGAAGTCAGACGCTTAATCAACTGAGTCACCCAGGGATCCCCAAGTGTATTATTTTTGAAGACATTTTACATGTCCATTAAATTCAATACATAGAGCCCCAACAATGCATATAATTCTACTGAACAACTGTGAACTGTGAACTATGTTGAAGTTCATGCATACACAGGCACTGAAAACCACATGACAATACTGATAGCAATTATATGGTTCCATTGAGTATAAAATGTAGTCTAATTTCATATATATTAATATGTGAATAAAAACTTTAGAACTTTGGGGTATAGTAATAGGATTTATAAGATACACTTCCACATTCCATTTCATTATATCCTTTCATGTGCTTACACAGCTGTGAGGAATTTGGGAAATTTATTTTACTAAGTCAAAAGTTCTATTTGCTTGGAAACCTGCTGAGCATAATGTACAGAGAAAGTTGCTGCAGTTTTAATGAAGAAGCCATGGAAGGAAGAATTCTCCACAGTCAAGGGCACATTTGGCACGTTAGATAGAAGCAGCACATGCTGATTTAAACCAACGGTTGCAAGGTCTATCTATGGGAACTTCCATGGATGTACTTTTAAAAAGTTTATTTATTTATTTTGAGAGAGAGAGAGAGACAGACAGACAGACAAGTGTGGGAGGAGCAGAAAGAGAGGGAGATAAAGAATCCCAAGTAGGCTTCAGCTGTCACACACAGAGCCCACAGAGCCCAACGTGGGGCTTGATCCCACCAACTGTGAGATCATGACCTGAGCTGCCATCAAGAGTCCAATACTTAACTGACTGATCCATCCAGACCCCTCTAAGGATTTGCTTTCTAAAATAAAATGGTGGAGATTACCTGGTTGGATATCGAGACATAAATATATACCATATTTGTAAGAAGTGAACTTTTAGTCATGCAGCATGGAACAAAAATGGAAATGTTATGCTTTGCAGCTGCTAATTTCTATGGAATGAGGAAAACAGAACCTAACCATACAACCCCAACACTATTAATTAACCCAAAACACTGCCTTAGTTGTCTCTCACATGAACTTCCTAATAATTGTTCCAGGAAGAATATCACCTGATGTAAAGATGAGTAATAATAATAATTATGAACCAGTATCAGAGCTATACAAAAATATTACAAAATAGTAGGAGAGAACAAAGGACTAGTAGATAAAGAACACATATGAGAAAAACATCCCCATGTTGTAAATGAAATTATGACCAAAAATATTAACAAAATACTATCTTTCTAAAACAAGAGCTAAAAGTAGAAATAAAAGAGCTCAAGAAAGAAATGAGACAACCAAATAAGACTAAAAATAAGGGGGAACAGTAGAAGAGAAAAATGAAAGTATCATAGGCTAAGGGCTAAATGGGAAGTAGCACAAAGGACAATGCTGAAAGCACAGTGTTATAGGTTAAATTGTGTCTCCCCAAAATTCATATGTTGAAATCCTAAACCCTAGTACCTCAGGATGCAACCTAATTTGGATGTAGGGTTTTTGCCACTCAACAAAACTAAATATTAAAAACAAAGCAAGAGGGGAATCTGATGGCTTAGTCGGTTGAGCCACCAAATTTGGCTTAGGTCATGATCTCTCAGTTCATGGGTTCAAGACGTGCATTGGGCTCATTGCTGTCAGTGCAGAGCCCACTTTCGATCCTCTGTCCACCCCCCTCTTGTCTGCCCCTCCCCTGCTCACACTATCTCTCAAAAATAAATAAACATTTAAAAAAAATAACAAAGTAAGAAACAAAAGGGAACAACAATACACTACTTGGAAACTAAAGCAAAACAAAGCACCCTTAAAGAACTCTTGAGTCAGGGATGCCTGGGCAGCTCAGTTGGTTAAGCATCCAACTTCAGCTCAGGTCATGATCTTACTGTTGTTGGGTTTGGGTCCAGAGTCAGGTTCTGTGCTGACAGCTCAGAGCCTCGAGGCTGCTTCAAATTCTGTGTCTCCCTCTCTCTCTGCCCCTTCCCTGCTTGTGCTCTCTTTCTCTCTCACAAATAAATAAACATTAAAAAAAAAAAAGAACTCTTGAGTGAAAGAGTAAATCAAAAGTAGGAATGAAAAAATAAATGTGAATTAGCAACAATAAAACACTACATATAAAAACCTATGGGATATAGCTAACATTGTTCTCAGAGCAAATTTCATGGACTTAAATTTCCACATTACTAATCAACAGGGTATGAAAATAAATGGCAAGGCATCCAAATGAAGACGTTAGAAAATAATTAATGGTGATAATGAAAAATTACAGATTTAATGAATTTAATAAGAGAAGGAATAAGCAGGTACATTTAAAATAAAATATAAAACAAGAGTGACAGCTGTAAAGAAAGAGAGTACTTAATGCAACATTATTCAAAGAAACCTAAACTCCTATGTATTAGGTATTTCTGAGAAAAAAAATATAAGTGATAAAAATTGAATTAAACAGATTGGTTAATATATTAGACTTAGAGAGATGCAAAGATTTTCTTCTTTATTCTAATATTAGATACTAAAATGTGATAAAAAATTGCACAAAAAGAAAAAATACAAATCTTATTAAAGAGTTTAAATGTAAAAATACAAAATATTTGCAAAATGTAAAAATACAAAAATATTGGAAAATAGAATCCAGCAGCATATTTAAAACATGATAAACTATGGCTCAATAAGACTCATACAAAAAGTTCAGGGGTAGTTCGTTTTGGGAAAAATACATGAATATTTTGAATTAATTGATCAAAGTGTAAAAGTCAAATAATTATGTTTGTAGCTGTTGGTCTTAGCTTGAGCTGCTACAGCAAAATACCATAAACTGACTGGCTTAAACAACAGAACTGTATTTTCTCACAGTTCTGGAAGCTAGAAGTCCAAAATCAAGGTGCCAACATGTTTGGTTATAGGTGAGGACTCTCTTTCTCAGCCATCTTCTCCCAGGGTCCTCACATGGCAGGGAGGCCTGGGAGGGGAGAGAGAGCAAGCTTTCTGGTGTCTCTTCATAGAAGGGTACTAATCCTACCCTCATAACCTCACCTAAACCTAACTAGCTCCCAAAGGCCCAAATACCATCACATTAGGGGTTAGGATGTCAAGGTATGAAATCTCGAGGAGACATAATTCAGTCCATAGCAATGTTGAAAATGTATTTTGTAAAGTTCAACATACACTTTTTAAAAAATTTTTTAATGTTTGCTTATTTTTGAGAGAGAGGTAGAGTGTGAGTGGGGGAGGGGCAGAGAGAAAGGGAGACACAGAATCCGAAGCAGGCTGCAGGCTCTGAGTTGTCAGCACAGAACTCGATGCAGGGCTCGAACACACGAACTGTGAGATCATGACCTGAGTCGAAGTCAGACACTCAAACGAATGAGCCACCTAGGCGCCCCAAAATACACTCTTTAATAAATAGAAATAACTAATTACTTCCTTAATAATCAAGTGTATTTATCTTAAAACATAAGTCAGCATCATGTATAATGGAGAAATAATAAAATTATTCCTACTGCAGGTAGGAATAGAAAAAGAATTTTTTTTTAATTTTTAAAAAAATTTTTTAATGTTCATTTACTTTTGAGAGAGAGAGAGAGAGCAGGGGAGGAACATAGAGAGAGGGAGACATAGAATTGGAAGCAGGCTCCAGGCTAAGAGCTGTCAGCACAGAGCTGGGCTCAAACTCACCAATGGTGAGATTATGACCTGAGCTGAGGTTGGGCACTTAACTGACTGAGCCACCTAGGCACCCCTAGAAGAAGAATTTTTAATATCACCTCTATTTTTTTTAATCAACATTGATGAGAGAGGATATACACACAATAAAATGCACATGTTTTAAATTTATAGTTTGATAAAGTTTGAAGAATGCATACATCTATGCAACTATAGCCCTCCCAAAGTTTCCATTACCCCCCAAATTTCTTTCTGCTTCTTTTTAATCAATTATAAATTATTTCCCTTTTCATTATTTTCTCTATTGCTTCACATAGTTCTGGAGATAACTCGACAGTTAGAAAATATGAAGTGAGGTGTTTAAAAGTTAGAAAGGAAGAGATAAAAATAATCACTATTTATAGTTAACATAATTTCAAATCTAGGAATTGGCTGGAAAAGCAATGCAGATGTTAAGGTAGTTGGGCACAAATTAGCATTCTAAGGTCAATAGCTTTTCCATAGTCAAATAACAACTAGCTGAAAAGCATGATGGCCTCTTTTCACTTTCCATCTAACTGGGATACACAACAGAGAAATCTTAGAAAACTATGTGTTGAACATGGCAGAGCTGCTGTCACCCTAGGTCCTTAAAGCAGACAGTCCCCTCCCCTTATCCCCACTAACCTGAAATATCTTCATTAAACAGAAAAACCAAGAAGTAACTTTCTACTGTCTTTGAGAGGAAAATAACCAGCTGTAACAGAACTTATTTAAAACTGAGCCAAAAGACTCAATTTTCTTCCTTTCCTAAATAGAATGAGGATACAATGCCTGAAAATGCAGCAGCCATAGTATGACCATAAGGACAAAAATCCCATGAAAAGGAGGGTAGAGGAATGGTGTGTCAGCCTGGAACTGCCTTCCCCTAGACATCTTGTTGCTTAAGACCAACAAACCCTTATCCATTTAAGTCATTGTAGTAGATTTTACCATTTTTTGCAAATAACAAACATTTCTCCAATCTATTGGACGAGACGTTTCAACTTTCTTATTGTCCTCATGCCTGACCATTTCATCCCTGTTTTGTTTTTTGTTTTTTTTGTTTTTTTGTTTTTTTTTTGAGAGCTCTAATATGTCTACCTTTTAAAAGTGGATGTCATACAGTTTTGTCCTCAGTCCACAGGTCTTTTTACCACCTGGTATGACTGCAGTGCACAATTTCTGTGTTCATATGTGGTGGCCCTACTCTCTACCCACTTCTCTTTGTGATTTAATCTACCATTATAAGTTGAATTACCTTGTATCAATTCATTATTTGCAGGTCAACAGATCAAGCCCAGTCATCTATCCTGCATTCAGATGCATCTATCTAGATTATTGTTGGACATTTACCCTGGATGTACTATAGGATACCTCAATCTCAACATGACTCAAAAGACTTTATCATTTCTTCTCCTAAATGGAGCCCTCCTCTGATATATTCTATTTCAGTTGATATTACCAATAGCCAATTGGGGAAACTTGCTATTTTCTCTTATTTCTCCATATCCTTGACTCTCCTAATTTTAAACACCTAGAGTTGGTGATTTTATCCTTTAAAAATCTCTTAAAGTTGTCTCCTCAGTCCTATCTAGATGAATATTTCTCTGTTGAGGACCTTGTCATATGTCATGTAGACTACTGAAAGAACTTGCTAACAGTTCTAGCGGATTCCAGTTATATCCCAGTCAAATCCATTCTCCACACAGCTGCTAGTGTGATCTATTTAAAATGCAAATAAGACCATGCCATCCCCCTGCTGAAAGCCATTTCATGGCATTCCATCAGCTACGGGATAAAGTTCAAGCTCCTTAATATAGCATGTAAGATCCTAAATTATCTGTTTTCTACTGATCCTTCCAGCTTAAACTTTGGCGACTCTCTACTTTGAAATTCATGTTACATCTACACCTAAACACTTGTAATTCTTTTAACCTAGCACTCTTTACTGCACTTTGTCTCCTGTATTGTGTGTGTGTGAATTTAATCTTTTTTGGACACAGCTCAGGCTATGTTATACCTTCTTTTGGAAGGTTTTACAAACCCCTTTTTTATCAGCCAGGATTTTAGGTGTAATCAATGGAAATCAAAATGGCTTATTTAAGAAGAAATGGTTAGTGCCCTATGGAATCTCCAGAATTCTGAAAACAAAAACAAAAACAAAACAAAAACAGATTCAAGACTACACAGTCAGGAAAAATAGCTAAAAATCACAAAACCGTCCCAGTGAGGAAAACACTGCTATTGCAGTGTCTTGATTTGCTTGAGTTGCCCAAACAAAACGCCAGACATGGTGGCTGAAACAACAGACATTTATTCTTACAGTTCTGGAGGCTGGGAGGTCCAAGGAGCCACTGATTTCTTCGTGGTGAGGATTCTTTTCCTACTTGTAGACAACCACCTTCTTATGTCTCCTCACATGGTGGAGAGAGAAAGCAAACTCTCTGGTGTCTCTTCTTATAAGAGCTCATCGTGAAAGCCACATCCTCAAGACTTCATCTAAACCTAATTATCTTCCAAAGGATCCATCTCCAAATAGCATCACTTTTTAGGGCTTCAACATGTGAATTTTGGGGAGACAAAATTCAGCCCATAGCATGCAGTAAGGGGCCAGATGCTGGAGATAGCACTGCCAAATCCACTGCTGTTGGACCCAGGATCCATCACTATAATGTCTGTCCCTCCTGGCAAGGGGGCGTAATGTTTCTGCACTCAGTATTGCTCCTGCCCCAGAGATAATGCTTGTAGGACCCTCTTTTTCTCGTTATCACCTCCATATTCCAAGTCTGAGCAGAGTGCAACCAAATGGATGAGCCTAAGTTGTATGTTTATCTCCTAGCTGCAAAGCAGGCTGGGAAAATAACATATAACTCTAGGACATTCATATTTATAAGTTAGAAGAATTCCCCAAACATAAGAAAGGGGTCCAAATTCTGAGTCATCAAAAAGATTTTTCAAATGTCCACTACATTTATTTGGCTTTCCAACAACAATCTACATCTTTCTTCCCATTCTTAACACTTAAAAAATGCTCCCATTGAGCATAATGCAACAATCTCATTATATTTAAAAAAAAAAATCTTGCCATTTCAGCCAATGGGGTTAACCCAGCTGCATTTGGTTTCAAGTCCAGGACCTCTGGTTGTGTTTGTTACTCCTTTGGGTTTGTCACAATCCTTGCTTTTATATTTTATAAGCTATGGATCAGAGTGTTAATCACTACTAGAGTTATCCTAAACAATATAAAATAATGAGGCAAAGAGAAAGGAAAAATTATTTTGAATTTTAAAATCAAGTGATATATCCAAAATGTATAAAGAACTTATAGAGCTTGGGATGCCTGGGTGGCTCAGTCAGTTAGTGTCTGACTTCAGCTCAGGTCATGATCTCATGGTTCCTGGGTTCAAGCCCCACATCAGGCTCTCCACTGTCAGCACAGAGCCCACTTCGGATCCCCTGTCTGTTCCCCTTCCTCACTGCCCCTCCCCCACTTTCTCTTTCTCAAAAATAAATAAACATTTTAAAAAAAGAACTTTTACAGGTCAACACCAAAAAGCCAAATAATTCAATTAAAATCAAGTAATATATAGTGTATATATATATATATATATATATATATACACGTATATATATTGAAATGCACATTTTATTTATTTATTACTTATTTATCCATATTTTAAGTGAACCATTCAATGAGATTTGACTAGTACAAGCCTCAGTCAGGAGAACATAGAACATATTCATTAACTCAGAAAGTTTCCCTAGGCTATTTCCTTTATAATCAATCCCATCCCCTCCCTCAGGCAACCACTGATCTGGTTTCTATCTGATCAATTCTGCCTGTTCTAGAATTTCATATAAACGGTATTATGTAGTGTGTATTCTTTTATGTTTGATTTCTTTGAATCACTATGTTTTTGAGATTCATTTGTGTTGTATATTTCATTAGTTCATATCTATTGCTGATTAGCATTCCATTTGATGAATGTCATAACCTGCTTATTCATTCACTTGTTAACGGACATAGAAGTTTTTGGCTGTTATAAATAAAGCTTCTTGGGTGGTCATGTACAATTCTTCACATGGCCATATGTTTTCACTTATCTTAGATAATTACCTAGGGGTTGAATTGCAAGGTCATAAGAAACCACTAGACTATTTTCCAGGGTTGTTGTACCATACAACATTCCTACCAACAATGTATGAGAGTTTCAGTTGATCCAAATCCTCAATACTTTGTATTGGTAATTTTTTTGAATTCTAATAGTTTTAGTGGGTATGTAGAGTAACTCATTGTGGTTTTATTTTCATTGCATGATTAAAGATGTAGACCATTTTTTCATCTGCTTATTGATCATTTTAAAAAGGTCTCTTTTCATGAAGCATCTTTTCAAGACTTTTGATCATTTAAAATTTAGTCATTTTTAAAAGAATTTCTAAGGGTTCTATGTTCTTCCATATTCTTCCCAGCCTCTTTAGTAATAGTCAGGATTATTTACGACTTTCTTTTATCTTTTTGCCTAATGATATCTCAGAACAAGCCTGAAGTAATATTGGCTTACCAGATGGGGTTTCCTTCCTTGGGTGCTAAGACCTCTAGAGCCCAGAATCATAGGGAGAGTGGAATGAAAAGCTAGCTAAATGTCCCATTCAGTTATAATGGTGACATATACTCCTTTTTCCTTACTTTCTCTTCTTTGCCCCTGGAGCCATGCTTTCTGACTATGGCAAAACAAATATCATATAGAACAGTGTTCCAACCTCACTGAGTGTGGTCTCCCACTGATACTCTAAGCCTTTAATAGACCATTCTACCATTCATTAAGGCCAGCTGTTTAGGGGGATATGGGGTCAATGGAAAAAAACAGTGAATGCTGTGGGTATCAGTCCACTGATTTCCTTTTGGTCAGAGGAGATCAACAACAAGATGTGACCATTGGTTGATCCACAAGCTCACCCCCGGCAATTGGAGGCTCTTTACTAAGTCCCCTATACTTGGAATGTACATTAAACCTGCTGTTCTCATAGCTGGAGCCATTTCAAGGACATAGCCTTGAGTGAGTAAGGTGTTGTTGAGACTATCTGGACTGTGTACATGACTGAATCTAGTTAAGGCCTCTATGCAAACTTTTAAGATTCTGATGCACTGTGTGGAGATTTGCTTATCTTACACCCACTCAAGACAAGCCTCAAAAGAAACTTTCCTTATTTATTAAAATTGCCACCTACCAATCTGGAGTGGTCTGCCTTTCTTTGGTCTCTCCTTTCCCTGTGTATATCATGACCAGTTTTGAATTTCACCTGGGGGATTCCTAAGGTTGCAAACCAACACTTCCTGATTGAAATGTGAGCTCTTTTATTAGAAGTAATGTGTGGAATTACAATGATGAATAAGATGATCAGTAAGTCCACAGATGGTATAGCTGGCATATAAGAGTGGCAGGCAGAAAAAAATAAATGTCAAGAATGAGTGTTTATTCCAGTGAGGAAAAATCATTTTCCACCCCATGATGAAAAGAGTACAATGCAATCAATGTATCACCAGGTGGCTGGCTGATCCCTCAGTCTATGGCAGCCTATCAAAGTCTAAGAGCTGGTCAGTGCTGCTGGCATAATGATGACTCAGCTGTGGTGATGGTCAGGTCAGCCTTGGTGAGGGAAATCTTATTACTGAGCCCATGCTTAGCATCTGTCCCTGCCAGGATGGATGTTTTGTTATTGAGTGCACTGGATAAGCACTGAGAGAACTGGGGAAAGAGGCTGACTGACATCCTCAAGACCCCCATGATTTCACCCCCATTATTACTGATAATCTCCAGTGCAGTGGGACCTTTTGTTGTACATTCACATGGGATCCAAAGAGAGCCAATTCTGAGTTTCATTCATAGAAGTCATCCCCAAATCTCCCTGTCACCAATCATTTCCCTTTAATATCTCTGACAATCTAGCCAAGCCATCAGTCACTTCTCATGAATCACTACGGATGCACACTTCGGGCCATCTTTCCTTTTCATGGATGGAATTCTACCTCCTGGGATGATTACTCTTAGCCAATGCTACCTCCTGGGATGATTACTCTTAGCCAATGTTCTTATGGATCTCTATCACCACAGCCTTGTCATTCAGAGCACTGTAAGTTAGGCTTAAAGTATTTCTTCTCTGTTAAGTGATCATAAGAAATTCTTTGGAACACCCTTGATTTGGGTTGAGGAAGAGATTGCAGTGTGGCAGAGCATGTACACTGAGGATGTGATCCACCTGTTGATGTAACTTACTTGAGACTTCAGGATTTGCTTGAGACTGTTTCTTTATATGACACCTCTGCTTGTTCATTGGGTGTTATTGAACATGAACAATTTTTTGATTTCATGAATCACATAAAACCCTGTACATTATGGGCATCTCAGATTGTATTACCACCAAGTGTTTCATGGTTCAGCATTTGGTCTACCAGGGTTCAGTAGCTGCTTCTAAAAAGGAATTTAGTTATTTGCCTAAGAAGGATATGCTAACCTATCAGGACACTCTGCTTTCATTTTTCTATTTGGGCTTGCAACAGACTCCATTTAACATACTAATTTTCCACAGATTATCTACTGGGTCCTTCACATAAAGAATCCACCTGGATCACTTATAGACCCACCTCTTCCTCTGAGTCTTGATAAATAGATTAGAACCGCACACACAACTATACTGTTAACTTCAAAACCTAGAGACCTAGTAACAGTATCCCTTTATATTTGGGATTTGAGGAAGGTGAGGATAAAGAGTGCAGCAAGTTGTCTTT
The DNA here is from genome assembly GCF_022079265.1 of Lynx rufus. Lineage (NCBI taxonomy): Eukaryota > Metazoa > Chordata > Mammalia > Carnivora > Felidae > Lynx > Lynx rufus. Next base: position 91,798,580 of record NW_025814896.1, on the reverse strand, counting down.
CAATTTGGAAAGGATGTCCCACAATGCCCCAAACCACTGATTCCTACAAACTTCACTGTAGTTGCTCAAGTCGGTATTTTCATGGGAAATATCTTCTGTCTTCTGGTACACATGTGTCTCATAACATTACCTAGAGTGTTATTATATTTTGCTATAGTTCCTACAAACATGATGTCATCAATGGAGAGACCAGTTGATGTACTGTGGGGATGTTGAGATAAACAAGTTATCTGGGACTAAATAGCAGCATAAATATGAAGAACTGGTATAGCTCTCAGGCTAGATGGTGAGTATACTCCTGTCCCTCCAAGTTATAGCAATGTGCTTCCGTAGTTCTCTCCTTTTTTGGGGATAGAGCAAAAAACAGACTTTTTGTATCTGTGATTCTTTAACTTTAAATGTACATCAGAATTATGTAGAGGGCTCATTAAAGCACAGGCTGCTAGGCAACACCCCCAGAAGTTTTGATTTAGGGGGTCCAGATTAAATAGGGATGTGATAGGGGCGCCTGGGTGGCTCAGTCGGTTAAGTGTCTCACTTCAGCTCAAGACATGATCTCACAGTTCGTGGATTTGAGACCCTCATTGGAATCTATGCTGACAATACAGAGCCTGGAGCCTGCTATGAGTTCTGTGTCTCCCTCTCTCTCTCCCGCTCTGCTGCTCATGCTCTGTGTCTGTCTCTCAAAAATAAATAAACATTAAAAAAGAAATTTTAAATAGGGATGTGATAGAAATCAGCACCCTTAAATCTTTCAGACCACTGATAGTATCATTAATTCCTTTTGGTTTATAATTATGGCACAGACCAGAAAGCTACTATGGCATTTCTGCCAATACTGACTAAATGTGTTTGTGAGTAAACACCTAGGATCTAGACAAATAGGCTCACACTATAGTATGCACCCTGGACAAAACTTACATATTTATCATCTGACTTAGGTATCTATTAGACCACAGTGGCATTCTGGGTCCCCAGGAATCAAGCAATTAGCTCAAAATCAGGACTCAAAACTTCCCGAAATACTTATATATTTTCCTTTCCCCATATATAGGTTTCCTGGTGAATGACTACAGATCCCTTAAGGAAGGACAGAGAGAAAATTATGAAACAGTTCGTGTTATTACCTCAAGTACACTAGGCTTCCATTCAGTCAAGGAACTCTGGTTATCTGAACTAATCACAGGTCTGAGAATTCAATGATAGATACACTACATTTCCCTATTATCATGGCTCAAGTCAGACCTCTGTTGGCCAGATCTAGAGGTTTTTTTGTTTTTTTTTCATTTTATTATGCAGATTAATTAGTACCTTAGTCCATTTTCCATCTAGTTCAGTCCTAAGACCTCATGATTAATTAAGTATTACAGAGACCTGTGTAGATTGGGTTATTTGGTCATCAACCCAGTACTGGGATCTATTATGATAACCAGTTCCATCTTGTCTTGGTTGGGTAAGTGCTGCTAGTTGGCCTGTGTCTATTCCAGGATTGTATTCATCCCCACTGAAATTATGAAGCTTATTTCAAAGAGGCATCTACTACCCACATACTTGTTCAATAGGAAGCAGCCACTAAAGTTTTTCTTTTTCTTTTTTTTTTTTTAATTTTGCTTTGGGGAACAAAATTTGGGGTGGCTCAGTCAGTTGAGCGTCCGACTTTGGCTCAGTTCATGATCTCATGGTTTGAGGGTTCTGGCCCCATGTCAGGCTCTGTGCTGACAGCTCAGCCTGGAGCCTGCTTCAGATTCTGTGTCTCCCTCTCTCTCTGCCCTTCCCCTACTCATGCTCTGTCTCTCGCTCTCTCAAAAATCAATAAACATTAAAAAAATTGCTTTGTTTTTTTATACTGATGATCCCTTTATCAGTGTATTTCTCTACGGATTTGTGAAGTGAGCATTTCAGGGACCATTTAAAAGTGGAAATGGGTCCTAGAAAGGGAATGGGTCTCATTTATCCTACTACATTCCTATCTGCATAAGTTTTGGGGTTCCTTTCTGTATATCTCAACCTGACTGGTCATTAAAATAAGGTGGAGAGTTCTTGAAATTCCTATTGCCCAGTCTACACCTCTAAGACTCTCTAGAAGTGGGATACAGGCATAGTATTTTTCAAAATTCATTGTCTACTTCCACATTCCAATTATAAAATGAATTTATATAATCCCAACTTTATTAAGTGTAAGCCACTGTTGAGTCTAACTTTCAGCATTCAACTGAGCAAATAATTTACCAGTTTACCTGCTCAAGCTAGCACATTAAAGCCAGACTATATGGTATGTGCACCTGTATTGATAAAACTAACCAAATCAGAAATTAAATGTTTGCCCCCTGTCCTAATACCCTCAAAACTCATTCCCATATATATTCCCCTATGGTTTTCTTGAGTAAAATTTTAACTGAAGTATAACATATACATAGACAGTAAAATGCAAAATTTGTTAATTGTACAGCTCCATGAACTTTACAAATTTTAACACACTCTTGTAACCATTGCATTAACTGGAATATTAACACCACATCAGATACTCCTTCATTACACCTTCTCAAAGTTAACTACTATTTTAAACTTTCATCACTATATTTTGCTGTTTAAACTTTAAATAAAAGGAATCATATAGTGTGTACTCTATAATACTGCTGTCTTTTACTTAAGAGTGTGTCTGTGAGATTCACTGTTATTACATATCACAATTGTTGGTTCTTTTTCATTGTTGTGTAGTATTTCATTTTAGGAAATTTACCACATTTTATTTACTAATTTTATTTTTATGTTATTTGGATTATTTCCAGCTTTCAAATATCAAAATGCTGCTGTTGTGAATGTATGTATATATATATATATATATATATATATATATATATATATATATGTGTGTGTGTGTGTGTGTGTATATATATATATATATATATATATATATATATATAGTATTTAGTTTTTTAAATTTTAGTCATTCCAATGGATGCATTGGGTATCTCATTGTGGAACACTACACATTATTGTTAGATGGTTGGATGCTCTTTTTTAATACAGTGTTTATTTAATCTTTTTGCGTGTTTTTTTACTAAATTGTCTTTTTTCTTTTTTATAGTTAGGAGGCTGGACTACCTTAAGGAAGGACCTGGGTACACTACTGAAAATTTATACTGTTAATGTTTCTCCTAGCCTTCCCCAAAGGGATTATGATATTTACCAGGGTAACTGAACATTTGGGAAAAGGAAATAATTAGAACTTTCAGAGACTATTGCACACTGGTTCTGAAAGCACACCGATTCTAGGAGACCTGAAACATCATTATGGCCCTGCAGTCAGAGTAGGGGCTTATGGAGGTCAGGTGACGAACGGATTTTTAGCTCAGGTCTGTCTCACAGTGGATCCGGTGGGTCCACAAACCCATCCTGTGGTATTTTCCCCAGTTCCAGAATGCATAATTGGGAGAGACATACTTAGCAGCTGGCAGAATTCCCACAGTGGTTCCCTGGCCTGTGGAGTAAGTGTTAATACGGTGGGAAAGGTCAAATGGAAGCCATTAGAAAGGCCTCTACCAGGAAAATAGTAAATCAAAGCAATACTGCATCCCTGGAGGAACTGCAGAGATTAGTGCCACCATCAAGGACTTGACAGATGCAGGGGTGCTGATTACCACCACATCTCCATTCTGCTCCCCTATTTGGCCTGGGCAGAAGACAGATGGATCTTGGAGAATGACAGTGGATTATCATAAGCTAAACCAGGGGGTGACTCCAATTACAGCTGCTGTACCAGTTGTGGTTTCACTACTTAAGCAAATTAACATATCCTCTGGTACTTGGTATGCAGCTATTGATCTGGCAATCCCTTTTTTTCCCCACCTGTCCATAAGGCCCATCAGAATTAGTCTGCTTCCAGCTTCTAAGGCCAGCAATACACCTTCACTGTCTTACCTCAGGAATATATGAACTCTGTAGCCCTATGTCATAATTTAGTTCACAGGGATCTTGATTGCCTTTCTCTTCCACAAGATATCACACTAATTCATTAGTCTACTACTAATATGCTAATTGGATCTAGTGAGCAAGAAGTAGCAATTACTTTAGACTTATTGGTAAGACATTTGTGTGACAGAGGGTGGGAAATAAATCCAACTGAAATTCAGGGGTCTTCTATGGCAATGAAATTTCTAAGGGTCAGTGGTAAGGGGTATGGTGAGATGCCCTTTCTAAGGGAAGGATAAGTTGTTGCATTTGGCCTCTCCTTCACCCAAGAAAAAGACAAATACCTAGTTTGTCTCTTTGGATTTTAGAAGCCACATATTCCTCATTTGGGTGTGTTTCTATGACCCATTTACTGAGTGACCCCAAAAGTTTTAGTTTTGAGAGGGGCCCAGAACAAAATAAGACTCTGCAACAGGTCCAGACTGCTGTGCAAGCTGTTCTGCCACTTGCATCATAAGATCCAGCAGATCCAATGGTGCTTAAGTATCATTGGCAGATAGGGATGCTGTTTGGAGCGTCTTTAAAAAATGTTTATTTATTTACTAGAGAGAGAGAGAGAGAATGGGAGAGAGAGAATCCTAAGCAGGCTCCATATTCTCAGTGCAGAGCCTGATGCAGGGCTTGAAATCATGAACCATGAGATTATGACCTGAGCTGAAATCAAGAGTCAGATGCTTAATTGACTGAGCCACCCGGCACCCCTGTTTGGAGCCTTTGGCAAGCCCTAATAGGTGCAGTTTTAGGATTTTGGAGCAAAGCCCTGCCATTATCCATAGATAACTACTGTGTTTCTTTTGAGAAACACCTCCTGGTCCGCTACTAGGCCTTAGAGACTGAACACTTGACCATGGGCCACCAGATTACCATGTGACCTGAGCTTCCCATATGGGTGGGGTGTCATATGTGCCACCAAGCCATTTAGTTGAATCAAATTGAAATGGTAAATATGTGATCAGGCTTGAACAGGAACTGAAAACACAAGTAAGTTACATGAAGTTGCCCAAGTACCAATGGTCCCCGTACCTGCTACACTACTTTCTCACACCTAGCCTGCACCTATAGCTTCATGATGAATTTCCCATGATCAGTTGACAGAGGAAGAGAAGACTCAGGTATGGCTTACAGATGGTTCTGCACTATATGCAGCACTATAGCCCCTCTCTGGGACATTCCTGAAGGAAATCTTTCCAGTGGGCAGAACTTCAGGCAGTGCCCCTGGTTTTGCACTTTGTTCAGAAGGAAAAATAACCAGATGTGAAATTATATACTGATTCATGGGCTGTGGCCCATAATTTGGCTGGATGGTCAGGCACTTGGAAGGAACATCACTGGAAAACTGGTAATAAGGAAATTTGAAAAAGAACTATGTGGATAGACCTCTTTTAATGGGTGAAAAACATAAAGATATTTGTGTCCTATGTGAATGCTCACCACAGGGTGATCTCAGCAGAGGAGGATTTTGAGGTTCAAATGAACCATTGTGTGCATACCATTCATCCTCCTTCTCCAGCCACCTCTGTCATTGTCCAATGGGCTCATGAACAAAGTGGCCATGTTGGCAGTGATGGAGGGTATGCATGGGCTCAGCAACATGGACTTCTACTCACCAAGGCTGATCAGGCTGTGGTCACCATAAAGTGTCCAATCTACCAGCAGAGACCAACATTGAACCCTTGATATGGCACCATTTTCTATAGTGATCAACCAGCTACCTGGTGGCAGGTGGATTACATTAGATTGCTCTCAACATGAAATAAGTGTTTTTTCCTTATTGGAATAGATAATTAACTCTGGATATGGATTTGCTTTTCCTGCACCAAATGCCTCTACCAAAACTGCCACCATGGACTTACAGAATGCCTTACTCACTACCATGGCATTCCACACAGCATTGCTTTGGGTCAAGGAACTCATTTAATAGCAAAAGAAGTGTCACAATGGGCCCACGTTCATGGAATTTACTGGTCTTACCATGTTCCCTACTATCCTGAAGCAGTTGACCTGATAGAATGACCTTTTGAAGACTCAGTTATAGCACCAGCTAAGTGCAAGGCTGGGCAAGGTTCTCCAAAAAGCTATATATGCTCTGAATCAGTGTTCAATATATGGTGCCATTTCTCCAATAGCCAGGATTCATGAGTCCAGGAATCAAGGGGTAGAAAGGAGAAAGGGAACACTCATTATTATTCCTGGTGACCCAGTAGCAAATTTTTTGCTTTTTATTCCCATGATTTATGCTCTGCTGGACTAGAGGTTTTAGTTCCAGAGGAAGGAATACTTCTCCCAGGTAATACAGCCATGATGTCACTGGACTAGAAGTTATGATGACCACCTGGTAACTTTGTACTCCTCATGGCTCTGAATAAAAAGGTAAATAAGGGAGTTACAGTGTTTGCTAGGGTAATTGATCCTGACTACTAAGGAGAAATTACACTACTACTACAAAAATGGAGGTAAGAGGGAGTATGTCTGGAATACAGGAGATCCCTCAGGGTGTCTGTTAGTATTACCATGACCAGTGATGAAAGTCAATAGAGAACTACAATACAATCCAGGTGGGATTAGTAATAGCCCAGACCCTTTAGGAAAGAAGATTTGGGTCATCCCACGAGGTAAGGACAACCAGCTGAGGTGCTTGCTGAAAGCAAAGGGAATACAGAATGGGTAGTAGAAGAAGGTAGTTATAAATGCCAGAAACAAGCTAGCATCAGCATCAGTTTCAAAGTGTGAAGAGGGATTCTAAAAGAATCACAGAAACACATTTTCTGATGGAAGCACAGTGTCATAGACGATAAGGAAAAGGAGCAAATGATGAAAATAGTTTATTTACCCAAATAAGTTTATGAGGAGAAATTTATATTTTTCTAAGATTATTCATGTAAAATGGGAAGTCAAAGTGAACTAAAAGGCAAAAATAATGACCAAATCTGTTCCCCAAGCAGTTTTAAGGAGAAGAAGAAAAAGACAATGGTGTGGCTTAAGGTACTAGAAAAAATCACATAGATGAGATCAAATTTGTTGGCTCCCTGATGGAGTAAATATTTGACTCCTCCCCCACCTTTTTTTAAGAGTGAGTGGGCCGGGGAGGGGATGACCTGGCATATGAACACTTGTGCTACTTGAAAGAAGTCACAAATTAGGTGGGTGGTAGGACTCCACTTCCCATTAAAGAACCTAAAGAGGAGATGTCTTCCCTTCCCCTTCTCCCTGGTTGTGGGAATGGTCTAGGTTTAGCCAACTGGATGCCCCCACCTGAGACTTGAACCTTGAGCTGGTGGCACAAATTGCATGAAATAACTGGAGAGTCTTCACATTGGTGGCAGTGGAGTGGAGTAGTTTCCCATGCAGACTGCTCCTGGGGCCTGACCTTAGTTGTGCTCCCAGCTACCTGATGCCTCCACTCCCGCATATCTATCATGTCTGGAGCTTCAGGCTTCCTGTCAATTTTGTGAGGTCCCAGAAATCCTTCCAATAAATATTTTTGTGTGTTTAAAAAATGAAAAGCCAAACACCATTGATTGTCTGGTACAGCTGGACAGTATTTATCCAGAATAAGAGATAAATAGATTTGTTCTTACTTGATTTTAAATGCCAAATTGCCGCAGTGATTAAAAGAGTCAAATGAAGGAGCAAAACAGGATTCTAAAACAGTTCTAGTTTTCTTAATAAATTGGGGCATATTTTTAGCCACTTGGTTCCATGCCCAGCCGTTCATGAGCAGTTATGTGTTTGAGGAGATGTAGTAGAAAAGTCAGTGCTAGTGGGAGCATTCTCTGATTAAACATATCCCTTCACAATCTACCATGGTACCTGCTACTCCACCAGGTGAATTTAATTATCACCATGCATAGGAATTCTATGTTTAAAAGCAGCCATATTTGGGAAGGGTGGCTCATGAAGCTGCTATTATTGGTATAAATTAGGTTAAAAAATGAGCTCACTTTGGATTGGGTCTCAATTTTCATTGGAATAGTCTATTCCAAAAAGGCTAACAGCTAGAAAGTCAGCCAGAAGTGGCCAGAAATGAAAGTAAAAAAGGAAGAATGAGAAAACCCTGCAATGGGGACTACGCAAACACTGGGCAATCACCCACAAGAGTATCCAGTATTCAGTGTAAGGGTCAGGAGCTCAAATGTTTGTTTTCTTGAATTAGAATCACACAGATGGGGCACCTGGGTGGTTCAGTCGCCTAAGTGGCCAACTTCGGCTCAGGTCATGAACTCACGGTTTGTGAGTTCAAGCCCCAAGTCAGGCTCTGTGCTGACAGCTCAGAGCCTGGAGCCTGCTTCAGATTCTGTGTCTCCCTCTTTCTCTGTCACTTCCCTGCTAGCATGCTCTCTCTCTCTCTCTCAAAAATGAATAAACATTTAAAAAAAATTAAACACAGACACACACACACACACACACACACACACACACACACACACACACACAGCTAAACATCAAGTTGGGCCAATAGGTAGAAGCTCCTGGTATGGAGTGAAGAAACTTGGGGAGAGAGTTCCTAACCTCTTCTTGAGGAAGAGAAAATCTTCATCTCTTTGAAGCCTCCACAGTGGTCAGTATAGGGAGATGAAGAGGACAAAGTAGTGTGCAAAAGCCCAGCAATGACAGTGCTGAGAGGGTAGTGCACAGGGAGCTGAATGAGCTGGTATCTCCCAACGGGAGTCTCAACTGACATAGGCAGGAGCCTGAGAGATGGCCTGGTCCCGCTTGGAGAAATACCTGGTGACTGTGATGCAATTATCCCTGGATAAAGAAACCCATGGCATTTTAACACCATCAACAACCAAGGCTGCCATTTGTTGAGATTTTACAATGCCAGGCTCAGTGTGCATGCTCTGTTTACTTAATCACTTTCATATTCTCACAACTTTGTATATTAGTGTATTAGTACAGCACCAATATTTTATGGATGAGTAGAAAGAGGTCCAGAGAAAATGAGGAACTTCCTTCTGTGATACAGTTAGCAAATGGGGGGGTGCGGAGGGACAGTATTGAACACAGTCCATATTCAAAGCTCATGCTCCCAGTTTTCATGCTGAAGCTCCTTCCTAGGCTGAAAGACAAATGTCATCCAGGGCAAGAGAATTCTTGGGCAGGAACTCTGTCATCCAGGACAAGAGGCTTCTGGGGATGCTCTGACAACAAACTTCATTGAGTGGGACCACTTGAGACACTATACGTATCTTGCTTATCTATCTACTTAAGAAAGGCACCCCCTGGACAGCCAGCCAAAGTAGCCACACAGAGGAGAGTGGTACTGCACACATAAACTACTTTGCCAGTTAAGTCAGTGTCAGTCCTGCCCCCATCTCAGGTGAAATTCCAGAGCCTGCCTCATTATCATCCTGCCTGATCCTTGATGGGACCAATGCCATTAATAGATGTAGGTCTCATTCCCTTTGTGTTGTCTCACTCCCCGCTCACAACCCGCTACAGCGGTTGCATTGGGATGATCCCCTGTAGCCTGTCCCCACGGGTTTTTATTAAATCAGCTTTGGCCAGCTCAGCCTTCTGCATCAGTACAGCTCCGTCCCATTCTGTGCAAATTCAATCCATGACCCCAGGGCAAGCCCAGTACAAGCCTTCAGCAGGTGGTTTGGGGACAGGCCATTTAAAATTTTTCCTAATTAGATATGGGGGAAAAAATCCAAAATCTTTAAAAAATGCTTCTTAAAACAATACCCTGTAGGCTTTGGGGTTGTGGTTATTGTTTTATTTTGCTTCTCCTTATGGGTACTCAAATGTTCCTTTTATAGTCATAATTTTGAGAAATGCTGTTTCCAGGAGTCACCATGGAAAGAGCTGTGAGATGACAAGTCCACATATGTCTAGCGCACTTTTGTTGAGATGTATTTAAAATGAAATGTCACTCTCCAGAAAGATTTTGTGACCATGAAAATGAGCTGGCTTTTCAAGTCTGCACTGAGAGAGAGAGAGAGAGAGAGAGAGAGAGAGACAGAGAGAGAGAGAGAGAGAGAGAGAGAAAGGAGATCAAGGGAATGAGAGAGAGACAGAAGGAGAGAGGAAGAGGGAGAAAGAAGTAATATGTGTGTTTATAGATCTCTTCCTTGCCCTCTTTGCTCTCAAACTGACTATTAAACACATTCACCCCAAACTCACAAGGTTGTGGGAGGTTAGGCAAGCATCAGGGTTCTGTCGCGGTGGACTAGAGTCCTTGGCATGGGTCCCATTAGGGAATTGGAAACATGATCAGGCATAGATGGTCTGCAGCTGGGTTCAGATGGGGCAAGCAGAGTTGTCAAAGCAGCATAGAGAGATCTTGCGAGTTTCAGCAGCAACACCACTTACAGCTATGCAGCAAACTTTGCTATGGACCCACTTCAAGAGCTGCTTGATCTCTAATGGTCCTAAGGTTATTACTGATTAGATCGGAGCCAGTGCCTCCTGCTAATACACACAGGCCCCCTTTGACCTCAGACTATGGAACTATTGCATCAGTGTGTTCCAAATACTCATGAATTTCCATTAACAAAAGCAGAATCCTCTTTCAAAACCCAAGAGTCAACGTCTGGAGGTTGCCAATATTCCCAATGGAAATAGTCTTTCCATTTATCAACTTGAATTCTAGGGCAGGGAAATAGAGGTTTGGCAGTTCTTTCAGCAGAAGCAATGGGAAGGATAAAAGATGACTCAGAAAAAGGATTAGAAAGACAGAGTCTGGTTGGTGCCCTCATAACATGTCTCTGAGTATTAAAGATGATACATAGATTCTGAGTTTTTGATTAAAGCCATTAGTGAGGGAACATTCTCCATCTTTCAATTTATTTTTTTAGATTCCAGGAAAAATAACCCATTTTTTTCTTTAATGTTTTTTACCCCCTATATCTCAAAAGATACATTCAGAACAATTCTTTTGAGTGGGAAAAAGGGCCCTATTTTGAATAGAATCTCTAGATATACATTTCTCTCTCTTTTTTTACATTTGAATGTCATTGCTTCCTTCTGACTCCTTTAGGTCAAAGGAGATGCCCTCCTATATTTTGCCATAACTTACCCAATTACACAGTTTTGTACTTTCACACTTAATGGGCATCTGCCCATTTACTTGTCTGTATTTCCCTTTAAATTTAATCTCAAAGACAGCCACATCTCTTGTAGTCACAGTGTTGTACTTGGTGCCTGCTCAAGAGCTTGATGTATAGAAGGTGCTGAATAAATGATTGTTAATATTTTTGTGTTTTCATGCAACACCTTTTAAGGTAAGCAGTTGTAGCTGTGATCATGTTGCCAACGAACTGAGAAAGTGGTTCCCGGCAAGCATTCATGAAATGTCCTTAAAATGTAGTTAGAGCTAGTGCTGTGTGCAAGCCAGGAAGACCGCGTGTGAGACCCTGACAGTAATGGTTGCAATCCGCGGAGGCCTGTGAACCACAAATCAGTGAGGAGAAAAGAAGTAATGGACAGAGATGTTAAAAGATAGAATCAAAAGATGTAGTGACCCTGTAGCATCATTATTTTCATCTACTGCTTCTTTTAGAATCTGAGTTCACTGAGTGCCAAAACCAAATTTTACTCTTATTTACATTTCCTGGGCCAACTAAACATAGTGTCTGGCACATTAAAAAGCTCGATGAATATTGGATGAATAAATAAATGAGTAAGCATTGTATTAGTGCACTAATCCAGTTCTTACCTCACAGAGAGCTCTTACATCTATCTCTTCCTCTTCCCAAAGCTTTCCACAGTATTTTAGTTCAGATCCTCCTCATTTCCCTCCTGGAGTCGCCAATAGGCTTCCAAGTGTTAGAGGTCACATGGTGCTTCTAAGATTCCTCACCCCACCTCTGGAAGCAGCATGATACAGTGGTAAGAGTCAGATTTGGATTTAAATCCTAGATCCAAAATCCACTGCTGGGTGACTTCAGCCAAATTGCTTACTCTTTCTGGGCCTCAGTGTCCTCTTGGGTAAAATGGAGATACCAGCTAATGCCTCCGTGGAGTTGTTGTAATGATTTAATGAGATCACATATATAAATAATTGTCAGGGTGCCTATCATTAGTAGATACTCAGTAGATATGGGATAAATTTTCTCTTCATATATACAGCTGGGCCAATAACATTCTCACCCTTTACAGGGTGTTCAGTGCATTCCTACATTCCTGCCCATGTTTGGCACAGTAGGTCCTCACTTTTTACAAACTTGTGCCTACTTCATCTTCTGCCTGCACCTATTTGATATGTGACCCTACCTGTGGCAAAGTCCTGGCCCAGCTTTCACATGAGAAATGAATGGGGAGTTGAGGCTCCGCCATAAGCCTACCTGCCAACCTGGATGGTATTCATTCATTCATTCATTCATTCATTCATTCTTCTAATCATTTGGTCAACAAATGCATGCACAAATACCTATGGAGGTCATGACCAAGGCTGTTAGAGTACTGTTCCTTATCTGCATAGACCTTGTAGTTGAGTAGAAGGTACAAGCAAGTAAGTAGACATTTACAATATCATGTAGTAATGCTACAGTAGGGAAAACATAGTGAACGATGGGAGCAGATGGAGGGGCAGCTACCCAGAGCTGAAGCATCAAGGGCAGCCTCCCTGGTTTGTGATGGGGTTGAGGAGCATAACTTAAAGCCATCTGGAAAAGCAGGTGGGAGGAGAAGACCAGGTAGAGGGAGCTCCATGTGCAAAGGTGCAGAGCTGAGAGGGGTTATTTGTGTACAAGGAGGTGGAAGGATTCCACCAAAGGGGAGACTATTAAGCACAGCAGAGGCAAGGTGGTGAGGTCAACATCCATGTGCACAGAAGAGGGCCCAGAAGGCGGTGAAGAAAAAGATAAGATATGAGCTTCAGGGAGATTCTTACCTATACACACATCTGCCACTTATTTACCATTCACTTACTACCCCACCCATCTCCTTATTCTCCAGCTCCCTTCTCTCTCCTTTGCCCCTCCCCTCACACACAGGAAAGGAACACTCCGACAAAAAACTGTATGTTCATCTATGAGGGTTTTTGAGTAAGATTGTGTGAGGCCCCATGGGCAGACACTAGAGGTCATTGGCATATCTTTTTTGGCTGCCTTGGGCCTGTGGGAAAAAAATGCCTTAAAAAATTTTAAACACCTACATTTAAGTTGCCTTGGAAAGATGGCACATTTTTTTTTTAATTTTTTTTTCAACGTTTATTTATTTTTGGGACAGAGAGAGACAGAGCATGAACGGGCGAGGGGCAGAGAGAGAGGGAGACACAGAATCGGAAACAGGCTCCAGGCTCTGAGCCATCAGCCCAAAGCCCGACGCGGGGCTCGAACTCATGGACCACGAGATCGTGACCTGGCTGAAGTCGGACGCTTAACCGACTGCGCCACCCAGGCACCCCGGAAAGATGGCACATTTAAGAGTGAACATGCTGAAGCCTTGTGGATAAGTCAGAGGGTTGGTTGTGCTGAGCTGTCATTGACAAAATATCGCATGGAACGCCTGCCCCTCAGAGTGCTCAATGCATTCCTGCATCCCTGCCAGTGGTGGCCCGGGTAAGTACAACAGGCCCCAATTTTTTAGAAAAGTACATTGCAATACAATTGTTTTATGTTAGCCATATTTTATTTTTCTTATTTTTCTGCTTATTACCTGTTATTTGAAATTAACATAGCATGAAACTGGCTCACTTATAACATCAATTAATAAAATTTAAGACTGCTATCCATTTATCTGTAGTTGTCTTTATGATGAGTGAATGATGACAAGTGTATTTGCGGTTTCCCTCTGGGTGATGTATATTACCTCATTTGTTCAACATGAATGTATCTACCATGAACTGAGAGTTTAGTTTGTGCAGAATGCTCTGCCAAGCACAGGAGTGCATGTTCCATAGAAGCTCACTTCAAAAACAGTTCACAACCTGGTGGGAAAGACGGACACCTGCTTAATTATTTTCCACACCATCTGGATGTTATACCAACCTGTTTGTGTTTGGGTTCCCTGAATCCCATCTCTGGTCACTTCTGCCTTATTTCTCTGCTCAGAACAGCCTCTGCAGCCTCTCTGACTCCCAGGACTGCTCTAACATTTCTGAGGCCCCGGGCAAGAGTATAAATGGAGGCACATCTACCACACATGTCCATATTTGAAAGTTACAAATCAAGCCAACAAACTGTTATATGAAATGTATTCTGTCTTCCTACCTTGACAAACATATCTTCATAATGACCTGAAGGCCAGGCTCAAACTTAGAATTTTCAGATTCCTTGGATTTCCATGATGGACCCTAGTGGTATAAAAGAGTCAACCCCTATCCCTGGGCCCTGGACCTCAGCCTGCCCCACTTATTCCCTCACTCCTACAACAAGGAGCTTCACATACATGTGTGTGGACAGCTTAGGCTGCAGTCCAAGCTCCTGCCACATTCCCCAGAGTCCCCATTGGCCACTCCCTGGGACTGGGGGGTACACACACTGCCAATATATTCTGTCTTCAAGAGGCTGGACTTGGGGAAGAGGTCAACACAGGTGGCAAAGGGGAGTTGGGGATGTTTAGCTAGGGAACTCAAAGTATTGACTACTTATAACTTGGTCAAGATAGTGGGGGGCATGGGGCAGTGCAGAGCTGGGGAAGGGCCACAGCAGAACCCTAGAAGAATGGAGCACCAGGAGTCCCTCCTGCCCCATGTAAGAACAATACTGCCAATTCCATGCACTGGAAAAATAGTTCTGGCCTTTTAAGAGCAAGGGTGTTCTGTCAGACCGATATGGGGGCATCAGTTGGAAGCTTGCTAAATTGTTAGAAAGGAGATTAATATTATGTAAATGTAAGTAATTAATCAGCAAGCACCTCTCAAGCCAAATACCTGATGTGAGGAGTCCTCCTTTGAGAGGGGAAAATTGCTCTCCTCTGATTAAAAATGGACCATCAAACATCATTTAGCTTCTAACTTTCCCCAAGAAGTCTGGAGTTCAATGTAACTCCCCCCCACCACCACCATAAAGAGAAAAAGAGAAGCTGTGTAAATTGAGCTGAGATCTAGCTGAAGCACTATGAGTAGAGAATTTAGGACCAGGGAACTCTTCAGTTTGCTCAGAGCTGTGGATTAATGTCAGGCAACAAGTCTTAACTGAAATAACAGGACACTCAAAAGTATAAAATAAATGATTTAGGAATATTCCTTACTATTTGCCTGCCCTGGGATTCATCCTCTTATCTTCTGAAACAGGCTCTGTCTGTTGGGCATGGACCCAGGTAATGGTGAAGGATGGTTGCTCCACCTTCACCTTCATCCTAAGGGTGTGAACATGGCCCAGGAACTGGAATCTCAGAACATCTCACCCTCCCAGCCTCAGGAACTGAGTCCAAAATGTGGTGGTCTGAGCACTCTGGTGGTTTTACTTGGGAGATAAATTTAAAAAAAAATCTTGATTTTTTTCCCCCTAGGATTGCTAGCTGGTAGGTCAAGTATGCTTATTGGCATCTTTCCAAGTATGTGGAGTGAGGCTTAATAAGAACAAAGCCAACAAATACACAAGAAAGCAGATTCAAAAGATGCAACAAGAGTAACAGAGCCCTGATAATATTGTTGTGATCCTAGCATGTTTGCTTGTGACCCATTCAACCCACAGACCCTACCATAAACCTCTCTCTATTTTCTCAAACCAATTTAGGTTGAGTTTCCATTACTTCTTACAGCAGCTGCTCTAATATGACATAGTTTTCCAAAGGTTACTTAGGTTCTTGAAGTTGATGACCATATTGTCCATCAGCTGCTTTTGTGTTTAATTAAAATCTATTTAAACTTATGAGCTTGTCACTAGGCAAGTCTTGGAGAATGAAAGAAAAGATCAACAAAGCTTAAATTTTGCCTTCATAGTATGGGGGGGGGTGGAATATTTTCCTTGACTCTATGAGGGTTCCTGGCTGGGTCTGAAAATTAAATGGACAGAGACGGATTAACAGAAGAAAAACATACAATTTTTAAAATCTAAGTTTTATATGACACAGGAGGCTTTTCATAAGGAAAGGAAGACCCAAAGTGACCATTAAACCTCAGTATTTTTATGCTGGCTTTGATAAAGAGTGGACAGTCATGGAGAAACAGGATAGGTTAGAGAACGTGAGGTAAGTGTGGCAAGCTAGAGGAAACCTGCTTGGAATCTTCCTGTGCCTCTTTGTCTTCAGAGATAAAGATGTTCCTTTCTTCCTGGTATAGGGAGGATGACTTTCACATGAGGGTTTTATGACTTACTTCAAGAGAGGTGGGGTGAAGGGGAAGGTCAGAGTGACCTTTCTGCTTCTATTGCTTTCACAAACTCCCTCAGCTTAAAATATTCAGTATGTCACGGTGCTGTATTTTGGGGTAGTATGTCCTGAACCCCACCAGTAGAGTACACAATTAACTAAAAGTCAGTATAAGAGGATAAGGTTCTTAAAAATGAAATTTAAGTTAGATGTATTCCATTAACTAATATCTGTATCTTAATTTTATTCAGATAAGCTTTTTAATAAAAGTGTAATATTTGAAATTGCTATGATCCAGAAGACATATAGGCTCCATATGAAGAGTTTGCTGCTCACTTAAATATGTCTGTTTCTTTTGAGAAATGCAAAATTACAGAATATATGTTGTTATAAAAATATAATAAAACCCATAATTACGGACCTTTTATAAAATAAAAATATAAAGTAGTATACACAAAAAATGTATGAGGAGGCATCCAGAGCAGTTAACCAAAAAAAAAAAAAAAAATTCATTACTGTACCTTCATTCTTAAAGATAGGAAATAATATGGATTAACAAATTTAAAAAAGAAAAGTTTAAAGATTCAAAAAATATAAATGATGAGATCAGAAGCTTATATACTTAAAAAGCAGAATTAAGGTATTCAGAACAAATTCTTTAAATATAAGCAATAGAGTACACAAATGTGACAAGTTTAATCAAAAAGAAAAGACAGAAAACACAATTATAAACTTGAAATTAAAGGAGATTCAAAAATTATAAAAAAAAAAGTACATCATGCCATTCAACTAATTTGAAGAGCTCAATGAAATGGATGAATCACCAGGACAAAATAATTACTCCAAATTGAATCAAGAATAAGTAGAAACTCAAACATACCTAACAGAGTTTCCGGCAGAGTAGACATTCAACAAATTGAATGAATGGACAGAGAAGAAATGGAACAGGTGTCAAAGCACAACATTTGGTGACTTTTCATAAATGTCATTTCAAACTTCCAAAGACTTGAGATCAACCACCCCATGGAAATTATTTCAGAGTTCAGAAAATGACAGCAACGTGTGCAGTCTATATTAAGTATTATCTAGAAAGAAAAAAAGAAAAGCAAGTTTTATCTGAGAACAAAACCTATAGGCTATGAAAAACAAAATCCCAAACAGACCTTGCTTATGAATATATATTAAATAAACTGTATAAATGTAATATGTTTATGATTCTATCTCATGAAAATGGATGGTTGAATTTCCACTAATTGGGACGCTGTGTTTGGGAGGCTGGGTTATCTGATTTTAAACAGGCTAGGAGACAAAAATAACTGTTTGGGTCTCCCAGGAAGGCCTCTTGAAGAGATGGGCAGCACTTTCTACCTAAACAGAGGCATGGGAGGCATACGTGAATGTTGAGTAGAAGAAAAATACCACAGGTAATAAAGGGACAGAGAAAGAGGAGCAAAACACACACACACACACACACACACACACACACACACACACACACACAGGAAAACAATTGATCAAATGGTGGTTTCAAATAAATAACTCTATATCAGAACTTACAGAGGAAACTTTCCAAACTGCAGACCCTAATTTGTGATCAAACTGCTTCTCATATGTCAATTCTATATAGTGACCAAGTGCAAAGGGCAGCAAGATTTACTCACCATGATTGATGTCTTTCCTAAGCATCTATATTAGCAATAATACTAGTAGAGTGTTTATTAAAATAAAAGAATAACCAAATATAACAATCATAATACTTACAAATAAACATAGAATTGTGTGGACCCTATATGAATAAAACTAAAAGCAAAAGTGCAAAAGGGCTTAGAATTAAAAGTGCAGCATAGAAGCAGATAAAAATGATTTAATTTTATAACGTTGACAATATCTCCCAAATTAACTTATACCTATAATATTTTTCAGTCAAAATTCTAAAGGGAGATTTTAGGAATTGGACATATATACCTAGATTTTTCTAAAGGAATAAAAGGGCAAGAATATCCAATAACATTTTTTTCATGTTTATTTATTTTTGAGAGAGAGACAGAGAGGCAAAGCATGAGCAGGAGAGGGGTAGAGAGAGCAAGAAAGCAGGCCCTAGGCTCCAAGCTGTCAGCACAGAGCCTGATGTGCAGCTCGAATTCACAAACCAGGAGATCATGACCTGAGCTGAAGTCAAACTGACTGAGCCACTCAGGCAGCCTATGAATATTCATAACATTTTGAAAAGAAGACTAATAAAATGATATATTTTACAAGGTAAAATAATTTGAAAATAATTATTTTTATTTCATGTATTAAAAAATATTTTTTAATGTTTATTTTTGAGAGAGAAAGAGAGACAGAGCATAAGCAGGGGGAGGGGCAGACAGAGAGGGAGACACAGAATTCAAAGCAGGCTCCAGGCTCTGAGCTATCAGCACAGAGCCCAATGAACTCACGGACCATGAGATCATGACCTGAGCCAAAGTTGGATGCCTAACCAACTGAGCCACCCAGGAGCCCCTATTTAAAAAATGTTTTTAAAAAATAATTTTAAGTTACTAATAATCTATGTGCACTATAGGGAAGATCATTCAATCCTATTATGATATAAGAAATAGCATATTATACATTTTTATATTTATATCAGTATGATTATTTTAAGTGACATGTTCTTATTTTATTAATAAAAAGGGACAATCAGTAAGTCCTGAAAATATCTTTAACTTTTCATACTTTATTTTGCATAACAGCAACATAGCAATTGTTATAAGATTTTCCTATTCTGAACTACTTTTATTTATTTATTTATTTAAATTAATTAATTTTAATGAATTAATTAGTTTTTTTAAAGTAGGGTCACACCCAGCACAGAGCCCAATGTGGGACGAACTCGCAACCCTGAGATAAAGACCTGAGTGAGATCAAATTGGTGCTCAACCAACTGAGCCACCCAGGTACCCCTGAACTACTTTTAAAAAACATAGCACAAAACATAGATACAGTATATATGCATGTATACACACATATGTAATGTATACATATTACATCTGGGCTATATTAAAAAAGACATAGAACAAAACATAATATATATGTCCATATATTATTTCTGAACTATGTTAAAGGCTTAGCACAGTATATATAATATATATGCATACATGTATACATATACATTATGTAGGGTTTTTTTCTCCAGAAACAAAGTACAAACAGAAACCACTACCATGATTTTGTTCATTTTCTTTTCTGTTCCCCTTGCAATTTAAAGAAACTTTTGCAACTTTCTTATGGCTAGTAAGAACTTGAGGGGAACACATTTAGGAGATAAATGTAAGTTATCAGATACTCTTTTCAGATGACCTTAAGCTTCATTTTGCCTGCTGCTAAGGGTTGCACTTTACATTCAACTCTGTTAAAAAGTCCATTTAGAAAATTTCAAGAACTCTTTATTTCTGCCGGAGGATACTGTCCTAGTGACTGCCTCTTTGGAGATGATGCTACAAATCTTCACTTCTTTTTAAGTATGGGGAATGATTTACCCGAGCAAAGCAATAAAGTGTGTTCAGAAGTAACTAAACTCAGCATGTCCTGTCGTTACTGCTCAGCTCTATGATTTCAAACCTATAATTAGATATGTTGTTAGGTTTTGCCAGGATTTAATGACCTCCATTCTGTTTATGACAAATGCTGGAGAGCCACCCCCTGGGGGAATTGCAGGGGGGCAGATGAGCTGATGAGAGCTTGTTTTATTTAGTCTTGAGATGCAATTTCCTCATTTTCAGACTGCTCAAAATTCCAGCATGTCAGAACAATGTATGTTCATTGTCTGTGGATATGTAGGGTGGATAATGCTGGTGGGATATATGGGACAGTTTGGAGAGTTGACAACATCAAGGTGCTAATCAAGCAAAGGCTTCGTTGAAAGTAATAGCTGGACAGCCCATTGGATGTTCTCCATCACTGTACCTGATCCTCAAGAGGTGGTTAAGAAAAGTTGGGCAAAGCCATGTTTATTTATGGTTATTAAATAAACTGACAAACACTTACTGGGTGCCTAGTACATGTGAAATGTTGTGCTAGCAATTATAAGGGAAAAAAGGACAGTTTATAATGTATTTGGGAAGACAACACTGACATAAAGTGACAGTGATGAAGCAGTAAAGGCTCTTCAGAGAAGACTTCCCTGACCTGTCCCAGCAGAATGAAGAAGCCCTGTCCAAGCTCTACTAAAATACTCAGTACATTGCAATAATTCGTTGTCTGCACACTTGCTTCATTCACAAGATGGTGAGCTCCTCAGGGACAGGAACTATTCTTATCACATTCTATTCCTAGTGTCTTACATGGTCCTGACACGAGGCGGGTGCTCAGGAAGTGGGAGTGAGTGTGTGAGTTGGTGAGCATGGAACATGGCCACCTCCAGACCGGAGGAATGGTCCTACTGGTTGTTGGTATGGAGACTTTATATCCACTCTAGATGAAAGGGTGTTGACCAAGGAATTGGTGTAGGTGGAATATACTTTCAACTGTGTGGGGTTATTAGAAGGTATCTTAAGGATCCTTCTACCACCCTGAAAAGAGTATTTCCTCAATTGGCCTTAAACTCCTTTGGAGTAAGCATATCTTTGTTATTAAAATTGAAAGCTCATTGGGAGCCTTCAGACATCAGCATTTTATAAATCACTATATCAGATGACTTAGTTTTAGGAATACTTTTCTCCCCACAAAAATAGGAGGGGAACTTGGCTTGCCACATGGAGCAGGTCTAGGCAGGATCCTTAGCCTAGACAGAAGTGGTCTAAGAACATTATCAAGTAGTAGTTTTCTAGGAAAGGAGCAAAAGCAGAAGGCAGTGATTGGGAAGGATCTCAAATACAAGCATGAATAACCATTTTTTCTTGAGCTAATCCTTTATACTGAATAAATGGACACACAGAGTTAGGTTGCTTTTTATATGATTCCTGTATCAGTGGAAAAGTGACCTGGAAGTTAGAGCAGCTGGAATAATTGGCAATTCAAACCTAAATCAAATGAGAAGTATTTGGGGAGTAAAGGAAAATTTGCTTTTCTCCATGGCTAGAGGGAATAATTGGTCCCATCTGTACAACTGAGAGCAAAGAACCAAAGCACAAGTTTGGAATCCATTTTCAAATTCTTAAGAAAAGTCTGTTTAAGTATAAAGTTTTATTACTATCAATGGCTCTACTTAAGATTTAAAAATTAGTCCACTTAAAATTGTTGCAAACCTCCATAAAAAGTAGCACAAGTACCAAGCAGCTGGAAGCCAGAGGTAAATGTAAGACAGTAGCTTTATCTTGAATGTTATTTCCTATATGGAAGAGTAATCAAAATTTTAAAAGAAGGCTCCACAATGGATCAGCACTTTTTTAAATGGGGTTTAGGGCAAACACAGACATGCTTAGAAAACATGCTTGCAGCGTAACAAAAATGCATGAAGCAGCCTATGACTGAGTCTGAAGATGGCAGAAAAAAAAAGTTGTCTGTGACCTTTGATCAGAGATATCCTGGGGCCCTGACGTTTTAGGGGTTTGTACTTAACTCCTGCCCAAGCCCAGAGAAATGGGAAACTATCTCCGATGAAACTTTCCAGTAAGTCTCTGCTCCCATCCCATTCTTATAGGCAACTAATACAACTTAATAAGGGGGGTGAGCTTAAGTAAATAAAGAAAACCCCAGTTTAAATAACCAGTAATAAACACCTTGCCCTAGTCTCACAAATACCCCAGTCTCTTGGGTCATAGAGCTCCTCAGAGACACAAAAGAGGCTTGTGTTCAAAGTATTTTTTTTCTTCTTCCTCTCTTGCTCCTGCCTCCCATCTCCCTGCCATAGAGTGCTTCAGGAAGTAGGCTATTAGGTTAATGAGTCCAAGTGCTTGCTAGAGGTGGGGGGAAAACAAGCCATGACACAGGAGTGAGGAAAAGGCACACAGAGAATGAAGATCTAAAGCTTTAAAACCCAGGAGAGTTGGGATGGAAGGAGATGCATAAGAGGAAGAAGGAAATGGGAGGAAAGTTAGCTATGATGGGAAATCTCAGTCCTCCTCCCATGTGTCTCCTTCACCCTCACACGCTACCAAAGGCACAGAACTTCTGACACCGGATGTGGGGAGGATTTCCCCTGCCAACCAATTCTCCAACACTACTTAACTCAATCCTGACACCATCTTCCTGGAGATAGCACCAGATCCCACCACATTCCACAGTCTCACAAGACTATGCCCACTTCAGATGGCCAGTGACGAGTAATAAGTCCCCCCCCCCAGCATTTCCTACAACTTCTATCTGATGTGACTACAAATTAGAGGTTCCAAAGACTCCATCCTTGGGTCTGATTAAATTTCTATTGCAGATCACAGAAATCAGGGTAAAACTTATATTTACCAGTTCATGAAAGGATCTGATACAGGATACAGATGAATAACCAGATGGAGAGATACATAGGATGAGGTTTTGGAGGGCCCCTGAGCTCTATCTTCAGGGAGTTGGGGGTGTGTCACCATTCTGGGTGTGGATGTGGATGTGTTCCCATCTGGAAGCTCTCCAAACCCCATACTATTAGGATTTTATGGAGGCTTCCTCACGTAGGCCTGATCAAGTATTGACTCTATTTCCAAACTCTCTCCCCAGTCAGATGGCGGATGGAGCTGAAAATTTCAAACTTCTAACCATGACTCAGTTTTTCTGGTGACCATTCATCTAGTAGCCATCCAGAAGCTCACCAGAGTCACCTCATTAGAACAAAAGATGCTCCCAGTGATTTTATCACTTAGGAATTTATGAGGGTTTTTGGACCTTTGTGCCAGGAACTGAGGGAAGAAACCAATATGTATATTTTCTATTATCTCATATTAGCCCAGGCCACAGTGAAACAATGCATAGGGTGCTGCAGGTGGGCTAATCATTTCACACCCCTCAAATAGATATGCTTGTGTTAGCTCTCCCTGATGTAACACAATTCCTTCTGACTGATCTTATTAGCTATTGATAATACTTCAACAAATTACACTTAAGCACATATATGTGTATAATTATATATAATAATTTACATATATTATTTATAATTTACAATTATAAATATATAAATTTATATTTATATAAATTTATATAAAATTTATAAAATTTAAAATTAATATATAAAATTTAATGTATAAAATATATACTTATTTTATTATAAAATTCTATATAATTTATTGTTATATACAATATATAATATATAATATATATTACATAATATAAATAATATATAAAATATAAATATTACATAATATAAAAATATAAATATAAATGTAATATATAAATAAATATATATTAATAAATAATATAATAAATATATATTATAATATATAATATAATGTAATGTGATAAATATAATATATATTTATTTATAATATATATTTATTATAAAATTTAATATATAATAAAATATATAAAATTTATATAAAATTATAAATATACAATTTATGAATGTATATAATTATAATTTGTAACTTATAATTATATATAATTATTTACATATATCATTTCACAATCTATATCTATCTATATATACTTTTATGTGTACTTTGTATATTATATATACATATATATGTATGTATGTATATGTATATATATTTTTGTATGTGTATTTTGTGTGTGTGTGTGTATATATATATACATATATATGTATATGTGTGTGTGCATATATATATATAATAATATATATATTATTCCACTGTATAATCAAATAACCTCCTGTTTTCTCAGTTACAAGTCCCAAGGAAGCCTGTGACAACTCCTGAAAAAGCCACACAGAGTGGAAAGCCAATTACAGATTTCAGCAAATTTCTTCAGAAGTCTGCCTTTGTGACTTGATGATTATTGGGCAAAGCTAAGCACATAGAAAACTGATTTCTTTTGAATAAGAAAAACATATTTGCGTCAGATTTTGAAATGTGAAGTTCATGAAATAGAACATTCTCAAAGTTCACCCCAGTGCTTGCTCTCTCTTCCAGCAATTTTCTCTGTTTGCTTTCTGTGTTGGTTACAGCTTGTTGATTAATCATATCTGGTTCTCTTTTTGATTGGACCACCATGTTTGGTGATTTTTCTGGGCTCCAATTGTTCTTTAAGGGCTTCAGTCCATCTTAACTGTCCTTAAGTGTCCTTCTAATCTATTTGGTCTCTTCCCTACAGTCCCATTAGCATTTTTCCCTCACAGTTTCTAAAAGTTCTTACACATAGTCTTTTCATTTTTAGACATATTAAATTCAAGTCTTTGTTTGGTAAATCAGTGCTCATAAACATTTAATTCTAAAAATTGCCACCTCCTCTTCTTCACTGGCTCCCCATTTTCAATCCTCAGTAATGAACAGGCATGAGCTTCCATGATTATTGACTCGAGTGATCATGTGAAACCATGTCCAATTAAACTCTGAGGAAGCAAACTAATTTCCTATATACAAATATTTATTCATGTTTAAAAATGAAGATGAGAATAAACTCATTTACTACTTACAAAGATTTTATACTCTGTTTTTAAGAATAAAGAATTATTTATTTTTAGAATAAAGAATTTCCTACATGTCACTTTCTTTCTTTCTTTCTTTCTTTCTTTCTTTCTTTCTTTCTTTCTTTCTTTCATGTAATTTTTCAAACCAGACAACTCCTGGGTGAAGCATTTTAAGTCAGTTAAGACTTTAGCTAGAGGCACCTGGGTGGCTCAATCCAGGTAAGCATCCAACTCTTGATTTTGGCTCAAGTCATGATCTCACAGTTGGTGAGTTTGAGCCCCACATCGGGCTTGGCGCTGACAGCACAGTCTGCTTGGGATTCTCTCTCTCTTTCTCTCTCTCTCTCTCTCTCTCTTACTCTCTCTGCCTACCCCCCCCAAATAAATAAATAAACTTAAAAAAAAGATTTTAGCTAATACAACTTATTACCTTTGTCACATAGTCAGCCATTTGTTATGTATCACTTAGTTTCAGAATGGTAGCTCACCTGACTTCTGGCTTTGCTGGTCTGAGTTCGTGGTCCAACCTTGGGCTACACCATGCAACTTACATATCTGCATTACAGAAATAGATAAGAAAAAAATGAGAAGATCCTGGCGAGGAACACTTTTCCAAAACTTCCCATGAAGGTTGGAATTTCAATTTATATTTCACTAGTTGGGAATCTTAATTAATTAATGCCATTATTCAGATTTGCATCAGTGATTTTTTAAAAAGATATTACCTGTCAAAGTATTGCTTAAGTGAGTCAACCATTTTAACCAAAATATCAATTTTAATCAAATGCTCTAGCAAAAAATATTATTCTCATTAAGCCACCCACTGCCAAGTGTTACAGCCCACTTTTGCTTGACTCTGATTCGTTCTGAAAATACTAGAAATATTTAGCAAGTTCAGTATCTCTTGTAGAAAGATTTTGTTAAAATATTTAAGAATTTCTCCACTTTCTGATCCTCCAAAGCAACAGTTCCCCAATCCTTAACGAAATGTGAGTCCAGTGATCCCAAATATAGCTGAAAACTTTTGGAAATGTAAAATTTTTTTTTCTTTAGCCCAGTGAAGAATTAGAAACTATTGATTCTGCATCTATTTTAAATTAAAATTAAGATACCAACAACTTAACTACGTCTAGTGCCAAGAAGAGATTAGTCACTTTCCAGTCCCATAATTTCTGCTACAAAGTCTGCCTGACCACTGGGATTTATGAATTAAAGAGGACAAAAGGGAAAGGAAAGAGACATTGTGTTCATCATTGAAAAGGAGGCCATGAGTAGATCTGGCTGACATCTTTGCTTTCTGGTGACATATTAAACAAGGTCGAGATACACTATGAAAATGATCAACTATGGATGGAGATGGGGGTTAGGTAAAGTTGATGTGGTCCTGCTGTTTGTGTGTATTTGTTTGGGGAACATGTTGATACCCCTGGCAAAAACTGGATCCTGTGCTAACATTATATTTACATGGAATGCTGTAATACCAAGGTTGCAAACTTGGCTTGGGGTCTGTATCCAGCCCATCAAACTTATCTGTTTGATCTTCACAATCTTAAAAATAAATTGAGCCAAGATCTAAAGATCAAGTGATTTCATATAAACACTTTCAGTTCTGACTTTTTTGAAAAATCAGAATAAGATAAAATCAGGTAAGACAATGGTTTGTATTTCCCATAAACTCTAATTGCATAGAATTGAGTAGCAGCTGTCCACCCCCAGTCTGTCCATCATTCACAACTTTTTCCCTGATACTGAGTTTCATTTGCCATTTAGCATCATGCTTGAGCTCTTTTTCTGAGTAATAGCAAAATATCATATCTTGAAAGTAAAAAAATGAAAGGCAGGCTAAGAACTGTTTTCCCCCCAAAGACAAATGACAGACTACATTTATTTATGCAAATGAAAAAATCCATACGTTTAATAAGCAAACAAGTTGGGTCTGTGTCAAAATAAGACAATTTAAAATATCTAGCCATCCTACTAATTTATGTTACTCTCATGGCCCATGTAGGCGTTGAAGTTTGCAACCCCCAAATTATTATATTCTCTGCATCGGTGGTTCTCAATGAAAGGGTATAGAGGAATATCAGAATCATCAAGTGGCTTTTTCAAAGTACACTTCCTTCCACATGGACAATTCTGGGATGCATGCTCCTCTGGAGGCTTCATTTGATTGTCGAAGCTGTCTAGGAGATTCTGGTGGAGAACTCTATATCTGATTTTCAGATGAGATCTATGGAAAGACATCCTGACGTCTTTTTTCCAATTTCTCTCCCCATTCCATCCCCAAATAAAACACCCAACGGCCCAAGAATTCAGGCCTCATGCCCACCACCAATAATGAAGCTAAAGTTATGTGTATAAATGGTGAGAAGCTGCCAACAAGCGTCTTCTGACTGAGAAGTTCCTGCTTCAAATGGTGTGTGGGGGTCAGAGTTGGGGTAAAAGCTACCTGATACCTTTGAAAATGTGTTAGGACAGTTGGCTAAAAGCCAGGATGTCTCCAGATAGGTGGTTCACAAATTTGAAAACCTGGGGAGCTTATTAAAATATCACTGCCCAGGCCTACACCATTGTTTCTATTTAGTAATTCTGGTGTGGATGTTGAGAAACTCAAACTGACAAACTGACCATGGCCAGACTATATATAAAAATAGAAGTCTGACCCACAGCCTCTGCAGCAGCCAGTCCATGAAGCCAAACCACAGCCTCCACAGCAATCAGCCCCAAACAGCCATGATTTGATCAATTAACTGCCAGCTTCCCTAATTTTTGTCCCTGCTCCCAACATAGCACTAACCAGAGAAAGCTAAATGTGTTCTCCTAACTAATCACATATGATGTTCTACTTCGTTGGTTCTTCCAGCTTCCCCATGCCAGCAACCTCCAATCAAGGCATACCAGAGTCCTTCCCTTTTTCACTATAACCATTTACATTCCACTTCCCACCTTTGTGTTTCTGCCAAATGCAAGTGATGGTGCTGACTCCCTTGCTATGGCAAGTTCTGAATAAATAGACTTCGCCTGTTTTCATTTGGGTGGTGTTTATTTATTTTTACAGGTTGCAGGAAACAATATTGTCAGTAGGGTCTCCAGATAATTCTGCTGCACACTAACATTTAAGAGCCATTGCTAGGGACCACACTTATGTTTCCCAGGTTTTACAAGGATCAGTTGTGCATGTATGTGTGTAGGGAGAGAACACAGATTCTCATGTCCTACCCCAAGCCCCAAATAAAATAGTCCAGGAAGTGGGTTCAGATCTTCTTTAAAAAATAAGCCTCCTCTTCCAGGTGATTCTTATTGTCAAAGGCATTTGTGAGCTACTGAACTATGTGAACTACTGTTCACAGGTTTGTATCAGGTTGGCAGAATACAAAACACCTAGAAAGCTTATTATAAATCAAGGTTTCTAGGCTCCACCCTTGGAGACTCTGATGTTAGTCTGGGCTTTCCCAGAGATTTTGATGGGTAGCATGTTCTGGGAAGGAGTGCTCTATTCCAAACAGCAATGTCCATACAAAGTCCTGGAGTCCCTGGAGATCTTATGAAAATGCAGGTTCTGAGACAGTGGTCTGAAGTAGGGCTGAGATTCTGCACGTCTAACAAGCTTCCCATATGATGTTTCTGTGGTTGGTCTGCTAATGACACTTGAAGCACTCAATGTCAACTGCACACTAAAACCAAATGGGAAAACAGCTTCAGGGGTGAGACTCAGGCATCAGGAGATCTCATCACACAGCCAAGATCACGTGTTCCTCTGCCCACTGCTTAGCCATGTGATTGGAACAGTGTTTTTGCAGGAATGGCAGCTTAAGCAATCTGATTGGAAGTCTGCTGAAATTGGTCATGGCATGTCACTCACTCCTCAGAATGGTTTTGTGGCTCTTGCACTTTGCTGTGGGCCTGAGGATGCCTAGAAGTCCACCAAATGCACTGAAAAGAGCTTGCTCCGTGAAGCTCCTGTTGAATCACCTTGTTGTCAGATTTCAGGGGCTTCCTGCTGAGGGAGAGGTATGAAGATGGCCCAGAATATCCCATGTGCCAAGCAGCTGGGGAAGCAAATGCTGAGAGATAATTGGTCTTCAGTGACCAAGGGAATTTCCATAAGATAAGTTTGTTTTTAACTCAGAGATGAATGTGATAGGGCTCTACCAACTGAAAAAAAAAAAAAAAAAAAAAGACACCAAAAACTCTGGGTGGTCAGATTTGCTTTTTTTTTCATCTTTCTTTGCTAGGGTTTCATGACTGATTATAAGGGTAAGGGAGATGATAGTGTTGCTGTTGATGAGAAGGCAGATTTGGATGGGTTATAATCACAATTTACTCTTCACCAGATGGCTTCATCCTGTTGCCAAGCATTTGATGAGCTATTTCACGAAGACTGTGTGGGGATGGGTTAATGCCTGAAAGCCTGTGGATTTGAATGGACGAATGTGAAGGTACTTAACAGATCCTGGGATGCTTGGCTTGTTTTTGCTTAGCAGATAAATAACCTGGTGCATAATAAAATCTAAGAGAGCTATTCCAGAAGAAAACAACCTCATACTCAAGGACTATGTGGGTTTTAGGTGAAGAAGGATGCTAGCAGAATTGAGCAAAATTGTAATAACTGGCCTGGAACCATTTTATCATGAGGTCATGGACACAAGTTTTTAAAAACCATCTATCCAAAATGCATCATAATAAATCAATCATAAAATTCTCCTGGCTGATAAACATTTCAATCTGCCTATACTCTGTAATTATCCACAGAAAACATTCTCCGCATGATGAATGGCTGCTGTTTTCAAGCATGTCTCAGTATACAAACAAAAGGTATCTCTAAGAAATATTCAGATATCTGAAGCCTGGGCCATGTTAGAGCCAGAGGCTCTTTGTAATTATAGTGATGCAATGCCTTAATACCCAGGCAAATGTTTTCAGGTTAGCAGGGGAAGCAGAAGAATGCCCATGGGGAAAAAATTCTTTATCATCTATAGACGAATACATGTCTGGTTTCAGAGGAACAAGATAGCTCTCAATAGCTCTGATAGGCAATGGTGGGCCTAATGGACATGAGTTACTGGACATGTGTCACATATGTCATATAACATATTATTATATAATATAATGTATATAATTTATATATTTATAACGTAAAAATATGTTATTTTATATTATATATTATATACCATGCACCTTTACTTTAACAACAAATTTGATGTAAATTCAAAGGTGTTTGAACAGAGAGGTCTAAAAGATCAAATGGATTGGCTGAACTTTATATAAATGCATAACAAATGGTGATAGAGACACTCCAGAGCAACCAAAGAAAATAAGTATTTTTAAAAATTTTTTAATGTTTATTTATTTTTGAGAGAGAGAGAGAGAGAGCACAAACAGGGGAAGGGCATAGAGAGAGAGGGAGACACAGAATCCAAAGCAGGCTCCAGGTTCAGACCTGTCAGCACAGAGCCCGACTCAGGGCTCAAACTCACGAACTGCAAGATCATGACCTGAGCCAAAATCAGACGCTTAACCAACTGAGCCACCCAGGTGCCCCAAAAATAAATTTTAAATTAAAGTCTTGCATTATCACATAGTAGGTTAATGCTGCTTTCTTTGTCTTGTCTCACCACTGTATTTTAATACCCAAGGAGATCGGTAACAAGGGAAAAACTTAGCAAAGGCACTGAATATGGAGGTAAGTAAAACAGTATGGGGAATTTCTAATGACAGCCTTTATCAGTGGGTGTTAGGTTGAGAAATGTAAGATCGGACTGCACATACCTTGCCCTACCTCATCCCCACAACTCGCCCTTATGGACAGATACCCAAGGAGCCCAATGCCGACCATACGATGGGAACCTCCTTCGGAGTGGTCCGGCTTGCCGCTCCCCTGTATCCACCACACAGCAGCATGTCTTTCTGTTCAAATCCAACTTTGAGAAAAGGCACAGATGTGAGTGGGAACTAGCTGGGCCACACTGTGTTGTGGGATCCGTGTTCACCCTAGGGAAAGCCCGGGAAGCTGTGAAGGCTCATGTACCACATATATCAGCAGGAGAGCTGCAGATTAGAGCTGACTCTCTCCTACCTTCAGAGAACAGATGGGAGGGTCCGTCAGGAGATTTCTGGCCAAGCCCAAGAGCTTTGGGCAGGAGCAGTCAGAAATACCTCTAAGTCCAAGTTGGAAGAGGGGAGGTAGCAGTAGCCAGGGGCTAGGTACCTCCTAAGTGATACCTCCTAAAATTCTGTGGCTAGATATCAGGCCTGGATAGCTCCTTTCTAAAGTATTAGTTAACTAAAAAATAATAATACAATAAAATTAACAAAGGCTCTAAGGAAAAATTCAAGTAAAGCAAATTATTTGAAGACTCAGAAGGAGTAAACATTTGCAAATTGGTTGCTATAGGAAACAGAATTAAAAAAGAAAAGACACCCTTCTGAGCGTTCATTGACAAACCAGAAGCTCCAGGGGTCAGAGGTTGAACACTGTGCTCAATCCTCTTAACATCATGTAGATTTAACACTCTGTGGGAACCCAGATGCCCCCTGCTGGGCTCCTGTGAGTGGACCCGGCTACCCCAGAGGCTGGCAGAGAGAAGACAGCAGCCAGCAGAGAAATCAGATGAAGCTGCGGGAAGCCTGGGAAAGGAAAAGCAAAGGAAGGGACTCCGAGGTGTTTACCCAGGAAGCAATTTCTTTTCTTATCTCCTCACACTTGTCATACTTTTTGACACATTTTTATTGACCTTGGACCACACAGAATACTAAACTTCCTGAATTTATTTTTGAATGGTTTCCTATCTGGAGATTCCTTATGTTACTACATTGGTATGTAATGTAGGATTTCCTCAATCCTTCTTTTCTCAGGGATGAATTTAAGAATAAATTAACACATACTAATTTCTGGCACTGACGGTGAGACAATAGTATTACTATTTCTTTATGATGCAATGAAGCATTGCACTAGGTTTTTAAAATAAGGATTCAGGGGAGAAAGGGGAGCGCTTGGGTGGTTCAGTTGGTTAAGCATCTGACTTCAGCCTTCAGCTCAGGTCATGATCTCACAGTTCAAGCCTCGCATCGGGCTCTGTGCTGACAGCTTGGAACCTGGAGCCTGCTTCGGATTGTGTCTCCCTTTCTCTCTGCCCCTTCCCCTCTGGCACTCTGTCTCTCTCTCTCTCAAAAATAAAACTAAACATTAAAAGTAATAATAAAATTAAAATAAAATAAAATAAAATAAGGAATCGCATGTAGTTCTCACAACAACCCACAAGGTAGATGTGAAAATCCCTACCTTGTGGCTTGGGCACCTGGCACCCAACAGGGTTATGTAACTTGCTCAAGGTCATACAGAGAAGTCAGGATTTGAACTCAGGTCTACATTACTCCAAAGGCGTTTAGGCCATAACCATACTCTCTCAAAACAACACACTGCTAGGAGTCCATGATTTTCTCCACAGCTTCCCTATCTTCTGGCTAAATTGGTCTCTCAGGCAGAATTACAGTCCTCAGTTATTTCCCTTAATGGCTTCCTTCTCTGAATCCCTTGGGTCAGTTTGCTGCACCTATTTGAGCCTGGAATCTGAGATTTACTTTCTCCTTGGCACACATTCTCTCTTTGGGGCTGGTAACAATTGGCTGGCAATTGTCAGCCAATTATTAGCTAATTACTGCCTAGCAATTCCCTAGACAGAGGGAGGAAGAACCTTAGGTAATATTAAGGAGAGAAAATTGGCCACTACTTTTCAGTCTGTCACAAAAGAAACTTAAAAAGAAAAAAAAGAAAGAAATCATCACCCAAACCAGTATTACTGACCTTGATAAGTCACCTCATTCACTAGCTGTGATTTCAAATGATTTTGAAAATCAAATCTACTTTCAAGGGGCAAAAATTTGACATAATTCAGATATTCAAAAGAACGAGATGTGGATTCTGAAGGCAATTCAAAGTTAGTCCAAAAATGAAGTCTGAGCAGTTATGGTATGGTTGGAATACATATGAAGTTTTTCGAAGTGAGTACTTTGAAGGTAAACATTCTTTTGCATACAGATTTTCTGTATGTTACTAAAACTTAGAGTCATTTTCTTATTCTTTCATTCCCTGAGAACTATCATTATCTCTCCAATAAATACTGTTTTATGCCTAAGTTGGACAGAGTTGGTTTGTGTTACTTACACTTAAAAATACTAATTAACACAAAATTTCAAACCTGAAGTGAGGTATTCAAATAACAGAACTTAAAATATGATCTTAAATATAAAATTTGGTTTTCTCATGGTATGGAAGGAAGCATGCTCTGTGGTTCACTCTATCCTGACTCAGATCCAGTTAATGCACTACAGAAAAAAAACGATAGTTAAAACTGTTAACTTTTTATTGGGATTGAGATCATACGCCTCACATGAAACTTCAGGGAGTTGGCAGAAAATGTCAGATTATTCAAGGATATCGGTTACTTCTTGTGGCTTTCAGCACGAATGATATTCAAAATATGGCTAACAACTGGTACAGCCCTGGGCCCTCCGACCAGAATGGATCCCAGGTGTGGAGCTGGGTCCTGAGGTGCTGCTGGGCCCCATGCTGACCCTTTAGTTGTTGGCTGTGGTGTCCTCTAGGATTTCCCAGGGAGGAACGAAGGCACCAGGGAAAGGAGAAGAGTAGTGAAGGGACTACAAAGAGGCTTAAGGCTATAGCTCTTTCAGTTTGGGTCCTACAGTGAATGATTAAATATCACTTTGGCTTTCAGGAAGATCCTGCAAGAAACAAACCCTTGTCCAAGTTGAACCATGAGATAGAAGCAGAAAGAGAGCCAAATACAGCTGACTTTTCTCCTGTCACCAGTACTCCAGGACCTCTGAAGGTGAGTTGAATTCTCAGAGTGAGTAAAAAAAGCAGAGTGATGATGGAAACAAGGTGAACATGAAGCAGAGCACAGGATCGTCCTCACAAATGGGGAGAATGTGCTCCCTGGCGCTTCTCTCACCACACAGGGCTCCTCTATACCTTTTCTTTCTCACACTTGATGTAAGACTGAAATCTGGCTGATCTACAGAAAAGAGAGAACTTAACCCCACTCTCCCAAACATGTCCTGCTGTGCGCTTATGCCCATCAGAAGCGATCATTTTCCCACTGTTAAACACTCCCCAGTGAGTTATACCCTGGGATAGGGAGGAGATGACTCTGCCTCCCTGCAGGCCTATTGCATTGGGCTGTGCCATGCCAGTGCAGGCTGAAGTGTGGCCCAGTGGGCAGAGCCCCCAGGCCTGTTGCAAAGAGATGGAAACGGTAAGGTAATGGGGTATGGCCCAGAGTTAAGAATCATGATTTTAAAATTTATTGCTTAAGTTACTAGTTATAAATTTCCCCAGGTATTGAACAGACTGGCAGCCTATTAGGATTTTAAGGAAGTTAAACTAACAAAGAAAATCCAGCTTATAAAAAAAAAAGCCTGTGATACTGAACTCCTAAAACAGTTCCCAGGCTTGCAAATCAATAGGAAGGGGACCACTGAAGCAGCTCCCTGAAGAGGAGTCATCCCTACATGCTGTTTAACCACAGTCCTGGAGGTCAAACAGATACAGGAAATCTCACCAGGAGGAGACGGAGGAAGCCACACTGGCCAACAAAACACAGAAACAGAGAACATGCTATGGGCCAGGATGGCAAGTCTCATGCATTTTCACCTTCCCCCTTTATAGATGGGCGCTCCTGTTGTGGTTTTCCTGCTTTTCCTCTATTACTGATTCTTCAGTATGTTGGGGATGCTTAAATTTATCAATTAGCCATAAATTGACAGACTAAAAGAAGCCACAACCAGACTATACCCATCACCCAGGGGTCCTGTCCTTGAAGCTAGAGTGGATAACTGGATATGATTTGTGGTGATCTTCCTTTCAGGAAGTGGTGGTGAATGCATATGTGACTTCACATGGGACAATTGTGTCACACTGGGAATTCTGGAATAGGAAGGATGGGAATAAAGGTTAGTGTAATCCTGGGGCAGCCATAAAGTAGAATGTAATAGACTGTGGTGGTTAGAATGTAAGAGATTATGGTACAAATTACAAGGGAAATAGACTTAGCCCAGTAAACTTTCCTTTCCCCTTTTTGTATTAAGAGCTTCTGCTCTGCTGGCTTAGATAGTGACCAGTGAGACCAGGCCCGGCCACTCATAAGCCTCCATTGCCCTGTGATGTGATTTGTTCTGGTGTGGTCACATGACCCAAGCAAACATGAGGAGAAATAAGCTTTCCCTGCTGATGGTGGTTTGCTGACCAAGGTCACTACCACTTGGAGAAGAGATAAGAACTGGACAGTGACAATACTAGTGGTGCTGACTACCCAATGTCAGATCCTTAGGCCCCAGTTCTTAGTTTTCATACCTTTTCCAAAGGTATTGTGAGCTCTTTCTTTATATATATGCTACCTCTTTCTTTATATATATTCTATGCATTTGGATATCCATAGTTATATATCTATTTAATATAATTCTCTATATAATATATAAAACATAGGAGTTTAGTTTTCTTCACTTGCAACCAAAAAAGTACCATATAATATCAACTTGAATTCTATAACTAACAACAGCATGATCAAAATGACCCCTGAAACACACAACATGTATTATTTAAATAAATCTGCCATTATGTTTAGAAAACTTACACACAGAATGCCGTGAAAGAATAAAAGCTGCTATAACACATGTGACATTTCTGTACGTAAAAAGTAGGACAATATTTTAGAATTTATTTAGCCATTTATTCAAAGCACTTTCACACCTCAATTAATCCTCACCAAGAAACAAACATAAGTCAGCTAGTGATGATAATAGCAATTATTTATTAAGTACCTACTAAGTGCCAGGTGTTTATGTAGACACTTTGCATGCATTATCTCTAATACAGTGGCTCTGCATTGTAAGGATTTGTGACCCAGTTCACAACAGGGAACTGAGGTGCAGAGAGGTTCAGTAATTTGACCAAGTTCAGTCAGCAGGCAGCATGGCAAGGTCTGAAGTCCAAATCTGATGCTTCCAAAATTTGCATACTTTACCCCATACTGCATGGCATTCCCTGTCTACATACTGGGACCTCATACGAGGAGTAACTACTTGACCTGTTGAACCCGACATCTTAGAAACAGAGAGATCTGGGGCGCTTGGGTGGCTCAGTCGGTAAGCCTCTGACTTCAGCTCAGGCCATGATCTCACGGTCCATGAGTTCGAGCCCCGCGTCGGGCTCTGGGCTGATGGCTCAGAGCCTGGAGCCTGCTTCAGATTCTGTGTCTCCCTCTCTCTCTGCTCCTCCCCCACTCACACTCTGTCTCTCTCTCAAAAATAAATAAACATTAAAAAATTAAAAAAAAAAGAAACAGATCTGGAAAAAGAAGGCAGCTGAGACGGAACACAGGACAGTAGAAAGATTGCACATTGTCGTCAGGTAATGTTCATGGATCCCTGCAATGGTATGGCTGTTCCGTCTGCGTGGCTTTTCTGTGCTGCCTCAGTACAAAAGCATCTGACAACAGAATGTGAACAGCAAAGAGTTTTCTCTAGAAATCAAGAGAAATAAAAACTAAAGAGTGGTGAGGGCCAGGGAGAAGGCAGTGCATGAACACAAGCATGTGCTGTCTGTGAGCAGCAGCTTCCCAGGGCAGGAGTGGCAGGACAGGACAGCACAGCCACGCTGGACTGGGGCTGTCCAGGACAGATGCCTCCCATTGTTAGCGGGAGCGCTGCATTGATCAGTGCTGCCAAATGCTCACAGGGCCTGGAGGACCCCCGTGAGGACTGCCAGCTGCTATTGATTATCTGCTGAGTGGTCTTCCCAGTTGCAGAGCAAAAAAGAAGGTTGCCAGGAGGCTGAGGAAGGTGGCTTTCCTCTTCCATCCGTAGTGGGCACAGCAGGCCTTTAACCAGAAATGCAAATGCCTTAGGCTTAGGGGAGATGCAAATTCTTTGCTGGTTTCCTTACTTGCACTGCTCTGTGATCTGTTCCTGCTCAAAACTAATCTGGGAACTAATATTCACTTTTATTTGTATATTTGCCAGCCTGATCACACCCCAAAGGCTGGGGAAATCAGGACCCCCAAGATAAGAGTCCTTCTCCTTTCTTCTGGATTATATCCAGAGTGTTATTAAGGCCCTTGGCATCTTTTCCAAATCTTGCTTTTAGAAACAAGATGCACTTCAGCTAATTATTTTTACCTAATGAAAAATGTCTGCTTGAACTGGACTCATTTCCCCCAGGGGTTCTGGTCTCTCTAGGAAATAACGGAAAACTTTGACATGTTTTTCCTTTCACACGCTGGAAACATATTTATTTTGCAGTTGATACAAAAGGATCCTTTGTGACATTCTTGCTTGAGGACACATTTCCAGCTCTGTGTTATTAGCCATACCCTTTGGAGAATTAGTAATACACAGCTAGGAAGGGAATGAAAATACTGATTCAATAAGCTGAGCTCAGGAAACATGACCGAGTCAGAAATAAGAAGGAATGTGCAATGTCAGGTTCCAGACAAGATTAGAGAGAAAGACTGGTAAACTAGAGGGAAATCACACTTTGTCAGAACCAACCAAGTCTCTCATGTCCCCTTTGTATCCTCTGATGTCAGCACTGAGTCCCAAGAAATGAGGGACTCTGATGAGTATTGGTGAATCAGTTCAGTTAAAGAATCCAGTGGCCTCGACTTCCAGTTCAAAGTGGCAATGAACAGCAGTTTCTCTATGGTTCTTTCAAACTTTGCATTATAAGACCCAAGAAAGAAATTTAGAGAAATACACAACACCAGAAAATTCAAATTTTGAATTTTGACAAACTATGAGGCATATTACACTAGTTAGTTTTTTTTAATGTTTATTTTTTATTTTGAGAGAGAGACAGAGTGAGCAGGGAAGGGCAGAGAGAAAGAAGGAGAGAGAGAATCCCAAGCAGGCTCCATGCTGTCAGGACAGAGCCCAATGTGGGGCTCAATCTCATGAACCGTGAGATCATGATCTAAGCTGAAATCAAGAGTTGGACACTTAAGTGAGTCACCCAAGTGCCCCCTAAATTAGTTTTGAAAACAAAGCAAAAACAAGGACTTTGTTTCATTATACAGATATATCCTGAAGATAGGTAAGCAGACTCTCTGTACCACCCCCACTGTCTGTCTCTGGTCTTAGAATCAGAGTTTGTAACACATGGATATGGATTTTGAGGGAGCTTGAACACTCTTGTCCTTTCCACCCTTTTCCACCCTTTATGCGCCACCACCCCTCCCCCCCCGCACACCATGGTACTCAACTCTCCATAGTTAGCAGCTAATAGAAAATGACTCAGCACAAATGGGGGTGGTATTGGTTGGCCCAAAGACTTCTGGGAGGCACAGCCCCATTTGTATAGAAGCTTGTAACAAATGGGCTCACCCATGGTAGCCCGTGGGTCTAGGGTGCCAGGGACCAAGGTGGTAACTGAAGACTTTGGTCCAGTATCACTAAAGTAGTGATACCAGGTCACTCTTTTATTGAGATTTAAAAATGTATCAACATGGGGGATGTAGTTTATGTATTTTCTTTTGTGTGTGGTGTGTGTGTTTTATATTTCTCAAGTTTTACCAGCAGAAGTTATCCTATCTTAATATAATGAATTAAGTAGCTTTCATCTTAGTATATGTTCCAGGATATTTTATATATAGCATGGGAATTGCCTGTTCCTTGAAAAGGTTGAAAGGATAAAAGAATACAATTATCTGGGCTCAGTACTTTTGGGATATGGTTCTCAAACTTTAAACATTTGTTCTATAATTATTACTCATGTAATTCAAGTTTCTACTACTTCTTAGGTAATTATTATAATTTATACTTAAATATTACGATTCATCAGGATTTAAAATTTTATTGATGTAGACTTGATACACAACATGCCTTGCCTTGCTGAATTGTTTGGGAATAGTCCCTTGATTAATAGGCCCATCAGTACTGACACTCATCTCCGATAAATATCCATTTGGTCCAAGTTAACATGTGGAAGGATCAGGATCTGGATCCAGATCTTACCTTCAAAGATACCTGCTGTCTTGAAATCCACTTGGTATAAATCTAGAGTCAGGTGACTGTTACTTTCAGTTCAAAAGGCAGCCAGAAAACTCCTTGCTTTTTATTGAAAGTTAATTCTTTATGGTTTCCTAGTTCCTTGTCACTTCCAGGTGTTGGTTTTCCTGACATTACTTAGCCTGGGCATTCATGTATGAAGTAGCCCCACTAGACAGAAGGTAAGCTCTGAGACAACCAGTGGGGAGGTGGTAGAAGTGCCCCTGTCATCTCCCCAATCTCTGAATATCCAAGTGTCCCAGGCTTTAGCTCTCTCTTGCTCTCTCTCGCTCTCTCTCTGTTTCCTACTTATCCTCACTCCCAAGGTGATCTCGTTCAGACCCATGGCTTAAATGCCATTTGTATATCAGTGATTCTCAAATTTTTACCTCTCTCCCTTATACTCATACCTCTTATGCCCAATTACGTTCTTGACCTCTTCACTTTGATATCTAATAGAGAACAACTCAAAATATGTTCAAAACTGAACATTTTTTACCAGTTTTATTAAGGGTGCTGGCCTCTTGTGCAGTTGAAAATACTTCTATGACTTTTGACTCCCCCAAAACTTGACTACTAATAGCCTACTGTTGACTGACAGCCTCACCGTTAACATAAACAACACATATTTTGTATATTATATGTGTTATATATGATATACTTACAATAAAGTAAGCAAGAGAGAAGAAAGTGTTGTTGAGAAAATCACAAGGAAAACATGCTTATAATACTGTACTGTATTTATCAAAAAAAATCTACTTGTAAGTGGACTCATGCTGGTCAAACCCATGTTGTTCAAGAGACAACTGTAGATATAAAAAGAAAGGGAGAGAGAGAAGAAAAAAAAAATGTGACTTTTTTTCCTTGTGATGGCAACTCTTAGGATTTACTCTCTCTTAACTTTTATATGCACATTCAGCAGTGTTGACTAAAGTCACCATGTTGTATATTACAACCCTAGTAACTTATTCATCTTGTATGCTTGTACTTTTGACCATCTTTCTCCAACTGAACTCTTGATTTCCTTTCCCCAAGTTTCCCCCTCCTCAAGTTTTCCCTACCTCGGTAAATGGCAATTCCATTTTAAGAATTGCTTAGAATAAAAATCTTGGAGTGGTACTTAACTCTGCTCTGTCTCTCCTACATATATCCAGTCCATTGGTAAATCAAGTTGGTTCTTCCTTC
The DNA here is from genome assembly GCF_022079265.1 of Lynx rufus. NCBI lineage: Eukaryota > Metazoa > Chordata > Mammalia > Carnivora > Felidae > Lynx > Lynx rufus. The sequence goes on along the minus strand of NW_025814896.1, from coordinate 91,758,670 downwards.
ATGACATACCCAGAATGAGACACACTTCTCACTACCTCTATGTGGCAGCTCAAGCCACCATTATCTTTTAGATTATTGCAGTAATCTCCTGATAGTTCTCCTGGCTTCTACCCCTTCTTCTCAATCAATTTTCCACATAACAGCTGGAGGGATTAATTTTAAAACAAAGTCTGACAAAATCATTCCTCTGCCCCAAACCCACTAGTGGCTTCTCATCTCACTGAGAGTAAAGTCCAAAGTCTTCGCCCAGGTCCCCCCCCTCCCCCCAGCCTCTGGCCACATCTATGAATTCCTTTCCTCCCTCTGCTGCAGCCTCCCTGGTTTCCTTCCCCTTCGTCAGACAGCCAACCAGATTCCTATCTTGGGTATTTGCACTTGTTCTACCTATTTGGGAAGTTTTCCCACCATAACCCCAGGGGTGACTTTTTTCATTCCTTTAGATAGCTCCACGTTTTTCACCTTCTCTGGAATGACTTTCCTAATCCCTCTGTGTGAAGTAGCACCCTCTCCCTGTCCTCTTGTGCTCCCTCCACTCTCTGCCTTATTTTTCTGCATACCACCTAATACATGAGGCTTTAATTTACTTGGGTATTGTTTCTCTCTGAGGGACTTCACAAGAGCAGGGGCTTTGTTATGTCACTGCTATATTTTCAGCACTACACTCAGTAGGAAGCTTCCAGTAAATATTTGTTGAATGAATGAATGAATGAATGGGGAATCTACAACTAGTTCTGTACTCTGGCCCTCATCCTGCAATAAGGAGGGCAGGCTCCTGGGCCAATTTGGGGTATCTGGCCCAATACCTGGCTGTCTCCAACTCCCTTCCTTTATTCAAATCATGCCAACCCACCAGTTCTCAGTGTATCTCACTAAAGAGAGCCCTACTGTGCAGTGTTTACCCCTGCAGCTTGTCTTGGTGCTTGTGGAAAGAAGCCAAAATATTCATGGAGCTGGATGAGTTTTTCAAGTCACTGATTCCAGAATTCAAATACATACTTTTTATTGTTTTCCTGTAACTGAACTTAAGTTAGCTGTCAAGACTGTATTTCCACTAATGGTTGAGAACTTAATCTTGCCAATTCAAGGTAGCTCAGATACTTCTAGTTTTAAGGCAATTTGAGATTTTTATTCCCCCTTTTATTTTTGTTCTCCTCTTTGGGACAAGGTTGGGGGTAGGGAGGCTGAGCTACCTGCAGTCACTGTGGGGAGAGAAACTCTGCTTTGAAAGTATCTTCTCCCTTTGCTGGTCCATGCTCATTTCTACACATGTTCCTACCTTGCCCTCAGGCCATAGGTACCATGCATGTTGCATCTTCCTCAGTCTGAGCACAGACCCCTTTGGAACATAGCTGTCTCAGAATTTCTGCGGACCCTTGGGGACTCAGGAACGCTAGGCTGGAAATTAAAGATGTATCCTGGTTTTGTGGAGCCTGCACTTTGTGTAATTTGCGGGGCCTCTTTTAAGAAAAAAAAAACATACAAAATTAGAAACAAAAGTGACCTTTTCCATAGAATGGGAGACCACAAGTTACACATTTAAAAAGCCAGCATATCATAGCCATCACAAAATCTAGAAAAATACTTTTAATTATTACTGTCAGCTCAGTAATACTTTTGTCTTATTTTTTGGCATATTTCTCAATTGTCTCTTTTATGACCATAATTTAGAATATTGTTTCTTTGAATAGAATAATAGGATAATTCAGTCTTTCCTCTTGTATGCTTGGTAAAACATGTGGCTTCACACATAGACACACTCTCTGTTGGTAGCTTTATTATAAGTTTGTGCCTTACCAACAAATATATTCTGATAAATTATATTTTGTATGATTCTCATTTAGAAACAAACAAACAAGTTGAGTTTGTTCCCAATAGGAGGGACCTTCCTTTTTGATGAGATGGTAAGGAGAACTAAATCCTCACTTTACATTTTTACACAACTATTGTTTGGAAGAATTTCCTACAGATTAATTTCTGGTCCCATACATTTAAGATGTGTTTTCTTCTCCACTACCTGCATGTTTCCAGTAGTTCTGGGCACCAGAGGGCATATTCGTATTACACATTTTCTTAGGCACTGCATCTCCCTATCATGGTGCCAGATGAGATGGTACAGTTTAAGGTAATAGGAGTATTCTTGGAAACTATTGCTGCACCAGAATGGCTGTACAAGGAAGTGCCTACTAGCCATATAAGTATATCCAGACATAAGTATCTGCAATGTACTCTCAACACAGCTTTCTTTTTACAGATCCCAGTCTATGGCCATCCCCTCTAAGGGAATTATGATGGAGGGGCAGGTGGAGAAGAGAGACAGTGGTCTTAACTGATTGCAGTTAAGATATCTTACTTGCGAACACATTGTTGAACATGTCCAAGGATTTGTGAATGGGAGGTCCCTGAACCTAAGCTTCCTTTCCTTCATGGTAAATCCCCTTTTCTGGGAAGTGCTGATTGTGTGAGCTGTCCAAGACACATCTACCCCAACCCCTCCATGGGACACCGTTTAGGAGCAATTTTCCATTTAGGAGCAATATGGGGTGAGGCTTGCATCTCCTGGGCTATCCCCTGACAAGTGAATCCCAAGGACACATGCTCTGCTGTCATAGTAGTCCTCAATATACAGAGGACCCATCACATGTGCAGATTCCCATCACATGTGCAGTACCTGAAACTTGACACAAGGGCCTGAGTCCATTCTTAGTGACCCTGAGAGCAACCAGGTTCTCATGAAATCCCCTCTAGCTTTCCCTTGCTGTTGACTGATGGAACTCTCACCTCACCTGGAAAAGAAAATTTTTATTACATCAAAACATCAAAAATTGTATTACAGAGTTTTTTTTCAAACTCTATATTTTATGGTATATACTCTTTACCTTTGGTTCTCTAGGCATGTTTTCTTTTGAGCCATTTTTTTTAAGAATTCAAAATAAATACTCTTTCTCTCTCATGTACCCAGTTCTTCTAAATCAATAGTGCATTGACTTTTAAGACTATGTTCTTGGGCGCCTGGATGGCTTAGTGGGTTAAGTGTCCAACTCTTGATTTTGGCTCAGGTCATGATCTTATGGTTCATGAGTTCGAGCCTCACAGCAGGCTCTATGCTGACAGTGCTGAGTCTGCTTGGGATTTTCTCCCTCTCTCTCTGCTCCTCCTCTACTCACACTCTCTGTCTCTCTCTCTCTAAATAAATAAACTTAAATTTTTTTTTAAAAAAAAGACTATGCTCGTAATCAAATATTTGCAAGTCTGTTTAAGAATCCAAAAGTCAAGGGGCATCTGGGTGTCTCAGTCCGTTAAGCGTCCAACTCTTAATTTTGGCTCAGATCAAGATCTCACACTCTGACAACACAGAGTCTGCTTGGGATTCTCTCTCTCCCTCTCTCTCTCTCTTTCCCACCCCAACTCATACTCTTTCCCTCTCTCTCAAAATAAATAAATAAACATTAAAAAAAAGGAATCCAAAAGTCAAGAAAATGACTCTACATTGTATATATGTTTGCTTCCTCTGAATGTTGTTTGAGAAAAAGGCTAAAGCCTAAAGCAAAGATGGTGGAGTATGGAACAGGGAAAAGCAACCTATTAATATCTCAACATATATTTCTGTTCTAGGAAGTATTGGTTTGGGCTTCCAGGTACCAGAAAGATTAGCCAAAATAATTAGTCAAATGAAAGGGCTGTGATCTCAGTAAGGGTCTCATTGCACATAAATAGAAAAGAATTTAATAGAGGAAATTAGTTGCTTCCAAGTTTTTGGAAGGGTTAGAAAATCAGGTTCTAGGCTAGGTCTCTAGGAATGACTTTTAGAACAAAACTGACTGAAAGAACTGCTATCCGTGCTATGATTTGAAAGTTGGTGGATCAGGAAGCCACTGTACCCCATGCTGGCCCCAGGATCATATAGCATTCTGGTTCTAACTGGGGATCAAAAAGCTGCCACCAGCTATATATGCCAATTACAGCCACATCAGCAGTATGAATGCTCATGTGCCACCACCTTCCTCCCTGAAGAACTCAGTTCTAAATTCAGGTCTCAAATGAATGCATCTGACCGTCCTAGTTCAGGGAAGTGTGGGACACAGTTTTTAGCTTCTCAGCTTCTGTGGCAGAGGAAGGCACACCAGGAGGAGGTTGGAAGAGATGTTAGTGCCCTGATCTGCTATCCATCTGTTACAGCTGTGTACCATAACCCACCTCTGGGAACCTAAGACCAACTTCTCAGGACTAGCAGCTCCTCAGGACAAGTTCCCAAGACCAGTTTTCAGACCAGCTCCTGTTCCATCAAGGTGCTAGGCCACACATAAAAGGAACATCCCCCACAACGTAGTGTCTGTGAATTTGCATCCAAGATACCTGACTTAGCCACTCAACCTAGCAGCTTCTGCCACCCACATCTTTGCCTCATCTCTTCTGATTGGCATATAATCCATTTCATTTTTGCCCTTATCCCAGGTAAGCGTATATCTTCTTTTGCCTGATGGAATTCTACAGATGGCTTACACAGCCCTAAGACTGTCCATCCCCATGAGATGCCCTTGAATACGGGCATCTTCTTCCACTTTCATCCAATTTGTCTTAGTTTCTGGGGTGTGACTTGTTTACAGCCAAATCTTGATACTGAAAATGATCTAGTTTTACTTTTTCAACAACAAGCTTGGGGAAAAAAATCTCATTTTTTTGTACAACTTTATGCTATGTACAATGCTTTCCTAGAAGGGTCCTAACATCAATGATTGAAAAATTTGATTTCTTGAAGACACAACAAGAAAGATTCAGTCCTATTGTGGTTTGCACTGTGAGAATCTTACTTTTCTCAATAAATATGCATCTTGGCTATAAAATATTATGTTGGATCATGACCCCATTAATTTCTGTAAATGAAATTTCAATTCAGTTTATTATATGATACTAAATGATGTCAGACCAACATTAAATAAGCCTGTGGAAACAATCATCCTTCAATCATGGAGAAATTGAAAGCCACATTATATTCATGACTGAGCATAAATAACATGTTTAGACTTAATTGTTTAGGAAAAATAGATGCATAAATTAGCTCTTCCCTAATTTTAGTTTCATTTATCATGCCATTTTAATACCTCTTAATTTACTCATTCACAGAGTCAGTACAGAAAGGTATGAAAAACATTAATCTTCATCTCATAATAATTTTAGTAAAGGTCTCTTTACATTTACATGTCTAGGAAGGATTTTCCTTCCACTATGACAATAAATTCAGCTCAGTATGTTGGTTGGACATGTGGTGGGAGAAATAGACAAAAGTTATTCCAATGCACATGGCTACCTGGGATCCTCCAACAGTGCCATCAGGTGTCCTTTCTGGGACATGATCTTATTTCTGTCACCCTGGCCCCAGTACCCTGGGAGAGGCCGCACTCATATGAACACATTTCACATCCGCCTTCTGACTTCCACATTGACCACACAGGAAACCCTCATGGCTGTGCCTATGTATTGCACACTGATGCCTTCTGCACTCCTGCTATTGCTGAGATCGATCTGCCACTCTGCCTCTAGACCTCTTACCCTTGAGAGTGTCCTTAGGCAGGGTGTACCCTAGACTGTAGCAGTGCCCCTCAGAATGAGGGCAGTCTTACTTAATATGGATCTGTACTCTTGCCCACTTCTTCCCTTTTTGGCAGAGTGCCAAATCTTCACTGTATTTTTCTCCTTTTTCTGTCCATGTCCACATGTCCCTTGCATGTTCACAAGGACATGGAGCCAAGGTATTATAGGCAAGAAAATGCTAAAATGATCTGTCTCCCAGACCAGGAATGAAGAATAGCAATCAAACATTCATCCACTTATATACTTGGGAGCCTCTGTGCTCCTCTGAACCCATTCCTGCCTTCCAATACACACACACACACACACACACACACACACACACACAGCCTGTGTAATGGCTGGTAAGTCGAAGAAGGACACACATAAGCTATGGGAGGAAAAAAATTTTGAGATCTTGTATACCACCGACCCCAGAGCAGAGCTGTTGGGTGATAATGAGAGATGCTGCCTCTGAAGCTAGGGCAGAGATAACTTCAAATCTGCCATTTAAAATCAGTCTATTCCAATGCCGATGTTTACAGATGGCCCCACCATTACTTTCTTGCTACATTACTTTTTTTTGGTTTTGTTTTAAAGCTTTGTTTTTTGTTTTGTATGAAAGATAAATTTAAAAAACATAAAGAAATCTCTCCACATTTCTTATATCTATCTCTTGAACCCAAGATGTCACAGTCCTTACACAGTTTATCTCTTCAGTCCAGCAGAGTAACAGATACCTTTTAAAAACATATATTATGGAATATTCCAGACACATAGAGAAATATAAAGAATGATATAGCAAACAGATAAGTACCTACCATCTATTTGACTTCAGATATAAAATATTATCAACACATTTGGAGGAGGAGCCAAGATGGTGGAACAGCATGGAAGTTTTTTTGCATCTCGCATCCATGAAATACAGCCAGATAAACACTAAATTATCCTGCACACCTAGAAAACTGATTTGAGGATTCACACAACAATCTGCACAACCTGAACCACAGAACTCAGCAGGTACGTGGCACAGAGAGGTGAACTGGGGGAGACAGAAGTCGCGAAGGGCAGAGAGCTGTTTTTGCTTGTGGAGAGAGGATGGAGATGGGGGGAGAGTACGGGAAAAGCACCCTCCCAAAAGCAGCTGGAGAGAAAGTCCAAAACTGGAAACAACTGCTGGGACTGAAAAAAAAAGGGGAGAAAGGAGAAAAGAAATGGTTTAATTCCATTAAGACTCTATAAACAGAGCGAGAGCAGAGTCTGAAATCCCACAGCTCCATACCTGGTGGTGCTCTCGTGGGAAAGGCAAATCCCCAGGAGCAGGGTGAGGTCTAGGGGGTCTTCGGCCACATGGGAAGAAGCGGTTCCCCTGCTGGGAAGACATTTGGTAGAGTCCATGTGGCCATGCCAGCAGACCCCAGAGGTCCCAGAAGACCCCAGAGAACAACCACATTCATTGGTGCTGGAACAAGGTTGTTAAGGGTGAAGCCTGGTGGCAGTTGTGTGTTGTGATTTTCCATAATTCCTGAAACGCTTCTGCTACATGATTGCGTGAACTTTTTCTGGGGCAGGTTGGCACCCAGCCACTGTCTCTGGGCATCGGCAGCAGCATGGTCCTGCAAACGTTCCTGGATGTGGCTGGCACCCAGTCATTGCTTGGTGAGACCCTTCTGCAGAGAGTCAGAACGGGTCAAAACTGCAGTCTCTCAGAAGTGAGGGGTTGGGAAACACAGCCTCATCTGAGATAAAATTCAGGAGGGAGGTGCTGCCTGGCAACCTGAGAGCCTGGTCACAGACAGTGTAAAAGTGGGGAGTGGACAGAAGCTGGAGACAAAGGACGGATGTGTGATTGCTGATTAGGGAGAACAGAGTTCCTATTACTAGACACTGGGTGGCTGGTTGACACCATTTTCACCCCTCCTACGCGTACCCATACACACATACAAGGCGCCACAACAATCCGCCCCAGTAAGCTAAGCAGCGCCATCTAGTGGAGAATGGAGCTGTTACACTAAGCCCCACCCAACTGGGCCAACCTTGCTCTTCAGGAACACCTCACTGCTTAGCTTCCGGACTATAAAGTTCTTCACAGTTTGACTTCTAGGGGAAAACGATGTGATTTCAATTGTATTTCAGTCTGTTCACTGGTCCATCTATTCAATTTTCTTTTCTTTTTCATTTATTTTTCTTGAATACAGAAAAAGAAAATTTTATTTTTATTTTCAATTTTTATTAAAAATATTTTTCTTTATTTTTTTCTACTATAGGTTTTACTTTTTTGTAAAATTTTCAAATTCTATTTTACTTTAATCATTTCACTTTATTCTATATCATTGTATTCATTTTTTCAAATTTTCAAAAGTTTTCCTTTTTTTTTCTTCTTTTTTCCCCCCCTTTTTTCTCTAACCTATCAAGGTCCTTTCAACAACCAGATGAAAACACACCTAGGATCTATCATCATTTATTTGATTTTATTTTGTGTTGTTCTTAATTTTTTAAGTTTAATTTTTTTTAGCTTATTAATTCCTTTTCTTCCTTCAAAATGATGAAATGATGGAATTCACCCCAAAAGAAAGAGCAGGAAGAAATGACAGCCAGGGAATCAATCAACACAGATACAAGCAAGATACCTGAACCAGAATTTAGAATCACGATAATAAGAACACTAGCTGGGGTTGAAAATAGATTAGAATCCCTTTCTGTGGAGATAAAAGAAGTAAAACTAGTCAGCATGAAATAAAAAATGCTATAACTGAGCTGCAATCTCAAATGGATGCCACGGCGGCAAGTATGGATGAGGCAGAGCAGGGAATCAGCTATATAGAGGACAAACTTATGGAGAATAATGAAGCAGAAAAAAAAAAAAAGAAGACTAAGGCAAAAGAGTGCCATTTAAATTAGAGAAATCAGTGGCTCATTAAAAGGAACAACATCAGAAACATAGGGGTCCCAGAAGATGAAGAGAGAGAAAAGGGGGTAGAAGTTTTCCAACTCATAGTGGAAAACTTTCCTAACTTGGGGAAAGACACAGACATCAAAATCCAGGAAACACATGGCACAAAAACAGACACTCAGATCAGTGGAACAGAATAGAGAATCCAGAAATGGACCCACAAATGTATGGCCAACTAATCTTTGATAAAGCAGGAGAGAATATCCAATGGAATAAAGACAGTCTCTTCAGCAAGTGGTGCTGGGAAAACTGGACAGTAACATGCAGAAAAATAAACCTGCACCACTTTCTTACACAATACACAAAAATAAACTCAAAAGGGATGAAAGACCTAAATGTAAGACAGGAAGCCATCAAAACCCTTGAGGAGAAAGCAGGCATAAACCTCTTTGACCTTGGCCACAGCATCTTCTTACTCAACACGTCTCCAGAGGCAAGGGAACAAAAGCAAAAATGAACTATTGGGACCTCATCAAAATAAAAAGCTTCTGCACAGTGAAGGAAACACTCAGCAAAAGTAAAAGGCAACTGATGGAATGGGAGAAGATATTTGCAAACAACATATCATATAAAGGGTTAGTATCCAAAATCTATACAGAACTTATCAAACTCAACACCCAAAAAACAAATAATCCAGTGAAGAAATGAGCAAAATAAATGGGCATTTTGCACTGCTGGTGGGAATGCAAACTGGTGCAGCCACTCTGGAAAACAATATGGAGGTTCTTCAAAAAATTAAAACTACCCTACTACCCAACAATTGCACTACTAGGTTTTTATCCAAGAGATATAGGTATGCTGTTTCGAAGGGGCACATGCACCCCCATGTTTATAGCAGCAGTATCCACAATAATCAAGAATGGAAAGAGCCCAAATTTCCATCAATGGATGAATGGATAAAGAAGATGTGGCATATATATATATATATATATATATATATATATATATATATATAATGGAGTATTACTCAGCAATCAAAAAGAATGAAATCTTGCCGTTTGCAACTACATGGATAGAACTAGAGGATATTATGCTAAACGAAATTAGTCAGAGAAAGACAAATATCATATGACTTCATTCATATGAGGACTTTAAGACACAGAACAGATGAACACAAGGGAAGGGTAGCAAAAATAATATAAAAACAGGGAGGGGGACAAAACATAAGAGACTCTTAAATATGGAGAACAAACAGAGGGTTACTGGAGGGGTTGTGGGAGGGGGGATGGGATAAATGGGTAAGGGGCATTAAGGAATCTACTTCTGAAATCATTGTTGCACTATATGCTAGCTAACTTGGATGTAAATTAAAAAAATAATTAAATTAAAAAAATATTATCAACACATTTGAAGATCCTTGTATCCTTCTTTATTCAATTTTCCTCTCCCCAAGAGAAAAGTACTATTCTCATTTTAATTTTTTATTTTAGAGAGAGAGAGAGTGTAAGCAGGGGAGAGGGGCAGAGGGAAAGAGAGAGAGAATCTTAAGCTCCATGCTCAATGCAGAGACTGACACGGGGCTCAATCCCACTACCTTGGGATCATGACCTGAGCCAAAATCAAGAGACACTTAACCGACTGAGCCATCCAGGCGCCCCTGCTATTCTGGTTTTAGTGACACACGTTTCTTTTCTTATGTTCCTTCATCTACTTACTTTCAGATAAATTCAGAAAAAGTTAGGATTGTTTCATGGCCCCCCCTTTCCCCGTGGTGCCTGGTTTAAGTGTAGATCTGTATAATGTCAAGGAATGAGGTGTATGGTTTTGATTTGCAGTGAAATACCTGGCTTCTAAGGTGTTTCACCTTTTTCTCACACCTGGCCACCTCCTGTGAAGGATCTCCTTGAGATTCCTATATCCCCTACCAGCCCCAGCCAGTTTAAGGTGCGCCCTCTGCTGGCTCCGCAGGCCCCAGGGCTTCCCACCATTCCTCACTGAAAACAAGAACTTCTCTTGGGGATGCACAATGCTCTGGAAGCCAATACTCAGTTCAACCAGAGTTTCAAAAACTGTGCTTTGCAATTTCATCTGGAGAAACATTTGCTTCAATAAAAATATATGAAAGGCCCTCATTTATTTAATTGGCATCCATTCTTGGACATGTATATACTTCAGTTGCCATCTCTGTACATACAACTTGGTCCACAGTATAAATTCCTACTTATAACATTTCAAGATTAAAGAAGATACACGTTTCAAAGAATTTTGGTACCAAACTGCTCCCTGAAAAAAATTGTGCCTATGCACTTAATCAATGTTTGAGGACAGCTAAGGATTTTTTTAAAATATAGTTTATTGTCCAGTTAGCTAACATAAGTGTATATAGTGTGCTCTTGGCTTCAGGAGTAGCTTCCCATGATTCATTGCTTACATACAACACCCATTACACATCCCAATAAGTGCCCTCCTCAATGCCCATCACCCATTTTTCCTTCCCCGCCAGCCCCCCATCAACCCTCTCAATTTGTTCTCTGTATTTGAGTCTCTTATGGTTTGCCTCCCTGTTTGAAACTATTTTTTCCCTTCTCTTCCCCCGTGGTCTTCTGTTAAGTTTCACATATGAGTAAAACCGTATGATATCTGTCTTTCTCTAACTGATTTCACTAGACATAACATCAGTTCCATCCACATTGTTGCAAATGGCAAGATTTCATTCTTTCTCATTGCTAAGTAGTATTCCATTGTATATATAAACCACATCTTCTTTATCCATTCATCAGTTGATGAACACTTGGGCTCTTTCAATAATTGGCTATTGCTGATAGCACTGCTATAAATATTGGGGCGCATGTGCCCCTTCAAACGAGCACTCCTGTATCCTTTGGATAAATACCTAGTAGTGCAATTCCTGGGTCATAGGGTAATTCTATTTTTAATTTTTTGAGGAACCTCCATACTGTTTTCCAGAGCAGCTACACCAGTGTACATTCCCACCAATGGTACAAGAGGGTTCATGTTTCTCCACATCCTCGCCAACATCTGTTGTTTCCTGAGTTGTTCATTTTAGCCACTCTGACCAGTGTGAGGTAGTATCCCAGAATGATTTTGATTTGTATTTCCCTGATGATGAGCAATGTCGAGCATCTTTTCATGTGTCTGTTGGCCATCTGGATGTCTTCTTTGGAAAAATGTCTATTCATGTCTTCGAGGGCAGCTAAGGATTATGTCTTTCAGGTTGTACACTTTGCTATACGTCTATTAACTTCAATTTATTGATCACGTGATTAAAATTCTCTTAATACTAAGTTTTATCTATTTGGTTTACTAGATTGATTGGTGGTATGTCAAAATACCCCACTATTGTCTTATAGCTTATGTTTATCTTAATAACAGTGTATGCTATTTGCACAGCAAGTATAATGATTGTTACACCTTAATTTGGCCTATACATGTTATTAATATTAAATGTATCTAAATTATGTATTTCATTTAATGTGTTTGGACTTGAATTCCTGTCATATGTGTGTGTGTGTATATGTATATGTGTATATGTGTATATATATATATATATATATATAATAAATATGTTCATACACATACACATATACAAATTCAGTAAATGTTGAGGAAATGAATAATAATACTAGCTGAGCCCCTGGCATGAGGTGCATTGAATATAAATCCTGCCTGCCTTTTGGGGAGCCCTTTCCATCATGAGACTGGGCTTTTCCCTCTCATAATTGGCTCTTTGAAAAAATCACCCTCATTTCAAATTTGATTTCCTAATCTTCAAATGAATGATTCCTCTTCCCTCATATTCTTTTATCCTAGTAATTATACCCATTTATCTGATCAAAGGGTGAGACATGGCTAATCTCCCCTTGCTTTCCCAACCTGAAATCTGAGGCCTTGGTGGCTGCCAAGAAAGCAGAAGAAAGTCCATGTAGTGGTGGGTCTTATAATTTACTGTGCTTAAGAACAACCTGAGGAGGCTTGTTAAAAGTCAGAATCTTGGGCTTCTCTGTTGCAGATGCTGGTTCAGTAGGCTGAGTTGGACCTTGAAATCTGTACTTTAAAAGACCTCCAGGTGATTTCAATACAAGTGGTCTTTAGATGACACATTGAGAAGCACCATCCATAGGAACCAACCTCCTATGGGGATTGTGAGGGTGCCAAACTTGGCAGTTCAGTGCAGGATGACTTCCCCTGCACTGGTATCTCAAAGAGCCTACATTTATCAATTTACAAGGGCAACCTCAATCTGCAAAAAAGAAAATTATTTTCTGAAAAGCTGATTAGGAGTCCTAGCATGTGCCTTTTGTCAGACACCAATGACTATAGGTATCTGCTCATCCCCATTAGCCATCTCTGGCCTAGGGTGTGTCCCTTCAGTGTGCCTGCATGGGATATTCATTTCAAAGGCCAAAAGAAATCCAGGGAATTTGGCTCTGCAGCAGAAATTTCTAAAATACAAGATACTGAAACCAACCCGTAAGTTTGGGCTTTCTAGTTGTTCTAAAGCTATGTGCCATCTTAGAGATGAGTGGCCAATTGAACATTCAAACCTGGTTGGAGGAGTGGGGAGATGAAAGAGGAGCAGAGAAACAAGTCAGGGAAGTCTCCCCGTTGCCTATGTCTGGAACCTGGATGGAGGGTGGGGTTACCTACACATCTGGAGAAGGAAAGAAAGAGATCCATAATTACAAAGCAGTTGAGACTGAATGGTGAATCCTGTGGAAGTTCTCTGATGCCCACTTCCACCCCCAGGCATCCTCTGTACCACATAGTGAAAGTTTAGTATCACAGAGACAGAGGTCTTACTTTTACAGGAATCATACATCATACCTATTCACAGGCACTAGTTTTGAAAGACTGCAGTGTTTACATGTTTTTGGAATTAGTTGTCCCCATTGAAAGGCCAAGATTTCACATAAAATTTTTTTTTTCACAGGTTTCTGTAAAATGGGAAGATCTCACCACACTGGGTCTTAATCCTCCTGTGGCAATCTCAATGGGGCTAAAGAGGTTAAGGGAAGCAAGAGAGGCTTGTCAGGGTAACAAGGTCCCCACCCACTCCATCTGGATTCCCCAGCCATTGCTTTACCTACCAGTCTCTCTCTCTTTTTTTTTTAAAGTTTATTTATTTATTTTGAGAGAGAGGGAGTGTGCAGAGTGAGCTGGGGGGGGGGGGGAGAGAGAGAGACAGAGAGAGAGAGAGAGAGAGAGAGAACCTCAAGCAGGCCCCATGTGGTCAGCACTGAGCCCGACATAGGGCTCAAACCCACAAACCACGAGATCGTGACCCGAGTTGAAATCAAGAGTTAGACACTTAACCGACTGAGCCATTCAGGCACTCCCCTACAAGTTCCTTTTGGCCTTACACATGATACTTAAAAGCTGCCTCTTACATAGGCTGATTTTCTCCTCACAAGTCATCTGAGAGGATATGAATTACACTCTCTTATGATGAGGTTTCTGTCTTCTAGCCACTGCCACTGTGGGAAAGACCAGGGGGACTAATGGTATCCCCAGGTCAGCCCTTACCTGCCTAGCATCATGCCCATCAATCCCCTCTCACTGCTCCAGTAATGATCTATAGCTTAGACCTCTAGCAAGGGTGACCGACTCACCCTGGTTTGTCTAAGACATTCCCCATTTTTGCACTGAAAGTCCTGCTTCCTGAAAAACTCCTCAGTCCTGGGCAAACTGAGATAATTGGTCAACCTATCTCCAGCAGACCAAAAAGACTTTGGAATTTGGGACTGTGGGCACCAGAAGCACACCCTTGGGATCCTCTTGCCCTAGCTTTGGAAAGCTCAAAGGGTTGTAGGAGAAGAAATAAGCAACCTATCATAAGAACTTGTGTATGCAGGCAGGGGAGAAGTGGTTTAGGATGTACTGTCTCTAGGAGGGGAAAAATTACACAAATTAGACTGCTTATTATCCCTTCTTCATATATTTAATGCAGCTGGACAAGGAATTAATGGCTGGGATGGCCAACCATCTAACTTGACCTGGGATTGTCTGTGTCTGCCTCCTGCCTAGCTGGACACTCACTGTCTATCTGGCCTCCTGTACCCAAGGGAGGTGGCTTCTCCTGTAATCATAGGACTGTAAACAGAGATTTTAAAATCATTAAAATTCTCTGGGATCAAGACTCGCTTCATCACACTTACAGCATCACACTTAGACATTTGCCATTCAAGGGTTTTTCAGGTCTATTGTTTATGAAAGTGGAGGCTGGCCTTTACCAGCTTATATGATCCAGTCAGTCATGGAGTTAGGCATAATACAAACCCAGACTGTGCCCACCTATGGCTTTTTTTTAATGTTCTTATTTTTTTGTCAGTAATAAAATTAATATGCTTTTTATGGAAAGTGTAAAAGATCCAGACAAGTATGAGAAAAATAATCTATTACTCCCCATATAAACTCATTTTTACTGATTTAAAAAAATTTTTTTAATGTTTATTTATTTTTGACAGAGAGAGGGACAGAGCATGAGCGGGGGAGGGGCAGAGAGAGAGGGAGACACAGAATTTGAAGCAGGCTCCAGGCTCTGAGCTGTCAGCACAGAGCCCGACGCGGGGCTCGAACCCACAGACCACGAGATCATGACTTGAGCCGAAGTCGGATGCTCAACCGACTGAGCCACCCAGGCGCCCCATTTTTACTGATTTTATAGACATACAATTTGTATTGTTCTTTCACTTAGTGTCATTTCATAAGCAAAGAGGACATTAATAATTATTTAACGGCTGAGAGAACAAAGGCACAGACCCAATGCGGGTGAAACTAATGCTTACCTGGCTCTGGGGTAGGAGTAGGGTCCTGGAGCCCTCTGCCATGCTTTTGCCCTTAGTTGCTACATCGTAGGAAGGTTTGGGGATATGGGGGGGTTCCAGAGCAGACAGGAGAATAAAGGTGCACTCGGGCTCTGGATAGTAACTATTAACAAATATGTAAGTATTTCTTGTGTGCATAGGCTATTGACAATGACCAGTAGCTTTAAAAATCTTTGTCAGCATCGGGGCGCCTGGGTGGTGCAGTCGGTTAAGCGTCCGACTTCAGCCAGGTCACGATCTCGCGGTCCGGGAGTTCGAGCCCCGCGTCGGGCTCTGGGCTGACGGCTCAGAGCCTGGAGCCTGTTTCCGATTCTGTGTCTCCCTCTCTCTCTGCCCCTCCCCCGTTCATGCTCTGTCTCTCTCTGTCCCAAAAATAAATAAACGTTGAAAAAAAAAATTAAAAAAAAAAAATCTTTGTCAGCATCAAATATGCATAGAGATATATTACAGATATAGATGTGTGTGTGTTTATGTGTAATACATGTGTATAGTTTTAAATTAAAAATTAAATGCTACTAAATGGCTACTAGGAGCTACCACTCAACCGTTTTTTTTTCTTTTATTCTGGTATTTATTTCTATATTTCAAACATATACACTCATCCACATGCACACCCCACCTGTACTAACAGCAAGTCAATACATATCTAAACATACACACATATATACATATATAAGATATATACATATGTATATGTGTGTAGAAATTATTTACTGACTTTCTATTATTGCAGGTAAAGTTATTTGTTGTCCTTTGGTTATTTGTGTGTTCCTTTTTTTTTCCCACTCTTCCATCCTCTCAATATGGTTATATAACAGTTCTGAGGTCAATCTGGATTCAGTGGTTTTTATCATTTCGACTATGCATTTATTGTTCACTGCTGAGCCAAACGGAGTGTTGTGATTTTATCTCCTTTCTTAGACAGGTGGGTTTGAGCCTGACAGGCTGAGTTTGAATCCCACTCTGGTGCCCTAGACAAATCACCACTCTTATTTTTTCCTAATATAATGGAGATACCAATGATACCAACTTGTAATGGTGGCTGTAAAAATTAAGGGAGTAATTATGTATAAAAGGACTTAGAATATTAACTGACATATCAGCAGTACTAAGTATATAGCTATAATTATTGTTCAACTTTGTCTTTACTTTGGAGTTCATAGTGTCTCATTAAAATTTTGGTTCATTTTCTTTGAATCTCTTAGTCTTTTCAAACTTAGTCTTTTCAATAGTTCTATAAAACATCTCTTAATAAATTTTCACACATTTAACCTATCAGGTAGCCTCTGCGGGTTGGAGGTTTTATGAGGAGTGGTGGGGACTATGGTAAACCAAAGGATATATTCATCAAGAGCTCCTCTGTCTACCTGGTTTTGTTAAGACAGGTTTCATTTTCAACCTGCTGCACAGTTCTCTCTGGAGCTTCCCTGGCTTCCATCTTGGATTTACCTTGCTTCCCTCTTGTTTGAGATACTTGCTTAGTGAGCCTTTGCCTTTCCTCTTTCTCACTGTAACTTCTCACTTTGGTAAAAAAAACATACTTCTTCAGTTTCTTAAGATTTGAGTAAGGGTAAATGCAGACATATTTTTTGAGATTTTGCTTGCCAAAATATGCCCTTAGTTTATTCTTCTATTTCATTGAGAGTTGGCTGGATAGGGAACTCTAGGTTGAAAATCATTTTCCTTCAGATTTTTTTTTCTCCTTCAGATTTTTAAAAGCATTTTTGTTTCCTAGCCTCCACTGTTGCAGTTGAGAAAGCCTTCTGCCATTCTCATTTCAGTCCTTTGTCTGAAACCTGAGTCTCTTGTCTGGAAGCATTATAATTTTCTTTGGATCTCCAGAGTTCTGAACTTTCATGATTATGTTGGTGTGTTTTCCCCCTGTACATTGCGCTGGACACTGGTTAGTCTGTGCAATCTGGAAATAAATATCTTTTGGTTCTGAAAATGTCTCTGCATTTTTTCCTCCTGATTATTTTCTTTCCCACTGGTTTATTATTCTCCCTTTTGGAAACTCCCATTAGTTGGAAGTTGGCCATCCCAAATAGATTCTCTGATGTTATTCTCATTTTTGTCTTTTTTTCTACTTGCCAGGAGATAGCCTCATTTTGTCTCCCAAACCTTTTATTGAAAATTTTTTAGCTATCAGAGTTTTAATTTCCAAGATGATACACCACTAATTAGCAGCACATTTCACCTTATGAACAGGATATAATTTACTCAAATCTTCTGATATTGTACACTTAGATGGCTTACTTTTTTAATATATAAATAATGATGTAGTAAACCACATTCTCTAATGGATTCAATACAATTTTCCAAGACAAAGAAAATGAATATTTTAAAGTTTCTAATACATAGCATATTACCAAATTGCTTCCTAGCAGTTTTTGTGCATCTAATGACCACACAGATAGCAGTATTATCATTTAATATTTAAAATTTAAACATTGATGTTTTATTTCAGTTTATTTTATTGATAGTGAAATTAAACTGTTTCTTGGGTTTATTGTGTTTTTATCCTTTTCTATTTATTTATTGCATTTTTAGATTTTTTAATGGATTTTTTTTAGCTGTCACATGTTAAGCATATTAATATTTTGTTGGAAATACCTGGAAGTATTTTTAGGTAATGTATTTCATTTTGATATTGTTATAATTGCCAAAAATTTAATTTTGTAAAATCAAATTTATCAATATTTTTCTCTTCTATATAAAAACAGTTGACAAAACCAAATAACAGAGACAATGAGGAAAGATTAGTTACCATAAGAGCATACTAAATATTATAAAGTAATATATCTTGAAAGCATGTTCAAAGCAATAAAGGAAACTCTGTAATACCATTGGAAAATCTAGTAGAACGTAAGAAATCCAAAGATTTCTAGAAAAGACAAGTAGTTAATAAGCATCTGAAATAAATGTTCAACCTCATTAGTATTCGAAAAAAAGCAAATTAAAACACAACACTAATTTTTGCATGAAATTAGGAAAGATTTAAAATACAATAATAATGGGGAGGAGCCAAGATGGCAGAAGAGCAAGGAAGTTTTTTGTGTGTCTCTCGTCCATGAAATACAGCCAGACCAAAACTAAACCACCCTGAACACCTAGAAAACTGATCTGAGGATTAACACAACAATCTGCACAACTTGAACCACAGACTTCAGCAGTTACGTAGCGCTGAGAGGTGAACTTGGGGAATGAGAAGCTTTGGGAAGGGACATGCTTTTGCAGGCAGAGAGAGGACAGAGACGGGGGGCAGGGAGAGCATACTGGAAAAGCGCCCCTCCCCAAAAGCAGTTGGAGAGAAAGTGAAAAATTGGAAACAGCCACAGGGACTAAACTAAAAAAGGAGAAAGGAGAAAGGAGAGGGTTTAAATTCCATTAAGACTGTAAAAAAGGGGAGCTCAAAGTCTGCAACTCCGCAGCTCCATACCTGGCGGTGTTCTGGTACAAAGGGCAAATCCCCAGGAAAAGAGTGGGGTCCGGAGGTTCTTGGGCCACATGGGAAAAAGCAGTCCACTGTTGGAAGAACATTTGGTAGAGACTGTTGAGGCCACCTGGTCTCAGTAGACCACAGAGAACGGCCACATTCGCTGGTGCTGGAACAAGGTTGTTAAGGGTGAAACCTGGTGCCAGATGTGTGTTGTGATTTTCTATAATCCCTGAAAAGCTGCTCCTCAAGAACTTTTTCTGGGGCGGGCTGGCACCTGGCCACAGTCTCGGGCCACCGGCAGTAGCAGGGTCCAGCAGGCGTTCCTGGGTGCAGCCGACATTTGGCCATTGCTCGGTGAGACCCTCCTGCAGAGGGGCAGAACGGGTCAAAGCTGCAGTCCTTCAGAAGTAAGGGGCTGAGGAAAACAGCCGCATCTGAGACAAAACTCTGGAGAGAGGTACTGCCTAGGGCCTGGTCACGAACAGTGAAAAAGCAGGGAGTGGATGAAGCTGAAGACAGAGGATGGGTACGTGATTGCTGATCCAGTTCCCGTACTAGAGACTGGGTAGCTAGGTGACGCCATTTTCACTGCTCCCGTGCATGCGCATACGCACCTGCGAACACCAAACACTCCACCCCCGTAGGCTAGCAGCTCTATCTAGTGGAGAGCTGAGCCATTACACTGAGCCCCGCCCTACTGGGCCAACCTCGCTCTTGAAGAACAAAAGTCTCACCGCCTATTTAGTTTATGGACTATAAAGTCCTTCATAGTCTGACTTCTATGGGAAAACGAAGTAATTTCAGTCTCATTTCAATCTGTTAGCAGATCCATCTATTCAATATTATTCCTCTTTTTTTTTTCTTTTTCACTTCTTTCCTTTTTCTTGAATACAGAAAGAGAAAAAATTCATTTTTATTTTCAATTTTTATTCAAAATATTTTCCTTTAATTTTTTTACCATACTTTTTACTTTTGTGTAAATGTTTTCAATTTATATTTTACTTCCATCATTTTATTTTAGTCTACTTCAGTGTATTCACTTTTTCAAAATTTCAAACGATTTCCTTTTTTTTCCTCTTTTTTCTCTTTTTCATTTCTTTTCTATGTGAGCAAATTCCTAGAAACAAATTTCCTAACCTGGGGAAAGACACAGACATCAAATTCCAGGAAGCACAGAGGACTCCTATTAGATTCAAAAAAACTGACCATTGACAAGGCATACCATAGTCAAATTCACAAAACACTCAGACAAGGAGAGAATCATGAAAGCAGCAAGGGAAAAAAAGTCCCTAACCTACAAGGAAAGACAGATCAGGTTTGCAGCAGACCTATCCACAGAAACTTGGCAGGCCAGAAAGGAGTAGCAGGATATATTTGATGTGCTGAACCAGAAAAATAATGCAGTCAAGAATTCTTTATCCAGCAAGGCTGTCATTCAAAATAGAAGGAGAGATAAAAAGTTTCCAGACAAACAAAAATTAAAGGAGTTTGTGACCACTAAAGCAGCCCTGCAAGAAATTTTAAGGGGGACTCTCTGAGCAAAGATGAAAACAAAAAAGAAAGAAAAAAATATATATATAAATACCAAAAGCAACAAAGATTAGAAAGGACCAGAGAACACTACCAGAAACTCCAACTCTACAAACATCATAATGACAATAAATTCATATCTTTCAGTACTCACTCTAAACATCAAAGGACTCAATGCTCCGATCAAAAGACATAGGGTAACAGAATGGATAAGAAAACAAGACCCATCTATATGCTGTTTACAAGAGACCCACTTTAGACCTATAGACACCTTCAGATTAAAATAAGGGGACAGAGAACCATCTATCATGCTAATGGTCAACAAAAGAAAGCTGGAGTAGCCATACTTATATCAGAAAATCTAGACGTTAAAATAAAGACTGTATCAAGAGATGCAGAAGGGCATTATATCATAATCAAGGGGTCTGTCCACCAAGAAGACCTAACAATTGTAAACATTTATGCGCCAAATGTGTAAGCACCCAAATGTATAAATCAATTAATCACAAACATAAAGAAACTGATTGATAGTAATACCATAATAGTAGGAGACTTCAACACCACACTCACAGCAATGCACAGATCATCTGATCAAAAAATCAACAAGGAAACAATGGCTTTGAATGACACACTGGACCAGATGGACTTAACAGATATATTCAGAACATTTCATCCTAAAGCAGCAGAATCTACATTCTTCTCCAGTGCACATGGAACGTTCTCCAGAATAGACCATATACTGGGACACAAATCAGTCCTAAGTAGGTACAAAAAGATCAAGATCATACTGTGCATATTTTCAGACCACAACGCTATGAAACTCAAACTCAACCACAAGACAAAAATTTGGAAAGGTAACAAATACTTGGAGATTGAAGAACATCCTACTAAAGAATGAATGGGCTAACCAAGCAGTTAAAGAGGAAATTAAAAAATTAAAAGTAGATGGAAGTCAATGAAAATGAGAACACCACAACCCAAAACCTCTGGGACGCAGGAAAGGCAGTCATAAGAGGAGAGAATATAGCAATCCAGGCCTTCCTTAAGAAGGAAGAAAGACCTCAGATACACAACCTAACCTTACACCTTGAAAAGCTGAGAAAGAACAGCAAATAAAACCCAAAACCAGCAGAAGACAGGAAATAATAAAGATTAGGGCAGAAACCAAAAAACAAAACAAAACAAAACAAAAAACAGTAGAACAGATCAATGAAACCAGAAGCTGGTTCTTTGAAAGAATTAACAAAATTGATAAACCACTAGCCAGTTTGATCAAGAACAAAAAGGAAAAGACCCAAATTAATAAAATCAAGAATGAAAAAGAAATCACAACCAACACAGCAGAAATAAAAATAACAAGAGAATATTATGAGCAATTATATGCCAATAAAATGGGTAATCTGGAAGAAATGGACAAATTCCTAGAAACATATACACTACCAAAACTGAAACAGGAAGAAATAAAAAATTTGAACAGACCCATAACCATTAAGGAAATCGAATTAGTAATCAAAAATCTGCTAAAAAACAAGAGTCCAGGGCCAGATGGCTTTCCAGGGGGATTCTACTAAACCTTTAAGGAAAGGTTAACCCCTATTCTCTTGAAGCTGTTCCAAAAAATAGAAATGGAAGGAAAACTTCCAAACTCTTTCTAGGAAGCCAGCATCACTTTGATTCCGATACTAGACAGAGACCCCACTAAAAAGGAGAACTATAGACCAGTTTCCCTGATGGACATGGATGCAAAAATCCTCAACAAGATATTAGTCAACCAGATCCAACAATACATTAAAAAAATTATTCACCACGACCAAGTGGGATTTATACCTGGGATGTAGGGCTGGTTCAATATCTGCAAAACAATTCACATGATTAATCACATCAATAAAAGAAAGGACAAAAACCATATGATCCTCTCAATAGATGCAGAGAAAGCATTTGACAAAATACAGCATCCTTTCTTGGTAAAAACCCTCAAGAGAGTAGAAGCATACCTCAAGATCATCCTCAATGGGGAAAAACTGAGAGCTTTCCCCCTAAGGTCAGGAACAAGACAGGGATATCCACTCTCACCACTGCTTTTCAACATAGTATTGGAAGTCTTAGCCTCAGCAATCAAACAACACAAAGAAATAAAAGACATCCAAATCAGCCAGGAGGAGGTCAAACTTTCCCTCTTCGCAGATGACATAATACTCTGTATGGAAAACCCAAAAGATTCCACCAAAAAACTGCTGGATTTGATTCATGAATTCAGCAAAGTTGCAGGATATAAAATCAACACACAGAAATCGGTTGCATTCCTATACACCAACAATGAAGCGACAGAAAGAGAAATCAAGGAATCAATCCCATTTACAGTCGCACCAAAACCCATAAAATACCCAGGAGTAAATCTAACCAAAGAGGTGAAAAATCTATACACTGAAAACTATAGAAACATTATGAAAGAAATTGAAGAAGACAAAAAAAAATGGAAAAAGATTCCATGCTCCTGGATAGGAAGAACAAATATTGTTAAAATGTTGATACTACCCAAAGCAATCTACATATTCAATGAAATCCCTATCAAAATAACACCAGCATCCTTCTCAGAGCTAGAACAAACAATCCTAAAATTTGTATGGAACCAGAAAAGACCCTGAATAGCCAAAGCAATCTTGAAAAAGAAAACCAAAGCAGGAGGCATCACATTCCTGACTTCAAGCTGTACTACAAAGCTGTAATAATCAAGACAGCATGGTACTGGCACAAGAACAGACACTCACATCAATGGAACAGAATAGAGAACCCAGAAATGGACCCACAAACGTATGGCCAACTAATCTTTGACAAAGCAGGAAAGAACATCCAATGGAATGGAGACAGTCTCTTCAGCAAGTGGTGCTGGGAAAACTGGACAGCAACATGCAGAAAAATGAACCTGGACCACTTTCTTACATCATACACAAAAATAAACTCAAAAGAGATGAAAGCCTTCAATGTAAGACAGGAAGCCATCAAAATCCTCGAGGAGAAAGCAGGCAAAAACCTCTTTGATCTTGGCCCCAGCGACTTCTTGCTCAACACGTCTCCAGAGGCAAGGGAAACAAAAGCAAAAATTAACTACTGTGACCTCATCAAAATAAAAAGCTTCAGCACAGCGAAGGAAACAATCAGCAAAACTAAAAGGCAACTGACAGAATGGGAGAAGATATTTGCAAATGACATATAGATAAAGGGTTAGTATCTAAAATCTATAAAGAACTTCTCAAACTCAACACCCAACAAACAAATAATCCAGTGAAGAACTGGGCAAAAGACATGAATAGACACTTCTCCAAAGAAAACATCCAGATGGCCATCTGACACATGAAAAAATGCTCAACATCACTCATCATCAAGGAAATACAAATCAAAACCACAGTGAGATACCACCTTACACGTGTCAGAGTGGCTAACATTAACAACACAGTCAACACCAGATGTTGGTGAGGATGCGGAGAAAGAAGATGTCTTTTGCATTGTTGGTGGCAATGCAAGCTGGTGCAGCCACTCTGGAAAACAGTATGGGGGTTCCTCAAAAAACTAAAAAATAGAACTACCCTACCAGCAATTGCACTACTAGGCATTTATCCAAGGGATACATGTGTGCTGTTTCGAAGAGACAGATGCACCCCCATGTTTATAGCAGCACTATCAACAACAGCCAAAGTGTGGAAAGATCCCAAATGTCCATCGATAGATGAATGGATAAAGAAGATGTGGTATATATATATACACACACATACAATGGAGTATTAGTCGGCAATCAAAAAGAATGAAATCTTGCCGTTTGCAACTACATGGATGGAACTGGAGGGTATTCTGCTAAGTGAAATTAGTCAGAGAAAGACAAAAGTCATATGACTTCACTCATATGAGGACTTTAAGAGACAAAACAGATGAACGTAAGGGAAGGGAAGCAAAAATAATATAAAAACAGGGAGGGGGACAAAACAGAAGAGACTCATAAATATGGAAAACAAACTGAGGGTTACTGGAGGGGTTGTGGGAGGGTGGATGGGCTAAATGGGTAAGGGGCACTAAGGAATCTACTCCTGAAATCATTGTTGTACTATATGCTAACTAATTTGGATGTAAATTTTTAAAAATAAAAAATAAAATTAAAAAAATAATAATATTGGCTAAAAGTGAGGTTATATTGGTATTCTCATGCTAATGGGCATGTAAATGAGCTTAACCTTCCTGAAATTAATTTTATAATATGTATCCAAAATTTTACAAATTTCCATAGCTTCCTGCATAGCAATTACACTATCAGAACTCTATTCCAAGTAAACAGTCGGATGGGAGCACACATAGCACAAAGATACTCACCACAGAATCATTTATGACCAAAAAAAGGGGGGGAGGAGTAAATACCTTAAGCTTCCAGTGTGAGAGGAATAGTTCAAAAAGTCATAGTGCATCCATATAATAAAATATTGCCTCACCAGTAAAAAAAGCACATAAAGCTGTTTTGCAGTTAAGATCTTAACCATTTAATATGTAGATAGGATTATTGGTGTGTGTGTCTATGTGTTTAAGGACATAGAGAGATACCTAATACCTAGAGAAAGAGGCTATACCAAGTTATCAGATTAAGGCAATTTTTCTCTTTTTTTTACACTCTACTGTTCCCATTTTCTGGAATGTGCACATAAAGTGCCTTTAAAGAAGAACTGAATACATAGCTTTTTATTTGTCTTAACAACTCTAGTAACAGAGAACTTGCTAATGTCAGGACAATTCATCCTTCACAAAAGGCTGATTGTTAATTTTCTTTTTTTAATTTTGAAAAAAAGTAGGTTTCCCTAACGCTCCTAATCATTATAACTTCTGCTCCCTTGGGCCATTCAGAGTGTGTCTTTTATCTCTCCTAGATGACAGTTGTTAGTTATTACTCTTTCTGAAATCTCATCCTCTTAAGATTTAGGATTTATTTCCTAATGCCTATGACAGTGCCTGATACAGAGTAATTACAGGGCAAATCTATGTTGAATAAATTAAATATAACCCAGGTCTTCCATATCTTAGATGTGGTTTTTTAGTCTCTCTCATGGTTAAACTCTTTTATTTCTCTTTTTCAGTATCCATTAAATTATGGCTTCTAAGAGCCACAATTAATGGCTCTTTCTCTCTCTGGATAACACACCATGAATATCCTTGGAATTGCATTAATTTCGTTGGCAGTCACATCACACTGAGGGCTAATATTGATCTTTCTGAATGGTAAAACCTCAGCGTCTTTTTATTGATGTGTCTGCCCGTTCCTGACTCTCCACACTGCATTTGTTCACCTGTTCTTTTTGGACCCATGTGTAAGACCTTATGTGAACCTTCATTAAATGAATCTTGTTAGATACAAATATAAATGGTTTTGGATCCTGATTCTTTTATATATTCATGTTTCTTTGCAGCTTTATGTTGTACACAAATTTAAGCAGCAAACCCTCTATTTCTTTATCTCAGCTCTGGGCAGGTTTCTATACTTATAAGAAACATTCCTCCAAGCTGAAGTTGAGCCTCTTGACATTTGGGCCAAATTCTCTCAATGAATCATAAATCCTTTTATTATCTACCCCATACTTTTCCATTCTATCTACTAGGTTATCACAGGAGATCATGTCATATGTCTTGCTTGGGCTAAATATACAATTGCTGCATAGCTATGGAGGATGTAATCCAATTTATCCCCATAGTCAGTCTCCTTCTCTCCAAGAATAACATATAATGGGAAAATCACATTCTAATTCCATATTGAGAAAGAGGACTATTTTTCTTTTCTTTTTTAAAATTTTTCATGTTTACTTATTTATGTTAAGAGAGAGTGAGTGAAAAAGAGAGAGAGAGAGAGAGAGAAAGCACCCAAAGGAGGGCAGAGAGAAACACAGGCAGGCTCTGTGCTGTCAGTGCAGAGCCCAATGTGGGGCTCAAATTCATGAACCATAACATCATGATCTGAGCCGAAATCAAGAATCAGATTCTTAACTGACTGAGCCACCTAGGTGCCCTGAAAAAGAGGACTTTTTTTTTTTTTTTTAGTTGCTCTATAATTTGCCCAGTGGCCATGGTCTTCAGCCCTGTTTTCTTTGGAGGCAGCACTGTGCATTATCATCTCCTTTGGGCATCTTTTTCTCAATCAGCTCTCAAAAGGCTACAGTTCTCTAAAGCTCTTTCCACAACCTTGATTCCTTTTTCTTCTTCACATCTCAAATCCAATACAGCAGTCTTATCAAGATCACTTCCAAAATACATCACAAATATGACCATTTAATACCACTGTACTGCTATGACTTTGGTCCAAACCACTTCTTCTCTCACCTGAACAAAAGCAATAGCCTCTTAGGCAGTCTTTTTGCTTCTCTTACCCCTCTCACCCAGTCCATCTGCCACATGTAGCACAGGAATAAAAATGTGTCACTTCTCTGCTTAAAATGAAATCCAAAGTTCTTACATGTCCTATAAAGCCCTACATGATCTTCCCTTGGCTATTACATACAATTTTCTTCCCAGCCTTCCCCTGGTTCCCATTGATGTGGTCATGGAGTGGCGGGGGGTTCCGGAGCCGATGGCCAAGTCTTTGGTGCAAAAAGGTGATTTTATTAAAGCACAGGGACAGGACACATGGGCAGGAGCTGCCCCAGGATTGTGAAGAGAGACTGCTTATATACTTGGGAGTTGGTAAAGGCAAGGGGAAGTTTCCAAAGGATTTTCCATATGCTGAAGAAGACTCACAGGATACTGAGGCCTAGCTATTGTCAGGCTGTTGTTTTTCCCCTTTAGCAAAGCATTAACATTAAGACAGTAAGGAGTTCCTGGAGAAATGTTATACTCACCTGCCTCAAGTATTTGTCAAAGGCTGGAGGTTACAAGGAAATTTAATTTTATCTGCCATTTCTTTCTGCCTTTGTTTCCGACATCACCCATGCTCTAGTTAGCTAGCTCTTCTCTCTGCTCCTCAACCATACTAAACATGTTTCCCTTCTCAGGACCTTTGCACATGCTACTCCTTCTGCTTGGAGTACTCTTATTCAAAGATGATTTAAAAATTATTACTTGTCCAATTCTAAACCTTTTAATGGCTACAGCTTAGCTATGGAAAGACTAGATTTTAGAATTACCCTTGCTTTTCCCCTCGGCCAAATTAAATTCTTAGTAATAGATCATCTTCTCACTAGTTTCTTTTTATTAGAAGGATGGCAATGTGGCAGTTTTGATCTTCTAGTTCACATAACCTCTGTCCCATATTTTTGGAGAATGGATATTTCTCATTAATTTTAGATAGATATATAGGTTGATTTTAATGTTTTAAAGAACTGAAGTTACAGGCCATGCTCTTGCATACTTCATCTCATCTTTAGTGATCCCTGATGATAGGCCCTTACCTCTAGGGGAGAAAGCTCTCCACTGTAACTTTCAAATTTATATTCTACCTGGAATTTTAAAATTATTAAACATAAATGATATTTATGTTATTAAATATAAAAATTCATAAAATAAATGAAGCCAGACTCTTCCCATTGGAAGAAGCATTGAGCATAACTTGATCTATCATCTATAAAATTCTATTAGTGACTTGAGTCCAACTCAAATAAACCATGGCATCTTGAAGCCAAAACCATTAGGACTGTGAACACACATATTGGACTGTTCTGAGATGTGCCCTCAGATGTTCTGAGGGCAGATGCCCTCCTCTAACATTTTTAGGCCAGGTTATCCTTTGGCAAATGTTCAGTGGCCAGACTATGCATGGGGGGGATTGCTGGCTGGTTTGAAGCTATGTCTTCTCCTTACCATTTGTTATGTTTGTGGGGACCCTCTATTCCAACCCCACACCTACCAGTGTTATCTGATATATATTGTAAGCACCAGATGTCCTGTCTGGGGCATTGTCTTACCTGGGATATTCTGATACCTGGCTAAAGTTCCTGTCACCAATTCCAGGGTGTGTGTGTGTGTGTGTGTGTGTGTGTGTGTGTGTGTGTGTGTAGTGTGGGGAGCAGGGGTTCCTCATACCAATAAGAAATTATCTGACACCAACCAAGTGTTCTACAGTTCAACTCAATTTAGGTAATATCTACCTGGAGATATCAGATCCCACAGGTTAAGGGCTCAGTCCTGTAAGACAGGCCTCTCACTTCAGATGTCATTGGCAAGTTCAAATTATCACCCATGTCTGACCTACTGGCTATAGATCAGAGATTCCAATGACCACCTCCTGGGTTTCAATTAATTTGCTAGTGTGGCTCACAGAACTCAGAGTAATATTTTACTTACTAGATCATTAGTTTATTACAAATGGATACAACTAAGGAACAGCCAGATGGAAGAGATGCATAGGGCAAGGTGTGTGGGAAGTGGCATGGAGCTTCTGAGCCCTCTCCAAGCTCACCATTCTCCCTGAACCTCCACAAGTTCACCAGCTTGGAAGCTCTCTGAACCCTGTTCTTTTGGAGTTTTTATGGAAGCTTCACTACATTCATATGACTGATTAAATCATGGCCATGAGTAATCTATTCCAATTCCATCCCCTTTCCCTTACCCCCAGGTCTGAGGGGTGGGACTGAAAGTTCTAATCCTATAATTACTGGGTTGTTTCCCCTGGCAACCAGTCCCTTTCCTTAGGTGACCTAGGGGCTTTCCAAAAGTCACTTCATTAAGATAACAAAAGACACTTTTATCTCTTACAACATCTTCAGAACAAATTCCAGACAGTGTGGCATACAAGGTTTTCCAACCTAGGTTTTCAGTTTTCCTCCTATGGAACTTTTTGCTGTGCCTCAAACATGCTTCATGATAGTTATTAAGGCTAGTCACAAATATCCTGGCTTCCACTCTCTGGGAACACAGAAGAATGACTTTCCTGTCCACTTGCAGTCATTGACAGTGACTTGTCTTGTCCAGTGAAAGTTGGGTGGAAGTGCCATGTCACTTTCAGAGCTAGTTTGTTTGGCTATGTTTACTTGTCTCTCCGGCAGGGCAACAAACAAGGAGCCTGGTTCCTGGATGACTACCGTGAGCAGTGTGCGTATTGACCCATAACAAGCATGGAGTATAAATAAGAAATAAACCTTTGCTATTCTAAGCTATTGATGTTTGTTGGTTGTTGATTACAGAAGCAGGTCTTATGTCCTGTTATTCCTGGTATGTCTAGGAAAGTTCTATTTTTCCCAGCACTCAATGACCAGGTAAAGTGACTCCTTTGTGAAACTCTGACTTCACTTTGCAGGTAGGCACTTTTTCTTCTGCACACGTATAGTTGATTTTCTTTCCAAGACCAATATATCTAGATAGTTGATGGTTTTCGGTCCATTTGAGTGTTCTAAAACAAAGTAAAAATAACTGTTGCTTTTTTTCCTACTTAATCTAGAATGAGAAAATGCTCTCTGCCCTTGTTTTTACTTCACAGAAGAGAACGAAGTGGCAGCTTCTTTGGCAATTTCTCTTCACTGTATAGAAAAACAAAGTTTACTGAGATGCTGAGGGCTGTCCAAAGTCCTGTTTTCAACTCAAAAAACTAGTTTCTCTGTTTTCTATCACTGTACTAGGTTACCTAAATGTCTATTCAAACATGTTATAAGAAAAGTCACCACAACAATAAGGAGCAGCAACATTAGAAGAAAGAAAACTTTGTTCCCATTATCATTTAAGACCCCTTCAGCACCGAACAGGGTCTGGGGCAGGGACGCAGAACCACCATGGATAAAACTACTATGAAAAACAGACAGGTTCTGGTTTGGTCTACTGCATTTGGCTCCCTTCAGTGGGAGATGTGCTTTCTCATCACATGAAAATATGTCTATTCATCACTATGGATTGGTGGGAACAAGTATCATCACGAAAGAAGAAACAGAGACACAAAAGGAGGCAGTTTCATACCTAAGTTAATGGTCAAGTGATGGCATTGTTAATCACTTGTAGATATGTTGTGAGTTTTAGGGGCATTTTGAGGCTTTCCCTGTCCATGTTGTCTTTGTGGTGCCTAAAATCTTACCACTAAAGAGTAATTTTCTTTGGATTGTGAAGCCCTTTTAAATTTTAGGGTCCTCTCTTCTCATGGACCTTCTCTGGGAGGAGGTATAACTTCCTCCACAAACTACATGACAGTATTGAAAACAAGCAGAAGTCAAGGATCTGGGGGGAAAGGACAAGTTTTGCCATCTTTTGGGAGGGTAAGGACACAACACATGTCCATTGATTTCTACTTCAATATTTAGTTTCTAAAATATTTGGCTTCAATATTCAGCCTCCAGAACTAGGATCAAAGTGTGCTATTGGGCCAGATTCAGGCAGATTGAGGGGACGAGATAGCCTAGGAAAAAAGAAGCAACAGCTAGGTATGTAAAATAGCTGATCTGATATTATCTACTAATTAAAATTAAGGTGCATTAATTTCTCTGGAGGCCAGCAGGATCCTTTACCTAGATGGGGTGAGCTAAATGAAGCTGTTCTATAATTCATCACTGGAGTTACTGCCTATTACTTTCCTTTCTCATGGGGGCTTAGCCATAAGTAAGCAGATTATGCTACTTTCCACCTAGAGGGTTGAAGTGTGCTTGTTTCATTTCTATTTAAATGCAGAGCTGAATCCAAGTCTTGTGGTGATATGATTGTCAGGGTCCTCAGTGGGAGATTTAATTCCTCAGTACACTGGAATGTATCCAAGTTGTCCTGGTGGTGCTGAGCATAGATAGATGTGAATAGCATGATCAATTAAGAAAATCATCAATCAGTTAATCAATTAATAGGCACTAACTGAAAAACTATAGTACACTGTGTTAGCATTATGGGGAATATAAACATGCATAAGAACTGGTAGCTGTCCTTAAATTATGTAGAAAATGCTGAAATGCTATTATCAGTCCTATTGACCCCACCTCACTCTACCAATATTTACCTCCACCTATAGCGTCATTCCAAGTCCATGACGAACATGTTGGGCCCTCTTTTTCCTTAGAGTGCTCTGGGAATTATTTGCTATGGCCAGACTATCCTGAGTGACAGTCGCATGAGATTAAATTGGTATTACACAACCTTCCTTTCTACCATTGCCTGTAGACTATTCACCCAATTGGCCCTCTGCCCTAGTTCCTAGGCCTTTGTTTTGATTGTTAGTGCCTGTTTATATTATTAGTGGACCCATCCCTGAATGTCCCCCCGCCCCATGGAGTGCAGTCAGAGACCGGATGTCTTTAGCCCCTTTCCCCCTTGACACTATCAACATTTAGAACAGCATATTTCTTTTTTGTGGGTGGCTGTCCTGTGCATCACAGGATGCTTCAAAAAGATCCTCTATTCTCTAGATGCCACTAGAACCCACCTTCTCCCCTCTCAGTTAAAGCAATCAAAAGCATCTCCTCCAGACATTGCCAAATGTCCCTGAGGGACAAAATCACTCTCAGTTGAGAATCTCTACTCTAGACCCTCCCCTGTTTCTCTCCATTAACTCAGAAAGACTACCTTAAGGTATAAGTCCATGACTGTGATCATGAGCTTCTGACCCTTTACTTATCTTTCTCCCGCCAGTAGAATAGGCATGTAATATTTATTTTCCAGATGCCCAAGAACCTCAATCCTTGAGTCAAGGACCCATGGAGATAGGTACTGGCTAGACTCAGACTCATGTTGGCAGTGTCTTTTAGAGTTGTTCATTTGGGCAGCTAGCTAGCTGGTCATGCCTGGTACACAGGTTGGCCTATCCATCCCAACTTTTCCACCACCACCCCATGGACAGGTTTGTGCCCCCCTGACAACTGAGAACTCTCAGTAAGCCTTGAGATAGGGCCATGCTGTTAATTACAGACATAAAATCACAGCAAGGTACCTAACACTATAAAGCAGAATATAATAAATTCGGACTGAAAGATGGCTGCCATTAACTGGGATAATTGTGATGCATTTGAAACTTGAATTGGACTTTAAAGGGATGATTTGAAGAAGTAAAAGTGGGAGAGAAAAGCGAGCAGTTAATTCCTAATATTTAATGTAGAAAAAATAATATGAGCAGTGCAGAAAGTTGGGGAAAAACATTGGACACTTTGGAGGGACAATGTTACAAGGAAATGACCCAGATAGAAAGAAACGATGAAGATGCTCACGTATGAAAATACACAAAGCATTTTTCAACAATAGTTTGAAGATCTGCCTGTATGAAGTGACTATTACGTAAAAAAAGTTAAGTGTCTCTTAGAAGATATGTCTCCTCTGAAAGAGAGAACCTGGAAAAAGGGTGTACTTGATCAGGTACACTACTAGTTCAACAAAAATACACTGGCAAAATTACCCTAGGTTCTTAGGGAAAAATGAACAGGCAAGAATACCTATGAATTTTTTTTTAATTTTTTAACGTTTATTTATTTTTGAGAAAGAGAGAGAGAGAGAGAGAGCACGAGTGGGGGAGGGGCAGAGAGAGAAGGAGACACAGGATCCAAAGCAAGCTCCAGGCTCTGAGCTGTCAGCACAGAGACTGATGTGGAGCTTGAGCCGAAGTCAGAGGCTTAACCTACTGAGCCACCCAGGCACCCCTATGAAGTTTTTGACAAAAAGAATGAAAGACTTGTCTCCAATGTAAAGAGTGAAAGTTTGGAATCTGAGAGCCACATGATGGTTTTGTGAGCTACAGTAAATCCCTTAAATTTCAGCCTTAAAATAAGGAACACAGTAACCTTGCATGCTTGCTGTGAGGGTTAAAGATAATATGTGATGCATAGTAGACCCTCTCCCAATGGAAACTAATTTTTTTATATACTATTTAAAAATTTGCTTGAAGTTACCATGGATATCAGTCTACTCCTGGCACACAAATGTAGATAGATAATAGAATATGAATGAAAATCCACAAATAAACAATAATACTATTACACATAACTGAATAGGACTAAGTAGGGTGTAAACAGAAAGCTAGTGTGTGTTTTTCTTGTTGTTTCTACTAAACCGGGTCTTTCTGATCTTCCTTCTGTGACACTGGATGAAATCTCAGGCAAATTACAGAATTTTTCTATATATTCAAAAGTCTAAAACTGTAATATCAAATTCTGAAACTTTAATCTTTTATCCAATCTAAAATTTCCCTTCTTTCTAAGCTCTGTCTGAATCAGATTCTGATATTGACCATAGGGAAAGGGACTGTGAAGGTCCTTCATTATTTTGCTCTACCTCGATCTTCTGTCCATCTTCCCCACTGACTCTACATTTGGCTCCTCCAGGGTTGCAGATCCGCCAGCTGGACCCTTCCAACTACAGTTCCATGTTATGCACAATGCCTCCTCCATAGGCCACTTGTGATGCCCCCCTCAGCTGCTGGCTTCCGGATAACTCAGAGTCCTCGTCTGTACCACAGGAAACATACTCTCTTATCCAGTGGAAGTCAGGAGTGTCTCCCTTCTCTGTGCTGTCACAACACTTAGCCAACCTATTATCTTGGACTTTTTGAGGAGCTCTCATCTTCTCCTCTGTGGGTGGGGGATACCCCAGCACACCGACTCCCTCTCTACCTCTTGGTGAATCCTTGGTTTGTCCTTAGATAGCCTGGAGGTGATAGGCACTAATGATGGCAGAATTAGTTTTGTCTTCCTAGTGCAAGTCCTGAAGAGATATTTGAGGAACTGGCTTTTGAATGAGGAGGTAATTAATACCCATTTTCTCCAGGCTTAGGATGTAAGTTAAAACTCTAAAAAAAGGAAAAATTTGATTTTAATATCCTATTACATGTACAGTTAATGACAGTTGAGGCATAAATGAGCGCACTGTGCAAAGAGAGAGACAATATTAATTCACTAAATCACTACAACAGTCCTGTGAGGTATGAACTGTTATGAGAAGGCTCTGACTCCAAGAGGTTATATTATTTGGTTAAGATCACACAGGTAGTAGTTAGGAAAAGAAACAAACATTTATAAAATGGGACAATTGATTATCTCAATTGGAAAAAAGAATTTCAGGTCCTTGTCATCCACTGAACTTCAGAGTGAACTTCAGACTTTTAAAATAGTCCAATATTAATGAATAAAAAAGAAAAACAAAAATAAAAGAGAAATTAATTTTATGACCATCCCTAAATGGAGAACATAATATAATACCTGATATGAAAAAAAGAACCAAAGAAAAAGCAAATGTAAATACATCAAGTTTACAATTTCCATATGTCATTATACATAAAATTAAAAGACAAAGCACAACTGAAGAGAACACATTCAAAATATATAACAGAGAGACATCGTTAACCACAGCAGCTTAACCACATGCATTTATCCTTCCTCTTCTTCAAGTAGTACTTCAGAAGCACATGTATATGTTTTATAAAGCTGTGAAAACAAAGCAAACAGGAGAGGAAACCATAAAATCTCAACAAAATTTTAAAAGACAAAAAGTAGACAAATGCACAACGATGCGAATATATGTAATGCCAAAGATCTCTACACTTAAAAATGGGTAAAATTGTAAATATTATGTTATGTATATTTTGAAATAATGAAAAACTAATAAAAATTAAATAATTTTTAAAAAAAAACACGAAGCAATATTGAGGTCAAATTTTCAGCCGAGAGATATGCAAAATTAAAAAAGATTCCAGCAATTCCACTTTTGGACATATACCCCAAAGAATTGAAAGCAGGGACTCAAACAGATATTTGCACACTGTTTTCATTACAGCATTATCCACAACAGCCAGAAGGTAGAAATAACTCAAATGTCCATCGACAGATGAATGGATAAACAATGTGTGGGATACACATACAATGAAATACTAGTCTGCTTTTAAAAGGAAGGAAATTCTGATACATGCTACCACATGGATGAAACTTAAAGACACATAGCTAAGTGAAATAAAGATGTGTTTGTGATAGTCACAAAGAGACAAATACTGTATGATTCCACTTATACAAGGGACCTGGCGTAGTAAAAATTAGAGACAGAAAATGAAAGTGTGGTTCCCAGCAGAGAGGGTAGCAGAGCAAAGGGAGTTATTGTTTTAAAGGGTATATAGAGTTTCAGATTGGAATGATGTGAAACAGTTCTGGATATGGACTACAGATGGTGGGTATGGTTGCACAACAATGCACATATTTTTGATATTCTTAATGCCACTGAACAGTACACTTAAAGATAATTAAAATCGTGAGCAATATGTTATATATATTTCACTACAATTTTAAAAATTAAAAAGAAAAAGTAGATGGAAGAGTGGCCACAAAATGTGAATGCCTGTGGAAGAGGACAGCCAAGAGAAGCAGGCCTCTTATTTCACAGGGCTCTAGAAAGGCCCAGGCACAACTATCAGAAGTGAAGCTTAGAACTGAAAACAGAAGGAATGATTAAAGTCAAGGTCATTGTACCTTAGCCCACTAGTGGAGTTTCCCATATTCTGGATTTTGCAGATGGCTTTTCTTGATAGAGTGACAGTCCCTCTCTGCCTAAGACTGAGGGCTTATCTGGGACATGGGACTTTTCAGCATTTAAACCAGGGACAATTGGTCATACTAAATTTAATGTGATTTTTGTCCTATATATTTCCTTTAAATTGAGAGTTGGATTTAAGGCTGATCAGATTTAGATTTGTTTTTATGACAAGACTATTTCATAGGTGGTACTGGGTTCTTTCATCAGAAGAAAATTATGTTTGGTTGTGTCTTTTTTGAATGTGAGCAGTCACTGATGTTCAATACTTAAATTCATTAATTTTATAATATTGCTATATTGTAATTCTATTATTTTATATTAATTTATTGGCAAAAACATTTATACAAAGAGAAACTTCTCCCATCAATTAGTTGATGCTGGGTTTTTTTTTGTTGTTTGTTTGTTTGTTTGTTTTTTACCACTTTTCAAAATAACAAGTTGATTCCCCACTATTCTCTAATGTTGACCAATGAGATTTCTTTTCATATTCTTTGGAGCACGTGATTTTAAAAGTATTTTATATGTTTTAGTATGTTGCAGTTACTTTCCTTTTGAGGCTCAATTTGTTCTATCTTTGGCTAAAGGGCTTTTTAAAGTGGACTCTTGAGTCCTTTTGACATGATACCATGAGTCACTCATAATTTTCCTTGCTGTCTGTATGAAGATTTATTCCAGCCAGGACTGAGCCATTTCTCTAAGTAACTCTGGTTGCTTTCAATGGGAAATGATATTATAAGACTATAATCTGGCTGCTAGGGATACTGGGTTGGTCATTATTTCTGGACCTTTAGAGTAGAGAGTGCTAGGATTCAAAATAAAGTAAAATACGGGATGAATTTAAAATGATATTTTCAGTTCAAACTCAGGACAGAGCTTTTGCTAAATATTTTCTATTTTGCCCTTTATGCCATGCAGATAATCCTGATTTCAATAGTACTGAGGATGACAGAATTAGAATTTCACATAATTACTCATTTCCTTTACCCCACAATGCATATACTATGGTCTTAGAATAAAAATATAAACTTCTACAAACAATATGATTACTGAAAACAGTTTAAACATATTTTGTAGTCATTTTTGTCTTTGAACTATAACCCAGTAGACTTGTACAGTCAAATTATTGTACTTAAAAGTCATTTGGAATAGTTCTCCCCTAATTATGTTTTTAATACAGAATAAGTATTAAATAAGAAGGGAAGGGATAACTTAAGATCACATTATTTTTTTAAAAAAACTTTCAGAATGAAAAAATAAACTACCAAAACAAAAAACAGAAATAGCCACATTTGTAAAAAGCAATAGAAGAGTTTGAAGATAAAATTGAGAAAATGTTTCAAAAAGTGAACAACAACAACAAACCCCAAAAGATATAAGAGAGGAGTGAAAAGAAAAGAAAGAGGATCAATTTGGGAGATTCACTTAGTAGGAATTCTAGAGAAATCAGAGAAAATAAAACGCAGAGAAAATTATTAGAGAACTTTCCAGAACCAAAGGACATGTTTCTAGGTCAAGAGGTCTCATCAAAATACCCAGAAGAATGAAAAAAGAAACCCTAAATCAAGATATACCATGGTAAAATTTTATTACTTCAGGGATACAGAGATGACTCTAGAAACTTGAAGAGAAGACAAATAGGTCCATAAAAAATATGCAATTAGAATGTTTTAGACTATTTCATAGTTACACTTGAAGCTAAAAGACTATGGAATAATGCCTTCCATATCCTGAGGAAAAATTAGTTCCAAGTATTACTCTATACCTTTCAAATTATAAACGAATATAAGGGTAGAATAAGGATGTTATTAGATATAACTCAAATATGTATCCTTTATTTACTCCTTCTTAGAGAAATATTCGAAGATGTGTTTTAGAAAAATTAAAGAATCAACTAAGAATAAGTAAAACAGGAGTCCAAGATACAGGAAATTCAAAACAGGGAAGAGGAAAAGGAAAGTCTTAGATCCATCAAACTAGATTAAAGCAGTAGGATCAAGGACTTAGGGAAGGAGATACCCAGGGAAAACATATTTAACTGCTAGATTATCAGATGTATTTAAACACTTAGATAATAATATTGACAGAGATTTACCATATTTGTTAAGCAGACATATTGGATACTTTGGAAAACAGAGGATTTGAAAAATAGTTACATAAATAAATTTAAAATGAGACAAGTATTAACTCCAGAAAAAAATTTAAATGTTGTATTCCAAAGGAAACATAATAAGGGCATTCTACTTGGCTCAACAGCAAATGTATGTATATAGTAATGTAAACACTGATTTGCTTTTGAAACTTTATTTTAAACACTATTTTTAAGAGAAATTTTAGGTTTACAACAAAATCAAGAGGAAGATATAAAGGTTTCTTATATATCCTATACCCATACACATGCATGCCTCCCCTCTTATCAACATCACTCACCAGAATGGTATGTTTTTGTTTTTTTTTTTTTTTTAACAAGGATGAACCTACGCTGACACATTATTGTCACACAAAGCCCAAAGTTTACCTTAAAATCCACCCTTAGTGTTGTACATTCCAGGAATTTGGACAAAAGTATAAAGTCATACATCCATCATTATAATATACAGAGTATTTTCACTGCCCTAAAAATTCTCTATTCATTTCCCCCCTTCACAACCCCACTTCTGACAACCACTACCTTTTATCTCCATAGTTTTTCCTTTTCAGAATGTCATATAGTTGGAATCATACAGTATGTAGTCTTTCCAGATTGGCTTCTTTCACTTAGTAACATGCATTTAAGTTTCTTCCAGGTCTTCATCTCATTTCTTTTTTAGTGCTGAATAATATTTCATTGTCTGGAAGTACCACTGTTTTTATTTATCCATTCATATACTGAAGGACATCTTGGTTGCTTTTCAAGTTTGGGCAATTATGAGTAAAGATGCTATCATCTGTGTGCAGGTTTTTGTGTGGACAACTCCTTTAACCAAACTGGCATTTTGCATTTCCACCAGCATTGAATGAGACTTCCTGTCACTCCACATCCTCGCCAGCATTTGGTGTTGTCAGTGTTCCAGCTTTTGGCCATTCTAAGAGGTGTGTCGTGCTATCTCATTGTTGTTTTAATGTAATAAACACTGTACTCTGGAATAATTTTAGATTTACAGAAAAGTTGCAAATATAGTACAGAGAGTTCCTGTGCACCTTTCACCCTGCTTCCCCCATGTTA
Source organism: Lynx rufus (assembly GCF_022079265.1). Taxonomy (NCBI): domain Eukaryota; kingdom Metazoa; phylum Chordata; class Mammalia; order Carnivora; family Felidae; genus Lynx; species Lynx rufus. The sequence continues at coordinate 91,719,773 of NW_025814896.1, read as the reverse complement.
ACACTTTATATAACCATGGAACTTCATCACTACTATGTTAAACTCATTTGCATTTTACTACTTTTTCCACTGATGTTTTGTTGTTGTTATTGTTCCAGGATCCAGGATCCAATACAGGATTCCACATTGCATTTAGAAATACTTAATTCTGGGATGCCTGGGTGGCTCAGTCGGTTAAGATCTCACTTCAGCTCAGGTCATGATCTCAAGCTCGTAAGTTCAAGCCCTGTGTCGGGCTCTGTGCTGACAGCTCAGAGCCTGGAGCCTGCTTGGGATTCTGTGTCTCCCTCTCTCTTTGCCCCTCCCCCACTTGTGCTCTGTATCTCTCTATCTCTCTCTCTCTCTCTCTCTGTCTCAAAAATAAAGAAACATTAAACATTTTAAGAAAAAAATACTGATTTCTAATTTAACCAAAAATTGCACTTTAATTACATGAAGGGGATGGCAGAGGGAAAAGTGAGGGATTTGTACATAAAAGAGAGTGAAATTCTTTTCTTCCATAAAAAATGGCCAAGAAAGAATAATATTTTTAAAAATGGAAGTACGTACAGAAGAAACACCTAAAAAAATTGAAAGTGGTTACCTCTGACACCTGTAGTTATAAATTTAACTATAATAATAATAAAGTCAAACTTAAAAATAGATTAAAATTTTGCTAGTCAAGTTATGAAAGAATGGTAAAAATAATAGTATTCAACATTGATTTTTATGTGATGAGGCAGGCACTCACATTTTAGAAATGGGGAAGTGTACCATGGTACTACTTTTTTTTCAGGTACTGTATAAATGTGTGTAAAGTACCTTAAAACTATTTGTGCTCTTTGGTCCAGTTAAAACGACTTTTGGGGTATTACCTCTGGGAAAATGCCTTATGGAAATAACCCAAATACAGAGAAATATTTACATGTAAAAAACTTCATCATTTAAAAAAGGTGGTATTTAGGGACACCTGGGTGCCTCAGTCAGTTAAGCGTCTGACTCTAGATTTCAGCTCAGGTCATGATCTCACAGTTTGTGAGTTCCAGTGCTGACAGTGCGAATCCTGCTTGGGATTCTTTCTCTCCCTCTCTCTCTGCCCCTTCCCCTCTTGCTCTCTCTCTCTCTCTCAAAATAAATAAACGAATAATAATAATAATAATAATAATAATAATAATAATAAAAGTGATAGTTGGGAAATACCTCCACGAACATTAGAAAGTGCTAATGTAATAATATTAAGATTTAGACCAAAAATAAATGTTTGTGTATATAGCATGTATAAAGAAATATTGCGGGTGAAACCTTAAAGGAAATTCACTAATATTGATGTTAATGGCTATTTTCAAAAAGGTGGCAGAATTATGAGTGGCTTGGATTTTATTATTTATACATTAGAAATACTGAACTTTTTACATTATTTTATAGTAAGAACGCAGTGCATTTGCCACTTGGAAGAGCCTTAAGTGTTATTTAAAGAACGTGAGGTGCTCGTGAGTGATGCAAGGCAGGAATAGTCAGGTTGCAAACACTGACTTTGATTCCACTTCTGCTCTGGTGCCCCATCCCCCTCTTGTTCTCTTTCTAGCACTCTGTCTCCAGACTTTGGGACATGATTGCAGAGAGTTTCTTTTATTCTTTCATTCACCAAATAGTTACTGAATATCTGCTTAGTCCAATCCCTATATGGTGTCACATACTAGGCAACTCGATCTAGAGGAAAAGAAAGTATGATTTTCTCAAAGAGCTTTGAACCTTATGGGGAAACACAGGTACATAAATAATTACAGTACAATGTAACAAGTGCTATTTAGCTGAAACCTGTGAAACTGCTACTTTCATAGGTAAAAAACAGTCACCTTGGGGCAATTTCATAAGTTTTAAATGCCATGGGAACAGAGCAAAAGGTAGGATGAGAGCTTTCAGATATAATATACTTTCCACTGGTAATATTTTTGTAAGAAGTTTCTCATGATGAAATGTTAAGCTCTGGAATAGTTGCTAGGTGACAGGAAATGATCAGATGCTAGTGAGAAGAGCCTGATTCTCCCGGGCTGTTATTTGTGAGGGACAAACCACTGAGTAAGGTAACTGGAAATTATAGTGAGCTTTCTTAGAGCCAGAGATGTGAGTTGAATGAGAGTCATCTACAGAGAGGTAGTAATGGAAACTATAAGAGTGGGTGGGCTTGGAAAGGGAGATGCCAAGCAATAGAAGTGAGTGTGCTAGATGGTGAGTGGAGAGGGCCGGGCAGAGGAGTGGCCGAAAGAGAAACGGCACAGGACCTGCAGAATCAAAGGGAACAAGAGCCTCAAGGATGCAGCTTGCAATAGTGTTAGAGTGGATAGAGATGCTGACAATTAACCAAGGCTATTGGATCTGTCCATAGGAGGGCATTGATTAACCCGAGAAGAGCTCAGGCTTAAGATGGATATAGGAGTAAAGCAGTGTGCGTAATGGTTAACAGCCATGGACTCTGGAGTCAGACTGCAAGATTTATTTCCTGCTTCTGCTAACTAGCTAAGTGACATTAGGTGTATTACTTATCATCTCTGTTTCTGTATCTTCATTTATAAAATGAGTAAAATGACAACACCCCCCTCCTGTGATAGATTGCTCTCATGTACCCCATTCCTCACCCTCCCCGTATCCAAGCCAGGTAACCTTATAGTACTTTCCCAATCTGATTCTGTGCTCAGCCTTTTGACTGTCTTTGGCCTATAAAAGGAAGTGGAAGTGACAGTGCACCAGTTCTGACCTCAAAAGGACTTGTATGTTTCTTTCTGCTTGCTTTCTTGCCCCTCTGCCAACACCTGGGGAATATACTCAAACCATTCTGCTGGAAGAAGAAAGGCGTACTAGAGTGAAGCTGAATCTCCCTGGTGGTCCCAGCTTAGGCCAGCCTTGACAGGCTGGCTTGTGAGTGAGCCAGCCACCATCAGCAGAGCCGTCTGGCCACCACCACAGACATCCCCCTCCACCCAGCTGACCCCAGATACCTGGGCAATAGACACTTATTGTTGAATACACTGAGATTTTGTTGCTGCTTCTCAGGCAGCATTATTGTGAAAATAGCTGACTGATATGCCTACCTTGTGGGGTGTTGCAAGATTATATGAAATAATGTGTGTAGACCACTTTAGACAGTACCTAACACACAGTAACTACACAAACAGGTGTTAGTGGTTATCATTATCGGAGACAGTGATTATTCTCCTGGGGCCACAAGGCAGGCTGGGAAGGCTAATGATTTGGTGCCTCTCCAAATTCATATTTTTTCGTCTCTCATTGTTTACTTCGTGAGGAAAAATTTGAATTTCTTTTAATAATTATTATATACAAAGCCAATTTGTTCATTAGGCCATTTCCACTAACAGAAACAGAGCTGATGTCTAGATGGGGAGAAAAGGCAAAATATTTGCCACATTTCTGCAATTCGACTTTGTTTCAGGTATTCCTTTGTGGTTTGCAGACAGGAAAACTTCTGGGGAACTGTTATGAAAGGTGAAAACTCAGAAAACATAACAAACTTCTCATCTCCAATAAATGACACTATGCCATGCATTATTAAGTTTGGAAGTTCCAGCTCAACCAGACTTCTAACTCTCAGCTGACTGACTACATGTTGAGTCATAAAAATACTTGACAGATATAGAATGCGCTCATCATGGGTTTTTTTTTCCTTCTTTTTATTTTTTCACATGAAATCACAGCCTGCCTCTGCAGAAGCAATGTATATTTCTTCAATTTATTGTGTGGAAAATATTCCTTAGATTAATCAAACATCCTGGAACCTTCACGGTGAACTCACTCCTTGCTTGCTTTTGGATCATCTTCCTGTGGGGAAACTGTGTAATCTAATGTCCCCTTTGTAATGGTATCTGCAGATGCTGGCAAAGAATTCAGGTGAGCAGTGTGGCATCCCATGTCAGCGTCTTGCTTTACGGTTGCTTTTACAGGAAAAGATTACCTACTTGTAATGGGAGGTATAAAAAAACACGCTCTGTCAAACCAAAGGGTAAGAAGCCTCTAAAAACCAGTCTGCACTTCTCTACCTGCCTTTTCTTCCATGATTAATTGAAACAAAGTACAATGAGGTTATTAACTATTCCTTCAGCAATGAATGTTAAATGCAAGCAGCAAAGCACAGTTGAGGAGTTTATACCCCAACAGACTCAGGCTAATTATGCAGCAAGCTTCCCTCCTGTTCAAATGTCCTCATAAGGATGAGGGCCCTACTGGCAAGGTTCCTGGAAGTTGAAGTTATTTGCAATTGTCCCAGTTTGGGGAGTGGAGAGTCTCTCTTTGACAAGTCTTTCACCCTGTTTCATGGGACTCAAATCCCAGCTCTGCCACGTTAGCTGTGTGACTTTGGGCCAGTTGCTGAACCCCAATATACTTTTGTTTTCTCATCAATAAAATGAAGATATTCATGAAATTTTGTGGAGATTCAATTCCATAATTTGTGTAAAGTCATTAATACATTACCTGCCACATAGTCAGAACTCATTTATTTATTAAACAATGATGTATTTATTGAGCCTACTGTGGACCAGGCATTGTTCTAGATAGCCATCAAAACACATCAAGAATGACACAAATCTTATACACCAGCGAGGGAGACAGACCGTTAACTATGAATAGACTAAATGGGTAAATGTTAGAGTGTGTTGGACAATGATAGCTGGGATGAAACAAAAGGAAAAGTAAAGCAGGGTGAGGTAATGGGAGGATTCAGCTGGAAGGAGGGAAAGTTTCACCACTGTGTAGGAATCAAGAAGCCTCATCAAGGTGGAATTGGAGCAAAGACCCAAATGAGGTGAAAGAGCGAACTGAATGGAGAGCCACGGAGGGGGCATTCCAAGCTCAAGCCAAAGCCCAATGGCAAGGATCCAGCATGATAAGAAGGAGCCAGGGGAGAGTGGTAGGAGATGAAGGCAAACCAGTAAGAGGTTCTGATCACTTGGAGCCTTAAAGGCTGGTCTCAGAGTTTGAGCTTTCACTCTGAGTGATATCTTGCTGGAGTTTGAGGGAAGGAGTGGCATGATATGACTTATATTTTAAAGGAATCACTCTGGTTCTCTGTTAAGGATAGATTGTAAGGGAGAAAAGTGAAGTCAGGGAGACCTGTTGCTACTACTGTATCTCATGTGAGAAGTGGTGGAGGCTCAAACTGGAGCTTGGGATGAGGGGTGGAAGAGGGAAGGTAAGAGGGGCATACCCACCGAGGTAGTAGGAAATGGTTGGACTTGGATGTAACTAAAGGTGAAGTTAACTGCCTTCCCTGAGGAATCAGATATGAAATGTGAGATGAACAGTTAAGGCATCCAATGTGAGCAATTGGAAAGATGTTACCTGCTGGAATGTGGACGGCTGTGGGTGGGAAAGAGCAACAGTTCAGTCTTGTTACTCAAGAAACCTTAGCTACTTTTGTTAATATCACATGCCCCCTTGTACTGTTGCAAATGCATGTGCCTGTTTTATCTCTTTCTCCAGATGGTAAACTGCTTAAGACCAGGGACCATATCACATTCTTCTTTTATTTCTTTTTTAATTTTTTTTTCAACGTTTTTATTTATTTTTGGGACAGAGAGAGACAGAGCATGAACGGGGGAGGGGCAGAGAGAGGGAGACACAGAATCGGAAACAGGCCCCAGGCTCCGAGCCATCAGCCCAGAGCCTGACGCGGGGCTCAAACTCACGGACCGCGAGATCGTGACCTGGCTGAAGTCGGACGCTTAACCGACTGCGCCACCCAGGTGCCCCCACATTCTTCTTTTATACTGACCCCAATGCTACCCAGTTCAGTCGATATGGCTAAATTCCAAATTTGCAACACACACTAGCTACACTCCTGGTACTTGCTAAGTAGGCAAAACAACTGTCCATCCTTTAAATTTTTATCAGGAAAAAAAAAGAAAAAAAATCAACAGAGGTTGAACTAAATGTATAGAGGACTTCCTTCCCAGATACATAAATGCTACCCCCACATTAAACTAGGGTACTGGGAAGCCAGATCCTTGAATTGAAGCACACTGTCACCTCTAAAATATTTCTACTAACAGAATTTTGAAGTGTTGCCTTTGGCCAATATGAGGACTGTTATATGAAACAGCCTTTTTCATTTCATTTCGTCTTATTTCATTTCATTCATTTTAATCCCAGTTAGTTAACATGAAGTGTAATATTAGTTTCAGGCGTACAATATAGTGATTCTATACTTCCATACATTACCCAGTGCTCATCACAAGTGTACTTTTCAATTCCTATCATCTATTTAACCCATCCCCCTACTCTTTTCCCCTCTGGTAACCATCAGTTTGTTCTCAATAGTTAAGAGTCTGTTACTTGGCTTGTTTCTGTCTCTTTCTTTCTTTCTTTTTTCATTGCTTATTTGTTTTGTTTCTTAAATTCCACATATGAATGAAACATATGGCATTTGTCTTTGTCTGATTGACTTGTTTCATTTAGCATTATACTCTTTAGCTCCATCCATGTCATTGCAAATGGCAAGATTTCATTCTTTTTTATGATTAAATAATATTCCATATACATATTGGAATATATATTCCAAATATATATATTTGTCTCTTCTTTGTTCATCTATATTAATTATAATATGTGTATCTTTTACATTCATACATATACTTACATATACCATCTCTTCTTTGTCCATTCATCTATTGATGGACACTTGGACTACTTCTATAATTTGCCTATCGTAAATAATGCTGCTATAAACACAGGAGTGCATGTATCCTTTGAATTAATGTTTTTGTACTTTTGGGGTAAATACCTAGTAGCATGATTACTGGATGGTAGGGTAGTTCTATTTTTACCTTTTGAGAACTCTCCATACTGTTTGCCAGAGTGGCTATACCAGTTTGCATTCCTACCAACAGTTCCCCTTTCTCCACATCCTCACCAACACTTGTTTCTTGCATTTCTGATATTAGCCATTCTGACAGCTGTGAGATACTTTTGATTTGCATTTCCATGATGAGTGATGTTGAGCATCTTTTCATGTGTCTATTGGCCATCTGGATGTCTTCTTTGGCCAAATGTCTGTTCATGTCTTCTGCCCATTTTTAAATTGGATTATTTGTTTTGGGGGTGTTAGTTTATATAAGTTCTTTATGTATTTTGGATACTAACTCCTTATGGGATATATCATTTGTAAATATCTTCTCCCATTCAGTACACTGTCTTTTAGTTTTGTTGATTATTTTCTTCACTGTGCAGAAAGTTTTTACTTTGGTATAGTCCCAATAGTTAATTTTGCTTTTATTTCCCTTGCTTTAGGAGACATATCTAGGAAAATGTTGCTACAGCTGATATCAGAGACATTACTGTCTGTGCTCTCTTAAAGGATTTTTATATTTCAGGTTTCGCATTTAGGTCTTTAATCCATTTTGAATTTATTTTTGTGTCTGGTATAAGAAAGTGGTCCAGCTCCATTCTTTTGCATGTAGCTGTCCAGTTTTCCCAAAATGATTTTTTGAAGAGACTGTCCTTTTCCTATTGGGTATCCTTTCCTACTTTGTTGAAGATTAATTGGCCATGTAATTGTGAGTTTATTTCTGGGTTTTCTATTCTAAATGCTTTTTTTTTTAAATGTTTATTTATTTTTGAGACAGAGAGAGACAGAGCATGAAGGGGGAGGAGCGGAGAGAGAGAGGGAGACACAGAATCCGAAGCAGGCTCCAAGCTCTGAGCTGTCAGCACAGAGCCCGATGCGGGGCTTGAACTCACGGAGTGTGAGATCGTGACCTGAGCTGAAGTCGGACGCTTAACCGACTGAGCTACCCAGGCGCCCCTCTGGGTTTTCTGTTCTATTCTATTGATCTCGGTATCTATTTTTCAGCCAATACTATACTGTTTTGATTACTACAGCTTTGTAATATAACTTGAAGTCTGGAATTGTGATATCTTCAGCTTTGCTCTTCTGTTTCAAAATTGCTTTGTCAATTCAGAACTGTGGTTCCATATAAACTTTATGATTTTTTGTTCTAGTTCTGTGAAAAATGCTCTTGGTATTTTGATAGAGATTATGTTAAATCTGTAGATTGCTTTGGGTAATATAGACACTTTAACAATATTTGTTCTTCTAATAGATGAACATGAAATGTCTTTCCATTTCTTTATGTTGTCAATTTCTTTCATCAAAGTTTTATAGTTTTCAGAGTACAGGTCTTTCACTCCTTTAGTTAATTTTATTCTTAGATATCTTATTATTTTTTGGTGCAATTGTAAATGGAAGTTTTTTCTTAATTTCTCTTTTTGTTTCTTCTTTTTTTAAATTAAAAAAATTTTTTTCAATGTCTTATTTTGTTTTTGAGAGACAGAGTGTGAGTGTGGCAGAGACAGGGAGACACAGAATCCAAAGCAGTCTCCAGGCTCCAAAGCAGTCTCTAGGCTCTGAGCTGTCAGCATAGAGGCCGACATGGGGCTTGAACCCACAAACCACAAGATCATGTCTGGAGCTGAAGTCAGATGCTTAACTGACTGAGCTATCCAGGTACCCCTTTTTGTTTCTTCTTTATTAGTGTATAGAAATTCAATGGATATCTGTAAGTTGATTTTGTATCCTGTGACATTGCTGAATTCATTATTCAGGTTTAGTTTTTTGGTGGAGTCTTTAGGGTTTTCTATATATAGCATCATGTCATCTGCAAATAGTGAAAGTTTTACTTCTTATTAATTTGGATGGCTTTTATTTATTTTATTGTCTAATTGCTGTGGCTAGGACTTCCAGTACTATGCTGAATAAAAGTGGTGAGAGTACACATCCTTGTCCTACTCCTGATCTTAGAGAGAAAGTGCTAAGTTTTTTGCCATTGAGTATGATGTTTGCTGTGGGGTTTTCATATATGGCCTTTATTAAGTTGAGATATGTTCCCTCTACACCTACTTTGTTCAGGGTTTTTACAATAAACAGATGTTGTACTTCATCAAATGCTTTTTCTGCATTGATTGAAATGATAATATAGTTTTTATTCTTTCTCTTATTGATGTGATATATCATGCTGATGGATTTGTGAATATTGAACCACCCTTGCATACTGGCAATAAATCTCACTTGATCATGGTAAATGATTTTTCTTTAATGTATTGTTGGAATCTGTTTGCTAGTATTTTGTTGAGAATTTTTTCATCTATGTTCATCAAGGATATCGACTTGCAGGGTGCCTGGGTGGCTCAGTTGGTTGAGCGTCCGATCTTGATTTTTGGCTCAGATCATGATCTCATGGTTCATGGGATAGAGCCCTGTGTTGGGCTCTGCACTGACAGCACAAAGCCTGCTTGGGATTCTCTCTCTCCTTTTCTCCCTGCTTGCATGCGTTCTCTCTCTCTCTCTCAAAAATAAATAAATAAACTTAAAAAACATATTGACTTGTAGTTCTCTTTTCTTTGTTGTGTCTTTATCTGGTTTCGGTATCAGGGTAATGCTGGCCTCATAGAATGAATTTGGAAGTTTTCCTTCCTCTTCTATTTTTTGAAATAGCTTGAGAATAATAGACATTAACCCTTGTTTAACTGTTTGGTAGAATTTTCCTGTGAAGCCATTTGGTCCTGGACTTTTGTTTGTTGGGACTTTTTAATTACTGATTTAATCTCCTTGCTGGTAATCTGTCTATTCAAATTTTCTATTTCTTCCTGCTTCAGTTTGGTAGGTTATATGTTTCTAGAAATTAATCCATTTCTTCTAGGTTATCCAACCTGTTGGCATATAGTTTTTCATAATATTCTCTTACAATTGTACTTCTGTGGTATCAGTTATAAGAAATAGCCCTTTAAAACCCAGTGCTGTATTTCTCCTAGAGTTGTAGCTAAAGATGTAGTTCAGTACATTATAGTCTTTCTCTTCAGGATAAATTCTTCTCTTGACTCCACTTTATTTCCCTAATACAGCCTAATTTCTGCCCCCTTTTGAAATAAAACTCAAGATTATTGTCTATGGCATAGGTTAGCAAACGTTTTTTGTAAAATTCCAGACAAGAAGTATTTTATGCTTTGCAGGCCAGTGGGCTCTGTTAACTCTGCCATTGTAATGCAAATTAACTCTGCCATTGTAATGCAAAAATTGTCAGAGACACATAAATGAATAGGCTTGACAGTGTTCCAATAAAACTTTATTTACAATGACAGATTGCAAGCCAAACTTAGACCACAGTTTGCTGAACCCTGGTCTATACCATTAATTTCTTGTTCAGTCGTAAAACTGTTGACCTCTCCACTCTCCTGAGACTGTTCTTATTGAGATGACCAATGACTTCCATGTTGCTAATTCCAATAGTCAATTCTCAGTCCCTATTCTAATCTTTCCAATAGTTGTATTTGACATAGTTGATCATTCTCCCTTCCTTGAAACTCTTTCTTCCTGTGGCCTTCAGAGCATCTTGTCCAGCTTGGTTTCCTCCTACATCACTGGCTACTCCTTCTTTGCCTTTTTTACTAGATCTTCATCTTCTCCCTGATTCTTAGTATTGGATGGGCCAAGGGTTCAGGACCACTTCCATTTTATATTTCACTTCATTTCATGGTGATCTCATTGAGTTTCATGCTTTTAAATATAATTTATATGCTGGCGATTCTTAAATTTTTATTCCCAGCTCAAATCTCTCTCCCACTTACAGAATTACATTTCCATTATTAAGCATCTCTAGTTGGACTCTAGCAAACACCTGAAACTCAAATTGTCCAGAATTGAACTTCTGATCTTTGTCCATAAACCTGACCACCTGACCCCTGTAGGCTTCCTCGTTTTAGTTAGTGGCTATCCCATACTTTCAGCTACCCCCAAATCTTGGAGTTGGGGCTTGTCCCAGGGCTTTCACACCCTGCATCCAACCCATCAACAAATCCTATTGACTTTACCTCCAAAATTATATTGACAAAATATGTTCTCATCACACCTGTTACCTTGCTGGTCCAAGTCCTCTCATCTCTCACCTGGGTGATTGATATAGCCTTATTCTTAATTTCCCTGATTCCCCTTTCCTTCTTACATCAATTTGTAGTATAACAATTAGAGATATCCTTTTAAAATAGAAGCCAGGTCATATCACTCCTCTATCAAACCCACATTTCATTGACCATAAATGCCAAAGTCTGTACAATGCCTAACAAAGACCTGCATTATCTCATGTCCTCTCTGATCTTGTATCTTACTCTTCTTTCCTTGACTTATTCTACTCAAAGTGCCTCAGACTTACCAGGGCCCTTTCTGACACCACTGAGGGAAGGCCCTTGTCCCTGCTGTTTCTTCCACCTAATACAAAGACTCTCTTTCACCCTTCAAGACCTTCCTCAAATATCATCTTCTCATTGAGTTATACCCTTACCATCCTACTTAAAATTGTAGCCTCCTCACTCCCCAGAAGCTCCCATCCTCCTCCTGCTTTCTTCTTTCTATGACATATCTCTGAAATGTCTCTGTGGCATGTCAGGTCCACAAGGGTAGAGGTTTCATTTGTGTTATCCACTGTCATATCTCTGGCACCTAGAATGATGCCTGTTTATAATAAGAACTTGGTAGGGGTGCCTGGGTGGCTCAGCCAATTAAGCGTCTGACTTCAGCTCAGGTCATGATCTCATGTTTTGTGGGTTCAAGCCCCACATCAGGCTCTGGGCTGACAGCTCAGAGCCTGGAGCCTGCTTCAGATTCAGATTCCCTCTCTCTCTCTGTCCCACCCCTGCTTGTGCTCTGTCTCTCTCTGTCTTTCAAAAATGAATAAACACTTAAAAAATAATATTTAATAAGAACTTGGTAAATATTTATTGAGCAAATAGATGGTCTTAGCACTAGAGATTACTGTGTTCCTAGAAGTGGTTTATTTTATGGACAATGTAAATTTTGTAACTGATCACATTTTCCTCTTTACTTTGACTACTTGGAAACTTAGAGAAAAATTTAGAGCACTTATGGAGGACCTCAATGCATTTTATGGCTTGTGGTAGAGAACTTCAGTTTTGGAGCTCAGGGTCCTGGCTTTGAATCCCAGCCCTGCCATTTAATAGATGTGTGACTTTGAACAAATTATTTAGCATTTTTGTGATTCAGTTTCCTCTTAAAAAGTAGGCATGAAAGTAATAACTTCTTTCAAAGGGTCATTGGGAGTATAAAATGAGATAGTAGATATAAAGTGCTTAGAACAGGGTTCGGTAAACTGAAAGAGCCAAAAAACGGTTTGCTTGTATTATTAAGATGGCCGACTATCTTGGTTTGCCTGGGACTCAGGGATATCCCTGGATGTGGGCTTTCAATGCTACAAGCAGGACAGTCCCAGGCACACCAGCTTACTTTTTTTTACACTGATATTTCCCTTTGTCTCTTTTTATTTATTTTATTTTGTTGTACAAGATTCTGAAAGTTGCCTTACATTCTTGATGAAACAAAGTGCAGTATGAATAAATCATACATAAATTCACATATAATGCTGTGTACATTGTGTGCTCCTAACAAATACCAATAAACCATATGCTTTAGAAAGGAAAAATAAATTACTAAAGGATGGCATAGCCATTTCTTCTCTAACAGGGTTTAAATTCACTCTTCTTAGTACTATATGCAAAGCAGATGCAGAAAAAGATAAGGCAGAGATGACAAAGCCTGAAAGACTCCATCATGAGCAAAGTTTAGTATCATATAGCAGCCATAAGATTATGTAAATGAAAAGACTAACACTGTTAAGTGCCACACAAATGTTGGTTGATATTATTATAACAATCTGGTCTTATGATACCCTGAGGCTTCTTGAATAACAGAGAAGGGCTAATAAAATGAGGCCACACATTTTAGAAATACAATCTAAAGTATGTGTGTGCAATCCTCTGCATATCTTCCATGTAATTAGCCTCTCCTATGATTGTCTTTGTTGGCATTTCCCCTCTCCTATAACTTTTGTGAATATGTGAAATTTGAAACAGTATCAACATCTTTCTTAACACATAGTTATTAGGGTTTCTGGAATGGCAATGTGAGTTGTTCTGCAAACTCTCTCCTCAGGAAAATAACTGTTAACGGGTGACAACTATTAAAAAATTCTTTTTCAAGTCTCTAGAAATTGTCCCAAGGGCATATGGCAAATAGAGAAACATCCATTCAAGAAAATTTGATATGTTGGTAAGAAGAGTGAGAACTTGTGGCATTTGATCCATGACCTGCTCCTCCTCTATCCCCCCAGCTTGGCATGATGGGACCTTCCACTATGGGGAGGTGAAGCCAGGAACACAGGTTGCCTCTTCTCTAGCTCCAAGTCCATGACTATGATATCATCCCAGGAGAAACAGGCCACCAACCATCCCTACTGTTAACTCCAGGCTTCCTGTTGCAGAAGCTCTATTCTAGGCAAGAGCAGCTGAGAGATCTGGAGCTCTCTTCTTCCATTTAGTCCCCACTTATAGGGAAGTCTATTGTGTATCAGGATGAGAATACTGGGCCCAATTATTCCAGCTTGCTCACAGGGTCGAAGTTTCATTCCAGAAGAGGGATGTCAGGAAGACCAGAGTTAATGTCCCCACACAATGTCCCATTCATAAAGCAAGGGTGTCATTCCAAGAGAAGTGGCCCACTGTCCCCACATCCAGCCCTGGAACAGTGGTGTAGAAATTTTGTCTAGAGGGAAATGCAGACCATAAAAACAGAAAGCTTTTCAGTTCCCAACCAAGGGAACTGAATTTATTTGGAACAGAATGTGGAAGTTCAAGCCCAAGGATGTTGTCAAAACAATGAGAACAACCAATTCAACTTTAGAGCAGCTATAAGTTTAGCTAGAGAACCAATAGAAGAGATATCTAGATAGAACCCTGCTGGAATTGATATAAGCCTCAAAGATTGTCTTCAAAACTACCCTTTCAAAGGCACCTGTATTGAAGTAGATAAGACTGTGAAGCAACTTATAGCTTCACTGTTTGATCTATAGCACTGCTGAAAACAATAGAGCAACAGCTGGCATTTAGTGGGGGCTTAGAGCTGGATGTGATACCAATAGAGGCACCTTAACAGAGGGATCTGGGAAATAAACTGTCAAAGAGAACCATACTAAAACCATGGTCACCCTAGGATGTGCATGACCAAGACTACGTCCCCTGAGGTGCAATATCAGAGGCTGCCCACAGAGGGAAATAGACTGAAATTGTCAAGGTAAATCACTAAATAAACAAGGAAGCACATAACACCACCAAGCCCCTGTGTTCAGTGGAAGTGTGTGTGTGTGTGTGTGTGTGTGTGTGTGTGTGTGCGTGCACGTACATAGGGGGTTAATCAGTATCAAAATTGCTACAGTATATTATCTAAATGTCCACCTTTCAACAAAAACTATGACAAATGAAAAGAAACAAGGAAGTGGGACCTATACAGGAAAAAGTGAGCAGTAGAAACAACCTTTGAGAGAGCCCAGATGTTGGACTTAGCAGACAAAGCAGGTATTATAAACATGTTCAAAAAATTAAAGGAAACCATGATTAAAGAATTAAGAGAAAGGAGATGACAATGTCTCATGAAATAGATAATGTCAGTAAAGAGAAATTATAAAACAAAAACAATGGAAATTTTAGAACTGAAAACTACAGAAGCAAAAATGAAAAAATTCACTAGAAGGCTCAACAGTAGATTTGAGTTGGCAGACAAAAGAATCAGCAAAATTGGACATAGAAGAATAGAGATTAAGCATTTAGAACAGAAAGAAATAATGGAGATAGAAAAAAGAGCAGAGTCTCAGAGAAATATGAGACATCATTAAGCACTAAAACATATTCATAATAGAGGAAAGAAGAGAGAAAAATTAGCAGAAAGAATATTCAAAGAAATAATGGCTGAAAACTTCTCAAATTGAAAAAAAGAAGCCACATTAATCTACACATGCCAAAAACTCAACAGACTCCATAGCATAAATATGGGAGATCTAGACTCAGACACATCAGAGTTAAAAAGCCAAAGACAGGGGCACCTGTCTACGTCATTTAAGTGTTCAACTCTTGACTTTGGCTCAGGTCATGATCTCATGTTTCATAAAATCTGTCAGCATAGAGCCTGCTTGGGATTCTCTCTCTCTATCTCTCTCTGTCCCTCCCCAGCTCGTGCATATGTGAACTCTCACTCTTCTCTCTCTCTCAAAATAAATAAATAAACTTTATTTTAAAAAAGCCAAAGATAAGAGAAAATCTTGAAAGCAGCAAAAGAAAAGGAACTTGTCACATACAAGGATTCTACCATATGATCCAGCAATTCCCCTTCTGGGTATATAACTGAAGGAGATAAAATCACTATCTTAAAGAAATATCTGCACTCCCATGTCCATGGCAGTATCATTCACAATAACCAAAGCATGAAACAACCTAAGGGTACACTTATGGATGAGTGGATAAAGAAGACTTTAAATATGTAAACACTTACTATATATTATATATATTCCATTTTGTACACACACACACACACACACACACACACAAAATGTAACAGTATTCAGCCATAAAAAAGAAGGAAGTCCTGCCACTTGCAACAATATGGATGAAATTTGAGGGCATTATGCTAGGTGAAATAAGTTAAAGAAAGATAAAACCATGATCTCAGTTATATGTGGAATATAAAAACATAGAACTTATAGAAACAGTAGAATGGTGATTATCAGAAGGTGGGGGGGATGAGGAGATATTGGTCAAAGGTACAGACATTTAATTATAGTATGAATAAGTTCTAGGGATCTAATGTACAGCATGGTGACTGTAAAAACACTGTATTACATACTTGAAAGTTGCTAATGTTCTCAACATACTAATAAGGACAAAAACAAGAACAAGAACAACGAAATGGTAATTACGTGAGGTAAAGAATGGGTTAACTAATTTACTGTGGTATTTCACATTATATTCATGTATTAAATCATCACATTATATACCTTAAACTTATACAATGTTACATAACAATTATTTTTAATAAAACTGAAAGAAATATGAAATAACCCAAATATTCCATCAAATGAAGGACAGATAAACAAAATGCAGTATATTCATATAATGGGATATTATTCAGCAAAAAAAAAGAATGAAGTCCTGATACATGCTATAACATGGTTAAATTAAGAAGCCAGTCACAAAGGTCTCATACGATTCCATTTATATGAAATTCCCTCAATAAGCAAATACATAGAAAAAAGAAGGCAAATTGTGGTTTCCAGGGACAAGAGAAAAGGGAGAATGGAAGTAATTGCTAACGGGTAAGGGGTTTCCTTTGGGGCTGATGAAAACATTCTAAAATTGATCATAGTGATGGTTGTTCAAGTCTGTAAGTATATTATAAGCCATTGAATTGTGTATTTACAGTGAGTGAATTTTATGGTATGTGAATTACATACCAATAAAGCTCTTTAAAAAGTTATTAGAAAATTGTTTTAATTGAAAAAGAATGTATAAAAAGTGTAGTTCTTCCAACAAACATTTATTAAGCCTCTACTGTGTACCTGATACTGAGGCACAGTGGATATAGTAGTGAAAAAAAACAGTCATAGATCTCTGCCCTCATAGGGGACTGACATTCTAGTAGAAGACACAGATACTAAAATACATGGAGAATGCATTTTTCAAAAAGTATTGCTACAGATTTTTCAGTGAATAATATCCCTGCCCTCGTGGATTTTGTCATCATGTATTTTCATGTTTGTATCTCTGATGCCTACAGGTCCTTATGAAAATGGGCTTACAGATACTAAAGATTTCCATGCTACCCAAATCATTCATTTTGAAAGTCATTATTCATTTCCCATGCATGAGGACTAAAAATACAGAGATTCCCTGGTGTAGCAGTAGACTCTGCTGTTTCTCTTACCTATTCTGGGGTGTCAGGACTCAGAGTCACCATTTTCAACACAGGGACCCTTAACCATGTGCTCAGTATCTTGGACTTCCCTGAAATTTTCCCACATTCATCTCTCTGGGTGAAAGGGAAACCATGTCTACTTTCTGTCTGGATTAACATAATTTACTAGTGCTGAAACCTTGACATTCTGGTAATTCACCAGTGGATGTACCCCAATATATCTAACTAATTTCCTATTGTGGAACATTTAATTATCCCCCACCCCAAGATTTTGGTCTATTTTAAATAATGTGAGGACACCTCTCAGCATAAGGTCTTCATTTGACCCTTGCCTACCAGTGAGAGGCCCTTTCAGGTGGGTTTCCTAGAGCTGAGGAACAATTTGTCCAAAGGTCTTCAGTCTACCGTCTTGTAAATCAGAGAATTACTGGAAAATTTGAAACTACAAATATTTTTTCTGTATTATAGACTTGCTGTGTCAGATAGAGTCCTGGCAGAAAACAGGAGCAAACTCAAATGGGGTAAACTGAGGAGTCTTAAAAAGAGAGGGAGACTATTTACCAAGAGTGAGCAGAATTTAAGGAAACCTGTTAGACAGAGAGGACAGTAACCTGGGATAGTAGTCAAGAGGAGCTATTATCAGTCCCTTATCTGAAGGGGCAAAGAGAGGAAGAAGTTACTAGATTTCTTTCATTCAACAAATACTTACTGAACACTTACTATGCATCATGGGAAGTGTAGATACTACAAATGAGATATTTAGGTAGGTGGGTATTATATTGCTATTACTATCATGTATGTGATCAATGTAGTTAGTGCTCAACACGTACACATTATCTCCTTTACCCCTCCAAACTGCCCTTGAGGAAGATAATAGCAATATCATTCCCAATTTACAGATGAGTGAATTGAGGCTCAGAGTGGTTAACTTGCCTGTGTTTATACAGTTTGTGTTTGGCAGAGCTAAAACATTAAGTCCAGGTGTGCCTGGCTCTAAAACTTTTAGCCCCTGTGTATATTTGTTCTTCCACATGAACTGCTGCTAAGAAAGCAAGACTGTGATGTTCCCTACCTTTGACAAAGAAATGTGGCCTTAGAAAGGGAAGGACTGTTTGAAATCTTTATAGTGTAATCAGATCAGTTGTACCTTATTTATCAGGTGTGAAGTTGGTTTTTAATCCTCTGCTGGTAAGCACACATGCACTCCTAGTTGTAGCTGACTTCCCTGCACTCTCTTAGGTTGTAGAAATACACAGGTGAAGGCCTAAGTTCCTGTATAATGCAGCTACTCATTAAATTCGAGCATCCCTGAAACTAAGCCCATCCATTAACTAACAATCCTAGAGGCACCAGAGATCCAAGAAAACCATACTTCTATAATTCCATAATACTAATGAAAGAGGTGTAAATTAGACTTGGCCCATTTCACTATCAGTTTCCATCTTAATTAATCCCAAATATTATAAATAAAACATTGTCTCTAGATAACAACTCTCCTCAGATCCAGCAATTTTTAAATAACTGTTACTGAAAACATTTGCATAATTCCTTTCAGAAGTCAGTAGGAAGATTTATGTGGCAAGACGGTATCTGAGTAGATAGAAAATTTTCAATAGTGATTTTTTTTTGCAGGGCTTTATGGTTTTGAAAGTAATATGCAAACTAATTTACAAGTTATAGAATTTTATTATGGTAGTTTTAACTGTATTTAGCCAAGGAGAAAAAGATAAGAACAGAAAATAACAAATTACCCAAGATTACACAGCTTTGTATTGGAAGAGTTGGCATAGAACTCACTCCCTCTGATCCTTGGAACAATCATCTTTCCAGGCTACTACAAACCTAAAAAGCAGACCAGGCCCTATCCTGCGTTTTACTTGAGGTTAATGAATCCATTAATAGAAAAGCCTTTGAAGCTGCATGAACTCATCAGATACTGATATCCTCCCCTTAGGATAAATGTAGAGACATAATGAGGGCCAAGGAGACTAAGCAATGGGTTGATGAATTAGCCAGTACTTACCCAACTCTATCAGCCAGACACACTTTATCAACCTTTTGAATTCTGAAATT
This sequence comes from Lynx rufus, assembly GCF_022079265.1. NCBI lineage: Eukaryota > Metazoa > Chordata > Mammalia > Carnivora > Felidae > Lynx > Lynx rufus. The sequence continues at coordinate 91,700,908 of NW_025814896.1, read as the reverse complement.
AATTTAATTACTTTATATTCTATTGATGATATTGCTGGATATAGAATTCTAGGTTGGAAATAATTTCCCCTCTATATTTTATACTTCTTAATTTTACATTTATATTTTGAATTTTCACTTAACATTTATAAATAATGTTTATTGTGATTATTTTTATATAAAAAACTTTATTACATAATCAAAGTAAATCATGCTCATTGTAGAAAATTTGAACACTATAGAAATGTATCAAGAAAAATACTGAAATTACCCAATATCTACCATTTAGATAGACACTGCTAATATTTGGTATATCTCCCCTTATCTTTTTTCCTATGTATTTTTATATAAGGCTTGTAACATTTTTGAATCCTGTTTAATAAGATACTCTCCATATAAGACCTAACAAATGTACACCTTTGTTTTATTCTGATTATTTTATTGTTGAAGTTTTTGTAGTTAAAATTTTGCATTTGGGGATGTAGAACCATAAGTTAAGAATCTAACTTTCTTTCCCCAATTAATCAATCTTCCTCACATCACTTCTTGAAAAATTCATTTATTCTTTTATCATTAGTTCGTGATTTTTCCTTTATCATAATGCATTTTGTGTCCATTTTTGTGTCTATGTTATTAATCTAACAATTATTGCAGCAGTTTCACACTGATTATTGTAGCTTAATAACATGTTTTACTCTTCCGTGTTACCAACCACCCTTCCACACATTCCCATTCCCATTCATTGCTGTCTTTTTCCCCTGAAGATTTCTCATTTAGTATTTTCATGTTTTTTCTTCCAGGTTAACTATAGAATTATTTTGACAAGTTTCAAAACAACTCATTGCAAATTTGATTACAATTACTGTAGAGTAATTTCAGGATAAAATTACACTGTTATTTAGTTTTCCTAATTCCATTGTAATAATCAGTAAAATTATAAAGACTTTTTAGTAATTCCCACACTTTTTGTTAAAGTTATTTCTTTTTTTTTTTTTTTTAATTTTTTTTTCAACGTTTTATTTATTTTTGGGACAGAGAGAGACAGAGCATGAACGGGGGAGGGGCAGAGAGAGAGGGAGACACAGAATTGGAAACAGGCTCCAGGCTCTGAGCCATCAGCCCAGAGCCTGACGCGGGGCTCGAACTCACGGACCGCGAGATCGTGACCTGGCTGAAGTCGGACGCTTAACCGACTGCGCCACCCAGGCGCCCCTGTTAAAGTTATTTCTAACTAATCTCTCTGTGTGTATGTTCACTGCCATTGCAATTAAGAGTGGCATCTATTCCCATTATATATTTATATTACTACTGATTTATAGGAAAGCAATTGATTTTTTAAAAATATTTATCTTATATCTGGCTATTTTATTCAACTCATATTAATACTAACTATTCTTCTATTTTTTATGCTCTCATAATTTATAGTTAATTTGTTTTCTCAATATTTTTTTCATATTTTGACTTTCCTTTTCCAGTATTCAACTTCACTTAAGGTTCATTATAGTTTATTGACTAGCGTTTCTAGAGCAACATCAAATAAAAATAGCATTGGCTGCATTCTTATTTTTTCTTGCTTTTAATTGGAATTTTACTATTGGAAGTTATTTTTTGCACTTAACTTTTTAATTCTTTTGGGATGTGTTTTGTTTTGTAATATGAGGTAAAGGTATAAATTGATTTTTCCCCTAATAATTAATCCATTGTTCTAGAGCCATTTATTGAATCTCTTCTTCACTGATTTGTGATTCAACTTGTATCATTATCTCTTTTCATAGACTATAAAAATGATCAAGTAGCTTCCATTTATTGAACTCTCTAAATTACCTTTTACTTAATGCTATAAAATTTTCTTTCACAGTGAACTGAAAAAAGAAGAACAAACTAAACCAACGTTAGAAGAAGAAAGGAATAATATATATTAGGGCAGAAATAAATGAAATAGAGAATAGAAACACAATGGGGAAAAAATCGGTGAGATGAAAGGTTGATTTTTTGAAAAGATAAAACCAATAATTTCTTAGCTAGACTAGGAAAAACTATACTCAAAATAACAAAAATCAGAAATGAAGGAGGAGACATTATAACTGATGCCATAGAAATGAAAAGGATCATAACAGTCAACCATGAACAATTATGTGTCCACAAATTAGATAGTTTAGGAAAAAAATGGATAAATTTCTAGAAACATACAACTTACCAAGAATGAATCATGAAGAAATAGAAAAATCTATACTCTTTCTTTGGAGTCACAGATGATGGGTATTAATTCCTCCTTAAATGTTTGGTAGAACTCACCAGTGAATCCACTACATAAAACCCTTTCAAAAAATTGAATAGGAAATACAATTCCAAACTCAGTAGATGAGACCAGTATTGCCCTGATACTAAAATCAGACAGATACTGCCCAAACAAAAAACTATAGACCAATATCTCTGATGAATATTGATAAAAAATATCATCAACAAAATACTTCAATCAAATTCAACAACATATTAAAAAGATTGTACATCATGACCAAGTACAATTTATTCCTGAAGTGCAAGGATGGTTCAACACACAAAAATCAATCAATGTAATAAACCACATTAACAGAACGAAAAAAGAAACCACATGATTATCTCAATGTAGAAAAAGCATTTGGCAAAATTCAACATTCTTCATGATAAAAACACTCAACAAACTAGGAATACAAGGAAATTACCACATTATGTATAGTCATACATATATGGAAAGTCCACAACTAACATCATACTCAATGGTGAAAAATTGAAAGATTTTTCTTTAAGATCACAACGCAAGGATACCCATTCTTACCACTTCCATTCAACATATTACTGGAAGACCTAGCCAAAACAATTAGCTAAGAAAAAGAAATAAAACGCATCAAAATAGGAAAGGAAGAAGTAATATTATCTCTGTTCACGGGTGACATGATCTTGTATGCATGTAGAATATCCCAAATATTCCACAAAAAAACCTGTTAGACTATAAAAAAGTTCAGCAAAGTTGTAGGATATAAAATCAATATGCAAAACTCAGTTGCATTTCTATAAACTAACTGAATAATCTGAAAAAAATTAAGAAAAAATTCCATTTATAATAGCATTCAAAAAAAAATATTTAGGAGAAAGTTTAATCAAGGAGGCAAAAATGTGTGCTCTGAAACTACAAAACATTGCTGAAAGAAATTAAATAAGGCACAAATAAATAGAAACATCCTACATTCATGGACTGGATGATTTAATATTGTTAAAGTAGCCATATTACCCAACATGATCTATAGATTTAATGTAATTCCTACCAAAATTCCATTGATGTTTTGTGTAGAAATAGAAAAAAAAAACCTGAAATTCATATGTAATCTCAGAGGACGCTAAACATTTAAAATAATCTTAAGAAAGCAAAACAAAGCTGGAGGCCTCACACTTCCTGATTTTAAAACATATTACAAAGCTACAGTAATCACAAAAATATGATACTGGCATAAAGGCAGACATATAGACCAGCATAACAGAGTAGAGAACCTGAAAATAAATCCTCACATATACAGTCAACTGATCTTTGGCAAAGGTGCTAAGGCTACAGAATAGGGAAAGGGGAGTCTTTCCAACAAATAAGGTTAAGAAAATTGGATATTCAAGTGCAAAATAACAAAGTTGGACCCTTATTTTATACCAAGTACAAAAATTAACACAAAGTAGATTAAAGATCTAAATGTAAGGCCTAAAACCACAATACTCCTAAAAGGAAACATAGGGGGAAGCTTTATTACATTGGCTTTGACAATGATTTCTTCGATATGATATCAAAAACACAAGCAAAAAATAACAGCAAAAATAAACAAATGAGACCACATCAAACATAAAAACTTCTCTGCAGCAAAGGAAACAATATAGTAAAAAGGCAACTTATGGAATGGAATAAAATATTTGCAAACCATATACTTGATAAGAGGTTAATATCCAGAATATACAGAGAACTCCTATAATTAAAATTTTTCAATTTAAAAGACAGGAAAAAACAAACAAACAAAAAACATAAAAAACAGGCATTTCCCCAAACATACACAAATGACCAACAACCATCTAAAATGATTCTCAATATCACTACTCATTAGAAAAATATAAATCAAAACCACAATGAGGTATCACCTCATACCCATTAGGATAGCCATTATAAAAAAAAATTGTAAAACCACAATGTTGATGAGGATGTGGAGAAACTGAAACCCTGGTGCACTATTTACTGGTAGGAATGTAAAATGATGCAGCTGCTATAGAAAGCAATATGGACATTTGTCAAAAAATTAAAATAGAATTAACATACAATCCAGCAATCCCACTTCTAGGTATTTATCAAAAAGAGTCGAAAACAGAATCATAATGACATATTTGCACAACCATGTTTACTGCAACATTATTTGCAACAGCTAAGAGGTGGAAGCAACCTAAATGTCATCAACAGGTCAATGGATAAAGAAAACATGGTATATATACAATGGAATATTATTCAGCCTTAACAAAGAAGGAAATCTTTTCACATGCTATATATAACATGGATGAATCTTGAGGATATTAAATGAAATAAGCCAATCACAAAAAGACAAAGCCTGAATGATGTGACTTATATGAGATATCTAAAATAGTCAAACTCAGGGCTGCCTGGGTGGCTCAGTTGGTTAAGTGTCTGACTTCAGCTCAGATCATGATCTCATGGTTTGTGAATTCCAGCCCCACATCAGGCCCTGTGCTGACAGCTCAGAGCCTAGAGCCTGCTTCAGATTCTGTGTCTCCCTCTCTCTTTCTGCCCCTCTTCCACTAGCACTCTGTGTCTTTCTCTGTCTCTCTCTCTCTCTCAAAAATAAACATTAAAAGGGGCACCTGGGTGGCTCAGTCGGTTAAGCGTCCTATTTCAGCTCAAGTCATGATCTCAGGGTTTGTGAGTTCGAGCCCCGCGTCGGGCTCTGTGCTAACAGCTCAGAGCCTGGAGCCTGTTCCGGATTCTGTCTCCCTTTCTCTCTGCCCCACCCCTGCTCACATTCTGTCTCTGTCTCTCTCAAAAATAAACATTAAAAAAAATTAAAAGTAAAAATTAAAAAATTTAAAAAAAAAACTAAAAAAATAAAATAGTCAAACTCCTAGAAATAGAAAGTAGAATGGTGATTGTCAGGGACTTGGGGGAGGAGAAAAAGGAGAGTTGTTTAATGGATATAGAGTTTCAGCTTAGAAAGATGAAAAGGTCCTAGAGATCTGTTACACAACAATGTGCATAGAGTTAATACTACTGTACTGTAAAAGATGGCTAACATTTTGAATGTAATGTATTTTTGACTGTAATAAAATGATGTTATCTCTATATATCTATATCCATATCTATATCTATATGTATATCTATATCTATATCTATCCATCTAGAATGAGTTAACATAAGGGAACAAGGAAAACCTGAAACCCCTGGCAGAATATAGATAAGTGATATGAACTAGCAATTTAATTCCCCAAATGGTCAAAACATATATTGGAAATAATTTTTCTTACTTATAATCAATTAATATAAATTAAAACTATTTTAAAAATCAGAAATCCTGGATTAATCTTAGACATTATATTTCCTTTTCACCATTCTCCTCCATGTATAGTCACTGTGGATATATATATATATGATTATAATTACATATATGTATATGAGGTTATATATATATATATAATCATAATTTATTTATATATGCAAAGTGAGTATATATAAATTATTATATCATTTTATTATATTATTATGGCACAATTCCTCCCAGCAATAAAAAGCAAAGGCTGTAACGATGACTGGTTCAAAGAATATCACCTTCACTTTCATTCATTTCAGTTTGATGAAGAAATGATGCTTTGTCACAGTCATTTACTACTGAGCTTTATATTTCCGGGAAATTAGTTCAGAAGCCAGCTGTGCCCCCACCTTTATCCCTTATCCTTCCCTCACCCCAACCACAACATCTTGTAAACATATCTAAGAATCCTCATGCTTGTTCGCTGGAGGAAATATTTTATCAGTGATGAACAGTCTTGTCACTTTTGTTCTGCTTAGTAATTCAGGATAACATAGCTTCAACCTGGGATCACTTTAGAGTGAAAAGCCAGATGTTTCCAAAAGGTTTAACCTTATGAGGCTTATTACTGCTTGTAAATATTAATATAGCATATCCTCAGTGAACATGGCCAGGGAAGAGGATGCTTTCATGAGAAAAACGGTGCTGAAAGCAAATTCAAAAATATTCTCGGAGAGGGATTACAGTGGCAAAACTGAGTGATTTAAGCATTAATCAGTTTGTGGGCATGTGTGTGACTCACTCAGCTCTCAATTGTGCTTTCTTGTATCATCCCAGACTCTTCCTTCAAAGCAGTTATCGAGATTCATAATTATGAATCTATTTATGGGATCACTTTTTCAATGTCTGTCTTGTCCACTAGCTTCCTTGAAGGAAGGCATCATTCTTGTTTTGCTCAGCACAATGTTTTCATTACTTAGCTGGGTGCTGGGAACAAAGTAGGTTTTCAGTAAGTATTTATTGAACAAATAAAGATTCTGCAAACAGCAGGATTTGACAATAATTTCCTTTCCTTCCCAATTTCCAGTGCTGAGCTATTTGCTTCTCCCAAGCCAAAGGACTTCTCAGGCCTGTGGGCTTTAAGTATAATGATTGAGACTTTTTGTGAAGTCTCAGCAAAGAGAACTGCTATGGGTCTTTCTCCTCATGGGAAGGACGCGTATCAGGAGAAGAGCATCACAGCCCAGAGATGAGAGAATCAGGAAGCAGGGAATCTTGGAAAGAATTTGATGCCTAGAGATCTAGAGTAGGGAGAGAGATTTGACACTGTCCTTACATGAGTATATGGGTCACTTGACTCAGAAAAGGTGAAGGGGGATCTGAATGGACTGAGTTTTCTTGCCTCAGAAATGTGAAGAGTACACAGAGCCCAGGGGTCAGGGGAGCTTCCTCAGAAGAGGTCGACAGTCGGTCTGCTTCTACAGAACAGGCCTCCTGCCAGCAGCAGGATGCTTGCTGCGTATGGTGTTCTAATAATCAGCTCTGAGCTCAGGTGAGGCAACAGAGAAAGTAACAACCCACTTAATGGGACAGAAGGACCAAGAGAGGAAAACAGAAGGAAAAAAAAAGGATATGACCAGTGAAGATTTTCACATTCAACTTCGCCAAAGCAGCCACACCACAGAGCAGGGTTTGGCAAACTTTTTTCATAAAGGGTCTGATAGAAAATATTTTAGATTTTGAGGGACATACATTCTCTGTCGCAACTACTCAAGTTGTAGTATCAAAGGAGGTTTCTAGACAAATCCTGTAGCCAGCTGAGGCTGCATGTTGCAGTTCTCTCTTGCCTATGAATTCCTCTGCCACACTTGCCTAGAAAAACTCCAGTTCCGAATGAACCCAGTTTTCTGCCTTTTCTTTTCCTGCACAACCACTGGTCTCATGATACATTCAAGGTTGCCAATATATGCTGGGCTTTGTTGCTGCCTAGAAACCTGTGTGTGTGTCCCTCCCCAGCTTCCTCTCCTGGTCTCTACAGTGAGCATTTCATTTTCCTCAAGCCCTTGTCATAAGGGCTTTCTTCTTACATACGGGAGCTGGTGTTGTTTGTTTTCTGCTACTGCTGTAACAAATTACCACAGAGGTAGTGACTTCACATGAACAGTATAAATGTATTCTCTTACAGTTCTGGAGGTCAGAAGTCTCAAATCAAGATACCGGCAGGGTTGTGTTCCTTTTGGAGACTGCAGGAGAAAATCTGTTTCCTTGCTTTTCAAAGCTTCTGAAGGCCTCCCTCCCGCCCCTCTTCTCACATCACTACCATCATTGTTTCTGTGGTCACATCTCCTACTCTGACTTTGCTCCCACGGCCTTCCTCTTAATTACAGACACTTGTGATTATATTGGGCCCACCTGGATAACCCAGGATAATATCCCCATATGAAAACATTTAACTTAATCACATCTGCAAAGTCCTTTTGGCCATACAAGGTAATATATTCACATGTTCCAGGGATTTGGACAGGGACACCTTTGGGAGCTATTGTTCATACTGCCACATTGATTTCTTCCTGCTTCCAAGGCAGAATACAGGTACCAGGCAGGAGTTTCCCCAATATCCATCCCTACTCCTCTGGGGACACATTTATTCCGGCTCATCCTAACCTCTTCCTTCCCAGTTTCAGTGGAGATGTTCTTCCCAATAAAGACTGACCCCCCCAATTTTTTCCTGTAACCCAAACATCTTTACTCTATTAATACATTTTATTTTAAATTCTTCCTTGTCTGATATTAAGATTGTTACCTCAACTTTCTTTTGGTTTATTTTTGCTAGTATAGCTCATTCCTTTAATATTAAACCTTTTATGTTATTATACTCTGGTAATGTTTAAATATACAGTGACTTCTACTGTGATATGACATACACATTGTTAAAATTACCACATTGTGATGGTAAAAATCTGTGATGGCAGTAAAAATCACAGGGCTTATGGGGTTCCTGGGTGGCTCAGTCGGTTAATGTCTGACTTTGGCTCAGGTCATGACCTCATCAATTTCAAGTTTGAGCCATACATTGGGCTCTGTGCTAACAGCTCAGAGCCTGGAGCCTGCTTCAGATTCTGCGTCTCCCTCTCTCTCTGCCCCTCCCCACTCATGCTCACTCTCTCAAAAATAAACAGTAACAATTTTTTAAAAAAAAAAATCACAGGGCTTATGAGAAAAGTGGGTTTAGAGGAACAATACTCAAAAACATCATCAGTAGCATATTTTTTAAAAGATAGAAAAACATAGTAGCACAGTTTTATATGTTTTATTCAGTTAAGAAATACAGACATACTGCAAAAGATTTGACATTTTACCTTGAAAACACCTGAAGTTTGCTTGTGGCAGTAGCTGTCAGGAGGGTGGCAGTTCTTAGGACGCTGTGGAAGGAGGGCCATCTGGAAGCAGGTGTGGATGGGTGTGGCTTACAGCACCTGGGGTGAACCGAGGAGCTGATGGATGTTTGGAACACTTGCATCCTGTGTACTCCTACACAGCTTGGTCCAGTAGGGTGTCCTTTTCAGTATCCATCCAGTGTTTCTTGCAGACAGAATCATACAAAAGTAAATGTAAATTTTCTATTATGCTCCAAATACCCCCTAATACATCAATCATGTTGGAATAAATTCCCAAGTTTTTAAAAAAGTTTATTTATTTTGAGAGACAGAGAGTGTGTGTGCATAAGCAGGGGAGGGGCAGAGGGAGAAGATCCCAAGCAGGCTCTGCACCATCAGCACAGAACTTGGTGCAGGGCTTGAACTCACAAACTGTGAGATGGATCATGACCTGAGCTGAAATCAAGAGTCGGATGCTTAAACAACTGAGTCACTCAGGCACCCCAGATCCTATTTCTTTTTTTAATGATTTTTTTTTATTTACAGAGGATCTGAAGTAGGCTCTGTGCTGACATAAATGAGCCTGATGCAGGGCTTAAACTCAAACCGTGAGATCATGACCTGAGCCAAAGTTGGTTGTTTAACCGACTGAACCACCCAGGTGTCCCTTATTTCTACCATTTTACTTGGTGTTTTTTATGATGTATTTTTTCCTCTCTCCCTGTCATTTGTTGAATTTATTTAATTCCTTTCTTTCCCTTTTCCTTTTTTTCCTTTACTGTTTTGGAAATTATTTTGTTTATATTATTTTTGTTGCCATCCTTAAACTCTATGTTATCTTTTTTTTAATTTTTGAGTATAGTTGACACATGTTACACTACTTTCAGATTTACAACACAGTGATTCAACTTCTCTATACATTATGCCATGCCCACAAGTATAGGTACCATCTATCACCATACAACACTATTACAATATCATTGACTATATACCCTATGTTGTGATTTCTATCCCCATGACTTATTCATTCCATAATCAGAAGTCTGTATCTTCCACTCCCCTTCACCAATTTTGCCCATCCTCCACCTCCCTGCCTTCTGGCAATCATCAGTTTTTTCTCTGTACTTATAGGTCTGACGCTGCTTTTCTGTTTGTTTGGTTTGGTTTTTATATTCCCACATATGAGTGAAAACATAAGGTATTTGTCTTCCTTAGTCTGACTTATTTCACATAGCATAATATCCTCTACGTCCATCCATGTTGTCACAAATAGCAAGATCTCCTTTTTTATGGCTGAGTAATATTCCATTGTGTGTGTTGGTGTATCAGGATACCGAGGTTGCTTCCATGCCATCCTTAAATTGTAAAGTGCATACTCTGCTCCAAAATTATACCTATCACCCCCCTGCATAAGTACCTTAGAACATTTCCACAAAGAAAACTTCTCCCATATTCCATGTTATTGTTGAAAACATAATTTCACCTTATTTTTGAATAAAACTTTTTAAAAATATTTTTTAGTCAATCATTATCAGATTGCATTTTACAAATATCTTTGTTCAACTATTATTCTTCTCACCATTTTTTTCCTGATTTCAATATACTTCTTACTGAAGTGAATCCTTCAGCAATTGCTTGAGGATGTGCCTGTGGGCAATAAATTTCTTTATGAAAATATTCTTATTTAGCCCTTATTCTTGAGTGATCATTTAATCTTACATAGAGTTTTGGGTTTTCTTTCCTCCCTCAGCACTGGGAAGATGGTTTTTCTTTGTCCCTGGCATCTGCTGTTGATGAGAAATCTGCTGTCAGTCTGAATGTCATTTCTTTATAAATAATCTGTGCTTTCTCTTTGGTAGCTTTTAAGGTTTTCTCAATATCCATGATGGCTGAAATTTTATTACAAGTTGTCTAAGTATAGATTTCTTTGATTTATCCTGCTGAGGATTTGGCATATCATTTTTCTCTAAAGACCCACACCAGTTTTTAATATTGAAAAATTGTTCACCAATATTCTTTTAGAAATTCTCTCTCCCTTATCTTCTTTAGGCCCTCCTTGAATGCTGTTTAGATGTATATTAAAGCTACTCATTAGGTTCTAAATATCTTTTAATTTCTTTTTCATATTTTCCATCTCTTTATCCCTCTGTGCTACATTCTGAGTCATTTCTTCAGATATTTCAGTTTGCTAATTCCCTAGCTATCTAGTCTTATGTTTAACCTATTTATTCAGTTTTTTTTATTTCAATAAATGTTTTTTATTCTAAATATTTATTTTGTCTACTTGTTCTTTATTCATAATGTCCCACACTAGTCTTAGATATTTTATTCCTTCCCTTATTCCTGTAAATTTTTAAACAAATTTATTTTAAAGTCTCTTCCAGAATGCTTTATTATCTGTGAATTCTGTCATTTTTTGTGCTTTCTGACTCTCATGTTAGGGATTGTCTACCCTCACGCTGTTGCCTCATGTGCTTTGTTTTTTCAGCAGGAATGTTTCCCACAGGACATCCATCACAAGGAAATCTATGCAGCGTTAGATTGAGGTTCTGATATCTCTGAAATTACTCTTTTCCCAGAATGATTCAGAACAGGTGGCCTGCTTCATGCTCATTCAGAGATATGGCAACCCCTTCCTGATGTCCAACTTCATACAGAGGGTCCTGTTTCAGTTTAGATCCTTGACTTTAGACCTTACATAAAAAGTTAGCGTCCACAAGATTCCCTATTCCTCTCTTGGATCTTTGTTTACAATGTAGCTCAGCACAATGGTTTAGGATTTTCTCTTCATTTCTGATCCCTAAAAATTTACTTTTATATTTTAAATATTGACTATATGTTTAAAGTAAACTAATTCCAAATTATCTGGCATAGATAGATAGATGATAGTTAACAGACAGAGGACAGAGGTTTTCCTGTGTCTGCTTTGTTTTCCATATTGACCAGAAGTCTTTCCAAATACTATTTATCTGTACCTGACTCCCAAGTCTCTATTTGCAACCCAGCTCTGATGATTGAGCTCTAGAAACATATCCCACCATCTAAAAATCTCCAATGGATATAGCATAATCACCTAAACCCATCATGTCCGAAATTACTTTTTTATATTACCCAGATCCCAACTCTGCAACTCTTCTCTATATTTCCCTATCTTAATAAATGGTGCCATTGTTGGCTGAGATGACCATCTAAAACCCTGACAGTCACCTTTGACTTCTCTTTCTACCTATCCCTCTCACTGCAGGGTTAATTCCATCGAGGATGACCAATCATCCTACTTTTCCCAGGATTGAGGAGTTCTAGCGTTTTGAACTCTCACTGCTAAAACCAGGAAGGTCTCAGGCAAGTCAGAACCTTAATTTCACTCCTAAGTATTTCTCAAAATCCTCTACTTCCCTTCATTCACACTGCTTTAATTCAGACAGCCACAGACACAAGGACTCCTTTGATGGCTTTTCCTCTAGTTTCCCTACCTTAATCTTACCTTTCCCCACACATTCTCCATATTATCGATAAAGAGTTCTTTCAAGGAAAAAAAAATGTGGCTAGTCTCAAATTAAGTCATTCACTAGCTTCCATTGTTTCAAGGATAATTTCTAACTTTTTAACATAACCCACTACAAATCCCTCGGGAATGTGGCTTCTGCCTGCCTCTCTAGTCCCATTTCCTGATCTCCTTCCCCTTCCCATACACGTGTTCCAGTCATATTGAATGACACATAATTCATCAGATATGCCACTGGATTGGGTGCTTCTGAGCCTTCCAAAGGAAAAGGAGGCTTTCCAGGAAAGTATCTGAACTGCTTTCCTTGGTCCCTTTACCTGGTGACCACCTAATTTTCATCCAAATTTACCTCCAAAGTCACCTGATCCCCCTTCCTGACCACAGTCAGAGCAAAATGTCACCTTTGAACACATAATAAATTCTTGGTGCTTGAAGCTATCAAAGTGTTTATCTCATCATGTTGTGTTTGTTTATGTACTTATTTCTCTATCAGACAATGGGATTGTTGGAGGAAGAGGGTATGATTTCTTCTCTGTAACTCTATGGCTTAGGATTTACCATTCTATGTTCCATGAATAAACAAGGTACTGGCAATTTGAGGGTTTGAGAAATAGTCCTGGCTCTACTCTTAATTTCTCTGGCCTCAGTTTCCTGCCTTCACTTTGCCTGGCTGCTCCTTCTCATCCTTTGGTTCCAGCTCATCTGTCATTGGCTCTAGGAAACCTTCCCTGATCCCTCAATGCAAGGGTAGGGGCTGCCCCAATGGAATTTCATCACACCCAATCTTACCCCTGTCTGTCCATTGTAAATGCCATCAGTGTAGGATTCACTCTGTCTTGTTCATCTCTGTAGCTCCAGCATCTAGCGTAGGGGATCATCAATAAATAACTGTTGGCCTAATAAACTATCACATGGAAGAAGTTGATTTCTAAGATAACTTCAGGCTCTAACCTGTCAAGCAGAGATAAAGCTCTGCATGTCTATAGTGACCAAGAGGCATTCGTGATGGTTGCTGCCTTTGGAAACCACTCTGAATGTCACAGTGTCAGCCATTGCTGAGGCAAATGCACATTCCATGAGATTTTGGCCAAAAGTAGGGATATCATGAAGCAGAAACTTGGATAAAGAGAAACGGGGTTGTCTAACAGTGAAGATAAAAAGAGAAGGGACCCTAATGTTCCTGAGTATGGGAAGTGATGCATACTCACTAAAAGACCTGTTTGCAGCCCAAGCAGGCCATGTGGTTTTCTAACACCTAAGTGCTGGAAGGTTTTCTATCTCCTAAATCTGTGGAAAGCCAAGGTTATACTAGTTTCACTTTATCCACTCCACCTAACTCTGCCACAAGTAACAGGCAAGCCTACAGGTTAGCCCTCATGGGAGAGCAAGTGCTTTGTGTACTCAGCCCTTGCTCCTGCTACTGCTGATCTGCAGAACCATAACCATCTCATTCCACTGGCATCCCCACCACCAGCCTGAACCAAACCTCCCTGGATGTCTAGACTTCAATCTCTTTACTCACTTCTCACTTTGCAAAAAAACCCCATACCTTGTGCCTCTCTAGTTTACTTTCCCTCTGACAGCACACTCTTCAATAATGGCAAATAGAATTTATTTTATAATCACTGGAAGCACTATCTTGTTTTTTCTATTCCTGTATCAATTTTATTATTCCCCAGAGAGTCACTTTCTGTGTCCTCCAATTACCACCAGAGCTTCTTACCCTTTATCCTCCAGAATACAGCTCTATGCTAGAGTAATTTTATGTCTAAAGAGAATATGGATGATTAAGCCTTGTCAAATAGTTTTCTGAATTTTTCACCAAGAATCACTCTCAAGCCAGAACTCAAACTTTCAAATGGCATGATAAGATTAATACATTTCTTTGGGGAGGATTACTTGGATCCTAAAGATGTTTCTATTTCTTCTTCCTATTATTGTCATGGTCTTTGAATTTCCGCCACTTATGAAGAAGCATCTTAATGCAGAAAAAATTTTTAAAGTAAAATGTAGGTCTGATGTCAACAGGGCTGAATTTAGAACTCTTGGGGGTATGTAAATGATTGAAAAGAAGGCACAATTGAGGAAGAATGGAAATTACTTCTGTGAAGGTTCATGAGTGTGTCCTGAGAGAAGATCAGCTGCAAACAAAATGGGGTGAAGTATTTCACTGAAACACTGTAGGACACTGAGGTGCAAAGAAAGTCATTCAAAGGGGGCATGAACAGCACCCCAACTTCTGATTAGACTAGTTCTCAATGAGGCATGTTGGGGTTAGAGATCTTAGAGGGTGGCTGCTCACTAGTGGGCAGCCGAGATGGGGGGACAATGGCAGGTCTCATGAAAGAGAGCTGGAGCAGGAGTTAAGAAATAGCAAGCACTTTGTGATAGCTGACAGGATTCTTTTTCCCACTCCCCTTCACCCATTTTGCCCAATCCCCCACCTCCCTCCCCTCTGGTAACCATCAATTTGTTCTCTGTATTTATGGTTCTGTTTCTGCTTTTTGTTTGTTTAATCATTTTTTTAAGATTCCATTAGGAGTGGAATCATATGGTATTTGTCCTCCTCGGTCTGATTTCTTTCACTTAGCATAACATCCCATAGATCCATCTGTGTTGTCTCAGATGGCATGACCTGATCCTTTTTATAGCTATGTAATATTCCAATGTGTGTGTGTTTGTGTGTGTGCATGTGTAAACCACACTTTTATTATCCATTCATCTGTTGATGGACTTAGGTTGCTTCCATGTCTTGGCTATTGTAAATAATGCTGCTGCAACAAACATAGGGGTGCAAATACCTTTTTGAGCTAGTGTTTCTGTATTCTCTGGGTAAATACCCAATAGTGGAAAGATTGGATGATATGCTATTTCTATTTTTAATTTTTTGAGGAACCTCCATACTATTTTCCACACTGGCTATACCAGTTCACGTGGGAGTTCCTTTTTCTCCACATCTTAACTAACCCTTATTGCTTCTGGCCTTCTTGATTTTAGCCATTCTGACAGGCATGAGATGATAGCTCATTGTGGTTTTGGTTTGCATTTCCTTGATGATTAGTGATTATAAGCATCTTTTCATATACCTGTTAGCCATCTGTATTTCTTCTTCAGAAAAATGTCCATTTTTTAATCAGATTATTTGATATTGAGTTGTACAATTTCTTGATATATTTTGGATATTAACCCTTTATTAGATACATAATTTACATATATATTTGTCCACTTAATAGGTTGTCTTTTTGTTTTCTCTTGATGTACAAAAGCTTTTTATTTTGATGTAGTTCTAATAGTTTATTTTTGCTTTTGCTGTCATTGCATTTGGAGACATCTCTAGAAAAATATTACTATGGCAGATGTGAGAGAAATGACTGCCTGTGTTCTTTTCTAGAATTTTTTGGTTTCAGGTCTAGTCCAGTTTTATTCTTTTACATGTAGCTGTCCAGCTTTCCCAGCACCATTTATTGAAAAGACTATCTTTTCCATATTGTATATTCTTTTCTCCTTTGTCATAAATTAATTTACCATATAAGTATGGGTTTATTTCTGAGGTGTCTATTCTGTTCTATTGATCTATGTGTCCATTTTTGTGCCAGTACCATGCTGTTTTGATTACTACAGCTTTGTAGTATATCTTGAGATCTAGAATTATTATACCTCCAGCTTTGTTCTTTCTCAGGATTGCTTTGGCATTTGGGGTCATTTATGGCTCCACATAATTTTTGGATTATTTGTTCTAGCTTTGTGAAAAATGCCATTGGTATTTTGATAGGGATTGCATTGAATTTGTAGATTGCCTTGGGTGATATGGACCTTTTAATGATATTTTTTCTTCCAATCCATGAGCATGGAATATTTTGCCATTTGTTTATGTCATCTCCAGTTTCTTTCATCAGTGTTTTTTAGTTTTCATATATAGGTCTTTCACCCCTTTAGTTAAGTTTATTCCTAGATATATTTTTTTATTATTTAAGATTTTTGAAAAAAAAGTTTATTTATTTTGTGAGAGACAGGGAGAGAGAGAGAATCCCAAGCAGACTCCACACTCAGCATAGAGCCAGATGTGGGGCTTGATCTCATGACCGTGAGATCATGACCTGAGCTGATATGAACAGTTGGATGCTTCAACTGACTTGGCCACCCAGGTATCCTGGTATTTTAATATTTTTGATGCAATTCTAAATGGGTTTGTTTTCTTAATTTCTCTTTCTGCTACTTCATTATTAGAAATGTAATGGATGGAATTCTGTTTATTGATTTTGTATCCTATGACCTTACTGAATTCACTTATTAGTTCTCGTAGTTTTTTGTGGAGTCTTTAGCATTTTCTTTATATAATATAATGTGATCTGAAAATAGTGAAAGTTTTACTTCTTGTTTACCAATTTGGATGGTTTTATTTCTTTTTGTTGTTTGCTGTGACTATGACTTCCAGGACTATGTTGAATAAAAGTGGTGAAAGTGCACATCCTTGTCTTGTTCCTGACCTTAGGAGAAAAGCTCTCAGTTTTTCATGATTGAGGATGATGTTAGCTGTGAGTTTTTCACATATGGCCTTGATTATGTTGAGGTATGTTCCTTCTACTTCCATTTTGTTGAGTGTTTTTATCATGAATGGATGTTGAATTTGGTCAAATGCTTTTCTGCATCCATTGAGAAGATCATATGATTTTTATCCTTCATTTGGTTGATGTGGTGTATGACATTGATTGATTTGTGAATATTGAACCATCTTTGCAATCTGGGAATAAATCCCACTTGATTGCAGTGAATGATCTTTTTAAAGTGTTGTTGGATTCAGTTTGTTAATATTTTATTAACAATTTTTGCATCTATTGGCCTGTATGTTTCTTTTTTCTTTTTCTTTTCTTCTTCCTTTTTCTTTTTTTTTTTTTTTTTTGTGGTGTCTTTGTCTGGCTTTGGTATCAGGGTAATGCTGGCCTCATAGAATGTATTTGGAAGCTTTCCTTCCAGGTTTTGAAATAGTTTGAGAAGAATAGGTATAAATTCTTCTTTAAATACGTTGCAGAATTCACTTGTGAATCCATCTGGTCCTGGATTTTTTTTTTTTTTTGGTAGTTTTTAAATAGCCAATTCTATTTTGTTAGTCGTAATCAGTCTATTAAGATTTTCTATGTCTTCCTGGTTCAGTTTTGGAAGACTGCATGTTTCTAGAAATTTATCCATTTCTTCTTGGTTGTCCAGTTTGTTGGCATGTAATCTTTCATAGTATTCTCTTACAATTCTTTGTATTTCTGTGGTGTCAATTGTTACTTCTCTCTCATTTCTGCTTTTATTTATTTGGTTCCTTTTATTTATTTGGTTCCTTTTATTTATTAATTAGACTCTTGATGAGTCTAGTTAAAGGTTTGTCAATTTTGTTTATCTTTTCAAAGAACTAGCTCTTGGTTTCATTAATTTTTGGTTTTTTTTTAATTTATTTTTATTATTTTTGTCTCTACATCATTTATTTCTGCTCTGATCTTTATTATTTCCTTTCTTCTATTCATTATGGGCTTTGTTCTTTTTTTCTAGTTCCTTTAGGTGTCATTTTAGATTGCTTGAGTTTTTTATTATTTCCTGAGGTAAGCCTGTTTGCTATACATTTCCCTTTTAGGACTGCTTCACTGTGTCTCTGAGATTCTGGACCATTGTGTTTTCATTTCATTTGTCTCCATGCATTTTTTTTTTTATTGCTTCTTTGATCCATTGGTTGTTTAGTATCATGTTGTTTAGTCTCCACATGTTTGTGATTTTTCCAGTTTTTTTCTTGTGATTTATTTCTAGCTTCATACTGTTGTGGTTGGAAAAGATACATGGTATGATTTCAATCTTCTTAAATTTATTGAGGCTTGTTTAACAGCCTAATATGTGATATATATGGAGAATGTCTCATGTGCACTTGAAAATAACGTTTATTCTGTTATTTTTGGATGGAGTTTTCTGTATATATTCTTTATGTCCGTCTGACCCAATATGTCATTCAAAAACATTGTTTTCTCATTGATTTTGTTTGGATGATCTATCCATTGATGTAAGTGGGGTGTTAAAGTCCCCTACTATTATTGTGTTACTGCCAATTTCTCTCTATGTTTATTAATATTTTCTGTACCTATATACTCCACTTTTAGGTGCAAAGATATTTACAATTGTTATAGCCTCCTGTTGGAATGATCCCTTTATCATTATTCAATTCTTTGTCTCTTATCTTTGTTTTCAGGTCAATTTTGTCTGAGATAGTATTGCTACTCCATCTTTGTTTTGGGTTTGGGTTTTGTTTGTTTGTTTGTTTGTTGTTTTGGCTTTCATTTGCACAGTGAATTTTTTTTTTAACTTTAAGTCTGTATGCATCTTTAGGTCTGAGGTGAGCCTCTTCAGGCAGCATAAACATGGGTCTTGTTTTTTTTATCATTCCTCCACTCTATGTCTTTTGATTGGAACATTTATGCCAATTACATTTAAAGTAATTATTGATAGGTATGTACTTATTAGCATTTTTAAAATTTGTTTTCTGGTTTTGTAGTTCTTCTTTGTTACTTTCTTCTTCTCTTCCTCTCTTTCTTTGTGATTAATGAGTATCTATAGTGTTTTGTTAGGCTTCCTTTCTCTCTATTTTTTGTGTATCTATCATAGGTTTTGGGTTTGTGGTTACCATAAAGTTCATATATAACATCCTAAGTAAATAGCAGTTCATATTAATTTGATGGTCATTTAATTTCACAAACATTCTTTAAAAAAACAGAAAAAGATCTTTTTCCCCTTTTTTTCTCTTTGTATTCCCTTCTCTATATTTGTGTATATGTTGTTATAATTTACATCTTTTCATTCATTTTTTTCTTTTTTTTAATTTATTTTTTTAAACATTTATTTATTTTTTGAGAGACAGAGAGAGACAGGACATGAGCAGGGGAGGGGCAGAAGAGAGGGAGTCATGGATTCTGAAGCAGTCTCCAGGCTCTGAGCTGTCAGTACAGAGCCTGATGCTGCGCTTGTACTCACTAACCCACGAGATCATGACCTGAGCTGAAGTCGGATGCTTAACCAACTGAGCCACCCAGGCACCTCTCATATTTTTCTTATGTCTAATTATGTCAATTTCATTTCCACTTAAATAAGTCCCTTTAACATTTCTTGTAAGGCTGGTTTAGTGGTGAATAAACTCTTTTACCCTTTGTTTGTCTGGGAAATTCTCTCCTTTAAATCTTGCCAGGTAGAATACTCTTGGCTGTAGGTTTTTTTTTTACCTTTCAGCACTTTGAATATATCATGCCACTCCCTTCTGGCTTGCCAAGTTTCTGCTGAAAAATCAGTGGATAGCCTTAAAGGTTTTCTATTGAAGGTAATTTTTTGTTTCTCTCTTGCTGCTTTTGAAAATCTCTCTTTATCTTCAACCTCTGACATTTTAATTCTTATGTGCCATAGTGTCGACTTCCTTGGGTTCATTTTGTTTGGAACTCTGTGCTTCTTGGATATGTATATCTACTTCCCTTGCTAGATTAGGGAAGTTTGCAGTTATTATTTCTTCAAATAATTTTTCTACTACATTCTCTCTCTTCTTTTTCTGAGACCCCTATAGTGCAAATGTTTGTTTGCTTGATGTTGTCCAAGAGATCGCTTAATCTACCCTCTTTTTTAAAAATTATTTTCTCTCTTTGCTGTTCAGCTTGGGTGCTTCCCATTACCCTGTCTTCCAGATTGCTGATACAGCCTTCTGCATCCTCTAATCTAGTGGTGGTTCCCTCTAGTGTTTTTTGTTTTGTTTTGTTTTTAATTTCAGTTATTGAATTTTCAACTCTGATTGGTTCTTTTTAATATTTTTCTATCTCTTTATTAAAAGTCTCACTGAGTTCTTCCACTCTTCTCTAGCCCAGTGAGTATCTTTACAATCATTACTTTAAATTACTTATCAGGTACATTGCTTAACTCTGTTTCATTTAGTTCTTTTTGAGGCTTTTTTTTCTTGTTCTTTCTTTGGGAGCATCTTCCTCTGTCTCCCCATTTTGCTTGACTTTCCGTGTTTGTTTCTGTGGATTAGGCAAAATGCCTACTTCTTCTATAGTTGAAGGCATGGTCTTGTATATGGTGTCCCCCATGCAGACTGTGTGTGCTTGGTGACTTTTGCTGGCTGGGTGTAGCTGTGGCTGAATATGCTAATTACTATTGTAAACGGGTGTTTTATAGAAAGAATAAAGAAATAATAATAATAATAGAAAATGTAAAAATTTAAAAGGGGGGGAAGGAAAAGGAAATAAAAAGACAAAAGAAGACAAAATTTTAAAAGTGAAAACAAAAACCAAAAAGCCCACAAAACTGTGGCTTGCTTTCTGTGCCCCAGCACCACAGGGCGATGGGCCCGGTATGGGCTTGTGGCCCTTGAGCACACTGAGGTCCCAAGTTCACCATGCACTGCACCCTGCTCTGGTCTAGAATTTTAAGGTGGAGGAGGGGAGCAAGGTCCTACAGTGCCTTGGCCCTTTTAACCTGTGCGTTTTTTTCTCTGTGCCCCAGCACGAATGGGGCTCGCAAGGGCTTCAGGACCCTGGGCTTGCTGAGGTCACAAGCTCCCTGTGACCATGGGACCCACCAGTTATGGCATCACGGCCCACTAATGATGGCACTGAACAGGCCTCTTAAGGCATCCAGACCCTGCTCCAGTCTGGGCTCAAAGTGGGGGGCGGGGAGAGCATTCCCACAGTTAACTTGGCTCTTTTAAGCTTTTTTTTTTTTTCTTCTGTGTGCCCGCAGACCCTGAGCCTGCTGAGGTGGCAAGCCTTCTGTGACCATCTGTCCCACCAGTTACGTGTCAGCACACACTACTAATGGTGTTGGAAACCGCCCCTTATGGCGGCCAGACCCCACTCCAGTCTGGACTTTTGAGGTGGGGAGCAGCTAGGGAGCGCTCCCACAGTTCCTTGGCCCCTTTTAGTCTGTGGCTTTTTTTCTGTGCTTTTTTTCTGGCGTGGGCCTGCCGACCCTCCGCTCACTGAGGTCGTGAGCTCCCCGTCACGAGAGCTCCTGGTCAGGACTGGAACTGCCCGTTATGGTGACCCTGCTCTGGCCCAGGCTTTTAAGGTAGAATTGGGAACATAAACCGCACCGTTCTCCCGCCCCTCTGACCAGGTCAGCTTTCTCCTCCACCGCTCGGCAGAGTTCTAGTGTTGTTTCTCTTGTAGACCGTGGCTTCTTTTCTGTGTCCCAGGCCAGAGAATCTGTTCCGGGTTCCTCAATACTACCCTCCCCACTGTGGCTCGCAGGGTTGGGGTGGGTTTTCCCTTTCTTACCGTGTCTCCGCCTTGTCCTTCTTCCTGTCTTTGGCTGTTCAGTAGCTGTTCCATCAGCCTTCAGATCTCTTCGGGAGGAACTATCCTATTTATACGTGTAAATTCCGTGTGCTCTGTGGAGGAGGTGAGCTCAGAGCCTTCCGAAGTCGCCATCTTGAACTGGAATCTGACAGGATTTGTTAATAAGTGCCTGGGTGGCTCAGTTGGTTTAGCGCCTGTCTTGGGCTCAGGTCGTGATCTCCCGGTTCGTGAGTTGGAGCCCCGTGTGGGCCTCTGTGCTAACAGCTCAGAGCCTGGAGCCTGCTTTGGATTCTGCGTCTCCCTCTCTCTCTCTGCCCCTCCCTTGCTCATGCTCTCTCTCTCTCTCTCAAAAATAAATAAATGTTAAAAAAAAAAAAAAAAGACTTCCTGGAAATTTCTAGAAATAACTGGAGGAGAGTTTGCAGGGGCCAAAACGGTTCTTTTAATAATGGATGGGGCCAAGAACCATTGTAATCAGATTTTTTGTAGTTAACACAACCCCACATTTAAGTATGGCTTCTGTAAACGAAGGTTATATTTTGGAGGATTTAAGACCAAGGTTACAGATGAATTCTGAAAGAATGTCCATCAGCATAATAAAGTAATCATTTTCCAGAAAATAGAGTCAGGAGGGCATCTGCATCATGACTGCTCAACCACTGACAGAGTCATGCCTCAAAATACGTGCTAATTCCCAAGGTTAGGCCAGTCCTACCCAAGAAAGAGAATAGTTGTTGAAGTTGGTTAATTTCCTGGGGACAAACATTGTTTATGAATTTAGACCGAACACTTCATGGCTATATATAGCCAACATAGAATGGGAAAATCACAAATTTGCATGAATTCCTTTAGGTAGGAGAAGTGTCAAATGAAGAGAGGTCCTAGAAGCTATGGATAAGCCAGCGTCAACTGAAACCAAATTTGTTACTTTTTTTTTTTTTTAAGTGGAGAAACAGAGACTCATGATAGCAATTAAGTTTGGATTGATCCAAATCCCCTGTCCTGCTTCATTTCTCTGGGCAGAATCCCTTGGGATAAGCCTCTGTGACAGGCAAGAGGGAAAGCAGTAAAAATTCAGGGAAGAAGCAAATGGTACACCAAATATGCATGTTTGGGGACTCTGTAATGCCTAATTCATGCAGAAAGAGATTTTAAAATTGTATCTACAATATGCTACTGAAATGGTGCCCTACTGGCAGGTTCCTGACACAGGGAAGAAAAGAAAAATTGTAGAAAGTCAGTGTTTTCTGCACTAGAGGTCATATATAACCTCAAAATTACTAGAGCCTTTGTTGTGACTATCTAAAAAAAAAATTCACGGACATTTAACACTGCATCAAAATGCAGGCAAAACCACCTACCAGTTGGAACTATGTCAAAAGTGCTAATCACAAAAAAAAAAAAAAAAACAATGAACAAAGGCCAGTGATTGGAGACTGGCCAAAGCAGGCCTATTTGGAACCTGTGACAACAGAGACTAAACAGTGACTTGGTATTGTGGACACTCAGATTGTATTAATGTCTCAAGGCCTCTTTAGATCCTCACTGTCACTTGTAATTAGAAAAAGCAAATGAACAGAAGGAAAAGCCTAAAGACACAGAACTTCTGCTACAGGCTTTAGTGGTAGAAGTTAAAGTGAATATGGCCCAGCAATTTGAGGTCATGTCAGGATTGTTAATCTTTTTAGGGAATAAGAGTGACCAGGCCCCATCTGTATTAGGATTAGCCACCCCCTCCCCCACCACACACAAACTAATACCATTCTACTGGAGCAGAGAGGAAGATGGGCACATTTTATCTGATCCAGTGGTCAGAACAAAACACCCTCTGATTGAAAAAAAAAATGGGGAGCATTTCAGAAAAGTATCATAAGTAGATTTCTCTTAAAAACTTTTTTACATTATAGGGAAAATATATATAAAATGCTTTAAACATAAATGAATGGTATATTGAATAATTATGAGTGAAGATTCACATAACCGCCACCCAGGACAAGAAATACATTGCCAGCACTCAGAAGTCTCCTATATGTTTCTTTTTATATCCCCTAAAAATAACTAATCTCTAGCATTTTTTGGTAATTGCTTCTTTTTTAGCTTCTTTATAGTGTTACCACTTAAGTATGCATCCTTAAAATTATAATTTACTTTTGTTTGTTTTTGAAATGTATATGGATGGAGTTTATCATGTATAGTTTTTTGTATCTTGCTTTCTTTCCATTCAGTGTTATGTTCATAAGATTCATTCATGTTTTTGTGTGTGCCTTCATTCATTCTATTCATTCCATTCATTCACTGTGTATCATTCCATTGTACGCCCACAGCACAATTTGTGTATATATTCTACTGTTGTACATTTATGTAGTTATAGTATAGGACAAATATGAACAATGCTAGCAAATGTGAACAATGTTACTATTAACATTCTTGTATGTGTACAAGAATGGTACTCATCTGCTTGTCTTTCTCTGGTATATCCCAAGGGGTAGAATTACTAGGTTACATGGTTAGTATATGTATTACTCAGAGCTTTCCACAGAAATAGAACCAATAGGATGTTTATACACTTATATAAATTAATATATATAGGTATACTATCTATTATCTAGCTACCTAGCTATCTGTTGAAAGATTTTAAAGCACTGGCTCACATGATTATGGAGACTGGCAAGTCCAAAATCTGCAGGATGTACCAGCAGGCTAGAGACCTAGGAAATGGCTGGTGTTGCAATTCAAGTCCAAAAGCCATCAGCTGTAGAATTCCCTCTTGCTTGGAGGATATCTGTTTTTTATTCTACTCAGGCCTTCAACTGATTAGATGACCCCTACCCACATTATGGAGGTCAATCTGCTTTACTCAGAGTCCACTGATTTAAATGTAAATCTCATCTAAAAACACGCTCCCTCACAGAAACTGCCTGGACTGCCGCAACAATGTCTTAACTGGATCCCTGTCTCACGTCTTACACACTCCAATCTTTTCTGGACTCCGTGGAGCCAGAATGATTTTCTAATAAGTATCTATGAAATTATCACTCCCCTGCTTATAACACTTTGACATAAGATAAAGTCCTTCCTCCTTACTATGGTTTACAAGGCTTTGCATGATAGCAGCCCCTAGCTGGTTTTCCTTTACTCCCGTCCACCTCCTTCATCCCATATTGCCCTCACAAAGATTCAACCACAGAACACTTCTGTCACTTCCGAAATGATTCACTTTCTTTCTAGCCTCCAGGCTTTCACACAGGTAATCCCCTCTGCCCAGAATACTCCTCACATCTGTTCATCTGACTTGACTCCTAATCCTTCAAGTTCTCAGCTAAGCAGAGACAATACTCTGTACTCATCAAGTCCAATTTCATATTCCCTCTTCTGGGACACACAGAGAAGTACACTTCTCAGCCTTAGTGATTAATGTTAGGTGGAGCCACATTACCAGCTTTAACCAATGAAATATGATCAGAAGTGATATGTGTCATATGCATTGTGAGGCAGTTGAAAGCTTCTGTCTGGTTCTCATGTCTCTTGGCTTCTCCTATCCTGGAAAACTCAGAACCTCATATTGAGAAGGCAGAGATGTAAGATTGAAGAAGCGGGATCTCTGAGTGGTCATAAGGAGGAGAGTCATCCAAGCTCACTGCAGGCTTTGTGAGCAAAAAAACAGGAGGCATTTTGTTAACTCACTAGGTTTCGAGAATGTCTGTTGCCATAGCATGGTCTAGTATCCTCTGGCTAATAGAGAAAATGGTATTAGTAATTGGGTACTACACAGAAAAACCTAATATATGTCACATTGGCTTAGCAGATGGGTGGCAGAGGTAAGAAAATTGACACTCAAGGCTAGGAAATGTTAATTTATGTTATAAAGAGGAAAAATACTTAGTCAATTTTTTTGTGTGATTAATGGAGTTTTGGTTCTCATATGAGGAAACGATTGACTTAATTTTTTCAATTTTTTAATGTTTATTTATTTTTGAGAGAGTGAGAGAGACAGAGCACAAGCAGGGAGAGAGGGAGAGAGAGAGAGGGAGAGCACAGAATCGAGGCTCAGAACTGTCAGCACAGAGCCCGACACGAGGCTCGAATTCACAGATCATGAACTGAGCCAAAGTCGGACGCTTAACCAACTGAGCCACCCAAGCACCTCTCTCATGGAAAACATTGAAAGGAAGAAACTTAGTAATATGTGTTGAATATTATTTGGCTATGTTTGGCAAGGAATTACAAGAGGAGGTGAAATCAGAAAGGGATTAAGCAGAAATGAAAGGGAATAAATAGCACAAAAATTCATGGCCTGCAAGAACTAGAAAAGCCAATTTCTTTTATACCCAAACAGCAATAGATGGTGTTAAGAAAGTCTTGGAGTGGCAAAGGCCCATTACAATTCAGTCTTGTCAGAGATCAGATTAACTGTGAAGCCTTTCCATAGAAATTCAAGAGTCTCCATTAAGAGAGTTTAGGGGATAATAAAGCAAAGAAAAAGAGCAGATATGTCTTATCAAGTACTGCAGGTATAGGTACAGATATAAAGAACTGATCAGAATCAAATAGGTATGTTTTGGAAAAGGCTTAACTGTTTAAGAAATCAGTAATCAAGGGGTGCCTGAATGGCTCAGTCTGTTAAGCATCTGACTCTTGGCTTCAGCTCAGGTCATAGTTCCACGGTGTGTGGGATTAAGCCCCACGTCAGGCTCTGCACTGACAGTGTGGAGCCTGCTTAGGATTCTCTCTCTCCCTCTCTCTCTCTGCCCCTCCCCAACTCAAAATAAATAAAGAAACTTAAAAAAATCAACAGTTGAGAAAAAAGAAAGAAATTGTGGTTGTTCAAGACTTAAAAAGACACTTGAATGCCATCTCACAAGAGTAACAACTGTGCAGTACTCAAGGAGGATGTAGTCCTTGGTGCACAATTTAGATGTGGCCATAAAGGAAGATGGAAAAGGGAGGAAGCTCCAGGAAGGCAGTAACTAGGAGCCACAGGCCATAGGGAACTTGGGAGTAGGACCAGGGCCTCATCAAGGAATCCTCCTTACCCCCAGGTCAGAGTTTCTCAGACTTGGCAATATTGACCTTTGGGCCAGGTAGGCTTTTGTTGTGGGTTATGCATTTTAGGATATTAACAGCATCCATGACCTCTGCCCACTAAATGCCAGTAGTGTCTCTTCCCCAGTTGTGACAACCAAAAATGTCTCCAAACATTGCCAAATGTTCTCTGTTGCAAAATTGCTCCTGGTTGGAACCACCATCCTAGGTTGGAGGAACTCCATAAGGTCCGCAAAGCAGGATTTTTTAGACTTGCCATTGAGTAGTGATGACTGCATGTTTCTTATTTTCTCCTTTCCAAATGAGAATGTTATGATTATGGTTTCTCCTATCCAATTTTATAATTGCATATAGGGTGTAGGGTGAAAACACAGATATTTGTCTATTTTTAGTTCATATGTCTCCAGACCAATGGAATCCACATTCATACCTGATTTATCCAGAGATCCTCTATCCAGTTTGATGCTCTAACTGGATGGGATACTGAATTAACTCCCTTCAGGAGTGTGTTCTGTGTGTGAGAGGAAGAATGAAATGAATATGTGGTGACCAGAAGGATCAACTGTGCCAGAGACAATACTATGCATTCAAAAATTCTATTTTACATTTCTTCTTTTTAGGTACATGGTAACTACCTTGCAGCTTGGTGCTCTAACTGGATGGGATAATGAATTAACTTCCTTGGGCAGTGTATTCTGTGTGTGGAAGGAAAAATGAAATGAATATATGATGACCAGAAGGATCAATTGTGGCAGAGACAATGTTATGCAGTCAAAAATTCTATTTTACATTTCTTCTTTCTGGGCACATGGTGACTACCTTGCAGCTTGGTACAACCATGTGACTAGTTTTGACCTAGGAAATACTTCCTGCAAAAGCAAGAAATAAAATTTTATTTTATTTGGGACATAGAGACTGTTTGTTAGTATAGCATGATCTAGCTAGCTCAGATGTCACTCCCCTTGTGACTCTGCTCTGACTCCCCAGCCCTGGGGCAGGTCCTCTTTTTATATGCTCCATGCTTTTTGAACATGGTGCTTATCATGCTATATTGTCTTTGCTATTTATTTGCCCCTTTGTTGAGGACAGGGATCATACTTTATTTACCATATGTATCATAGAGTCTGGCACTCAGATATTTGTGGAGCAAACCAAAGATGATTATTAATCACAGATGAGGTTGAAATTCATTGAACAGATTATAGAGCCAGCTGTTATATATTTTCATAGTGCATGGAATTGGTAGGAGAGAAAAAGCCTTAGTTGGAGCAAACACTAATACCTTTAAAGGCGGTGGAAGATGGGATATCTCATTATGTTCTCCATTAATCACAGTAGTCTTCATACTAGAACATGGAGACAAGCAGGAAATAAAATAACTCCCAAATCACTTTCATCCCAAGTACTGTTCTAGAAAATTCCATGAACAGACTTCAGACAGATTTAACTTTGATGAGCTTTCAGTTTCTGAGATGTGAAGGAGAGATGGAAACAAAGTGCTTAGAGCAGTAGCAAGACAATTTTCTCCACAAGAATGTGGTATGGGGTGTGTTCAAGTCAACCTGCACACCATAAAACTAAATGACTCAAGCATTCAAGGGAAGATCTATTGACAATTAATGATCCGAGGAATCATATTAAGAACTGATGTTTAACTGGATCATTACCAAAACCAACAGACCATGGGCCTTCCCATTGTGGTTGTGAGAAAGAAGAAACAGTTGGATGTATGTAGAATACCATGCTTTTAATTATATGATTAATATTGATGATTACAGAGCACCCTGTGGTACAAGATGTACTGGGTTATTTGATAAGAAGCAAGCAGTTCACTGTGTTACTATTTCAGAGTAGATACACCAGATGCACATGGGTCTTGAAGACAAGGGAAAAAATAGCCTGCATTTTCCTGGAAAGCTTTTATCCATTTAAGAAGGTGTCTGAAGAACTCCAGAGCCCCTCTCAATTTTAATGCTTAATGAAGAAGGTGGTCGATGAAAAAACTACTTGATGGCACACAGAAAGACATTAGACAGGCAAAAGTCCTAAATCACCTGGTTGAAATTTCTTTGAAATTATCCTTGACCAATGCCAGTTTTATCTAGACTTTATGAAATATATTAAGTATAATAGTAGTCCAGGTAAGAGTGGGAACTGTCCCAGAAAAGATTTCTGCTATTACCTTCTGTCCATGTCTTAACTACTATTGATAGTTAAGGCCCCTGTAAAGTTCTAAACTAAAGGGCTCTGTGGAAGTTTAACTCAAGGGATATTTGTGAGGCAATATTTCAATATTACAAAGTTCTTTTTAAATCTGAGACAGGCATCAGGTCCAAGCAGGATCAATCCTTAGGAAATTAAGTCAGAAATGTTTTCCCCTTTTTGGAGGCTAGTAGGAAGAGGAATATGAGGGCTTTTTATGCTTTGCTTAGCTCAGGCTCCAGTGGAGGCATTAGCTGATCCTCACAAGCCTTCCTTTTTAATTTTTTTTTTAAACTACTGCCAGTAACACTGTATTAGGAAGATGAAAGGAATAAAATGCCCATGGTTCCGCAGGCACGCGTCTGTCAGCATGATTTGACACCATGTCTATAGGATAGAATTTTGGCTCTAAAGTGGGGGATCAATTCTCTTCATAGATATTCACTGACAAAATACCCCTTACCTATGTGCTTACTAGTGCCAGCTTGTCACCTCAGACAAGCAGATAGAAGCCAAAAGTCATCAGGGTGGGAACAGATAAGGACCCTAAAACTTTGAGCTTCTCTGGGCTCCTCTCCCATGAGACAGGGGCACTGGCAAAAAATCAGAGCAGCTACTTAGCTGCTGTGCACTATTAAGGCTAATAACAATGGTGGCAGGACAGAGTATATAGGTACTTTCTGTATATGCTGATCATTTTTTTAAATAAAAGACCGAAAATGTCTCTAAAATATAAAGTCAATTAACTTTAAAAAGTTGAAACACTGCCATACTTGTTAAATAGGCACTGCCCATTGCCCAGTAGCTGCCTCCCTCTCCCACCAATCACCTTGACCCTTCTCCCTCAAAGCTTTTGCCTTTCCTTAAGCAGTGGTTAAGAGGCTGATGAACTGAGCAGAGGTGTTAGTAGTTTCATGGTGTTGACAAGACAAAAAATGGGGGGTTGGGCAAAATGGGTGAAGGGGAGTGGGAGATACAGGCTTCAATTATGAAATGTTTAAGTCACATAAAGAATATAATCAATGATATTGATATAGAGATATATGGGTACAGATGGTAGCTATATTTGTCGTAAACACAGCATAATGTATAAAATTGTTGAATCACTGTGTTGTACACCTGAAACTAATATAACATTGCATGTCAATTATACTAAAAAATTTTTTAAAATAAAGGAATACCCACACAAATGGACTTCAGTGCCCACAAAGAAGGAAGGGCCCTTGTAAATGTCCAAGGATTCAGCGTGGACTCCCAAAAAACATTACTCAAGGAGTGATGATGAACGGAGAATAGACCAGACCTCACAAAGACCAAACTGTCACTTTCAATCAGCTCAAGCCCTGATTGGATTAAAGTCATTCTAACCACACGCCAGGAGCAGAAATAACTCCTGTCTGGGGGAATATAACATTATCCAATGCCTAAAATTAGCTCTATAATTTTGCAGACACCTTTTATGTCATACAATGAAAATAATTAAGCATGCAAAAAATACAAAAACTGACCAAAAATCAAGAGAAAAATAGACAGCATAAACAAACCCCCAGGATATCAAAATATTATAATTATCAAACATGGACATTAAAGATATTATACTAATGTGTTTAAGATATTAAATAACAAGATGGAAATTTTCAGTGGAGAACTGGAAACCATGAAAGAAATAAATGAAGATTCTGCAACTAAAATATAAAATATATTCTGCAAATACTAACCAAAATAAAGGCACAGCAATACCAATATCAGACAATGTAGATTCAAAGGAAGGAAATGTTAATGGAGATGAAGAGGTGTATTTCATAATGACAAAGGGGTGAAGTTAACAGAAATATATACATATTTATCTTAAATTTGTCTGCACCTAATAATATAGCCATGTCAAAATATATGAAGCAAAACCTGACAGAATTAAAACTGTATTTATTCCTTTCAGTGACTGTATTCATAGAAATTCCAGAGGATTTCAAAATTAAACCTAAGAATTAATGAATGAATTTATCAGAGTTATAAATATAAAATAAAAACACAAAGATCAATTGTATATCTATATACAGCAGCATTTAGAAAGTAAAATTTGAAAAATTTCCACTTATAACAGCATCAGAGTGATCAAACATCTAGCAATATAGCCAATGAAAGATGTGGAAGACCTCCCTACTGGAAATTATGAAACTTAATTGAGAAACATTAAGAAGATCTAATTAATTAGAGATACACTACATTCTTGGCTTGGAATGTTCAATATCGTAAAGATGTAAATCCTTTCCAAATTAATCTAGATATCCAAAACAATCCCAATTTAAATTGCAGCAGAGTTGGTTTTTTTGGTAAAAACTGATAAATTCCAAAATTTGTGTGCAAATGCAAATGGGCTATAAGAATGGCCAGGACAACTTTGAAGAAAAAAAAAATTGAGAACTTATACTGCTGGATTACAAGACAGCTTATCATAGACCTATAGTGGTGCTGGGGCAAGGATATTCAAAAGGCCAATTGAACAAAATAGAGAATCCAAAAATAGACTTTCACATACAGAATTACTTGATTTATGGCAGAGGCACCACTGAAAACAGTGAGAAAGAACATTCTTTTAGGTAAACTGTTCTAGGACAATTCAATATCAATGAAGATGAAAATGAATCTTAACCCTCTACTTCATACCATTCATATTAATCAATTCCAAGTAGCTTATAGATCTAGATCAATCAAGTTAATGGAAGATAACATAAGAACATCTTCATGATCTTGGGGTAAGCAAAGATTTCTTAAAGCACGAAAAGCATTGACTAAAAAGAGGGGGAAAGGTGATAAATTGGGATACATTAATTTTAGGAATTTCTGGCCATCATAAAGAAAACTACAGAATACAAAAAGATTTGCAATACATATAACTGACAAAGGACCTATTTCACATAAGAGTTCTTACAAATCAGTAAGAGAGAGAAACTAATTTTTTAAAAAAATGAGCAAACCAGAATGGACACTTTCCAAAAATTGTATGAAAAGGTGCTCCACCACATTCTTTCATTCATGAATAAAACACAAACTAAAACCACAGTGGGGTACCCATGATGCATAGCCCACTTGTCAGAATGGCAGAGATTAAGAAGACTGACAATACCATTTATCTGCAAGGATGTGGAGCAGCTGGAAAACTCATGTGTGTTGCTGTGGGAGTGTAGCTGTCACAAGCAACTATGTGTTTGTTAGTATCTACTAAAGCTGAGCATATGCAAACCTGTGACCCAGTAATTGTATTCCCAGGCATATTGCCAACAAAAATGCATGAACATGTGCTTAAAAAATAGTGAGGTTGTTTTTATTGCCAGAAACAAAAACTAATCAAGTGTCCATCAACAGTAAATGAATAAACTAGTATTTTCAAACAATGGAATGTCATATGGCAATAAAAACGAACTCCTGTTACAAACAACATTAATGAATCTCACAATTGTAATGTGGATGAAAGAAGCTAGGCATAATTCCATTAATTTAAAATTCAAAAACATGCAAATTGAATCCACAGTTTTAGAAGCTATGGTAGTGGTTACCTTTGGAGAGGGTATAAGGGGGTCTCTGTCATGCTGGTAATAGAATATTTTTCCCTTAGGTAGTGTATCACAGATATGTTTACTTTCTGTGATTTATTGAGTTCTGCACTTATGATGTGTGTCCTTTTCTGAATAGATACATACTTCAATGAAATTGTATTTAAAAGATAAATAATGGTACACATTTTCATTTCAAGTATTAGATGGTCTTTAACTTTTCTCCTAAAATATTCTCCAGTAACAGAACAGAAATACTTAAACAGTTAGAACAACTTAACAGATCTGAAAATATTCTCCAGTAATAGAAAATAGTGATTTTCTTTAAGAAATGAGAGGTATACAAAGCCCTGTGAAAATTTTGTGTCTGTAAAATCATAGAAGTCTGTAAAAGGTGCCAAGGAGTATGTGTCATTTTTACATTTATTTCAAAGTAAAAAATATACATACACACTGAAGCTAAACTTCCAGTGTGAATGCGACAGAAAACAGCCTTAACAATGCAAAACTCTACCTATGAACTCTTTCTGAAGAACTCACTACAGAATGAGCTTCTTTCAACCTAAAGATTAATGCAGAAATTTCAGCAAAAGGACTGATAGTGACCACTAAATATATTTCATTATAGACCTAAGACCAAAACAAAAAGTGAAGATACATGTCAAAGAATTATGAGTACATGTTAAATATGTTGTCAAAGTAGAAATAACACAACTTTCCAAAGTAGGAGAAGGCAAAAAATAAAAAGGGAAAAGTATTAACAGATTAAGCCATATGACATTGCTGATAATCAGCCATATTTTACCTACAAAGACAACAGGTTAGTATGGCTCAATTGAATAAGAAAGGCTCATAGATCACTACCTGGGTAACAGGTAGAAGACTTACAATGTCATTTAAAGCTGATAAACCACGTTGCTACAAAAGGCCATATTTCATTCTTTCTGTTTTCACTCTTATGTGGATCCTGAGAAACTTAACAGAAGACCATGGGGAGGGGAAGGAAAAAAAAAGTTAAAGAGGGAGAGAGCCAAACCATAAGAGACTCTTAAAAACTGAGAATAAACTGAGGGTTGATGGGGGGGTGGGAGGGAGGGGAGGGTGGGTGATGGGCATTGAGGAGGGCACCTGTTGGGATGAGCACTAGGTGTTGTATGGAAACCAATTTGACAATAAATTTCATATAAATTTCATGTAAATTTCAAATAAATAAATAAAGCTGATAAACCATATAATAGAAGCCTATATGAGCCAAAAGAGGCTAAGAACATTATAAAAGGTACTAGTATAAAGGTAGCTACTGGAAAAACACACACAAAAATCTTTCTAAACAACACACTAATATTTTTAAAGCAAACAGACCATAAATATAACATATACATTTGCCTATAATGTAAAAAAAAAAGCACTAAGGAATATAACATAAAATAATGTAACAGAATTAAGATCAAACATTAGTCATATCATTAAATATGAACAGGTTTAACTCACTTAAAAGAAAATGATTTTTACCCTGGCTTATGAGAAGAAACTCAAAATCTATGCTATATGCTACAGTATATATAGATGCACAAATAAAACAGAGTGATTCAAGAAAGCTAAAGCTAAAGGTATTGGCAAATAGAGTGACTATATGTAAAGCACATGGAACAGTTGTTACTGGCCCATGTTAACATTGTTTAAGAGCCAGCTACCCTCTACTTTCTCCCTCTGCTTCCTGTTGTTATTATTAATGCTTATTGTTGTTTTGTGTTGGGAAGATTTTCAGTTTGGTGAATCCTAATCTGTCGCTGCCTCCCTGCCTCACACCACCCTTCTAAATTCAACCATTGTCAAGCAATTCAATCCAACCTAACACGTGTGTATTGATCATGCACTGTGTGGAAGGCACTTCTAGCAAATGAGTAGTTGAATAACGTGGTTCTTGCTCTCAGGGAACTAACAATCTAATTTCCAAGAGATATAATGCACACCAGCTTGTCTTGTAAAAGGATGGCTGAGGATGGGAGCCAGTGACTAATTGTAGCAACTCATGCACACTGTGGAGGATGAAGGGGATGCATCCACATCAGTTGCATCCACATCAATTGCATCCACAACTCTGGTCTTCAGAAGCCAGAGTTGATGGGGACCTGAACGCAGCTGCCCTCCCTTTCCCAGCCAACTCCAATGTCCTCTCCAATCAGCCACGTGGTTTCAAGCTTAAGGACAGCTGGACATAAGGGAGCCCTGGGGCTTTGTGGGGGTTGAGCTAAGAGAACAGTTCAACTGGACAGGCTAGGCTTTGCTGGGAGATCAGCATTGGAACCTGGAGAAAGAACCAAAACAGAAGGGCCTGGGTACTCAAATCTGAGAATGGGGGCAGGAATAAATTTTAAAACATTCAGAGGATGGATCTAGGAGAACTAGCATGACAGCAATGAGACTCTCAAAAGGAGAAAAAAGGACTGATGGAGAAGAAGTAATAATTTCAAAAACATGCTAGCTGAAAATTTCCTTGAGATGAAGAAAGGACTCATCTAGTTTCATGTTGTTTAAAGTAAAAGGCCAACATATTTATAAAACTTGCTTGAAGAGAAGACTGACCCAGGGTACTTGGTAAAAACACAAATTGCTGAGTCCCAACCCAGAACTACCAAATGAGAATTTTCAGGGGAACATGATAATGTTTACTAACAAGTAACTAAGAGATTCTTATCATTAAGAAATCCGGAAAGCACTGGACCTATTTTAAGTTCCTCAAACTTTAATGTGCATACAAATAACCTGTCTTACAAAAATGCAGATTCTAATTTAGTAGTTCTGTGCTGGCCCAAGGACTTACACTTCTGACTGGTTCCTGGGTAGTTCAGGGACAAGGACTACTATTTCTTGCTGTAGTTAGAGATGAGATGCTTCCCAATTCATTTTTTGATGCATAACACTAATATCTGAAAAAAAAAAAAAGGAAAAGAATATCTACATCAATCTCAACTAGAAAAACAGGTGTAAAAATGTTAACTCATGGGGCGCCTGGGTGGCGCAGTCGGTTAAGCGTCCGACTTCAGCCAGGTCACGATCTCACGGTCTGTGAGTTCGAGCCCCGCGGCAGGCTCTGGGCTGATGGCTCAGAGCCTGGAGCCTGTTTCCGATTCTGTGTCTCCCTCTCTCTCTGCCCCTCCCCCGTTCATGCTCTGTCTCTGTCTGTCCCAAAAATAAATAAAAAAAACGTTGAAAAAAAAATGTTAACTCATTAGCAGGTTGAATTCAGCACTATATCAAAGAAATAACATAGCCTCAGACTAAGCAGAGTTTGTGCCAGGAATGCTAGGGTGAGTCCATGTTTAGTCAGTGTTGGGAAATCTATTCATTTAATCCATTATGTCAACAAATTAGTGAAAAAAAATTATACAATCATAGCAAGACATCCTGAAAAAGACATTTAAAATAAAAGAAATTACAAGACATTCTTATTTAAACTTCCAGGTAAAATAAAGTAGAAGGAAAGTAAACATAAAAGACTATTTAGCAAATTTTACAACAAATACTATCCTAAATCGTTAAAATTCACAGTCATCTAAATTTAAATTCAGAAACTATACAGAAATATCTGCTATCATCAATTTTAATTTAACATTGTTCTAGAAGGTAAAGG
The DNA here is from genome assembly GCF_022079265.1 of Lynx rufus. Classification (NCBI taxonomy): domain Eukaryota; kingdom Metazoa; phylum Chordata; class Mammalia; order Carnivora; family Felidae; genus Lynx; species Lynx rufus. Next base: position 91,664,775 of record NW_025814896.1, on the reverse strand, counting down.
AAATTCAGTGAGACAAGAATATGCTAATGATGTAATTGAAAATGTAAAGAATTCAAATAAAAAGCACTAAAATAAATAGGAAATTTAGTAAAATGACTAGGATACATACATACACACAAATACATACACACAGAAGTCAATGGGTTTTCTTTGATCTGGGATAAAAAAGGAAAAAGTAGTTCATTTAAAAAAGAAACAAAATCTACAGAATATATGGAAAGAAATTTAACCAAAAGATTGGATCTATTTTAAAATTTATTTTCAAATTTTAATACAAAATCTATTTTCAAAATTATAAAATCTTTTTGAAAGGCATAAATAAGACTTGAATAAATGGAAAAGCATACCATGTTCTTGGATTTAAAAAATTAATATAAAAAATTTCAGTTTTGTCAAAATTGGATAAATTCCAGACAATTCCAATTAGAATACTGATGCAGTGTGTTTTGTTTAATTTTTAAATTGAACTTAAAATATTAAAATTTAAATGTGATGTTCCAAATGGATTTTAAAAAGCATGAAATGAACATCCAGATGAACCTGCCTTACCAGATATCAGAATATTTTATTCCTATATTATTCAGGATAAGCTAGATCATGGTGAGTAACAAACTAATCCCAAGCCCTAGTGCCCTAATACAACAAAATTTATTTCCTACTCATGCTACATGTCCAAAATGACTGGGCAGTGGCCTGGGTTATACAGTCACTTGGGAATTCAAGGTAATCAAGACTTGTCTTCTTGTGGCTGCATCATTTGTGACTTGGCGGGAGAGAATACGAAGAGACATTTGTTTCTCCCTCTGACACTCTCTCTCACTCACTCTCTCTCTCTCTCTTCTATGCTTCAGCCTAGAAGTGACATATCATTTCCACTCACAATCTATTGGCTAAATTAGTTTTCTCTTTGGATTTAGGGGTGCCTGGAGGAACAGGCAGTGCAAGGTGCGGTTCATATAAATGCTGAAGTTCTCGCCTTCAGCAAAACCAAAGTGAACTAGCAGAAACCTCCACTTCGGCCCCTCACCCTCGCACCGTGAATGGATTCGTTTTTAGCCCGGCATAAATCGGTACAATAAATTTCTAAGCCTTAAAAGCGCTTCCTGCCAAATACATGCTTGCTCGAAGGAGAGGCGCGCAACCAGGCAGGACTAGTGCGTAAACGCTGCTCCCTGGAGAGTGCAGGCTTGCGCCATCCCGAGCCTCAACGCGGAGCGATGCTACCCATCCCCACCCGCGTCTCACAGTTCTGAGTGCCCCGCAGGAAAGGGGGGGCAAGGAGCGAGGGGAGGCAAAGGGGTAGATGGCCCTCAGAAAGCCTCGGAAGATTCGATTACCCGCGGAACCGTGTCTCGTAGGCACTCTGGCTGGACCGCGCTCCGAACCTCATGCCATCTCGGCTTCTTCAAGATGATGCGCACGCACTGGAGAGCCTTTCCCACCTCTTCCCAGCGCCTGACTCCAGCTCGGCCTTTTGAAATGGCCTTGGACTGACAGATGAAGCCTTGAAGCCCGCCGGGGGCAGGGTGGAGGTGGAGAGAGACGGGAGACAGACCTGCCCTCCAGTCCCTTTGCAAACCTGAGACGGGGTAGGGGAAGGAGACCCCGACGCCACCCGGTCGGGCTGTGGCCGGCAGGCCCGGCAGGCTCGGAGGTAGAGGCTGCTAGGTCTCTGGGCGATGAACGCGAGGCCGCAGTGAGTGCTGGCAGAGAGCCAGAAGAGGCGCGTCTGGAAGACACACTGCTTGTAGGTGGCTCCTGGGCTCACTGAGCTTCGCAGGGAGCCCAGCCCAGTCCCTGTTGCCTGCGCTGGGGCTCATCTGTAGAGCTCAGCTGGAGCTTTTCATGGACCGAGGGGCCAAACCACAAGAGAGCCTGGGAAGGTGTCCCCAAAGCTTAGAGTCTATCACTGCTTCCTCTGGGGAAGCGGTCTACCCAGGAAAAGGAACTAGGTATTTGGGGATATTTCCTAAATACGTTCTCAGAAAAGTTGTTTTTCGGACACCTGCAACTGGGCATCGTTGCCCCTTCCTTCTCGGTAGCCGACAGAGCGAGCCCGTGGTGCACTCGGGCTGGAGAGAGGCCCGGAGAGCATCTCTCTGGCACGTCGCCCCCACTCTTGCCGGACTCCCACAGCCACAGGCAGGCGCCTCTGCAGAGCTGTCGCAGCGCTCCGGGCTGCTCTCCCTGGAAGTTGTGTGTCCATCGCTACAGCTCTTTCTCAAATCCTTTTCTGTGGTTCCAGCTGCAGACTTCGTTTGGCGCAATTACTCCGAGGCTACCTAGCGCCCCCTCGCGGAGTGCGTGGCCCCCTTCCCCCCCTCCCCCGCCCCGGCTTAAAGACTCCCACAGCAGGTAACAGCAAAAGGCGTGGTGGCTGCGTTAGTGGAGTGAGACAGTTGCCAACAGCTGGTTCAGCTGCTGCCCTGAGCACCGGGACTGGCAGCCCAGGTACTGCCCCTTCCCGGTGACGTCTCTGCAGAGGGTTATAAAAACCTTGCGCGCAGCCTACCGAGGTTCTGCTAACTCCCGAGCTGAGCAGGACCCGAGCCAAAGAGGCTCCTGCGAAGCTGCAGACCGCGGCGGCGGCGGCAGCAGCAGCTGCAACACAGCGAAAGCAAAGGAAAAAATCTCCAGCCAGATACGGGGCCCCAGAATCCTGGCTATAGACTCAGAACTTTTACAGGTCGCGTGGTGACGAACACACCCTTTTGCCCCCAGTCCTCCTGCAGAACAGGTTTTTTGGGGTTTTTTTGTTTTTTGGGTTTTTTTGCATTTCCAGCTGCAAGCAGGGGGAATAGGAGTTGCAAATAGCAGCAGGTGCAAAAAGGCGAGGGTCTCCTGCTTCCTGGAAGCGTGACCCCTGGGATTTCTTTTTCCTAGTCCCACGCAGGAGAGACGCTGTCTCCGGATTTCTGAACTCAAATGCTTCCTGAAGCTTGAAAGTGGAGGAATTCAGAGCCACGAGGAGCAGACAGCGCATCTAGAAGCGTTTTATCTTCTGAGAGCCAACTCTTCTGCTTGGAAGGAAAGAGTTCTGCCCAGAAAGAGCCTGCAGCCCTCCTGTCTTGGATAAGCAGGACCCTGACCCCAGGCGTCAGCCTCAGGGCCTGCTGCAAAGGCAGGGTGTGTGCAGAGAAGAGGGGTTAACCGCCTAGCAGAGGAATGGATAACGTCCTCCAGGTTGACTCAGACCTCTTCCCAAACATCTCCACCAACACCTCGGAGCCCAACCAGTTCGTGCAGCCGGCCTGGCAAATTGTCCTTTGGGCAGCTGCCTATACGGTCATCGTGGTGACCTCCGTCGTGGGCAACGTGGTGGTGATGTGGATCATCCTGGCCCACAAACGAATGAGGACAGTGACGAACTATTTCCTGGTGAACCTGGCTTTTGCAGAGGCATCCATGGCTGCGTTCAACACGGTGGTGAACTTCACCTATGCTGTCCACAACGAATGGTACTACGGCCTGTTCTACTGCAAGTTCCACAACTTCTTCCCCATCGCCGCTGTCTTCGCCAGCATCTATTCCATGACTGCTGTGGCCTTCGATAGGTGAGCTTGCCCTTTTTGGAAAAGGGAGAAATTGTCCATACCATGGCATTGCTGTGAGCTTCCGGGTTGCACTGTGCCGGGTTCATGGTGGAGATTGGTCACCTGGACCCTGGGGTTATTACTGACAGCTAGTTGAATTAGTTGTTGATCTTATCTCACCATTTGCTTTTCTATTTTTTCTTTCCTTTCGTCTTCCTTTTCATTCATTGCCAGTCTCCCTTTGTTCACACACTTCCTTTTTCCTTCACTTAATTCTATTTCTTCACCCCTTCTGCCCCCATCTTCTTAATAGGTTTCTTTCAACTACTGCTTTGCTTCTTTCCATATATTCTTCCTCTCATTTACCCTGAAAGCCTGAAGGGGATACTCCAGCCTTGGCCAAGGGACTGGCCCTTGACTGGGGCTTTGTAAATCCCTGCAAGCCTACCATTCTGCTGGACAGCCTCTTGGTGCCTTCCAGTTTTAAGTGTGCCTAGGTAAAATTTCTCATTTTTCACTTTTTCCTGGATATTCAGGAACTTTCTGCTCCCACCTCAACTCTCCAATATTCTTTCTATGTGAAGAGCATTTCATTAGAATCATAAAATACTCAGGATTCTAATTCAGCTCCATCTATGCTGCTTGGAGCTGTCATTCAGCAATGAGATGCTGCTAGACTGTTCCTCAGGAACTCCGCAAATAGGGGCCCAGGGAGCTTACCCAGGAGTTTTTCTAAATTTCTCTTGTCATGTAAGGTCAATGTTTTTCACCTGTCTGTATCTACAGAGAAATGTGCTTGGCAAAGGCAGTTGAAAGCTCTTTCTTTCCTGCACCCAACTAAGGTTTCAGAAGCTGGCTGAAAAGGAAAATGTTGGCATTTTCGAACACTAGGGCTTGCGTTCTGGAATGAATGGCTCCTCAGGTGGCAGGATGGAAAATCGATTAGTAGAGCACATCTTCCTCTGTATTGATATTTTTGTGGGTGTTATAGGTCTTTAGTGTGTATCTATGTGTGCACAAATATTCAATGCTTACCTGGGATGGGGAGGTATGTTTAAAACACCTGCCACTGTGATTTTGAAATGAGTTCTTTTCATGGCCTTACTGAGATCAATGAATTATGAGAAACCCAAAGAAGGACCTAGGAGAAAAATTCCCCCCCCCTCAAAATTCCCAAACTACTAAATTCTTTTAGCATAAATATTGTTTATGATTGGCAATTGATTTGAGGTCTTTTTCAGCTTCTGTAGTCAATGAACACTTTTAAAATCAGAGAAATGTAAGAAATCATTGCAGTGGTGTCCAAATGCTGGCTTCTAAATTCCACGTACAACTCCCTTTATGCAACTCTATGTGCTTGGTACAATGTGGTGACACGTTGCGGTGAATCAATTTATATTTTAAATGTAGACGGTAAACCAATTACTCAAAGTGGTAGTGAAATGAGTTCTTTTGTAAATTTATCTTTTATGCTACTTTAGTGTTCAGATACTAAGTTTGTTGAACGTGAAGTATGCCTATAAGTCTTTCTGCACTGACTTGTTCCTTTAACTGGACAGCAGACCCCTTAAATTTAGAAAACCCATAGCATGACATATGAATGAATATAGGTGCAGTGAAATGTGGTGTGATTTCATTCAGCCTTGATGAACTTTAAATCAGAGGGAAAGTTGGTATTTTAAATGCACTTGGGCCTTGTGTGAGCTCAAGGGAGACCTGTCAGTCAGTGTGCTTCTGAGCATTCAGCAGACAGATCTCTTGCTCCAGCTTACCCAGAAATGACATGTTCCACAGCCATGCTCTTTCCCTTTGAACTTAGGAGGCTAAGGACAGAAACCAGGGTCAAAGTCTTCACATTGGAATGGGTAGGGAGCCAGATTTTAGTTGCCTTGACCCTGGCATCTCAGGCTCCATTATTCTTTCTAGGCAAACCATAGACAGGGACCCTGACCCTGCAGGACAGCTGCTTAGTGAGGTCAGAGGAGCCCTGGTGCCTGAGCTGAGGAAAATGACAGGAGCAAGAAATGCCCCCAAGTCCCTAATGTCCAGATACAGCCCAGGGAGATTATCAACATCATGCTCAAGGTTATAATCCAAGGTAGAGTTTGGGATTAGGCTTCAGGGCTCTGTCCCCAAGTCATCCAAGTGCTTGTTCTAATTTTCCTTGCTCAGCCTCATGAGCACAGTGAGTTAATCCCCCCAGACCCTCTGATGAAGGTAGCTCCACTGCATGTATATTCATCCATTCTCTCCCAAGAATATTTTAGAAAGGTAAGGGGCTGTAAGCAGTCATCATATCAATTATCTCTCCTTTCTCCACCAAGGCAGGGCAAACTTTAAGGAAATGTTAAATTATCTTTTTGTATGTTCCTTGAATTTTTAACAGATAATCTGAATCAAGTCCTAAAAAACAAAAGCATTATGGTTTTCCTTATTATAAAGTTAAACCTGTTCATTGCAAAAACTCAGGAAATACGAAGAACATAGACACAAAATACAAATCAGCCATTACTTCACCATGCAAAAATAACACCTGTTAACATTTTAATTTCTCTTTTATGACTATTACACTACATAATTGAGGTCAGGTTCTGTATAATTTTGCAGCTTACTTTTTTCCATTGATAGTAATGGAAAACATTAGTAACATTTTCCCATATTATTAAAAAGTCTCCAGTAACACAATATTAATGGCTTCATATTATTCCATTATATGAATGTGCTATTATTACTTTAACTGTCCTCCTACTGTTGGGTATTTAGGTGATTTCTGAATATTTTTGCTTTATGGTTAATGCACTAATAAACATTTCTATATGGTAATTTTATTTTCCTTTCTTGATTATTTCCTTAGGATAGATTCCCAGAAGTGGAATTACTGGGTCAAATGAAATGAATTAAGGGAAAAAAAAAACATTTTTCCTCCTAATTTTAAGGGATTGTAAACTCTAAGCAAAGCAAGGAATACGTCTGTTCTGTCTTGTTTACTTTATCTCCTCAGCACAAGGCAGTACTGTCACCAGTCACTACACATTTGTTAAATAAGTGAATGAATGAACAAAATAATACATCTTCCCAAAAGAACATTTAGAAAAATACATAAAATTGTAAAGAAAATGTAAATATTATCTACCATCCCACTACTGGCAGTAAACCTGTTAAAATTCTGGAATGTTAGCTTATACTGGCTTTTCTCTATTTATGCCACATACAGTTACTCCCATTTTTAAGGCTAAATTTTGGATCATAATAAAAACAGTTTCAACAGTTGCTTTTTTGTTTCATTCCTTACTATCATCTCATGTGTGTTTTCCATGTCATGAAATAGTTTGCAAAATAGAATTTTTGATCTATTAAAAATGGATGCATTATACTGCGTGGCTATAATCATTTATTTTACCATTCCCCTATTTTCATATGTAAATTTTTTTCCATTTTTAATAACTACAAGTATCCCAGACATAAATCTTTGAGAGCATTCCTTGTTCTCTCCTCAAAATAAACTCCTTGATATAGAGTTGCTAGTTCAAACTGTCCTGGCAAACTTTGCCAAATTTTCTTCTAGAACTAAAACGTATATACAGAGAAAAAAGAGACTTTAACCTGTAAATTATAGTACTAATTTAATTATTTTCTGTTATCTTTCCATAGAGTGGGGAATGAGACATAGAGAGAGAGAGAGAACAAAAGTGTTTCTTCTTCTGAAGAAGGAATATTTATTGAAGGCAATGGTTATCTAGAATAAAAGGGTTGCAGAGACAAATATACCTAAATAAGATCAGATCTAACTCTAATTAAACTCCAAAACACATCAGGGATTTTACTTTTTGAAACTATAATTTCTCCCACTTAAAATGAAATTCAAAAAATTTTTCCTATTATGGACTTATTTCACTTAGCATAATACATTCTAGTTTCATCCACATTGTTGCAAATGGCAAGATTTCATTCTTTTTGATCACCAAGTAATATTCCATTGTATATAATATACCACATCTTTTTTATCCATTCATCAGCCAATGGACATTTGGGCTCTTTCTGTAATTGGACTATTGTTGATAGTGTTGCCTTAATTTAAATAAAAATTTAAGAAAAGAAAAAATTTCCCTACTAGAAAAATTAGAAGGTATGTGTGATGTTTTATAAAATCAGAAGTTGGAGGACACTAAGAAGTGACACCACAATTTTGCAAAGACCCATGATGGTTGTCAATTCTAGTACTGAAGAGCAGCACTAAGAAGGAAGGAAATAGGCCAATTCCCAAGCCCCACAAGAAGGACTATAGAGGCAAAAGGCAACCTGACTGGGAATTAAACACACAGCAACAGGAAGCTCAGCAAAGCACGGGGCTGGTAACACCACTTCTCTACCTGGAAGGGGCAAGTGTAATTTCAGCGAGTTGAAAGGAGAAGGTTGCTCACTCCTCAGACTGGTCCTGGATGTTGTGTTTGAGTGAAAGGAAACATCTAAATTATGATGGTCTCTGAACAATATGAAATATGATCAGGACCAAATATACACTTGCTCAGATAGGGACAATGGTTGAAGGCAAAAGAAGGAGTGAGCGCTCTCACAGAGTAAAAGAGGAACCAAAAGCAAAGAAATGCATAAACAACAAAAACTTCTGATGGTTCTGTGATGTCTGTCCCATTCTCCCAGCCACACTCAGCTATAAATTTAAATAGCCTGCTTCCCAGGTCTCCACCAGACCTGTAGTCTGTCCTTGAACCCCACCTTGTTGACTAGACTTGGATCCTATTGTATATCTCAGGTCAATTCTTCACTGCCCAGAGGTCAAACATAGATTTTAGAATCTTTTCACTAATTTAGATGAACCTTACAACCCATGACCAAGCATCTCTGTGATACTGAGAATGGTCATTCACTAGAAGCTTATCCATCACAACTGACGCTGTCTTTTCTTTTTTTTTTTTTTTTTTAATTTTTTTTTTCAACGTTTATTTATTTTTGGGACAGAGAGAGACAGAGCATGAACGGGGGAGGGGCAGAGAGAGAGGGAGACACAGAATCGGAAAGAGGCTCCAGGCTCTGAGCCATCAGCCCAGAGCCTGACGCGGGGCTCGAACTCCCGGACCGCGAGATCGTGACCTGGCTGAAGTCGGACGCTTAACCAACTGCGCCACCCAGGCGCTCCTGACGCTGTCTTTTCAAATCCAGAACCTCAAATGTGTGAGTTGACATAGATCAAAGTTGAGCTTGTTAACATCTTGGATGGGTCAATTAGACTGAAGGATCTTTCCTGGAGAAATTCAATGCCCACCTACTCTCTCTCTGGAGCTGTCGCACTGCACTTGTCACATCCTGTCCCTACTCATGGGAGCTCCCAGTATGCTAAATGGTCAAGGACCTTGTTTTTAAAAAAACTGGCAGAAACATAGGTTTAATTGAAGAGAAATGAAGATTAATTCTCAATGTAAATGCATGTAGTAGTACCACAAGACTTTGTTATTATTACTGATGTCAAATTAGCAAATGTTGAATGAGGATCTTGAGGTAGAAACACTCAGTTAAATTTGGACAAAGATCTTCAGTCCATTGATGGATAATGCCACCAGGTAAGGTGATGTTTCCTAACTCAAAGTCTCATGTCCTCCCTCAAGAGCTTTATGTTACATATTGAAGCAAATAGAACTGATATAGAGGTAGCTACAATATAAGGTGCTAGAATATGTTTTATATGACTGTATAGACAAATTCAATATGAGAGAAGAGGAAGAACATTATGTCCAGCAGTAATGATTAAGGAAGACTTCAAAAAGTGGCAATTGACTTGGACCTTGAAGATTAGATCAAATTTTTTTAGAGAAGATGATAAAGAAAGGTGACCTTTCAGGTAAAAGAAACTGTTTGACAAAATCATGGAAGCAAAAAGTTGCAAAATGTTTGGGAAGAATGCTTGACTCAAGTGAAGTGAGTTCACAGGTAAATCAGGGAATGAATGCAGAGGTTAGTAAATCAGGAAATTAATGGAGAGGAAAGAGATGAATACAATTTTGGCTGGATTTGATGTGAAAATGTAACAATTAGTTGGAAATGCCCAACAAGGCAACTTGAGATATGGGACTAGAGACTAACTAAGAAGCCAGGGATGAAAATGTGGATTTAGGAGTTTTCCAAACAGATGGCTTATTTGAGTTTGAAAGAAGAAAACATCTCTTTTACCTGTACACATTTCCAGAGAAGAGGCAAAGACATCAACAATTCGTGAGAATGTCCTATCAAGTAATGGGGTGGGAGCGGGGGGGATGGCGGAAGAAGCAGAGAGGTAGTGGAGAAATCAGGATATGTAGAGTGACAAAGGTTAAGAGAGGTGACTTGTGGTTGGTTCTGTTTATCAGTGTCATTAGAATCCTAGGCTGATGAGGACATTGAATTTGGTAATTAAAGAACACTGGTAGCTATGAAAGGTAGTATTAGCAGAATATGATAAGGAGGGATAAAATTAGATGACAATGAGGAGAATGTCCTCTTCCTCATCCATCCATCCAACCATTACTGAGCACCTACCATATGCCAAATTCTGAGGCAGTAAAACTTGCCTTTGCCCTTGTGCTCTCAGTTTTTGGGGATGATAAAGTCATGAATACCATTATAACCCAATGTAATTAATATCATGCTGAGGGAGCTTGGAGACAGAGGGAAGAACTGCCATTGGGAATATGGGGAAAACTTACTGGTAAAATAAAGAAAAGGAAGAGAAGGAAGAAGGAGTGGAAGAAGGAGCAGAGGAGGAGAAAAGAAACAACAAAGTGCAGAGAAAACAATGTGGAGTTTGTATTTTTTAAATTAATTTCAGGAACACTCGACTGGGAATTATAATGATTTATAAGTGTTTGTCATTTGGACACTAGAAAAGAGATTTCATGTTAATAAAATTGATAATGATACTTTATGTTTCCATCCTCTCCAATCCATTGTCTCATATAATCCTCAATAGCAATGGAGATTCTGTTTCTGCCATGAAAGACTATTAGAAACTATTTCTTTTAGCATCATCCTCCCACTCTTTACTCCCTCATAGCTTGGAGACCCATGCAATTTGCATTCCTGTGCCTTAGACATCTGCCTACATACTCCCACTCAAGGTGGCTTTTGGATGTTATATCATCTAAAGAAAGCTGTCATTGAAGGCTGAAAAGTGACATAAGGGTCCTACTGTGCCAGAAAGGATGTTACAGACTCTTTTGAAAATTTGCCACCCAAACAAAAACTCAACCCCATAACTTTCTAGACAGGGCCATTATGAGAATATCAAATTGTGCTTAAATATTTTACTCAATCTGTCTCATTTGTTAAATTCACATTTTGGTTCATTATAAAATTATTCCTTTTGTTGAACTGAAATCTGCCTCTGATTATGGGCTGCTCCTACTAATATAATGCCTCTTCTATGTGGCAGTCATTTAGATATATCCCTCCTAAAGCTTTTCCATCCCTGGTTAACTGCCCTCAGTTTCTTCATCTCTCCATCCTCCTTAGTCTCTACTGGCTATTCCCATTTGTTAATGGAACTCTTAACTGAGACGTTAACTAATACCCAGAACTGTGCACTGCCTTATTAATATTACTCTGTCTGGCTTCACTTGCTATAGGGATGGCATCCTACCTGGTTACTTTGTCCTCTTAGACTTAGCACAAGTACCACCTGCACTAAGCCTTCAAGTCTCAATAAACTATCTTTCTTACCTATTCCGATGTTATTTATACAATTTTCTGTAACTTGTTGGTCTCTCCCACACCTCCTTACCTGCTAGATTACAAGAATTATGAAAACAGGGACACTTTATACCTGTTCCCAGAAGCTACCTTGTTGCTTGACACAGAACAGATATTCACTACAATGTGCGGATAGTGGTTGATTTGACTGTACCTCTATTCTACACACATCAGCCAAAATCTGAAAACCAGACCAAATGCATCAGGCGGACCTCAAACACACCTATGATGTTCTACCTTGAAGGAAAATAAAAATTGGGCCAAATGTATGCCTACAATGAAGTTTTGCTACACTACAGAATGTTTGGTTCAGAACAGGTGTTCTGAACCTATTGTAGAATAACTATGTGCTCTAATTCACACTTGCCTCCTCCACACTTCACTTGAATGGGCCCTATTGGATTCCTAACCCACACCCTGTCCCCAGTAGATCTTGCACCTCAGGAGAACACTTCTAATCAAAGGAGGTGTTTATCATTTCTATCTTACCTCTAGTCTATCCAGGAATACTGGAAACTCAGGTATTTCATAGACCCCTCTGTGGCCCAACTATTGTCAACCCCTTAGCTTTTTCTCCAACACCCCTACTACCAACAGGAAGTGTACTCTCTGCTTTACCTGTCCTTCCTGAGTCAGGAAAAGCAAAAGCCTAACCTCCACTTAACACTCCAAGTCCCATATCCACAGCAGTTGTCTGAACAGCTAGTCTATACTATATTAAAATACCACAGACACAGGAAAATTCCAGCAGAGAGCCTGAGAAAGTCACAGACCTGGAGGACAGACTGAGGAACTGGCTTATATTGCCCAAACCTCTTGCTACCTTGAGAAGCTATTATTCCAACTCATTCAAAGGGGACATATAAGGCTCTATGGGTGAGGAATCCCCAGGGATGAAGAGACACTTTAATGATGTCCTTAAGAGATAAATCTCAGCTTGAGTACTGATGCAACACATGAAGCTCTAGGAAGTCTATCTAAGCAGCCCTGAGCCTGATTCCTTGCTCCTCTCTTTTATAATTCTTTACTTGATCTACCTTCCAATTCAGCTTTATCATTATATTTAACATTTGGGATACTCTACATAGTGCCTTGCATATCTTTTGTATAAGAATGTCCTTTAATAACGTTATATCTCACCTTTGATAATGCAGTTTAGTGTAGGAAAGAGCACAGGCCGTGGTCCCAGCAGTGCTTCTACCATTTACCAGCTATGTGAATGTAGGCAAGACACTCAACCTCGCTGGGCCTCAGTTTTCCCATTGGATAAAAGGGATATAATAAAAGTTACCTTGTAGAGTATTGTTGCAGGGAGAGAGGGGGAAAGGGAAAGTATGGAAATGTATGGGAAGTTGCTGATTCATTGCCTGAAATCCTGTAAGATCTCAGTTAATGGTTATATTATGATCTATAATAAACCCTGACACACCATTAGACCTATTCTACACACCATTCCTATCTCATCTCCTCTTGAATTCCTTCTACATCAGGGATAACAGCAATAGGGTGAAGCACTTATGTCCCTGCCTAAATTATAGTTTAAAATCCTTCCAATTGGGACAGCAAACCTCTTGCCAAATGCTATCCACCATCCTTCCCACCTGTGGAGATACTCACTCTACCAGAAGCCTAGCATGTGGATTTGCATATCACAGTCCAGAAAAACTAAATCATTTTCACTGATACCATCTCCAAAACCACATGTTCACTTCCCACATCCTGTGTGTCACAAAGTCACCACCCTCATGTGGAGCATCATTTGAGTGTTTAATGTTTGAGATAAAAACATCTGAGAGTCATAGCAAAAATGTGTAAGGAGAAATGCCTGAGGATAATAGCAAAAAAACAAAACAAAACAAAACAACCTCTTACAGCTGCATGTGTTTTAGTTGATATTCAATTTGTTAAAGTTGTGTTTCTTTTGCCTTTGAACACATCTTATAAATCTTGGAAGTTTTGTTATAAATCTGGTTAAAGTGTTAAACATTCATTTTCCCTTGTATTTTGACTAATATTCAATTAGCTCTTAAACATGAGATGGAGTACTTCCTCCTAAATATTTTAACTTTTTCAAACTTAGTGAAATGATCTTACATATTTCCAATTAGTCACAAATTTTTGCAAACTTTAAAATCAAATAATCTTAATAATGTAAACTGTACTTATAAAGTTGATTATGAAATTCTCTTAAATATTTCAAATGTAATACACAAATTTAATACATCTGGTTTTCTTAAAACTTCAAATCCCTAACAGGATGACTTATAAGTAGGAGAAACAAAATCTTTCTCAGGACTCGCATAGTTCTGGTAAATCTAATAAATCAAAACTTCTAATTTAGCATATTAAGTTCTCTTAAAGCATTTCAACTTTCTAAGAATTGAACTTACAAGTTCAGTAAATGAGGTTCTTACGAGCCTCTACATATTGACTACAAAACTAATTAGTTAAATCCTCCTAAGTGTTTCAATTAAAATTACAAATCTGGTGAGTCAAATTCTCTAATATATCAGATTCTCATTTCCAACATATTAAAAAAAAATCACACACAAGTAACATATACTGATCATAAAATTCACTACTATACACACACTTCTTATATAGAAACGCCATTTCTTCATCGCCAATTTGATTTTACAAAACGCCTTTCTCACGTTACACAGTTACACAAGCAGCAGTGGCAGAATCATCTTCTCCATAAGGGGCCTCGGAGACTGCGTTGGAGATCGGAATCCAGGTGTGTCTTTCAGGAGCCCAAAGCCCTGAGCCCTTCTCACGGTGGAACTCTGCCTTCTCAGTGCCCACAGAACCCACCCACACCTCACCACTGCAATCGAATAGTTCAATGTGCCCTGCATCTCTTTGGCTTCCTTCAAGTGTTACCCTTCTCCGATTTTCATCTTAACATCTTATCATCTGTGGCCAACAGGCACATGAAAAGATGCTCAACGTCGCTCCTTATCAGGGAAATACAAATCAAAACCACACTCAGATATCACCTCACGCCAGTCAGAGTGGCCAAAATGAACAAATCAGGAGATTATAGATGCTGGAGAGGATGTGGAGAAACGGGAACCCTCTTGCACTGTTGGTGGGAATGCAAACTGGTGCAGCCACTCTGGAAAACAGTGTGGAGGTTCCTCAAAAAATTAAAAATAGACCTACCCTATGACCCAGCAATAGCACTGCTAGGAATTTACCCACGGGATACAGGAGTACTGATGCATAGGGGCACTTGTACCCCAATGTTTATAGCAGCCCTCTCAACAATAGCCAAATTATGGAAAGAGCCTAAACGTCCATCAACTGATGAATGGATAAAGAAATTGTGGTTTATATACACAGTGGAGTACTATAGGGCAATGAGAAAGAACGAAATATGCCCTTTGCAGCAACGTGGATGGAACTGGAGAGTGTGATGCTAGGTGTTGTATGGAAACCAATTTGACAATAAATTTCATATATTGAAAAAAAAAGTCTTATCATCTGAATTACATAGATAGAATCATGCAAAACTTCATCCCACCCCAAATTTGCATTCAGTCACTTTGCTACCTGAGTAGAATTAGCTGCATTCCATACTCTCTTATGTTTTTACCTTCTTAATGGACCTCCATTCATTCATACTGGCTCATTGCCATGGATAAAGTGACCAAAAAATCACCATCTGTCCTGGGTCTTTCAGTTTCTTTTTCGAGACTTTGAGGTTATGGAAAATAGGTGTCAGAATTTTTCTGGGTGTATCCTGTTTCTTCACATGAATCATCAGAAAATGTGGGGCACCTGGGTGGCTCAGTCGGTTAAGCATCCCACTTCGGCTCAGGCCATGATCTCATGGTTCGTGAGTTCAAGCCCCATGTCAGGCTCTATGCTGACAGCTAGGAGCCTGGGCCCTGCTTCAGATTCTGTGTCTCCCTCTCTCTCTATGCTCCTCCCTGCTCATTCTCTGTCTCTCTCAGTCTCTCAAAAATAAATTTTAACAAATTTAAAAAGAAAAGAGTATACCTATCTAAAAAAAAAAAAAAAAAGGAAAAGTAGTGCCTGTTAGTTTTGACAAACTCAGGCCGTCAGCATGTTTCAGATCTATGCCCAGAGACACTGTGTTCATCCTATATAGAAGGTCAACACAGCAGCTTCCATTCCTCTTGGCATGAAGTCTTTGGTGGGAGGGCCTTTCTTCTCAGAGCCTGGAAGGGAACTGGTGCCCTTGCATCCTCCAATTGGATCATGAGATGTTCTTTCTTCAGATGGGTTTTCCTCCGAGGACAGACTCTCATGACTTTTTTATGGCTCTAGAAGTGCTGAGTTCCTTTCCCTTCTCTTCCTTCTCAGTGCCCTAGATTTCAGATCATAAAAAATAAGTGGTGCTCTGTTCTTATAGCTTAACTCAGTGCCCTAAGCCATATATGGACTAACAAGCAGCCACCTTCACAAATCACACTTCTGCCTGAGCTCGTGCAGGAAGGGTGAACAGTCGTGCTAGCTACCCCTCTGCTCTGTCATAGAGTATAATTGAGACACTAATTTTGAAAAGTCTCATGTACACATTTAGTGGCATGTGGGGAGATTAGGAGCATAAGCTTAAATACTCACCTTGTACGATTTATTAATTTTATTTTACTGTGGAGAAAGGTCCTCTTGAATAATATGCTCTCGTAAGAGGATTTTTTTGACTCTGAAAATGTTTAAACAAAAGAAAGCCCCACAAACAGCTGAAATACTCTCCCAAATAGTCCCAGGGTGTCGGGGGGCAGGAAGGGGGGGTGCTTAAAAATGCCTCACTTCATGATGGGAACTAAAAGGGAAGCAGTCCTGAGGCTGAAATGCAACTCGTTAGCTCAACACCTTAACTGAGCTCTTAAAGAGGAACTTAGACAATAACCTAGAAACCCTGTATCCAAATCCTTAAGACCAGTTCCTTTCTCTTTCCAGCTGGCATGATAAGGGGTCTGGAAGTTAATATGTTAAAGACTCAGCTAGAATATGAGCCATATCACAGTCATCAGGGGTTTCTAGTGGCCCAATTAAGGCACTGCCAACCTAAAACCAGGCAAAATGCAAAGAAGGCAAAGATACTATCCTCTTCCCTTTCTGGCCATTTCCCTCAATAATGCTCTAAGTCTACAAGAAGGCTGATTCTCTTTGATGAATATGTAGCAACTTTGTAGCTTGGATATCGTCATCAGAAGGGACTTTGCGTCATGGTCCCAGCCAGTCCTAAGGGTCTGGTAGGCCGGATTCAGGGCAGTAGGGCAGTGAAGTCCTGTTTAGATGGCCAAGATGATTCTTTACCACTCCAGCATCTTCAGTGGATTTGTGCTGTTTACAAATCCTGGGGTAGGGCCAGGTTTCCAAGAGCTGAGCTTTCTGCTAGCACCTGTCTGGACCCACACTTGATCTAAAGCTCGCATCCCTTTTTCTTTGTCTTTCCTTTCTCCCTTTCTCTCTACACATGGATCAAAAATCCCTTGCTTATATCCTCTCAACTCCTCTTCAACGGTTTGAAAATTGCATGACTTCAATAAATATCATTGCCTGAAAAATGGAGTTGGAGCAGAAAAAAACAAAAGCTGTTGTGCATAAAACAACTGAAGAGTAGATTTACACAGCAATATTGAAAATGCAAAGTACTGGGGTGCCTGAGTGGCTCAGTTGATTAAGTGTCCGACTTTGGCTCAGGTCACAATCTCACAGTTTGTGAGTTTGAGCCCTGCATCAGGCTCTGTGCTGACAGCTTGGGGTCCGGAGCCAGACTTCAAATTCTGTGTTTCCTTCTCTTTGCCCCTTCCCCACCCATGCTCTCTCTCTCTCTCTCTCTCAAAAATAAACATTAAAAATTAAAAAATGCAAAGTACTATGATTCTGATTAAGCAGATGAGTCCAGAAGGGTCCTGAACATATTCTTTAAGGCTATTTATTTAGGTTTAAGCTTAAGCTACTTTTTAAAAATGGAATGGATTTGACTTATAACACTGTGTAAAATTAAGATATACTTATGCTACTTTTTAAAGAAAAATAACTTACTGTTGAATACTATCTGCGCAACTGTAAATTCCCTTTTGATAACATCTAATATATATATTTCTAACACTATAAACCATTATGTATACACTAAGGAGAATTAGCACCTTACAGAAAATAAAGTATGATGAAGAACAAAAGCAAAATCAACCCTCATCTCACTATTGTCAATTCTTAGAAATTATTTCAGCACAGGATTTTTTCCCTATGCATAGGATATTTTACATAACTATACTCGTATGGCATATTTTAAATTATTTTAACATAATAAAGAACATTTCATGTAATTAAGTGTTCTTCTAAAAGATCATGTTTTATGGCTACAAAGTATCATAATTTAAATAATGTCTCATCCTGAGGCTTTGTACTTATTTCTAGCTTTTGCTACAATATTTAATTTGTGTGATCAATGTGCTCTAGCTATACTCGAACATGTGCGTGGTTATGAGGATAGATTCTTAGAAGAAAAGTTTGTTCAGAGTGCTGGACATTTAAGCTTTGGCTTCATTTTGCTTACTTCAGAAAGCTTTAGCAAGTTAGTAGCGTGAATCAGAATATACACACCCATTACATGAAAGTGTTTCTTCATATTCCTAACAATTTCAGAAATATCTTTCCCAATTTAAAAGATTTAAAATGTTATTTATGTTTGCATTTCTTACTAGTGAGGTTGGATATTTTTGTATATTTGCTATTCCTTTCTATTTTACTTTTTTATGAATAACCTATTCATGACCTTGGAAATTTTTAAATTTAAATCTTCATTTTTAAATTACATATTGAATTGTAGGAACTGTGTTAAGGATACAACCTTTTTTTTTTATTGCCTAATATCCTAGTTTTCAGCTGTTGTAGAACTTCTAGAATAGACAGTATTTGGTTATATGCTTTGTTCTATTATTATACTGCTAGATTTGCTTGCTAATATTTTATTTACATTTTTAAATATTTATTTATTTATTTTGAGACAGAGGGAGCACGAGCGTGAGTGGGGAGAGGAGCAGAGAGAGGGGGAGAGAGCGAGCTGACAGCACAGAGCCCTACATGAGGCTTGATCTCACAAACTGTGAGATCATGACCTGAGCCAAAATCAGGAGGCAGAGGCTTAATCAACTGAGCCTCCCAGGCACCCCTAATTTATATTTTTGTATCTTTGCTGTAAAGTGCAACTGTCATTTCATTTTTTGGTGCTGTCTTTGCAAGTTTTGGTTTCAGGGCTATAAGGAAATAAGCATTTTCTGAAATGTATTATGTTTTCTGAAATAAATGAACTTGGTGGCGAGAAATATTCCTAGAAGATATTGCTTACAATTCTTTCTCTGTGTAGCCATCACACAGTAGTACAGGGCATTCCCCAGGTCCTCCATGTCAAGCAAAAGAAAAAAGAAATAATACAATAGGTTATTGATTCAGAATAACAGTGGAAGTAAGGTCTACAAAGTAGTTAACAGATTTTACCCTCTCAGGTTAGGAGTCCCGCCAGCCAATGATATAATAGCAGGGAAAGAACCTAGCCACATTTTTTATGACGATGATCAATGTAAAAGCCAGCTCAAGGAGCAGGAAAGAGCCCAGCAGTGGAGCTTCCTAGCTAGGGAAAGAGGCTGAGCCTCAACGCTCATCTTTTTTTCTGGCACACTACAGAGTATCCCGAGAGAGACACATCCTTGTGGGTAGACACAGATTTTACAAAATTGAGAAAAATATACAGATAAGCAAAATGGAGCAGCACAGACTTTTTCAGCTTGGATATGCACTTTATAAGATTTTTAACAAGACCGTGATTAATAAAATGGCTTATTTAAGGACCTCAGTAATTAGCATTTTAGCATTTTAGAGGGAAAAATAAAAATTGCAATTTAGAAGAATTAAGCTTTATCTTTTCAAAAAAAATTTTTTTTTAAATGTTTTATTTATTTTTGAGAGAGAGAGAGAGAGAGACAGAGCACGAGTGGGGGAGGAGCAGAGACAGAGGGAGACACAGAATCCGAAACAGGCTCCAGGCTCTAAGCTGTCAGCTCAGAGCCCGACGCGGGGCTCGAACTCACAAACTGTGATATCATAACCTGAGCCGAAGCTGGACACTCAACCGACTGAGCCACCCAGGCGCCCGAAGCTTTATCTTTAAAATATCCGGTTTTATTTTTTCCAGATTTTCCCTTCCTATAAGCAATATGAATAAGGCAAACAAAGGGATACTATCAAAGAAGTATAAATAAATCTTGTTTTGTGGCTTAAAAAATCATTATATATACAGTTTGTTGGTTTCTAACATGTTGTTATCAATGTAAATTGATTGGGGAAACATTTCATTTCATCACATAACGAAACAATCATTTTTATGTTCCATTAACACTGAACTCTCTCATGCTGTGTAGATGTAGATCTAAATATTTATAGAGTCAGTACCATACATACTTCTTTTTAAAGTTTTTATTTAAATTCCAGTTGGTTAATATGCAGTGTAATATTATTTTAGGTTACAATATAGTAATGGATTCACCACTTCCATACAACACCCAGTGCTCATCACATGTGTGCTCCTTAATCCCCATCACCTATTTCACCCATCTCCCCACCCACCTCCTTTGTGGTAGCCATCAATTTTTTCCCTAGAGTTAAGAGTCTGTTTCTTAACTGCCTCTATCTCTCATTTTTTCCCCTTTTCTTGTTTGTTTTGTTTCTTAAATTCCACCTATGAGTGAAATATGTTATTTGTCTTTCTCTGACTGACTTATTTTGCTTAGCATAATACTCTCAAAATAAAAGGCTTCTGTACAGCTAAGAAAGCAGTCAACAAAACTAAAGGGAAACGAATGGAATGGGAAAAGATATTTGCAAATAACATATCTAATAAAAGGTTAGTTTCTAAAATACATAAAGAACTTATAAAACTCTATACCTAAAAAACAAATAGTCCATTTAAAAAATGGACAGAAGACATGAATGGACATTTTTCCAAAGAAGACATACAAATGACCAACTGACACATAAAAGATGCTCAACATCACTGATCATCAGGGAAATGCAAATCAAAGCTACAATATGAGATATCACCTCACACCAGTCAGAATGGCTAAAATCAACAGCACAAGAACAACAGGAGTTGGCGAGGTTGTGGAGAAAGGGGAACCCTCTTTCACTGTTGGCAGGAATGCAAACTGATGCAGCCACTCTAGAAAACACATAGAGGTTCCTCAGAAAGTTAAAAATAGCAGTACCCTACAATCCAGCAATTGCACCGCTAGGTATTTACCAAAAAACACAAAAATACTAAGTCAAAGGGATACATACACCCCAGTGTTTATAGCAGCATTATCTATAATAGCCAAATTACAAAATAGCCCAAGTGTCCATTGACTGATGAATGAGTAAAGAAGATATGATCTATATCTACATCTATATTTATACCCATATCTATATCTATTGGAGTATTATACTCAACCATAAAAAATCCTGCCATTTGCAATGACATGGATGGAGCTAAAGAATATTTTGCTAAGTGAAATACCATACATACTTTGGTTCCAGGGATACAGTGGTCAGCAAGAATCAAACCTGATCTCTGCCCTCAAACATATATTAATAAGACATTAATCCACTGATTATTCAAATCAGTGTGCAATTACAAAGTGTCCTAACAGCTATTAAAGAATATTAATATTACGAGAGTATATAAAAATTCACTTAGTCTGAATGGTTTGGGGCTGAGATCTAAAGGATGAGTAGGAATTAGGAAGAACAGAGTGGCAGACACTGGGTTGGTTACACAAAAGCCATTTACAGCCCCCTTCTTTCCCATCCTCTACTAGAGATATTGTCAATGTCATAGTCTTACTTGAAGGGAGTATTGGTCATATGACAAAGTTTTGGCCAGTGGGGTGCAGGAGAAAGTCTCTAGATTGAACTTCTCTGCTTGAACAAAAAGGCACTGTCTACAAGAAAAAACACTTTTTTTTTTTAACTCTTTGCTCTCTCCCCTTCTTCCTCTCTAGAACCGGTTCAAGAGACCTGGATGTTAGCAGCACATTTTACCTATGAGAACAACCCTTACACACTAAGGATTGTGGTTCAGAAAGTTAGAAAGAGCCTAGAGCCCTGAGCATATCACTGACCCACATACCAGCCCTAAACTACCTTACCTGGCTTTGGCCTTCTTGTTATGAAAAACAATGAAACCTCTATTTCTTTAAGCCCACGATAAACAGAGGGAAGTTGTGTGGAGGGGAAAGGGTTTAGAAAAGTTAGCTGCATTTATGAAGACCCTGGGCAAGAGGAAGTATGATACATTAGAAAAGCCAATGTTTTCCATTTACACTTGCCATTTTTCATATTACAAATTTATCCATGGATAAAATTAAAAGAAAATTGAAGAAACATAAAATTGTAATTGATGAGCACTATGGTAATTTATTACCACCACAACTATTAATGGAGTCTCAGTAATAAAAGAAGCTCCCTGCAGGCTCTGGGGCAGACAAAATAGGCAGAGAGTTGTTGGAAATGCTCACTGTAAGTCTACCCTTTATTTCCTGCTCAGCAGAGCAAATGCATGAGTGACATGTACATAGGGATAATGTTGCATCCATTTCTGTTTACTTTCCATAATCTCAATATTTGATATTATATGAGGAATAATAAATTGATTATTCAGACAGTTAAGTAACAATGGGCTGGAATATGTTTGTCTTTGTTGTTCTTAATTTTTTTCCCTTATTGAATTTGCTCAGGTGACATTTATTTCTTTTTTATTTTTAAAAATTATTTCTTAGGTATTTTTCTAAGGAATTTGGGAAAGCAGTATTTCAAAGTGACCCCTCAATCTTTTATATAACTATAAATCCATATTTGTTTTTGAGGTTGGCAAAATTAATGGCAGTCTGGAGGATGTTCTAGAGTGGGCAAAAGAACTATTGGTAGGGATACCAAATAGGAAGTTATTATAATATTGAGGTAAAATATTATTAGAACTATGGGACTGGAGAAACCAGATTCCAGAGATTTTAGGGTGGCATTGTAAAATGTTGCAGGCTATTCAATGTTTAGAAGGGAGTAGGAGTTGAAAATGAAGGATAGGAAGAAATCGAGGCTTCTCTCAGTTTACTAACTTGGGAGAACAGGTAGATGGATAGTCAAATCATGAACACAGGAGGGAGAGCAGGTTAGGAAAGAGTATCTAGATACCAACTGTAGAACATCTCCATATACACTGTAAACATTCAATAGCTATCTATTGAGTCCCTGTTGTATCAGTTATCCATTGTCATGGTAGTGCCATGTAACAAACAACCATAAGATCTCAGGGGTGTAAAACAATAAGCAATTGTCTAGTTCATTAGTCTGAAACACTCAGTTGGTTTGGCCTAGGCTTGTCTGGATTTTGGCTGGGTTCATTCACATGTCTGGGGGCAGTGAGCTGCCAACTGATTAAGCTGGCCTCAGCAAAGATGATGGGCACCTCAGCTCTGCTCCATGTGTCTTTCATCCTTCCACAGACTAGCCAAGGTATGTCTTTATGGCAATGGCAAAGATACAAAAGGTAAACAGATACATGCAAGCACTTTTTCCAGTCTATTTTTGTGTCACATCTACTAATGCCCCACTGGGCAAAACAAGCCCTCAGAAGAAACCAGATTCATGCTTAGGGAACCAAAGTCCATCTGTTTAGGGCAAGGATATAGCAAGGAATAAGTAGTTGATACCATTAGTGCAATTAATCTGTATGTGAACTGTGTGCCAGGCACTGTTCTAGACTCCAAGGATACAATAGAGAACAACAAAAAAAGTCTTTATTCTCTATTTAGAGATATATACAATAAACAAGCTAAAAAATATGTAATTTTGAATACTATGAACTTCTTTAATGAAAAGGATAAGAGGATAGAGAGTGGTGAAAAGTAGTGTGGTATGATGATCTTGAAAGTGGACTTCCTAGGTACAAGGACAGCTAGACTTAAAAGCCCTGAGGCAAGAATGGGTTTGGCAATAAAACCTGGGTGAGATTGGATGGGAGTGAGTCTGGAAGAAAGGCCAATGAAATTAGATAAGAAAGCCATGTAGATCACACGTATTAGTGAGGGTAGGCTACGATGGGCTGCAGTAACAAGCAAACCCCCAAATCGCAATGGCTTAATACACGGTTTGTTTATCACTCACTCTAAGTCTACTACAGGTTCAATTTCTTTGCTGGGAAGCCCCCTGAAAACAATACTTGGTCATGGGCTGTTTCCATCTTTTGGCTTAGCCATCACAACCTGAGCAGCTCAGTTGCTACATTAAAGGAAGAAAGAGGTGAGGCCACATGGGAGCTTTAACCTGACCCAGTCCAGAGGTAATACAGATCACTTCTCCTCAAAATCCATTAGCAATAACTAGTCATATGGTCAGGTCCAACTGCATGGGCTCCAGAAAATGTGGGAGACCAAATGAATGTTCAGTGAGCATTAAAAGTTTCTGCCACAGCAACATAAATTTGCTTTTCATTCTATATGTGATGATAAGTCATTAGAAGATAAGAAGCAGGGAAGGAGCATGATCATATCTGTAATTTTAAAAGATCATATGGCAGTCATGTGGAGAATAGAGAGTAGAGAGGCAAATGTGGAAGAAGGGTGACCAGTTAAGAGCTCTCCTGTGGTTGGGGCGCCTGGGTGGCGCAGTCGGTTAAGCGTCCGACTTCAGCCAGGTCACGATCTCGCGGTCCGTGAGTTCGAGCCCCGCGTCAGGCTCTGGGCTGATGGCTCGGAGCCTGGAGCCTGTTTCCGATTCTGTGTCTCCCTCTCTCTCTGCCCCTTGCCCGTTCATGCTCTGTCTCTCTCTGTCCTAAAAATAAATAAAAACGTTGAAAAAAAATTAAAAAAAAAAAAAAAAAAGAGCTCTCCTGTGGTGACCCCAGGAGGGAGATGATGGTGACTTAACCCAGGGTATAATGATAGGGGTGGTAATTGATCAGATTTGAGATATGTTTTGAAAGTAGAACAAATGATTTACTGGTGGAGTAGATGTGGGATAAAAGAGAAAAGCAATCGAGAATCACTCCTGGGCTTGAGACTAAGCAGCTTGGAGAAGGGTGACTTAATTTACTAAGATGGAGGAAGAATGGAGAAGAAATAGGTTCAGAAGAAGAAATCAGGAATGATTTTGGCCCTGTTAAGTTTGAAAAAGGTAGCAGACAGACAAGTGGAGATACTGAGTGAACTGACAGTTGATTTTTTTTTACTTTATTTTATTTTATTTTAACTGAGGTATAATTGACACGTAACATTATATTAGTTTCAGGTGTATAACATAATGATTTAATATTTTTATATATTGCAAAATGATCACCACACTAAATCTAGTTATTTCTGTTAGCATTCGAAGTTACAAAACAATGTTTTTCTTGTGGTGAGAACTTTTAAGATCCACTCTCTTAGCAACTTTCTAATATGCAATACAGTATTATTATTAACTATAGTCACCGTCCTGTCCATTATATCCCTGTGCTTTATTTATTTTATAGCTGGAAGTCTGTACCTTTTGACTCCCTTCACTCATTTTACCCATCCCTCATACCCTACCCCTGGCAGCCACCAATCTGTACTCTGTATTTATGAGTTTGGGAGTTTTTCAGTTTTGCTTTTGTTTTAGTTCCATATATAAGTAAGAACATATGGTATTGGTCTTTCTCTGTCTGGCTTGTTTCACCTAGTATAATCCCCTTGAGGTCTGTCCGTGTTGTCACAAATGGCAATATTTCATTCTTTTTTTATTGCTGAATAATACTCGTGTGTGTGTGTGTGCGTGTGTGTGTGTGTGTGTGTGTGTGTCTTCTTTATCCATTCATCCACTGATGGACACAGGTTGTTTCCACATCTTGGCTGTTCTAAATAACCCTGCAATGAACATGGGGGTGCATATATCTTTCCAAATTAGTGTGTTTATTTTCTTTGGATAAACACCCAGAAGAAGCTGGATCATATGTAGTTCTATTTTTAATTTTTTTGAGGAACCTCTGCACTGTTTTCCATAGTGGCTGCACCAGTTTACATTTCCACCAACAGTGCATGAGGGTTCCTTTTTCTCCACATCCTCACCAACATTTGTTATGTATTGTCTTTTTGATAATAGTTATTCTAACGGGTACAAGGTGGTATCTCATGGTGCTTTTGATTTGCATTTTCCTGATGATTAGTGATGTTGAGCATCTTTTCATGTACCTGTTGGCCACCTGTATGTCTTGTTTGGACTGACAGTTGATTTTTAAATCTGAACTTCAGAAAGACAGGTAAGGGCTGGGATACAAATGTGCGAGTCATTAGCATATACTTAGGAGCTATATACAACCACCTAGTGGAAAGAGCAATAGAGAATATTGCCACAGATTGAGCCCTAAGGAACTCTTAATTTAGAAAAGCAGGAAAGAAGAGTAGGAAGTAGCAAATATGACCAAGAAGGAATAGCTAGTGAATTAAAAGAACTATTAACGTGAGGTATTTTGGAAGCTAAATAAGAAAGCTTTTCAGGAAGGAAGAAGTGCCTCCAGTGTCATAAATTGCTGAGAGGTCAAGCAAGATGAGGGTCAAGGATTTGACAAGATGAGATCAGCATTGACCTTGACAAAAGAAGCTTTAGTAAAGTGGTGGAGATTGGCTGGGATAGGCTGACAGAAGACTGTGACGGGAAAAGAGAGTTATAAATGGGAGAAGAGGAAAAGCTTCGTAGGCAGAAAGGACATAAGTTTAAGGAAGGATTTTTTTTAAGGGGAAAGAAATTACAGCATGTATGTATTGTGATAAGTACGGGGCAATTGAAAGAGAAATTTATGATACTGGTGAGTGGAGTGGAGAACATAGGAGCAAAGTTTTTGCGTGTGCAAATGGGGATATGTCCAAATATGGCCTTTAAAAGGAGGTGAGACCATACACAGTGGCCAGAAGAACAAGGGACATATGGGTAGAGGAAAAGATAGCCTGGTAGATCTGATGATAAAATCAGATAATTCATTTTTATTGCTTCTATGTTTCCCAGAAAATAAAAATCAAGGTCATCAGCTGACAGTGAGAAGGAGGAAGCGTTAGGGGTAGAGAAGAGGGGAGAAGCTCTGAAATAGTCTTGTTGCAGAGCTGAAGAGTGAAGTGATTATAAAATACTTTACGACGGTTGAGCAATACAGAAGGGCCACTTGAGATTTGTGAATTGACAGAAAGTTTAAAGACCAGTCAACATAATGTGTGTTTTTCTATAATGCAGGCTTAGAGATTATTAGCACTGGGTTTTGTCATATGGATGAAATGGAGAGAGGGAGGAAAATGGAGTCAAGGGTCTATGCAAGGAGGGACCACAGGGGTGAACCATGGGGTCCTAGCTAGAGGAATAGAGAAGCAAGGATATGAGGGGTGATAGGTAATAAAAAAGTGGTAAGATCGAGGAGCTGAAGATCCTAATGAGTACTAACAGTTGTTGGACTTGGAGTACAAGAGGGCATGAACTGAAAAGATAGGAGGTGATAGAGAGTAAGAGGTTTGAAGTAGAAATTTTGGAAATTATGTAGTTACTAGGGATGACACAGGTAATGATTCACCATGAGAGTGGAAGCTTGGAGGCAAGTGGAGGAAAACATAACAGGAAGTGAAGAAGTCAAGGAAGTGAGTCAGGGAGTTGGATTGATCATGTTTGTGTATATCACAGTCCCCAAAAGTGAAGACAGGGACAATGATGGGAACATAGCTAACATCTCCAAAGGATAAAGGAGAATGAGCAGTAGATGAGTCAGCGAGTGGCTACAACAAGTGTAGTCCATTATCATGTATCAAAGATGCATGAAGCTTAAAAGATAAAGAAGGAATAATAGTCTAGAAGTGGAATGAGGACAGTGTGCACATCTGCCCTTGCTCTGGCTCTGTGGTGCATGGACTCTGGAGGAAGCACAACACACTTAAGACTACTACAGTAGTGGACATGGTATTCTGAAACAGCCAAGTTGCAGGCAGCAAAAGGTGAAGGGAACCTTTGAAGAAGAGGTGAGGATTTTGTTGATGACAGACTATGTGTTCCATAGGAATGGCACGGTGGGAGGGTGCATCAGACTAGGAAAACTTTTTGAGCTATATTGGAGATAAGAGCCAGGGTGGTAGCTCTTGATGAGAGAAGCTCAGACCTCGGATGGTGGTCAGACACACAGAAGTAGGGAGCGATGGTTTTGGTCATGGCCATCATTATGAGGAAGGTCTATAGTGTTCCTAATTACAGCACCAATGGGGAACCATTGGTACTGGAAACTGAGACATCTTGTAGTGGCTCTTGAAGGTCTGGGGGACTCCTTTAGAGGTTTTTCCTAGAATTTTCATGATCTTGGGAGTAGAGTGTGTACCAGAACTATAGAATATGTCATTCTAGACATATGCCATCCTATTCAAGAATAGGGCATTCTTGATGCCCTTAGCAAGAATTGGTCCAGTAGGGTTTTGAAGGAGATTGAAGGGAGTAAAATCCAATGCATAGATAGCATTGACCTGGAAAAAAGAGACTTCTTCAAATGAAAGGGGCAGTAGAATCTGACATGCACACATCAGACTCAATGCTCTACTTTTTTACAACAAATATTTTGTAATGTCCCCTTTACTATTTAGAAATAAAATTCATAGATATTATAATCTAACTATACATATATTTTCAAGGGAAAAAATCAATATATATCCTAAG
This sequence comes from Lynx rufus, assembly GCF_022079265.1. Classification (NCBI taxonomy): domain Eukaryota; kingdom Metazoa; phylum Chordata; class Mammalia; order Carnivora; family Felidae; genus Lynx; species Lynx rufus. Next base: position 91,636,801 of record NW_025814896.1, on the reverse strand, counting down.
TATATTATAAAAGAGAAATAAGAAGCAGTTTATAATAAATTAATATGTATTTCAATATGGAAATGCTCAGGCATACAACATGAAGATTCAAGATGAGTATGCTAAGCTTATGCCTTTATTTCAAATAAAGAGAATGTGACAGGAACAGATGCAGGCAGATGCAGCAGTGGGGTTTCTTTTTTTACTTTTGTTTGTTTGTTTGTTTGTTTGTTTTGGCAATTCAAATACTGTGAGCCATGCTTCTGTCAGTGTCATGATGTTTGACATGGGAAAAGGGATAAATTCTTGGTCATGAAAAAAGCAAAAGATAATCTTCTCTTAATTATACGGCAGTCTCCTAGAAAATTCAGGATATTTTTTAAGTTCAAGAATACTCTCTATGTTATCCCCCAAGAAGTCCACATCGTAACCCCTGGAACGTGTGAATATGTCAACTTATGTGGCACCAAGGATTTTGCAGGTGTGATTAAATTAAGGACCTTGAGGTGAGGAGTTTGTCCGGGGCTATGTGGTTGTAGTCAGAAGGGCTTCATAAAGAAAATGGGAGGCAGAAGGGTCAAAGTTGAGAGAGAGCTGAAGATGCCACGGTGCTCATTTTGAAGCTGGAGGAACAAGCCGTGAGGCAAGGAATGCAAGCAGCCTCTGGAGGCTGGACATGACAAGGGAATGAATGCTCCCCTGGAGTCCCCAGGAGAAACAGCCTGCTGACATCTTGATTTTAGTACAGCAAAACCCACTTCAGACATCTGATCTCTAGACTTGTAAAATAATAAATTTGTATCACTTTATGTTTACTTTATATAAAACTCAACGCTAGGTTCTGGATTTGGATAATTATAAGTAGGTTTTTTTTTACCTGCATGACTGTCTGGAGAGGCAGTCAATGATCATTTGGAATGTGGGACAGTATTCCTTTGTGCAGGGCCATACCACCCAGTGCAGGACAACCAGCATTCCTGGCCCCCACAGCTAAATGCCAGCAGCACCCTGGAGTTACTGCGACAACCAAAACAAATACTCACTTTACAAAAGAAAGTACCCATTATCTAGAAGCAAGGAAAGTTGGGCACTCATATCTGAGGACTTCTTTGAGCTAGAAATGCAGTTTCAAAGATGCTTTCATGGACTTTTAGTTACTTGGCACACAGTCACCTCAAAGCAGACACTGTTTCAGAGTAAAGGTCAATAAACTATCAGAATTCTGACTGATCAATAAAGACTCCTTAATGATTTCTTAAAAGCCTGTGTTGAGTCCCTCCTCCTCCCCTCCCCTTGAAACAGTCTGAGAATAGAACTTCCACTGGATCATAGAAGCCATCCCCATCCAGAACCTTTTAGTTTCCCAGGGAAGTGTCTTTAATGGAAATCCCGAACCATTTATAAAAATTCACAAGTGGGGAGAATTAATTCAGTTTAAATGGCAAAGAAGAAAGGAGTCATTCTTCTTTCAGTCTCCATTACTATGGATTATGGAGAAAAAAAGGAATCTTCTTTTATATAATACCTCTTCCTCCCTCAGCAGCCATTTGTTATCTGCAAAAGTGATGCATACTTAGCAACTGTTTCCAGAAGAAAAATGTTAGGAAACAATACATGATAGACCTCTGTGTTACGTGGATGTAATACATCAATGCCACTCAAGGGTCCACTGGGGGATTTCAGCATGACTTGGAAAGAAAGGAACACAGAATTCAGAGGGGGTAATGCACATGTTGGGAGCCAAGACACGGAAGTCTTTGGGTTGGTGGTATAGCACAGGAGTGGGAGAGGAGTCAAGACAAGAGAGTGATTGCTTTGTTCCTGAGTTCCCGAGCCACGGTGCCGTAATTAGCCCTCACCAGAGAGACTAGGCACCAGCATATTGTTTAGCACATCAGGTGTCTGTCCTGCTGGAAGGTCACATGGCTCCAAAGAATGGAGCAGGTAAAGACAGCTCATTACAGAACTGTTCTTTGCATAAGAACAGGAAGGTCTAATTTCTGCCTTTCTCTCTACTTAAGAATATAGTTTGATCATTACCAAGTCAGAGGATGTTCCTTTTGGTGAGGGAGAAGTATGATGAATATTCCTTCAAATTAAAAGAGGAGATAATTATTGTATAATTAGACAAGACTTCACTTTATGATTTGCTCTGTGCTCACCCCTATGTGAAGGTTAGAAAAATAATTGTTTTCTGCTGGTTTTGCCTGGCTCGTTATGGAGAAGAAGTCAGCTGCTAAATCCCTCCTTCATCTTTCACACTCCTTCTTGAGGTCAACCAAATCAGAAGCCAACTTCCTAAGTGAAAAGTGACCTTTATTTGTTATTCATGATTTAATAAATAACCCAAAGAGAGCAGTAAAACAACCCAGAACAATAAAGCGTAGTAGATAACAACAAAAGCAAAAATAAACAAGTGAAACGATATCTTACTAACAAGCTTTTGCACCAAAAGGAAACCATCAACAAAATAAAATGGAAACCTCCTGGATGGGAGAAAATATTTGCAAACCATATAATATGAGCTAATAACCAAAATGTATTTTTAAAAACTTATGCAAATCAATAGCAAAAACAAAAACAATCTGATATAAAAATGGACAGAAAATCCAAAGACATTCAGATGGCTAACAGGCACATGAAAAGATGCTCAATGTCACGAATCATCAAGGAAATACAAATCAAAACCACCATGAGATACACACAGTCAGAATGACTAGTATCAAAAAGATAAGAAGTAAGTGTTGGCAAGGATGTGGGAAAAAAGAGAACTTCACGCACTGTTGGTGGGAATGTAAATTGGTGCAGGCAGTATGCAAAACAGTATGGAGAGTCTTCAAAAAATTTAAAATGGAACTACATACGATCTAGCAATTCCACTTCTGGGTATTTATCTGAAGAAAATAAAAACACTAATTTGAAAAGATATATGCACCCTCGTGTTCATTGAAGCATTGTTACAATAGCCAAGATATGGACCTAAGTGTCCATCAACTGATGAATGGATAAAGAAAATGTGATATACATACACAATGGAGTATTATTTAGTCATAAAAAAAGAATGAAATATCGCCATTTGCAACAACATGGTTGGACCTTGAGGGCATTAAGCTAAGTGAAATAAGTCAGAGAGGGAAAGACAAACACCATATGATCTCTCTTATATGTGAAATCTAAAAAACAAAACAAAACAACCCAAGCTTATAGGTACAGAGAACAGATTGTTGGTTGCCAGAGGCTGGGGATAGGGGATAGGAGAAATGGGTGAACTGTTTGATTTTTTTTTTTTTTGGTTTAATCAAATTATTTAAATGTCTAAAAAATGTAAGTGTTTAAAAAATGTAAATGTTTAAAAAATGTAATGATTGATTAAAGGCAGATTTCATTTGCCAGGTATCTTTTTATCAAGACATTTCAAGAAAGGAAAAAATGGAAGAGGGGCATTATTTGAAACGGGCTCTATACCAAACCAGACTGTTTTTTCCACCCAAGCAAAGCTGCTACCTTTTAGTTGTGGCTGGTTCATTGATTGCTAAGGCTCTAAAAATGAGATTAAATCAGACCCAAGGTCTTTATTACAGGAAGATATATGCCCCTTGTGCATTCTCACTGATTTGGCAATCTTAAAAAATAAAATAAAATATTTTTTTATAAAATAATAAAATAAACTAAAAAGTAGAAATGTGGTGGAGTACAGTGGGACAGACTCCAGAGTCACTCATTATCAACAAATATTTGGTGACTGTAGCTTCACAGTTAATCTAGCAGCCAGTCAATAACTCCTGAGAAAGCCTCTGCAGACCTTGTGCTTACAATATAATATCCAGCAAAGTAGACAAAATTACAGAAATCTGCAATAGCATTGGATATTCAGGGTAACAGCTGAGCATATGCCAGTGTATGAGGGCAGCTTTCACTGGATTTTTAAGATGTTTCTAAAAAGATACCAGGAAGGAAAAGTGTTATTTTAGTGAAGAGAAGTGAATTCCATTACGTTATGTTTCTACTGAAATGCTTAAGACTAGGATTTAGGTAGGGTGGGGAAGGTGCCATTGAAGTAAAGCCATTGTAAATTAGATTATTATTGTTGAGTAAGTAATTAAAGAAATATAAGTTAAAAGAGTATTTTACTTCACACTTACATGTATTTTTTTCCTGGTTACAAAGGAGAGCTAATTTAGAAAATCTGGAAAATAGATCATCAAGGAAAAGTCTGATAATTACAGCACCCAGAAATAATCATGCTGCTCTATTTACATTTCATCACTGGAACTCGGCTATCATCCTTACAATTTTGTAATCTGCTTTTTACTTTATATAAATTCTCATCCAATATGATTTTTGATTTCTGATCACAAAGTATCTCATTTGTATTAGTTTTCTATTACTACAGTAATAAATCACCACAACCTTAATGGCTGGAAACAATACAAAGGTATTCTCTTACCTGAAGGTTAGAAATGGGATGTGGCCTAAAATCAAGGTGTTGGCAGGACTCTGTTCTTTTCTGGCACGCTAGTGAAGAATCTGTTTCCTTGCCTTTTCCAGGGTCTACAAGTCAACTGCATTCCTTGGCTTATTGCCCCTCCATCTTCAAAGCCAGTATCATTGAGTCTCTCCAACTGTCTGATGTCATGCCCCCTAGGGACCACAGCTGAGAAATACTCTTTGTTTGTAAGAACCCATGTGATCAAGTTGGGCCCATCTGATAATCCAGGATAATCTTCCCCATTTTAAGGTCCTTAATTTAATCACACCTGCAAAGTCCCTTTATCCTGTAAGATAATGTATTCATTCACAGGCTCCTGGGATTATAACTTGGACATTTTAGGGGCAGAGAGCATTTTTCTGCCTGCCACACTATTTATGGTCATAATTCATTAAACCAATTCCCTTTTGTTGGACATCGGTCTCAAGATTTTTAAAAATATTAAATAACAAATATTCTTCCACATACGTCTGGCAAACTGTGTATTTCCATAGGGCAAATTTCTAAAATTGGAATTTCAAGTCAAAGGATATTTTTTTCAAATGCCAAAGCTCTTGACATGCTGTTGAATTTACTTCTTGAAAGGTCTAAACTCATCTCTCTCCAGTGCCATATGAAATGCCTCATCTTGTACTTTGGCAATTGGAGACTATGTAAATAAACTTTAATATTTGACAAATTGCTGAGTGAAAAATGGTACCATATTATTGTACCAACTGCATTTCTTTGCTTACTAATAAGCCTAATCTTTTTTTATTTTTCATATTTCTATTGGCCATTTGTATTTCTTACATTTTGAAACTAGCTTAATTAACTCTTTTGCCCATTTTTATATTGGGGTTTACTTGCTTATTTCTTAAATTGGTTTCTAAGAGTTATCTTTATGTTAATGATATTAACCCTTTTTAAAAAAAATTTTTTTTAACATTTATTTATTTTTGAGACAGAGAGAGACAGAGCATGAACGGGGGAGGGTCAGAGAGAGAGGGAGACACAGAATCCGAAACAGGCTCCAGGCTCTGAGTGGTCAGCACAGAGCCCTATGCGGGGCTCGAACTCACGGACCACGAGATCATGACCTGAGCTGAAGTCAGAGGCTTAACCGACTGAGCCACCCAGGCGCCCCAATATTAACCCTTTTTAATATAAGATACAAACATACTTCAACTTTGGTATTTACTTAATATCTTTAAAAATATTTCTTGACATTCAGAAGTTTTACATTATTAACCATTTTTTGTCACTAGTTTAAGTTTAGGAAGTCCTCTTTCACTCCAAGATTAGGTATTTATTCATATTTCCTTTCAGTTTTTTTAAGGGATGAGTTAATGGGATATTTTTTTTCTAGACAGTATACTAATTATGCCCAAAAGGATTTATTTTTCCAAAAATTTATAATGTCATGAGTATTTTATACTAAATTCTTGTATGTAGTAGAATCTGTTTCTAGGCAATTTATTATAGTTATTTGACCTATATTTTAATCCTTGTGTTGACACTACTGTTCTCATTAGTAGGACTTAACTTTTATATCTGATTAGGCAGGAAGATGCCTCCCACCACCAACCTCCCTATACATGCCATGCTCCTCTCTGTTTCTGATTTGCTGCACTTTTTTGCCAGTTTATTTTCCCAGGTGAACTTTAGAATCACTAAGTCATGGTCCATGAAAAATCTCACTATAAGTTTTGTTGGAATTGTATTAAAATATAAAATGATTGACAGTTAATTCAGTCCCTCAACATTATAAGCCCTCCATTTTCAAGTTTTCCATTTTACCTCTGGTAAGTATTCAATGTATTCATTATACAAATATCCTGCACATTTTAATTGGATTGTTCCTATAGTTTATCTTTTTGTTGCTACCGTGGAAAAATATTTTTATCATATATATTCTTATTTATTAGTGTGAACATATGAAAAATCTATTATTTCATATCTAGTTTGCAACTAGCTACCTCCCTGCATTAATTAGCTCAACTCAAACTACCGCAAGCAGAAAGCATATTTTGTTATGAGAACACTAAGGCATCTCACATAACCTAAAAGCAGGACTACACCTTCATCTCAGAATGAACTAAAACTGGGCTTTCCTGTCTCTTGGCTCTGGACCTCTCTGTATGCTGTTCCATCTCTCATTCTGTCTCCCAGCAAATAGCATACCTCATAACTTGAACCAAATAAAAGAGGATATAACCTCCAAAAGCATTCAAATGTTACATTTTGCAACTGCAACCACCCATAATCTCTAGCTCACTGCTTTGCTGTGTTCTTATTCCCTCACTCTGTCTCTGTCTCTTCCAAAATGCCTTGGGAAGAGACTATCAGTCAGATGGGCTGCAGTTTGTACTCCTGGAAGAGTCAGTGATGGCCCAGAGGCCAAAGACCAATGACAGCATAAGCTGGGGTAAGGGAGGGTGCTGATTACTTGGCCAACAGTCAAGTAAGCGTTCATTGCAATCCTCTTGAATTTTCAAGTTAAATAATAATGTTATTGTATTGAATTGCTTAAAGCACCTATAATATTAAACCGTAGTAGTAATAGTGGGCATTTGAACCAAAATAAAAATACCTTTATGACTTTATCACTCTATATTTTTTGTTGTTGATTTGTGATGCTTTTTATCATGTAAAGGAAGGATCTCCTCTAGTTTCTAAGATTACCTCAAAAATGGATGTTGAGGGGTACCTGACTTGCTCAGTTGGGAGCATGTGACTCTTGATCCTGGGGTTGTGAGTTCAAGCCACCCACATTGGGTATAAAGATTACTTAAAAAAATGGACATTGAATTTTACTGAATCCATTTCTGGTCTTTATCCTGATGGCCACGTGTTTTTCTCCCATAACCTAATGATGTGACATTTTCTTATTAATAGAGCAGTGTGCTTGTGATTACATGTTTTGGATTGTCCAACAGTCCCTACTCCCAGTGTTGGGAAAAAACATCCCTTTAGGGAATGCTCATTTGTATGACTTTTTAATTAAGGGGTAAAGATGAAAGAGATATTTGGGTCCTCCATAATAGATGTTAACTGTTTGAATTGGCTCATTAAAGTATCGAGTTTTTCTCCTTGTTAAAAAGTCATTCTGAAAGCTATGAGCTTGATGGAGAGTTCACTATATAACAGAGGGACAGGGAGACATGAGCTGGGGAGGAGACCTTGACAGAATGTGGACTATCTTCCTGATTCTACTGGTGGTCACTTGTGATATCAGGAGCAGAGGACTAATGGACAGACACCTGAAGGCAAAAAAGAATCAATGATGAGTGGCAGAGTTAGGCTGCACACCTTGTATCATGAGAACTCATTTTCTAGGGGCAGAGAAATTAAAGGCCCCTCCCAGCCTACCCAAGCAGCCTGATATTCCATTCCAGAGAAGGGACTGTAGGACAACAGCCTCAAGTGAGGATCATCCCTTGATTCTCTATCTATAGTTTGTAGTGAGCAGATAGATCCTTGTTCCCCTTGCTCTTTCATGATCTTTTATTCAGAAAGGGCAAGAAGGGGACTTATGGCCAATTTATGCTGAGACGTTTTCTTAGTGGTTTTCCTTATGAGAATCTAGGGAATCTGAACCCTAGTCTAGCTCCTGACAAATTCCTTTGGAAGGACACTAAGATGAATATCCGTGTTCATGCAATTCATCCAGAGTCCCTGCTGTTGCTGGCTGCATCACATCCACCCCTCCAGTTCAACACACCTACCGTAACAGGAAGAGCCATGAAATCTCTGAGCAGGATTGGTGCTAGTTCAGTATCAGGCTATCATGATCCCAGCCTCATGCCTTGGCTTTATCCTACCCACTAATTAGTTCCATAAAGTGTTGATGGAGCCTGAGACTAAGCATTGTCAAGAGCCTCTGCAGAGGCCAAGTCCAGGCTCAAGCTGGACCAACAGGAGTGGGTTTGGTGGACTAGGAGACTGACAGACAAGGCCTTCCTGAAACCCTAGGAGCCACATTAATTATAGTCATAGATGATTCTGCTTAGGCCATGATATATTATCTTGCCCTTGTATTTGTGAATTGGTACTGCAGATATTTTATTTAGCTTTTTTTGAGTTGAGGGAAGACCCAGGAGGGCAGACTGATGATTCATTAAGATTGTACTTCATGAAATGAATTGGGAGCTTTACCTCTTTTTCTTTGTGTTTATATATCATAGGAATCATATAATCTTTTTAAATAAAAGTTTACCTATTAAACTGCCCAGTCTTTCCACAAATAATTTCCAAGATTATTGTTCTTTTTAGATCACCAGTTTATGCCTGATCTATCTTTCTACATCCATTTTTTTTTAAGGGTATGTGTTTTTAGTGAAAGGTAAGAGGACAGTTGTTTACACTACTTCATGAAACACTCCAAAGAAATAGAACAATCATTTGTACAAAATATAAACTGATTAACCTACATGGAGAAACTTAAATGATTCACTTTATTTTTTTGAAGTTTATTTATTTTTGAGAAAGAGCATGGGAGAGGCAGAGAGAGAGGGAAAAAGAGAGAGAATCCCAAGCAGGCTCCACACTGTCAGCACAGAGCCTGACACGGGGCTAAATCTCACAAACTGTGAGATTGTGACCTGACCCGAAATCAAGAATCGGAAACTTAACTGAGCGAGCCACCCAGGTGTCCCTTAAGTGATTCATTTTAAATTTCATTGAATAGAATAAATAAGGTCATGAAGAGTAATAGTGCAATATTAGAATAAGAATCTCTCTCTCTGTCTCACCTCCCTTGTTATTATGACATCTACATTTTTATATTAAATAGACAATCTTCTTCAAAATAAATCACAAAATACTTTGAGGGAAAGTAAAGTTGAATATCATATTTTTAACATACCTGTGCACCAGCTTTCTTAGAACAAGTCATTAGGAAGTTCACTGTTCCTATCTCCACTTTTTTTTTCCTGGGTATTGATAAAGATTTAAGTGAAAAATAAGTAAATAAATAAACCTGGCAATATTTGCCCTAGCAAACAATCAATGTAGAGTTATACTTCATAGAATACATGTAAATGAAACATTAAATTGATTATTAGGGACTATATAACTGCCTTTTAGACTTTATACATTTTATCTGCTAGAAGCTGATTCACATTTTCGTTCATATAAAATATTTATAGGTCCTAAGGAACTTAAGCTTAAAGGAAGCACACAAAAAAATCTCATGTTAGGGCAAGTCATCAATAGCAGCTGCTGTAGACAAACCCTGAATTCTCAGTAGTTGAGCACAACGGTTTATTGCTTGCTCTCCCAAAGTCTGATGTTTTGTCAGTGGAGGCTCTCCTCCATCTGGTGACTCAGGAATCAAATCTTTCTCCATCTTGAGACACTGCCATTTTAACATATGAATTCCAAGATTGCCCTGACAGGATAAGAGGGAAAGTGGATGTGGTATATAAGCAATTAAACTGTCTTCACTTAGAAATAACACTTATTGCTTCCACTCCCATTTTGTTGGCTAGACTTAGCCACACAACCTTGCCCAGCTGCAATGGGACTGAGAATTCTAATCTCTAAGAGAACTAGGACAGAGAAAATAACTGGATATGGGAGGGTCTCAGCAGTGTCTCCTACAAGTGAAAAACACATAGTGCTTCATATTCAGATGTAAATTGAATCCTAGCATGAAATTTTAACAACCTTGAAATATCAATAAAATTTCTCTGAGTCATCTATCTTTAAAGGAAATGGTAACATAAAATTGAGGCACACAAAGATGTTAAGTAAAAGAAAAAAAAAAAACAAAACAAAAACCACGGGGGAAGTGAAGGGGAAAAAATAGTTTGAAACAGAGCCTGAGGCAAAGCATTAAGAGACTCTTAAATACGGAGAACAAACTGGGGTTCATGGGCGGATGGGGGAGGGGAAAATGGGTGATGGGCATTGAGGAGGGCACTTACTTGTAGGGATGAGCACTGGGTGTTGTATGTAAGCAATTAATCATGGAAATCTACTCCTGAAACAAAGAGCACACTGTATACACTGAAAGTTAGCTAACTTGACAATAAATTACATTTTAAAAAAAGTCGGCACCCTGAGTGTCACCCAGACATAAATAGTGCACACACAAAAATATGCTAAAAATATAATCATATTGACCTTCAATTACAGGAAATTGTCTCCTCAACCAAGAAACTCATGAAATGTAATTAAATATGCCTGATGTAAAACAGAGCTCAAATGAACTTACTCCCTTTGATATAGCCTTCACTTCTAGCTGAAGTTCTCCTTTCCACTGGTATGTTTTATTGTTCTTGTCCCATGGCTTTCTTCCCCAAAATAAGGAAACTAAATATTGTAGACTTTCATCTGAAGGCACTGGTTTTCTTCTGGTATTATTTGGGACTCTAGGACCATTGGCCATTGGCTTGAATTAGTTAAGGTATGTTATATTATAGTGTGTGCTTCTGCCACACTTAAAAATTCGGTCAATCTTTCTTAAGTACATATTTATGTGGGGTCATGAAAACATACAATACTTTGAGATGCCTTTGACTTTCATAAATCTGATTATTTAAACTTTTTATAGCATGACTGTCTTCTGAATTTGTAGATGTCACAAAAGAATATCTTATACTAAAAAGCACTTTCAGAACGTTCTTTGGCTCATGTTCTGCAAATAGATTTCCAATATGCTCCTAAGTGATATTGATGGGAAGATTTCCAACATTCCTTTCTTTTTTTTTTTTTTTTTTAAGGATAGTCTTATTAGAGTCTTGGTTGGGCTTCTCTGCTTCAGGTTTGATAAATTCATCAAATATTCACTCTGGATTAATGATTACCTGATTCACCCACTTGTTCTTGACCCCATACTGCCAATGTTTTTCTCTCCAGCTGATGAGGAGATATGACTCCATTCCATAAGCTGAATTTATACACAGAGTGTCCATCATTTTATTTGCAACTTTTCCCAGGTAATAGGTTTTTTGTTTTTGCTTTTTTTTTTTTGTTTTAGGAAGTCTATACTTCCTAAAACTGTATGTTTAGCAACTATATGCTGCTGATCTTTTAGGTTCATTTTCTTTCAGTAAAAGTGTTTTTACATTAATTCTTGTCCTAATGAATATGCCTGGTCTGATTCTGCTCCTGTTTTTCATGATTTCTTTGTTGTTGACTCTTTACTGTTTTACTGGGTTTATTTTTACCCCCCATCCTTTACTAGATGGACTAAATTTTCTTTAACTTTGTTTTCTATAGTGATTTGAAAGTTTTGTGCTCTGTTCCTATTTTTCTAGTGGTTAATTTTACATTTTTTAAAAAATTCTTGAAACTGTTTTTCATTGATGTAAATACCAGGACCAAAACTGTATTTATTGGCTAAGTCTATGGGAGATTTTAGCATGCATTTTAAATTTCTTTTTGTCTTTTTCCCACTCTCTCAGTTTTTGTTGTTGTTGCTATTATACGGAATTTTTTCTGGGTTCAAACCATGTTACTGAGGACCTCAGTAGGGGCAGGGGTCAAAGGGCTGGGAGGACAGCGAGATCTAATGTCCTCAGCCTGGTTGGGATCTCTCCAGCCCCACCGTAGTAGCCAAAAGCTATATATGGAATTTTAATTCATATTTTTATGTTGTATTTTATGCTATGTGTTTTGTTTTTTAGCAGCTATTTTTAATACTTTTGTTAAGCCTTATAATAACATCATAACTATTATTAAGCCTTAATTTCCTATTTAAGTTGTTGCAGTGTTAACCATAACCCTTCTACTGAACAACTTCTCTTTTCTTATACTATTCTGGGCTGTTTCTCTCCAATTGGATAATATCTCTGAGTGGTGTTTAGGAGTTTGCTGTTGTTATCTCAGGGATGGGATGGCTGGTATGCTTTCTGAACTTTTATGTTCCTGATTTTTTTCTTTTGGCTTAACAGATAACACCTTAGGTAGAAAATTCTTAGACTATAAGATTTCTCCTCCCATAATTTTATAAATGTGGCTCCTTTATTTCTGGCATCAAAGTAGGAGAGAATTATGAGGCCAGCATTTTCCCCCCTACAGGCAAAATATATTTATCTTCTTGATTGATTGGTGGAACCCTTTCTTTACTCTTGAAATAAGGAAAAAAATATATCAGAATATATCTAGGTGTGCACGTCTTTCTCATATACATTGATCTTGCTTAGTATAAGCAGCCCCAGCTCTTTACTCAATCAGAAACATTTTTCCTCTATTACATCTTAAATCATTATTTCTGTTCAAATTGTTTAGTTCTCCTGTTCAAGATTCCCAATTTCTTCATAATTTTTATCTTCTTTTCCTTTTCTGTTTCATTCTGAACAATTTCTAAAGCTGGTTTATATATTGCTTTTCTGAAATTTATTTATTCTAATGCTGAGTTTAATTCTGTAGCTGCATTCTTAACTCCTTCAAAATTGTCTCTCCTCCAGCAAGCAGCTGTAAAGACGAATATATATATTTTAAGGACTAATGAAGATATTCTAGGTTTCTTTTTTTTAACCTTGATCTGAAAACAGTTTAATCTAATTTTAAGGTTAAGATGCCACTAATCTAGTCCCTAAATTTTCTTGATAATTTTGCTTTTATAAAGGCTAGTAGTCTATGTGACCTTAATTTCTTTCCTATGAGAATTGCTCCAATTTATATTTTATAATTATATATTTTTGTTCATATAGAACAATATTTTTATTACTAGTGACATATTATTTAAATCCAGACCTCAATTATAATATTTGCAATACTTTGTTTCATCAAATCTACGATAATATTGATTGTAAGGCAAACTATTTTACATACCACTAAAAGAAAAAACACTGCTGGGCTCCTGGGTGGCTCAGTCGGTTAAGTGTCTGACTTTGGCTCAGGTCATGATCAGTTCGTGAGTTTGAGCCCCGCATCAGCCTCTATGCTGACAGCTCAGAGCCTGGAGCCTGCTTTGGATTCTGTGCCTCCCTCTCCCTCTGCCCCTCACCTACTCGTGCTCAGTCTCCCTCTCTCTCAAAAATGAATAAACGTTACAAAAAAAATTTGTTTTTAAAGAAAAAGAAAAACATTGCTGCTTCAAATATAATTCATTTTTTTATCACTTAGCATTGTATATTATCCTAAGTACTATGTTGGATGTATTTATACATTATTTTTAAATAATATATCACTGTTATGCCTATATGAAGAGATGACTATAAGCAAAATAATATGTTTAAAGTATTTCTAAAATTTCTTCTCAGTATTTGATTCTGAATCACTTTTTAACTCAGAAAAATGAAAAATGGTTTCTCATGTCAATCAACTCTTTTTTCATTCCTGCCTTCCCCCCCCCAGCTATATCTTTCCTTATCTCAGCTTTAATTTCTCTGATCTCATCCCTGTTCTGCTTCATGGAGTTCTTGTTATCTTGAATAGTTTTTAAAGCCCAAAGCAGTTGTACTATAACATTTGTTTCCAGGTGGTTCAGTTGGGTGAGTGTCCAACTCTTGATCTCAGCTCAGGTCATGATCCCAGGGTTGTGGGGTTGAGCTCTGCATCAGGCTCCACACTGAGCATGGAGCCTGCTTGAGATTCTCTCTGTCTCTCCTTCTGCCCCACTTTCCTGCTCATGCTCTCTCTCTCAAAAAAAATTTTTTTTCTTTTTGTTTCTGCAGTCAAATGCTCTACCACTGAAAAGAATTTGTTTTGAAACCTGTAGTAAATTGTTATTTCAAACTATGTTCTTCCCTTGCCTTTTGAGTGTTATGTTCTCCCCCTCTTATAATACACACTCATAAGTCATTGGTTCTAAATTTCATTTTTTCTATTTAATCATCCTTTTTTTTTTTAATGTTTTATTTATTTCTAAGAGAGAGAGCAAGGGGGGAGGAGCAGAGAAAGACAGAGACACAGAATCCGAAGCAGGCTCCAGGCTCTGAGCTGTCAGCGCAGAGACCAATGCAGGTCTCGAACTCAAGAACTATGAGATAATGACCTGAGCTGAAGTCAGATGCTTAACCGCCTAAGCCACCCAGGCACCCCTTTATTCATCCTTTAATATAGAGAGGTCTTTTCACATTAGGTTTTACTGTAAACTCCATATGTATGTACATTGTTGCTGTTGGGTTTTTTTTTTTATGTTTATTTATTTTGAGAGAGAGAGAGTGAGAGAGAGAGAGAGCTTGTGTGCATGGGAGCCTGTGGGGGAGGGGCAGAGAGAGAGGGAGACAGAGGATCGGAAGCAGGCTCCAGGCTGTGAGCACAGAGCCTGATGCAGTCTTGAGCTCAGCAACAGTGAGATCATGACCCAAGCCAAAGTCAGAGGCTTAACTGACTGAGCCACCCAGGCCCCCTGCTGTTGTTGTTTTTTAACTTGGTTCACCTCACAGTCCACATAATTGCTGATAGAATTATCATTTCAGATCATAAGATCAAGTTTCATTTGATATTCATATTTTCTAGCCAATTTTTTTATTGTTTTGAAGTCTTTTATTTAGTGCAAATGTATTGCCAGGAGACAATCCAGTCCCACTGCCTGTTTTATATTTTCATGAGCAGCAGTGATTCCTGCATAGTCAGACATCTTTTCTAATTTTTTACTTACCTAACCTAGGGAATGGTATGTTTGCTTGGCATATAGTAAATGCTTAGTATATAGTTCTTCCAGTATTCGATGGAACTCCCATAATACACCACAACTCTGTCAGGCTTAGCTCCTAACAGTTGCCAACCTGACCCTCTTAGATATAAGCACCTCCCGTCACACAGCTTTGCGGGTAATTACAGTCCCAGAATTCATGCAAGAAAACAGCAATTAATGCCAAGGAAAATGTGCTTAAAATGGCTCCAATTATTCTAGAAGTCAAATCTAGGTTGTCTTTCCCTTACCACATGGAGTGGTAAGACTCCATGTTTTGAAGGAAAAGTTCTGTAGGAGACATAGCTTTAGAGAGTGTCCTACCACCCTTCTCCTTTCTCCTGACTGTAAGCTTCCTCAGAACCTTGACTATTAGAAATTCTTTCTGTTTCCTGGCAGAATTGAGGAATACTCAGAGTTTCCAGTTTTATAGAAACTAGTTTCTTTCTCTTTTCTTTCCTGAATTATTTCTCAGTAAGTTGGAGGAAAGAAAAATTTGATTTTTTTTAATAAAAAAATACTACAACAGCTAACAATTATCTAAACTTAACTGGGTTCAGTACTTACCAGTTGACCTTTTATGACATGCCTTCCCCATTTGAATTCTTTACTTTGCTGTGTCTCAGTTGGCTGGAGTACTTAATACTTTAAATAATGCAAATGGAGAAGGCATGTTGTTAGGATCTGCTTTCTGAGGCCTTGAAGATCTAGAATTAATCACCAAGCTGGACTAGAAATCAGGTCTCCTCTTCCTTAGCCTTTCCAATCAAATTAGGTACTTTACTTATTCCCCTTCTGCCAAAAAAGTACCAATAAAAAGTTGTTTATCACAGCTGGTGGTTGTAAGAATTAAATGAGATAATACATCTGAAGCACTTAGTACAACACCATTAGAAGTTGGTGCGATTACTATCTCAGTTTTACAAATGAGGAAGCAGATGTTCAGAGACTGAGATAACTTGTTGGAAGCTGATCCGAGGCAGAGCCAGGGCTGGGATGCGGGACCATCCGAGTTCAAAGCAGAGCCTCAACTCTCACTAATAACTGCACAGCAAGCATCTCACTGACCAGATTCCTGTCTTCAGTTCTGCTTCCTCTGCTATCCTGGGCATGTTAATTTGAGTAATACTCAGCTTTCAGGGCCCAGCTGCCAAATTAGATTATGATGCCAATAGTCAGCTGACTCCCTGTGCTACACCACATACTCAGCAGGCATTTCAACAAAAATTAATTGATGAAAATATATGGCGATCACCCAAAGCTGACAAAAACAACTTCTAACCCTGCTGTTAAAAACTAACAGATTGTAAGGTTCAAATTTTGCTTGAGGCCTGGGATAGAACCCCCTGTTAGGGCCATTTCTATTTTTGCTATTTATCTAAGTATGTGTCTTATCTTGGAAAATAGCTGTCTTGTTGCTGCCTCTCATAGAAATCCCTTTTATTAAATCAGACCCTGGGAATACACAATATGCATGTTCTGCCTACGAAGAAGACACAGAACAAAAGGGAGTTAGTAAATCTTGGAAATCTCTCCATGCCCGCTTTGCTTAATTGAAACTATACTGATCAGGTACCTGGAATAATGCCTTTCCCAGGCCTTTGCCCATCTGAAGCTCTCAGAGACATTAACCTGAAATGAATTAGATCCCAAAGTGGTGAGGAGTGTTGGAAAACCAACTTGGGTCACAGGTGGACCCTCATATTCTCTCTGGCCTCAACTATCTCTATGACCTTAGATAAATTCTCAACAAAGCTAGGCTCCATTTTCTCAAATATCAAATGTGGTTTAGAGCTAACCTATGAGATTATGATGAGAATTGTACAAATCCGTGTGTCTATATGCAAGTTCTTTGAGAGACAAGCTCTGAAGAGCATTTCCATGGGGACTTGGACTCAGAAGGTTCTTACCTCCCTGTCTCTGGGTAGAAAGGCTGTAAATTGCTTCACTGCTGTGAATTTTTTCTCAATAATGGGAAGATGTTCATTCAGGCTTCTTCCCACATCTTCCTAATAATGGCCAGAAGCCAAAACAAAGAACAGAATAAGATATTTAAATTGCTTCAGACCCATCTCTTCCTTAGTAAAAGAAATACAGTGCATTTATAATTTTTTCCTTTTCCTTTTCCTTTGTTGTTGTTGCTGTTGTTGTTGTTGGTGTGTGTGTGTGTGTGTGTGTGTGTGTGTGTGTGTTGGGGGGGAGGGGGTTGGGGGGGGGGACAAATCCACCAAGGTGTGAGGGCAGTGCATCCATGTGCCTAGCCTCTGACCTGGGGCAGGGGTGGGGCTCCCATTGATGCCAGTTGTCGTGGTGCTGGCCCTGGGCTATCTGGGGGCCGCATGGGCTACTTATCTGCCCTTCTCTAGCACACTGCATAAACAGTGGGGAACCAAGTAGATGCAGTCCTCCTTTAAAGGTTCTTTCCAGTTCATTCTCTGATTCCACTAAGTCCAATCCTTGCCTTTAAGTCCTTACCTTGCCTGTGAAAGGTTTATCTGTGGGACCTGAGTCTCTCTTTGGGGAGTGTAGGAAAGAGAAGTGTGGGTACCTTCTCTGGCGGCTGAGGAACCTTGCTTCCATGAGTGGATGGGGAGGACGGCAGGGGGCAGGTGGTGCAAAGGAAAATGGAAGGAAAGGTGATTTGTTCAGACTTAGAGTGGAGTCTAGTCTCAGTTATCAGTTTGCTCCAAGGAGTATTCTTTCCTACTTATCCCTTCCCAAACCTCATCCTGCCACTACCACAAACTTCAGTAAAAGTGGAGAAGATAATCCTTCCCAGCCTCAGTTTCCAACCATTATTGATTCAGGGCAGTGCTGGGATACATTGGAGGGATGAGTCCTTTGGAGAGATGAATGGAGCACACCCGGTCCCCCTTCCCACCGCTACCTGGGAAGGCAAGAGGTGCCAGCCAGACACACAGCCAGCTTTCACATTTTCTTGTTCATCTTAAGTTCATAGAAAAACAATGTATCCACTAAGTCCTTTAAGAATAAAGTAAACTTGAAGGAGCATAACAAGATACAATGTAGAATACAAGTAGGAACAGAGGTTGGCAAACTTTATGGAAAAGGTCAATGTGTCAGTTTCCTAAGGCTTTTTTAACAAGTTACCACAGACTGGGTGGCTTAAAACAACACATTATTTTCTCACAGGCCTAGAGGTCAGAGCCTAAAATCAAAGTGTTAGCAGGGTTACATTCCCTGCAAAGGCTCTAGAAGAGAATCCTTATTTGCCCCTTCCAGTTTCTGGTGACTCCCAGTTTTCCTTGGCTTGCAGCTGTCTAATGTCAATCTCTGCTTCCTGGGGATATAGCCTCCTCCTCCACCTCTGTCTTCTTCTGTCTCTTCTATGAACACTTGAAATTGGATTTGATGCCCACCCCAGTAATCCAGAATGAATTTATCTTAATATCCTTAATCTCATCTGCAAAGACTCTTCTTCCAAATTAGGTAACATGCACAGGATCTGGGTATCAGGGGATGGATATATGTTTTTTTTTGGGGGGGGCATTCAACCTATTAAAGTCAGATAGTAAATATTTTAGGGTTTATGGGCTATAATTGTTGTAACTACTTTATGTCTCAACGTTATTAAAGTGGATCTGCTTCTTGGTGAGTTACAGAGATTATCCCAGATGGAGTTGCCACACAAAGTTATCTTTATTTGTACAAACAAGGAGATCACAGGGAATAATGCCCAAAGCCATCACTCTGGGAAAGGGGTAAGCAGGCTCCTTTTATTAAGGTTTGGGATGAATATTCAGAAAGGGATGGGATTTTAACATGATAATGAAGCTGAGGTAACTGTCAGGTACTTTCTGATTCATCTGCACCACCAACTGCCTCAATGTTTCTTTTCTTCTTCCAACAATTAGTTCCTAAAAGATGAAATTGACAGGCAGATGCCTCTAGAAGTTTCCTGAGTTCTAGGGGTCAATCCTTAGTTCAGAGGGCCTATGGGTCTCGCCGGTGACACCAATTACTAGGCTCTGCCATTGTAGCTAGAATGAAAGAAGCCACAGATAATACATAAATAAATGAGTGTGGCTTTTTTAGAGGAAAATTTAATTTATGGACACTGAAATTCAAATTTCATAGACTTTTCACACATTATCAAATGTTCCCCCTTTTATTTTTTATTATCCATTTAAAAATGTAAAATCTTTTTTTCACCCATAGGCCATCTAAAAAACAAGCCAGGGACTATAATTTCCCCATCTTGAGTTAGAGTACTTGAATATATTTTAAATCATCTGAATTTCTTTTCAAAGTTCTCTAATAACCTTCTATTAAGGCCAACTATCTTTTCTGTCTTTGTTAATGTAAAGATTTCTATGTCTTTCAACACATGTTGTGACCCCTCTCCTTTCCAAAACTCTCCCTCCAGCCATGTGGATATGATAAAATGTAAATGCACTTTCATGAGAAATACGATAAAGGGGAGTTAATATGGTGACTTCCCATGGCAGGAAGGTGATGGTCTTGGCCCTATCTATGTGTATCTGAGCTCTGTGACCTGTCAGAACAGGGTATGGAAGCTCTGTGGAAGGAATAGAACCTTACACAGACAGATGAGAGGGGCCAGATGAGCTGGAGATAGGATGAGATGAACGGGCTGTTGATAGGAACTAATGACATTAGTGAGGGAGGTGGAGCAGAGAGAGGAGAGAAAGGGGGTAGAGAGGATGTAAGCAAAGAGCAGGGGAGATGGGAAAAGGAAGGGAGAGAAGAGAGACAGAAAGATGAAATGAGGTTGCTTATGGCAAGAGAGGAAATTAAACCTAGAGGATGCTAAGTGAGCTTGGGGCTTACTAGGCCATACCAGGAAAGAGGGCAATTAGAGCTGAAGACAATTCAGACATTTTAGGAGCTGAAATCTCAAGAATGGAAAGAGCATCCCTGAAGGATGAGGGTGAGACAGGCAAGGAGGCTTGGGGAAAGTTCCTGAGTGTTTTTGGTTTTGTTTTTATTATTTTTAAAATGGAAGTCAAGGCGTAACAACCTTCTAAAATAAATAAAGTTGTATTTGCCCGGTTCCTTCCTTTGATGTGGAGAAGTGGGGTCAGAGATGACCGACCGTGCTCTGCGTGAATTTGGGCGATCCAAGGAGTGGCAGAGCCCAGAGTGCTGAGGAGGAGGGAGGCTTCCCCAGGCTGCCCCCCATGACTGAGGTGGTAAGCGGACTGGATGCAGCCTCTGAAGCCAGCAGCACATAGTGAGAAAGAAGGAGTGATGGGTATAGAACAGGAGCTGAGCAACGCTTTGGAGAGTGCTTTAGGGGACTCCTCGGACAGCAACAGGAATGCAGGGCAGGTGGACAGGGAGAGACTGGGGCAAGAAGATCAGAGAACACAGGACAATCAGGAGACTCTGGCCACAGTCCAGGCAGGATGCACGAGCGCCTGTCCTACAGTGGTGATGAAAGGGAGGGGACAGATGGTAAACACTTGTCAGAGAGAGGCACCATAGCTGGGTGGCTGACAGCCTGGCATTTCTCACTCAGTGATGCTGGATTTGGTCCTGAATCCCCAGTGTTTCTTGCTTGGCTGATTACCTCCCTGGGGCCAAACTTCCAATTAGAAATCTCCCAGAGTGAGAGGCTTTAGTAATGCAGTCTTCCCTTGTGACATGCTCAAGTCTGAAAGGTCTAACTACTCCCTGGTGGTCCCCCTCAGGGGTATTGTTATTTGGAGGCTTTCAGGAACAAGATGTTCATGCCTCAGCAGCGATAGTGTGACCCTGATCCTTGGGATCCGAGGGGAAGCCAGGAGCCTGGGAGAAAGGCAGCCTTCCTGTGGGGCCAGGCACTGCTTTGGGCACTAGCAGGGGGCACCTGATAGAGCACCTGAGGGAGCACAGCAAGGCCCCCACCCTGCCCTTCAATTAACCCATTAGCCATCAGGCACAGCCTTTCTTGAAATCTTATAGGGAGGCCAGCCCCTTACCAAGGCTGATGATGTCCTTATACAGCAAGGACACCCCAGTGATTTTCTTAGTACGACACCCTGAATGGAGCTGAATGGTGCTGTCCACAGCCAGCAACTCCAGTAAAAGGTTAAATGGGCCTGGTTACACTATTTACATGACACTGACAACCTGGAATTAATGTAAGAAGGGAGAGACGACGTGTGAGAAGTCTAATTCTTGCACACAGGAGTTAAAATTGTCTCCTGGGCTGTCCTACCTGGATCTTTTGCCCTGACAAGTTAAAGTGTTAGCAGCCATGTGGAAGGAAATGGGGAATGTGTTGGGTAGATTTCAAGAATCTTGCCGTTGCTTCTTCCCCGGTGGTCACAACTACTCTGAGAACTAAGAGATTCGTTTTAATACTTTTCCTGATTCAAAAACACAAATCCTAGTTTCTTAGATTTGGAAGAGACATCTGAGCATAGCCAGGCAGCATTGGGATGTGACAAATGGGGTCAGCGACCCTCAAGGGGGACAAGGGCTTGTCCTGGGCGAGTTACCGCATTTCAGAGTCAGGAGGGCTATCTTCCTAGCAGCAGTCTTTCATAATATCCCACTGAGGTCTGGATGACTTCAGAAGATTCCCGTTGACCTCTGCTTCCATCTTGTGCCGTGTTGTCTTTTAGATTCAATCAGTGTGATCATGACCATGGTGCCATTCCGGGCCTGCTCTCCTGCTGAACTTTTGCCTAAAATAACTCTTACAAGGGGTTTTGGCCCCATCTTTCTTTGGGATTAATGCTCATTGGCTCACCTACTGAGGATGGCAGAGTGTGATATATAGTCTATTCTCTGAGGGAGCATCAGTCACTATCCCCTTAGAAATCAACTACCCTAATGGGAATAGATGTGAGGTGATTAGGAGAGCTGTGGTCGATAGGCATGTTTAGTAGTATTCATCAGTCATTTATTGGGCATTAACTGAACAGCTACTATGTACCAACTACTACGCTTTCTGTTTTCAGAGCTAAAAGGAGTCAGACCTCTGACACTTCAACTCTTGGACTTTTGTCTGAACTGGCAGGATAGATGCCCTTTTCAAGCTTCCCATAGCACTTTGGACATTCATCTATTAAAGTTTTTATTTCACTGTATTTAATGAAGTGCTACCATGCTTCTCTTTTTCACTAAACAACGAACTCTTCAAGGGCAACTCAGTGTCATTCATCTCTGTGAACCTTATCCCTGGTGAAGTGCCTGGCATTTCATAGATGCTTAACAAATGTACTTTGTAGGGATGGATGAAGAAAGGAATGAAAGTGGGTCTAAGCCCATTATGATATGATCACTTGATAGTTTGTCATTGAAATGTTCCCACTGAGGGTCTAGAGAAATACCAGCTCTGTGGCCATTTGAGATCCCAACAATGGTGGGAAGGACAATTGAAATGTCAGATGGTCTGGGCCACGTGCCAAGCATCTCAGGGTTACGTTTGGAGGGAGCGCTTTCCAACTAAGTTCTGGGAAGGAACATGGTATTTATTTAAGTGTTGGCATCTACTTAGACAAACAGGAACACATTCTGCCACCTCACTTCATTGGAACTGGAATTCTGTTCCCTTTTCGATGGCTGAAACAATGCATGGCATTGCAAAACATTTCAGATCAGTTGGCTTCCCCAGCAGCTTAGTGCGTCAGTGCAGAAGCACATAGCAGATTATGTTTCTGTGTTAACAAGTCTGCAGAACCTGCCTTGGGATGAAAAATTGGGACTACAGAGGAAGTGATGGGGAAAATTTTCAGGGCCATTATCTCAGTGCCATCACCTTTAACACATTTCATGTTAAAATATTGCCTGGAAGATCATCAGAACTAAAAATAACGCTGTCTGTTTGTATAGTGGTTTATAGTTTATGAAATATTTTATAGTCATCACACTTTTTTTTCCTGCAACTGCAACTCCACTTTATAGATGAGGAAAACGGGACTTGTCAGGGTTTAGTGACTTCCCACATCAACTGGTAGAGTCCATGGGGTTGTTAGCATCATAAGAAATTCAACAGTCCTTGCCTCAACTTTGGAATCCTCAAATTCCACTGAAACTATTCTCGCCACTGTGACCAGTAATCTCTTAGAAGCCAAATAACATAGATTCTTTCCATTTTTTTCTCTTGTAAGACCCCTCCGTAGCAAATGACCATGTAGACTACTCCCTGCTTCTTAAGGCTGTCTCCTTTGGTTTCTGTGATAGTTCTCCCTCCTGGTTTTTCTCCTCCATCCTAACGCCCACCATCTCAATCTCATTTACTGGCTTCTCTGTCCCTGTGCACCCTATGAATGCTGATGTCAAAATTTGGTCTTTGGTCCTTTTTTCTTTGCACTCCACACTCCTAGGGGTTTCATACAGCTTATGGCTACAAACATTCACTCTATAGTATTAGCTCCCAAATCTCTGTTGCCAACCCAGATCTCCCATCTGAATTCAAAATATATATCCTATGTGCTTTCCGTATCCCTCCACTTGGGCGTGCAATAAGAACTTCAAATTCCACAAACAAGATTGTTATAATGTTGCAGGATTGCATCCATGCATTCAGCAGGACATCCTTCTTCATTTATTCAAGTTTCCATTATTTCTTTCAGTAAAAGAATATTTAGTAGTTTTCTTTATGGGGGCCCTATATATTTCCATAAGTGTTTATTTCTAAGTGTTATATGTTTTTATGGCCCTTGTGATGTGATCTTATTTCCATTATGGTTTATAAATGGTCATGCTGGTATATAGTAAAGCTGTTGATATTTATGCATTTGTTTTGAAACTGCCTCCTGAAATCCTTAATTTATCTCTGTTTTTACATTGATTGTCTCTGGTTTTGTAGATAGACTGTCATCTGCAAATCATGATAGTTTTCTCTTATTTTACATCATTTTATGCCTCTTATTCCTTTTTCTTATCTTAATTGCATTGGGTAGTATGCTTAGAACAATGTTACTGCTGGTAATAATGGTCATTTGTGTGGTTTCTGACTTTAATAAGAACAGACCACTTCTATTTTTCATCATTCAGTTAAAAGCCCTTTCATCATTAAATTAAATATATATGCTTTATATTACTAATGGCATATTATTCTATCACTATTTCACATTAGGAAATGATGTTAAATTTTTATTAAATGTCTTTTAGTTACCCCAAGAAATGATTATAAGTTTTTTCTCCTTTGATCTAGTTATATGATAAGTGATATTAATAGAGTTCTTAATATTGAATTTATCTTTGTAGTATACTTTTTTCTAGAAAGAGCCCATTTAAGTTAAGAACTTAAATTTTACTCAGCTCAGGGGACAACATTATGAATTAATTAATTACTGGTTCTCCTTTCAGAATTCCCATTATACTGTATTTTATCTCCTAAACCTACACCCTCATATCTCTTACATTTTTGTATATTATATTCATCTCTGTATTTTGCTTCTGAGTTTTTGGAAAATTTCTCAAACTGGACTTTTGAATCGTTGATATGATCTTTGGTACTATCTAATGTGTTATTCACAGCTACCACTTGCAAATAAAAATTTGAAACTTAAAATCTGAAGTTTTAAAATTTTAAATTCTTAAAAATGTTTAAGCGATAAAAACTGAGGACAAACTGAGGGTTGATGGGGGTGGGAGGGAGGGGAGGGTGGGTGATGGGTTTTGAGGAGGCACCTTTTGGGATGAGCACTGGGTGTTTTATGGAAACCAATTTGACAATAAATTTCATATATTGAAAAATTAAAAAAAAATGTTTAAGCGATGTTTCTCACTAAGAATATGAATCCATTTTGTTTTGCTTCTGGTTCTGTCTCACTTTTTGGAGTAAGCTTCCTTCAGAGGAGAGCATTTGTCTGAGTCTTCAGATTAATTTCCTTCTTTCAAATTGCTGAACCATTTCACATATCTGCCGATGTTTCTGTTTGCCCAACTTTCCTGAGAAAGTACTATTCAGGGTTGTGAGTTATAGTGGTTTTGTCAGAGATCATGGGAATGCTTATGTAAAATCTCAAGTCCAAGAAAAAGAGAAAAGAGAAGTCTGCAGGTTTAGTTGGCCATAGGGGATGGGGAGGTGAGGGAAGGCTGCAGTCAGAGACATCTGCACAAGAGAAACACATGTGGTGCTGAGGGATTCCTTCCAGTGTATGGTGAAGCCCATGGTTATCTCAGAACCCCACAGGCTATGCCCACACTCTAGTTATTATCTCACCTCCCAAGACTAGGAGGGCTCCGTCTAGCAGCTCCCACTGTGTTTTCTGAACACTATGAAAGACCATGTCCTTTGTCCCAGTGATGGCCCCATGGAGTCCTGGCCCCACTGCTCAAAGTTAGGAGCATTTGTGCCAAGTTTGATTTCCCCTTGACCATGGAAACTAGGAAAGTAACTATAACTGCAGGCAGACTGCTGGAAGGGCACTTCATTGTTGAACAGTTGGAGAATGTTCCTCTTCTCTTGTTGTCATAGGTTCTGGTCTTATAATACTCCCTCTGCACCCTGCTCATGGCCTCCCCTGTTTGAAGGCCCCCCCGAGCTTGGAAATTAGTGGGATTGCACTCTTTACCTGATGCACCCACCACCTGGATCAGCTTCTCCATCATATGTAAAGAATTAGGGACCTTGGTCCACAAGTCACAGAAGACCACTAGCACAATATTTTTACAATATCTTAAGCAGTATAACGCTGTGAGTAAGTGTTTGGTCTCTAGAGCCAGACTCTTTGGGTTCAAATACCAGTTATGCCACGAACTATGGGACTGATGGACTCAGTTACCTTCCCTGTGCTGTGATTTCTTCATCTGTAATAGAAGATAATAATAGCCCATCAGCGTGGATAATGATAGCACCTCCCTCATGGAGTACTGTAATGCCAAGCATTCCAGACAATGCCCACACCCAGTAATGCTGGGTCAATGTTAACTAATACAAAGAGTGTCAACACTTGGAATGTGAGGAGGGCATCCTTCCCTGATTTTTCTCCTTTTTATATTTGTTTGGATATTTCCATGAAAACTTTAGAAAGAGAAGAGTTAAATGTGTAGGCTCAAAATTCCATCTTGTTCCAAAAATTCTAAAGTAATTGTTCTGAAATGAAAGCTGATCAGTTCACTCACTGATTTAAATCTCTGAATGGTTGTCCATTTCAAAGAGGGTAAAATTTAAGTTTGTTGGTGGAATTAACAAGGCTACCTGAGATCTAGACCACATTCTGGCCTTTTCTCTAACCTAGTCCTTTCTTGCACCTCAGGCTCCAGCCCACCCACACCTCCTGGCTTATCATGGTATTTCACACTACAGGCCTCTGCTCTTAGGAGCTTTCCACCTGGAAGCCCTCCACCATTTCCCCTTTTCCACACACCTGTGCACATTATTTCCTCTACTGCAATTCTGAAGGCTCACTGCAGGTATCATCTTCTCTGTGAAGCCCAGAATTACAGCAACAGACCCCTCCTTGGTCCACACTGTACCCAGTGCAGGTTTCTCTACAATGTGACTGTGAGGCTTTATTCCCAACTGCCATGATTATTGGAATCAACTTGGGAGCTTATTAAAAAATATAAATGATGGTTCTGGAAGATTCTAATTCTTTAGGAGTGGGCCCAGGAATCCGTATGTTTATAAAACAACTGAGGACGAGCCAAGTTTGGGTTACATAATACATCCTCTCTGGTTAACATGCCTTCTCTCTGGTTAATCTAGCCTCCTTTGTGGTTAGCATGCCTTCCCCTCTGTAATAGGCCATGAACTCTGTTAGAGCAGGCACCATGTCATACCTGTCTCATGTCCCCAGCAACTTACATAGCCCCAGGCCTTCAGAAATGTGTTGCATGAATGAATAACTGAATCGCCTCTTCCCCAAATGTTTGAGCCGCCAGCCTCTTAGGTGTTTCCATCCTTTGTTGTTCATTGCTTTTACCCACCCCCATTTCACTTTCAGAGACTTAGGAGCTTAAAAGTGAGACAGAAATCATTGTTTTTTGTTTGGCAACATATATCAGACTTGTTTGCCCAATTTACTGTGAACCTTCTGTCTTCTTGAGAAAGGAGGCCCAGGAGATCAGAGGGACTATATTATAACAGCCATCTCCTGAGACCTAAATATCTGGCAATCAAGGTTGGCATGAGGATTGGCATGAAGAATGAAAACACTGAACAGCCAGAAAGCACGAGCCAGCGCTTTCAATGGGCTTAACAGTGTGCTAGACAGCACATGGGAAAAAGATTGAGGATGCTGAGATTGAGCCCATCTCTCCTCCACTAGCCTCCACCTGCTGTTACTTTAGGCACTCTGAACCTCAGTGTCCTCATAAAAGAGGGCCAAAAATGGGTTGTCATAGTGTTGTTATGAGAATAAAATGAAGCAATATATATGGAAGCACTGAGTATAATACACTAAATGTTGCAGCAGAACAATGGGAAGCAGCCACAGGCCTGGGCCTGGACTCTTGTGGGGAGACTAGCAGACGGTGTGGGATGCAGCTTCCCGAAACTATAGAGTCCAGTCTAGCAAGCAGACCACAGTTGCAGAAGGTATGAAAACCAAACCATTGAGATAGACCAAGCAAGCTACCTTCTCAGGATATCCAAGAATACTCATGGAGACATGGTAGAACACATTTCCAGCACCTATAAGTGCTCTTCAGGGAAAGGCCCATACTTCATTCATCTGTGTTTTCCTAATATCTAGGAGAGTGCCTGAGAGAGGACTGGAAAGTATTTGTACACTGAACAGTGGGAGGGCAAAGACACAGCTTGACACCATTTCTCTCTTGTTCTTTCCTACTTCCTTGGTCCTCTAGACTATGTGTGATGGGAATAAGTGGTTTACTGAAGATGGTACAAGCCATTTAGTCCATGCCCTGGCCTCCACATCTGGATGTGGTTAAGCCAACCCAGACAGAGCTCTGTTTCCTCTGCTATTTTCTGAGGTGTCCAGAGTTCACAGAGTCCCTGATATGCATAAAGTTTTAGGTGAGCTTAAATAAATGTAGTTTAAATTATAACAAAAAATGTTAAGATTTGAGACTAAGAGATCAATTTTCTACTATAGAATCTTCATGAAATAGTCATTTAAAGATAATGACTTTTTGTTGTGCCACTTTCGTTTCCCAATGTAATCTCTGTATAATATAAAATATAATATAAATATAAAATATCAAACCTGCCCCTCCCAGCATTGAGACTTTGAACTTCCTGCTCTCAGATAAAATCATCAGTGTTGCAAAGCACTTCTATTAAGGAGGGATTCTTGTTAGAGAGGCAAGTCCTGTTTAATGTAGCAAGAAAAGGTTATCTATCATTTCAAGCTCTGTTTTTAAGGAGGATGAGTTAGCTTTGTTCTGCTGAGACCCAGTAGATGGGGATTTGCAAGCTGGGGGAAAGGGGGTGGGGGAGTCCATATATTCAAGGGAGAATGACTTGAGACTTCTAGGGCAATCTAAGAGGAAATGAAAGAGAAAGAGAGGGCCACCAAGACTATGTGAGTTACCCAGAGCCCCTCCCGTGATCTCTAAATCTCCAGTTCTTACTAGACTCACCAACCAGAAAAGTGAGAATTTTGCATCCAGATGACTGAGGAGAAAAAAAAAAGATAGTCTATGCATTGAAGAACTAGTCACAACGGGAACCATGAGAAGAAAGACCATGAGAATCTCTACATATCATGCATGGGTAGGGCTGAGATTATAAAACTGACAATTTGATCCAAGTTAATCTGGACCTCTGAAGGGCAGAGCAGGGTCTTCTCAAGTGACTCCTAAGTCCTCTGAATTTGCCATCCTTCTTGCCAATACCACGAGGAATGCATACTGAACAGGCAACCTGGCCTTCTCTTCAAGGAGCTTCTAGTCTCATTGTGCAGACAAGATATAAAGCCATTGCACAACGGGCTTTCAGGCTGCATTTTACTTTTCAGTAAAGAGTGATGGAGGTGATTAGAGAAAGGCCTTGGGAAGGGCTTCTTGAGGGTCACCCTGAGTTGCATCTTACAAGGGAGATGCCAGATTGGTTTGGCAGAATATGGGAACAGCCTTTTCAGGAGCTCCCTGTCGGAACTTCCCAAAACAGACCAGCCAGGGAGCACCCAGGCAGACAAAAGCAGCTCTGTCCCCTGCCCATTTAAATCTCACACCTCACAGAATCTGCCTGTAACCTTCACAAGCAAATCTGGCTTCCTTTTTCTTTATGATGACTTTTTAAAATCATTTCTCCAGACGGACATTTACCTGCCTCTGCTCTTTTCCCAAAACAAAACAAAAACAAGCAACAACAAAACAGAACCCTTTTATGCCACTTCTTGCACCCGACTGCCACTTTCATTTGCTCTCAGCCTTTCTGAGTTACGGTGAGTGGGAGGAAGGCAGGCACTCACCACCCACCCAGCCCTTGCTGTTAATAAATAGATGTCTACACACAATACTGAGGAAAGCAGGCTAGTTTAGACAACCGAGGGTTATGGGAGGGGAGGTGGGTGAGGGGATGGGCCAAAGGGGTGGTGGGCATTAAGGAGGGCCCTTGTTGGGATGAGCACTGGGTGTTCTACGTAAGTGATGAATCACTGGGGTCCACTCCTGAAACCATTACTACACTGTATGTTAACTAACGTGAATTTAAATAAATTAGTTAAAAAATAATAATAAATAAAACAAATTTAAAACAAAAAAGAAAGAAAGAAATTCAAAGTTGTAACTTCCAAAATCTAATGGGTGAAATTGAGTACTTCCCTTTCCACCGTGGCCTGGAAAGGTAGAGATAATCTTACAGAGTCCAGAGAATAACCCTCCATATCACAGGACTTCAATTTTAGTTTTAATGAAAGCATGTTGTTTTAAAAGGAACAAGAACAGATTTCTGAATTATATGTTTTCTTTCCCCATTAACAACCTGGACATGCATCTAGAATTAATAAACTAAATTTTTATTCTCATTTGTTGGGGGGCGTTGACAAGGGCTGTTGTGTTACCTAATGTCTGAAAGTATTTACCTCTTGACCTCTTGTTTTCCCATTCTGAATGAGATGTTAGTATCTTGGCTGTGTCTCAAATAAACTTACAATTAAGGTTCTTATTTCTCCCCCAGTGGAGCCTCTCAAATCCTTTATCTTCAGCTCAACAGGAAGGAGATTACTTTGTTACCAGAATATTGAACGCTGATGCTTTACTTGTTTATATACGGAAGGAAGAAAGCTCTGAAATATTCAGTTTCGTGTACAATTCCTGATTCTCTGTGGGCGGGGGGTGGGGGCACCCAGTGTGGCCGAAGTGCATTGGAAGATGATGCTTTACACAACTTCCCTGAGCAGGGAGGAAAGGACACCTAAGCCCTCGGGTCAGACAGAAGTAACTGGATCTATAGCTTCACCTGTGTGACCACAGCAGGGAAGCCAGCTGCATAGATTCTCCTCTGCCATTCTCATTTTAGCAGAAAAATTACAGATGCTGGAGTCGGGCAACCCAGCATCGAATCCTGCCAGATCCCTGCCTCCTGCCTAATAGGCCAACTCAGACACTCTCTTTGCCTCACTAGCAATGTGACCTTAGACAAATTATTTAATTGCTTTGTGCCTCAGTTTCCTAATGAGTAAAATATGGACAATAGCACCTGGGTGACAAAGCCATCTATAGGAAATAAAAGCCATGAAGAGTCCAGCATGATGCCTGGGTAGCCTGTTTGTTAGACATCCCTTAATGAATGTTTAAAAAAATGCTCATTTCATTTCCCTTTCCTTAAGAAGGCTAAATCAACACTTTAACTGTTTAGTGCAGGGGTGGGCAAACTATATCTGATGCACCAAATCCATTCAGCCATCTGCTTTTATATATGAAGTATCACTGAGACGCAGCTCTGCACATGCATTTACATGTTGCCTGTGGCTGCTTTCACTCTGTGAAGGCAGAGCTGAGTAGTTACAATAAAGACCATGTGGTCCACAAAGTCAAAAATATTGATTGTTTGACGCTTTAAGAAAACATTTGCCCCCACCCCCTTACCCGGGTTGGTGGAAGGAGACTGGGTATTAGAGAAACAGTGGCTCCAGTGTTTATCAAGTGTGAGGCATTGAATGGGAAGTAAACATCCTGAACCAGTCTCATCATCCATCCAGTGATGATGGTATTACCACCCTCAGAGGGCTGGGGTGAGCATTCAGCAATAGAAAATATATAAAGCGTCCTAGCACTGTGTCTCATTCTTCCTATTCCTCTTTCAATTGATAAATGTAGAGGAAGACAAAAATCATCGTTGTGAAGCAAGAAGAGGCCTTAGAAGCGATTTGCTTCAGCCTGGGAGCTCTTCAAAATACTGATTTCTGGGCCTTCTCCCAGAAATTCTGATTTGGTAGATCTAAAGAGCGGTGATGGCATCTAACTTTTGTTTACAGTTCCTTGGGTAACCGATGAGCAGTCTGGCATGGGAAGCAGTGATCTAGGCCACCATGACACTCTGCAGGTAGGGAGGCCAGTCAGCAAGCAGGGAGCCATTGCAGCCTCCAAGGCCCCTGGTCCCGGGTGAGAGGCTATCACAGTGACTTGGAGAGAAGGGACAGCCCGCCTTCGGCTCATCCCTCCCATTGGAGCAAGGAGGCATGATAGATGGACTTCTCAATGCCTGCAGAGGCTTCATTCAGACTCTTAGTAACCTCTGTTCTTCTTGAGGCCTGAGCTACAGAACCCTTAGGACATAGAATGCAGGGGACTGTGGTTTTTATAACTTAGCATCATTCTTCTGCCTGTCACTACTGAGAACATGTCCTGTGAGGTCATGAAGACTGGAGGCAGAAGGTCTAAGATGACCCCACCCAAAGCTATCATGCACCAAGAGTGGACTGGACCCTTCAAAGTGTAAACCTGGCCACCCTACTTCTCACCTTAAGAACATACAGTGGCTTCCCATTCCCATCTGGGTAAAGACACCTCCCCACCCTGCTCACTGCTCTGCTCACTGGCTTCCTGGGGACTCACACTGCTTAGTAACAATATGAAATTGGGTGCATTACTTAATCCCTCTGTAACTTAGTTTCCTCGTATGTGAAATGTGGGTCATAATAGTATCTACCTGTTTGGGTTGTTATGAAGATTAAATGAGTTTATAGACATAAAGCACTTAAAAACAGCACCTGGTACAGAGTAAGCACCCAGTGGTATTAGCTAGTATCATTATCTCGCACCCCTCCCTGTCACTCCCTGTGCTCCTGTACCTTGTACATACCGCCTCTCTCCCACCACAGGACCTTTGAGCATGCTGTTTTCCATGCCTCTCTGGAATGACTCCACTCCCATATCGCTCTTCACCTACCAGATCCAACTCACTTTATAGGTCTCAGTCCAAATGTCACTTTCTCGGAGAATGTTTCCTCACCCCCAAGGCTGTCCAAATATCCCTTGTTACATAATATCATGGCCCTACTTCTTACCACAGCTGTAATTGAACATTTATTTGTAGGTTTAGTTGATTACTGTCTTTCACCCTCATAAGACCAGAGCTCCCTAAAGACAGGGGTTGTATTTATGATCCCTGCCTCTGCACCCCGAGCCCCTGCCATAGTGCCTGGCTTATTCTAGTTTCTGTTACTTACAAGTGCCAAAATCTGGTATCAGTTGGAATTCACATCAGCTAAGAGTAACTGAGGACTGATTACTATTTTTAAACACATAGAGGTTTATTCTATTACATAAAATAGTCCCAGAGGGAGGCAGGCTGACAGTCTAAGGATGCCAGAGGAAGGCAAATGCTAAAAAGTCAGTGGCCACAGAAGGACAGATATAATGGCTCTGTGAAACCATCAGACGCCTGGACTCCTTCTCTTTTTGCTCTCCCACACATGGCTTCCATGCTCAGACCACTTCATGGTCCAGAGTGACCACTGAGGTTCCAATCATTGCACCCACGTGGTAGGCAGCAAACAGGATAAAAGGAGAAGGGAGAAAAGTACTCTGTCCTAGAACTTTTACACAACCTGCCACTTACATCCATTTGGCCAGAACTTACATGACTCAAATTAAGGTTTTGTTACTGAGGAAGAGGGAAAGAACATAGTTTGGGTGGGCCCACCATCTGCCTCTGCTCATCATATCCCAGAGGATGATAAACTGGATATCTGATACAAAAGGCACTGTTCTCGGAGACTCTGAAGGGGCACTACTTTCCCAGAGGAGGAGTGGATGGTCTCTGACCCAATGGATACCCAGAAGTAAGCAGCTGTAAATAGATGAGACTTGACGGCAAAGACATGTTGGTAGAAATCAAATCATCATTATCCCAGGTGCTTTAATGGACTCCTCCATCCCCTTGCTGGACCTCATCCCATCTCTCAGCCTCACATCTTCACCAACCCTCCCTTAAAGATGGAGCCAGAGAGAGATAAGCAAGAGTGGGGGCGGGGGTAGAGAAGTAACTTCCTGCACATTATTCGATATCAGAACAACATTTCTACATGTTGCCCCACCATGTTAAAACAACAACAACAACACCATATCAAATCTGTTGAAGCAAAGTGTCCCATTTCATTTCAGGTGGGGAACGAGGCTTGGTGACAGGACTGCAGTGAGATTCCAGGAGCCACTTGAAATACAAAGCATCCGTTTCCTTTTGGACAACAGCTCCTGGAGTGGCCCATGGCCATAGCTGTCAGTTAGTCAGTCACCCAGGGGATTGAAACCACTCAGAGTGAATAGGAAAGAAAGAAAGAAAGAAAGAAAGAAAGAAAGAAAGAAAGAAAGAGAGAGAGAGAGAAAGAAAGAAAGAAAGAAAGAGAAAGAAGAAAAGAAAAAAAAGCAAGCAAGCAAGCAAATGTTGGAAAGAGAGACCTCAAAAGCTGTCTGGGTAGTCATGAAACAAACAAAACCATTAAAGCTGTTTAAACAAATGTCTTTAATCTGTTTGAGACACCTGTCGCCTAGGCACAGAAAAGGTCCCAGAAGGTCAGAGCCCTTCAAGACTCAGTGGGAGAGAGAGAATCCTTTCACACACACCTCCCCAAGGGCATTGCAAAGCTGGGCATAAGTCACTGTCTTTTCTGTTTGTAGTTAATATTATCAGGAAAATCCCATTTTAATGAATTTCATCAGCCCTCCAAATTGCTTTTGGGTAATAGAGGTTGGTACTAATGAGTTTGTTGCTAGAAATCACTTTCCTGATCTTCCAAGTCTGGGCATGAGATCGAAGTGCAGGTGTCTCCGTACAGTGAACATCAGTTGCCAAGGCCGAACGCCACTCTGCTCATCACAAGTGCTTCCTGTGACCCTGGCAGGGGTGGGGGGTAGGGCTGCCTAGTCCAGACGGTGGGCTCATTGTTATGGACACAGGAGAAACTGTCTTCTTTCCCCTACACCTAAAAATGTTCAGGTGGCCACATCTAGTAGAGAAGAGCAGGGGAGCAGAGTTCTTGGGCATGAAGTCGTGTTGGTGCCCAAGAGTGGCTTTAGTTCTCTCCCAGCTGCACTAGCTCCTTCCTCCTACTTGCTAAACTAGACAAGTGACATTTTTCCAGTTTTATGTAAAGCCTTACATAAAAGCAGCTTCAAGATATCCCCCCACCTTCCTTCAACCCAGTATCTTCGCCTTAGTCCTTCCAATATAGAAATTCCAGAGCTACCACTTAGCCTTAAACTTGACCTTCGTTTTTCATGCCACCTCTCTGGGCCTTGGTGAGCTCTATGTCTAGTGAAGGGACTGCACTAAACAACCTCTAATCCCCCTCACTGCCCTAACAGCCCTACATAGTCACTGAGGTCCCATGTGCCATCGGCATGCAAGAAACATGGACATGCTCACCCGATCCACGGCCTGAGTTGCTTCTCATAGTGAGTTATGGTTGACCTAACAATTTCTCCTAAGGGACCATAGAAACTTGTAGTAAGGACATCCTTATCCGTTGAGGTCCTTGCCTGAGCCAGTGTGGGCACCACGGGTTCAGCCAGGCATCCCCCTCTGCTGTCATCCACCGCTACTTGTCCATGATCTATCTAAAGCTCCAAAGGTGGCATAACACACCTGATGAGTTGCCTTTTTTCCTGTCTTACCGGGGCCTATTTTGGGGGCCTGTCTGGGGAGTCTGCCTAACTATGCCTCTACAATGATTACCAGGCCTTAGTTTTTTATTTTCTTATTTGATCTTCACCATGAGCACATGAGATTAAAAAAAAATTAAAGCCCCTGTTATGAATTTGATCCTTTCTGATGGGAGTGAGGGGACTCTGAGAGCTGCTGGCTGAGAGGTCCTGTGAGGTGGGACAGGGGTGAAGGGGGAAAGCCTTCAGGAGCTGGGAGTGGCAGCCCTGCTCCACCTTCTGGGCCAAGACTCAAAGCCAGACTTGTACTCGGACCTCACAGAACTCTACAGAAACTGCTCACCAATAAGGACGTCAGGACACAGAGAGGAAGTGATTTGCCAGAAACTCGCACCAGTCAGTGCAGAGAAATTTACAAAACTAGAATTCAGTTCTTTCTGACTCCTAGTCCAAGGAGATTTTGTTTGTGTTACTCTGCAGCACCAGTGAGTGAAATGCTGAGTCCCCTGCTGTGGGCTGTTTGGAAAGGAGTGAGGGCCAAGCCCCTTAGAGTCAGACCCACACGTCCCAAGGGAACAACCACCACTCCGAAGGCCAGAGAGGAAGGCTGGACAGAGGACTTGAAATGCTAGCTGGTGGGCTGTGCCCTGTCAGATGACGTGCCTGGCCCCCTCTCCACATGCCCCCGTCCTGCCAACTCCTGCCTTCTCCACCCGCTCCTTCTTGCTTGAGAAGATGCTGTCTCCTGTGCAGTCCCCACATTCACAGCCGGTGCTCTGTCCTCTGACAACACCCTGCTAGTTCCCTGCTATTACAATGGCTCTCTGGTGGGCCTCTAGCAACCACTCTCAGAAATGACATTTGTAAAAAAAAAAAAAAAAAAAAAAAAAAAAAAAAAAAAAAAGGCAGCGAAACAGGATGCTGCATGGAGGGGGAGGCCTGGGAGATGGGGAGAGGGTGAATTGGGCTCCTCTTCCACAGGCAAGCTGGGGCTTGGGGTCCCCTGCAGGGGAGACAGTTCATTCCAGCAAACCCTAGAGAAGGTCTGATGTGTAGTTGGCTGAAGTTTAGTGCCCCCTGTCAGTCTGTGACATCATGTTTCAGCAATTGTCATGCTTAAATGTCTCAGTAGAATTTACACATGGGAACTGTGGGAAATGAATACTGCTCCCCTTTATATTTTTCCCATGAAATACTATTTAAGTTGTAAACTGAGCACTTCCATTATAGACAACAGCTATTGAGCTGACGCCACTGCCTCATCAGCCTTTTGCTGTTTGAATACTTTCTGGGCACCTGACCCTGGATCTGGGCAGTCTCGATGACGCGCAGACGTTTATGCAGTGTGTCTATTGCACCTGGTAGCGGATTTAAACTAGGCACTGAGCCTCTGAGAAGATACTATGTTGCCTCTGGGAATGTTCGTCAACAAAGATGTCCTTACTTCACAAGGAGAAAACTGACACTGAGAAATCACTTTGAGAGAGATTAAAGAGCTGAAAAAGAAGTAAGTAAGAGCAAGGGGGAGAGGAAAAGAAGTATGTTCTGTGCTGAGAACTCCTTGGGAAGAAGAAAGTCCTAATTCAGGCAGCAGGGTCTCTAGCATCTGGCAATGCAGACTGAGGAAGTCCAACATCACCAGCAGGACAGGCCACAGGGTGGTCTGTAAACACAGGCCTGAGGAGTGTTTGCTTTCTAGAAAGCATGTTTCTCTCTCTTGGGATCTTGCTCTGTTTGGCAGCCCTGGTCTCAGCATCCTCCATATGTTCCCTTGGATGCTAGCTTTCTCTCTGGGCACTTTCCTCAACAGAGACCACAGGACCGTGTCCTTCCTCATTCAATCCTCTATCCTTGTTTTTCCATCAACATCTGGAGGGACCAAACTTAGAGGCCAACATCTGCTTGCTTAATAGACTGGGGGGAGGGTGCATTAAGTCAATTAATGGGTGATTACTGCGGGCCTATGTTGGGCCCAGCCAGGGATTTGTAAGAATAGAAGGTGTATTAGCTGCTCCTTCCTGAGAAACATCTAATAAAATGTTTAAAGTGATTATAAACAAGCCATTTCTTTTCAGGTCAGCAGACTTCTGTATATGCTGTTGCCTCCTCCTAGAAAAGTATGTTGCATACAGCTCTCTGTTGATGTACACACCAATATATCCTTCAGGGTCAAATTTAAATACCAACTCCACTGAGAAACTTCCCTGACCTCAGTGCCCAGGCCAAAATGGCAACCTATTTGCCCCATGCTTCCTACACATTGCAACTTTCCTTCAGTACACAGCCATTGTGTCTTCATTACAGTGTAACTGTATGCCTCTCCCACTAGACAGACTTTTTCAAAACAGAGACATATTGAACTCTTACCTGACACATAGAAAGGAGTCCATATGTTTACCGAATGGATGGAATCAATCAGGGTAAAGTATGAATATATAGGTTTATATGTGCAGAGAAAAGAAGACTTGCATCCATTATTAGCAGTAGGTATGAGAGTCCTAGATAGTGCCATAATATAAAAGCAAAGCAGGGGAACTTGAGTGGCTCAGTCAGTTATGCATCCAACTTTATGCATTATGATCTAGCGGTTTGTGAGTTCAAGCCCCCTGTTGGGCTCTGTGCTGACAGCTCAGAGCCTGGAGACTGCTTCGGATTCTGTGTCTCCCTCTCTCTCTCTGCCCCTCCCTCACTCACGCTCTCTCTCTCTCTCTCTCTCTCAAAAAATAAACATTAATTTTTTTTTTAATTTTTTTTTCAACGTTTTTATTTATTTTTGGGACAGAGAGAGACAGAGCATGAACGGGGGAGGGGCAGAGAGAGAGGGAGACACAGAATCGGAAACAGGCTCCAGGCTCCGAGCCATCAGCCCAGAGCCTGACGCGGGGCTCGAACTCACGGACCGCGAGATCGTGACCTGGCTGAAGTCGGACGCTTAACCGACTGCGCCACCCAGGCGCCCCTAAAATTTTTTTTAAAAAATAAAATAAATAAAAGCAAAGCAAAAGGCGGGTGGGGGAGGGGGGGCAAAGCAGTACAAAGGCTTTGAAGCCAGACTGGTCAAGTTCAAACCCAGCCCCACTACTTGGTGGATGAGTTACTTGACCTCTCTGAGCCAGTTTGCTCATTTGGAAAATGAGGGTCATAAAAATGGCCTACCTTGAAGAGTTGGTGAAAGATAAAATGAGTTAATACACCGAAAGCACATAGAATTGAGCCTGGCACTTCCCAAGTGCTCAGTATGTTAGCTAGGTGTTTCTTTTAGGGAACAGAAGTGGGAGAGAGGCTTTCCCTTTTTCTCCTCCTGTATTGTTTGAAATTTTACACCAAATAATTTGACAATAAAACAAAAAAATAAAATAAAAATAAGACATCATAACTTCTTCTTTCAGCCAAATTACAGACTAGATATCCTGGTTGGATGATTTTTAAATTAAAAAATTCTGGATACAATACCACATGTGCACGCACACACACACACACACACACACGCAAACTTCTTCAATGCATTCATTACCTTGCAAGAAAGTCAGGAATACTGAGGTCAAAATTTAAATGAGGGCAGCAATTCTAATTATTGGACAGAGTAGTAAAGCTAGCTTTTGTCTTGAGGGTATTTGATCTTGACTTTGACTCACAAGGTAAGGTACCAGGGACAAGATCAAAGCCTAAGATCTGCCCATTGTGGGTTGTCTAACAGGGTAAGTTCGCTTAAAGTTGAGACACAAAGGGCTACACTCTCCGTGTAAAAAAGGCCTGCAAATAAATGCCTACCCTGCCAGGGACTACAAGAAAAATTATTAATTTCTAACTGTGGTGCAGAGTAAACAGAAAAAAATATATATATTTTGAAAGTTTGCAGCAGAAAAGGAGTCCACACATGGTATGCAGGCCAAATTCATATCAGTTGATTGATCTAAAAAAAAAATCTCACACAGAAATCTAGTTCGCAGTGGTCCCAACCTGGAAGTGTTCCCAGGTTCTTTGCAGAAACTGCTGCAAATCTCCGAAGGAAACCGCCTTCAATCCAGGCATCAATGAATTCTCACAGATAAAGTTCCACAGAAAATAATGCAGTCAAAATGAGACAGATAATGAAATAAATCAATGTGAGTGAGAACCTTTAGAAGCAGATCCACAGATACTTCAGTTATTGGAGTTAACAGAGACAGAATATAAACTATGTGTATTATGTATAAAGAAATATAAAAGAACCTATAAAAAAAGCTTGAAAATATGAGGACCAAGGGAATAATATAAAGAATGACCAAGGATATTGAAATATAGGCAAGTCAAAATTATAAAAATGAAAAATAATAAGAGTTGAAATGTAAATTAACGGACAGGTCTAATAGTAGATTACATATGCTGAAGAAAGAATCAGGGAACTGGAAGATTGATCCAAAATAAGTATCCAGAATGCAGCACAAAGACACAAAAAAGATAGATCTAAGAGACAAAACTAAGTTATCTAAGTTAGTAAATAGGTTGTCTCTGTTTCTTTTTATTGATTTACCAAATTTAGATACTGCAAAATTATAATCCATCCCAATTTCATACCAGTCCATTCTGAGACAGAGTACAAATTATTTACTGAAAAAGTAGAGATCTGTCAAGAGAGTCTTTCCACAGGTCAAAATATTCCTAAAGGCAATTCAAGAATTCCAAAATTAAGTTGTGCACACCTTCCAGCTTCCATTGCTTACTTTACGCAGTTCCTCTCTTGCCCTTATAGGGGTAAATTTCAACGTCTTTTTGTTTATCATATTTGTATTCAAAAATTACAAATTTCTAAAAGTTTCAGAAGCTCATATTTTGGGATACTCCATTTAAAATATTTGCATTATGGGTGCCTGGGTGGCATAGTCAGTTGAGCTGCCAGCTCTTGATTTCAGGTCAGGTCATGACCTCATGATGGTTCATGAGATCAAGCCCTGCCTTGGACTCCATGCTAACAGTGCAGAGCCTGCTTGGGATTCTCTCTCTCTCTCTCTCTCTCTCTGCCCCTCCCCAGCTTGCGCACCTGTGCCCATGTGCTTTTTCTCTCTCTCCCAAAAAAAAAAACATTTAAAAAATATATTTGCAATTGAAGATACTCAACTAATCTCAGTCCAAAACTGAGAGGACTCAGGTGCAAAAAAGTTTAGTACTATTACATAGGTTAATTCACAAAACAGTTTGTCAAAGGCGTCAACGTGTCCAAAATCCTACTGAAGTATATTTTTATATTCATCATCAAATTTACTACCAAAAGAAGAAAATAAATTAGTTCAGTTACCCTGCACCTGCAAAAGTTTTTGTAAATTTCAACGTCAGCTTTAAGTTGATAAAGTATCAGAGCTTGTTTTGCAAGTTACATGTCTCACAATCTATTGCAAGTACATTTCTGTTCCATAGGTTTCTTAATTTAGTAAGGACGTTATGTTTACCACATTTATTCATATTAGTATAAAAACAAAACAATTTATCTTCCATGTTGAAATTTGA
This sequence comes from Lynx rufus, assembly GCF_022079265.1. Classification (NCBI taxonomy): domain Eukaryota; kingdom Metazoa; phylum Chordata; class Mammalia; order Carnivora; family Felidae; genus Lynx; species Lynx rufus. Next base: position 91,596,338 of record NW_025814896.1, on the reverse strand, counting down.
AGTGAATTTATGATAGTATTCACAATACCAGTTGTTTCTACTTCCAAAAACTTTGACTCCATGAATTAGATTACAAAAGAATTGAACCATAATTGATATTACCTGATTTCCTATTTGAAATATCTGATGACAGTCATATAAAATTAGAATCATTTAGCTATTTGCCAAGTTCTTCTGCTAACCGAGCCAAGATCCTAATAGCTACCACTGGAACTTTTGTACATGCACAAGAAAAATTAGAACTGAAAATTGGTGGAATTAATTTAGAGCACTTATTTATTCTAAATGAAAAATCATGGGTTCACAGAGTAATGGGCAAACACACCATTTTCACTGCATGTGTTAAATCAACATCTTTGGACACATTGGCTTAAAATAACTACTAAGTTTTTGGTGGAGATGATGCTGCTTCTTCAGCAGATTTATGTCCTCAGATTTTCACACGAAGGTACATGTCTACAATCCCTTTGTTCAAGTTATACATTCATCATCAATTTTAGTGAAAAGCAGAAATCAAGCCTATAATTTGTCATTAAACATGCACTTTTGTTTGTTTACAAATTACTGCTGTCAGAGAATTTTTTTTAACTAAGAAAGCACTATCAGGGGCGCCTGGGTGGCGCAGTCGGTTAAGCGTCCGACTTCAGCCAGGTCACGATCTCGCGGTCCGTGAGTTCGAGCCCCGCGTCGGGCTCTGGGCTGATGGCTCGGAGCCTGGAGCCTGTTTCCGATTCTGTGTCTCCCTCTCTCTCTGCCCCTCCCCCGTTCATGCTCTGTCTCTCTCTGTCCCAAAAATAAATAAACGTTGAAAAAAAAAAAAAAAAAAAAAGAAAGCACTATCAGCCAATCAATCAATAAAATAAATAGTTGATGGTTTGCATATACAACGAAAGGCAAAATCACTACAGAAAGTGTCCAAATAGTTCTATACAGTAGAATTATTCAGCCTCTATTCTGCTTATGTTAGTGATAATTTTCCAGGCCTCATATCAACCCTGCCAACCATGGTCTGGTGACCTGGGCATTACAAGGCTATAGGGAGAAGACACAGCATAACTGACTGTTTATCAGGTGGTTGATGGGACTAGAAACATTGAACAATAGTCCCACCACTACCTAAGTCCAAGTATATTTCACTTCACCAGTGATTGTCCCGCCTAATGTACTTGAGTGGGAGATATTATCAGGGCCGGGATTAGGGTGAGGCAAGGGAGGCATTAACCTTGGGTGCAAAATTTAAGTTTGGCACAAATGATTCAGCAATCAAAATAAAATATTTTAATGCAATATTTTAAAATATAAAAAATTAACGCAAAAAATATATGCTGAGCAAAATATCAAAATTATCAACAAAGAGCCAACTCTGCATTTGTACAAGCCTGGCAATGAGTGCCTCACTCACATGATCCTGCCTTTATCTGGTGAAGAAAGGAGGCCTGTGGGAGAAGAGAGGGTGCTCTGGTGGAGGAGGAGATGGGAACATGCCGTTCTCTGAACTGCCCCTCCCCTCACCCAACCTTTCTGTCTCAGGTGCCCCTGCTTTAAGTTTTCATGCAAATCTGGCCCACCTCTACAGGTAGAAGCCTTCAGGATATTGTACTTGGTTTGGATCTTTACGGGTTTTTCCCCCACAGTTCATTTCAGGCCTAAGTCATGCATAGTTTTATGGTAGCCCTGACTGAAGACTTTATATCTGCATCACCTTTGGACCACATAGATCCTTTGATCACACATAGGGCAGGACAGCTCAGCCATCAGTTAGCTAAATTCCCCCCGCTCAATTAACTCTAAATTGTTCCAGGCTCTCAGTTCCACTTGTCTTTGCATCTGTTTATTATGGTTTTATTGACTGTGCCATTGCTGTCAGCTAACCCTTTTTGAAATGAGCCCACCAACAGTGATGTGAATCTATGTTGGGTTTGGAGGTCAAAAAGTCATGCTGCTTAGAATCGTGCATAACATAGCAGTGAGGACTCAAGGGGCTTTGCCATGAACAAAAATGCTTTCGTAGTATGTGAACTTCAGGCCACCTCTGTTGGCTGCTCAAAGGCCTCTTTGATTATAGTTGTGTGATGCTTAAGCTTAGTTGAATGGACAAAGTTGCTGGTCAAGTGATCTGGCTAAATGAGGATTTTGATGATTAAAGAAATGTCCTAGAAGAGAAGCCCAACTGATGCCCCAACAGGTGCTCCCTGGGATGGAAAGGGGTGAGTAGTAGGAGAGGAAAGCATGGGGCAACCTCTTGTTCAGAGGAAGAGTTGGACGGTGATGCCATGTAGAAAGACTGAATTTTCTACATAGTGGTCAATGTGGAAGTTAGTCAGCAAATACTTATTGAGAATTTACCTAAGGGTTTAATGTCAAGAGATAGGAACTTCTGAAGACCTAGGTCCAGTGAGCCCTTCCTGCAAGATTATCCTGGATGTATGTATGACAGAAAATACTAAGGAATAATTATTCCCACATAATAGTCTCACGTATGTTCAGACTGGGACGAATGAAGGTATAGTAAGAATGTGGTTCTCCTATTGCATTTATTTTTATTCAACAGCCATTTATGGAGCCCCTGCTATGTACCAAGAAATTTGTATATTCAATTATTCAATTAAGCTTTCACTGAGTATTTACTATGTCCTGGGCACTGAGGGAAGCCAAGGAAACCAGCTTGAATAAGTCACAGCAGCTGCCATCTCCAAAGAATCTGTCAAGGATGAATCGAGACAAGGTAGATAGGCAAATAAACTGAAATGTGGTCCATACAAGGTTAGAGATCTTCACAGCAGGAAAGGCAGGGCACCTAAACCCAGTCATGGGACATGATAAATGGGCCAACTCATGAAAATAAGTAGGAGCCATCCAGGAGGAGTAAAATCATCATGGGTTAGTGACTACTGTACTCAGACAAGGGGCTGGATTATGGGTCATGAATGGTAGCTGACCACTTTACTAACTCCTTGTGGGCATTAAGATCTATCCACCCAGTGAGTTTAAGTCTTAGAGTCCTCAGTCTGCCAAAGTTAAAGAGTGTTTCTGAAGAGTACACCATGTTCTCCTATGGTTCTAATTCCTCCTGCTCTTCACTTCCCATAAACCAGACCAAGGGTCAGCAAACTATGGCCCACAGTCAAGCCCAGCCACCACCAGTTTTGTAAATTATGTCTTACTGACACACAGTCATGAATAGTTGCCTTGTCTGCTTTCACACTACAAAGGCAGAGTTGAGTAGTTATGAAAGAAACTTTATGGGCCACAAAGCTTAGAATATTTACTATCTGGCCCTTTACAGAAAAAGATTGCCAACTTTTGAACCAGACCATAGCAGCCATGCTCTCAGCTGCCACTATTCCTCATCATTTGAACCCAGGAAGATGTAGTCCCCTGACAGAAACTCTACCATCCCAGGAGGGAGGGAGTGGGGGTAAGGGAGGGCAGGGACTGGACCTGGAGGAAGGGCCTGGGAGGTCTGGTCTCTTGGCAGAGGAAAGACGTCCTCTCTGCCAGGTGATTTAGGGCTGGTACAAGAGGACGTTATGAGGATACTGGGCATTGTCAGAAGATTGGAATTCCTTTTCACAGTAAGATTATTTCACTCTGCCTTTACAAAAACGTGCAGCCTTATATTTTTCCAGATTTCAGGGACTCTATGGAGAGTTCTTTTTATAAAGCATGATCACGCAAGAGGAAGATAGCACCTCAGGTGCTATGTTTCAGCTCAGAGGCCACATGCAATTCAAATCAGAGCCACTGGCCCTCCGTGGGACTGGAGCAACCTGACGTGGAAAACATAATCCACACCCCACACAGCCTCCGGACCCCTGTCTCTGGCAGCCTGATGATTAATGTGTAAACCAGGAAGACGTTTCATTGACTGCCTTCTGGTCTCTTGAGCACAGTGCAGTCAATAAATATTTATTGAATGCATTTTCCTAAGGCTTAGAGCACTTGCTCAATGATAACTCATAACTGAATAAGCAAGAATTGTTCAGGGGGGTTACAAATAATTATATAAGTGTATATTAGTGGAATCCAAGCTCAGAATGGTCATCAGGAAAGAAAACACACATTCATCAGTGGACAAGTTACCTGAGTGGTACTAGGTTTGGTGTAAATAAGAGAGAAGCGTGTCTCTTAAGCCCCAGAAGTGAGGATTGCCAAAGAAAGAAAGAAGGAAGGGGAGAAAAAATGAAAGGAAAGAGAGAGATTTATATATGGCTCTATTCTGAACAAATGAAAATACATACATTTTTAAGGCCAATCTTCTGTATTCTCTCTGGCTTTATGTGCGTAATGCTTTCATCTGTCACTGAAATGGCTCCTACACTCAAGAAACGGCAGAGTTAACTGAAATGGGCTCCCAAGTTGTAATTTTTGCAATAAAGATAAAATATGACTTTCTGCAACCCATTTGGAGCTATAGCACCAATATGCTGATGCAGTTCCCCTTAAGCCCTAGTCACATTAGATTCTGAACAGTGTATCACCAATGAGGGGTTGGGGATGGGTTGTAAGGTATGTTTATTTAAGATTGAATGTTTATGCTGAGTGAAATGAAAATTAAAATCTTGCGTTTGAGATAATATTAAAAGGGGGCAATATAATTAGCACGTTGTCCTCTGTGGGGTCTCAAGCTCCTGTGAGGCCTGAGAATGGCACAGCTACAGTGAGAGCAGAAGCCTGGATGGTGCTGGAAAGGAAAGACATCTTTATGGCTATGTGTCCAGCTTTGTAGGGGAAAGATCTTGCCTCTGGGAAATGATCCAGTAAGAAATCCTAAATTAATGCAAACACTCAAAGAGATTCTGGCCTTGACTATCCAGGTCCAGCTCTTCACCAAATCGGAAAGGACAATAGTGGTTTCACAGTTCACCTCTGCCGGCTCTGTTTCTGGGTTCCCTATCCACTGCCACCCCATGACTGAAGAGAAAACCAGTGCTTCATTGCCTTCAGGCAGCAAGAAATTCCTTCAGGAGGGAAACCAGGACTTCTCAGGGGTTTTTTCAGGCGACCACCCCAAGGATGGAAGGTCATCAGGTCTATTATGTAGTGGACCTCACTAGGAAACAGCTATGGCCTCTTGAAGTCACCTAAAGAAGACAGACAATGCTTGATTCACAGTATCTTGAGAGTCGTCTTTGCCCTTTTGGTGCTCTAGAGAACAGCTGAATGATTACCTTTATAGCCACCAACTCAACTGAGGAGATTTGCCCAAAGATTTATAGATTACTGCTTGCCCCCACCAAAATATCTGTTCCAAATCTATTCCTAATTCTACTCTCTCCTGACTTCCAGACTGCCTGCTCACTTTCCAAAAGAGGCAGAAGGTAAATATTCTGGGGAGTTCCTTCCTGAAGGTTATCACTTCTGATCATATATGTAAAGGCTGACCTGAGGTACCCTAATATCCAGCCTCCACACACTGAACACCTTCAGGAGCATAAGTATAAAAGACCAAAGAAGAAAGCCTAGGTCCCTAGCAAGAAAATGTAGAGAAAGGTATTTTATATTTTTTTAATTTTTTAAAGTATTTATTTATTTATTTTTGATAGAGAGAGAGAGAGCATGAGCAGGGGAGGGGGAGAGACAGAGAGAGAGAGAGAGAGAGAGAGAGAGAATTTGAAACAGGCTCCAGGCCCTGAGCTGTCAACACAGAGCTCGACATGGGGCTTGAATTCACGAACTGTGAGATCATGACCTGAACTGAAGTCAGATGCTTAACCAACTGAGCCACCTAGGCGCCCCAAAAAAGTATTTTAAAGTTTAGGATTATGGGGCACCTGGGTGGCTCAGTTGGTTAAGTGTCTAACTCTTGGTTTCAGCTCAGGTCATGATCTCCTGGTTTTGTGGGTTTGAGCCCAGCATCGGGCTCAGTGCTGGCAGTGTGGAGCCTGCTTGGGATGCTCTCTCTCTCTCTCTCTCTCTCTCTCTCTCTCTCTCTTCCCCTCCCCAACTCACGCATTCTCTGTCTCTCTCAAAATAAATAAATAAACTTAAAAAAATTGAGAATTATGATAGGACACTCAAACGAACCTTCGCAAAAACTGAGCCATCAAGCTCCCCAGACAGGGAGTCAGATCTAATCATAACAGAGAAGAGAGGAAGGCTCTGAATGTTTCGGGCCCTTCAAGCTGGATGCTCAGCAGACTTGTCCCAAATCCAGCAAGCACACCTCTTTAAGCCCCTCCAGCAGTCCCCCTGCCATACCAACTTGATTACCTCCTCACCCTCAGTAAGGCTCTAAGGTATTTATCAGATTACCACTTGAGGTCACATATCCCACTGTCATGTTTTGTGGCTGCTTATTTATGCGCCTACTCTCCCTGAAGAAATTAGAAGCATGGAGCCAAGAAGGAAAAGCTGTGTTCCACATGCAGCAGGTGCCCAGTGCGAACGTGTAGAGCACATACTGAATGAAATTGCTTTACTTGTAACCGTGGCACCAGTTCTGGCCTACAGATCCTAGGAGTCCAAAGAGTGTAGAAAAAGAATTATGTGGAATTATGTGCAGACAGCTGACAGCTGGGATGCTATTTGTCTGCTCATTTCTGAAGTCTCCATTGACCATTCTGTCCCACAGGAGCCAGAAATACCTGCGTGTCAGAAAATCACATATGAGGCTTTGTCAGATAATATTTAAGTCCCAAAGGCAGGGTGAGATATAATTTCTACTCTGACAAAAAAAAATGCATATTTTAAGGGATGGATCCATAAATTTTGCAAGAAAAACATGCAGGGCAGGATGCCTTTCAAAAGGGAAGATGCAGAATTGATGGGATTATGATTGGTATGAAATGCTGATTGGAATATTTATTATTCCTAAGATCTCTGCTGCATTTCAGAGGTGGACACACTTGTTCAACTGGCACCATTCAGTGTTCCATCCCAGGTGAGAGGAGATGGAGGAGGGAGCAATTCCAAGTCCTGGGTCATCATTCACTTTGTTTCCCTTCAGGGTAGACGTTCCATCTACCCTGGACTACAATAAACTTAAGTGTGTCTGTTTCAGCAAATGGAGACTTTCCCCCGTGAAGCATGTGTTGTGAGCCACACACTGACTTGTAGATGTTCAAAGAACTTCAACTTGAAGATTTATCCAGGGGCTGATGTTTTACTGTTAGGCTACTACTTTCTCACCATACACATTCATTTTCCTTCAAACTGTAGACACCAACATAAGGTTGCCAGCCTTTTAAATTGCCACATAAAGACTTTAAAAACCACTATTTCTATCAGCATTATTCTTTAATCCAAAAAGGATAAAGGTAGTGTTTATATTGAATAAATTTACAACATTGTTCTTATTCTTCTAATTCTACTGTAGGCCACTGATATATACTTGGGTATAGACCATGAGTGTTCTAGTGATGAAAACTTCTCTCCTAGAATGTTGCTAGATGGGCTCTAAAATACTTAAGAACCTGGATGACTTTTCTCATGGATTTTAGGGGTTTATGTCCTAAGAGTCATAAAACTTAAAGATAGAATATGCAAAAAGGGATCAGAAAATAGTTGTAAAAATCATCAGAAGTCAAAGGTTTCCCTGGAATTTTTCATTGATAGGAACAATGCTAATCACTAATGCAAATTTTGGTGACCAAATCAAAAATTTGTCCTTTCTTCTCTGTTCCAGGTACATGGCCATCATCCATCCCCTCCAGCCCCGGTTGTCAGCCACGGCCACCAAGGTGGTCATCTGTGTCATCTGGGTCCTGGCTCTCCTGCTGGCCTTCCCCCAGGGCTACTATTCGACCACGGAGACCATGCCCAACAGAGTGGTGTGCATGATTGAATGGCCAGAGCATCCCAACAAGATTTATGAGAAAGTGTGAGTAGGGGTGACTCCCCGGTACCTCTTTTGCCTTTTCTTATTTCTTCTTTCTTTTCATGTTATTTTGTTGGTTAGGATTTAGTGTCCATCTATAAGCATTTCTCATAGCCACTCTTGATGTCAAGTTGGTATGTCCATAATTATCAAGGGATTATTATATCCCAAATACTACTGTGGACTTTGAATGAAAATTAGAAAAAATGTCAGACTTGCATCCTGTTATAGCCTACCCTCCAAGTGTTCTTCCATATCCTCCCGCCATTTACCAACAACTCTGCCCTGCCAGTGTCTGCATTGCTTTGCCTGGGAGCCTTTTCCTCACCTATAGAACACTACTCTACGCTCTTGCTCAGCATGCCAGAAGGTGGGGGAATTATCCCCTGCACGCAGCAGCTCTCAACAACTGATAGGAGTTGGTGTATGAACACCCCAGCTCCCTCACCTCAAGTGGGATGTCTCTGAAGTGTGGGTTTTACACTATATCCAAGGTTTTGTCTTGGGATTAAGCTCCAGTCACCCCAGTGGCAGCTGGCTCAATGACACACCTTTCCTTATACCACTGGCCCACTCCCTACTAGTATCTCTTTCTCCCCCTAACCAAGTCACTTGCACTTGAATCTTTATCTCAGGATGTGCCTCTGGGGAAAACCAAGCCAAACCACCTATCCTCTAGGGCTTTCCAGGTGGGGAAAATGCATTCCAGGTGCATTCAAAATTCACGGGAAGGCAAGGCCAGGGCACTGAGACCTTATGAGTTACAAGTTTCCTATAAGGCAGTCCTGCTTATCTTCCAGGGCCTGACTGATCACATTTAAGGTTTTACAAAGAAATACTGGCAATTTTCTCCAAGTCTACTTCTCCTACAGGTGACACTGAAATGGCTTATTCTTTGTTTCATTCTGCCCAGGTGAGCGGCAATGTGACATTTATATTACCATCAGTGTTCTGGACTCAGAGCACATGGATAATGTGGGTCCTTTTGAAAGTTCTCTATAATCCTCCAATCTTGGGTTTATTATGTGAATCATAAAAGTACACTGGTGTTAATAATCAGATGATCTATGTTTTAATAACAAGATTGCCATTACCAGCTATGTGACTCTGGGCAAGGATAACAATCTCCCCTCATTGTTAAAATGCAAGATGATAAAACACCGCTTCCCATAAACAACTATTGTGAAGAGCAAACAAGATAATGTATCCTCACCTTGTAAGCAACTAAATGCCATACAAAAGGCAAGATATTATTATCGAGCCGAATTCATCAGGTAGCAGTATAGTCATTATAGGCCTTTAATCTGATTAGATGGTTACATGAGACATTACCTGTTGGCCCCCAAGATTTGAGGGTACAAAAGCCTGTTGCATAGAGTTATACTGCTGCATCTGTCCCGGGGAGCATGGAAATGGGGCTTGCCAGAAAGCAATACATAAAGCTCAGACTTCGCCTTCCAGACACAGGCAGTGGGATTTAATCGATCAAGCAGTGGGGGGATTAATGCTCAGCCTAGAAGGAGACATTGGAAATTATTCTTTCAAATGACACTACAAGCCTGAGCGGGGTCTCAGCGGGAGAAAGAACATAGCTTTGCAAACCATACAGGGCCTGTGAATGTGTTCAAACCAGAAGGTTCCCTGAAAAGGGAAAAATAAAAACCCTCTGAATTAAATCCCATTATAAACTGCTTAGAAACTGCCCTCAACTGTGTGGACTATAGCATGGCTCTTGATTATCAAGATCTTTTCCAAGTCTGGTCACCTTTCTAAAGTTTTGCTTCAAAATATAGTTCATTTATCTTCCAACAAATTCAAAGTTTAATATGGGAATACAGGTTTATTTTTCCACAGATCTCTGGAGTTTTGTCCAAGAAACAGTAGTATTTAAAGTTTTACTTTTGAACATTCTGCTGTTTTATGCTTATGAATGACTAGAAAGCCCTTTGAGACTCGACAAAGTGTGCCAGATTGTCTTATTTCCTTGCTTTGAGAATTTAGGGTGGCTGTACTGGATGCATGATTAGATTTGCCGTCATTGTTTACTGCATGATTTTTTAACTTCTTTTCTATTTATTTGTTTTTATTAAGTTTTAAATTTTAATTCCAGTATAGTTAACATACAGTGTTATGTTTGTTTCAGGGATACACAGCATAACAGTGATTCAACAATTCTATATATTACTTAGTGCTCATCATGATAAGTGCTCACCTATTTCACCCATCCTCACAGCCACCTCCCCCCTGGTAACCCTCAGTTTGTTCACTCTAGTTTCTTGGTTTGTCCCTCTCTCTCTTTTTTTCCCCTTTGCTCATTTGTTTTGTTTTTTAAATTCCATATATGAGTGAGGGTGAATGGATAAAAATGTGAGGTACACACACACACACACACACACACACACACACACACAGAGGAATATTATTTGGCCATAAAAAATAATGGTATTTTGCCATTTGCAACAACACAGATGGAGCTAAAGAGTATAATGGTAAGTGAAATAAGTCAGAGAGAGACAATACCATATGTTTATTTCATGATTTTAACCTCAAAAAATGAGTCTGGAGAAGAGCATCTGATTTTATCTATTCAAGATGTGTAAGTTGTTTATGGATGCAGTAGTAAGTTAAAGGAATCCATATTTGCCATCCACGTACAGACTGTGAAGTGAAGTGAACATATCTCAAGTGCATAGTAAGCTTTATGTAAGCCATTTTTTTTGTCAATATCCTTCATAATGCATTATGATATATTTTGGGGGAATTTTTTTACTAGCTCTAAACTAAGTACTCCCTTATATTCTCTTCTACTAAAACTGATTGCCATTTCCAAAGCACACAATAATCCCAAATTTGAAACCAGAAAGAAACTTCCATTTAAGACAGTATAATGAGTAGGATAAGAATACGGGCTCTGGAGTTAAATGAAGGATCAACTCCCAGCCATATCACACTCTAGTTGAGTCATCACAGTCAAGTTATTTAAGCCTCTAAGCCTAATGGAACATTCCACAAAGAGGTATTGAGAGAAGTAAATAAGGCACATGCTTAGCCCAGTGCCAGGCACAGGAGAAGAGACTGGTGACTGTTAACTACAGCCATCAGCATCATTCATTGATCTGGATGCACAGACAGATGACTGGCAGCAGACAGTGTGGTGGGCAGGTGCTTAAGCCCAATTTGCCTGATGAAAAATCTGTGTCAGCTAATCATATAAAAGGGTTTTGTGAAAAATCTTAGATTGCTGCATTTGCCTTCTGGCTGCATGGTGAAACCCCAGTCCTGATCATTCATCATTCAGATTCTTTATTAATACATGGATTAAATTAAGCACTATTAAAGAAAAGCAATCCAATAAAAGAAAGGAAAACTTTTGAACATGCACTTCACAAAAAGAAATGTCCAAATGACCAATAATACATGAGGAGGCACACAACTTCATTCATCACCAGTCAAATATAAACTAAAACCATAGTGACATCTTACTGCACACCCATTAGACTAGCAAATGTTAAGAAGTCAGACTCCACTAAGAATTTAGAACTTTCGGTGTAATTAGGAAACAATGAGAACCTTTGTAGACTGCTAGAAGTATACATTGATAAAACCATATTGGAAAACGTTTTGTAGTATCTAGAAAAGCAGAAACTATCCATACACCATAACCCCACAGTTTCACTGAGGGGTAATTGCCCTGGAGAAAGTCATGCATGTATGCACCCAGAAACATCTAGCATATAAAGCATATCAGTGTTTTTTTTTAATGCCTGGAATTGGAGATACCCCAAACGTCCATCATCAGTACGATGGGTAAAAATTGTGGTACAAGCATGTAACAGAATACTATGTAATTAATACAATGAACAAAATGTATTTCCATGCAACATGGATGGCCCTTACAAACAAAAATTTAAAAACAAAATGAAAGTACATCTTCAAGGGCACATCAGTAGGTGGCAAAACTATAAATGCAAACAAAGAAGTAGGGACCATGAAAGCAACGGCATGTTTATCTCTCATGGGAGGAAAGGGGTGTGATCAAGAAGATGCACTTAGAGGTGCTTCTGAGGGGCGGGCACTATTATATTTCTTGAGCTAGATAGTAGTAGCATGAGTGTTTGCTTAAAAATTACTCCTAACACCAGGTGATTTTTTTCATCCACTTTTTCTGGAATGTATGTTTCATATTTTTTAACTTAAAATTAAATGTTATTCAAAGGGTTTTGGTTTTACAAGCTCCCAAGAAACTGCTCTCATTGGGACAATCCTAAGAGTTCCTTCATAAGAAACTACCTTTTGAGGTGTGGGACTTTGCCTGGAATGATATTATTCATAAGTATTTACCTTTGAATAAGCCAACTTCATTCTCATGTTTACTTGACCTCATGCATTTTGCCTTGCTGACTTTTACGCTTAAGCCCACCTGGAATTTTCCCAATTTGTTCTAGAGAATATAGGACAGATGTTGTCCCTGATGGGAGAGACAAATGTTCACCAGAAAATAAGACCCATACAGTCTCCACAGCCCTGATCCCTTGCTGCTATATTCATAAGCATGTACCTCTGGGCTACAAAATGCTACAGATAGACTTGGTCAATTTCCTGGAAAATCATTTTTTTCAATATATGAAATTTATTGTCAAATTGGTTTCCATAAAACACCCAGTGCTCATCCCAAAAGGTGCCCACCGCAATACCCATCACCCACCCTCCCCTCCCTCCCACCCCCCATCAACCCTCAGTTTGTTCTCAGTTTTTAAGAGCCTCTTATGCTTTGGCTCTCTCCCAATCTAACCTCTTTTTTTTTTTTCCTTCCCCTCCCCCATGGGTTTCTGTTAAGTTTCTCAGGATCCACATAAGAGTGAAACCATATGGTATCTGTCTTTCTCTGTATGGCTTGTTTCACTTAGCATCACACTCTCCAGTTCCATCCACGTTGCTACACAGGGCCATATTTCGTTCTTTCTCATTGCCACGTAGTACTCCATTGTGTATATAAACCACAATTTCTTTGTCCATATCAGTTGATGGACATTTAGGCTCTTTCCATAATTTGGCTATTGTTGAGAGTGCTGCTATAAACATTGGGGTACAAGTGCCCCTATGCATCAGGACTCCTGTATCCCTTGGGTAAATTCCTAGCAGTGCTATTGCTAGGTCATAGGGTAGGTCTATTTTTAATTTTCTGAGGAACCTCCACACTGTTTTCCAGAGTGGTTGCACCAATTTGCATTCCCACCAACAGTGCAAGAGGGTTCCCGTTTCTCCACATCCTCTCCAGCATCTATAGTCTCCTGATTTGTTCATTTTGGCCACTCTGACTGGCGTGAGGTGATATCTGAGTGTGGTTTTGATTTGTATTTCCCTGATAAGGAGCGACGTTGAGCATCTTTTCATGTGCCTGTTGGCCATCCGGATGTCTTCTTTAGAGAAGTGTCTATTCATGTTTTCTGCCCATTTCTTCACTGGATTATTTGTTTTTCGGGTGTGGAGTTTGGTGAACTCTTTATAGATTTTGGAGACTAGCCCTTTGTCCGATATGTCATTTGCAAATATCTTTTCCCATTCCGTTGGTTGCCTTTTAGTTTTGTTGGTTGTTTGCTGTGCAGAAGCTTTTTATCTTCATGAGGTCCCAGTAGTTCATTTTTGCTTTTAATTCCCTTGCCTTTGGGGATGTGTCGAGTAAGAGATTGCTATGGCTGAGGTCAGAGAGGTCTTTTCCTGCTTTCCCCTCTAGGGTTTTGATGGTTTCCTGTCTCACATTCAGGTCCTTTATCCATTTTGAGTTTATTTTTGTGAATGGTGTGAGAAAGTGGTCTAGTTTCAACCTTCTGCATGTTGCTGTCCAGTTCTCCCAGCACCATTTGTTAAAGAGACTGTCTTTTTTCCATTGGATGTTCTTTCCTGCTTTGTCAAAGATTAGTTGGTCATATGTTTGTGAGTCTAGTTCTGGGGTTTCTATTCTATTCCATTGGTCTATGTTTCTGTTTTTGTGCCATGGAAAATCATTTAAAACTGTATTTTGCATTTTAAAATACAAATAAGTCATGGAGTATACTGAAAAGTCCTATAATTTCTTTAATCACCCACATGCCCATCATTTATCAAAGGCTCTAATATTTTGATGAATATTCTTCCAGTCTTTTATTCCATCTCTAGGGAACTACTGTTCTTAGTTTCTTTTGAAGTGTTTTACATACATACAAGTCAGCACAAATATAGATTGTCTCCCTCTCTGTAACACAAAATGTAGCTTATTATGCACATTGTTCTGTACCCTATTTTTTTAATTTAATATATCTCAGAGATATTTCCATGTCAGTTCATGAAGAGCTTCTATATTCTTTTTCTCAGCTACATAGTACTCCATGCTACAAATGTACAGTGTTATTTAAGCCATCACTTCTGGTGGACTTTGGTTGTCTCCAGTCTTTTGTTATTACAGAGTGCTGCCATGGATAACTTTTACACGTATCATGTCAGGCTATCCATAGCCAAAAAATTCCAAAAATGGAATTGCTGAGTCAAAGATATATAACATTTTAATTTTGACATTTGCCCTTCACATAGGATTGTACTAATTCACATTTCACAAATAGTGTATGAGAGTCCCTGTTTCTCTGTACCCTACCAACAGAGTACTGTATTGTCAAAATTTTAGATTTTTGCCCATTACAGTTAAAAATTTGCATTTTTCTTATTACAAGTAGGGTTGAATATCTTTTCATAAAATGGATAATTTGTATATACATCTTATTATCTGCTTATTTCATTTACCATATCATAAATGATTACCTGTGTCATTAAACATGTTTCTACAACCTGATATGAAAATATATACCCATATGTTTAAATGTGTGCATAAATAATAATTTTGTTAACTAATCTGCTCTTTGAAAATTAATTACTCCAGTGGGTTCTTTTAGCTGACTTAAGATAAAACACTAAGCTTTTTTAAGTTTATTTATTTACTTTGAGAGAGAGAGCACAAGTAGGGGAGGGGCAGAGAGAGAGAGAGAGAGGGAGAGAGAGAATCCCAAGTAGGCTCTACACTGCCAGCACAAAGCCCGATGCAGGGCTGGAACTCACAAACCATGAAATCATGACCTGAGCTGAAGTCAGATACTTAACCAACTGAACCACCCAGGCACCTCCAAAACACTAAGGTTTAAAACAAGCTGCTTCTAGCTATATTCCTAGATCTTTGCAGGGACTACTTCAGGGTCCTCTGCCATTCTGCTTATTTTTTTTTTTAATTTTTTTTTCCAACGTTTATTTATTTTTGGGACAGAGAGAGACAGAGCATGAACGGGGGAGGGGCAGAGAGAGAGGGAGACACAGAATCGGAAACAGGCTCCAGGCTCTGAGCCATCAGCCCAGAGCCCGACGCGGGGCTCGAACTCACGGACCGCGAGATCGTGACCTGGCTGAAGTCGGACGCTCAACCGACCGCGCCACCCAGGCGCCCCTAACATTAGGATATTTTCTATAACCATGCATTGTAAAAATAAGCAGAGGGGATGGCTCGGAGCCTGGAGCCTGTTTCCGATTCTGTGTCTCCCTCTCTCTCTGCCCCTCCCCCGTTCATGCTCTGTCTCTCTCTGTCCCAAAAATAAATAAACGTTGGAAAAAAAAATTAAAAAAAAAAAGAAAATATCCTAATGTTGTAACATTGATGAAAGTGAAGATGTGGGCTCATTATTAATGCAATACTATCATCTGTAATGGAATCCTGCCATAATTTGCAAGCTGCCGGCTTTGCTGCGGCTGCTCTGGTGAACTGTGACACTGCCCAGAAGTCCTATGAAGGGGGGAGTGGATTGACTGGCTTCCTGGGTGACCCAAAGTGACTCTTAGAGTCTAGAAAAATGCACATGAAAGGACAAGTATAAAAGAGAAACCACTGGCTTTGAAAAATGCATAGACTTCCCCGTTCTGTTAAAACACGGAGGAATGTGCCATAGCTTTCAAAGTCATTCAGAGCCAAACTCACACTTGAGGATGCTATACAGGCTGTCAGTTTGTAGTGGTCCCAGAAGGGGCAAGGCCCCTGAGGACAAGGAAGATGAATGAGCCAACATTTCTTTATCAGAGGGCCGACCATCAAGGCCAAGAAAAAGTCTGTAATGAGGATGAAAAATGAGAAAGACATCCAAAAGAACAAGATTGAGACATCCAGGGGAATTTCAGTTTTCCTGAATCATTTATTAATATTGGTCATATATCATTTTCTGTTAATTAAACTTGTATGTACCGAACGATGCAGTAGAGTTGTAGCAAGAAGTAAGACATGCCTATCCTGAATTCCAAATATTATCAGTAGTACTGGGGAAGAAGGTGATGCCAGAAAATAATATCATTCATGACTCTGTTACTTAGAAAATTTGTAGAAGTGTACATGAATGTGTATATATTAACTCTAATAATTCTCTATAAGTACCAGTTGTAACAAAGACTATAAAAATACGTGTTGTTATTTTTTTTGCAGCATTTTGTCTTTTATGTGTTACACTCCATCATCAGAAATTAGCTGAAATTTTTATATTTATACAGATCTTTAATTTCATTAACAGCACTGAAAACTGAAAATCAACTAATTGACAGAATAAGAGGGGGAAAGGGAATATCAGAAAACGTACCTGCAACATTACTTCTCAAATTTTCCAACTCCTTGACTATTTCACAAATAAACGAAAGGAAAGAAATGTGTATCCTTTGCCAAGCTCTTCCAGGCCTTGGCCAAAGGGGTGTCAGCATATTCGTGTTTCCAGGACTGATTGTTTATGCTAGCTGTTATGATTAATCTCCTCCCCTGACACCTGCTACATTTATAGATACAGCTGAGGGCCCCTGGTATTGTCTCAGCTATTGATGAAAAGCAGTTAAACCAAGAATGAAAAGTACATTAA
Source organism: Lynx rufus (assembly GCF_022079265.1). Lineage (NCBI taxonomy): Eukaryota > Metazoa > Chordata > Mammalia > Carnivora > Felidae > Lynx > Lynx rufus. The sequence goes on along the minus strand of NW_025814896.1, from coordinate 91,579,613 downwards.
CACTTCAGGGAAAGATGGTAGCATAAAAACAATCCCTCAACCTTGACTCCATAAAGAAATTAGAGTGAGCAAAGTAAGGAAGAAGGAGGAGGAGGAGGGGGAAAAAAGCCTGCATTAATGCAGAAACTAGGAAGGTTGCCATACAAATGCCAGAAATTTCACTCGGTTTTCTGGTAGACACTGTGCAGAGAGAGCCAAAGAGGAGGCAGCCACCAAGGACTGTCATGGGCAAGACATAAACTAGCAGCCCCTAATTAGGAGAGGAAAGTGTAGGCCTGAGAAAGATGGGAACCCCCCACCCCAGTTGGAGATTCCTTTGGGCTGCCACCATCAGCTTCCAAAAGCAGCTGCTCTTAGACTGAGGACAAAGCACACACAGGCCAGAGAGTGTAACTCACAGTAAGATAAAAATGGATGATTTCCTACAAAACCACAAATATCAAATTGATGCTGCTCGAGGGGAGAGGGATGAAAATACTGCTCAAGAATTACATTTATAAAAGGCACTGGTACCAAAATTTTTGCAGAGAAATTCTTTCAAATACCCTATAAGCTCTTCAAGAGTTCAGACCCATATGGAGAACTTGATAATTTGTTATATGCATTTGGCACAACATAATTGTAAAAAACTGACAGAGAACTTCAAAAACAAATCTTCAGGCCAATTCCATTTACAAACATAGATGCAAAGAACCTAATTAAAAGTCACCCCCAAAATTCAAAATTATATTAAAATAACAATGGTTTGTTTTTAAGCATGACTTTTTCCAGCAAATAATGTTAGTAACTTATCAGGAAATCTATTATATTTCATTCAACTAATTGGTAAAAGGAAAACATCATATATCTGTTTCAATAAATGTCAAAATAAATTTGTTAAAATGTAATATCTACTAAAGAAACAATAGCTTATATCAGCAATAATCCTTGAGAAAATAAATAAATAATAGATCTCCTTTACAACAGAAACAAAATAACACTTTGAGTATTTAAGAAATAGGAGTTACATGAAGAAAATGAAAAACATCATGCTATTTTAGACTTTACTGACTGGCATAAAAGAATATTTGAGAAGTGCATTTCACTTGATTCAAACCCTGGAAAGTATCTAAGGGCGTATAGGAAACAGTCTCCTTTTCCATCTTTTTTCTCCTATTTGTACACCAGTATTCATCGCAGCATTATTCACAATAGTCAAAAGGTGGAAACACCCTTCTGTCTTTGTATAATTCCATAAAGCTATCAGCTCTCCACAAACTTCCCACAAGCATATTTAGGTAACTGATAAAGCAAATCATTTGAAATAATAAATGAGTAAAAATAATTCAAGAAAAGATTGTGGATGCCCGGGTGGCTCAGTCGGTTAAGCATCCAGCTCTTGGTTTTGGCTCAGGTCATGATCTCATGGCTTTGTGGGTTCAAGCCCCACATCGGGTTCTGTGCTGGCAGCACAGAGCCAGCCTGGGATTCTCTCTCTCCCTCTCTAGCTGCTCTTCCCCCACTGCTGTTTTCCCTCTCTCTAAATAAATAAACTTAAAAAATTATGGGAATGCAAGCTGGTGCAGCCACTCTGGAAAACAGTATGGAGGTTCTTCAAAAAACTAAAAATAGAACTACCCTACAACACAGCAATTGCACTGCTAGGCATTTATCCATGGGATACAGGTGTGCTGTTTTGAAGGGACACATGACTCCAATATTTATAGCAGCACTATCAACAATAGTCAAAGTATGGAAAGAGCCCAAATGTCCATCGATGGATGAATCGATAAAGAAGATGTGGTACATATATACAATGGAGTATTACTCGGCAATGAAAAAGAATGAAATCTTGCCATTTGCAAATACATGGATGGGACTAGAGGGTATTATGCTAAGTGAAATTAGTCAGAGAAAGACAAAAATAATATGACTTCACTCATATGAGGACTTTAAGAGACAAAACAGATGAACATAAGGGAAGGGTAGCAAAAATAATATAAAAACAGGGAGGGGAACAAAACAGAAGAGGCTCATAAATATGGAGAACAAACTGAGGGTTACTGGAGGGGTTGTGGGAGGGGGGATGGGCTAAATGGGTAAGGGGCACTAAGGAATCTACTCCTGAAATCATTGTTGCACTATATGCTACCCAATTTGGAGGTAAATTTTAATAAATAAATAAATAAATAAATAAATAAATAAATAAATAAATAAAAGTTTGTTTTTGGGGAAAAAAAACATTGAACAAGAAGAATTAATTTTGATATCAGCAAGGTAATGAAAAACAATGATAAGAAATGGCATGCTCTTCCAGATATGAAAATACTCATTTCTGGGGATAGAATTAATCAATAGAAAAACAGAACAGAAATCACACACCCATACACATACACAGAAACCCAAGACTCTAAAATGTTGTTTTTACTATATGCTACAGATGACATGTCATATCTGTAAGGATTATTCCATAAATTTGGAGGGAAACCTGATCAACCAAAATGCTGTGGAATTTTCTAACTCAAACGATTTTATAGGCAACTGCGTAACCCACCACTGCCAACAACTTGGAGAGAGTCACAATATATATTAGCATACTGAAGCCTCTGAGAGGCTTTTCATTCAAAAATGTTTTAAATTTATCTTCATAGGAAATACATTCATGTGGTTTAAAATAAACAGTTAGTGTAAAAGGGTAATCAGTAGAAGATTTCTCCCTCTAGCCACTGTTCTTACTTTCTTGGGAGCTTTCTAAAGTTTCTTTATGCTTATCTTTAAAATTTTTGTGTATATAATCTTGTTTTGTTTCTCATACAAAATATATAATATACCTGAATCTCACTTTTTCAATAAACAATTTATCTCAGATATCCTTTTTCACCATATGGAGCAAGCATTCTCATTTTCTACAGCTGTGTAGTATTCCTCCATGTGGATAAAACATCATTTATTTGTCTGCTATGATTTTCATGTATATTTGGATTGTTCCTAGTGTTTAGCTATTTCAAGTTATATTGCAGTAAATTGGCTCCACCCTGATTAAGTATCAAAGTCAATAAAACTGACACTTTTGCTTAAACCTTATGTTCCCCAAGCTTATTTGATCACAGAATCCTTCTTTTGATTAATATCATTAACATCCCACAGAAACATTGTCCATAAAACATATTCTGGGGAACCTCTGGGCTAATCATAAAGCTGTATTCCTTTCTCACAACTTAAGACCAGTATAAATTCCATGTAAGTTGGGATGGAGAAGGGGTTTTCCTAACATCAAAGGCAAATCCAAATGAAAGAGATTGCTGGTTTGAATACAGATATAGATATATTTCTTAAATTCTCTATATCAAGAAACTCTGTGAGGAAGTTCTGCAAATGACAAATTAAGAGAAAAATACAATGTATGAGACAAACCATGAATGTAATTAACATAGAGAAGCTCTGACTAATCAATAAGAATAAGGCTTTTTTAATCAAAAACTAATAGCTCATAAAAGGATATGAAAAACTGTATTCCAATTTTCTCTTTATTTTATTAGCCCAGATTAAACTTAAAGAAAATTCTAAATGTTAACAAGGTTGTGGGGAAGATGAGCATGTCTTCAGGAGGACAGTTTGACAATATCCATCAAGTTTTTAAATATACACTTGAGAGTGAAATTATATAGTATTTGTCTCTGACTGACTTATTTTACTTAGCATTATACTCTTTAGATCCATCCATGTTACAAATGGCAAGATTTCATTCTTTGTTATGGCTGAATAATATTCACTGTATATACATTTATATATACCACATCTTCTTTATCCATTCAACTGATAGACACTTAGAAGCAAAGGGAAAAACAGAGAGAGAAAGAGAGAGAGAGAGAGAGAGAGAGAGAGAGAGAGAGAGAGACCAAAAAACAGATTCTTAACTATAGAGAACAAACTGATAGTTACCAAAGGGGAGGCAATGGGGGGATGAGTCAAACAGGTGATGGGGATTAAGGAGTGCACTTGTCATGATGAGCACTGGATGATGTATGGAATATGGAATCACTATACTGTACTGAAACTAATATAACACTGTATGTTAACTAACTGGAATTAAAATAAGAACTTAAAAAGATTAAATATACACTTGATTTGGATCAGCAATTATACACAGAAAGTCAAGAGGGCATGAATATATATGCAAGATATTGATATCACCGTGGTTTATAAGTGTAAAATTAGAAACAAATGCCATCATACAGGACTGATTAAATCATCAATATATCATCCACACAAAGAAAAACTTTGCAGCCATTAAAAATAACATTGTACAAGGTTGCCCGTTTTTTCCTGTAGGATTTTGATGGTTTCCTGTCTGACATTTAGGTCTTTCATCCATTTTGAATTTATTTTTGTGTGTGGTATAAGAAAGTGGTCCAGTTTCATTCTTCTGCATGTCACTGTCCAATTTTCCCAGAACTATCTGCTGAAGAGGCTCTTTTTTCCATTGGATATCCTTTCCTGCTTTGTCAAAGATCAGTTGGCCATACGTTTGTGGGTCCATTTCTGGGTTCTCTATTCTGATCCATTGATCTATGTGTCATCTCTTTTTGTGCCAATACCATACTGTCTTAATGAATACTGCTTTGTAATACAACTTGAAGTCCAGGATTGTGATGCCTCCAGCTTTGGTTTTCTTTTTCAGCATTATTTTGACTGTTCTGGGTCTTTTGTGACTCCACACAAATTTTAGAATTGTTTGTTCTAGTTCTGTGAAGAATGCTGGTGTTATTTTGATAGGAATTGCATTGAGGAAGTTCCATACTGTTCCACAGTGGTTGCACCAGATTGCATTCCCACCAACAGTGCAAGAGGGTTCCTTTTTTCCACATCCTCACCAACACTTGTTGTTTCTTGTGTTTTTTTGATTCTAGTCATTATGACAGGCATGAGGTGATATCTCATTGTGGTTTTGATTTGTATTTCCCCAATGGTGAGTGATGTTGAGCATCTTTTCATGTGCCTGTTGGCCATCTTTATGTCTTGGAGAAATGTCTGTTAATGTCTTCTGCCAATTTTTAAATTAGATTATTTATTTTCTTGGTGTTGAGTTGTGTAAGTTCCTTATATTTTTTGGATACTAACCTTTAATCAGATACGTTATTTGGATACTAACCCCTACCAGATATGTCAGTATCTTCTCCCATTCAGTAGGTTGTCTTTTAGTTTTGTTGATTGTTCCTCTGTTGTGCAGAAGCTTTTTATTTTGATATAGTCTCAATACTTATTTTTGCTTTTGTTTCCCTTGCCTCAGGAGATACAGCTAGAAAAATGTTGCTGCAGCCGATATCACAGAAATTACTGCCTGTGCTCTCTTCCAGGATTTTTGTGGTTTCAAGCCTCACATTTAGGTCTTTAATCCATTTTGAATTTATTTTTCTGTATCGTGTAAGAAAGTGGTCCAGTTTCATTTTTTTTGCATGTAGCTGTCAAGTTTTCCCAATACCATTTATTAAAGAGACTTTTTCGCACTGCATTTTCTTGCCTCCTTTGTGGAAGATTAATTGATCATATAATTGTCTATTTCTGGGCTCTCTTTTCTGGGTTTATTTCTGGGTTCTCTATTCTGTTACGTTGATCTCACTATTTTTGTGTTGGGAACACACTGTTTTGATTACTAGAGCTTTGTAGTATATCTTGAAATCCAGAATTGTGATAACTCCAGTTCTGTTCCTCTTTCTCAAGATTGCTTTGGATATTTGGGGTCTTTTATGGCTCCATAAAAATTTTAGGAATAAATATTCCAGTTTGGTGAAAAATGCTCCTGGTATTTTCATAAAGATTGCATTGCATCTATAGATTGCTTTGGGCAGTATGGCCATTTTAGCAATATTTGTTCTTCCGTCCATGAGCATGGAGTGTCTTTCCATTTGTTTCTGTCATCTTCAATTTCTTTCATCAGTATTTTATAGTTTTCAGACTACAGGTCTTTCACCTCTTTGGTTAAGTTTATCCTAAGTATTTTATTATTTTTGGTGCAATTGTAAATGGGATTGTTTTTCTTAACTTCTCTTTATGCTACTTCATTATTAGTGTATAGAAGAGCAATGGATTTCTGTACCTTGATTTTGTATCCTACAACCTTACTGAATTCATTTATTGGTTCTAGTAGTTTTTTGGTGTACTCTTTATGGTTTTCTATAGTATCGTGTCATCTGCAAATAGTGAAAGTTTTACTTCCTTACTAATTTGAATGCCTTTTATTTCTTTTTCTTGTCTGATTGCTGTGACTAGGACTTCTAGCACTATGTTGAATACAAGTGGTAAGAATGGACACCCTTGTCCTGTTCCTGACCTTAAAGAGTCCTTAGCTATGGGCTCTTCATATGTGGCCTTTACTATGTGACGTATGTTCTCTCTAAACATACTTGGTTGAGGGCTTTTATCATGAATAGATGTTGTACTTTGTCAAATGCTTTTTCTGAATCTATTGAGATGATCATATGGTTTTTATTCTTTCTCTTGTTGATGTGATGTATCACGTTGATTGATTTGTGAATACTGAACCACCCTTGCATCCCAGGAATAAATCCCACTTGATCATGGTGAATGATATTTTTGATGTATTGTTGGATTTGGTTAGCTAATATTTTATTGAGGATTCTTTCAACTATGTTCATCAGAGATGTTGGCCTGTAGTTCTCTCTCTCTTTCTCTCTCTTTTTTTTTTTTGTAGTGCTTTTATTTGGTTTTGGCATCAGGGGAATGTTGTGTTGGCCTCATAGAATGAATTTGGAAGTTTTCCTTATTCTTGTATTTTTTGGAACAGTTTGAGAAGCATAGGTATTAATTCTTCTTTAAATGTTGGTATAATTCATCTGTGAAGCCATCTGGTCCTGGACTTTTGTTTGTTGTTTTTTTTTTTTTTTTATTATTACTAAGGCAATTTCATTGCTGGTAATTGATCTGTTCAAATTTTCTATTTCTTCCTGATTCAGTTTGGGGAAGTTATATGTTTCTAGAAACTTACCCATTTCTTCCAGGTTATCCAATTTGTTGGCATATAATTTTTCATAATATTCTCTTACAATCCTTTGTATTTCTTTAGTGTCAGTTGTTATTTTCCCTCTTTCATTTCTGATCTTGTTTATTTGAGTTCTCTTTCTTTTTTTTTTCTTGATGAGTCTAGCTAAAGATTTATCAACTTTACTGATTTTTTTTCAAAGAACAAGCTCCTGGTTTCATTGATCTGGAGTTTTTTTGTTTTTGTTTTTATTTTGTTTGTGTATGCCCTAATCTTATTATTCCTTCTATACTAGTTTCAGATTTTGTTTGTTCTTTTTCTAGCTCCTTTAGGTATAAAGTTGGGTTGTTTATTTGATTTTTTCTTGCTTCTTGAAGTAGACCTCTATTGCTATAAACTTCCTCCTTAGAACAGCTTTTGCTGAATCCCAAAGATTTTGGACTATTTTGTTTTCATTTGCTTTTGTCTCCATGCATTTTTTATGTCTTCTTTGATTTCTTTGTTGACCTATTCATTGTTTAGTAGCGTGTTATTTAACCTCCATGTATTTCTAGATTTCTATGTGTTCTTTCCAGATTTTTTCTTGTAACTTATTTCCAGTTTCATAGCATTGTGTTTGGGAAAGATACATGGTATGTCTTCAATCTTTTTTAATTTGTTGGCACTTGTTTTGTGGTCTAATATGTGATCTATTCTGGAGGATGTTCCATGTACACTTGAAAAGTAGACGGAATGTTTTAGGATGGAATGTTCTCAATATATATGTTAGATCCAACTGGTCCAATGTGTCATTCAAAGGCACTGTTTCCTTGACATTTTTCTGCTTGGATGATCTATCCACTGATGCAAGTTGAGTGTTAAATTCCCCTACTATTGTTGTATTACTATCAATTACTTTCTTCCTTTATGTTTGTTATTAGCTGCTTTATGTATTTGGGTGCTTCCATATTGAATAAATATTTACAATTGTTATATCTTCTTGTTGAATTATTCCCTTTATGATTGTATAGTGTCCTTCTTTATCTCTTGTTATCGCCTTTGTTTTAAAGTTTATTTGGCTCAATATAAGTATTGCTATGTAGGCTTTCTTTTCACCTCCATTTGCCTGATAAATGCTTTTCCATCCTTTCACTTCCAATCTGCATGTATCTTTAGGTTTGAAATGGGTCTCTTATAGGTGGGTCTTACATTTTTATCTATTCCGTCACTCTACATCTTTTGATTACAGTGTTCAGTCCATTTACATTCAAAGTAATTTTTGATAGGTGTGTACTTATTGCCATTTTGTTGCTTTTTTATGATTGTTTTTATAGTTCTCCTCTGTTCCTTTCTTCTCTTGCTCTCTTTCCTCACCGTTAGCTGGCTTTCTTTAGTGATTTACTTGGATTCCTTTCTCTGTTTAATATTTTCCATATCTATTACTGGTTTTTAATTTGTGGTTACCAGCTGAAAAATATAAAGGGAATCATTTCTTTGTTTAATATAATTGATTGTCAAATTGGTTTCCATACCACACCCAGTGCTCATCCCAGCAAGTGCCCTCCTTAATGCCCATCACCCACTTGCTCCTCTCCCTCACCCCCCCCATCTACCCTCAGTTTGTTCTCTGTATTTAAGAGTCTCTTATGGTTTGCCTCCCTCCCTCTCTGTTTGTAAGTTTTTTTATCCCCACCTCTCCCCATGGTCTTCTGTTAAGTTTCTCAAGATCCACATATGAGTGAAAACATATGGTATCTGCCTTTCTCTGACGGACTTATTTCACTTAGCATAATACCCTCCAGTTCCAACCACGTTGCTGCAAATGGCCAGATTTCATTCTTTCTCATTGCCAAGTAGTATTCCATTGTATATATAAACCAAATCTTCTTTATGCATCCATCAGTTGATGGACATTTAGGCTCTTTCCATAATTTGGCTATTGTTGAAAGTGCTGCTATAAACATTGGGGTATGTGTGCCCCTATGCATCAGCACTCCTATATCCTAAAGGGATCATTTCAAAATTTGAATGTAATACTCTAGTTTAAGTCCAATATAGTTAATTACTTCTCCTTCTGGAATAGCCCCTAAAATTATCAGAAAAATGTAGAAACCCATTTCAGCTTTAGAAAATGAGTGCAGGGTGTTACCCATTGGACAGAGTCCAAGTTTTTCAGGTAGCTGAGCACCTAAGACCTGATAGAGGGAGGATGCAGCCAGATGGAAGAAGAACGACTCACATGGGAAAACAAGTGTCAGGAATCTGTCAGTGCAGAAGGCTGCACGGTGATGCTAAGGAAGGGCTTGAGGGAATGGGTAAGGCTAGACCTTGAACCTTTCAATTCTGGAATGTGCAGTAGGCCTCAGGGGAAGAAACTGCCAGCTCAGGGGCCATTGCCCAGATTCCCAATGGCTTCAACCTTTGGAGTCATGAACCCTGATGACCAGAGAAGGGGGACAGGGCTCTGAGTATCTCTAATCTCCCCTCTACAATGGAGAGGGAGCAGGGAAGATGAAAATCATAGCAAATCATACTTCCTGCTCCCTTCCTCTGTCTCAGGAGAATGGTATTAGAAACAAAGATCTGGGCTCTAGAGGTGTTACTGTTATTTTTAAATGACTTAACAAACACTCAAATTTTCTCAGTTTTTGTTTCTTGTGTTGTAACTATTGATAGGTAGAACCCACATGAACAAAAGCTCTTTGGGATCTTCAGTAATTTTTTTGAGTGTAAAAAGGCCCTAAGACCAAAGAGGTTGAGAACAACTGATATAGACCTGTCTTCTTACAAGTGTTTTCTCTTCCATTTTATAACTATGGTTTATAAACAATGACCCATAGTTGTCTCTATATACTTGTGTTTTATTAATCATCACCAGTTTATTAGCTCCAGGGCTTCCTGATTTTGAATTCTCATTTTGATTCATCTTTCATTGTCCTAGGGTATGTCTTTTGGTAGTTTCTTTGCAGACAAGAGTACTTTCCTTCATATTTGAAAATACCTTTCTCTTGCATATACATACAAATAGTTTGGGTGTATATTGGTGGAGTATCCTGCGTCTTTTTAAGTTTTGGAAAGGTCACTCTTTTGTTGTTTGAAGTCAAAATGGTTTCTTCTTTTGGGACTAGCCTGAAATGTATTCCAAGATACTTATCAGATTACATATTAATCTAGGAAATCCAAACAGGATTGAAATATTATGTTTTCCCATAACAGGATTGTCACTGTACAGTTTCTGGCCAACCTATATTTTAGATATAAAAATTTTTAACTTTATTATAATTACAATTATAATTAGTACTCTTTTGGCTGCAAATAATAGAAACTGACTTTGCATAGTGTATCAGTTAGACCTGCTGAGTAACAAACTCTTCCAAAACTCAGTGATTGAAAGTAACAACTATTCATGTAGGTCATGATTTTGTGAATTGGTTTCCTGATCTGGTTTGTGTCAACTCAAGTGAACTCTGTAGGACTCTCTCATCTGTCTTCAGTCAGCTGTGGGTCATCTGGCTGCTGGATAACCTAGGAACCCTTACTTCCATATCTGGCACTTAGAAGATTGCCAGCCTAGGTGACAGAGGTGTCTGAACCATGAGTTTCTCATCATCTGGCAGGAACACTAAGGTTTCTTCACATGGTGGTTGGATTCCAAAAACAGCAAGAGAGGATAAGCCCCATTGCACCAGTGCTTTTCAAATCTCTGCTTGCCCTGCATTTGCTAACATGCTGTTGGCCAAACCATATGGCAGAAAATATGGTCATGTCTTTACTTTTAGTTGCTGAAGAGAGCCTGGCATTTATTTCTAAGGTAAAGTTGTAGAAATATGATGATGATTTACCGAACATGGGTAAAGAGCTCACTCCTGAAGTAATCCACAGTAGGACCAATATTCACCAGCTATGTGACTTTGGGAAAATTGCTTCATTTTGCTTCCGAGCCTCACTTTTGCCATATGAAAATTGGGAATAATAATAGTACCTACACCATGAATTATTGGAGGATTAGATGATATACTGCATGTAAAGCCCTTAGCACAGTGTCTGGTGCATAGTAATCATCCAATAAATGCAGTAGCCACTATTTCTTAAGTTGCTTATTTAATTATTATTACAATTATGAAAATCTTACAGCACCACTTTTGGAAAAACTTGTTTAAAAAAAGATACAACATCTTTCTTTATTCCTTTATCTTTTTTTAGTAACTAGGGTCTCTTGCAATCTCATTTCTATTCCTATTATATGTCATACCTTTATTTTCACCTGTTTTCCTTTATCTAAGTTAGTCTCAGAAAATAGTCAAGTTGTCCTCTGCCTGACTAATTCAATTTTCTGCCTTGTCCAATATGTTGTTTACTATTCTTTTCTTTTTTTTTTAATTCAGCAACCATGATTCTCATCATGGTTGGCTAGATTTAGATGTTGCAACTCATTTAATATAAGTTTCCTTTTGTTTCTTAAAGATGGCATCTTACTGAATATTTCTGAGTACAAAAATTAGCTATTTCACCAGTATCGTTTTTTTTTTTTTTGTAGTTATCCATTTCAGGGAACACTTATTCATATCACCAAGGATATTTAGTGAATTAGGGGTTGCATCTCTGAATCGCAAAATTACTTCATAGTTCCCATAAACTTTTTCTTTTGATTTATTCTTCTTAAAAGAGGAGAGCTATGGTTACTCAGTTTATCATTTCATTCATTCACTTAACAACTATGTATGAACACTTAGTTTATGGCAGGAACTATGCTGGAAATACAACAATGGTCAAGATGCACTCCTGCCCTCAATGCTCTCAGAGTCTACTAGGAAATCAGGGAGGTAAAGGTGGGAGGTAAAGGTGCATGCAAATACTGTGGTGGGTGATAGGTGTTACAAGAAAAAGCCTACAGTGCCAGGAGAGCACAAAGAAGGGGTCATGAAATGTTCAACAGATCAAGTAGGTAACTGGCTGAGTCCTGGAGGTTGAGTCTGAGTTAGTCAGACAGCATGTGGTAGGGATGGGGCAGGGCTAAGGGTATTCAGGGTTCAGTGGAAGAAAGAATTCCAGGTTGAAGCAATAACATGCTGTAAAAGAGAGATCATGTGTTATGCTGAAAAAACTGAATTTTAAAAATGATAATTGCTAACATTCATTAAGCCCCTATGGTGTTCCAGGCACTCTACCAAGAATTTTACATGCCTCATCTCATTTCATCTTCATAGCAGCTCAATAAGGTAGGTAAATTGTCCAAGATTTGCCAGGTGGTGAGTGGCATAACTAGAATTTGAACCCAGGAATTCTAGCTGTGGAACTCACTCATTAGCTACTATATAGTATCCTGCCTCTCTGAAGAAATTCTGCATATTTGAGTGATGTGTGTGTGTGTATGTGTGTGTGGTGTGGAGGGTGGGGCAGGATGGGGAATAAATGAAGAAATACCAGGCTAGAGATCATGTATACCCACTGAGGAATTTAGACTTTACCCTGACAACAGTGGGGAGTAAATTCTGGAACAGAAAACCCTGAAGCAAGAGGTGGTTATGAGACACTTTGTGAGGTGCATCCCAGTGGACATATGGGTCTAGCTCATGAGTGAAGTTCGAGTTAGAGATATAAAAATGTGAGCCATGAGCTCATAGATGGTTCTACAACCTTTGAGATACATGAGTCACCTGGGGAGAGCTAATCATGGAAGTTCTGGACAAAGGAGAAAGTCAGAAGAATAGGAGGACTCAGCCAAGGGGACTGTGAACCAGTGGCCAGCAGGATAGGAAAGGAACTCAGGGTGTAGAGTCATGGTATCATGGAATGAAAGGAACCTGGAAATTGAAAAGCAAGTCAGTCTGGCTCTGCTAACCTCTCCCAGTGTTCAGCATCTGGAGAAGCAGCAGACAAGAATATGAGTGGTTTGTTCATCTAGGGCTGAGATGCTATCCTGTGAATATCATACAGGGTGGAAAAGGGTAAGGGAATTGGTGGCAGCTGCAAAGAGTGATTATATTGATGGAAAAGGAGGGAAATAAAACTTGAAGAGGCTGAAGAATAGGAAGAAAGTGGCAGGCTCAATTTATTTGAGTTCCATTGAGACAGAACTGTGACAGTGGAGGTTCTTTGGCAAGAGAGGCAGGAGGATGGACAAGATATGTATGGAGGGGATGTTTGAAAACCATATCTCAAAAGTGGTATACACTTTTCTCTAGGTGTGACCAGGAAGCCAATAACAAATAACTGAATTGAGGAGACAGATAAGTAGTCTCAGAGCTGAGATGCCAGAGTGCTGGGCAGTCTTCCTCAGGAGAAAGAAGTCACCACGGTGAGACAGAGGCAGGATGGAGGAGAAAGCTTCCAGCTAGAGCAAAGTCCTCAGTGACAAGGGAAGAGTGACCTGGAGATTGAAGGATGACAGCAATGAAGGAGAGAGGTTTGTGGCTGGATAAATGTTCCTCAAAGGGATAGTATTTGATAGGACAGAGGAGGAAGTGGTCTGGAAGTGGCAATGAGGAGCAGGAGAACCCTCACCCACCTCCTGGCTCTGAGGAGAGTAAATGTAAGAATGAGAAGAAAAACAGAGAACAGAGGTACAGAGAACACATGTTCTCAGGGGCCACCCAGGGTTCTAGTAAGGCTGGAAGTGAAGGAACATTCCTAAAACTGTGAGGATAGATGGGAGTTTACGTGCCACAAAGAAGGAATTCAAAGGCAGAGCAGGAGAGGGAAGTGAGAGAGACTAGATTAGCTAATGGGATGAACCCAGAAGTAGGGAGATGAGAGTCAACTTGTAGAGTGACCTTAATGGTTGGGAGCAAGGTCAACAGGAATGTGGTTTCAGGGACAATGCTTGTAAGTTTTTTAGCACACAAGAGTCCCTCAGTTCAGGCCCTGTGATCCCCCAGAGTTTGGCCAATATGGAGGCAGCTATTCACAGAGGTTTCCCTTCATATTACTCATAGGACAGCTGCTCCCTTGGCTTCCTCAGAAGTATTTCTAGAAGATTTAAGGATGTTTATTATGGTAAACAAGATTGTTTTTTATCACAAATCAGAAACAACCTCAATGTCCCATGATATGTACTGGTTTGTTCATGCATTGGAATATTCAGCAGCTCCTAAAGTGTTTAGCACAGGGGCACCTGGGTGGCTCAGTCAGTTGAGTGTCTGACCCTTAATCTCAGCTCAGATCATGGTCTCACAGTTGGTGAGATCAAGACCCACATCTGGCTCCCTGCTGACAGCGAGAAGCTTGCTTGGGATTCTCTCTCCCTCTCTCTCTGTCCCACCTCCACTCACCCTCACTCTCTCAAAATAAACTTTAAAAAATTCTGTAAAGAAATAAAATGTTTAGGACAAATTTGTAATAACATGGGGCACTGCTTATGTTACAGTAGACATAAAAAGGAAACCAAACTGCAGGATGATGATGACAAATATGCAGAACCAAACATTGGAAGCAATCTATGCATAGTTTTCCTTTTTGAAAATGGAATATGTCAAATTATATTTGGGGGGGGGGGTAATAAAGCTCCTAGCACATTTTTCTCTCTGCAAACTACCATGCATTTCCATGATTTTCAAATTTTCTATGGTATGTTTACCACCTAGTTAACAGAATGTGTGGCCTATTCAGTAGTGTGCTTCCAGCTTCCAACTGTGCACATCTCTTCCCAGTTCCATGTCCAGTGACATCACGGCGTGGCTTGAAATTGGCCATGGCAAATGTGTTTACACCACAGAATGCTACCAATTAGGGATTTTTCTTTACAAAGAGATAAGTGTTACCAACACAGCACTAGCTGTCACCACCAGCCAGGGGTGCCTGATGAAAATCTGGGTAGACCCAGGAGCAGGCAAAGATTTGAGAGACTGAACGCTCCATGTCTCTACCCTGATGGAGATCCCTAGAGAGGAGAGAAACAACTTGTTCATGTCCTAGCTGAGCAATAGGAAGAAATACAATCTTTCTCTTGGATTTAGTGGGTACATAATGTCTGCCTCTAAATCGAGTGTCCCCCCCCAACCAGGGCAAAAACAGTAGTTGGCTGCTCATCCCAAACTGGGAGTGAGAAAGGGTACTTGCGACTGGCTTGGCCCCCATAAACTTGACTCTTGCCCCCATATGATGATCTGTCACTGCCCTTGCTTTTCCCATGTTGAGTTCTATGGTTTTGTCATTTATTTTAAAAGACCCAGGTTAGCTCTTATCCTGAGTGTGCTATTTATTAGGTGAGGGGATGTTTGGTTCAAGTCTCCAAATATTCATATACTCATACACTTCAAAGAACAGAAATAGTTTCATCACCTACAATAAAAAAAAAAATTAATGAAGCAGCAGTGTTGTTGAAAACCCAAAGTGCAAAGAAAAGTTACAGAGTTATTTTGTCTAGTTCTCTGGCTGTGAAACGTTTTCTGTTGGTGATACTGTGTACCTACTCAGAACAAAACATTCTGAAGAACCACCTCCCTTTCCTTACCCACATTCATCACACCCACAAAAAGTTAGCTGCCCCTTTAATTGTGGTCAGAAATAACTACTTCCATTCTTCCTGCTCCAAGTGGGCATGGGAGTGGAAGTGGAGAACATGGGCTATTCTTTCAGAAGTATATGTAGTAAAGAGAAGGAGAGAAGATAAGACTTAGCCTTATCAGGCAATATGGTAAGGGAATTTTTTTAGGGTACAAGACTTGAACACATTCTCTGATTGACAGGACAGAAATATTGTAATATAGGAGATAGATGCTGATGGATGGAGCAGTTATGAAGCTGTGATAAAATGGGGCTGCGAGCTCAAGTGGAGGGTTTGGCGCTGGAACAGAGAGAAACACTATCTTCCCCTGAAATGGGAGAGAACAATAAGAGAATGTACAAAGGTATAGAGAGAGGTTGGAAGTTCTTGATAGTCTCTGTGAAACGGAAGGCAAGGTCATCCACACAAAGAAGGGAGAAGGTTCTGGAATGTACAACATAAGCAATGTAACAGGGAGCAACGAGGCCCCAACTGAAACAGCTTTGCAGCCATGCATGCATGATAATGAACAAACCACACATATTTGCAGAGTTCTACACAGTTCACAAAGCGTCATTCACACACAATAGCCTGTACAGTAGGAGGTGCAGTTATTGTATCCAATTTCACATGAAGAATGCGGCCTAGAGAGATGACGAAATTTACCCATATTCATGCAGTTAGTAACTGGTCGAGCCAGGAGTCAAATCCAGATCTTCTAAATCCAATTCTTGTGCACTTTCCATGCTACCAAGGTATTTTCAAACTGGATTCTCAGATGCACTAGAGTTCTAAAGAATCTCCATTGACTGGCTGATATTTGGAAAGAACTAAAGGATCTTGCTTCCTAAACTCCCGCTTCAACTAGAGTATCACACTTCCTTTCAAGTGTCTCACTCTCCATCTCAACCCCGCTGTTCCAAGGTGTTCAAAGAGCAGCACAGAGAGAGGGATGGTGCCTAGCGAAAAGGAGAGGCATTCATAGATTTATAATCAACTGCTCTCCCCAGGGCCCAGAAGAGTAACGCGCCATCTGATTGCACATGAGAGGAAGCTTCATTGATGAAGAGGATGTGACCTTGTACATATCCCTTCACCCACCCACAACTCCCAACTCTGCTTGACCCCAAGCCTTAGAAACTATCAGGTTGCTGCCAAACTTAAGGCCCTTATCACAACAAAACCTTATTTCTCACACATAGCATGTGTCCTGGGTCCTGTTGTTTACAGTCGAGGTCCTGGGTAATGAAGATTCTGCCATCTTGTAGCTGCATCACCTGGAGCATTTTCAAAGGCACCAGGGGTCAGAAGAGGCAGAGGGGTCAGACAAGGTGACCTGAGTGAAAGTGATGTGCCACATTCCTGTTTGCCAGAGCACACTCACAGGGCCCCTTCAGCATGAAGGGGAACCCACAGATATTAGATGAGCACCAACTGTCCTGACTCAGAAGCCCTGCCCTGAGAGGGAGCCCAGATTTTTTACCTGAGCATCCAAGGTCTCCCCTAGTGTGACCACAGTGAGTCTATCCAACAGATCTCATGGGCCTCCACTTGTCAAACTGATCCATTCATTCCAATGCCTAAACCTCAGCCCCTGCTTTCTTCCCCATGAAACACCGTCCCTCTCTGCTTATCCAAACTCTATCCTCTCTCAAGACTCAGATCAAATATCACCTCTTCCATGAAGTTATCCCAGATTCCTCACCCTTCAGTAAGTTCCCTCCTCAAATAGCTGAGGTGTTACAAATCAAACAGAAAATGGCAGCCATAGCTGCACAAAGAGTTAGAATTACCAACTACCAAATGCAAGGCATCTGGTGGTACAGATGGGCAGACTGAATGACTGCAAGACTCCTGTCTATTCTTCCCAGGCATCAAGGCCTTTCATCTCTAATACCTGCACCATAGCCTGTTGTCAGTGCCTTTAGCCAGCTCAGTCTTGAATTTGTTGAGAATTCCACAGGGGGATTAAGAGTAGATCAGATTCATTCTGCTCCAAGTTTAATTATGGAGAAAATCTAGCTAAGAGAGCAAAGCTTACAGCTGTCACTGACAAACTTCTGGTCCCTTCCATTGCCTCATCTCTAACTCCTAAGATCTACGGTGCATAGGTACTGTGCAAAAATAGAAGATAAAATCTTCAATATTCAGGTAAATCCTTTTTCGGTTCTGTGGAAAGTCATACAGGAGGAAATGGGAGATTAATTTGTGAGGAAGAAGAAAGTCAGAATTAAACATTCATAGGTTGTTGTGAATTGTAAATATGAAATTGCAACACATTTGCCCTTTCTCTTGTCCTCTCCTCCTGTGTACTTTTAAAGGACCCCGTGCCCAGATACACAGTCTGCTTTCTGTTGTTGCATACTGCCCATTGTTGGTGTGATTTATTGCTCACTAAGGTATCAGAAACAAATTTAGCTTACCACACAAAAAAATAACTTGGCCTGTAGATGACAAAGACTATTCAAAGATTCCTGATCAGGAATTTTCTTATTTTGGTAGCTTTAATTCCATTTCTCCATTTCTCCATTTCCCTTTCATGTAAAGCTATCCAGATAAATTGGATTTCCACCTAATTCTTGGAAGGAATCCCCCAGAGGTAGTCACACTGATATGGTAGTTCCTGGCAGACAGTCCGTGATAGGGAGTGTTGCTCTGTGAGCTTGGTCTCATGAACCAGGTTATGGAGGACAGCACATATCAGCCCAGGGAGGAGGGCTCTGATCCTCCTGGTAAGACAGTGCCAAGTGGTCTTTGGAGACCTCCTCACCCCACCCAGAATTTGGGGTAGGTGCAGGATCAGTATACTCAACCAGTGTGGAGTGATAGATGAGCTTCGGTTGCTGGATGTAGTTGGTTCAGTCTTTCTGAGCTTAGGAGGCTGTGTTTCAGAGCTACTTTATTCAGCATTGGATTCTCTTGATCTGTTTTTCTGTAACTCTTTTGAAAATTGATTAAACTGTCCTGTCTTTTTCTGAATTGCTCTTCCAGCTTACCAACCAGAGTTTTTGATGATGAAGATAATGATGATGATAATGCATAAGGAAAATAATATTTTTTTTATTTATAATCCCAATTACTGTCCAAAGAGAGTGAATCCTGTTAACTTTGGGGACCTTGATTTCTGAGCACCATAATGAGTTGGAAACATAAGTTTGGAGATTAAAGCTGGTGGTATTGCATTCTGCATAATCAAAGGTGGGGTGGTATTTGAAGTTGGGAAGGAATGGAAGAGTTGGGAACCCGTGAGGATTGGGAAAAGGTAATGCAGAATGTGGACATTTAGTTGTTTGCTACAGTGAATGTGATTTAAACACTCTTGTATCACCTTGTAAGATCATCAGAGAGGTCTTTGTCTCCCTCTCTCTCTGTCTGTCTCTGTCTCTCTCTGTGTGTGTGTGTGTGCATGTGTGTGTGTGTGTGTGTGTGTGTGTGTGTGCGCGCGCTTTTGAGAGAACTGGAAAGTGTACTTAGTTCTGCATCTACATTGAGTTGGAACAAAAACAAACACCACATGTAGTTTCAGTTTTGCAAGATGAGAAGAGTTCTGGAGATAGGTGTTTGTTGCATAACAAAATGAATGTATTTATTACCACTGAACTGTAGGCTTAAAAATGGTTACGATGATAAATATTATGTTGTGTATATTTTATCACAATTTTAAAAAAAAAACTTTAAAACACAACATGCTGATGCTACACTCATCTCCTTGTTTAAATTTCTCCTAATAATCCTAGGAGGTAGATGCTATTGTCCTTATTTAATAGATGAAAATAATTTGTAAATTAAGGCTTATAAAACTTATGTAACATGTCCACAGTCATACATTAGTGAGTAAAACAATGACTTCTTCCCCATGTGTCTGCCTTCTGCCCAACTGCCAGCATCAAGGAGCTCCTAGAGGGTACAGCCCAGCCCATGCAACAGTCAGGTGTCAAAGCCAAGCAAGAAAAGGCAAATGGATTCCTCTCTTTTGGAGTATGACTCAAAATTCACCTCAGACCATGTACTGTGCCCAGGTCTTTCATTCATAACCAAAAGTAATATAAAAGAAATATAATACAAGAGACCATGTCAAAGTGGAAAATGGACATGGGCTTAGAAGTTAGACAGACTCAAGATAGACTCCAGGCCCTATCTCACTGATAGTCATTTAAGCAAGTCTGATTGTTTTTTAAGTTCTGAGTTATTACTTTCCTCATTTGTAAAGTGGGTATAATAGTACTTCCTTTATTGGATCATTGAGAGAATTGGAAATGGTGTAGTTGAAGGGTCCTCCCATTTCTGAATGGGAGCTGTTGTTGTTGTTGATGTTGTTGTTGTTGTTGTTGCTGTCGTTGTTGTTGCTGTTGTTGTTGTTTATGGACGCTAGTATCAAATTGCTTTAATCTCTTAGAATGTGAAATCTGGGGAGGACTGGAATATCATCTAATTCAGCTTCTTATAAAATGGAGAGATTGAAGTTCAGAGTGGTTGGATAATTTCCCAAGGTCACCATTGAGTAATGGCACAGTTAGGAGTGGAGGCTCAGTGGGAAATTATTTTTCTACTTCCAAGCACAAAAGAAATGGAAGATTACAATAAGTAATTCTATCAAACACTGAAATGTGTGAGAAATCAGAAGGAGGCAGAATCGATGCAAACCAGAACCAGGAAAGAAAGTTGGGCCTTGACTGGAACTTGAAGGGAGAATGGAATGCTAACAGACAGAGGGGATGCACATGCTGAGTTTACATTCTAGCAGAGGGGAGCAAAAAAAATAACAACAAATAAGTAAATTATAAAACATGTTAGAAGGTGAAAAGCGCTATGGGAAAAACAAAGCAGGGTGGAGTGAGTGGAATGAGAGAACAGGGGAGGGTAAAGGAGGGTCCCACTTTGCAGTAGGATGGTCACATCATTGAGAAGTGAACTTTGAGCAGAACTGAAGGAGGTGGGGAGTACATTTGTTTTAGCAAATGCATGCGATGAGTCCTCATACCGTCCCTCTGGACAAAGTGATACAACGCAGACAATTAGATTAACAGTAATAATAAAGATTTGATGGAGGTGAGGGTGGTGATGAGCTGCCATATTTGGTGCATTCATTTTAAGCCAGACTTTTTAAGCCATTTAATGCTGTGCTTTCTAGAAACTTCTTTTTCTTTTTTAGTATTCATAAAACCCTTAGAATGCACTCTGGTTGGGGGAGGGGGGAGGGTGGGACATGCAGTGGTAGTGACAAATCCAAGGCCTCCAAGCCCAGTCTCCCCTCACTGCTTCCAGCTCCTACACTAAGAATTTAACTTCTTTTGGCTTGGCCTCACTCGCTTAATCTGTCAATTAAGACAGTGACAGCTTCTGTTCCCAGCAGTGTGTTCATGTGTTCATACAATTCATTTCTCTAAAACTTGCCAAAGTAAGATCTTCGACATATGGTTTCATTTGATGAAAGGGTTCCATTTATTTTTTTTAAGTTTAAAACCATCGCCCTAGTGTCTGTGGTCTCTTACAAATCTGCAGATGCCCTCAAGCTGGAGCGCTGATTTTCTGGAGGGAGCTCTGAACCAGCCAATGTTTCCCCATAATCTCAACAGTGTGCCTGTCTGTTTTCAGAGAGGTAAGACAAGAGGAGACAAATACAGGGTTAGAACAAAGACGCAGCGTCCACACATTGATACGATCACATTTGGGCAGAGTCCTGGAGGAGATGAGAATGAGCTGTGTGCACACTGAAGAGTTGGCATTCCAGGCAGAGGACACAGCAAATACATAGTGCAGAGGAAGGAACATTTTTGGCATAGTCCAGGAACCAGAAGGAAGTCAGTGTTTGCAGGAGTGGAATGAGCAATAGGAGAGCAGTAAGAGGGAGGTTGTGGGGAGCAATTGCATGGACGTCACCTACACTCTCAGCGGGTAATCCACTGAAGGATCTTTTTTTCCTCCCAATTTTATTGAGATACAATTAAACATATAACGTTGTATTAGTTTAAGATGTACAGCATAAGATTTGATATATGCTTATATTGCCAAATGATCACCACAGTAAGTTTAATTAACATCTATCTATCACCTCACATAGTTACAAATTTTTTGTGCGTGATGAGAACATTTAAGATCTTACTCTCTTAGCAACTTTCAAACACACAAAACAGTATTGTTAACTATAGTCATCATGCTGTACATGACATCCCAAGGGTTAATTTATCTTATAACAGAAAGTTTGTACCTTTTTGACCACCTTCATCCATTTCTCCCACTCCCAGCTCCCGTGTCTGGCAACCACTGATCTATACTCTGTTTCTATGAGTTAAATTTGCATAGATTCTTTGGGGCGTTTGGGTAGCTCAGTCAGTCGAGCATCTGACTTTGGCTCAGGTCATGATATCAGAGCTTGTGGGTTCAAGCCCCACATTGGGCTCTGTGCTGACAGCTCAGAGCCTGGAGCCTGCTTCAGATTCTGCGTCTCCCTCTTTCTCTGCCCCTCCCCCACTCGTACTCAATCTCTCTCTAAAAAATAAATAAAACATTAAAAAAAATTTTTGATTTATAAATTTGTTTAGATTCCACATATAAGTGAGATCATATGCTCTATGTCTTTCTCTGATATATTTCACTTAGCACAATGCCCTCATGGTCCATCCATGTTGTTTCAAATGGCAGCATTTCCTTATGTTAGAGGATCTTAGCAGAGAAATGGCATGGTGGAATTACATTTCAATAAGATCATGCAGAATGCAGTGCTGAACTAGGGACTCAAAGGCAGAAGCAAGGAGAGCATGACAGTCATTCTGTAGAAAGATGGCAGTGGCTTGGGCCAAGATGCTGCCTTTGGAGGTGGTGAGCAATGATCTGATTCCTGATATATCTTTGAAGGGAGAACTAGCATATGAAAAATCTTGCATTTATGCATCAGGTGAGCCATGAGGTATCTTACTGTAAAAAGTGGTGGCAGATGCCATCTCTGGAACATGAAGAGCTCTAACCAGTGGCCTTATCTGAAACTCTGTACCAGGCCCCCAGCCCTGTGTGCTATGCCAAAGAGAGGACCGTATGATGAGCTTCCAAGATAGCTCGCTGAGCCTGTGTTGCCTTATGCGGGTGCATTAAAACTAGAAACCACTACGATCAGATGGAAAATTGCCTCCACGTGCCCTGGGAGCTCGAAGCTCTCCGTGGGAAACTGCCAGACTAGCTTAAAGATGGAAAGGGAGGGAAAAAGCTGAAAGCAGCTGGAGCAGAAAATTACAGGGAAAGGGGAGAAGATTTGAAATGCAAAGAGAAGGAAATCTCAGGGAAGGAAGGAAAGTAGCTTGGACCAAGGAATTGAAAGGGGGCAGTGACTGGAAGTTTGAGAGGTGCAGGTTACACCAGAAGTCCTACCTTTTCCATATGTTTGCTGGAAACTGACCTAGCTACCCCACCATTGCCCTAAGGTCTATAGCCTTAGGGGTCCCCACCTGATGGAAGAAGGAAGGACCATGTGTCTCTCCACCCCCGCATCCCAGCCTCACAGTCAGTACCCCCACTAGGGCTATTCCAGGCAGTCTGCAGGGGGAACAGAACAAACACATTTATAAATTTATTCAACAAATAGCTATTAAGTCTCTACAGCAGTGAACAAAACAAAAATTATCCTCATCCTCCAGGTGCTTGAAATCAAGTGGCAAAGGCATCAAATAAGCACACAACTACAGAAACCATAGGCCATCAACTGTGATGAGCACTTTGAAAGACTAGCCCAGGCCTGTATGAGAGCAAATTAAAAGGTTGGAGGTTTCAAGAAAGAGGGGCTGTTTTGGGAAGGAGCTGCTGCCTAACGAAGGAGGGAAGAGGATCTCATTCCAAGCTGGTAGCACTGCAAGGAAAGACACTAAGGCTGGAAGCAGTAGGACAGGGACGAGAGCCAATGCCAGCGAGGGTGGCTGGAGTGGGGTGCAGGGGAGAGTGGCCTGGGGTGGCATGTCACACAAAGCATTGCTGGCCACATTGAGGGTTTGGGTTTCGCCTATCCACCTGTCACTAGAGGGGTGGCTTGGAGCCTCACACCACAGGACCACACTACAAGGCACAGGTCAGAGAGAGAAGCAAGGACCCAGGCAAGGCAGGACTGCAGATGAGAGAAGCTCATTCCACCACAGAAGGGAATTTCCCTTGGAAGGATTCCCAAAACATCCCTGGATGTCTGTCGCTGGGGGTTGGGAGGGTCAAGTTCCTTACAGGTTCTCTATGTAACTCCATGTAGCACTTTGCTACATGAAAATACCACAAACAGGAAGTAGGCGATTGGAATCCTAAATCTGCTAGAACTGGTGACAGATATTTAAGCAACATCCTCCAAGGGAATAAGACTCGTTTAAAGAACCAGGTCTCAGCAGGGGAGAAGTGCTAAGTAATGGCAAGGAGATGCGCAGAAGTCCAATTATTTACTGTTTAAAATGGCGAGGGGTGGAGGAGTCCATGACAACCTGAAGACACAGCTGGGTAAGTGTTAACTAACACAAAAGAGAGTTTAATCACACATCTCTGCTTGAAGTTGTTTATGACTGATAGGGCTTCTTTAGGCAAAGGTTTTAATTAGTTTCGATTCGAATTTACACTTCTACAGCTTCTCTCAATAGTAAACCCTATCAGATGTGTGTGGTGAATGATGATCATTCTCTGCAACCATCTATTAACAGTGTATTCCAAATACACCAGAGAGATAAACATTGTTTTGCAGAGGGAAGTTTGCAAAGGCTTGTCCTTGGTAGTCCTTAGGGAAGAGCTACTGGGATCTCTTTTCCTGGATCTGTGACCAAATTGTCTTACTTCCTCAGTCTAAACCAGCACTGCCCAATTAAAACATAATGTGAACTATAAATTCAAAACACATATATTATTTAAAATTTTCTAGTAGCCACATTTTTTAAAGTAAAAAGAAACAGATGAAATTAATTTTAATAGTATATGTTATTGAACCTAACATATACATAGTAAATCAATTTAAAATTTATTAATGGACTATTTTATATTCTTTGAATGTGGATATGGGTGTGTGTGTGTGCATATACTCTCCTCAAAATCCAGTGTGTATTTTACACTTACAGCACAGCTCAATTCCTGCTGCTCCTATGTGGCCAGTGGCTACCATATTGGACAGGATGGGGTCTAGACAGTGATGGTTTCTTCTATCAGATTGAAGTTTTCATATTTTCCATGTCACAGTGATAGTGACTCTCTGCCTGTTGCATGTTGAGCTGACGATTTCTTCTGCCTGGAAAAGATGACCCTAGAGTATCTGAATCTTCCATGATCACAAACTCAAATGACAAAGCTGAATTAAACATTCCTTCCCTTTTGAAACTTCCCCATTTCTGATTCTCTTGGCCTCCATTTTCAGCCAGTGTTTTATTCCTGTTTATTCTTCCTATGAAGCATCTCTCATATTTGTCCTTCCCCTATACTTCCAGTACTCTGACTGTGTCCTTTCTCTCACACATGGACCATTGAAACAGTGATGTAATCCCCAGCTACTCAAACCTGGCATGCTTCTTCCAGGGAATATAATGAAATGGACTGGGGACATGAAACTCCCCAGTGTTGTTCGTTCATTTATTCATTCAGCAAATACTTATTGAATGTCCACCATGTGCCAAGTGCTGTGCTTAGCCTGAGAATAATTCACACTTTTTAAAACTGGCATGATAATCTTCCAAGAGTCAGTGATAAATAATTTAAAAATTTAACAGATACAAAAATGTATCATGGAGTAGAATATAAAATCTACATGAAATTTGGAGATAAAACAAGAGGCTTGACATAAATGTCTAGGCTTGACATGCATAGCTTTGGGCTATGCCCTCGGGATCCCAGGAGGATACAAGTTCCCAGTTCCTGTGCTGCAAGAAGCAACTTTGATCAAAAAGTCTAAGACCAGTAATTGTTCCTCCTTCTCCATTTGCCCTTTCCTCAACCCAAACAACACAGAGCTGTCAGAATGAGCTTGCCACAGTTCTTGTAATCACTCTGTGTTTAGCTGAAGGGCTCTTGATCTCTAGAAGTTTGAGTTTTAGGGAGACAAAGCTAACATTTCTGAAACTATCATTTCACAATTAAATTCTCAACAGGGTTGCCAACTAGTAATGCCCATGTACACAGTATGTTCTCTGAAAAAAAAGTTGTGCATGTTGATGGTGTGGATAGAGTATTCTAAAGGGACCAGAAAAGAGAAGTGATTTTATGGGATGAAAAAATCTGAGAAGTCTTCATAGAGGAGGTGGCACTTCAGTAAGATATAAAGAAATGGTCAGGAATTTAGCCACATGGGGAGTAGCAACAGTGGTAGAGGCTGGAAGGAATCAGCAATAACTGACTCCAGCCAGGTCACCTCATTACCTCCAAGACTTGCCTCAATCATTCATGTGCCTTGGAATTTTTTCCCGGCCTTGATGGATACATCAAGGCAAAATTCAAATCCCACCTCCTAGAGGAGATCCTCCCAGGTGCTTGCAGTTAATTCCAGTAAGAATTAGCTTGCCCCCAATCTTAGTGTCCCAAAGTGTAAGTAACAGACATGTTACAACCTTTTTGGCAAGATTGGAGAGTAATGACTTCCTCCCGTGCTGTGATCTGTGGTCATCAGCTTAATTACTTCAACCCCAGCTTCTGACAATCTTCTCTGCACCTTGTGATGCAACAGCCTGCCTGAGGTGATGCAGATGCTTAGGAAATGTTGATCTCTCCCTTCTGGAACTACCTTAGCACTCAGATCTGCCACTAACATTTGCAGGCCAAAAATAAGAGTGCAGCCACTATATCCTGTATAAATACTAACAAATTATAAATCAAGCTAATAAAACATTAATTAAAATCTCTATCCTCTTATCTTGAAAACTTATACCTTAATAAGGACCTGGAGGCCAAGTCTGAACCTTTTAATCCTTGGAGTTCTTTGTGGGAACGTGGCCTTGCAGGACAGCCCAACCTCTAGCTCTCAGCCTGGCCCACTTCCCTCCGCACCCCTGCCTCTGCCCCCTACCCATGTGACACCCCAATCTCTGAACCCAAGCTCTGTCCACCCCCAGCCCCCAAGAGCAACCCCAGGTGCCTTGGTGCCTCCCCAACTTCTTGGTGCCTTGGCCACCCCAGGCAACACAAGCAGCATTGTCCATCCTTGGGAAGACCGTCCCAAAGCAAGAGGCCCACACAGGCCCTAGAAGTAGGCTGTAGGGAATTCCAGGGTCCCAAGTACATCAGCATGACAAGGGTAAAGGGGTCACCTGTGGGCATGTCTTCTTGACTCCAAGAAAGGCATAGACTCTTCAATCTGTGTAGGTGGGCCTGGTCATACAAGGTCCTATGTGTCCTAAAGCATAGGGCACAAGATGGTGACCCCCTCTTCCCCGGGCATAAGGGTAGGGCTAGCAGCACTAATGTGCTTTCCCTTTATACAATTTCACATCATTTATTATACAGTCTTATTCTGTTTCCTGAGTGTACATCATATTTCTCTACTCAATGGTAATTTCCCCCAGGGGCAGGCTTAGTGCTTCTTTGTCTTCCTACCAGCACCTGTGGTGGGATGGGTTGAGGGACTGATGCATTGATTGACATGCCATTGTTCTCACAAGCAGTCTGTCAGTGGCCTGGAATCAGGGCACTTTCCCAATTGGCTTTGTGAAGAGGATTCCTCCCTGGCTCCTCCTGACTAATCCATCCATTTTCATGGCACATCCCCTATTTTCGCATTCAGCCCCTGCCCACAGCTTCCCTCCTCCAACCTTCCCCATTCAGGTATTACACTTCAGGAAGTGTTTCTTCTGTGTGTGCTAATCCATCAGCTAGTTGGGCTGAGTAATGATTACATCAACAATAATACCTGGTGCCTCATTCTTTTTTTTAACTTTCCTAAGTACTTCACATTGGTTATTTCTACATATCCTCCCCAAAGCCCTCAAAGGTAGAGATGTTCCTATTAGCCCTGTCTGAAAGTATGAAAGGAGAAAACACTCACTCAAGTTCATAGGATTGGTGAGTAAATAAGCCAGAATTGAAGTTCTGGTCTTCTGACCTCTAGAGTAAAATGTTTTCTTCCCTAAACCAAGTGATGGCTCTAGACACCACATCAGTTTCCTGAGCCTCCTAATAATGTTCTTGTATGGTGGGTAATGCAACATATTTCCAAAGTTCTGAGTTAAAAAGACTATAAAATGTAGCTATAACTGGCCCAATGGGCCAGTGACTGTGTAACTATTAAAAGTCCAAATGAATAGCTGTTTCTGAGCATACCAACGGTGACAGGTGCTCAAGGGAAGAGATGATGATCGTGTGTGTGGGAGTGTGTTTTCATGTATGTGCTCTGTGTGTTTTCAGCCTTTTGGGGATCCAATTCAGGGATTAGTGACTGAGCACTACATTTTTCTTGCTCAGAACATTCAAAGAGACATTCAGTGTTACAGCCATTTGAAATGTGCATTATACTCTTATAAATATTTATAACAACTTAATTAGGAAGTTCTAATTGCATTTCGATTTCTAATTTCAGTAAGAATTATCTCTGTCCCAATCTTAATATCCTGAAGTGTAAGTAATAGACATGGAACAATCTTCTGTAAGATTGGAGAGTAACTACCTCCTTCTGTGCTGTGAGCTGTCAGTATCAGCTTAATTACTTCAAATCCAGCTTCTGGCAACCTTCTCCGCACCTTGTGATGGTAGCAGCCTGCCCGACATGACATGGCTGCTTAGGAAATGAAATGGTTTCTCCACTTTCAGTCTTCTTCCCTCCAGATAACCCCAGAGACAACCATGGTATCCATCTTCCAGAATGTTGCTACAACTGGGACATCTCCCTGAAGAAAAATCTCTCAGGATGGATGGAAAAGATTTACTTTATAATGAACAAAAATGTATTAGGTCTAGAAGCACAACCTAGGCTTCTCCTGAGATATAAATAAGTCTCATTTGAACATAGAGGGTGAGGCAGGATAACATTCCAGAGAGCGAATGAGTATGGAATGAATGAAAACAAAGAAGGAGAAAATCACAAGGCATTCTTGGCAGCGAGTTGTCCACAGTGACTAGAGATACCACTGGTACCACTGGTGGAAACAGTCAGTGAGAGATGAGGCAGGAAAGGCAGGTTGGACAGCTGGGGACCAGCAGTGGAGGGCATGAAGGACACGGTAGGTGGTAGCACTGGCTCACGGGCCAAGTTCAACATTTGAACTTTAACCAGGAGAAAGTAATCCAGGTTGGGGAAGAGAAATCTGGAAAGAATAGGGAAGAAAGCCTGGAGGGGAGAGACTAGACACAAAGATACATGCTAAGAAGACTTATTACAACAGCCCCTTCAACTATGATGGACAACCTACAGTAGTAATCATGTGTTGAGACAGAAAGGGATGAATAGGAGAATGGGAGTAAAAAGCTACCACATGGAGCAGGTGTGGGACTGACTTTGGGTCACTCTGGAGAGCAAAACTAGGACCAATGAATGGAAGTGACATGGAGGCACTTCATGTGGCTTCCATGTAAAGATAAATTCAGGAATAATTACTACTGAGAAGTAATGGTACAGGCTGCCTTGTGAAGTGGTGAGCTCCCTGTCATCGGTGGGGCCTCAAGTACAGACAGGATTTTGATGCTTTGTTAGGTTTGCCAGAGAGCTTGTGGATGTATGGTTCAACATCTATGTTCACTACACTTGAACTTTAGAACTATTTTGTCACATTTTCCCCTTATAATTCTGAGAATCTTCAGGATTTATGATGGAATAGATTAAAAGATGTTGGGAAGGGGAAGACGAATTAGGGATAAAGAGCTCTCATCTATCCAGAATCTACAAGAGGCAAGTCATGGTGCTAAGAATTTTGCACACAGCATAATTATCAGAAAAGGAACAAATGAGTTACAGTTTGCTTTTCTGATGCCCAAAGAAGATCTTTAGTTCCCCTGAATACATCCCTACCAGGGTCCTGGTTACACCTCTGTGCTGCCTCCATGAGGTTGGAAGTGGTTGAATGGTGTGATTGAAACAGGTTGGGGTAGAACACGGGAAAGCAAACCAAGATGACATTGGATATTCTGCTTGGAAGGAAAGGATCTTAATAGAAAGGAGAAATAATAAAACAGAGGCAAGAGGGAACTAATAGAAATTAAGTTTTTTTTATTTTAAATAATATTGGGTTTTTGTCAAGCCCTTATGTGAGCCTGGTATTATGCTAGGCACTTTATTTTTTATTTATTTATTTAGTTTTTTAATTACTTTAATTTCTTTATTTAAATTCAAATTAGTTAACATACAGTGTAGTATTGGTTTCAGGAGTAGAAACATCTCTTACATGTAACACCCAGTGCTACTCTTTCAGGAGTAGTTACATCTCTTACATGTAACACCCAGTGCTCATCCCAACAAGTGACCTCCTTAACACCCATCACCCATTTAGCCCATCCCCCAACC
Organism: Lynx rufus; assembly: GCF_022079265.1. Classification (NCBI taxonomy): domain Eukaryota; kingdom Metazoa; phylum Chordata; class Mammalia; order Carnivora; family Felidae; genus Lynx; species Lynx rufus. The sequence continues at coordinate 91,549,748 of NW_025814896.1, read as the reverse complement.
AACCTCCCCTTCAGCAACCCACAGTTTGTTCTCTGTATTTAAGAGTCTCTTATGGTTTGCCTCCCTCTCTGTTTTTATCTTATTTTTCCTTCCCATTCCCTATGTTCATCTGTTTTGTTTCTTAAACTCCACATATGAGTGAAATCATATGATAGTCTTTCTCTGACTGACTTATTTCGCTTAGGATAATACATTCTAGTTCCATCCACATTGTTGCAAGTGGCAAGATTTCATTTTTTATCTCTGAGAAATATTCCATTATATATAGATATAGATATAGATATAGATATAGATATAGATATAGATCATATAGATATATAGATACAGACATCCAAAATTTGTATGGAACCCGAACAGCCAAAGTAATGTTGAAAAAGAAAACCAAAGCTGGAGGCATAACAATTCTGGACTTCAAGCTGCATTACAAAGCTGTAATCACCAAGACAGTAGGACACTGGCACAAAAACAGACACATAGATCAATGGAACAGAAATGGACCTACAAATTGTATGGCCAACTAATCTTTGACAAAGCAGGAAAGAGTATCCCATGGAAAAAAGACAGTCACTTCAGTAAACAGTGCTGGGAAAACTGAACAGTGACATGCAGAAGAATGAAACTGGACCACTTTCTTACACCACACACAAAAATAAATTCAAAATGTATGAAAAATCTAAATGTGAGTCAAGAAACCATCAAAATCCTAGAGGAGAAAATATGCTAGGCACTTTAAATGAGCAATCTCATTTGCCTCTCAGAAACTCCTATGAGGAGAACTATAACATAATCTGCACTTTATAGATACATAAACTGAGATTTGGCAAGTTTAGAGATTCACTCAAGGTCACACAACTTGCAAATTCATGCAAAATCCATTACTCCCAACCCAAATGAGACAATAACCAAGAATCCAAATGGAATCTGGACAGGGACACTGAATTTAATACTGGGCCTCTTAATTATTGAGTTTTGTATTCATGATCATCACAACTTGACAGCTCCGAGCCACCATTCTTCCCTCCATGAATCCTCTGAATTTTCAGTGGACTCAGGCTGCCAAGAATTTAGCAGGTGAATGAAGAGAGCAGGGACAGAGTCCGAGTTATTCATCACTATACCCCCAGCATCCCAGACCTGTTCCACAGTAAATGCACAGAAAATGGCAAATGGGTGAAGGAATGAATGAACGCACATGCTGACCTGTTGACTACAGGTCTCTCTGCCTTGGGATGACCTCCTAAGATCTCTAGCCGGGATATTCATGTATTTGTTGTTACCATGTCAATCATCAGATATTTATGGATTTTTGTAGCACTGTGTCAGGCATTTACCAACAATCTCTTCTTCCTTCTAGCCCCTTCTGAAAGTTTCATCATATAGGAAGAAAAATTCACAGCAGAACCATCTCACCTCTTGGGGGAGATGTCCTAGCCACTGTAGGTTGATTGGCAGAAAAAGCACAGTCTCTGTTTGTCAAAAGACTTGAGTTTGAATCCTGTCAGTATTACTGCCAGAGTCTTCCCTCCCAGAGCCTCAGTCTATCAGTAAAATTAAAGTAATAACAGGTGTGTGGTGAGAACTATGTGAAATTACTTTTATAAAGCATCTGGAATCTAGTAGGCACCTGGTATATGCTAGTTTCCTCCCGTCTTCCTATTGAGGAAAATAGTCAATAAACAAAAGAGTTACCTCTCCAAGACTTAGAGTTTCCAGTGTCTATGAGAGCTGGGGAGGCCTCAGAGGTGAGAGCCCAGCCCATCACTACAGAGATAAGGCAGAGATGCAGAGACAATCCACAGCTAGCCCGGTGTTGCAACAGTGATAATCAAGGCCAGCAAAGCCAGCCCCTGTTACCACACTAGCCATGCCCAGTTAGCCCCTTTATGCTGCACTTGGAATTGCCACTTAGGGAGGCTAGACTCCCAGTTTTCACAGATGGCCTCCTCCACGTTTGGAGAAGCATTTGCTCTGTATTAATGCCAGCCTTCCAGTGGAGGCGGCTTGGACGGCCTTCCTCACTCTGTCACCTCCTAATTGACTTCAAGAGGCAAACCAGACATGGAGCTCCCAGAAGTTGCATCGACCAGGCTGTTCTTCAGCTGACAAAGAGCTTTATAAACTTCTGTATGTGTAAAGCTGCCTGGGATGGGGGTGGGGGGAATTTGGGAGGTGAAACTGTCAGGGAAAACTACAGGTGATAGATTCTCCCAAGACATGCTGAGTAAAGAGCACCAGCTGCCACAGGGCTCAGAAGAATCCATCATGTGACAAGGTCTTTCCCCAGACACTGCCTGACATGGGAGTATGAGTATTTCATAGAATCTGACCCAAATGGCCCACTCCCTTCTTTTCAGATATGAGAAACTGAGGTCTAGCAAGAGGAAAAGACTTGCTCAAGATTACGTAGGAAATTAGGAGAGACAGAATAGCAGAGCAGATCCAAGCACAAACCTATGTCTGCCACTCACTTGCGGTGTTAAAATCTCCTGCCCACTGTGTTTGTGCATTTATCCATTTCTCCTAGTAATTATGTTAGCTTTTGTTTTATACCCATAGTATAACATAGTGGAGCTATGTTGTACAGATTCAAATAAGTTATAACTTTCTGGTGGTTTTATAGAGACTCTCTTGATTCCTAATGTTGGACATTAGGATATTAGATATTCCTAATTTGTGCCTTAATGTCTGTTTGTCTGATGTTAACATAGTGCTTCTTATTGGAATATTTTCTTCTGTCCTTTTCCTTTCAGTCTTTCTGTATCCTTAAGTTTTATGTGTATCTTTCATAAAGAGCATTTAGCTGGAATCGTTGTTGTTGTTGTTGTTGTTGTGTTGTTAAAATATAATCTTACCATCCCAACCTTTCAGCCAGTGAATTTAGTCTCTTTACATTTATCATGATCATTGACATGTTTTTTTATTTCTACCTTTTTATTTTCCTAGAACATTTATTATGTATATTTTTTATTTTTATAAATGAATGTACATAGCACATATATAAGTAATGGGACATATTAATAATTTGAAACATGAGATGAGCATCTTGTAAACTAGAGCATTATTAAGTGACAGAAATCCTCCTTCCTTCCCTCCCATATGTGGTCTGTATGCAGTCCTAAACAACAGATTGCTTAGTTTTGCTTGATTTTCACCTTAATAAAAATGGTGTCCTACTTCAAGTAGTTTTCATGATTAGCTTAAACTTTTTGCTTAACCTTGTGTTTCTGAGATTTATCTGTTACTGTATGTAGCTGTGGTTTATTAGTTTTAACTGCTGCATGCTATTCCATGTGTAAGGACTCCATAATTTATTTATCCATTCTTTTACTTGTTGTCACTTGGGTGGTTACCCACTTTTTGCTACTGTGAACATTTTTATGTATGATTCCTGAGTTGCAAGTAGAAGGGTTTCTCTAGGGCACATATCTTAAAGTGAAATCAACGGGTTTGTACGTGTTCAACTTTGTAAGATAACACCCCTAAGATCATTGTTTTCCAAAGTGAGTGTTCCAGTGCACATTCACCAGCAGTGAATAAGAGCTCCTTTTGTTCCATGTCCTTGCTAACATTTGGTGTTGTCGGGCTTCTTTATTTTTGCTTATCTAGTAAATGTGAAATGCAATCTTTTTGTGGTCTGAATTTGCCTTTCCTGAGGAAGGACATAGTTGTTTCAGGAGCAGGAAGTGATCAGCTGCATAGAATGCTGCTTCTAGATGTAATGGCTAAATGGGTCACCCCTCTCAAAGATGTCTGCATTTTAATGTGGGACAATGTCTGCACTCAAAGGAATGGATCTTAAGTCGTGTAGCATCAGCCCTATCACAGGCCAGTGAGAGAGGAGACAACTAGGAAGAGGAGCAGATTCACAGAGCCCCCACATCTAAGGTGACCAACCATTCGGATTTGCCTAGAATTGACAGGTTTCCTCAGATGCAGGACTTTTTGTTTTAAAACCAGAAAAATCCCAAGCAAGCCACAACAAGCTTGTCACATACTCACACTACACATATCGTTGTCTTCCAACCCTATTAGTCCTAAAATATTTTACTCCATGCAAGGAGCCTAATTGTCATGCGCGCGCACACGCACACACACACACACACACACACAAAACAGGCCTGGTCTCCATGGTGGCAGATGGCAGCATATAGCTGCAATCTGAACTACCTTCTCACCTGAAAACATTGCTCCAAAGGACCATCCCTGTTCACAGTGAATAAGGTGAGTGAAAGAATTTTATTTATTACTTCAAAAGAAAAATCTGGATCACATTGCATTGTATGCCAGTTTCTTAGTAGCTGTTTTTCTAAAAAATCCCTGTTTCCCCCAGCTGGGGAAATGTGATGGCTCGAAAACACATCTCAAAAATGATACAGGCCCCAGGGCCAGTCTGCTGGGAGAATCAGCCACATGCTATAGAGCCACGTTATGCGGACATGTAATCCAAACTCTGCCTCCCCCACAAGGTCTGAGTACACCCAGGAGCTCCTGATGGATGCCTGTGTCTCAAAGCAGACTTAATGGGGCTCTTGCCAGAGGTGGGGGTTTCAGGGAACAAAGACGACAGGAACCACCACTGTCGGTTTTTCTCCCCTGCAGCAAGTTATGACAGCACAAGTCAACACCTGTGTCAACAGTTCCTCATCTTGCAAATAGGCTTGGTGCTTCTTGTGAGCTGGGCTGGCATTTAGCAGGAGCGCATGCGCATAGCTGCACCTGTTGTGAAAGTAGTCTGATACTTCCGTCCGTTTGGTAAATAGTGTAACATGAGAAATGCTTTTAAAAAATAGTCACTAATTAGTGACCTACATTCTAATATGTGTGGTTTATCTCAGACACTGCAGTTGCAATATAATTCCAAGACATCTTTTTGTTGTTATTTGGGCAGAGCACAGAATGGCAAGAGGCCACTGTAAGCATCCTTTATTCACTTCAGGGATTGTGAAGTTGCCTTCAGGTTCAGGTTCAAAGCCCTAGGGTAGGAAAGGGCTTCCCAGGTGGGCCCAGGAGAACCTGTTCTGTAATTGCCTCACCCTGACTGGCAGAAACGGTCCCAAACGGCAGGTTTGGGAGCCTTGCTTTATTTGGCCTGTGTCTCTTAGTCCAATATGAGGCCGTGGAAAAGGAATCTGCCCAGAATCCCATTAAATGGCCAGAAGAGTGTCTCAGGAAGTGGCAGGGGGACTCTCTTCTCTGTCTTCCTACCTCCCCCTGAGTGTCTCCAGACAGAGAAGCCTATGCCAGCCTGCCCTCCCCGCAGGCTAATAGCTCCCTCCCCACCAGATCAGTTCAGTGGGCGCCCACCTGACTCTGGGCAAGGAAAGTCCCTGGAGCACCCTCACCTGTGAGCAACCACTATGCCCTCGTCCTTCAGTCCCTCTTGTTTCTTTCTCTCTTTGGCCTTCACCCCATTTAGTAACTGGGCTCACACCAGTTGCTGCCTTTCTGGCTGGCGACATCACGTGCAGCCCCTTATCACACACACTCCCTCCGAGGTAGGTGGTCAGACAGAAGACACAGGAACCAAGGCTGGTGACCAGCAGACAGTCACAACCCCTCTCACCCCTCCTCCTCCTCTCAGAAATAAAGTCACCCTCTGACTTTAGATGTCACTGGGCACTTCCACACACAGGATGCAAGAGCTGTCTGTGCAAGCCAGGCTGCAGGGCTGGGGGTCACCTCAACACCCAGTCAGGGTCATCTGGGAGTGGGGGGCTGCAGTGCAGTTGGGAGCCAGGAGTAGGAGTCAACAGACGGTAGCTCATCTGGATGGCGATCACAGGCAACAACACAGAATGATGGTCTTTGAACAATGGCCAGATTCTCAGTGATTTCCAGACACCCAGTCTAAATGCCGGTGGCTAGTGAAGTTTTCTCTTTTAATGTAGTGAGATGTTTTAATTTAAAGGTCTGCCTCTTCTGCAGAAATTATGCCCTTACATCTATCCGTAGTTAAAATGTAACTTACTGAATATAGTAATGATGCCAGGAGTCGGTAGCTTAGCTTAGTTTCCTTTGGTTTAGCTTAGGTTGGCTTACCTTAGGTTAGTATTTGTAATGTCCTTACTTGACACAGCAAGAGACTGAAAAAAAAAGAAAGAAAGAAAACCTACATCAGTCCACAAGTTTTGTTAAACTTTTTCCATGAAATGTAGACGTCTGTGAACCACAGACCTTGAAGGCTTGAGCAAAAGTGTCCTGAAGTTGACCTCACCTTGCTAAGCCATCCTCAGGACACCAGCTGTGTGCCAGGCACTTACAAGCTGCGGGTGTCCCCTGGGGGGCAGGCGTGTTCGCACCCCTGACAGATCCCCGCTGTGAAGGAGGGTGCACTGCATTTCAGCCTCTTGGAGTCTGATGCCAGGAGGCCCTGTTCAGCCAGCAACCCTCCCAGTGCCCCATCTGATTATGTGATCTGCAGCCTGTGGATCTGGCCAGCACTAGCATCTGGTCTGCTTACCAGTCATACCTCTCCCAGAAAATGGCATACAAATCAGATTCCTGAGAGCACGGTTAGCATGCCCATGCCTCTGAGGCTGACAAATGAGGGTTCTGGGGCCCAAAGCCTGGGGCCAGCCCCCGCACTCGAAAGAGCTCAGCAAGGTGAATGCCTTTTGGGGGTCTCTCGCAGCCAACCAGTCAGCCATCCCCAGAGACATCTTTGTGTGCCACAGACACCCATTTTCTTTCAAACTGCAGTTAAGTTCACTGACTAATCTGTCTAGGGAGGAATTTGGACAATTGCTCTAAGCCAGACTTGAATCCGGATCTATACTATTTTAAGCGGATGGATTTGGGTTCCCTCTTTGAGTTCTCTTCACATGTAGGTGGGGCCACCTGCCTCAGAACCACTGAGGCACTTGTTAACACTCAGGTCCCAGGCCCTCCCTCAGAATCTCTGGGGTGGGGCCCAGGAATCAGCTTTTTAAAAACATGCCCATGGTGATTTTTTGTTTTAGACAATCTATCTGAGAACAACAGCCATAGAGATGGAAGACAGCCAACGGGATTTCACACGATGGGAAAAACCTCTAGGCTTTCTCCTTCTAGGCCCAGGAAACCAACTTATTTCCTATCTTTAAAACAAATTTTTGTTATTGTCCAGTTGGCACCAAAACAGGTTTTGACCCAAGGAATGAACTCAGAGTCTGGAATAAGCCTGGGTTGTCTCAGTCAGTTAGGGCTGCCGCCAACAGAATATCATACACTGGGCGGGTACAACCACCAACACTTACTTCTCACAGTTCTAAAGGCTGGGAAGTCCAAGCTTAAGGGGCCTGCTTATTTCGTTCCTGGCGAGACCCAGGAGAGGCGCCTTCTTGCTGTATCCACACTTGGTACAGACAGATCGTCTCTCTTGCACCTCTTCTTATGAGGTCACTAATCCTATCATGAGGACTCCACCCTCAGGACCTAATTGCCTCCCAAAGACTCCACCTCCCATCCCATCCCATTGGGGGTTAAGGTTTTAACATGTGAATTTGGGGGACACAAACATTGAGTCCATAGCAGGGGTCTTGCTGGAGAGTCACAGTGAAAAGCAAAGAGGTTTTGAGGTTGGACCCTTACCGGTCCCCTTCCCACTCCTGATTTTGTGGGACTGGAGAGAGAGGAATACAACAAGTGGCCTGCCCATGGTTCCCCCTGCCCATGGTTCCCCCAGGTGGACAGTGGTGGCCTCAGGGTTCTGCTTTTCACCGACAATTCAGCAGAACACAAGAGACAGCCAGGAGGGGTTCTGTGAATGGCGTCATAATGAGGAGGGACACAGGATGGGACAGCTATGAGAGTACTAAAGAGTTTCTTAACCCTTCAAGGCCTCTCTTACTCCTTTAGTCTCTGGTACCCTGGGGCCTCTTGGGACCTCATTTCCACAGTGTGAGGGCAGAATGGTAGAGTGGAAGAAGAGAAAGAGATTAAAATCCCAGCTCAAACTTCATGTTAGTACTGTGATATCAGTCCACCTCAAATTTAAGTGGAAAATTGAGGTAATGAAACCCCACCTTAACAGATTGGTGTAGGCATTAAACAGGGTAATGCATGGTAACTTGCTGGCCTGCAGTTGGTGCTAAACCAAGGGGAGCTCAAAAAATGACTTCACCAGGGGCGCCTGGGTGGCGCAGTCGGTTAAGCGTCCGACTTCAGCCAGGTCACGATCTCGCGGTCCGTGAGTTCGAGCCTCGCGTCAGGCTCTGGGCTGATGGCTCGGAGCCTGGAGCCTGTTTCTGATTCTGTGTCTCCCTCTCTCTCTGCCCCTCCCCCGTTCATGCTGTGTCTCTCTCTGTCCCAAAAATAAATAAACGTTGAAAAAAAAAAAAATGACTTCACCAAGGCATCGCTCCCTACATTTTCCACAGTGTCCATGGCCCATCTGCAGCCTCTGCACTCCCACCTCATATTCTTACATTTTTTCCCCTAGCATACCTGCACGTCCCAGGAATGCCAGCAGAAATCAGGAAATCTGGCTAAGTATAGCTGTATTAGTCCACACTGCCGGCAACCTACCAACACCTCCCATATTGATGTCATGAGCTGCCTTCCTGTGGCTGCCCTCCTCAGGTCTCTGTTCCTTCCCTGTATCTTTGACTCAGCAGATGATTCATTTCAACCCCACCGAGAAGACAGAAACTGGACCTTTCCTTCCTCCCTTCCCTCTCTCCCCCTACACTTGAGGCCTGGTCCTGCTCCTTCTGAGCTATCCCCAGCTAACCCCCTCTTTATAGCACCATTGACTCCTGTCTTCACTCACAAATCCATGCAGAGCTCTCCCCAGACTAAACATTGGCCTCCTGGCTGCCTCACCGCTATCCCATCTCAGCACAAACATCTATGTGATGCTCGCTGAAGTTATAGTTTTCATTGACATACTCTTTTGTTCCTGCTATCTGCTTTTGTCCCCATCCTGACGCTGAAATTGCTCATGAGTGACCTCATCATTGTCAAATCCAGTAGTCTGTCCTCAGTTCTTTTCCACTGTGGGAAGAGCATAAGAGAAAACAAGGTGGGTGAGAGCAGGAGGGAACATTTCCTGAGCAGCCACCAGGTTCCAAGCACTGATCTGGGCACCAGCTCACGAGTAAGAGCAGAGGTTGCAGATTATGATACAGAGAGCTTTAAGCATACTGCTAAGGAGTTCAGGCTTACTCTGGTAAGCAGATGGAAGCCTGAACAGGGAGGTCATCTGTATCACTGATCAGAGCTGGGTTTCAGGCAAGCTTAATCTATGGTTGATAATTTAGGGAGTGGAGAAGAAAGATACTCTCTGCTTCTGCTTTCAGAGAAATTGCAGGTAACTTGGAAGATAAAGCTCGTGTGCATGGAATGAAGAACTGTACAAGGCATCAAGTAATCAAAAACTAAGTCGAGGGAAAGTGGTCTGGAGGATCAGAGGAATTGGAAGGGTTAAAAAGACCAGAGAAACTTCCAACAGAAGCTTGGAGCTACCCTCGAAGAAGGATGGGGCTAGGGCCGGTGCCACAAGGAAGCACAGCCCAGGAGCATAAATGAGACCGGTGAAGGCACTGCGCTGGCCGGCACTGCTTTCCTCTGCAGTGGCTGTGACCCAACCCCTTCTCTTCGCAGTGCAGTGGAGCAGGGGCCCGTGGATTTTAAGAGGCTGGTAGTAAATACTGCAGGCTTTGCAAGACCTGGGGTCTCTGCCGCAGCTCCTCCCCTCAGCCGCTGCAGCACAAAAGCAGTTGCTGACATACTTACAGCAATGGGCATGGCTGTGTTCCAAGAGATTTTTATGGTCCCTGAATTTTTATGGTCCCTGAATCTGAATTTCACATAATTTTCACATGACATGAAATAATCTTCTTTTGATTTTTTTTTTATCATTTAAAAATGTAAAAATCATTCTTAGCTCACAAACCCTATGAAAACAGGTGGTCACCTGACTTGACCGATGGGCAGTAGTTTGTAGCCCATGCCATGGAGGACTAAAGCATGGAGTCCCGTGTGGTGTCAGGGGACCTGGGTCCACACCTGACCATTCCCCTCCACCACCACGACTCACCAGATGCACAGCTATGCGGAAGCTACCTCTCTGTGTCTCAGCTTCCTCACCTTCAGAGTAGAGATAAAGATAGGAGCATCTATTTCCTCTGGTTGCCGTGCAGATTAAGTGAGCAGGAAGTCTCGAACCCATGAAACTTCCCCAGAGGCACAGAGGAGCACAGGGTACAGAGCATAGGTGTGATTGGGAAATAACTTGAGACTCAGAGGTGTGAGATTTAGGGTCTCGTTTGAGATCTGCTGCTTGATCTTTGAAGGGCAGTTCCTTAGTTTCCTCTTATGTAGAGTTGGAATGATTTTACTCACTCTGAGGGGGATTGGCTGGGGCAGGAGGGAAGGAGGTGGGCGGGAGAAAATGACAAAATAAATATGGTTGCACTTGGAAAAGGTAATGAGGCTTTGTATCACCCAGTACCCAGATCTTGGTTTCTAATTTTGGCTTTAACAAAAAGGAACCAACACACACACCTCCACACACAAACAAACAATGTTGGAAGTCAAGAGACATGGAGGGGCAATCAGAAGAGCTCCCAATGACTAAAGTTGGAGCAATTAGAACAAAATAAATAAAGTAGTATTGGATTATAATCCAAGGTATAGAATACATACACATAGGTCCATATTTATATAAAGGATTGAATAAACAAGTAGGTGAGGGACAACAGACAAATATTCTATTGGTCCCATATTATCCCATGCAGAAATATTCCAAATAATTTATGTAGATACCCTACTGTCCAGGAGGGGGAACATAACTCCCTATCCTCAAGTGTGGGCTGTGTGTAGTGACTCTCTTCCAAAGAGTACAGTATGGAAAGGGGCAGGGAGTAGCTTTAGGATGGATAAACCTGACAAATGCTACCTCAGCCAAGTGATCCAAATCAATACCAACAATGATAAGCCATATTAATAGCATGTACCCTTGATATTATGTGATGAGAATGGCATCTTACCTCTGGGGTCTTCCTCCAAAAAACCCATGTCCCCCATCTTGTAATGAGAAAAACATTAGACAAATCCCAGCTAAGGGACACTCTACAAAATGCCTGACTCAAAACTGTCAAAGTCGTCAAAAACAAGCAGTCTTGAACTTTGTTTAATAACAAAGCATCATTCTTAGTAGGAAGCCTAGTTTAATAGGCAAAAGTAATAAAGATAGGAACGCTATTAAAAAGTAGGCAAAAACGGTTGTCCACAGCAATAATCACAAACAATTCCTCATCTTCTCCTACCTCCTGCTCTCATACACATCACTGCCCCCTTCAGGCCCTCCCCAATCAGAACCTCCTTCCCACATCAAGTCCACACAGAATGTCTATCTCTAAGGCACAGATCAGCTTAGCTTTTATTCCAGCAATAAAGACCCCTTTTTTTGTAAGAGGAAAGGCTCATAAAAGTTGGTTGCAGAAATTACTAGATTCTCTTTGGCCAGCTTGGAGAGGCATGAAAATCTATCAATACTCCCACATTAAAAATGTTTGTCCTCTCACATACAATCCCCATCCGATTTCAAATTGATTAATGTAGTCTCCTTGAATATTTTTTGTGAGACACATACATTGCATTGCTCAATTTGTTAATGGAAGCTACAAACTGGTGGCCTGTGTGGCTCATGGTATAATGGTCTAGTGTCTATGCTAAGAAGACACTAACTTTTGGCTGAGGAACAGAAAGTAGGGTGTTTGTCTTTCCCACATGTTTCAGCCAATTGAGATCCTCTTTGGGCTCAGGGTTCAAGACAAGAAAAGACAGTAGAAATACAAGAATGAATTCAGCTGTAAACTGGAATCCAAGACTTGTCCACATTCCAAGTCATCCATGTAGATGAACTTGAATGCTAGGCCTGATGTTTTTAGCTATGCTATTTTTCAATAAATTACCTGCCTTTATCAAATGCTGTGGATAATTTTTGTGCTTGATGTATGTGTTCCTTCTTTAAAAACTATGGTTTCCCTGCTCTGCATGACATTTATCCACTCTTCTTCTGAGCTCATCTGAGCAGAAAGAGGAAAAAATGCAAAGGGTGGCAAAGAGAAAAGGACAGACCTGTTTTCTATTCCCATTTCAACCCTGAGTGACTTGAACAAGGCAATTACCTTCCCTGTACTTTAATTTTTCAATTTAAAATGGGGTTAGCAATAACTGTCTCTTACCCCAAGTCCCAGAGGTAATCACACAAAGACAAATCCACTTGGCAGAAACACCTTTACAATGAAACCACTGCACACAGGCCATGTGAAATTTCTACATCTTTTACAAGCCAACAGCTATTTATATTGTACCATGCTTCAAACTAGATTTCATCAGAAGATATCTCCCAAAGAAAAGGAAAATGGCCACTAACTGGCCATTTGTTAGCAGGTGTTAGTGCTAAGATTTGCTTTGTGAAGAGGAGATACTTTGCAGACACAGCACGAGAAGGGGCACTTGGCATGAGCACCATGAATCTGGGAACTTAGTCCAGACAGGGTGGACAGGCTATTATGACTCGGATTGTTTTGATTAGATCCCAGGGACGAGGGGGAGTGTAAAAACCAGCCAACACCTACATTTATGGTGCAACTTGCTTACATCAGGAAATGTTTACCGATACCATTTGGCACCGATTGGAGCAGTTTTAAAACAATGCCCCGCCAAAAAATAAATACATAAGTAACTGTATGTTAAATGTTCAAGAGAATGATAAAGTACAAGCATCAGTTCTGCTGCATGTATCTGAGTCCCCCTCAACTCCAATTTCATTAGAGGCTGCAGCAGCCAGGGCAAAAAGCACATCCCAGATCTGTCCTTGGTTACTCATCCAGCAAGGTGGATTCGCTGAAGTGATAGTCTGCCAACCTCAAGCAGAGCGTATTAACTATCTGGAGGGGTTGAGGGTGGGTGAGTTGTATCAGCAAAACATTCATCAGTGCCTGCCAATACTTGTAAAAAACATGTCGCAGACAAAAAATGCAGTCTTGTTCTCAATGGGATTGTAATAAACCAAAGAGGCTAGCAAAGCTCGTGCTACGTAGGTAAACACTGGACCGAGGTACATACTGGAAAATGGCATCATGACATGGTAAGGGATTGGGGGGGGGGGGTGGTGAGTTGGGCCCTGTGCAATGAATGCAAGCACATAAAATGCGCGATGCTTTAAGGCCCCTGTTATGGGGAAATGCCTGTACTCTCAAGGAAATGCTGATTGGTCCGGGTGCCGGTTTCAGTTTGGCGCCACCTGGTGGTGATTGTCTGCCAGACGTTGCTATCTGGGCTGTCTGGCGTGGTTGGGGCTTCCAAAACTACTAAGGGGATTCCAGGAATATCTACATGATTTGATGTCATCTGCCAGACAGAGAAGATTGACCAGGGAATGGAATACAGACTCAGGGGCTCCCTCTCTGTCTCCCTGCCTCCGGAGACAGAGTCTCCTTCTCCACCACATTCCCTACCCCACCAAAGTAAGAACCTTCACCCACCACGGCATCTTCCTGGCCACCACTAGCTCAGACCATCCCCTTTGGCCCCACTCCGGAAACAACTCCTCCTCCTTAATTTCCTCAAGGCCCCACTGATGTGGAGTTGTCGAGGCTGTTTACAGAACATGAGAGGAGTGATTATAGAAATTAGAGAATTACAGCACAAGACAGGATAATACCTTCTTGAATTTACCCTCAGATATCACTGTTCTTTGTACTCTGTTGAGCAGTCCTCACCACAGGCAAACTCTTGCTGGCTGTGCCCTTTTACTAATCCCTGCTTTCAGTCATGGGGTTCAGGAACGCTCACTCTTGTTCTCTCTGTCTCTCCTGGCCCCCTCCCCTCCCTCTCATGCCTAATCTCTCATCTTTCTCTTTTTTTCTTGTTACTTATACTCTTGATATTCTCTTACACAGAGACAGGTTGAGCATATGTCTCCCTTCCTCAAATTAAACTTCTAGCCTATCTTCTTGTGCTTGAACACAATAAGGTCCTCGGCTAAACCAAGGGCCATCTGATTTATGTTCTTCTCCCAGCATTATGAAGTCTGCAGAAGCTTTGTAATTCAGGGTTTATTTTGTTCTTTAACATATAACCCAGTGAAAATTTCAGGCAGGGGTATAGTCCTCCTGTCTCTACCCTATTCCCATGAGCAGACTGGAAGGAGGAGGGGTGTGGGTAAGGGAGCTTGGTTTCTTTCTGCTTGGGAGTCCGTTGTTTACATGTCTCTTCTTAGAGCATTTCCAAACTCTGGAGCCATTCCCGGCAACACGTCCTCTTTAGGACCTTTCTCTTTGTCTGAGAGAGCTGACCAAGAGAAACTCTGAAACCAGGACATCATGAGAACCAGTGCAGGGTTGGGCCAGTGGATTTGCCATATGATATCTTCTGGGAAGCTGAAATCCTGGCCGCAAATAACTGAAACTATCCCCTGACCCTCTTCTTAAGAAGGTCTAGAAATATTCCGTATTTGGAGAACTGAGTAAAATAATACGAGAGTTGTACTGCCATGGATAAATGATATACTACAAAGCCACAAAAACTACATTGTGTGGAGCTAGCACCAGAAAGAAAGATCAAGGAAACGGAACAAAAGCCCAAACAGAGCCAAGGATACATGGTAGTGGTATAAGGTATAAGTGCAATTTCAATTCAGCAAGGAAAGGACGCAATATCTAATAGCGGTGCTGGGAAAGCTGTAGACAATTAGTGAAGAAAACAATGTGGCAGCTTTTGTCATAACACTCATCAAAATAAATCCCTGATGGACTGAATAGTTACAACACAAATAATCAAATAAATAAACTGGAAGAAAGCAGGGGTGAATATTTTCATAACTATGATATTGAAAAGGCAATTCTAAGTATAATATGATAGAAGCCATAAAGAATTCTCACAAATTAGTAAGGACTGTATGAACACCCCATGTAAAATCAAGCGAATTATACAAGTGGTCAATTTGGAAAAGAAAAAATGACAATGACAAAAGGCATAATTATAAAATTTCAATTTATAATGAATAAAGAATATTCAAAGTAAGCTATCATGTTGTTAAAGACTAACACACATCCCAACACCCAGTGCCACCATGCAGGAAAAAGAGAAAGCCCAGAGGCCATAAGTTAGCAGATACTTTCTGAAGAGGGACAATATATGCCAAACCTTTAATAATACTTTAATTCTGGCTAATTAATTGTTGGGAAATGAGAATGAGAGCAAAGATATGTATTGAAGATGTTAATTACAGTATGAGTTAAATATCAAAACATTGTAAATAACTCAAACGTCCCAATTAGAAGGCTGGCTGAATACCCATGTACTTCTATAATATGGGGCATGGTCACACTGGTTAGAAACATTGTCATAGAAATAGATTCATTGACATAAAAAGATGATTGTGGCACAGTGTTATTTTTGAAGTAATATAAAATATACTTATGTATGTACAAGTAAGAGTGTGAATGTGCAGCTAGGTATAGGAAAATGTCAACTTTATTAGGATTTATTTCTAGGTCATGGGCTCACAAGAACTTCTAAAGGTGTTCTTTTCATGCTTGCCTGTATTTTCAAATCCACAATGAATATATAGTGCTTGCAACAAGAAAACTATTGATTACAAAATCGGGGTGCCTGGGTGGCTCAATCAGTTAAGTGTCTGATTCTTGATTTTGGCTCAAGTCATGTTCTCAGGGTCACAGGATCAAGCCCTGAGATGGGGCTTAAGATTCTCTCTCTCTCCCTCTGTCCCTACCCTGTGCTTGCTCGCTCAAGAAAGAAAGAAAGAAAGAAAGAAAGAAAGAAAGAAAGAAGAAAAAAAATGAAGAAATGGGAAATGGTCAGGCCTGGGGCTCTGTGCCTGCAGGGTATTCAAGAGGATGCCCTCAGGGGGGCTTCTTGCTGGCTGTGGGTATGGAGCAGGTGAGAATTCTAATGACCTTCCAAGCCTGAGATGGTATCTTTCTATGAAGAGTTTCCTTGGGGCCAGTTCTGCAAGGGTGATTAAAGAGGGACACCGCTGGGCTCTGTCTCCAAGGACCATAGCATCTAATGAAGCAGATAAAACATAAAAAGGAGCCTGGAGAAGAACACATCAAAATTCTGACTTGCGTGGTTTGGATAATGACTGCAGAAAAACATATGTTTTATTTCCTCTTGTTCACTGGCAGGAGCTGAGCCACTGCCTTCAGGAGGCAGCACCATTTGGGGGTAGGAATCTGGGGAACCCAATTTTTCTGTGAATTAAATGAATACACTTGAGCATCTGCCTTGATTGGTCAGCACATCCTGAAAGAGGCTGACCTGGGGGCATTTCTGCCCCAAGTTTATGCCTGGATGCAGTTGATGGGAGTATGATCCCAGCCCTCTCTCAAGGACAGAGAGGACATGTCCTCACATTTCTATATCCCAGGGTAGACTGGTCACAAGCAGGGGAGGGTACACGAGGGCTTTGTTATCCCATGCAAATGTCTTTCTCTGTCCCCTGACCTCTCCCTCCCTTTTGTGACCCAGCAGTTTAGGAATGGAGCCCCCACTTACTGCCCCCACTCCTCACTCCCCATCAGCTGGCCCACCTGCTCTAATCATCACTGACCACACCATAAAAATGGAATCTGCCCATGACCTCCTATTTCCAAAACCACAGAGCAAGTTCCTGTCCTCATCCCACCTCCGCCTCCCAACACTCCTCCCCCAGGCAGGCTCCACCAGTCCCTGGACTCTCCCTCCCTGCCCTGTACCTCCCACCCCTCACTCTCCTACTTCCCTCCTGTCCTGGGCTCATCCTCATGTGGGCCTCCTCTGCCAGCCCCTCTCTCCCCTCATCTTCTCAGGGTTTGGGGATACCCAAGGGATCCAAATCTAATCTCCACCCAGGCCTCTTGTCCTAGTTCCAGCCAGATTCAGACATTCAACTGCTTGCCCTGAAGGTCAGCATGTCCAAACGTCAGCTTGCTGACCTCCCCAACAAACCTGCTCCTCCTCCCGGGTCCCCATACCTGCAACAGTCAGCCTCACTCTCCCCCATTCACACAGGCCAGAAACCCAGCTAAAGTGCCAAATGGCAGCCAAGCCCACCAGCTTTTCCTCCCAGCCACAGCACCCCTTGGGGTCTTCCTCTCCTCCCCATCCATCCAGTCTGCCATGGCTCTAGCTCAGGTCATTGCTGCTTCCAGCCTGGCTCCTTGCACAGCTTCCTAAAGGCTGGTGCCTCTAGCCTTTCCTGCCTCCATCCAAGCCCCACTGTGGCCAGAGCACAAGTATCTGATCATGTCACTCCCTGTTTAAAACCATTTTGTGATTTCCCATCAACTTCAAAATACATTATAAACTCTCCAGCATGTCATAAAATGCACTTCATGATTTGTCCTCTGTCTACCTTTCTGTCTAAGTCTCCTGATACTTCCTCACACAGCCATGTTCCATTAGTCTGAGTCACAACACAGCACCGCATCATGCCAAGGTCCTCCCTCGGTGCCTTTGCACTTGCTGTTTTCACCACCTGTAGTGCCCACCTCCTGCACACATATCAGGGCGTGGCCAAGCACACCTCCTGCAGGAAGCTTCCCTGATTGGATTGGTTGAGAGTCTCACTTCTGCATTCCCATTATTCTCCATGCACTTAGTAACAAAATGCCTACTGTTTTCAGGGTAATTTTAAAAATTGTTTACATATGTATCTATTTTTTATATTTTATATATATTTATAAAGGCCCCTGACGCCTTTCTCAGTGTCTCCACTCCACTTGAAGAGGTAATCACTGTCAGTCACTTCCCATATTACATTCTTTGGCACTTCTCTGTGTCCCCCAAAGACTGAGCTCCTGGTAATGGGAACACAGGCTTGGACTCCTCACACAGGGCCACAGAATTTATGAATTAGTAGACTGCAGTTTCTTTTTGTCTCCAATAGGACTGCAAGGGCTTTGGAATTTGGTCTAATGCCTAGAAGTGAAAGTGAGCAAAAAAATATATGGATTTTTTTTTCTTTTACTAGAAAGAAACTACATTTATCTGCAAAGAAGACAATTTTTTGGAAGGAAGTAAAAAGTTAAGCAGGCATCTAGCACTGTGCTTGAGGAAGAGACAGCCTGAGGGCTGCTCAAGGAAGGGCAGGAAGGGGGTACTGCTCAGCTCATGTCTATCAAGGGGTGGCCCCACAAGTCCGAGATGCAAAGAGGGCTCAGGCGTGTCCCTGGTTATCTCAACTTGGCAGGACCATCCCAGGAGGCAGGTTCAGCTTGTTGCCTGTGACCTAGGATGTAGTGAAAGCTACCGGGCCACAGGTTCTTAGTTTAAGAAGGAACGACATCAGTCACAGCTGCCAACAGGAGTAGGCTCAACGACGATGACTCTCAGCCCCAGCCACAAGGAGAACCCTCTGGAGAGCTTCTGACACTCTGATGCCCAGGCAGCACTGCAGGCCAGTCTTAAGTCAGAAGCTGAGACTGGAAACCACACACTGGAAGTTTTCAACATTCCCCAGGTGATTCCAGTGTACAGCCAAGATGGAGAGCACTGTGCTTCAAACTTGAACTTGCACAGGAATCACCAGAAAGTCTTATTAAAGTACACATTTTCCAATTTGACCCATCCAGGGTGGGGACTGAGAATCTTGGTCTCTAACAAGCTCCAGGTATCGCCGATGGCGCTGGCTTTATAGCTAGTGAGCAGCACGTCACAGGGGGTATTCAAGAAGTAAGGGGCTGATTACATGGTGTGGAAACTGTAGAGAAGGCTGACACAATGAATGAGGGTTAACGCATTGAATTAGATAAGCACAGCAGTGCTCATCCACCTTTCTGTGACAGCTGAAATCTCCCACCACCACCACCTAACAACCTGATCCACAGAAAGCCACATATAAACCCAGCAGAGTTGCTTGTTAGAGGGACAGCAGGAACCCCAGAGCTCTGCCCTCTTGTCTCCCTTCCTCCCCCACCTCAGGGCACCTAGAGCCTCCATGAAGTGCATTAGAAGACACACTGGATACTATTTAATAAACCCATCTATCTGATTTCAGATGCTGAGGACTATTTCAGAGACTGGAACTGTTGGTGCTTGAGCAACAAGTGACTCCAGATAGTGAGACGTTAGTAAACCTGGATTAGGGAGCATTACGGCATTAAGGACAGGCGAATCTGCAGGATTTGGGGTGACACAGTCTGTATACAGCAATTTTATCTTGTAATATGTGCCGCTTCTAGAGGGGTGACCTGGAGGGAACAAAGGTAGGAGGTTGTTGCATGCACTTGCCTTCCGAGGGTACCGGTAAGTCCACTGGCAGAATTTAATGATCAGAATCCACCGACATATCTCAAGTGGGAACCAAGCCACCCCTGCTGTCACAGCCTCTTGCTGTCACTCCTGGTCCTTTCTCTCACTCACTTCAGATGCACCCCTGACCCCTTCTTCTCTTCTCTCAAGGCGGATACTAACTCTGAGAGCTGATTAAACCCTGCCTGGCAGGAACCTAGGAATATCAGATTGGAGAATTAAAAAAAAAAGCATGGAGCCTCACATAATAAGATTACACGAAATTCCATTGGCCGGCTCTCTAAAACAATGATTATGGAAAAAAAATTACAAAACAGGATTATCTCCAGTTAACTACAAGAATATGGTAAAATTTCTTCAAGAAGGTGTCAAGATGGAAGAAATGTATTTTCATTTTTTCTAATGATGGAATTTCATTCATTTGACCTTAGAATTTTTTTGAACTTTTCTAATGTAGAGTCATTTAGAATTTTTAGTAACTTGGACATTTTTTGGATTGAGTATTTGCAATTCTTTTTTTATTTCTTTATTTTTTGTTTATTTTTGAAAGAGAGAGCGAGAAAGAGCGCGTGCGCGTGCACGTGCACGCACAAGTTGGGGGAGGGGCAGAGAGAGGAGAGGGGACAGAGGATCCAAAGCAGGCTCTGCACTGACAACAGACAGCCAGATGCAGGGCTCAAACTCATAAACCGTGAGATCATGACCTGAGCCAAAGTCAGCCGCTTAACCGAACTACTCAGGCATCCCAAGTACTTGCAATTTCTAGGCAAAAGGGGCTTATCTGAGCAAGATTTAGGAGGATACCTTTTACCTTTGATCCCATCCAAGAATCAAACCTACAGGTTTGTTTGTTTTTTTATGATTTGGGAGGGAGGGAGGGAGGGAGATTGTTGAGGGGCTCCCAAAGGGAGCAGAAAACTACTCATCTGGAGATGTAAGACCCCAGCTTCACTAGAATTTTCTCATGGATTTTTTAAATTAAGTTTATTGTGATAAAATACATATAACATAAAATTTACCATTTTACATTCACCATATTGTTGCAACCATCACCACGATCCATTTCCAGAACTTTTTCATTATCCCACATTCTGTACCTATTATTCCATCCCCTCTCCCCAGCCCTTGGTAACCTCTATTCCACTTTCTGTTTCTATGAATTTGCCTATTCTAGATATTTAATTTAAGTGGAATCATCCAGTATTTGTCCTCTTGTGTCTGGCTTATCCACTTAACATGTTTGCAAGGTTTATCCATGTTGTGGTATGTATTAGAACTTCATTCCTTTTCACGGCTGAGTAATATTCCCTTGTAAATATATACCACATTTGGTTTATCCACTCAACTTTTGAGGGATATTTGGGTTGCTTCCACCGTTTGGCTATGGGAAATAGTGCTGCTATGAACATTGGTGTGTAAGTATCTGTTTGAGCCCCTGCTTTCAAATCTTCTGGGTATATATCTAGAAGTGGAATTGCTGGGTCATATTCCTGTGTTATTTTCAATTACCCCTGTTCTACAATGGACAAGTTAATGCTCTCCCTGACTATAGTACTTTTTAACTGAAATTAAGTTCATACTTTTTGTTGTTTACAAATAAGAAAATTACTTTTCCTTCTTTTAAAAAAATAGAAGCTGATAATTTATGTTTATTGATTCAGCTTAGCATTTTCCTAATGGTCTGATCTGTGATTTTTCCAAAGCGTACTTTGTTTTAAAGTGTATGTTTTATATTCTATTCAAGTATGGTGAGGCCAACAGATAAGGACATGATTGCCATTGAAAAGATAGTTTATTACTCATAGTTCCCAGGACAAAGGGGCAAGTGCGCCACATAGGGCCACAGGCGAGAGAGAGCGCAGGAGACTTCAGGAAGGCTTTTATTGTGTGTTCCAGAGAAGGAATGGGTGAGGCAGGATAAACAGGCTTAGAATTGGCTAGTTTGAATCATTTCCATGAGCTCTGTGCCCCTGACTGTCTGAAGTGGCCCTGGGGTGACCATGGCAGCTGGATAGCATCCCACAGTGTAAGAGCCCCTGCGAAAACAAGTGGGTGGGGAGTATAGGCCCTGGGTTGGTTAGTTTGCATAGGAAAGGCACACTAGCAGGAGTTATCTCTAGGAATTAACTAACCCAAGGAGGCACAGTCCTTTCCAGGTCAACAAGGCCTAGACCTCAAAGCATCAGATACAGAAACTAAAAAATATGGTTAACACACATCTTAGTGAAGTCATAAAATCTCAAACAATGGGGTTCCAACAGGCTTGCAGACTTGGACCTGAAACAGTGCTTCTCAGTGCTAACCATATGCAAGAATAACTTGGGAAATTTTTCTCAGCTGTGGTTTCCTGCTTCTACAATCAAGGCCAATTTAATGTGTCTCTGAGCACTGATCATTTTAAAAGCTCCCCTGGTGATTCTCATGTGATTCCGGGCTCAAGAACCATTAGTTTAGGACAGTGTTTCTCAAAGTCTGAACCTGGACCAGCAGCAGCATGAACTGGGAATTTGTTATGAAAGCAGATTCTCAAGCCCACCCCAGACTTGTTAAGTGGGAAAGTCTAGGTGGGGTCCAGCCCTTTGTGTTTGCACAAGCTCCCCCAGGTGATTCTGAAGCTGGCTCAAGTTTGGGATCCACTGGTCCAGGGTTAGGAGCACCGGTGACTGGACTGCAGTGTCCTTCCATCGTGTCCCTGACTCCCATATAGATGCTCAGCACTCTGAGGCACTGGCCCCACAAAGCTCAACTAATGTGTTTTGATCATCAACCAAGTATCGGTTTGCATAAGGCAGGACTATTCTTCCAGGTAGGAGAAGCAGGTGTATCCTGAAGGTTCCCAGGGTCTCCCTGTCCCCTTATATCCAAGTGATAAGTACAGTAATCGGGGGAGAGGTTGAGATCAGGTAGGAAACTCAGTATGCACTCACTGCCATGGTGACTGGAGAACCCAGAGGCTCCCAGAGGAGGTGACAATCAAGGGGGACCTTAACAGCCTGTTGAGACTGTTGGAGCAGCCTGTCTGCACAAAATGGATGCACTCAGCACCCTGCTTTGCTGAAGCTGTTGTGCATTATTTAAGAGCTCTTCGAGTGTCTTCAAGTTGCAAATTTTAATATTCACAGGAAGCTGAATAAGTAAAACTGTGGAGCTTTGCAAAGAAGTAATTGAAAACATAGTACCAATAAAGAGAAATTAAATGAATAAGTAGTTTTTCTTTATTGGAAAAAAAATCATTTAAGAGAATAAGCATAAACAGAGTCATCACTGGATGACTTTTCTCCAGTGATAAAAAGCTGGTTCTGGGCTCACAGTCCTGCCTTCTTATCCCACCCTCCTCTTTTTACCTGCTGTGAATTTGAGAAAGTTAATTAAATTCTTAACTTCAGTTTCCTCATCTACAGAATGGGATTATGATAGTACATGCCTAATCATTTTTTTTGAGGATTAAATAAGAATAATGGTAAAGTGAGTGGCATTGTGCTCTTCACTAAATAAAATCTAACTATCGTTTCTGCTATTAATACTATCATTAACATTATTATCAACATAGCGATCTAGAGTGAACTCCCTAAAATATTAGCTGTTCCCACTATTATTACTACTATTACTGCTAATGGATCCTCTCCATTAAACTCACATCAGGAGAAAAGGGCTATAACTAACCAGATATACAAAGCACTCACTGAGAAAAATATCCTTTCGCAAAATCAAAAAATTATTTGAGCATCCTACTTAGAAGGACACTTGCCTTAAACAAAATAGAATAAGTTATGTTGTTGCACGAACATCAAAATCTCAGTAGTTTATGAACAATAGCCAAATTATGGAAAGAGCCCAAATGTCCATTGACTAATGAATGGATAAAGAAGATATGGTATGTATATACTACTCAGCCATCAAAAAGAATGAAATCTTGCCATTTGCAATGATGTTATGGGAACTACAGTGTATTATAGTGTATTATAGCTAAGTGAAATAAGTCAGAGAAAGAAAGGAAAATATCATATGATTTCACTCATATGAGGAACTTAAGAAACAAAACAAGTGAACATGGGAGAAGGGAAGCAGAAATAAGATAAAAACAGAGAGGGAGGCAAACCATGAGACTCTTAATTACAGAGAACAAACTGAGAGTTGGTGGAGGGGAGGTTGGGGATGGGCTAAATGGGTGATGGGTACTAAGAAGGAGCCTTGTTGTGATGAGCACTGGGTGTTGTATGTAAGTGATGAATCACTAAATCCTACTCCTGAAACCAATGCTACACTATGTGTTAACTAACTTGAATTTAGATAAAATCTTGGAGAAAAAATTCTCAGTGGTTTAATACTGCAAAAGCTTATTTCCTGCCCATGTCAATTTGTGCCAGTCAAACTCAAGTCAATTGGTATCTATCTTGCAAGCTGTAACCCAGAAGCTTCCATCTGCAGATATATTTTTAAGGGCCAGGCTTAGAATTGGCTTATACTTTGTGGCCTTCACCCACTGATCCTAGTTCTAGGATAAATTTTGTTTCTCTCCTCCAAGCTAATTATTCTTATACCTGTGAATCCACTTGTCCTACAGAAAGAATGAGAGCTCACCAACCACCTAGTGGTTCTCACCTGAATGTACAAGTTTGTCTCCACTCCTGCACAAAAGCCCAGCCTAAATGTAATCTGACTGGAATTAACCGAGTGGTACAAACACCTCCTGCATTCTAGAGAATACACTTTTATTAATGCAGCCTAAGGTTGCATTTTTTTTGAAGGGGGAATGTAAGCAATATTGAACTTACCATCAACTGAAATTGTCATAAGTATACAACAGATTCAGTTCCCTTTCATCAATGTTTTTTCTTCTCTTCAATCTCAACAGGAATCTCTATTATGGAAAAAGTCCACAAGAAAAACCTAAGTTGAAGAGATTTGCTTTCTCTAGTTTATCCATTCATATATCAGCCAACCACCCAATGCAGGTGGCCAGACTCCATGCTGTGCCTTATCATCCAAGCTCATTAATGGCAAATGCTGAGAAAGGTGGTTGGCAAGCCTTGACCATCCCTGTCCTTAGACTGACCCCTCCCATCCTTCCTGTTGCAGGTACCACATCTGCGTAACTGTGCTGATCTACTTCCTCCCCTTGCTGGTGATTGGCTATGCGTACACTGTTGTGGGAATCACACTGTGGGCCAGCGAGATCCCTGGGGACTCCTCTGACCGTTACCATGAGCAGGTCTCTGCCAAGCGCAAGGTAAGCAAAGAGCAAGCAGCACCTAACCCGCCCTGGCTCAGGCTGGCAAGCATATGAGCCTCAGAGCCTCAGGAGGCCCAGAGGCAGCAGGCACAAAACGTCCCTGGGTCTGTGGAACAGTGGAAGGAGGAGAGGAGATGTGGGACAGAGGAGGGAAGAGATCTTTCTTGGTTGTATTTGTAACCTAGGCCTGCCTGTATAGGCAAGAGCCACTTCTTTCTTGCCTTAAGAGTAATTGCAACCTGTCAAGCCATTAACACACACACACACACACACACACACACACGCACACACACTTAACTACAAATGCATTGAAGAGTTTAGTCCTCTTTTATTATTAAAGTTTGACAAAATAATACATTCACTTGGTTCAAACATCAAAAAGTATTAAAAGGAACAAAACTAGTGATGGAGAACAGAAACAGTGGGTCACGTTACTCACTATTTATAAAAAAAACCTTTTAAATCCCTTTTAACCATCTGGTGCTCCCTAGCTGCAGCTGTCCAGATGCCTCCCTTCCTCTTCTTTCCCCTGATACTACCCTGGCCTCTCCTCTCCACCTTTCCCCACCCCCCTGCCCTCACTGCTTCCTCCTCCTTACTGAGTCTCTCCCCACTGAATACCCATTCCCCTGGGTCATTGTCTGCTCTCCCTTGGCTTCTGCAGCCACTGCCCAGAGGGGTGATATCACACAGAGGTTCTCAAACATGACTGTGTTTCAGAGTCATCTGAAGGGCTTGTCAAACCAGAATTCTGGGTCTCACCCCCAGGGTTTCTGATTCTGTAAGTATGGGATGGGGTCCAAGAATTCTCATTTCTGACAAATCCCAAATGATGGTTACAAAGCTGGTCCCGGAGCCACACTCTGAGAACTACTGATATAATCAAAGTCCTTTGATACCACATATAAATGGTCCTGTCTCCTCCTCGAAAGGGGTTATTATAGACACTTCCCACCACACACTGCACTGTGTGCGGTGAGGGGCATGGGAGGAGAGAGAAAGTAGCTGTGAGAAAAGTTGGCTGTGGTGGTGACCTCACCTGCCCCACCCTCTTGCCAGGTGGTCAAGATGATGATCGTCGTGGTGTGCACCTTTGCCATCTGCTGGCTGCCATTCCACATCTTCTTCCTCTTGCCCTACATCAACCCTGATCTCTACCTTGAGAAGTTTATTCAGCAGGTCTACCTGGCCATCATGTGGCTGGCCATGAGCTCCACCATGTACAACCCTATCATCTACTGCTGCCTCAATGACAGGTGAGGACCTCATCCCCCACTCTCTCTCCAGGGACAAGATCATTTGTCTCTATAGCAGCCAAACAGCCAACCTAAATGAACAAAATCTTTGTGAGACAAGAGGGGATGGGAGGGACTGCAGCAAAAAGACCACACTACTCCATCCCTACTAATTATTGCCATGCAGCTTTATGAGCCCAAAGTGGACTTTGTTTTTCTTCTCCAAGAAGAACCAGACATCCATACTTTTGTGTGAATCTTCTGACTTTTGGACACTGGCAACTAAGTTAGTGGGGGTGGGGGTGCACATTAAAAAAAAAAAAAAACCTCTGTTACTGATGCATATAAACAGGCCTGAAAGCTGGATCTAGTTCATGGCCTGTGATTTTGTTCCCTCTGCCCTGTGGATCCATGCACAGGGGGCTGTGCATGCAGTGGGGGGGGGGGGGGGGGGGGAGACAGGGAGAGTAAGACACAAAGAGAGATTGATGGCCGTAGAATACCATTCTCCATAGGGCATCTTTTCCCTTCACTGGCCTCTCACTTTCCTCTTTCCATCTCATCTCATCATACAATTTGGGCAGCTTTACCCAGTTTCTTCTAGCAGTTCCAGCAGGACAGGGTAAGCAAAGAGGAATCAGTGCCTGGAAGGCCCTTACTTAGTCACACTGATCAGGAGAGCTGTTCTGGCAGAAGAAGCCAACCTTAGACAAGCAAGAGAAGGGAGAGCCCATCAGGAATGGTGGTCATCGGGGTGCCTGGGTGGCTCAGTCAGTGGTCATCGGGGTGCCTGAGTGGCTGAGTCAGTTAAGTGTCGGACTCTTGATTTCAGCTCAGGTCATGATCTCACAGTTTATGAGTTCAAGCCCCACATCGGGCTCTGCACCAACAGTGTGGAGCCTGCTTGGGATTCTTTCTTTCCCTCTCTCTCTGTCCCTCCCCTGCTCTCTCTCTCTCTCAAAATAAATAAGTTTTAAATAATAATAATAATAATAACAATAACAACAGAGAGTCATAGTTAGGCTTGTCTATGTGTTAAAGAGCTGACATAGTGGTGACAATGCCCTCTGGAAGTAGACTGTCCCAAAGGGTCACCTCTCCCATCTTCTGTCTCTCCAGGTTCCGCCTGGGCTTCAAGCATGCCTTCCGGTGCTGCCCCTTTATCAGTGCCGGCGACTACGAGGGGCTCGAAATGAAATCCACCCGGTACCTCCAAACCCAGGGCAGCGTGTATAAAGTCAGCCGCCTGGAGACCACCATCTCCACAGTGGTGGGGGCCCACGAGGAGGAGCTGGAGGATGGTCCCAAGACCACACCCTCGTCCCTGGATCTGACCTCCAATGGCTCCTCTCGCAGCAACTCCAAGACCATGACAGAGAGCTTCAGCTTCTACTCCAACATGCTCTCCTAGACCGCAGGTCTTCAGCAGGGGCAGCCACCACCATTTTTGTCTTGCTTCACTTCATGCATGGATAATGCCTTGATCTAGAAACCATCAGAAATTCCCTAACACTGGGGTTTGTGAAAAAGTTCAGAATTTTTTAGGGAAAACATCCAATCCTGAGTTTAAAAAAAAATCTGGATTCTTCTATGACTTTGATATCCCCCATGCTGTGTGACCCAAGGCAAATTGCTGAACTTCTCTGAGCTTGTAAAATGGCAGGGTTGGACTTGATTTCCCCTAAATCTCTTCCATGATTCTAAAATTAACTTTGGTTATATGTGGGGGCTCATTTAGGGCTGAATCCTGCAGCACCTGGATTTGCCTGGAGCCTCCATGAACTTCAGTGAAGTTGTCCATAGTCGTGCTCACATTATTCTCCTTTAGCTGGTGGAGCACATCACATCAACCTTCATTCATCAGGGTAAACAAAAGAAGGAACCACATAAAATCCAAAGGAAAGGTTTAACTCTGTGTTCTAAGCATCCATGAAAAGGAAGCATGGATGCCTTCCTTTAGAGACCTCAATATTTTAGTGCATCGACACCTCTTGAGATTGAGAGCCTCAGGTCCATGTGGATTATATCCCCAGGGACTGTCCTGAACAACCAGTACGGCAAAATAGGTCCAGTGATGCCAGCTAATGTCTGCTACAGACCAAGAGTCAGGAGGCCTGTGCCATACTGAATCTATCTGAGCCTCTCTTTCCTTATTTGTAAAATATGGGGCTGAGCTAGATAACCTAAGTACTCCTTTTAACATTCAGTGGTTCAAGGATTGTATGAGTTTTTTGTTAGTTTTATCAATTGGTAATCTCAAAAAGAATAAGAACAGCAAGTCTAGTGACTTAGTACCCTGTTTCTGGAGAGTAGCAACTGCTACAATGTGTCAATATCCATATCAAACATGCTCGGATTTATCCTAAAACCACGAGTATTTTCCTTCTTCTGGAACGTTTTGGTCTTTGACAGAGCAGAGGACTTCATGTCAAAGTTTGCATCTCTCCATCAAGTGTTAGCAGGCCAAGTTCCACAGGTGGAGATGCCATCAAGGAAGATAAACATGTGGGCTCCCTGCTCTGGCCTTTTGGGGTATCTTAGGGCAGGGGCACTAATGCAGTCTTAGCTTTATTCTATTATTCTAGCTTTATTCTCAAATGTCCAGTGAGCGAGGAGGCTGGACCCTGCAGTTCCACTTGTGGGAAGAGGCCACCTTATATCTTCCCTTCAGATTCTCTGAATCTCCCTTCCTGCCCCCACGGCTTAACTGGCCTCCTGTCTGAAAGGGGTGGGAAGACCCACCAACCCCACAGGACAGTCAGTCTACCAAGAGCCATGAATTTAATCCTTCATGTCTCAGCAAAGCTTTGAGGTTTCCAGCAGGTGAGCACACAATTTCTTGATGTCTCCCAGATTTGTGCTTTGTCCAGATGTGGCTGAAAGCAGAAGTCTCATGTAACATCCATGAATGTCTTCCTTGTGGTTTGAAGAATGGATGCACATGTGCTGCATTTGTGGTGTTGACAGAGACCAATGCTGCCCACAGGCTCTCTAGTCTTTACTAGCCATGAGGGCTATAACCCTACCAGGGCATTAGCAGCCCTGAGAAAGTTGTATAGCAACAGTATACGCCAAAATAACCCAATAGCCACATTCTGCAGAGCAGCATGGGAAGGATTAAATAAATTAAATAAAGTTTTTCAGTGTAGACATATGGATGAAAGACATAATTTAGGGGCAAAAAAAAAATCAATGCCCAAAGCATTAATCATACTTCCAATAAAAACTGTACCATGTTATTCATTCCAGAGGGGTATATAAGGAACCAGAATGATTATAAAAAATACCCAAGAAGAAAAGTGTCTAGGACTTGGGAACATCCACTCTGTTGAAGAGGTTAGAGTTGAATTCAACAATTTGTTGAGTACCTGCTCTGTGCTTAGCCCTGAGCTGGGGACACAAAGCTCCTCCGCTCTTGAGGAACCTACCAGACTGATTTGTGGCTAGCTCACCTGTCCTAATGGGTCGAGACTACCCATCAGGCATGGAGGCAGCTGAGAAGCACATTCTCCCCAGGATTTTAAAGACCTACCCTCAACAGGGGTTATCAAGCCAAAACCTAGCACCTTCAGAGAGACTTTTGCAATGAGTTCTCTGAGATCGTTGCAAAGGGAGCCACCAAGGGAACTGAAGGGATGTGGTTGGACGGCATCAACACCACACATAAGAAGAGAGAATATTGGATGGTCCTGGCTAGTTCAACTATGGCAGAACATCCTACTCAGAGAGCCCAGCAAGCCTTCCTCTAACCCATTCTCCACTGAACTTATTAAAATGTTGTCAGCTCCCATGTTTGAGAAACACCATGATTTGCACTGTGCATGGGTCTCATTTTTATAGAAATGTGTCACCCTGTGTTTATCTCCCAAGTGTTTTTCCTTGGTGTAGTGTTCAGTAGTAAAAGAATATAAGATATAATGGGGCCATCTTTATTATGTTACTTCCAAAAAGTGGGATCCAGTTGCTGTCAATGTGTTGTTTGTACTGTGCCAATCCTCCTCCTCTTCATTTCGTCACAGAAAGGAGCTGAGACATATATCACAAACTCAGTCAAATCATAGTATTTGAAGGGTGGGTGGGAGACCTTTCTGGGAGGAACTGAAGGGCAGGAATCTTTGTCCTCCCCACCCCCACCAGAATTTGAAGACACACTGGAATGTCCTTTCTCTTGGAAGGACTAAGAGGTCTCCTGGGAAAAGGGGACTCAGGAGCTGACCTCATTGACCTGGTTTTCAAGAAGAGTCTATAAGTGGACAGGGGTCGTTCCTGAGGTTTCTGTTATCCAGCCTGGAAACATCTCCATACAGAAATAAAGTGTGTGTTTGACCATCTCACATCTCTGTCTCATCCCTGGGGAACCTCAGCACCCTACAGGATGCTGAATGGGATGGTATGATGAACCTACTAACTTGCATAGCCACAAGGATGGAAACTAACACCTAATAGACTTTTAACTCTGTGACAAAATGGGTTGGCAAACTGGTGGCTGTTTTCAGGTAGGGATCTGGGAAGGTAAGGTGGGATTGTGTGAAGTGCCCAACAATGTCACCTGTGAACAGAGCTGTGTCCATGCAGGCCCTTTCAGAACAGATACCAAAACAGAGTTAGAAGTACAAGAGATTTATTGGCGGGATGCCTGGGAAAGAGGAGAGGAAGCAGAAGGAGGCAGGGGAAGCCTGAAGCACAGCACAGATGTGACACCTGTGATAAAAGGGGGTGGGAAGGATGGGCAGGCAGAGCCTCAGACCATGGTGAAGCTGTGAAAAGTCTCAGATGCCCAACCACATCAAAGTTTTCCCATAGAGGGGAGCCTGGGTGGCTCAGTTGGTTGAGCATTGGATTCTTGGTTTCAGCTCAGGTCATGATCTCACGATTCGTGGGATCAAGCCCCATGTCAGGCTCTGTGCTGACAGTGCAGAGTCTGCTTGGGATTCTCTCTCTCCTTCACTCTCTGCCCTCCCCTGCTCATGTTTGCTCCCCCCAACCTCTCAAAATAAATAAACATTAAAAAAAAGTTGCCGATGGCATAAATGGCCACGTCTGGCACCCCTGCCACACGTTGTCACTGGGAACTCTCCTGGGAGAGAGTGGGCTGCATCTGAGGCACTGCAGCTGGAGGCTACCAGATGATTCTCCCCAACCCCAGTTCTCTCTTGAAGGGACATGAGAGCTGGGACCCCCGTGACTGCCATCAGAGCTTTGGTCCAGCCCCCTGTCTTTAAAAACACATGTCAGGAAATAATTGGCAGAATTCGAAACCTTAATGGTAATGTCTGCGAACCCTGGCAACCTGCCTCCTACTTCCTGGGGCCACCTTGTGGCCTCCTCCCTCAAAAGGGAGGCACCTCCCTCAAAAGAGCGGGGAGAGCTGTCAGTGGACTTGCAATGACACAAAGGTTGTAAAGGTATTGAAAGAGCAACTTTTGAGGAGAATATGGACAGTTACCCAACTGTCCAACTGCATATGCATATGCAGTATCAGATGCAAATAATAAGAATGTTTCCATTTAAACCAAAGCACCTTAAACTGATATTCTTGTAGAAGCTTCCAGGGATACACAAACCACCTCAAGATTTCTACAAGTCATACATAACACATCGCCAGTCCTTGTTTGTGTGCATGTGTGTAATAAGAGGTGCAAAACCTGAATCTTGTCAAGAGAAATCAGTCGCCCTCCATTCTACAGAGAAGGAGAAAAATGATAGTGTTTATAGGACAGGGATGAGCAGCCTTGAGACCTTCAGAGCACAGTGACAGGTATAGGCTGCCCTGGAGAATCAGAGCAGCTCCTGGAAACTGGAAACCGCTTTGGAACAAAATCATAATTCACCCCAGATGCCCAGATGAGTTAAAGCTGTTAGAACATCATTAAAGATGTCCGTGGCGTAAAAACACCAAATTCATGATTAAGGGGTGTGCTGACACTTCTCCCTGGGAAGACGAGTATTTGTTAGGTGAGGAAGGACTAACCTGAGTTATGGGCAAACAGATCACACCAGCTATGGAGTACAGATTTTCCCATGGAAAGGCAAAGACGTTTCATCTAGTCCTGTGTGGGCACATGTGGCCCACATACACACTGCACATGCTTAGCTTTTGGAGCCACAGATGCCTATAGTGATACACCCCCAGGGGCTGCCAGAGTGCAAGTGTATGTGAGATGCAAGTGCATCTGAGATCTCCTTAGCTCTGGAACCTTAGGGGGGATTTCAGTCAAGACTCCAGGCAGAGGTGGGCCAGGTGGGGACACTCCAGGCATGTTCCCCTCATTCATCTTCAAAGGTGAGGGGAGCATCTGGCTATAGAAACTGCTTTCCTGACCCCCCCCCATAGTGTGCTGAGACACCCTCCTTTACATGTATGCAGTTCAGGAAAACAGGGAGGAAGGAGAATGAGGCCCTGGAAGGGCATATCTCACAAGCACTGCGTTCAACATAAAGCAGTAGTGACTTGATCCTGGCCTCCCTCTCAAGCAGCAAAGCTAGGAAGGAGAACACACTGCTGATTAGAAGCAAGTGCCTAACAGGTATCAGCACTGACATGAGCTTGATGGGTGGCTGCCCCTGCCCTGTCACTCTCCCATGGCATGTTAGCAGCCTATGTCACACCAGCTCCAGAGATTTTCATGCAGATTCAGACCCAGGTCCTCTGAACTGCATGCACCTGTGTCCTTTCCCTTTTTCTGCCTCTGTTTATTTCCAGTTTCCTTTTGTTCTCCATGCTTTACTCCAACATTATTCCCATCCCTGGAAGCCCTCACCTGACACTCTCCCTGCTGAAATTTTGAGGTTTGTTAATTTTTTTAATGTTTATTTATTTTTGAGAGAGGGAGAGAGAGAGAGAGAGAGAGAGAGAGAGCACGAGCAGGGGAGGGGCAGAGAGAGAGGGAGACACAGAATCCGAAGCAGGTTCCAGGCTCCCAGCTGTCAGGACAGAGCCCGAAGTGGGGCTCGAATTCACAAACCACGATGGAATCTCTAGGTTTTAATGCCACTACTTGGGACGCCTTCCTGGTGTGCTCATCAATAAAGAGGATTTGGTGTGATTGTGAGAATGACCACCCCTAACAACTTCCCTTTCCCATCTCCCCACATACCCCCTTGCCCAGTCCATGTACCCACCCACCCACACTTTCCCTTTTATCCCCTAACCCCACCTCCCCCTCACCCACTTTCCTTAATTGAAATGCTCTCAGAACAGAACTCCTGAATTAGTCCCTGTACTTAAAAGAAGCAGCTGACATAACAGATCCAGCCTCCAGGCTGGGAGGGAAGAACAGCAATCTCCAGAGGGCTGCCAGATTCCTGTGCCATCAACTCTTAACCATGCCAGTGTAAGGATTTGGAGAACATCAGTGCATGAAGAGACCACCAAACAGAGTGGAGGAAGAAGGGCAAGGCAGTGCATGCTCACTGCCCACAAAGTTCTTTCTGGACTTGGTTTGTCCTCGCTGATCCATGCTCATTGTCCTCTTGTTCCTTAACCACCACCTGGAGGGATACTTGTTTTGGCAGAAGGGTCCTAGGGGCAATAACTATTTCTTAAAGATGGCAGCCACCTGATTGGTCCAGATGGTCAAAAAGAGATGCTGTGAAGGATGATTATGATCATCGTTCTGTTTTGGCCTTAGAAATTTGCGGACAATACAAACACTTTCTCAAAAAGGGAAGAAGACATTTTCAGTTTATTTTATACCTATCAAGATTTGGCAGCTTATAATTCAACCTCATCCACTAAACATTTGCCTGGCACCCATGATATAGCAGGTGCCCTGCTGGGGGGATTTGGGAATATAAATTTCTGTAGCACTTGGTCTCTGCCCTCGAGTCCAGAGGAATAGACAGATGTTCACTATAGCCCAGTGGGAGGAATGTGAAAGCAGAGATGGTAGAAAGCACACTCGATGCCATACCTCACTAAATGTCACTAAAAGATCACAAAGTTCTAAGCCTAGGATATTCCTCCGTGGCAAAGCAGACATAATCACTCACAGGAAATGTTTGCCCATTGCAATGACTCACTTTCAAACCTCCCCAAGTTTTTAAGGTCATGAAGTTCCACTCCCTTATCAGCCACATCCTCCTTTCTACTGTTAATTTCAAATCCTCCTAAATCAAACGCCAGTCCCTCAGCAATCCCAGTGGAATGTGACTACCACCACCTCTAGCCCCACCTCTAGCCCCACCTCTGGTCAGGTTCCTCATGGGTGCCATAGGACTGTCTCTGCTGCCCTCTAAAGGACCCTATTAAAAATGCACAGGTAGGAGATACTAGGAAGATGGCGGCGTAGGAGGACGCTGGGCTCACCGCGCGTCCTGCTGATCACTTAGATTCCACCTACACCTGCCTAAATAACCCAGAAAACCGCCAGAGGATTAGCAGAACAGAGTCACCGGACCCAAGTGCAGACGAGAGGCCCACGGAAGAGGGTAGGAAGGGCGGCGAGGCGGTGCGCGCTCCACGGACTGGCGGGAGGGAGCCGGGGCGGAGGGGCGGCTCGCCGGCCAAGCAGAGCCCCCGAGTCCGGCTTGCAAAAGCGGAGGGGCCTGACGGACTGTGTTCCGACAGCAAGCGCGACTTAGCGTCTGGGAGGTCATAAGTTAACAGCTCTGCTCAGAAAGCGGGAAGGCCGGAGGACAAAGGGAGGGTGAGCTGCGGAGCCCCCGGACGACAGAGCTCAGTTTGGCGGGGAACAAAGGCGCTCTCCAGCGCCATCTCCCCCGCCCATCCCCCAGCCAAAATCCCAAAGGGAACCGGCTCCGGCCAGGGAAATTGCTCGCTCCGCGCGAACACCCAACTCTGTGCTTCTGCGGAGCCAAACCTCCGGCAGCGATCTGACTCCCTCCGGCTGCACAGGGCCCCTCCTGAAGTGGATCACCTAAGGAGAAGCGAGCTAAGCCTGCCCCCCCTGCCGCCGTGCACCTTGCCTTCCCACCCCAGCTAATACGCCAGATCCCCAGCATCACAAGCCTGGCAGTGTGCAAGTAGCCCAGACGGGCCACGCCACCCCACAGTGAATCCCGCCCCTAGGAGAGGGGAAGAGAAGGCACACACCAGTCTGACTGTGGCCCCAGCGGTGGGCTGGGGGCAGACATCAGGTCGGACTGCGGCCCCGCCCACCAACTCCAGTTATACACCACAGCACAGGGGAAGTGCCCTGCAGGCCCTCACCACACCAGGGACTATCCAAAATGACCAAGCGGAAGAATTCCCCCCAGAAGAATCTCCAGGAAATAACAACAGCTAATGAGCTGATCAAAAAGGATTTAAATAATATAACAGAAAGTGAATTTAGAATAATAGTCATAAAATTAATCGCTGGGCTGGAAAACAGCATACAGGACAGCAGAGAATCTCTTGCTACAGACATCAGGGGACTAATGAACAGGCACGAGGAGCTGAAAAACGCTTTAAAGGAAATGGAAAACAAAATGCAAACCGCCACAGCTCGGATGGAAGAGGCAGAGGAGAGAATAGGTGAACTAGAAGATAAAGTTATGGAAAAAGAGGAAGCTGAGAAAAAGAGAGATAAAAAAATCCAGGAGTATGAGGGGAAAATTAGAGAACTAAGTGATACACTAAAAAGAAATAATTTACGCATAATTGGTATCCCAGAGGAGGAAGAGAGAGGGAAAGGTGCTGAAGGGGTACTTGAAGAAATCATAGCTGAGAACTTCCCTGAACTGGGGAAGGAAAAAGGCATTGAAATCCAAGAGGCACAGAGAACTCCCTTCAGACGTAACTTGAATCGATCTTCTGCACGACATATCATAGTGAAACTGGCAAAATACAAGGATAAAGAGAAAATTCTGAAAGCAGCAAGGGGTAAACGTGCCCTCACATATAAAGGGAGACCTATAAGACTCGTGACTGATCTCTCTTTTGAAACTTGGCAGGCCAGAAAGAATTGGCACGAGATTTTCAGGGTGCTAGACAGCAAAAATATGCAGCCAAGAATCCTTTATCCAGCAAGTCTGTCATTTAGAATAGAAGGAGAGATAAAGGTCTTCCCAAACAAACAAAAACTGAAGGAATTTGTCACCACTAAACCAGCCCTACAAGAGATCCTAAGGGGGACCCTGTGAGACAAAGTACCAGAGACATCACTACAAGCATAAAACATACAGACATCACAATGACTCTAAACCCGTATCTTTCTATAATAACACTGAATGTAAATGGCTTAAATGCGCCAACCAAAAGACATAGGGTATCAGAATGGATAAAAAAACAAGACCCATCTATTTGCTGTCTACAAGAGACTCATTTTAGACCTGAGGACACCTTTAGATTCAGAGTGAGGGGATGGAGAACTATTTATCATGCTACTGGAAGCCAGAAGAAAGCTGGAGTAGCCATACTTATATCAGACAAACTAGACTTTAAATTAAAGGCTGTAACAAGAGATGAAGAAGGACATTATATAATAGTTACAGGGTCTATCCATCAGGAAGAGCTAACAATTATAAATGTCTATGCGCCGAATACCGGAGCCCCCAAATATATAAAACAATTACTCATAAACATAAGCAACCTTATTGATAAGAATGTGGTAATTGCTGGGGACTTTAACACCCCACTTACAGAAATGGATAGATCATCTAGACACACGGTCAATAAAGAAACAAGGGCCCTGAATGAGACACTGGATCAGATGGACTTGACAGATATATTTAGAACTCTGCATCCCAAAGCAACAGAATATACTTTCTTCTCGAGTGCACATGGAACATTCTCCAAGATAGATCATATACTGGGTCACAAATCAGCCCTTCATAAGTTTACAAGAATTGAAATTATACCATGCATACTTTCAGACCACAATGCTATGAAGCTTGAAGTCAACCACAGGAAAAAGTCTGGAAAACCTCCAAAAGCATGGAGGTTAAAGAACACCCTACTCACGAATGAGTGGGTCAACCAGGCAATTAGAGAAGAAATCAAAAAATATATGGAAACAAACGAAAATGAAAATACAACAATCCAAACGCTTTGGGACGCAGCGAAGGCAGTCCTGAGAGGAAAATACATCGCAATCCAGGCCTATCTCAAGAAACAAGAAAAATCCCAAATACAAAATCTAACAGCACACCTAAAGGAAATAGAAGCAGAACAGCAAAGGCAGCCTAAACCCAGCAGAAGAAGAGAAATAATAAAGATCAGAGCAGAAATAAACAATATAGAATCTAAAAAAACTGTAGAGCAGATCAACGAAACCAAGAGTTGGTTTTTTGAAAAAATAAACAAAATTGACAAACCTCTAGCCAGGCTTCTCAAAAAGAAAAGGGAGATGACCCAAATAGATAAAATCATGAATGAAAATGGAATTATTACAACCAATCCCTCAGAGATACAAACAATTATCAGGGAATACTATGAAAAATTATATGCCAACAAATTGGACAACCTGGAAGAAATGGACAAATTCCTGAACACCCACACTCTTCCAAAACTCAATCAGGAGGAAATAGAAAGCTTGAACAGACCCATAACCAGCGA
This sequence comes from Lynx rufus, assembly GCF_022079265.1. Lineage (NCBI taxonomy): Eukaryota > Metazoa > Chordata > Mammalia > Carnivora > Felidae > Lynx > Lynx rufus. Next base: position 91,512,532 of record NW_025814896.1, on the reverse strand, counting down.
AGAAATTGAATCGGTTATCAAAAATCTCCCAACAAATAAGAGTCCAGGACCAGATGGCTTCCCAGGGGAGTTCTACCAGACGTTTAAAGCAGAGATAATACCTATCCTTCTCAAGCTATTCCAAGAAATAGAAAGGGAAGGAAAACTTCCAGACTCATTCTATGAAGCCAGTATTACTTTGATTCCTAAACCAGACAGAGACCCAGTAAAAAAAGAGAACTACAGGCCAATATCCCTGATGAATATGGATGCCAAAATTCTCAATAAGATACTAGCAAATCGAATTCAACAGCATATAAAAAGAATTATTCACCATGATCAAGTGGGATTCATTCCTGGGATGCAGGGCTGGTTCAACATTCGCAAATCAATCAACGTGATACATCACATTAACAAAAAAAAAGAGAAGAACCATATGATCCTGTCAATCGATGCAGAAAAGGCCTTTGATAAAATCCAGCACCCTTTCTTAATAAAAACCCTTGAGAAAGTCGGGATAGAAGGAACATACTTAAAGATCATAAAAGCCATTTATGAAAAGCCCACAGCTAACATCATCCTCAACGGGGAAAAACTGAGAGCTTTTTCCCTGAGATCAGGAACACGACAGGGATGCCCACTCTCACCGTTGTTATTTAACATAGTGCTGGAAGTTCTAGCATCAGCAATCAGACAACAAAAGGAAATCAAAGGCATCAAAATTGGCAAAGATGAAGTCAAGCTTTCGCTTTTTGCAGATGACATGATATTATACATGGAAAATCCGATAGACTCCACCAAAAGTCTGCTAGAACTGATACATGAATTCAGCAAAGTTGCAGGATACAAAATCAATGTACAGAAATCAGTTGCATTCTTATACACTAACAATGAAGCAACAGAAAGACAAATAAAGAAACTGATCCCATTCACAATTGCACCAAAAAGCATAAAATACCTAGGAATAAATCTAACCAAAGATGTAAAGGATCTGTATGCTGAAAATTATAGAAAGCTTATGAAGGTAATTGAAGAAGATTTAAAGAAATGGAAAGACATTCCCTGCTCATGGATTGGAAAAATAAATATTGTCAAAATGTCAATACTACCCAAAGCTATCTACACATTCAATGCAATCCCAATCAAAATTGCACCAGCATTCTTCTCGAAACTAGAACAAGCAATCCTAAAATTCATATGGAACCACAAAAGGCCCCGAATAGCCAAAGGAATTTTGAAGAAGAAGACCAAAGCGGGAGGCATCACAATCCCAGACTTCAGCCTCTACTACAAAGCTGTCATCATCAAGACAGCATGGTATTGGCACAAAAACAGACACACAGACCAATGGAATAGAATAGAAACCCCAGAACTAGACCCACAAACATATGGCCAACTCATCTTTGACAAAGCAGGAAAGAACATCCAATGGAAAAAAGACAGCCTCTTTAACAAATGGTGCTGGGAGAACTGGACAGCAACATGCAGAAGGTTGAAACTAGACCACTTTCTCACACCATTTACAAAAATAAACTCAAAATGGATAAAGGACCTAAATGTGAGACAGGAAACCATCAGAACCTTAGAGGAGAAAGCAGGAAAAGACCTCTCTGACCTCAGCCGTAGCAATATCTTACTCGACACATCCCCAAAGGCAAGGGAATTAAAAGCAAAAGTGAATTACTGGGACCTTATGAAGATAAAAAGCTTCTGCACAGCAAAGGAAACAACCAACAAAACTAAAAGACAACCAACGGAATGGGAAAAGATATTTGCAAATGACATATCGGACAAAGGGCTAGTATCTAAAATCTATAAAGAGCTCACCAAACTCCACACCCAAAAAACAAATAACCCAGTGAAGAAATGGGCAGAAAACATGAATAGACACTTCTCTAAAGAAGACATCCAGATGGCCAACAGGCACATGAAAAGATGTTCAGCGTCGCTCCTTATCAGGGAAATACAAATCAAAACCACACTCAGGTATCACCTCACGCCAGTCAGAGTGGCCAAAATGAACAAATCAGGAGACTATAGATGCTGGAGAGGATGTGGAGAAACGGGAACCCTCTTGCACTGTTGGTGGGAATGCAAACTGGTGCAGCCGCTCTGGAAAACAGTGTGGAGGTTCCTCAGAAAATTAAAAATAGACCTACCCTATGACCCAGCAATAGCACTGCTAGGAATCTACCCAAGGGATACAGGAGTACTGATGCATAGGGGCACTTGTACCCCAATGTTCATAGCAGCACTCTCAACAATAGCCAAATTATGGAAAGAGCCTAAATGTCCATCAACTGATGAATGGATAAAGAAATTGTGGTTTATATACACAATGGAATACTACGTGGCAATGAGAAAAAATGAAATATGGCCTTTTGTAGCAACGTGGATGGAACTGGAGAGTGTGATGCTAAGTGAAACAAGCCATACAGAGAAAGACAGATACCATATGGTTTCACTCTTATGTGGATCCTGAGAAACTTAACAGGAACCCATGGGGGAGGGGAAGGGAGAAAAAAAAAAAAGACGTTAGAGTGGGAGAGAGCCAAAGCATAAGAGACTGTTAAAAACTGAGAACAAACTGAGGGTTGATGGGGGGTGGGAGGGAGGGGCGGGTGGGTGATGGGTATTGAGGAGGGCACCTTTTGGGATGAGCACTGGGTGTTGTATGGAAACCAATTTGTCAATAAACTTCATAAAAAAAAAAAAAATAGGAATAATAAATAAAAGATCTGTGCAAAAAAAAAAAAAAAAAAAAAAAAATGCACAGGTAGGGGCACATGGGTGGCTCAGTCGGTTAAGTGTCTGACTTCAGCTCAGGTCATGATCTTGCGGTCCATGAGTTCGAGCCCCGCATTGGGCTCTGTGCTGACAGCTCAGAGTCCGGAGCCTGTTTCGGATTCTGTGTCTCCCTCTCTTTCTGACCTTCCCCTGTTCATGCTCTGTCTCTCTCTGTCTCAAAAATAAATAATTGTCAAAAAAAATTCACAGGTTAAGGATTCAAATGAATGAAGTACCCAACACTAAGGTTATATGCTTTTATGTATATTCCTGCCAGCTAGTAGGGAGCTCACTTTGAAGTAGCCTAGGAGTCAATACCATGAGCATGATTTTCCTGTGCCTGGGCATCATTTTGGTTATATGTTTGAAGAAAGCAAGACAAACATTAGAATACATGGGGCCTGATCACAATCCCGGACTTCAAGCTGTATTACAAAGCTGTAATCATCAATACAGTATGGTACTGGCATAAAACCAGACACTCAGATCAATGGAACAGCATAGAGAACCCAGAAATGGACCCACAAAGGTATGGCCAACTAATCTTTGACATAGCAGGAAAGAATATCCAATGGAATAAAGACAGTCTCTTCAGCAAGTGGTGCTGAGAAAACTGGACAGCGACATGCAGAAAAATGAACCTGGACCACTTTCTTATACCATACACAAAACTAAACTCAAAATGGATGAAAGACCCAAATGTAGGACAGGAAGCCATCAAATCCCTTGAGGAGAAAGCAGGCAGAAACCTCTTTGACATTGGCTGCAGCAACTTCTTACTCAACACATCTCCAGAGGCAAGGAAAACAAAAGCAAAAGTGAACTACTGGGACCTCATCAAAATAAAAATCTTCTGCACAGCAAAGGAAACAATCAGCAAAACTAAAAGGCAACCAATGGAATGGGAGAAGAATATGTTATTTGCAAACAACATATCAGATAAAGGGTTAGTATCCAAAATCTATACAGAACTTATCAAACTCAACACCCAAAAAACAAATAATCCAGTGAAGAAATGGGCAAAAGACATGAATAGACACTTCTCCAAAGAAGACATCCAGATGGCCAACCAATACATGAAAAAATGCTCAACATCACTCATTATCAGGGAAATACAAATCAAAACCACAATGAGATACCACCTCACACCTGTCAGAATGGCTAACATTAACGATTCAGGCAACAACAAATGTTGGCGAAAATGTGGAGAAAAAGGATCTCTTTTGCACTGTTGGTGGGAATGCAAGCTGGTGCAGCCACTCTGGAAAACAGTATGGAGGTTCCTCAAAAAATTAAAAGTAGAACTACCCTATGACCCAGCAATTGCACTACTAGGCATTTATCCACAGGATACAGGTGTGCTGTTTCAAAGGGGCACATGCACCCCAATGTTTATAGAACCACTATCAACAATAGCCAAAATATAGAAAGAGCACAAATGTCCATTGATGGATGAATGGATAAAGAAGATGTGGTGTGTATATATATATATATATATATATATATATATATATATATATATATATATATAATGGAGTATTACTCGGCAATCAAAAAGAATGAAATCTTGCCATTTACAACTACATGGATGGAACTAGAGTGTATTATGCTAAGTGAAATTAGTCAGAGAAAGACAAATATCATGATTTCACTCATATGAGGACTGTAAGATACAAAACAGATGAACATAAGGGAAGCAAATATAAAAACAGGGAGAGAGACAAGACATAAGAGACTCTTAAGTATGGAGAACAAACAAAGGGTTACTCGAGGGGCTGTGGAAGGGGGAATGGGCTAAATGGGTAAGGGGCATTAAGGAATCTACTCTTGAAATTATTGTTGCACTATATGCTGACTTGGATATAAATTTTAAAAAATAAAATAAAATAAAATAAAATAAAATAAAATAAAATAAAATAAAATAAAATAAAATAAAGACTACATGGGGCCTGGAAATAGGGATTTGTCATTATGGACATATAGTCACATGTGCTTCTGTTCCCACCAGGACAACTCTCAGTCTGATCATGCAAGCCAATGGTGGGGATCTACAATGGATTCATTATGCCTTTTTCCTCACCACCCCACCTCTTATCTGACTATCCCACATTCCTAATCATGGTGTATATTCTGCCAATTCCCAGATGCCTCATGATGGTCCTAGTGTTCCAGTGGGACTTGTCATACTGGTAGGCTGAAAATCAATGTATGGCTATGCCCACCACCCAGAGATATGCAGACTGTAGGGCACAGTCTCCCAGCAGCCCACCTACAGATGCCATGCAAGGCCCTCTCTTTAAGAAACAATAAGGTTCTCTGCTTCTCATGTTGCTGATGATGCCAAGTTGTGGCTGGGCAGGCTCAGGGGCTTATCTAGGGCAATATCTATGGGACAAGAAGCATTTATTTTTCATCGGATACTTTAGGGTTATCAGGACCACTCTTGGCTTCAATCTACACTGGCCTTGGATTTGGAACTGGATGCCTTGGCTCAGAAGCATCAAGCCCCAGCAACTTCTTACCCCTACCAGATGACTGTCATGGATCTTTTTGTAGATTTCCAGCACAGAATTTGGTCTCCATGTCTCCTAAGGAACTGAGAATAAGTCCTCAAAAGGGTGACCAGAGTAGGCGGAATGGGAAGACCCACACCCTATTCTGCATGTTCTGGAAGACCTCTCTTACTGCACTGGCTTCATGGTCCCATGGACTGAAAAAAACATGATTCTGTCAGCTAATTTTTCAAAAAAAAGATGACATTGAGCTTTTACACCACCATAAACTTACTCCCAGCTACCCTGAAGCCAGGATGAGTGACCAGCCCTTGCCTTTTTTTATATATCCCCCTAAAGCTTGGAACTCTTTGGCCCTGGGTGTTCACGTTACCTGTATTGCATCTGTTTACAACATGGTGCGGGCGAAGGGGAATGGAATACGATATCCCCAAGGTCTTTGTTTGATAAAGGAAAAGGACATGTGAGTGAAAGCAGAAATGTGCGCTCTATAAGTTTGAAGGTTTGAAAAGCAGAACAGAAGAATTCCTTCCTCCCCTCTCCCAACTCAAATGTAATAATAAAGATGATAACAGTGATAACAAGATTTACGCTCCGGATCTCTTGTACCAAGTATTTCATGTGCATTATCAGATTTCATCTTCACATGCCATGATATCAATATTATCATTGGCTTGGGGAGGAGCCACAATGGTGGAACAGCATGGAAGTTTTTTGTGTGTCTCACGTCCAGGAAATGCAGCCAGACCAACACTAAACCATCCTGCACACCTAGAAAACTGATCTGAGGATGAACACAACAATCTGAACAACCTGAACCACAGAATTCAGCAGGTACGCGGAATGGAGAGGTGAACTTGGGGAGCGAGAAGCCGCAGGAAGGGAGGTGCTTTTGCGGGAGGGGAGAGGATGGAGACTGGGTGGGGGAGAATACGGGAAAAGCACCCCTCCCCAAAAGCAGTTGGAGAGAAAGTGGAAAATTGGACACAGCCGCAGGGACTAAACTAAAAAGGGGAGAAAGGAGAAAAGAGAGGGTTTAAATTCCATTAAGACTGTAAACAACGGGAGTGCAAAGTCTGCAACTCCACAGTTCCATACCTGGAGGTGCTCTGGTGGGAAGGTGAATACCCAGGCACAGAGTGGGGTCCGGGAGGTTCTTGGGCCACACAGAGAAAAGCGGTTCCACTGCTGGAAGGGCACTTGGTAGAGATTGTTGAAGCCACCTGGTCCCAGCAGACCCCAGAAGGTGGCCACATTCACTAGTGCTGGGGCAAGGTCATTAAGGGTGAATCCTGGTGCCAGTTGTGTGTTGTGATTTTCCATAATCCCTGAAATGCTGCTGCACTGTCTCGTGAAGTTTTTCTGGGGCAGGCTGGCACCTAGCTGCAGTCTCGGAGCACCGGCAAACAGCAGGGTCCAGTGGGTGTTTCTGGGTGCAGGCGATATTCAGTCATTGCTCCATGAGACCCTCCCGCAGAGGGGTGGAACAGGTCAAAGGCACAGTCCTTCAGAAGTAAGGGGCTGGGGAAAACAGCCACATCTGAGACAAAACTCAAGAGAGAGGTACTGCCTGGGGCTTGATCACAGACAGTGAAAAAGTGGGGAGTGGACGAAAGCTGAAGACAGAGGATTGGTGCGTGATTGCTGATCAGGGAGAACAGAGTTCTGATACTAGAGACTGGGTAGGGTGACGCCATTTTCACCGCTCCCTCACATGCACATACGAAACTACGACCACCACATCACTCCACCCCAGTAGGCTAGCAGCGCCATCTAGTGGAGAATGGAGCTGTTACACTGAGCCCCACCCAATTGGGCCAACCTCTCTCTTCAAGAATACAACTCTCACCGCCAGCTTAGTTTATGGACTATAAAGCACTACATAGACTGACTTCTAGGGGAAAACAAATCAATTTCAGTCCTACTTCAATCTGTTAGCAGGTCCATCTATTCAATTTTCTTTTTTTTCTCTTTTACACTTCTTTTTTTTTCTTGAATACAAAAAGAGAAAAAATTCATTTTTATTTACAATTTTTATTAAAAATATTTTTCTTTATTTTTTTACTATACTTTTTTACTTTTGTGTAAATTTTTTCAAATTCTATTTTACTTTCATCATTTTATCTTAGTATACTTCAGTGTATTCACTTTTTCAAATTTTCAAACGATTTCCTTTTTTCTCTTTTTATTTTTTCTTTTTCATTTCTTTTCTTTTTCCTGAATAAAGAGAAAAATTTCACTTTTACTTTCAATTTCTATTAAAAATATATTTCTTTCATTTTATTACTACATTTTTTCCTCTTATGTAAAATTTTTTCAAATTCTATTTTATTTCTATCATTTTATTTTAGTCTACTACACTATATTCACTTTTTCAAATTTTCAAACGATTTCCTTATTTTTCCCTCTTTTTTCTCTTTTTCGTTTCTTTTCTTTTTCTCTTTTTCTTGAATACAAGAATGGAAAAAATTCGTTTTTATTTTTAATTTTTTATTAAAAATATTTTCCTTAATTTTTTTCTACTATATTTTTTACTTTTGTGTTAATTTTTTCAAATTCTAACTCCCACCATTTCATTTTAGTCTACTTCAGTGTACTCACTTTTTCAAATTCTCAAACGATTTCCTTTCCCCTCTTTTTTCTCTAATCTATAAAACCACTTTCAACACCCAGGCCAAAACACACCTAGAATCTACCATCATTTATTGGATTTGTGTGTGTGTGTTTAATTTTTTAATTTTAATATTTTTTAATTTTATTTTTTTTAATTTTTTCTACATCATTAATTCCTTTTCTCCCTTCAAAATGATGAAAGGAAGGAATTCACCCTAAAAGAAAGAGCACGAAGAAACAACAGCCAGGGATTTAATCAACACAGATACAAGCAAGATGTCTGAACCAGAATTTAGAATCATGATAATAAGAATACTAGCTGGAGTCGAAGAGATTAGACTCCTTTTCTGCAGAGGTAAAAGAAGTAAAAACTAGTCAGGATGAAATAAAAAATGGCATAATTGAGCTGCCATCATGAATAGATGCCACAGCAACAAGGATGGATGAGGCAGAACAGAGAATCAGTGACATAGTGGACAAACTTACGGAGAATAATGAATCAGAAAAAAAGAGGGAGATTAAGGCAAAAGAGCATGATTTGAGAATTAGAGAAATCAGGGACTCATTAAAAAGGAACAACATCAGAATCATAGGGGTCCCAGAAAAGGAAGAGAGAGAAATAGGGGTAGAAGGGTTATGTGAGTAAATCATAGCAGAAAATGTTCCTAACCTGGGGAAAGACACAGACATCAAAATCCAGGAAGCACAGAGGACCCCCATTAGTTTCAACAAAAATTGACCATCAACAAGGCATATCATACTCAAAGTCACAAAATACTCAGGCAAGGAGAGAATCATGAAGTAGCAAGAGAAAAAAAGGCCTTAACCTACAAGGGAAGACAGATCAGGTTTGCAGCAGACCTATCCACAGAAACTTGGCGGGCCAGAAAGGAGTAGCAGGATATATTCAATGTGCTGAATCAGAAAAATATGCAGCCAAGAATTCTTTATCTAGCAATACTGTCATTCAAAATAGAAGGAGAGATAAAGTTTCCCAGACAAACAAAAATTAAAGGAGTTTGTGACCACTAACCAGCCCTGCAAGAAAGTTTAAGGGAGACTTTCTGAGGGAAGAAAAGATGAAAAAAAAAAACAACAGGTAAATAAAGACCCAAAGAAACAAAGACTAGAAAGGACTATTATCTTTCAGAACTCACTCTAAACATCAATGGGTTCAATGCTCCAATCAAAAGACACAGGGTAACAGAATGGATAAGAAAACAAGATCCATCTATATGCTGTTTATAAGAGACCCACTTTAGACCTAAAGACACCTTCAGATTGAAAATAAGGGGATAGAGAACCATCTATCATGCTAATGGTCAACAAAAGAAAGCCGGAGTAGCCATACTTATATCAGAAAATCTAGATGTTAAAATAAAGACTGTATCAAGAGATGTAGAGGGGCATTATATCATAATCAAGGGGTCTATCCACCAAGAAGACCTAACAATTGTAAACATTTATGCTCCAAATGTGTGAGAACCCAAATATATAAATCAATTAATCACAAACATAAAGAAACTCATCAATAGTAATACCGTAATAGTAGGAGACCACAACACCCCACTCACAGCAATGCACAGATCATCTGATCAAAAAATCAACAAGGAAACAATGGCTTTGAATGACACACTGGACCAGATGGACTTAACAGATATATTCAGAACATTTCATCCTAAAGCAGCAGAATCTACATTCTTCTCCAGTGCACATGGAACGTTCTCCAGAATACACCACATACTGGGACACAAATCAGCCTTCAACAAGTGCAAGATCATACTATGCATATTTTGAGACTACAACACTGTGAAACTCAAACTCAACCACAAGACCAAAATTTGGAAAGGTAACAAATACTTGGAGACTGAAGAAAATCCTACTAAAGAATGAATGGGCTAACCAAGAAGTTAAAGAGGAAATTAAAAAATTCATGGAAGCCAATGAAAATGAGAACACCACAACCCAAAACCTCTGGGACGCAGGAAAGGCAGTCATAAGAGGAAAGTATATAGCAATCCAGGCCTTCCTAAAGAAGGAAGGTCTCAGATACACAACCTAACCTTACACCTTAAAGAGTTGAAAAAGAACAGCAAATAAAACCCAACACCAGAAGAAGACAGGAAATAATGAAGATTACAGCAGAAATTAATGCTGTCAAAACAAACAAACAAACAAACAAAAAAAAAAACAGTAGAACAGATCAATGAAACTAGAAGCTGGTTCTTTGAGAGAATTAACAAAATTGATAAACCACTAGCCAGTTTGACCAAAAAGAAAAAGGAAAGGACCCAAATAAATAAAATCAAGAATGAAAGAGGAGAGATCACAACCAACACAGCAGAAATACAAACAGTAATAACAGAATATTATGAGCAATTATACACCAATAAAATGGACAATCTGGAAGAAATGGACAAATTCCTAGAAACATATATACACTACTAAAACTGAAAGAGGAACAAATAGAAAGTTTGAACAGACTCATAACCAGTAAGAAAATCAAATTAGTAATCAAAAACCTCCCCAAAAAAACAAGAGTCCAGGGCCAGATGGCTTTCCAGGGGAATTCTACCAAACATTTAAGGAAGAGTTAACACCTAAAATCTTGAAGCTGTTCCAAAACAATAGAAATGGAAGGAAAACTTCCAAACTCTTTCTAGGAAGCCAGCATTACTTTAATTCCAAAACTAGAGAGAGACCCCACTAAATAGAACTATAGACCAATTTCCCTGGTGAATGTGGATACAAAAATCCTCAACAAGATATGAGCCAACTGGATCCAACAATACAGTAAAAAAATTATTCACCATGACCAAGTGGGATTTATACCCAGAATGCAGGGCTGGTTCAATATCTGCAAAACAATTCACGTGATTCACCACATCAATAAAAGAAAGAACAAGAACCATATGATCCTCTCAATAGGTGCAGAGAAAGCATTTGACAAAACACAGCATGCTTTCTTAATCAAAACCCTCAAGAAAGTAGGGATAGAAGGAGCATACATCGAGATCATAAAAGCCATATATGAACACTCCAATACTAATATCATCCTCAATGGGAAAAAACTGAGAACATTACCCCTAAGGTCAGGAACAAGACAGGGATGTCCACTGTCACCACTGTTATTCAACAGAGTATTGGAAGTCTTAGCCTCTGCAATCAGACAACACAAAGAAATAAAAGGCATCCAAATCTGCCAGGAGGAGGTCAAATTTTCACTCTTCGCAGATGACATGATACTCTGTATGGAAAACCCAAAAGATTCCACAAAAAAACTGCTAGAATTGATTCATGAATTCAGCAAAGTTGCAGGATATATAATCAATGCACAGAAATTGGTTGCATTCCTATATACCAACAATGAAGCAACAGAAAGAGAAATCAAGGAATTGATCCCATTTACAGTTGCGCAAAAGACCATAAAATACCTAGGAATAAATCTAACCAAAGACGTGAAAAATCTATACACTGAAAACTATAGAAAGCTTATGAAAGAAATTGAAGAAGACTCAAAATATGGAAAAAGATTCCATGCTTCTGGATAGGAAGAACAAATATTGTTAAAATGTCAATAGTACCCAAAGCAATCTACATAGTCAATGCAATCCATATCAAAATAACACAAACATTCTTCACAGAGCTAGAATAAATAATCCTGGAATTTGTATGGAACCAGAAAATACCCCAAATGGCCAAAGAAATCTTGAAAAAGAAAACCAAAGCAGGAAGCATCACAATCCCAGACTTCAAGCTATACTACAAAGCTGTAATCATCAAGACAGTATGGTACTGGTGCAAGAACAGACACTCAGATCATTGGAACAGAATAGAGAGCCCAGAAATGGACCCACAAACGTATGTCCAACTAATCTTTGACAAAGCAGGAAAGAATATCCAATAGAATAAAGACAGTCTCTTCAGCAAGTGGTGCTGAGAAAACTGGACAGCGACATGCAGAAAAATGAACCTGGACCACTTTCTTACACCATACACAAAAATAAACTCAAAATGGATGAAAGACCCAAATGTAAGACAGGAAGCCATCAAAACCCTCGAGGAGAAAGCAGGCAGAAACCTCTTTGACACTGGCTGCAGCAACTTCTTACTCAACACATCTCCAGAGGCAAGGGAAACAAAAGCAAAAATGAACTACTGGGACCTCATCAAAATAAAAAGCTTCTGCACAGCAAAGGAAACAATCAGCAAAACTAAAAGGCAACTGACAGAATGGGAGAAGATATTTGCAAATGACATTTCAGATAAAGGGTTAGAATCCAAAATCAATAAAGAATTTATCAAACTCAACACCCAAAAAACAAATAATCCAGTGAAGAAATGAGCAAAGACATTAATAGACACTTCTTCAAAGAAGACATCCAGATGGCCAACCGACACACGAAAAAATGCTCAACATTACTCACCATCAGGGAAATACAAATCAAAACCGCAATGAGATACCACCTTATACCTGTCAGAATGGCTAACATTAACAACTCAGGGAACAACAGATGTTGGCGAGGATGTGGAGAAAAAGGATCTATTTTGCATGGTTGGTGGGAATGCAAACTGGCACAACCACTCTGGAAAACAGTATGGAAGTTCTTCAAAAAAACTAAAAATGGAACTACTCTATGACCCAGCAATTGCACTAATAGGCATTTATCCACGGGATACAAGTGTGCTGTTTCAAAAGGACACATACACCCCCATGTTTATAGCAGCACTATCAACAATAGCAACGTATGGAAAGATCCCAAATGTCCATTGATGGATGAATGGATAAAGAAGATGTGGTATATATATTCAATGGAGTATTACTTGGCAATCAATGAAATCTTGCCATTTGCAGCTATGTGGATGGAACTGGAGGGTATTAAGTGAAATTAGTCAGAGAAAGACAAAAATCATATGATTTCACTCATATGAGGACTTTAAGAGACAAAACAGATGAACATAAGGGAAGGGAAAGAAAATAATATAAAAACAGGAAGGGGAACAAAACATAAGAGACTCATAAATATGGAGAACAAACTGAGGGTTACTGGAGGGGCTGTGGGAGGGGGGATGGGCTAAACGGGTAAGGGGCACTAAGTAATCTACTCCTGAAATAATTGTTGCATTATATGCTAATTTGGATGTAAATTTTAAAAAATAAAAAATAAAATATTATCATTGGTCTTAATAGGAGAACAATGGGGCATAAAGAGTGACTTGTTTGAGATCCCATTGCCAGGACCGACTCTCAGAGCTGCCCAATTACCAAGCCCACAGTCTTGAGCAAGACCTCTGCTGTCTTTCATTCACTGTATTCCTAGGCCTCTCTCCTACTTTTAAAGGTGCCACAGCCCTGGCTGGAAGGAATACCCCAAACACACCGCCAAAGCGCTAATCAAGAGATGTTGTTTCTAGGAGCAGCAAACTTCCATAGTCTCATTAAATCATCAGGAAAACATTCCAAAGGGTAAATTGTCCTCATATTCTCTGTAGTCATTCTTACAATTATGTGTGGTATGTGGCCAGGTTCTAACTCTGATTTGAAGACTGCTTATCAAAGATTTCCAGCTGTAATTAATCTTGGCACATTTAGCCTTGGGTGCACAGAATTTCCTAGTTATACATTTCTCTGGAGGATAAAGCCTTCTTTTAGAAAGATAAATGTCACTGGGAAGGACAATTATCTTATGTTTACAACTAACAACTTAAAAATCTATGTTCTATCAGGCCAGACTCTCTATCAGCTAGGTATTGGATGGAGGGGTGGGGATCACTGGACTGGCTGTGAAAATGGTGCACAAAGGGAGGGTGTCCTGGGGACAGCCTGAACCAGATCATTGTCCACAGGATTGCTGAGTCATGAAAGAAAGGTGAATTCAATACCCAAGTAAAGGAAGTAGGAAGTTGGAAACTGGAGGGACCAAGTCAATTGTTTTAAACCCTAAGGGGCATAAAATGTCACTTAGGGAGTTTATCAAGAGCTAGATTCCTAGCTTCATTCCCAGAGATCCTGACTTAGTAGATCTGCATTTTAAAAACATGTCAGTTATTGTGATGCAGGTGGTCACGGAACCACTGGGCAAGACAAAACCTAAACAGAAAACAGACTGTAAAGTCAGTGAGAGAGGGTTTTGACAGGAAAGGATGAATTATAAGCAAGTGAATGGAGGGGGTCTTAACACACAGTCTTGCCTCACTTAGTCAAAGTAGACTCTCAAAGAACTAGGATAAAGAAGGCAGTTGAGAGAAAGACTCCAGGGTCAGTGCCACAGAAGGGAGAGGGACAAAGGGTGGAGATGTAAGAGGGGGTTACAACTCAACCCACTTTTCACCTTTGCCCTGTCTGAGCCCCCATTCCCAGTGTTTCCTTTTAGCATTCCAAAACTATCCCTCCAACACAGAGTAGCTTACTATCCTCCACCTACCTCCTGCCTCTGTTCTGGTCTTCTTTCAGGCAAGTTTGCAAAATCAGAATTAAAGTACAGAATTTTTACTTCCCATATTTCTAGACATGTGCCATAGCTGCCAACTTCTGGGAGGTCCCAGTGTTGAACTGTATCCAGCTCAGGATGGAGCTGTTTTCCCTGAAATCTAAAACAATTCCCAGAGCATTTTATGGGAACGCAATTTATTTTTATACAGCCCCAACACTCATTCCAATTTTATGATTTTTTTCAATTATTTACAACTTTCCCCTTATGTTCAACCCAGATTCATATCCAAGCAAAGGAAGGAGTCTACAGGTCAGAGCAACATTTTTTATGTGCACAGTGAGCGAGTGTGGGTGGGGGGGAGTTGGTATGTAACTAAGACAAAAGCAGCAGAAGTTGGATATATTTTCTTTTTACAACAAGTAAAGAGACTAGAAACCATAACTATCTCCAATTTTATCCCTTTTCAGATAATAGACAATGTGATGTGCCCCTAGACATTGTGAATGCAGAGGGAGCACCTGGTGTGTGATTGAGAGCAGGAATATGGGATCTCTGGATGCCCTTTCTTGGCTACATAATCAGGGCAGGGCTAATAGCAAGCTTCCCCGAAACTCACCCTTTCAACAAACATTTACTGAATTCCTAGAAATGTTCCCTCTCAGATGATAAGTAATCTCTAAAGAAGCCACATTGGTGCTTTGGTATTTGAAAAATAATCTCTGATGGTCCTTGTGAAAAGCAATATGAAGCTTCCTTCAGGTCTGGCCATGCCTAGTTCCTCATCCTTTCATTCTTGGAACTCCCACAATACACCAGGCCCTGTACTGGGCATCAGGAAGGCAATGAGAGTGAAAAAAGGCATGGATCCTACTGGCAAGCAGCTTTCAGGCTAATGGAAAGACATGCTGATCAAATAATCCCATGAAGAAGGGCATAATTAAAAACTGAGATAAGAGCTATTAGAGAAAGAAAGGTTCTGTTACAAAGGAACTGGACCCAGCATCTAAGAGCAGGGGAGTGTTCTCTGAGAAAGTGAGGCCCTGGGGAGTAAGAGTAACCCAGACAAAGAGGAGAGAAAGAGTATTCGTCAAGCACATGAATGGCTTGGAGAAAGGTCTGTGATGGGAGGGATTACAGCATATTTGAGGGACTGAAAGCACAAGACCAATGAGCCTGGCTGGAAGAAGGAGGAGACACAGTGGGAGGCAAGGCTGGAAGAGAAGGAGGCAGAGGACTTTGGGCACCCTTATGGGCCTTGATAAGCATTATGGCCTTCAGTCTTAGAGCAAAGCAAGTCAGCAAAAGATTTGAGGTGACAGGATCAATCTGCTTTTGGAAGACCACTCTAGCCACGGGAAGACCAATTAGGAGGTCATTTCTATAGTTCAAATAAGAGGAGATGGACACAAGGGGATGGATTTGAGAAATCCCCTGTAGTCTGTATGAGAAATATTTATTTGTTGATGGACTTCACTGGTTACGGATAAAGAGGAGGTCTCGAGGGTGAATTTGGTGATTCTTACTCATGTGATTAGTTGAATGTTAGTGCCATTTACTGAAACAGGGAACACTGGGATATCAACTTGGGGAGAGAGGAGAGGCAGAAATATTATGAGTTTGATCTTAAACATGTTGATTATGAGGTAACTTAGAGAGAGCAAAGGAGATAACCAGCAAACTGTTGGATATGCAGATTTGGAGCTCAGGAGCAGACTGGGCTGAGGACATTGATTTCCAGGTCAATTATAGATGACAGTTGATGCCATGAACATGTATAGCTTGCCAAGTATGGTAGTATCAGGTAACCAACTACAACATTTAATAGCTGGGGAGAAGAGGAGTCACATTGTGCTGAGAAAGAGAAAACAACAGGGCAATGTGGTGTCTAGGAAGCCAACAATGAAAGAGAACATTTCAAGGAAACTATTCTGTGATGTTGAATGCTGCTAACAAATTGAGGAAGAGGGGACATGGAAAATGCCCAGGGGGTTTAGTTGAAAAGATCAGTGGTGGCCATAGCAAGAATTGTTTGAGTGGGGTCCTGAGATGAACAGATCACAGTGAGCTGAGGAAGAAATGTTTGATGAAGAAATAAAGACCCAGACCTAAAGGCTAGTTTAGAAGGAAAGGTAGAGATGGTGGTAACTAGAGGGAATGTGGGACCATGGAAGGTATTTTTGATTTGTATTTGTTGTTTAATAGAAGAGACTTGGACATAATTCAATGCCGACAAGAATGATCCTTTTGAGGAGCACTTGAATGCATAGGAGAGAGAAGAGAAAATAGGTAGCAAACAATGTCTGGGAAAGCAGGAGGGTGGTGGCATGCAGAGAGCACAGGTGGAAGATGGGAGACAAAAGGTGAGGGTAGGTTAGGAGATCTGAAAGCAGGATATCAAAAAAATTCCTCTAGCTGATTGCTTCAATTTTCTCTAAGAAACAGAAAGCAGGGTCATCACTGGTAATGGGGCAGGAAGTTGGGGAACAGGGCTACAAACTAATGGTTGGCAGAGCATACAGAAGATTTCAAATAGTCATTGCAGACTATCCAGAAACTCTGTTTCAGTTGTTCTGGATGGGTGCCTCCAAAACTACAGCTGATTCTGAAACATGTGTTTCCGGGACCAGGCTTTGGGAAACACCAGCCTGGGGACATGTACCCTTTTAAGTCCCCATGTGAAACTTGCCATCAAGAATGGAAGAAAGAAGTGTTTCCAAGAAGATTGTACTGGTGTACATGACAATCTGTATAATTCTATGTCCTCAGATGGCTCCACTCTCCCAGGAGGGCTATTTGACCAAGGTAGCTCTGAAGCTATTCTTGACCTTTTGTGAAATTTAATAGATCTTAATTCAGTTCTGAGGCAACTCAACTTGAACTTAAACTTAGTCATTTATTCTGACTTTAGGCCCTAGTTCTAATAACCAAGGTTGTATTTAGTCTCTAAACCATGCCCCACTCTACTTAACCCTTCTGTTGCCAGAATTACTGTAAGTTACAATGTTAGTCATTATCTAGTTTATGAGAATTCCAAGGTATGACCCTTGTCAAAAGGTAACAATATATGAGTATGCACACAATCTAAAATCTGAATATAATACCTAACTATAAATTTCAAGCAAGATAGATCAGAACCGGCTTTACCCAGTTTAATTTGGGAGAAGAATAATGGTACAAGTTTTGAAAAAGCATTATAACTATGCAAAGATCATCTTGCCACATAAATCATTTCTGTCCATGATTATGAAGCCTGAGGACAGATAAGTGAGCTCTAGAAAGGATTTAACCTGGTTTCCAGTCATTCTCTTAATGAACTGTTCTTCATTCTTTGCTTGGCCAACACCCGTTGATCCTTCAAGTCTCTGATTAAATGCTACTTCTTTGGAAATGTTTCTCCAACCTCTAACATTAATAGATGTCCCCCTCAAACAGACCCCATCATTATTTTCTCTCATACCATCCTGTTATTTTTCGTCATGGCACAATCCCCATTTGCAAGTATAAATTATTTGTATTATATTTTTAACTTCGTATCACTGTTAGACCGTAGGTCCTATGAGGAGCTCAAGTTCATTTTATGATACAACGTATACCCAGTACAGTATCGGCACAACAGGCTGATTTTAGATTACATAGGTTAACTCAATAAAGATCTACTGAATAAATAAATAAATATACATTAGGGAGTCAACCTTACCCTGTCCTTGCTGGTTTCCAGAGCAACATGCAGTGAGTGATAGTCCAGCTGACTGTGAGACATCCAGGTAAGAGAATCTAAGGCAGTTGCTCTCAAACCTTTGTGACTCTCACTTAGCCAGAAAAAGCTACTCCAATAGACAAAGAACCATGAGGATAACACAAGCACATTTCGAGGGAATCATACAGACATTAACTTTAGCAATACTTTGATGCAAATGTAAATCATAACACATTGTAGGGTTAACCAAACAACCCTCAGAAAAGAAAATTAATACTTTAAGAATCAAGAAGAGTTGCATTCAGTTGCCATCCCATAAACTTGGGATACTGTTAATGATAAACAGATAACAAGCCATCCCACTCTCTGGTCTTTGCAGCATTGTCAGGCACTGTGGAGTAATCAGACTTATTGGCAGAATGCTGAATTAGAATCCTCGGGAAATTCTAGCACAGTATTAATGTGAATTTCTTGAGTACCAAATTTTAGTAACCCTCAATAATACACCTAGTAGTTATTAGTAAACAACTTACTAAAAGTCTATGGAATTGCCTACCATTTGCCTATAAGAACTTGGGTCTTTTGGATTCATTCCCTGATCATCTAAAGGATCCTCATGGCTTACCAGATGACTAAGAATCATATCTGAGGACTACTGGTCTAGGAGGTGTGCAATCCAACCATTTCTCCAGTTCTCCTCTGTTCTGTCCTTTGATCCAGTGAGGACACCAGACAGCCCCACACTTGGACCACATTAGCTGTGGCTCCTGTTGGCCACCTTCATTGAGTTGTGTTAATGTCATGCTCTTGGCTAGAGTTGTTCCAATAAACAATTAAATGAAATATACTTCTGCATTTGCTATAAAAGTCACTGTGAATATTATCAATGTTTTTACTATGTAATTTATATATAATTTTTATATAATCATGATTAGGATAACAGTTAATTTTTGAGTTCACTATGTGCCACTCACAATTCTAAGGGCTTAGCATGTTTTGCTTCATTTAGTCTTTGCATATCCCTGAGGAGGAAGGTAGTATCATCAATCCATCTATCCCCAATGTCACATAACATTCCGTAATCTCTGCTTAAGAATTTCTTTTGGAATTTACTGCCAGAAAAATTGTATCTCTATTGGGAAACTAGTATACCTCCTACTTCCTGATAATAAGTAGGGTAATATTTACTGCTTGCCTTTTATCCCTGGATTCCAGAAATGTGCAGTAGAATTTGGGTCTTCTACATAGGATGATATCATCTTATCATAAGTATATTATTTCCACTTATTTGTCTGTGTACTGACTTTCTATTTCCATTTTATTTGCTTTGTTGTATACTAATTGCCCCAGAACTTTTTGGAAACAAGAAAAGTAGAAATCAACTTAGTTAAACAAACAAAAATACATACTTTGAGTTTAACCTGAGAGCATTATGTCTAAGGAATCGGTGAATGCAGATTGAGAACACAACTCCACCACTTGGGCTAAATTTGGAACAATTCTGGAAACCAAATATCTTCTCCCAAACCTCCTGGGATATAGTGGCTATTCATATATTTTGAGAAAAATGGAGTTATTGGATACCATCCAGGGAGAGCCCTGAATGAAAAACCTTTCGGCCAGAACATCAAGGCCTTTAGAGAGAATGGGAATGCCTGGCTATTACAGAAACCATGTCAGAAGGAGATATCTTTGTGAATAAGCATCTGTATGTGCCTCTTACTGCAATATGAATACATTATTAAAGGAAAATATTTTATTTATAGAATAACTTGACCTTAAACACATATGTATTGTGAGGGGTCAGGGTAACTCTCATAATCTATTTTCTCTGGCAAATAAGTATAGCTGTCCATAAGAGCCAAAATATGAGAAAAACCTTAAAAAAAATAATGCATTCAGAATAAACAAGGCATACCACAACTCTCTTTTTATCTAAGAAGCATTTGGTATTGCAGTTTGCCTCAAGCAATGGGTCTAGAAATGCCAAGTGTTTATTTTAGCAGCTATCATGACCATAGAAATATGTTCTTGTCCCCCTTAAGATTCTTATAATTCCCTGGGAGAGATGGTTTAAAGTTTAATAATAAATGTAGTTATTATCCAGATTTCATCAGAAAAATAAATAAACATAAAATAATTGAGAGAGAAGGACATCAAAACCAGCTGCACTTCTTTTTGTGACTCCAGTTAGATTTTTTTGAGCCAGTTCATGCTGCAGTTCAGTGCAAACCTTCCAGAATTCTGGACACCAACTCTGTGATCACTGCAATGGCTCTGACTGTTCTTGGAAATAGTGCTTGCAATCTGAATTTTGAATGCTCAGAATCTCTAGCTTTATCAGTGTTCCAAAGGAGTTCTGATTCTTCTCTCTGAAAGTTTATGCTTCAAATGATCAGTCTGATTTATCATGAATTTGTATCGTTTTTGAAGACTTGATGTGTTCAATTTACTTTCTCTTAAACCTCTGTGCTCAGAGTGCTTGATTAGGGTCTGGGAATGTGCATCTGATTTAAAGAATTTCTTATCTAATGAGACACTCTTTTCTCCCTCTCCCACAGAGCAAAAAACACACTTAGAGCCTTTGAATAAAGAGATGTAATAAATGTGTGCATCCAGGAAGAATTACCAAAGTCTCTGTTCATTGCACCTCTTCCCCTTTAGACAAGCACTTCTCAACTATAATGTGCATATGAATATGTACATTGTGCTTATGAATATGTAATGTGCAAGAAGTCTGGGCTGCTTCTTACACTGCAGCATCTGAGCTAGCTGGTTTGGAGCAGGGCTGAAATTTGTGACCCTGACGAGCTCCCAGATACTGCTGATGGTGGTGCTGACCCACAGCCCTTAGAGTAGCCAGGACCTGCAGGGTCTAGAGCAGTGTGCCACAGGTGTAGTGGTAAATATCCTAGTAGCCACATTAAAAAAAAATTTAAGGTTCAAGTGGACATAATCTAAAAATATATTTTATTTACCCCAACATAACCAAATATTATCAGTTCAACAGGCAATCAATACAAAAATTACTTAGATATTTTGCACTCTTTTTTTCATACTAAGTCTTCAAAATCATGTATTTTACATTTACAGCACATCTCAAATTACACTAGCCACATTTCAAGTGTTCAGTGGCCACACATGACTAGTAGTTACTACATTAAACAGCATAGGTCCAGAGAGTCTCACTGTCTTCTCAGGAGAAATTCTGTCCAGTAACTGTTGAGTGTTATAAAACTCTGTGGGTGTCAGGCTGTGAGAACACTCCAGATGACCGTCGTTAGGGTGACGGTATCATCTGGGTTGAGAATGGCAGTTCTAATTTGGGAATGAGTTTATTCAAAACCAGTAGGGCCTTGCTGGGTGGTAAGAACCTCTCATGTTTAGGGCACAGATAATCCTTAGTATTGTCTGCTTTGTCTTGGCACTTCCTGGTTGTGAGTTAATAGAGGGCCACAAGGAAAGATAGGGAGCATTAAGTTGTGTGAGATGGGAACCATTGAGGCATGTGTGAGCAAGCACCAGGTAGCACAGGACCTAGAATCCTCACTTAGGAGACTGAGTTTTATTCTACGAACATTGGAGAACCATTGCAAGATTTTAAGTAGAGAAATACGGTACAATCAGGTTTTCATCTGAGAAAGATCTTTTTGCAATAACAGAAAAATGTTCTGGTGGAAGACAAGATTGAAAGCAAGGAAAGTAGACAGGAAAGTTTTTCAGAAATCCAGACAAAAGATAATAATGGTCTGTTAAGAAACTAGTTCTGTGGTTGGAGGAGGAAATAAGAGTAAAAAGGATTTTACTGATATGTCTTGGTGGTAGACAGGAGATTACAATAAAAAAAAAAAAAAAAGGATGAGAGAAGAATCCAGAATGATGCCTGGGTGTATCCGGCAAGGCCTCAGGAGGAAAGAACACACTCAAATCAGGAGACCGGGAAGAAGGCTAATAAGGGCATTGTTTACATCAGTGCAGGGCACAGCTCTGCAGCAGGAGCCAATGCCACTCCCAGCCCTGAAGGCACAAGGGAAGGGAGCAGTTACTGGACCCAGAAGAAGTTGTAGGACAGGGGCCGCCAAGGCAGGAGCAGTCACCTCAGGTGGAACAACACAGCCAGTAGAGACAAGCCAGCAAAACCAGTCTAGACTGAAAGTTATGTCATATTTTATATTTCTGTAGAAACTGCCAAATGGCTGTTTTGTCTGTTCCCAGTCATTCTATAGACTCTCCCACCAACAAGATAAAAGAATTTCTCTTTTTCTTACTTCTTATAAGCAACGTATATTATCAATCTTTAAAAAAAAATTGCCTATTGTAATGGTTAATTTTATGTGTTAATTTGGCGAGGCCATGGTACTCAAATATTTGGTCAAACCTCAATCTAGATAGATTTTGCTTTAAAAGTACTTTGTAGATGAAATTGACGTTGAAATCAGTAGATCTTGAGTGAAGCAGATGACCCTCAATAATGTGAGCAGGACGTCGTATCCATTGGAGACCTTAGGAGAAAAAGACTGAGGCCTCCCAAGGAAGAGGGAATTCTGCCCCCACACTGCCTTCAGATTGCAGCTGTAACATTAGTTCTTGCCTGGGTCTCCAGCCTGCCGGCGAGCCCTGCAAGTTTTCAACTTGCCAGCCTCCACATATCACATGAGCCAATCCCTTACAGTAAATCTATTACACACACACACACACACACACACACACACACACACACACACACACACACTTAAACAGCCTATTGGTTCTGTTTTTCTAGAGAACCTTGACTAATACACCTCTTCAGCTAGAAATTACATCTCAGCTTAGTTTCAATCTGCAATTTTCTGATTATTAGTGAAGTTCACATTATTTATAGGTTTTTTTTACCATTTTGATTCCTTTTGCTGTATTCTTTTTCTGTATTTTTCTACTGAGCATTTTGATGTTTTATTGTAGGAGCATTTGTATGTTTTATTTTATTTATATATATATATATTGATTTATATATTTATTCTGTAAGCTGCAATTTTTCTCACCATCTGCTCTCTGTCACTGACATGGTAAACTGTGTTGCCTCTAAGCTTAGAAGTGCTCCAGAGTCCATGAGGAAGAATGGTTCTTACCCCTTTACCCATTCATGCCCAAGACTGTTCAGAGTTGCCATTTTCTCTAGGCTCATTTCTCCATCATTTGATTATATCTACCTTATATCTTTTAAAAATGCTCAACATCTACAATTTACAGTGCTTTTTTTTGGATGCATTTCTCTTCCTTTTTCTGACATTTCAGTAGGATTTGGGGAGGGCAGGGAGGTAAAAGTGAGTGGCCAGCTGGCCATATTGAACCAAAAACTGGGGAACTCGCTTAACAATAAAAGCAGGCTGAGAGTTTTCAAAGTCTCTAGGACTTAGCTGGTTATATATTTTTAAGCCCATTCAATTAACAGAACCCAAAGCCATACAATTATCCTTAACTTGCCATGAAAAAGGAACAGAACAGTAGCACACTTTTTTAAAAGTGCCAATAAGCGCCTAATAAGTGGGATGCTATACAAGAGAACTACGGGAATATGCCTTTGGAAACCCAAAAGTTTACCACAGAGAGGTAGAAATAGAACCATAGGGGAAGTTAAAATAATATACAATTATGCATACAATTAAGACTAATTTTTTCTTATGATTTTCATGAAACAAAAAAAATTTTGAGAAAATACTACTTTTTACATCATATATAATTTACAAACAAGAATTCAACATACATGAACTCTGAACCACATGGAACAATTGGGAAAACCATTCACAGACACTGAGAAACAAACAGCAGGTTTCCAAACCCTGCCTGGCCTGGGTAAAACAGCATTTATGGGTGAGAGTGGATATAGGCATAAGATTTGTCTCCTAATTTACAAACAGATGGCCAATTCCACTTCCTCTATCCCCTAACAAACCCAGTATATAACAGAATTCCAGCATAACTGCTATCTATGCCTGCCTCCCATCCCAATCCAGCAGCTCCCCTCCATTTTCCTTTAGGAAAACCTTGGGGGAGCTGCCAGGCATATTGCCCTTGCCCTTCTCTGACAAAAGGGTAGGTGCACAACACAAGCTGGCCCCAGGAATGACCACACAAATTTGCAGTGCAAAATGAAAATGCACTGATATAAGGTTAATATACAAAACTCAATCACCTTCCTATATACCAGCAATGAACAAGTGAAATTGCATGTTGAGAACACAATACCATTTACATTAGCATCCTCCCAAATTAAAAACTTAGATATAAATCTAACAAAATATGTATAAGATCTGTATGAGGAAAATTATACATCTCTAATGACAAAATCAAAGAGGAACTAAATTAAAGGAGAAATATTCCATATTCGTGACTAGGAAGATTCAATATTGTCAAGGTGTCAGTTCTCCCCAACTTGATCTACAGGCTTGATGCAATCCCAATCAAAATTCCAGCAAGTTATTTTGTGGATATTAAAGATTAATTCTAAAGTTTCTATAGGGAGGTAAAGTACCCATAACAGCCAACACAATATTGAAGAAGAACAAAGTTGAAGGACTGACACTACCCAATTTCAAGACTTACTATAAAGAGACAAAAATCAAGACAGTGAATTATTGGCAAAAGAACAGACAAGTAGATCAATACAGAGTCCAGATATAGACCCCCCCCAAATATAATCAATCACTCTTTGACAAAGGAGCAAAGACAATATAATGGAGCAAAGACAGTCTTTTGAACAAATAATGCTGGAACAACTGGACATCACATGCAAAAAAAGGGGGGGGGACACCTGGGTGGCTCAGTCGGTTGGCCATCTGACTTTGACTCATGGTTCGTGGGTTCTAGCCCCACGTCAGGCTCTGTGCTGACAGCTCAGAGCCTGGATCCTGCTTTGGATTTTGTGTCTCCCTCTCTCTCTTTCCCTTCCTTGCTGGTGTTTTGTCTCTATCTCAAAAATAAATAAATACATTTTAAAATTTTTTTAAAGAAAAAAAAAGAAATTAATCTAGACACAGGTCTTACAGTCACAAAAATTAACTCAAAATGGATCAAAGATTTATCTTTTTTTAGTATTTAATTCAAACCTATATTTGCAGTTTCTAAAATGTTGCTCCACAGACCACTTCCTTGTTACACGTGTGTACTAATGAAAACAAAAAGCAAAAAGAATCACTACCATGCCTACAAAAAGAATTACTCCTTTTCTAACATTTTAAAAATGTAACTGCAAAACCATAAAACTCCTAGAAGATAAATAGGAGAAAACATAAATGACCTTGGGTATGGCAATAACTTTTTAGATGCAACACCAAAGGCACAATCTATGAAAGAAATAATTGATAAGCAGGACTTCATTACAATTAAAAATGTTTGCTCTGCAAAAGGCAATGTCAAAAGAGTGAGAAGACAGCCACAGATTGGTTGAAAATATTTGCAAGACACAGGTGATAAAGGGTTGTTATCCAAAATGGATGATTAAAACTCAATAATAAGAACCCTAGTTACAAATGAGTCAAACACCTGAGCAGACACCCCACCAGAGAAGATACACAGGTGGCAAATAACCAAATGAAACAATGCTCCACATCATACATCATCAGGGAAATACAAACGGAAACAACTGAGATACCAGTACATACCTACTAGAACAGCCAATATCCAGACACTGACAGCACCAAATGCTAAGGAGAACGTGGTGCAACAGGAACTCTCATTCATTGCTGGTGGAAATGCAAAATGGGACAGCCACTTTAGAAGTCATCTTGGCAGGTTTTTTTGTTTTGTTTTGTTTTCTTGTTTTGTTTTGTTTTACAAAACTAGACACACTCTTATCATATGATTCAGTACTTACTAAAAAGTGTTGAAAACTTCTGTCATACAAAAACCTGTACTTGGACGTTTAGAGCAACTTTGTTCGTAATGCCCAAACTTGGAAGCAACCAGGATGTCTTTCAGTGGGTTAATACATAAATAAACTGTAGTATCTCCAAACAATGAAATATCATTCAGCACTGAAAGGAAATTCAGCACTAGCCCAGCACTAGGGCACCTGGGTGGCTCAGTAACTGTTGACTTCAGCTCAGGTCATGATCTCATGGCTCATGAGACTGAGACCCATGTGGGGCTTTGTGCTGACAGTGAGGAACCTGCTGCAGATTCTCTCTCTCCCTCTCTTGCTGCTCCTCCCCCATGTGCATGTGTGCTCTCTCTCTCTCTCAAAATAAATATTTATGAATAGATGATAGATAGATTAGATAGATAGATAGATAGATAGATAGATAGATAGATAGATAGAAGTGGGCTACCAAGCCATGAAAAGATAGAAAAGAAGCTAAAATGCATATTATTACATGGTGAAAAAAAGCCAATCAGAAAATACTAAATATTGCATGATTTCACTATATGACATTCTAGAAAAGGCAAAACTATGGAGACAGTAAAATGATCAATGGTTGCCAGGGTTTGGGTGGGGGGACATGGTGAGGGATGAATAGGTTGAGGACAGAGAATTTTTAGGGCAGTGAAAATCCTCCATATGATAGCATAATGATGAATACATGATGTTATACAGAACGAATACCGCAAAGAGTAAACCCTAATGTACCCAGTGGAGTTTGGGTGATTATAATGTGTCAGTGTAGGTTTATCAATTGTAACAAATGCACCACTCTGGTGGGGGATGCTGATAATGGGGGAGGTTGTGCATGTGTGGGGTCAGGAGCATACTAGAAATTGCTGTACCTTCTTTTCAATTTTGCTGTGAACATAAAACTTCTCTAAACAAATTAAAGTCTTACTAGAATGAAAACGTGGAGTCCCTTATTCAATGATTATTAAAAATTTCAAGATGGCAACAGCAGAGCATTAAGTCAAGCTGGCGTTCTTCAAAGCATGGTTGTGTGCCCATGAAGCCAGCCTCTCTGTCCCATTGGATTCCTGAGAGAAGAGTCACAAGATGAGAAACAGGGAAGCTGAGTCACATCCTCGGCAGAGTTGCATGGGGACGCCCATTCATTCCTGCAAGTAGACCACAGGGACTGCCCTGGTTTCGGCCCTTTGCTTTCCAAGGCTTTGTTGTCCTGTTCTCCAGCTTTGCCTGTAATTCTGTGAACTCTCACTTCCTTCCAATAAATTCTCCTTTAGTTTTGTTTTGCTGTATTTTTCTTTGTAAGTTTCTGTGGCTTGTATTAAGAGAGCCTCATTGACCAGAAAGTTAATAAGTCATTCCCATTTATTGGGCATGGTTTTT
This sequence comes from Lynx rufus, assembly GCF_022079265.1. Lineage (NCBI taxonomy): Eukaryota > Metazoa > Chordata > Mammalia > Carnivora > Felidae > Lynx > Lynx rufus. The sequence goes on along the minus strand of NW_025814896.1, from coordinate 91,485,259 downwards.
TTGGTTTTGTTTTGTTTTTTACAAAGCTCAATTCTAAGCACAAGAAATAAAGCAGTGAACAATCAGTAAGATTCTTGCTCTCACTGAGCCTCCTTAACATGACACAAACAATAAGTAAGTCATAAATAATAAACTATTTATTTATTTATTTACTATGCAGGTACTATGGAGAAAATAAATGGGACAACATGATAGAGCATATGTTAGAGGAGAGGCAGCAGCCCTGTTCAGGGCCCTCACATTCGCTACTCCCTCTGCCTGGAGTGCTGTTTCCCAGACATTTCCTGTGCTAATTCTCTCACCTTATCCAGCTTCAACTGTCACCTACTTAAGGAGGCCTCCCCTAACTTATCCGACCCAAATGGTGCTTGCTCCTATCCCTGTTCTCATTTCCTGTCTCCTTGCCCTGTTTGCAATTTTCTTCACAGCATTTGTCACCACCTGCTACTTTATATATTTATATGTTGAATTACTAACTGTTCTACTCTCCCCTGTAGATATATGCTTCCATTGCTTCCCTTGGTTCATTGCTATATCACTACCCTGAGAACAGCGTTGGCAACGAGTGGGTGCCCAACAATATTTGTTGAATGAATTAGTGAGATAATGAATGACTCAGGGTGGTGAGAGAAGGCCTCTCTGAGGAAGCAACTTGAAGGCCAAAACCTAAATGAGAAGAAGGAGATGGCTATGTGTAGAATGTCCTAAACAAAGGTAGCAGCAAGTATAAAAATGTTAAGATGCAAACAAGCTTCCTGTGTTTGAAGAACAGGAAGAAGGGCATCTTGGCACCCATCTGTCCTTCATCTGAAGTGAAAAAAGGCTTAAGGATAACTATGGTAGGCCAAACCACCTGGACTTTAGCTAACAGTAGAGATCTGTCCATTGTAGTCCTCTGTTCACAAGGCAGGGGGAGGCCATCCACCAATCTCTGGTGGCATTTTGGGGGTCTCCTGGCTACCCAGGCCAAGGTGGCATCTGGATGTAAGGTTAGGGGTCCAGCTGTGGGCTGCCAGTGTGGCAGCTGGAGGCTGACTGGACACAAGGAAGATGAAATAATGAACACCTGCTATTCAAGTGGTTGCTGCCAGAACCTGACAGCACTTCAAGTGTAGAGGATGCTATTTGAGAGGTATGGTGGCAAGGTTAAGAAACTGGTGTATCATCAAAGAAATCAGAGACAGATCGACGGAATGTCTGTGATTCATAATGGAGCTTCTGAAATCTCAAATAAGCTCTATGTTGGCATAAATCAGGGTCTGTTTTGTGAGACAGAAATTGGCTTATACCTGACTATACCATCAATGGGACTAGCTAGTACTAAGCACACATGTGGCCAATTCTCTCCCCCTCGATCATGACATAAGTCTCTTCTTGGCCATAGCACACTGCTGCTGCTGAGCCCAGAAACTGACCCCAAGCCCCTCTCTGGGAAATGCTCCAGGCACCCATCACTAACTGGGTGGAGTTGGCATAGGACATGGGCTTGCCAATCCTGACTTACAATCTTATGCCCAGAAGTCACCAATACAGGGTTTAAAATACCTGGGCAATAATTTGTAAAAGTGGAGTCTTTTAGGGTACCTGACTGGCTCCGTCGGTAGAACATATGACTCTTGATCTTGGGGTGTGAGTTTGAGCCCCACACTGGGTATAGAGATTACTTAAAAATTAAATCTTGCAAAAAAATTCTTTCAGCCTATAGATCTGAAACCTCATGGGTGATTTTAAACTTTTTTCCAGAAGTATAACAAACATAAAGAAAAGTTGCACCGATCATTAAGGTTACAGCTAGATGATTTGTCACTAAGTGAACATACCCGTTTACAGGTTACCCGTTACCCTCCCAAAGCAGCCACTATCCTGAATTCAAGCATAGGTAAGTCCTGTTTACGACTTTATATAAATAAAAGCATACAGTTTTGTCTTGTACTTGGCTTCTTTCAGTCATTATTTTTGTCAGATTCATCAATGTTACTTTGGGAGGGCAGGAGGTGTTACTGCTAGAACACGTGGGGCCTTAGAGACCACCTTAGGAACTTGAGATTTCATTTCAAGCAAAATGAAAAGCCAGGATGTCTGTTTTGAGCAGAGATGTAACGCAAGGACGAAAGTTTCCAATCACTCTGGCCGCAGTGTTAAGAATAGCCACTAGGGGCGCAATGGTGAACACGACGAGACCAGTGGGAAGGTTTCTGCAATAACCCAGAATGTGAAGGGGGCTTGGACCACGGTGGGAGCAGCCGAGGTGGAAAGAAGTGACCTGCTTCTAGTTATATTTGGCAGGTAGAGCCAAATGAATTTGCTGGTGAATTGGAGGTCAGTGTGAGAGAAAAAGAGGAGACAATAATAACTGCAAACTTCTTGACCTGAGTAACAAGAATAGAGCTGCCGTCCTGTGAGATGGGGAAGGTTGCAGAAGGGGCATATTTGGGTCAGAGAATCAAAAGTTCTGTTTGAGACATGTCAAATTTTAGATGCCTAATAGTCATCCAAGTGGAAACATCATATAGGCAGTTAGTTATTTGAATATGGAGTTCAAGGGAGAAGTCAGAGCAGAGTTATCAACTTGAAAAGCATCAGCATAATAGATGGCATTTATAGCCATAGGACTATCTGAGATCACCAGGGAAGTAAGAAGAGAAGACAGCCGTGAGGCTGGCATTTGAGCTGAGTCTAAAGGATGACTGCAATCTCATAAGCAGAAAAGAAAGGAAAGACATATTAATAATGATAAAGTAGCCAATGTTTTTTTTAAGTTTATTTATTTTGAGAGAGAGAGAGAGAGAGAGAGACAGAATGAGTGGGGGAGGGACAGAGAGAGAAGGAGAGAGAGAATCCCAAGCAGACTCCTGGCTGTGCCCCACCCTCAATGTGGGGCACGATCTCACAACTATGACATCATAATCTGAGCCAAAATCAAGAGTCAGACACTCAACTGACTGAGCCACCCAGACGTCAATGTTTTAAAAACTAAGTGCTTTACTTACATAAGTGCTTTAAAAAAACAACAAAGTAGCCAATGTTTTAAACACTAAGTGCTTTACATAGATTATTTCACTGTAGTGTCCACAAAATACCTATAACTCTGACCTCTAATATCTCAAGTCACCTGCATAACCCAGCAGCAGAGTTGGCCTGTCCTACTGGAGGAAACCAAGGAGCTCTGGCTACCCAATGTGTGTTTGAAGGAAAAATGAGCAGACCCTTCTTCTAATCTGTCTCTCAACTCTTGACTTCTAGAAGTTACCAACATGTGTTCTGAGTAAACTGAATCCCTGTCTCCTCACACCCTTGTCCCACCCCTCCTTACCTGCTCAGGAAGGTGACGCTTGACTACCCAGGAGAAGAGCTGTACCATGACAGCCAGTTCTATGTGTCAACTTGACAAGGCCATAGTACCCAGTTATTCAATCAAACACTAACCTATGTGTGAAGGTATTTTGAAGTTGTGGCTAAATCTATAATCAGTCAACTTATGGAGACTATTCTTGATTATGTGGATGGCCCTCATTCAATCAACTGAAAGGCCTTAAGAGCAAAGCTGGGGTTTCCCTGAAAAATAACCTTCTGCTTGAAGATGCAGCATTAGCTTCTGCCCAAGAGTGTCCAGCCTACTGGCCAGCCACACAGTTCAGACTTGCCAGCCCCCACAATGACGTAAGTCAATTCACTGAAATACAGCTCTTTACGTACACACACACACACACACACACACACACACACCCTAGTGGCTCTGTTTCTCTGGAGAATCCTGACTGATACATGTACCCTGCTAGCTCCTAAAATTGTTCACAAGAATTATCCTGAGCTCTTTACTCATAATCAGGGTGAGCAGGGGCAGGAACTGCCAGCTGCTAGACTGGTTATTTCAAGTATGACCCTTCAGCAGACAGATGCTTCATTAATGGGGCAGCTCGATGCAGAGACGCCAGACTGGGTGCCACTGCATCATCATTGTCTGTGAAGTTTCTCCTCAAATTGCTTGAAATCCTTTCACAATAAGGTCTTAGTGATCCCATGGAACAGCATGGAGACAGTCCACCATGGTTTGCCTAACTCTAAGGTTCCAAATGTTTTAAGGTTCCAAATGTTCCCTCCTTCCAGAGGAGAAAAACTATCCTCATTTCCTATTACATGGCTGTGGCTGTATCTCCACGCTATTATGTAGCTTGCTGTTAGAATTCCAAGGATGGAAATTAGTAGATTAGGGGCACCTGGGTGGCTCAGCCAGTTAAGTGTCCACTCTTGACTCAGATCATGATCTCACGGTTTATGGGATCGAGCCCAAGTTAGGCTCTGAACTGACAACATGAAGCCTGCTTGGGATTCTCCCTCCCTCTCTCTCTCTCTCTGTCCCTCCTCCCCTCTCTGCTCCTCCCCAGTCATGCTCACGCTCTCTCTCTCTCTCTCAAAATAAATAAATAAACATTAAAAAAAAGAAATCAGTAGATTAGGTTTGATGTTCACTTTAGGAATTTTCCAGAAGGTCATGGAGCCCTAATGCAGCTCTGCAATTTCCCTCCTAAGAAGGCATCCTATCTCCTCTGAGTGTGTCAACACCCTACAGTCAGAGACCACAAGAATGTGCATAGTTGAACATGTTGGGTTTGTGTCATGTGGCAGCAAGGGAGAATACACGCTACAGACTATTGCGGGGCCTCTCAGGAAGAGGATGTTAAAAATAACTTATTACAGAATTGGGGCTTTGGTTTGGTGATTTGGGGAGGGTTTAAAGAGGCAGAGATTCACTCAGTGTCAGAAAACTGTCAGAAAGTGCAGGCAATTTTGTGACTGGGTATCTCAATATATTTCATCAACAGGGAGCACGGACTGGAGCAGGGATGCAGCTACAATGAGGAAAGCAGCAGCAATAACTCATTAGCTGGGGCAAGGAGGGGTTTGGTAATATATAGCGGCCCAGTGGCCTTGTTCTTGTCTGAGCTCACATAAAATTATTAAATGGCCTTGTTTTGTTTCATGTCATGTCAGTCACGGAGTGGCCCTACCTGATGTATGTGTTCTGTAGATTGCTTATGTCCAACAGACAAACACAACCCAGCCATGGGTGCCTGGCTACCTCCCAACAACACCAAAGCTGATTGGGTCAGGCCAGTTTCCAGATGTCAGAGGTGCTTTTTTTCTTCCTTAGGTAAGATGAACACCTAAAAAAATACTGGAATTCTATAACTGCAGAGTGTCTGGTCTTCAGGAGCCCAAAATATGAAACATTTAAGTGGAAGAAAGATGCCTCTGTACAATAAGAGAACTAATGAAGAGACCTCCACTGTCTCTGTGGTAAACACATACCACATGAGCACACTGTCCATGTGTCAGGGGCATCCTGCCTGGGTTACAGACAATAAGATGCTTGCCCTCCAAAAACTATGTTGTTCTTTTTTCAAATGGTGTCATTTTGGGGGTGCCTGGGTGGCTCAGTTGGTTAAGTGTCTTACTCTTAATCTTGGCACAGGTCATGATCTCACAGTCTGTGAGTTCGAACCCTACATTGGGCTCTGAGCTGATGGCATGGAGCCTTCTTGGGATTCTGTCTCTCCTTCTCTCTGCCCCTTACCAGCTTGCGCTCTCTCTCTCTCTCTCTCTCTCACTCTCACTCTCGCTCTCTCTCTCTCTCTCAAATAAATAAACTTAAAAAAAATGGTATCATTTTGTGATTGTTGCCTGAGACTGTTTACCCTGCAGAGACTACAGTTCTGCAGAATAAATATCCAGTATCACCATCCAGGGCCAAATTACTACAAACGGAGGTGTTTGCTTCTGTGAAGATGCCCACCAAGTGTTTGTAAGTTTGATGTATGTATTTGTTCACAGAGAGCACACTAAGGAAGAGGTGTGGCTATTGTGAGTTGCAAGTGTACAACATGTGAGATGTCAATAAGGTAAGATGAAGAGAAACAGTGGGCAAAAAGAGAGCACCCAGTTCTGCCATAATGTTTTGCAGAAATATGATACTAAAATTAACAATTACAGCAGCAGCAGATGAATGGGCCAATTTCACTAACACCTATAATCATTATTCAGCAAATACTTATCAAGGGTCTATTATGAGCTAGTCATTATTCTATATGCTGGAAATAAACTAGTGAACAGACAGAAAACATTTCTCTTCTTAGGAAGCTTTCATATATGATATATCATGTAGTAAGTGCTGTGAAGGAAAGTAAGTTAGGCCAAAGGCATAGAGCTGTGCTCCGGTAGCCCCCAAGGCTATATCTTGCCAGCTACTTATTTTCACAAATAAAGTTCTGGTGTAACACAGCCACGGCTATTTATTTTCCATTGTCTGATGTGCGAAACAAAGGCAAAAGAAAAAAATTAAATTTCCTTACAACTCACAGCCCATTGGCAAGTCCTTGAGACAGGCAGAGTGACCTTCCTCTAGGAACTCAGCTGCCTTAATGATGACACTTTGCTAAGGGCAAAAGGCAATCTTAGCTTAACATTATCCCGACCTCCAAGATCCTATAAGTCTACTTAAACATATAAAAATTTCTTTGGAAACTTGCTTTATCTCTACCCCCCAAGTATATGTTAGCAATCATCCTCCAAGCATAGGGCCCACTGATATACATCTGAAGGGTCTCATGACCGAGGTTTTACTAGACAGCAGTAAATGACCTTTTCCAAAAAATAACCAGCCCCTCAAGGTCCTGAAAACCCTGCTTCTGAAATTCCTTAGAGACTTACGCTGTCCCTAACCCCCTCTCAACTTGAAAGTATATAATAAGTCACCCATCACAACCACAGTGCAGCTCTTTCTGCCCACAGATCCTGTCCCCATACTTTAATAAAAACACCTTTTGGCATCGAAGACGTCTCAAGAATTCTTTCTTGGTCTTAGGCTCCAAACCCCAACATTTCCACATCATTGTCTATGACTGCTTTCACTCGACAGTGGCAGAGCTGAGACATTGCAACAGGGAAGATTTGTCCCACAAAGCCCCATGTGTTGGCAGCAGTCTCTTAGGGCAGGGAAAGTCCAAAGGCTCCTGGGGTGCTGGATTGGTTACCGTAGGCTAACTACTATAACAAGTTAACCCCAAAATGCATGGTGGCTCAGAAACAACAGAAATTTATTTCTTGATCACATAATATAGTAGGCATGTGAATAGGCAGGTCTTTCAGGGACCCAGAATTGATAAGGTTTTGTTTGCTTTCTTCAACATGTGTCTTCCAAGGTCATTCAAGGGGTTGCCTCCATTCCAACCAGTCAGAAGGAACAAAACGCATGGTGTATTTCTTCATGGGAGGTTTTTATGCACCAGGCCCAAAAAAGACCATATCACTTCCACTAACGATCCACTGGCTACAACCCAGCCAATGGCTGCACTCAACTGCAAGGGTTACTGGGATATGTAATCCCTGTGCACTATGAAGGAAGGAGGACACAGATTTGGAATGAGGGAGATGACAACAGGCTATCTCTGCCTCAGACAGGAAACAGTTTCCAATTTCCAGCAAGAGTTAGTGATTCATTATTGTTTTATTGTGCATTTATGTGACACCGAAGTTGATGTGTACTTTTTATGTTTCTTAGCCACTTATAATCTCTCTTCTCTGAATTTCCTATCTTTGTATTCTTTGTTCATCGTTCAATTGAGGTCTTGGAATTTTTTAAATCATTTTTATGAAGACCTAAATGATTAAAAATCACAATCTTCAGGGCACCTGGATGGCTCAGTCAGTTAAGCGTCCGACTTCAACTGAGGTCATGATCTCGTGGTCCATGAGTTTGAGTCCCGTGTTGGGCTCTGTGCTGTCATGACAGCTCAGAGCCGGGAGCCTGCTTCAGGTTGTGTCTCCCTCTCTCTCTCTCTCTCTCTCTGCCCCTCCCTCTTTCATGCTGTCTCTCTCTCTCTCTGTATCTCAAAAAATAAAAACATTAAAATTTTTTTAAAATCATAATCCCCATTTGTTGTCTTTCTTTTCATTTATATAGTTTTATAAGGTGGAATATTTTTAAAATTTATGTAACCAAATCTGTGTTTTCCCTTTGTTGTTCATTCTATCGTTTTCTACTTGGAAACCTCTTATCTATTCAGAGATTAAATACATATTTACCAGTTTCCTTCAAGTAAGGCTTCAAGTAAGGCTTTACATGTGTTTTCAAATTTTCTTGATATGATTGACATATAGCACTGTAAAGTGTATCCATATATACTATTAAGGTGTATCCATATACTTGTAAGTCAGGTTCTAAGTGTATTACTTTTGAAAATAACCAATTTTATCAACACCAGTTACTAAATAACTCATCTATTTCTTATTTATTTGTGATGACCTATTTACTACATTTTAAGCTATTTTGTGTTCTAGAGTATGGATGTCTTGAACCCATACCATAACATTTTAATTGTTTTATTTTTATAGTCTTTTTATATATTATGTTCATATCTAGTAAGGTAAGGCCTCCTCATACAACTCCCTTTCCAAGTATTTCTGAGCTGTATTTACTCATTTATTTTTTATAGCTATATTTTTTCTCATTATAAAAATAAATAATATAGATTTTTATTTCAAATATGAAAATAGAAAATCATTAGGTAACTTTTATCATTATTGTGTTAAATTCCTTATAAATTCATGTAAATAGTGTAATTATGTTTATGTTATACCCATAGTTTAATTTGAGAAATTAGTATCTTCAAAACCCTGAAAACATTCTTCACTTGTTCTTTTCTGCTCTTCAGGAACCCTTTTTTGTTTTATTCATATCAGACTAGTACATTTCTTATTAACTTTAATCCTAGGTATTTTAAATGTTTAATGGTATTTAACTATGATATTTTTCCTATTTTATTTTTAACTGGTGTTGCTGATATATTGTAAAACTATTAATGTTATAATTGGTCATATCATTTTTCAATTGATTTTCTTAAATTTTACAGAGAATCGCATCAGCTAAAAATAATGATTTATTTTTGTAAATAAACTTATAGCTCTTCTTTTATCTTCCTTTTCAGTTTTTGCCTCACTTCATCCCTAGAACAGTGTTGCCCAGTCCATGGTCCCCAGAACCTGAGTGTCCCAGGAATTTGGAAAATGCTGGTACTTTATCTTCCTCTCATAGATTCACAACTTACACTTCAGTGTTGGGGGCTATGAAAAGTCATATGGTAGGGGCGCCTGGGTGGCGCAATCGGTTAAGCGTCCGACGTCAGCCAGGTCACGATCTCACGGTCCGTGAGTTCGAGCCCCGCGTCGGGCTCTGGGCTGATGGCTCAGAGCCTGGAGCCTCTTTCCGGTTCTGTGTCTCCCTCTCTCTCTGCCCCTCCCCCATTCATGCTCTGTCTCTCTCTGTCCCAAAAATAAATAAACGTTGAAAAAAAAAAATTTAAAAGTCATATGGTAAAGAAACCTAGTTAAACTTATTTAACCCTGGGGTGCCTGGTGGCTCAGTCGGTGTCCAGCTCTTGATTTGAGCTCAGGTCATCATCTCATAGTTTGTGGGATCGAGCCCCAAGTTGGGCTCTGCACTGACAGCAGGGAGCATGCTTGGGATTCTCTCTCCCCTTCTCTCTCCCCCTCCTCCATTCATGCTCTCTCGCTCTCTCTCTCAAAATAAATAAATAAACATTTTTTTAAATAAAAATAAATAAACTTATTTAACCCTGCATAGCTAATGTACCTAGTACCCCAGAAGAATTCCATTAGTATACCTCAGGACAATGGCAGTCAAAGTTTCGAATATCCTCATTCTGCAAGCATATGTCCTCTTAGCTTTTCCTACCTAGAAATTCTACAATCATCTCTGCTCGTAAAACCTGTGTTTGTGGATGGAAGTTAGAGTAATTCTGGATAACAACTTCCAAACAATGTTGAAAAATGGCTGTGATAAAAAAAAAAAGCATCCTTTACTCTATTAATGTGATATATTGTAATAGTTAACTGTTTGTTTATGTTTTCTTTTTTCTTAAAGAGACTTGCCAGAGGTTTATGTAATTGATTGTTCTTTTAAGAGAGTCTGCTCTTTGATTTATCAATTCTATGATTTTTGTGGATTTTAATTCATTAATTTCTGCTTTTATCTTCACTATAGTTTTCCTCCTGCTCTCCTTGCATGTACTTTGCCATCATTTTTTTCTAATTTGGGGAGTTAGGCCTTTAGTTCATCTATTTTCATGTTTTCAACTATACATCAAAATGAATGGGATTTGGCTAAATGCCAAAATGCTTCCATCGCTAGAGAAAAGAAAGGGGGAAAAGGATTAACTCACTAAATTTCAGCCTCCTTGCTTTTCCCATACAATGCAATGTATTAAACTTTACATCAAAAAAGCTAATATAGATAAGAATAGAGAACAACTGACTTTTGAAAAGCAACTTTGCAAAATTAGGAGGTATGGTGAACTGCAACACCCACATTCCCTTCAGCTCTGGGCAAATCGAAGTCCTGTGACAGGCAGAGAAGAGCTCAGCTAACATGAATATGAATCAGCAAGGGCTCTTTTGGAAATAAAGGCTGGTCTTTTATTCAGCTCAGATTTGTCTTATGATTTTAGAGGCTATCTTCATCTGGGTTCCTCAAGAAGCCAATCCTGAGGCCAGTATTCCTAAGTGGAATCCCAGGAAACATTGCTAGAGAGGAGTGGGAAAGTGAGCCAAGGAAGGGAGGAAGCCAACACATGGAGGAGCATTTTTCAAGCAAGTTACATCTATGGGCCACTGAGGCTTGATTCCACTGTGGAACTCTGCGGCAGGGTGAGGGGGGGGGTGTACATCTCATGCCTAAGAGTTGTCCCAACCCAGTGGGGACAGAGGTGGGGTATTTATAGATACATCAACTCCTAGCAGTTGGTTAAGGGCTGCTGAGGGTAGGGACCACTTGCAGCTTGCACAGGAAAACCCACAGGTAAGGAAATACCGATGCTGGCAGTCAGGAGTCAGAACTGTGTGGGCTAAATGATAAGGGTAAGAGCGAGGAAAGATGGAAGTGGAGAGTGAGGGGACAGGAGTGTCCTACAGCTGCCATAGGGGCACCGGATTTCCTTCCCTTCAGCCTGCAATAAATGTCTTATCTGGGCTTGATAACAGTACCACAGTCACTGATGGGCTCATTTGCTTTCTGGGTGACATAAAACTTGAAAAGGGATTTGTTTTCAGTCTAGATGAGAGTATGACCTGCTATAGTCTCATCAGCAGAGAAGCAGCCTCTGAAATGCAACTGAGAAGGAGCAAGGTTGAGCCCTTGGATGCTGTCCAGGAATGGCAAAGCTACGTGGGCGCTGGGGTGAAGAAAGTCCCTCTTCAAAGTTAGGAGACATCAGAGATCTCTGGAGTTGCTACAGGAATTCCAACCTCAAGTGGTTGAAGGGACAGGGAAGCAAAAAAGGCAGAGGAGATCAATTACACCTTCATGACAACCACATTGTCTTAATAATTGCTTCACTCTTCCAAGGACTGCTCGTGTTACAAGATCCTAAACCATAGTTAAGGGAAACCATCATCTCTCCTATTTCTAGATCAATTTAGATGACCTTCAGTCAATTTCTGCACCTCTAAATAGGGATGGAAATAAAAACTGCCACACCCTGGGGAGTAGCTGTGACAACAGATTAAATGTAGGGAAAACCTTTTGATTAATAAACACTTGCTAATAAAAGCAAGTAGTTCTCACAAGAATTTGCTCAGCTTAATTAGTGTCGCACCCGACTCTCCAAAACACAATGCAAATGCAATATAAGTAAAAGGGATTTGACCCTATTTTTCATTGTTGATTTCCCAAGAGTGGAGAATAATAAAATCTAGGCTCCAACCAGCTCTGTTACACTGATGAATTTACTCTCCAAAGTGATATTTTGAAAATTAAAATGTGTTCCCATCAACATCATGCCCTTTTACTAAATACAATTGTCTTCCATTCATTAGTTGAATTTTGGAAACTACTTACTACAGCCACAGTAGATAGTCACCGGTAGTACTGGCCATTATTCTGCTGCACGGGACTCTGAATAGACACTATCAAAACGCTTTTCCTCTGCATGAAGTATTTCACCTGGCTTATCAGCACCTATCTGCTTTTTTGATGAATGGCTTCCTCAGTGAGCACCCTCACACACCAATTTGCAATCCTATGTTTTCCTCCTCATTTCTGACAACAACTATCTTCTCATATAATTCTTCTCCTGACTTCAGTTTAAATTAAGAGGTCACACAAACATTATACTGGTCTCAGCTTCTGCGCCATTCATGTCTGTCCACGTGCCTTGCTCCTGGTGCTACCAACAGCTCAGGTCACTGCTGCTGCCACCACTGCCACAGATTGGGAAGCTCAATGCACAGGGCTTCCCCTACAAACCAGCCTGCTTCTTGGAGAGGCCAGTGACACAAGCTAGAATTTGGTGGTGTGACACCTCATGCGTGTGGGAGACATAGTGGGTGGTGGAGCTGGGGGATCATTTCTTTTCCCTTTTTCCCCCAGAGAGACTATTTGCAGACTATGTGCATAGAAAATATCCTATGAAACCAAGCAATTAGCTGTGCTTGTTATGACTCTGTGATCAGCTAAGTAACAAACCTCCTTGTATTTTTTCTCTGTCTCTTTTGCTTTCAAATTGAGTTTTTAAAAACACATAAAATTTACCATTTTAGCTAATTTTAAGTGCAGTAGTATTGACTACATGCACGTTGTTGTGCAAAAGAACTCTAGAATCTTTTCATTTGAAAAACTGAAACTCTATACCCTTTGAACAACTCCCCTTTTCCCTCCTCCCCAGCACCTGGCTGCCACAATTCTAGTTTCTAAGAATGACTACTTTAGATCCCTCATATAAGTGGAATCATGAAGTATTTGTCCTTTTGTGACAGGATTGTTTCATCTAGTGTCAGGTCCTCAAGTGTCATCCATATTTTTAGCCTAGACAGGATTTTCTTCTTTTCTAAGGCTGAATAATATTCCATTGTGTGTATATATCACAGTTTCTATATTCATTCATATGTGGATGGACATTAGGTTGTTTCCACCTCTTGGATATCATGAATCATGCTGCCGTGAACATGGGTGTGCAAATATTCCTTTGAGATGGTATTTTCAATTCTGGGAAGTATATACTCACACTTCCTTGTATTTGAGCTGCCCCCTTCCCTGCCTTGCTCCCCCTTTTCCCTCACTCCTGGTTCCCAGGGTTTGCTCAGTGTCGTGCTGGTGAGTGTTCAACAGCTGGCTTTCCAAGTGTCGTTTCATCGTAAATGTTGACTGATACATTCATTTAAATGAATGAGCAACATGGAAGTGGAACTACAAAGCCATATGCTTGAACTCCATTCATTTATCAATGGTAAGAGACACTTCTTTGTTATATTGGATAGTAGTTTTTGAATACTGGAAGACCATTTCAACTTCATGCTGTATTCACAATGTAGTGGTTGCAGACATGACATGCTTTTAAGTTTAATTTGTATTAATAACTTCCATCTCCTGGGGCGCCTGGGTGGCGCAGTCGGTTAAGCGTCCGACTTCAGCCAGGTCACGATCTCGCGGTCTGTGAGTTCGAGCCCCGCGTCAGGCTCTGGGCCGATGGCTCAGAGCCTGGAGCCTGCTTCCGATTCTGTGTCTCCCTCTCTCTCTGCCCCTCCCCCGCTCATGCTCTGTCTCTCTCTGTCTCAAAAATAAATAAACGTAAAAAAAAAAAAAAAATAACTTCCATCTCCTAACTCTAGATTCTAGAGAGTCAACAAGACAAGTCAAGCCCTTATTTGTACCATTTGCCTATTTCTGTGGGGTAAATACTCCCACCAAGACCGATTTCAGGCTGCTAACATAATGTCACTGGAAGTGCAACTGGAAAGAGATGCACAGTTAGCACACCATTATTTGCTATCCTTACCATATCCCTATAATAAACATAAATAACCTCAAGAATATAGATAATAGGAAATTTTAGTCATATAATTAGGAAGTGGTGAGTTCAGGCTAGTTATTACTTTTGTTTTTTATATAATTTCTTCAACTGGAAATTTATGTAACTTAATTTTTCATCATGGCAGTATTGAACAACAATCCCTGAAAATTAAACAATCAGTTCCTGTGAGATGGTCAGTACAAGCTAGCCCAGCACACCACTAGTTTCCACCCCCAACAAAGTATTAGGCCATAAGCTTTTGCTTCGGGCGCTGCCTTCTAAGAAATGTAGACCATGAGAGATACCCTCAAAACAACTGTGAAGTGTTTTACTGTTTCTTATTAGTTTTGCTGTTTCTTATCCATTTATGTTCCTCATGGAAAGGAAAAGAGAGAGAAGACAGAAAAGAAAGAAGGAAGAATGGAGGGAAGCAATTCCTCTGCTAACTACAGCCACAGAAGCCCTGTGATTAGCAGATATCCAAATGCCAGCCCCAACACTGGGTTATGTGCAAGTTCTCCAGAAAGCCCTGAAGTGTATTCACCCACTTGGTACCCTGATGAGACGTTCCACATGATCTCTTCCTTCCTGCCTCTTCTCTCACCACCAGAGCTACATTTTGCCAACTGGTAGCATTTTGCTACTGAAACACCTGTTGTAAGTAACATCTCAGGTATAATACTAGCTAGATGATGCAAAACCAGATAATGTCCATGAGGTTGACCTGACCAATGGAAAAATCATGAATCTTTGTTCAAATTACATCCACAAATTCTTTGGTACTCCTTTGATAAGGTGGAGCCTAATTCTGCTCCCCTTGAACATGGAATGAGCTTAGTGACTTACTTCTAACTAACAGAATAAACAGAAATGAGGTTTGACACTGGAGACCAAATCATAAAAAACATTGTGACTTCCATCTTGGCTGGTTTCTTGGGTTGCTCCTTTTGGGGGAAGGTAGACACCATGTTAATGAGGACACTCAAGCAGCCTATAGAGAGGTGCATATGGCAAGGAACTGAATCCTCCTACCAAAAACCAGTGAGGAACTGAAGCCTTTTACAAATAACCACCTTGAAGTTCAATCCTCCACCTCCAGTCACATCTTCATATGACTGCAGCCCCTGCCAACATCTGGACTGTAACCACGTAAGAGATCCTGAGCCAAAACCACCCAGCTAAGCTGCTCTTGAACTTATGACTGTATTAAAGTTGTAGATATTGTAAATAGGACTTCTGCATCTATATCCACAGAGAGCTGCTAGTGCTTCTGCAAACCCCTATGCGGCCCACATGGTCTGAAGGCCTCCTGCCCCTGTCAGTGTCCAGAATCCCACTGCTTGCCATTGCCACCAGTTGCTGGTTGCCTGTTCCCACACCTGCATTCAAGAACTTAGCCTATTGCTCACCCTATTGCTCACTTCAGACTGGACAAACCAGAAAACTTTTATGCTACCAGGTGAGCAGAATCACACCTTCTTCAATGAGGTCTAAACTCCTTCGAAGTTTATCCTTTCTTGGGTACCCTCTCTCAGTTCTAGGGTATCATAAAGTTTCCTTATATCTTATAGTGACTCTTTAATTTTAGTTAATAAATCTTATATTAAACTTCTCCCATTTAACGTAGTGTGTGATTTATATCACCTGACTTGACCTGGACTGCTACGCTTGAGAATGTCACTAACATCTCTTCCTTGGAACTGCGGAGAGCTGAGAACTCAGGCCATCCCTGAGGGGTGGGTCAGGAGGAAACTCCAGTTCTGCCTGCAGCAGGGGTCTTCAAGGCACCCTTCCCAGCCTGCACCTACTGTTGACATGAAGCTTCTGCCACACTACAACCCTCTGAGATGGGCACAAGTGCAAGGTGGTGTGAATATGAGCCCAGTGCCCCACTGACTCCACATCATTTCTCTTTCATCCTCATACAAAAATCCTGCATCCCTTCAAGCTCACACCACAGGTTTTTATCTCCCTCTGGATGAGAGGCAATAGGCCATCGTCTTACATCTATCATCCACTAGTCACCCAGATTTGCCCAGCTGCTCTGGCTGATTACTCTGCTGAATCTTTCTTCCTTCACTTCTCTGTGCACATCCCTTCTTTGGCTCCTGTCTTGTAACATGTCCTATATCCTAATACAGAGCAGTGGTTGAGGATGTGGGCTCTACAGCTCGAGTGTGTTGTTCAAGCACCACCTCTATGTCTGTCTCTGTAACTTTAGACATGCTACTTCACTTCTCTGTGCCTCATTGCCTTGCCACGTATCACGGGGATGAAATAATAGTATCCATGTCATGGAACTGGTAGAGGATTAAATGAGTTATTGCATGTAAAGTGTTTAGAAGATTTCTTTGTAAAAAAAAAAAAAAGATTTCTTTGTCCATAAGTGCCTAGTAAGTTTAGCTAACATTATGATTCACTTTATAATCATCTTTATGGGAATATTTTTCATCCATATAGATGAATCCCACACATTAGCCTTACAGTTTGACCACCTTAGCTACATAGATCCCCCATCCCACTCTGATTTAGGCACTGTATAAGTCTGTTCACAGGCTGCGATTACAAAATATCATAGACTGGGTGACTTAAGCAATAGACATTTGTTTTGTCACAGTTCTGAAAACTGAAAGTCCATGATCAAGGTTTCTAGTGAGAGCTCTCTTCCTGGCTTGTAGACAGCCACCCTCTCACTGTGTTCTCACATGACTTTTCCTCTGTGTGTATGTGGAGGGACAGAGAGTTCTTCAATGTCTCTTCTTATAAGGACTCCAATCCTATTAGATTAGGACCCCACCATTATGACGTCATTTTACCTTAATTACCTCTTTAAAGGACCTATTTCTAACTATAGTCACATCATGGATTGGAGCTGGAATATATAAATTTAGGGAAACGCTATTCAGTCGCTAATATGCACACATTTCCAGGGTCACAATCTGAAAATGTCATCATCTGTAGACATTAATACCAGCCATAATTTCCTCTTCTGCAAGCTCTCTGATGCCCTCACTCTCATCACATCTGTTCTCTGATTTCCCCAGATTCCTCCATTCCTATCATCACCTCCTCAGCTCTCTACTACTCATGCGCTTCCTTTTCCCTCTTCTCTTGGACCCCATAACTGATGCCCCATAAGCCTCTGGTCTGAGCATTTCGACATATTTATTGACTCACCGTTTCTAAGCCCTCTCCAAGAAATGTGTGTTTGAGAATTCACAGGTGTACTTCACACCACATCCTGTCTCTCCGAGTGCTGAAGTGATGCCCAATGAGAAGTCACCCATTCTAGAAGGAGGCCCTCTAAGACACTAAGAGATGTGAAGGATTCTGGCAGTCTATTTGGGTACTGCAAATAGTTCTCCCTCAACTCTCTGCTGGAATAGAAGCACAAGAAAATGAGCCAAAGAGAGAATTAGCGCCCATCATCTTATGTAGCCAATGAATAGAATGGACTAATTCCTGACGCTCCTTAATTGTCTCGCCGCTATGAAAATCATGATCATGCTGTTTATCTGCCCTCCTCCTACCTTCTATTCATCCTTGATCAGCTTCTGTCAGCTTCAGTTTCCTCTCATTAAAAATGTAAAGACAGAGGGGAGGAGCCAAGATGGCGGAAAAGCATGGAAGTTTTTTTGGTGTCTTGCATCCATGAAATACAGCCAGCCCAACACTAAACCATCCTGCACACCTAGAACACTAATCTGAGGATTAACACAACAATCTGCGCAACCTGAACCACAGAATTCAGCAGGTACGTGGCACGGAGAGGTGAACTCGGGAAAAGAGAAACCGCAGAGGGGAGGGGCCACTTTTGCCTGAGGAGAGAGAACAAAGACAGGGAGGGGGGAGAATATGGGAAAAGCCCCCCCCCCACAAAAGCAGCTGGAGAGAAAGTAGACAAGTGGAAACAGCGACAGGAACTGAACTAAAAAGGGAAAAATGAGGGGGTTTAAATTCCATTAGGACTATAAACAGGGGGAGCAAAGAGTATGAAACTCTACAGCTCGATACCAGGTGGTGCTCTGGTAGGAAAGGTGAGTCCCCAGGAGCAAAGTGGAGTCTGGGGTTCTTCAGGCCACATGGGGAGAGGTGGTCCCCTGCTGGAAGAACACCTAGTAGAAGCTGTGTGGGTCCCCCAAAGGCAAGGTACCAGTGGACCTGGGAGAACAACCACATTCGCTGGTGCTCAAACAAGGTTGTTAAGGGTGAAGCCGGGTGCCAGATGTGTGTTGTGATTTTCCATAATCCCTGAAATGCTGCAGCAACACTATCTCCCGAACTTTTTCTGGGGAAGGCTGACACCCAGCCGCAGTCTCTGGGCACCCACAGCAGCATGGCCCCCAAACGTTCCTGGATGCAGCTGGCACCCAGCCATTGCTCGGTGAGACCCTTGACAGAGGGGCAGAACAGGTCAAAGCCGCAGTCCCTCAGAAGTAAGGTGTCCAGAAAAACAGCCACATCTGAGACAAAACTCAGGAGGGAGGTGCTGCCTGGGGCTTTGTCACGAACTGTGTAAAAGCAGGGAGTGGACAGAAGCTGAAAACAAAGGACAGGTGCACAATTCTGATCAAGGAGAACAGAGTTCCAATAGCAGAGACTGGGTAGCTGAGTGATGCCATTTTCATCGCTCCCACACATGCGCATACACACCTCACCTACAAGCACCACAACAATCCACCCCGGTAAGCTAAGCAGCTCCATCTAATGGAGAATGGAGCCATTACACTAAGCCCTGCCCAACTGGGCCAACCTCACTCTTCAGGAACACAAGTCTCTCCTCCTGCTTAATTTATGGACTATAAATCGCTTCATAGTTTGACTTCTAGGGGAAAACAAAGTAATTTCACTCATATTTTGGTCTGTTTGCCAGTCCATCTATTCAATTTTCTTTCCTTTTTACTTTTTTTCTTTTTTCTTTTTCACTTCTTTTCTTTTTCTTGAATACAGAAAGAGAAAAATTTCAATTTTCAATTTTTATTAAAAATGATTTTCTTTAATTTTTTCTACTATATTTTTTACTTTTGTGTAAATTTTTTCAAATTATATTTTACTTCCATCATTTCATTTTAGTCTACTTCAGTGTATTCATCTTTTCAAATTTTCAAACGATTTCCTTTTTTATTTTCTTTTTCTTTCCCCATTTTTCTCTAATCTAGCAAGCCCCCTTCAACACCCAGACCAAAACACACCTAGGATCCAGCATCATTTATTCGATTTTTTTCTGTGTGTGTTTTTTAATTTTTAATTTAAATATTTTATTAATTTTATTTTTTTACTTTTAATTTTTTACCTCATTAATTCCTTTTCTCCCTTCCAAATGATGAAATGAAGGAATTCACCCCAAAAGAAAGAGCAGGAAGAAATGACAGCCAGAGAATTAACCAACACACATAAAAGCAAGATGACTGAAACAGAATTTAGAATCACGATAATAAGAATACTAACTGGAATTGAAAATAGATCAGAGTCCCTTTCTGCAGAGATAAAAGAAGTAAAAGCTAGTCAGGATGAAATAAAAAGTGCTATAACTGAGCTGCAATCTTGAATAGATGCCGCGGCAGCAAGAATGGATGAGGCAGAACAGAGAATCAGTGACATAGAAGACAAACTTATGGAGAATAATGAAGCAGAAAAAATGAGGGAGATTAAGACAAAAGAGCACGATTTAAGAATTAGAGAAATCAGTGACTCCTTAAAAAGGAACAACAGGGGCGCCTGGGTGGTGCAGTCGGTTAAGCGTCCGACTTCAGCCAGGTCACGATCTCGCGGTCCGTGAGTTCGAGCCCCGCGTCGGGCTCTGGGCTGATGGCTCAGAGCCTGGAGCCTGTTTCCAATTCTGTGTCTCCCTCTCTCTCTGCCCCTCCCCCGTTCATGCTCTGTCTCTCTCTGTCCCAAAAATAAATAAATGTTGAAAAATTTAAAAAAAAAAAAAAAAGGAACAACATCAGAACATTAGGGGTCCCAGAAGAGGAAGAGAGAGATATAGGGGTAGAAGGGTTATGTGAGTAAATCATAGCAGAAAACTTTCCTAACCTGGGGAGAGACACAGACATCAAAATCCAGGAAGCACAAAGGACTCCCATTAGATTCAACAAAAATTGACCATCAACGAGGTATATCATACTTAAATTCACAAAATACTCAGGCAAGGAGAGAATCATGTAGCAGCAAGGGAAAAAAAGTCCCTAACCTACAAGGAAAGACAGATCAGGTTTTCAGCAGACCTATCCACAGAAACTTGGCAGGCCAGAAAGGAGTAGCAGGATATATTCATTGTGCTGAATCAGAAAACTATGCAGCCAAGAATTTGTTATCCAGCAAGGCTGTCATTCAAAATAGAAAGAGAAATAAAAAGTTTCCCAGAAAAACAAAAATTTTAAAAGTTTGTGACCACTAAACCAGCCCTGCAAGAAATTTTAAGGGGGACTCTCTGAGCAGAGAAAAGATGAAAATATAAATAAATAAATAAATAAATAAATAAATAAATAGTAAAGGCAACAAAGATTAGAAAGGACCAGAGAACACCACCAGAAACTCCAACTCTACAAGCACCATAATGGCAATAAATTCATATCTTTCAGTAGTCACTCTAAACGTCAATGGACTCAATGCTCCAATCAAAAGATACAGGTTAACAGAATGGATAAGAAAACAAGATCCATCTATATGCTGTTTACAAGAGACGCACTTTAGACCTAAAGACACCTTCAGATTGAAAATAAGGGGATGGAGAACCATCTATCATGCTAATGGTCAACAAAAGAAAGCTGAAGTAGCCACACTTATATCAGAAAATCTAGATGTTAAAATAAAGACTGTATCAAGAGATGCAGGGGGGCATTTTATCAAAATCAAGAGGTCCACCAAGAAGACCTAACAATTGTACACATCTATGCACCAAATGTGTGAGCACCCAAATATATAAATCAATTAATCACAAACATAAAGAAACTCATTACACAAACATAAAGTAACACCATAATAGTAGGAGACTTCAACACCCCACTCACAACAATGGACAGATCATCTAATCAAAAATCAACAAGGAAACAATGGCTTTGAATGACACACTTGACCAGGTGGACTTAACAGATATATTCAGAACATTTCATCCTAAAGCAGCAGAATCTACATTCTTCTCCAGTGCACATGGAACATTCTCCAGAATACACCACACACTGGGACACAAATCAGCCTTCAACAAGTGCAAAAAGATCAAGATCATACTGTGCATATTTTCAGACCACAACACTATGAAACTCGAAATCAACCACAAGAAAAAAGTTGGAAAGGTAACAAATACTTGGAGACTGAACACCATCCTACTAAAGAATGAATGAGCAGGGGCGCCTGGGTGGCGCAGTCGGTTAAGCGTCCGACTTCAGCCAGGTCACGATCTCGCGGTCCGTGAGTTCGAGCCCCGCGTCAGGCTCTGGGCTGATGGCTCGGAGCCTGGAGACTGTTTCCGATTCTGTGTCTCCCTCTCTCTCTGCCCCTCCCCCGTTCATGCTCTGTCTCTCTCTGTCCTAAAAATAAATAAAAACGTTGAAAAAAAAAATTTAAAAAAAAAAGAATGAATGAGCTAACCAAGAAGTTAAAGAGGAAATGAAAAAGTTCATGGAAGCCAATGAAAATGAGAACACCACAACCCAAAACTTCTGGGACGCAGGAAAGGCAGTCATAAGAGGAAAATATATACTGATCCAGGCCTTCCTAAAGAAGGAAGAAAGGTCTCAGATACACAACCTAACCTTATACCTTAAAGAGCTGGAAAAAGAACAGCAAATAAAACCCAAATACAGCAGAAGATAGGAAATAATAAAGATTAGGGCGGAAACCAATGCTATTGAAACCAAAAAAACAAACAAACAAAAAAAAAACAAAACAGTAGAACAGATCAATAAAACCAGAAGCTGGTTCTTTGAAAGAATCAACAATATTGATAAATCACTAGTCAATTTGATCAAAAAGAAAAAGGAAATGACCCAAACGAATAAAATCAAGAATAAAAGAGGAGAGATCACAACCAACACAGCAGAAATACAAACAGTAATAACAGAATATTATGAGCAATTATACGCCAATAAAATGGGCAATCTGGAAGAAATGGACAAATTCCTAGACACATATAAACTACCAAAGCTGAAAGAGGAAGAAATAAAGTTTGAACAGACCCATAACCAGTAAGTAAATCGAATTAGTCATCAAAAATCTCCCAAAAAAAAACAAGAGTCCAGGGCCAGATGGCTTTCCAGGAGAATTCTACCAAACATTTAAGGAAGAGTTAACACCTAAAATCTTGAAGCTGTTCCAAAAAATAGAAATGGAAGGAAAACTTTCAAACTCTTTCTAGGAAGCCAGCATTACCTGGATTCCAAAACCAGACAGAGACACCACTAAAAAGGAGAACTATAGACCAATTTCCCTGATGGATATGGATACAAAAATCCTCAACAAGATATGAGCCAACTGGATCCAACAATACATTAAAGAAAATTATTCACCACCACCAAGGGGATTTATACCTGGAATGCAGGGCTGGTTCAATATCCGCAAAACAATTCACGTGATTCATCACATCAATAAAAGAAAGAATAAGAACCATAAGATCCTCTCAATAGATGCAGAGAAAGCATTTGACAAAATACAGCATCCTTTCTTGATCAAAACCCTCAAGAAAGTAGTGATAGAAGGAGCATACATTGAGATCATAAAAGCCACATATGAACCACCCAACACTAATATCATCCTCAATGGGGAAAAACTGAGAGCTTTCCCCCTAAGGTTAGGAACAAGACAGGGATGTCCACTGTCACCACTGTTATTCAACATAGTATTGGAAGTCTTAGCCTCTGCAATCAGACAACACAAAGAAATAAAAGGCATTCAAATCGGCCAAGAGGAGGTCAAACTTTCACTCTTCGCAGATGACATGATACTCTGTATGGAAAACCCAAAAGATTCCACCAAAAAACTGCTAGAACTGATTCATGAATTCAGCAAAGTTGCAGGATATAAAATCGATGCACAGAAATCGGTTGCATTCCTATATACCAACAATGAGGTGACAGAGAAATCAAGGAATCGATGCCATTTACAATTGCACCAAAAACCATAAAATACCTAGGAATAAATCTAACCAAAGAGGTGAAAATTCTATACACTGAAAACTATAGAAATCTCATGAAAGAAATTGAAGAAGACACAAAAAAATGTAAAAAGATTTCATGCTTCTGGATAGGAAGAACAAATATTATTAAAATGTCAATAGTACCCAAAGCAGTCTACATTTTCAATGCAATCCATATCAAAATAACACCAGCATTCATCACAGAGCTAGAACAAACAATTCTGAAATTTGTATGGATCCAGAAAAGACCCCGAATATCCAAAGCAATCTTGAAAAAGAAAACCAAAGCAGGAGGCATCACAATCCCGGACTTCAAGCTATACTACAAAGTTGCATCATCAAGACAGTATGGCACTGGTACAAGAACAAACACTCAGATCATTGGAACAGAATATAGACCAGAAATGGACCCACAAATGTATGGCCAACTAATCTTTGACAAAGCAGGAAAGAATATCCAATGGAATAAAGACAGTCTCTTCAGCAAGTGGTGCTGAAAAAACTGGACAGTGACCTGCAGAAGAATGAACCTGGACCACTTTCTTACACCTTATGCAAAAACAAACTCAAAATGGATGAAAGACCTCAATGTAAGACAGGAAGCCACCAAATCCTCAAAGAGAAAGCAGGCAAAAACCTCTTTGACCCTGGCTGCAGCAATTTCTTACTCAACACGTCTCTGGAGGCAAGGGAAACAAAAGCAAACATGAAGTATTGGGACTTCACCAAAATAAAAAGCTTCTGCACAGTGAAGGAAACACTCAGCAAAACTAAAAGGCAACCAATGGAATGGGAAAATAATATCTTATTTGCAAACAACATATTATATAAAGGGTTAGTATCCAAAATCTATACAGAACTTATCAAACTCAATACCCAAAAAACAAATAATCCAGTGAAGAAATGGGCAAAAGACATGAATAGACACTTCTCCAAAGAAGACATCCAGATGGCCGACCAATACATGAAAAAATGCTCAACATCACTCATCATCAGGGAAATGCAAATCAAAACCACAATGAGATACCACCTCACACCTGTCAGAATGGCTAACATTAACAACTCAGGCAACAACAGGTATTGGTGAGGATGCAGAGAAAGAGGATCTCTTTTGCACTGCTGGTGGGAATGCAAGCTGGTGCAGCCACTCTGGAAAACAGTATGGAGGTTCTTCAAAAAATTGGAAATAGAACTACCCTACAACCAGCAATTGCACTACTAGGTATTTATCCAAGGGATACACGTACACTGTTTCAAAGGGACAGCAATGTTTATAGAAGCACTATCAACAATAACCAAAGTATGGAAAGAGCCCGAATGTCCATGGACAGGTGAATGGATAAAGATGTGGTATATGTATACAATGGAGTATTACTCTGCAATCAAGAAGAATGAAATCTTGCCATTTGCAACTGCGTGGATGGAACTAGAAGGTATTATGCTAAGTGAAATTAGTCAGAGAAAGACAAACATCATTTGACTTCACTCATATGAGGATGTTAAGACACAGAACAGATGAACATAAAGGAAAGGAAGCAAAAATAATATAAAACCGGGGAGGGGGACAAAACATAAGAGACTCTTAAATATGGAGAACAAACAGAGGGCTAGTGGAGGGGCTTTGGGAGGGAGGATGGGCTAAATGGGTAAGGGGCATTAAGGAATCTAGTCCTGAAATCATTGTTGCACTATATGCTAACTAAGTTAGATGTAAATTTAAAAAAATTTTTAAAAATGTAGGGGCGCCTGGGTGGCTCAGTCGGTTAAGCAGCCGACTTCGGCTCAGGTCATCATCTCGTGGTCCGTGAGTTCGAGCCCCGCGTCGGGCTCTGTGCTGACAGCTCAGAGCCTGGAGCCTGTTTCAGATTCTGTGTCTCCCTCTCTTTGACCCTCCCCCCTTCATGCTCTGTCTCTCTCTGTCTCAAAAATAAATAAACGTTAAAAAAAATTTTTTTTAATGTAAATACAGATACCTCTTAGGAGACAAAAGAAAGTTATATCAGATAATATATGTAGGGGCGCCTGGGTGGCGCAGTCGGTTAAGCGTCCGACTTCAGCCAGGTCACGATCTTGCGGTCCGTGAGTTCGAGCCCCGCGTCAGGCTCTGGGCTGATGGCTCAGAGCCTGGAGCCTGTTTCCGATTCTGTGTCTCCCTCTCTCTCTGCCCCTCCCCCGTTCATGCTCTGTCTCTCTCTGTCCCAAAAATAAATAAACATTAAAAAAAAAAAATTTAAAAAAAAAAAAAAGATAATATATGTAAAATAATATTAGCCCAAGCTGAAACATAATAGCCCCTCAATGAATGCTAGTTCTTGCCCTAGTTCTTAACCATTCCTAGAGCATTTGCATTTTATGTATTTATTTTATATATTATAAAGAACATATACAAACATTACACTGGATAGGAATATAAAAGGAAAAAAATCACTAATAATTCCACTACCTTAACACAGCTATGTCCCATTTTATGCATTCCCTTCCACTCTTTGATTTCATGATTAAGTATTTTTAGGGCATTGCAATCAAGAGCATGCATAAATTTTACATCGTTATATTTCTATGTTGGTATTGTCTCCATAGTTAAAATTTTCACGACTGCATAATATTTCATCAAGGGAATACAGTATGATTTAATTAACCATCCTCCTATCACTGAATAGTTAAGTTGGTTCCAACGTTTTCTTATTATAAGGGAATGCAATAAACTTTTCTGTGCCTATTAATTCTTTTTCTTATTTGAGGTTATCTCCTTCTGACTTATTTCTGGAAGTGGAATTTCTATGTGAAACAATTTAAATATTTTTAGAGCTCCTGATGCATTTTGCAAAGTTGCCTCCCCAAAGCATTTCCACAGCCTCCACTGCCACCAGTAGTGCATAAGTGGAAGTAAGGACACTTGTTATTCTCCCATTTAAAGTGCTTAGTTACCTTAAGAATTTAGACCAGGAGTGGCCAAATCCCTCAGGCTACTTGATCTTAAGGAGAAGGCAGTGTATCTATAGCTTCATTATACTGTAGGATTTTCTCTAAAATCCCTACTCTCCAAAGATATCCCATCTTCTTGCCTCTTTCTATTTACTAGAGCCACCTTTTCGGCATCAATCTTGAATTCTCATCATCCTGCAAGATGCAGGTGCTCTTGTTGATCATGTAAACATAACAGCTTTGAATGTTCAATTTTATGGTTACTCATTAAAAAGGTTCATTTTTGCTGGGCTATAGTCCAGAGGAAGAGAGATATCAGAGTGGGCAGGTGGAAAAACCTTCCCACCCAATGACACTTCTGTGGGGTCCCCAGAATCCAGGAACAGGTCTTTAACTTTGTAAGACCTAAAATTCAATTTTGCCTTATCTCTTGCCTTAGGGGAAGGCCATAAAAAATGGATTCACTCAAGCCAAATGAAACACAGTAGTGACTTCTGTTAATGATTACAGCATGCAAATAATGTACAAATTTGAGATGCTGTGCTCCAAAAAGCATCTGAGAGGGGGAAACAGTTCATAACTGAGACATTCAGTCTGAAGACATAGAGACAAAGCAGGAGTTACCCATTTGGTAACTTGCTAAGATGGAGAAACCAGGGGGCTAAAGACTGATGAGTAGAAACACGGGATATTTCCAGAACCCCAGAACTAGGTCACATGGCCACCTGTAGACCAATCACCAGAAGAGAATAGGATTACCTCATTGGTTTAGATACCCACTGTTTGTTTCTTAGGGATCTGCACAGTACCCTGGGAATAAATTGAAATTCGATCACTAAAGAAGTAGAGCAGCTGTAGGGGGATTACACACACTGTTTGCCACAGCCAAGCATGAACAGCATGGTGATGAACACAACACACATAATCTCTGCCCTAAAGGAATTTATACTTTAATGATAGTGGCAGACAGGAAACAACTCTTAAATATATTATGCCACATTGCATTAATTGCTATGAATGGAAAGTTGGGTTTTATGGGACAAAAACCTCATTGAGATTAGAAGGTAAGATAACCTCCATCATTCATTACTTCCAACTTTCCATCTTTCATTGTGTGGCAGCAGGCTTGGTTTCCCAAGCCACTTGTTTCAGACAAGACCCTCTGGTTTGAGTCCAATGTGGGAGGCAGAAAAATGCTCCCCCAAAGATGTCCATGCCCTAGTCCCTAGAACCTATGAAATGCTATCTTTATAAAAGGGACTTTGCAGATATGATGAAGTTAGGGATCTTGAGATGGAAAGGTTATCCGGGATTACCCAGATGGGCCCAATGTAAGTTCTTTAAGAGGAAGGCAGAGAAGGAGATGTGATGCTAGAAGCAGAGTGATGTGGCTACAAGCTAAGGAAAGTGGGCAACTCTAGAAGATGTTAAGGGCCAGGATCAGATTCTCCCCGACTGCCTCCAGAAGGAACACAGTTATGCTGACATCTGACATTAACCCCATACATAAGACCCTGTTTCCAAATTCCAAAACTGTAAGATGATAAATGATATTGTTTTAAGCCACTTTGTGGTCATTTGTTACAGCAGCAATAGGAAACCAATACACCTAATCAGTCCCCATTCAAACTCTTCACACATGTGTGCACCTATAATTACCTGCAGATGAAAGCCAGGAAAGCATATCATAACCTGGGAACTTGGAGGAAGGGGTTCATGTCAATCATTTTGGTTTGGTTTCACAGCTTTTATCTAATGGTAGGTGACATGAAAAGAATTGCTGTAACATTTGTATGAATCTTTCTTCTTCCTCCCTCTAAAGAGATGTAAGGGGAGGTTTGGTGCTTTACACGTGTTCTCTGAAAATACATTCTGAGGAGACGGTTATATTTGTCCCTCTGAGCTGAACTTCCCAAGTGCTCATCCTCCAGTGTACATAATAGAGAACATGATTTAAGGTCATAATTTTCCTCTCAGAGAAACAGAACAACAGCTAACAGTATTTTTCCAGCAGTTCTCCAGAACTGATGCCAGTGCTGGACACAGTCCATCTCCAGAGGAGGATTCTGACCTGCAACTCTCCTGTGAATTAATCTTGAGCCTTCCCTTGTGAATTGAATGAAGATCAAGAGGTGGATGCCAAGAAGGTCCTTGTAGAACTAAGGAAAAAAATCCAATGAGAAAAAGGCAACCAACCACCATCATTTGGGAACAGAAAGTATTACTAGAACACAAGTCTAAAAGGCAGTAAAATAAGTAAAAATGGAACATTTAAATAAAAATTTAAAAACTCCTAATATGAAGTACAAAATCCCAATGAACAAACTCTTCAAAGAAGGCCCAAAATGTCATTTTAAGGAATTTAAATAGCAAGCAAAATCCTTTATCTCCTCTACATCCCTTCCTGCCCAGCCCTATGCCACTGGCATGGGCTCTTGACTTCTCTTGCCTTAATAATGAAATAGCTTTGTAACTCATCTCTCTGTCTCATCACTTTCCAGCCCACTTCCCACACTGCCACTAGGGTAGATTTCAAAAACATAGATCTTATCAAATCACTTCCCTGCTAAAAACAATTTGTTGACTCCCAACACCAGGCACATCTGGTAGGAAATGGCACATATAACCCTGTCTGAGCCAGTCCAGCTCTCATTCATTACCTTCAGCCCACAGGTCAACCATATTGAGCTGTCTGAGCATGCCATATTGTTTCAAGACTTCATACATTCACACATGCTCTTCCACCTATCAGAAACGTCCTTTCTGCCACCTCACCCTAAATCCACCTAGCAAATTCCAGTTCATTCTTTCAAAACACAGACGTCTTTCAGTAGTCTTCTTGGCTCATTCAGAGTTGATTATCCTGATCACTGGTGCTTACCTCTATGGTAGCTATTATCAGGGTGTATTACTATTTTATTTTCCTTCTGAACCTGACCATGAGCTTCCTGAAGAAAAGACTCTGGCTTATTCACTGTTTTGTCCATGACAGCCAACACAGAGCCAGGTACTCAGTAAATTTTTACTGAAAGCAAATTAGCAAAAAGCTGTTTAGCTAGCTACATGTAACAAACACAAACAAATATTTGCGGGAATTATTCTTTCCTAGACTTAAGAAGTCTAGAGGTTGGAGTATCAGCTCATCAGAGCAAAACTTTCTAAATATATTCCTAGCAGACTTGTATTTACATCTCAATGGCCAGAACCATGTCACATGACCACCCTTAGCTGCAAGGACAACTGGACAATGTTTGTTCACTGGTCACATTGCCATTTTGAACAAAATCTGTGTTTTCTTAGAAAGTAAGTGTATTGCACTGTATGTTAAGCAACTAGAATTTAAATAAAAATTTGGGAAAAAAAAGAGAGCAATAGTGAATGAATATTGGGTACATAATGAACACAGAATGTATCCTTGGGAGCATGCCTGAGAAATTGAACCTTAATAAGGCACTTAAGACAGCAATTCCTTTGCAAAGGGTATACTCAAAGCTTCTGAAGGTTATGGTGCCCAATCCAGGAACAAGCACAGAAAACAATTACTCTGATGGTTCTTCCCAAGTTGCAGAATTTTTGAAAATGCAGATGCCCACACCAAACCCTTGTGCCACAGAATCAGAATCTCAGAGGTTGGGGATCTAAAATGCAGGTCCAACAAGTATAACTGTGTACAGCTGATGCAACCAAATGGAACAGCCCTGAAGACATTATGTGGCTTTTGAAAACTCTACAAGTATTTCTACTACATGGTCAGTGTTCAACGTCTGCTTTAGACTCTTGCCCTTTGGCTTATGCCACAAAGTCAAACCTCAGATGGGAAGATGGAAGTACAATGCAATGGTTAAGTGCATGGGTTCTGGAGTCAGTCTGTCCTAGCTCCTCCCCTTATTAGCAGAGCTTAAGGAAGTTAGTTGATGTCTCTGTGCATTTTCTCATCCTAAAAATGGGATAATGGTAGTATGACAAAGTTATTTGGAGGATCAAATAAGATGACATCTATACAGAAACTGAATTGGGGGCTGACATTCAATAGGTGTTAGGTACTGATATTATTACCCTAGATCTGTCACCAAAGAATGAAGAACTTTCATTCAATTGTTTTTTTAAGATATCTTTTATAAGGTTAAAGAAGTTCCCTTGTACTCAATTAAAAATTGAGAGTTTTTAATCACAAATGAGTGTTGCATTTTTTCAAATCCTTTTCTGCATCTACTGAAATGGCTATTTGATTTTTCTCTTTTATTCTGTTAACATGATTATTGGACTGACTTTTTTGAA
The DNA here is from genome assembly GCF_022079265.1 of Lynx rufus. Taxonomy (NCBI): domain Eukaryota; kingdom Metazoa; phylum Chordata; class Mammalia; order Carnivora; family Felidae; genus Lynx; species Lynx rufus. The sequence continues at coordinate 91,455,061 of NW_025814896.1, read as the reverse complement.
TGTTCAATCAAACTTGCATTCTCAGAACTAAACCCTACTTGGTCATGAAATATTATCCTTTTTTTATTGTTGTATTTGATTTCCTAATTGTCAAGAATTTTTGTGGCTCTATTCAGAGGGTTATTAATCCACATTTTTTTTCCTGTTACGTCTGTCTGTCTGGTTTGGATACCAGAGTAATGCAGACCTCATAAAATAGGTTGGAAAATATTCTCTCCTCTTCTAACTTCTGAGAGAGTTTATATACAATTGACATTATTTCTCCCTTAAATATTTGCTAGAAATAGGGGCGCCTGGGTGGCTCAGTAGGTTGAGCATCCGACTTTGGCTCAGGTCATGATCTTGCAGCCTGTGGGTTCGAGCTCCACGTCGGGCTCTGTGCTGACAGCTTAGAGCCTGGAACCTGCTTCTGATTCTGTGTCTCCCTCTCTCTCTCTCTGCCTGTCCCCCGCTCTCTCTTGTATGCTCTCTCTCTCTCAAAAATAAATAAAAACATTTAAAAAATATTTGCTAGAAATCACCATTTGGGCATAGAGTTTTCTTTGTAGAAATATTTATAATTATATATTCAATTTAGTGAGACATATGGGACTATTGATTTTATTCCATTCGAAATAAAACTCTCAGCATCTGTGAAGATACATCACAGTCCTGCTTTCAGTCTTCCTTGTAGGGAACACTCACAGTTATACACAACCACTTGGCTAAGGCTTACCCCATGGAGGCATGCTGCCTGCTGCAACACTGCTCACGAGAATTCAGGTCCTCTGCTTAGAGTCCAGACAAGTTAAGGAGAAACCCCCAACAGGTATGGGCTTTCCCACCTCTTGGCTCATATGGGGAAAAAATTAACCAGGAGGCTGAAAATAGGTCCACTTGGCCCCAGCTGGGGCCACAGTGCAACTGACCATGCTAGATACTGCACAACCCTAGGGACCCCACTTGCATTAGAGATATCATAATTTGCATATTTGTAACAATGGTTTCCAAGCAGATGTTAGGGAAGCATCTCATATGACCAGTGAGGCCCATGGCAGCCTTGAAGAGTCTTCTATGGCTGAGACTGCAGACAGGGTCAACCAACTCAATCATTCAATCATTCAACAAATACATACTGTGTGCCTTCTATGTGTCAGACACTGTTCTAGGAGGTGGTGTTTTCCAGATGCATGTATTAGGAAAATAATTTCACCTCAGAGTAAACCCAGATGTTACTGAGTCAAGAGCACAAGTCAAAAAACTTTGAAGATAAAATAGAAGCCTTCAAAAATGGTTATGCTCCCCCATCCCAACCTTGGACCTCCAGACCCTTGCAAAACAACATAATCCTTCTTTATTTGAAGGAGTCTGTAAAGGAAAATTTCCTTAAGGGAATAATTATCTACAACAACAATATCAAAAGTTTATGGAAGTCAGCCATCAATGGTAGTATGAACATTTTTATTCAAGTACATACACACAGAACATTTGCCAAAACTGAAAATATACTAGGCATAAAATAAGTCCCAATCAACTTTAAATGTTTGAAAGCATATAGAATATACGCACTAACCACAGGAAAATAAAAAATGAAAGAATTAATAAAAAGATAATGCGAAAAATCACAAATGAAGCAACCTGTTTCTAAAAAAACAAAAGCACAAGGTCAAATAAATCACAACAGAAATTACAAACTATTCTAAATGAAATAATTACAATATAACATATCAAAATTCTTAGGATGCAGCTAAAATAGTACTTAGAAGAAAATAGAGAGCTTTAAATGTTTGCATTTTTAAAAGGCTGAAAAAACAATGATCTAAGTATATATTTTAAAAGTTAAAAAATTAGCAAATTAAAATATATTCAAAGCAGGATTTGTCTGGTACATTATAAGTACTATATACATGTTAGCTATTATTGTTATTATTATTATTACCTAGCTTAGTAGGAAAAAATGGGTGCTACATATGCTACATGGTTTACCAAAACTAACCAGATTCTCTATATTGGAATTTGGGTTTAAAGCCCTATATAGCAATAAAATAGCATGTACAGTTTTTTTAATTAAGTGACACAAGAAACAATGGTTAAGATATACAACAAAGCTCAACCGCCTAGGTTGGACTCCAGGATCTATGGCTGGCAAATTACATGACTGTTTCAATTATCTATCACTGCACAACAAGCTATCCCAACACTCAGCGGCTTAACATGACACCATTTTATCTGTGCACACTTTGCGGGCTAGTAATTCAGGCAGTACTCAACAAGCAAGTCTCTGCTCCGTGTGGTGTTACCACAGCTCCTGCAAAATGGCCTTCCCCACAGGACTGGGCTTAGGTAGGGCTGTCCACTGGCACACTGTGGTTCTCCTCCTCATGGCCTCTTTCTCCACACAGTCCCTGTTACTATATGACCTCCCTCTCCAGCAGGATACCCTGGACTTCTTTCTTTACATGGGAGTCAGGGTACTAGGAGAATAAAAACAGATACTGCGGGGTGCCTGGGTGCCAGTTGGTTAAGCATTTTGGTTTCGGCTGGGTTCATATTAACGAACCCATGTGGGTTCAAGCCCCACATGGGGCTCTGCACTATCAGTGCGGAGCCTGCTTGGGATTCTCTCTCCCTCCCTCTCTGCCCCTCCCCAGCTCACGCTCTCTCTCTCTCAAAATAAATAAATAAACTTTAAAAAACAAAAACAAAAAAACGATACTTCAAGGCATCCTAAAGCCACCATCAGGAGGTGCCCCATATGCTTTCAGTGCACTGCATTGGTCAAAGCAAGTTACAGATGAGTTCAATTCAAGAAGAGAAATAGACCCTACTTCTTGCTAGAAGTGGCAAAGTCATATTGGAAAAGTAGGAATGATTGTTGTCAACATCTTTGAAAATAATACACCTCAGGGACCTTGAGCAATTTACTCATTCTTTCTGTGCCTCAGTCCCCATCTGTAGAGGAGCTAATACTAGTTCTTAGGTTAAGGATTGTTATGAAAATTAAGTGAGAAAAATTACAAAGCACTCAGATGCATCTAGTAAGGTGATTCTCAAACTTGGTGTGTATAAGAATCACAAAAGTCGGGAAGGAACACTTATTAAAAAGAGATTTCCGGGGTGCCTGGGTGGCTCAGTCAGTTAAGCATCCAACTTTGGCTCAGGTCATGATCTCACAGTTCATGGGTTCAAGCCCCACATCGGGCTCTGTGCTGACAGCTCCGAGCCTGGAGCCTGCTTTGGATTCTGTGTCTCCCTCTCTCTATTCCTCCCCCATTCGTGCTCTGTCTCTGTCTCTCTCTGTCTCTGTCTCTCTCTCTCTCAAAAATAAACATTTAAAAAATTAAATTTAAATTAAAAAAATAAAAAATAAAAAGAGATTCTTAGACCCCATGCTCCAGAATTTCTGATTGAGCAGGTCCAGGGAGGTACCTCAAATGTGCATTTTTACCAAATTTGCATGTGATGCTGATGCTCTTGGCGTTGGACCACATGTTAAATAGCAATGGCGTAGTATACAATAAGCACTCAATAACTGTCAGCTATTTTTTTTTAATTTTTTAATGTTTATTTATTTTTGAGAGATGGAGAGAGAGCATGAGCAGGGAGGGACAGAGAGAGAAGGAGATGCAGAATCTGAAGCAGGCTCCAGGCTCTGAGCTGTCAGCACAGAGCCAGATGCGGGGCTCGAACCCACAAACCGCGAGATCATGACCCTTAACCGACTGAGCCACCCAGGCGCCCCAGCTATTATTATTTTAAAAGAAAAAAGAGAAAAAAAGTTATAGACAGTTTTGCTATTTAGACCCCGAAGGCACTTTTTTTGTCCCCACTGAAGGGGATAGTTTACATGTAAAAACAAACACTGGTACAAAGGACAAGAGGCATGAGGGAGACTTTCAGGGCTGTGGTTCGCTGAGGGCTGGTACCATAAGGAAGGCCACCCTGAGAGAGTGAGTTGGGAGCTCTGCAGTGAAGGAGGGTAGAAACCAGACAAAGTGGAGTGCCTTCTAGGTAAGGGGAACACGCGATTAGGGGTTCATCAATCACAGTCACTGTGCGAACTGTTTAATTTAATGAATTTTTTTTTTAAATCAGGCAGTGTGGCAGAACTATATAGGCATAAAAGAATATTCATTTTGACCCAATCTCCAGGCCTCCACAGCCCCATTTTTCTCATCTAGAATCAGGATGCCAAGCTTTGTCAGCTCCACAGTGTCATCAGCCAGCCTGGGCCTCTCCAAGTTGCCATGGTAACAGAATACCCTCATCCCTCTGTTTTTTTCTCACAAAATATTCAAAAGAATGAAATGCCATGACACCAGGATTTCTCCCACTTCCCAGCTGAATTTCTTTAGAACCTGCATGTTCTCAAGAGCAGATTCACAAGTTACTGGGGTTGGGCCCTCTTTTGTGGATAACCCTTATCAGAAACACATCCCACTGTGTTCTGAAGTAATGTATAACCTCGTATTTCAGCTCTGAGAGGCTTTGACTTTTGTGGACTGAGCCCCATGTTCCCTGTGGCTTTGAGTGTATCTCGGTTTTCTCAATGAGAAATAAGTGTCTGCAGTTTTAATACCAAATTTATTCCAGCCCTATGCCATATCACCCTGCTCAATAAAAATCCCTAGACAGTGAAAAGGAAAACACAATTTGCCTTAATCTGATACTGTAAGGGTTGATTGGGTTTTTTAAGAGGCAGCTCTCATGTTTCATTCCATTTTACAGTCCTCCACTCTACCAGCTGAGCTATCAAAGGGGGCACTGATTCCATTTTAAGAGTATCCTCAAAGTTGTGTTATTTAGATCACCTATGCCAGTGGTTCTCACATTTGAACCTGCATCAGAATCACCTGGAAAGCTTGTTGAAACACTGACTGCTGGGATTTCTGATCCAGCAGGTATGGAACTAAGTCTGAGACTTTATACTTCTAACAAACTCCTAGGTGATGTTGATGCTGCTGAGGTAGGGACAACACGTGGAGAATCATCGATGGTCCCTGAGGCTGGTAGGTAAGGCTATGAGTGACCAACTACTGTCAAACTCCTGGAATGCACCTCTGGAAAGGTACAGGGTGTGTGGGGCAGGAGACAGGGGTGGGCAGGGAAAGGGCTCTCAAATACTTGCAGATGGAAGATACTGGCTGCACAATATCTTTTCCTCCCCTGGCTAAATAATAGGTCACCTGAGGAAAGTCATAAAAGCTCTCTAAGCCTCAATCTGACCTTTAAAAAATAATAGTAATATCCCCTTACTTAACCTTGCAAAGTTATTGTTCCAATTAAATAAGATAAAGTGTGTGAGGCTGCTCAGTCAGCAGGAACTGCCATACACATACAAATTGTTAAGAGCTTGGCTGCCAAGACTAATTATTTTTATAAACTGTTGCTCTGCCAAGACTAATTATTTTTATAAACTGTTAAAGTGAAATTGTATTCATCATTCAAGGCTATCTCAAAGGTTATCTCCTCATGGGTATGGTCCCTAATCCCCACAGAGATAACCGGTCATTTTCTCATCATAAAGCTCATGTTACCTGATTTACACCTCTCTCTTGACAATTTTTGTCAGGTTTAAATCTGATACCTGTCTCCCCCATAAATTCTGAGCTTCTTGAAGACAGGGTACTTGGGTCTTTTTTTTTTTTTACCTTTCTGTGCCTCACACCCCAGCTTAATTCTTAAGTACAGTGTTATGCACTCTTAAGCATTTAATAAATACTTGTTTGAACTAATAAGTAAATGAATGAAAAGCTTAAGATTACATATCCCTGATTTTAGCTAAGATTGTAACATATACAGTATCTACCTGTATTCACCCACATGAACTCACCACCCAAATGTATATATAAAATACATATGCTATATGTAATATTTAATACATCATATTATATATGAAACCACATACACACCATATATGCAAATAATAAAGAGTGAGCTCAAGAAACTAAAAGTTGTGGCCATCATGGCTGGCCTGAGCCGGGCTTCCTGATCCAGCATTGCTCTGCCAGTTGCCATGGTTCAGGCTCCTGCAAGGTAGACTCTTGGGAAGATGGAAGCAAGCTTGACAGTGAGTAACTCCCATCCCCAAACCAGATGGTTGACCTCTACCTCTACCAGGATAAGCTCCCAAGAAAAGAAGCAACAGGACAGAGACTATCAGACCTCAGATCTCCCTGATGACCCTCAGTGTTATTCTGTGGGCATTGGCCTTGACCATGCAAGCCTAAGTAGGGTCAGAGAAACTAGAATTCATGAGGATCTATAGTTTTTAGCTGTCTGAGTCACTAGAATTCTGCAACTGCAGGACCCTACCTCACCTGCCCTTCTTTTTTGAGGATCTTGGTTAGAAGACTGAGTGGAAAGTAAAGAACAAAACATTGTAATTATCATGAAGCCCATCCAGGAATTACTGGATGCCTTCAAGCAACCAGAAAGCTCCCACACCTTACTGGCATTTTGGCTGGTAGAGAGGGAAAACCTGATGAAGTCCTTCCATGAGCAAGTGTAGATGACTTGTCAATAGCCTTGACCTCAATCTCCGTAGGGAGCACCAAATCAATGACACAGACCTGAACATAATAGGGGTTGCTTCTTTCTCTCCCTATGTGGAAACATCTTCCCCTAGGCAGCATGTTTATCTAGTTTATCTGGTTTTCTGATGGAAAACCTAGGCAATGCTAGCTAGCTACTGAAGTTTAAGATGAAGTAGAAGAGAAAAGTCCTTCAAATGGCCCAGCTAGGGACCTCAGCCAAAGGAAGCCATGGGTGGGTCAAGAAGGGGTAGACCAAGGACAGTAACAGTGGGCAAAAAAGCACCTTCTCATCCTTACCCACAGCCTTATGCAGGGGTGACCTCCAAGGTCCTTCTTCCTACAGAGGTAAGGAGTACCCATATGCATAAGTCTTCTGTGGATTTGGTTTTCATGAGACTGTCTCTGAATTTCCAGCACACAAAGACCTAGCCATGGACAGGATGGCCCAACGCCTCTGGGGCCCTGACCTAAGCATCTAGATGGCCTTCTTCCCTTTCACCCCCTCTGCCATTCTCTTTAATGCCAACAATGAACAGAAAATATTTAAACAAAACTTTCAAATCTGGTTTAAATTTTTTAAATATTTTAATTAACTCCATTTTTTATCACCTAAAGTTGAACACCACTTTGTTATCATCATATAAATATTCCCAGAAATACATTTCCTCACTTAAAGACCTCAGAAAATTGAATACCTAGGAGGGCTGTCATTTGTAACTGTCATTCAACCCTTCTACGTTCAGCAAGATAAATGAGTTATGGAGAATTTTCTTTATGTTCTGTACCTTCAGTGTCTGTCTGCTCACCTAAAATAATTCTTTCTATGTGCTGTAAAATATGAAGAAAGAAAATGTTCTGGTTATTTTTTAAAGTATATTTCTGATAATACTTTGTACAAAAATCTCTGTAAGATTCTCTCCTCAAAATGTGTTTACTGGAGCCCTGAGTGATTTTTTAAATCATCTTCAATGTCCTGGGTCCTTTGACACTTGTCCAACTTTGGTGGATGTGTTCACTAAAGCCTTGCCTGTCATCTTATGTCATTTAAGGAAATGGCCAGCCAGATACACAAAGCCTTGTGAGTTGTCAGAGCCTTGATTTTTTTTTATGATTTTTTTTTCTATGAAGTAATTTGAAAGTTGTTTCTTTAAACCAGCTAGAAAGCTATTTCTGAATGTGACCCAGATGAAAGAAGACAACAAGAAAGCACTTCGATGGTGACCATCAGAGGGAAGCTTGTCCAGTCCAAGGCACTTTTTGATCAGCTACACTTGGCCCAGAAAAAAATAAGGAAGAGAAATAAAATGCATAAGGGGTGGATAAAATGAGCAGTATTTACTGGTGGAGTGCCTGACAGAAAAGCAAGGATTTGATAGCTATTTGATATCTTTACTGTTAGAGCATTTCTAACTGTTCAAAGTCATTTTACATGTTTTATTTCTTTGTGTTTTTCTAGCAGAACAGCAGGAATGCTTGTTATCATTCATGTTATTGTTGTTATCCTAATTGCTATTTCAGCTTAATAGAGAGCAAGATCAGGGCTGGAAGAATCTGGTAAATCACCTAGTGTACCTCAGAGCAAGGGGCTACATCCTTCAAGTCTCTTCTGTTGGATGCTTCTGTTTTACATATTATGAAGTATGATTTTTCCAAAGTCCCTCTTAGCGAGCACAACTAAAGATGGAACATGGTTGGAAAGTGAGGAAGATAAGGCACTGGGCAAGAAGTGGGATATAAAGTAGGCAGAGCAAATGGCTCAGCATGTGGGCTGTGGACAGAGGTGACCCAAGCATGCTGGAGGCAATCACAGCATCTGGCTGGAACCAGAAAAACCCGCTAGCCTCACAGCCAGCTGGACAGAGGATGGTTGGGTTGTCTAGATTTAACCAGGAGATTCTAAGAAACATGGGGTTTACTGGGAAATGGGTGATGCTACACCAGCAAGCATCCATCTGTGGTCCCCAACCCAGACTAGAGTATATTAGGGAAAACTCTTTTGGTGGCAGACAGAAATTTTTCATCATTGTAGAAAGTTCTACTAGACAGTGCTGGTCTAGACCATGTTTGAAATTATCTAGGCAGTAGACAATATCAGGGCCTTGAAGACAGTGGTATGGCTCTGAGCTAAGTCATCACCTTGTGAAGCTAACAGATCTGCCTGCAGGACTCCCCAGGTAGACTTCGAACTGGCCCACTGGGTCAGCACTTGCTCATGCAAGAGTAAATGGCTAAAAAGGAACCTACCTAGCAAACACTGGAGAAACAACTTGTCTTCTTGCAGACAATGCAATTCTAATTCAAAAGTCCTTTCAGAATCTCTGTATTGCTGCCCCTCTCCTCCAACCTCACCCATTCCTAAAAGGTTTTAGAAGGTCAGTTGGCAATACCAACAGGGATAGAGAAGAGATAAGGAGCTCCTCAAGGAAGATCCCCTCTTTCACCTGCCTCGGGACATGAATCTTTCCTCCCAGAGGCTTGTGTTTTCTTCTCTAAGAATGAGGAAAGATGGTATCAGAATTCCATTACCCACTTACTGTGAGTCTGGTTTGGGGACCACAAATGGGTGCTTGCTAGCACAGCACCAGCCATTTTTTCATTAAACCCTACATTTCTTAGAATCTTCTGGCTAGATCTTTATGACCTGCAAAATATACATCTCTCCCTATATACCAGTTGGCTGTCCCATGTGATTTTATTCAAGCTCAGGAAACTCTTGGGCCTATCAGGTCCAAGCAAGTGCCAAGACATCAGAGCCAAAAATAGTGATGGTTTATGATATTACTATGAAGGCTGGAGTCAGAATGAAGCAAGATGATATTGAAGAAAGAAAGAAAGAAAGAAAGAAAGAAAGAAAGAAAGAAAGAAAGAAAGAAAGAAAGAAAGAAAGAAAGAAATTCAGAAATAGTAGATTCAGGTAAGAAATCAAGATCCAGGACAAAGAATGGAGCATGGAAAAAAACCCCAGAGATGGGTGGTCTAAATATCAAGGAGGGCACCAAAACAAAGAGCCCAGGACTCCCACAGAACTGTGCCTGGGGTCCAGTCTATCAGGGTGGTCATCTGCCCACAGCACCTCTTCTAAGTCTGATGGCTACATTGCCCTTTGGACATAACAAGTGATCACATCCTGGACCCAATACACACAGTTAAGGAGACCAGAAGCTACATCAAGGGCTTTTCTTTGCTCTCCACATCCCCTTCCCCCATTCCACCACAGCCATGTTCCTTCAAGAATATACACCACAAACCCCCAACCTAGAACTAGGTTATTTGGTCACCTCATTTACTTGGAATATAGCTGAAAGTCAAGTCTGAGAAAACATCATCATAAAGGCCTCCAAACAACCAAAACAATGGTGTTAACATTAACGCATTCTACCTACAGGATTAGTCTTCAAGCTCTCATTCAGAATTTATCAACCTTATTTTATACCACACAGTAACAAGCTTACCTGTCTGGATTACCAGTCCACAGCAAACAGAAAGCAAAAATTTGGAGAATTACGAGAGATCAGACATTATAACAAGCAGACAGATGGTCACCTTTTAAAGCACAAGTTGAGGCCACTGGTACAACGTTAAACTGTTCCACTCTAGAACAGTAACTCCTATTAATGCACAAAATGACTAAACTGTGTCTTGTTTTTTTTCTGCTTAAATCACATATTTGTCATACATAGTAACTCAGAGATTACAGATACTGCTTTATATGCTAAGCTGCATCACCTTTTTGTTTTGTTTTGGGTTTTTTCTGTTAATCTTGAAAGGAAAAACAAGCTGCTTTCCTCTGTCCAGACCTGGAAGAGGTAGAGGCCCAGACCCAGCATCTGGAGAACTCTTAAGCTTGATCCTGCAAAATGATAACCCATTCATGGGAGTGGAATACACATCACCAGGGGGCTGTGGGAAGGGAGGTGTGGGGAGTTATTGTTTAATGGGTATAGAATTCTATTCAAGATGATGAAAAGGTTCTGGAAATAGTGATGATGGTTGCACAATTATGAATACAACTAATGCCACTAAATTGTACACTTAAAATGGTCAAAGTGGTAAATTTGATGTTATGTGTATTTTATCACAATAAAATGAATGAATTAATTAATTAATTAATTAATTAATGAACGAATGAATGAAAAATAAAATGATGGCCCAGCCAAGGAGCTAGAGACAGAGGTGGGGGAGGAAAGAAACCTCCAGGGAGAAACTCTGCAAGGTACTTCGGATTTTCCTTTCTGTATTGTAATCACTGCCTCTTCTCACCACACCTTCTGTGAAAGCCTGCCCTAAGCTGTTTTCTGGAAAGAAAAAGTGGGTCACTCTTGGACTGTGACATTACAGTGAGTACCGTAGTCACCTGGGAAAACTGTAACAAGCAGCACTGACCAGCAGAGCTGCTTTGCACAAGGGCCAAAACACTGACTGGGGCTGCAGATGGGAAGGAAGGGCTGTGGAGGGCATGCGGGATTCCCTGAAGCCTTGCAGGAACAGCAAGGAGGAGATTCCTTCATAGTCTGGACCCCCACCAGACCACAGACTGTGAGCCAGGGACTGAAAGCTGCACCGCTGGCTACCATCCTAACCTCCTCCCTAGCTCCAGCATCTTCTCGGATCTCACCCAGTCAGGGCCCCACTACCAGCCCCACTAGCGGTCTCTTAGGGATACCTTGAACTTGACTCCAACTTTGCCCAGTCCCCCTACAGCTGAGACATTCTGGTCAGCTTCCCCCACCCCACCCCCCACCACCAACCCATCCTCTCCCCCTCACCCCCCAGCTCTCCTTGAATCCTCACCTCTCTTACCCTTGGGATCCTCACCAAAGCCAGATTTTCCCAAGCCCCAGGAAGGGTCACAGTGCTGCACTGTGGCTGTCACCTCTTCCTCAGACACAGAACCCCTTCTGCTGGTCCAGAGCTCCATCCATTCAATACAACCTTCTCAGCTCTGTGGTCACCAGGGTCTAAAGCACTCACTGCCTGGGTGCCATGGCCTTTCTCCACCTGGTCCTGGCTGCTCTATGGGACAGCATGGAGCTGACTGGCCTCTGGTACTACTCTGTGGCCCCTCCTGGGCGTGGCTGAAGACTCTAACACCAGCTGTGGGTGCTGCTCAATCACTTTCCTTTTGATATAGGACCCACTGGATGCAGCTAAACACAAGGTGCCTGCATCAGTCACAGTCCCTAAACAGAAACAACATGTGCAACTTTGGACAATTTGTGGGCAGTTTACTAAAGAGACTATTTACGAAGATGTAGGCAAGAAGTAGGGAACTCACAAGGAATAGTGTGGTATCCCCAAATCAGAAATAGCCTCCATCTCACCCCTAGGCGGGAAGGGATGAGGGAAGGTGTGAATAAAGGAACTAAAGATGGGGTGGCTAAGTTGCGAGGTGGTTGCAAAGAACTGAGACCTTGGGTCAAGGTACAAAGCAGACTGTGGCAATCCCACAGGGAGAAAGGAAATGTACACTGGCTTCCGTCTCCTTCCAATCTCCTGTGGGGCTCCTCACCAACTGAACCCAACCAGCAGCTGGAGGGCAAGCAGCCCAGTGCTGTAGGGCCTGCAGGCTGGCTTCCCAGGACACAGGGAAGTGTGGAGAAGGGTCCTGCACAGTGCCTTTCCCTCTGTTAGTAGCACAACATCACTCACCTGCATGGTTCTGGCTAATGTGTACCCAGAGGGCTTGGTGCCAGGGTAGGAGGGGGAGACAAAACCAGGGTAATCTGGTTTTTGCCGAATTTCAAACCCCGATGTCTAGACACAAACACAATGACAGAAGGAAGGGAAAAAAGCAGATTAAAGATCCTGGCCACGTTCCAATGCCCCCACACGGGGTTCAGCTCACCCTCTTGTTCCTTACCCACTCACTCACTGGCTGAGTCAGAAACATAGCTAACAACACAATTTTTAAAAATCAATCTACAAAGACATATACATGCAATTTATAGAAAAATAAATACAAATGACTTACAAACATAAGAAAAGATGCTCAATCTTATTTATTATTTATGAATTACCAAGGTACTATTTTTTTAACCTTTCATAGTGGCAAAGATGAAAACATCTGATGACACACTGTATCTGCATGGTTATGAGGAAACTGTTGGTAGCAATACAAATTGGTGCAATTTCTTTGGAGGATCATAAATTTAAACTTTATGTACTGGTTAATTTAGCAATCTTACTTCTAGAAATGTATTCTATCTTCCCACATGTGAGTAAAAAAACTGAACATAGATATTCACTGCAACATTGTTTGAAAGCAAGGATTGGAAAAATCCAAATTATTTACCAAAAGAGGAATGGCTAAATAAATATGGTTTGTACATACAGTGGAATACTGCATAACAGACTTAAAAATAGGTGCATGTGGGTGCACCTGGGTGGTCCAGTCAGTTGAGCTCTTGGTTTCAGCTCAGGTCATGATTTCACCATTTGTGGGATCAGCCCCCTTGTCAGGCTCTGTGTTGATAGCACAGAGCCTGCTTGGGATTCTCTCTCTCTCTCTCTCTCTCTCTCTCTCTCTCTCTCTCTCTCTGTTCCTCCCCTGCTCACATTTATTCTCCATCACAAAATAAATAAGGATTTTTAAAAAATACGTGCATGTGTGTGCTGGTAAGAAAACACCAGGTAAAAAGCAAGGTACAAAAGTCTGGGCACGATATGGGGATGTTGTTTTGGGGATGGAGCCAGATTCAGTTGAAACAGGGTGCATGAAGAAAGTAAGTTCATTCTTTCCCACCACTTCTGTTTAAACTCACACTGTGGATTTGTTCTAGCTCTGTTCTAGGATGACATTGCTTGCAGGTGCATAGTTTTCTAGCTACTCCTAGATAATTTTGAAAGCCCCTAGTCACATTCACTTATAAGGAAAACCTCATTTCAGTAATTTAACCATTCAGTGTAACAACTAAAACTCCAGTCTTGTCCAGTGTACTATTTCTGTTTTTCTGTCAGTCTGGGCCTGTTTTCTGCAGGTGGGTGCTGTTGGGGCTGGGGGTAGGGGTGGATTTGGTTGTTTCCCTCTTCCCCACTAACCTCTCCAAACCACTTGCTGGCTATGGTTTCTGACCATGCCCTCACCCCACCTTGAGATGTGGGGGAAGAGGGTCTGGAGAGAGAGGGTGGTTTCTGTGGCTGGTGCAGAGGTTATGAAGATGGCTTCTTAGAGTGTGACAGACGCAGATCTTCCAGATGCTTGCTTTACATAAAGTTGTTCTCAGTTTTGACTTTTCTTTTTTTCCCTTCTTTGGAGCTTCTCCCACTGGGGACCCATGGGTATGGAGCTCTTACAACAGGAGCTGCCTCTTATCTGGCTATGGCCAAACACTCCCTTGGGCCCACAGACTCATTATGTAGGGATCACATGGCTCCACCAGGAAATCCTCTTGGGTGGGACCCAAGACAACTCCAGGCTGCTCCCCAAACCCAACAAAATCCAAATCTGGTACTCTCAAAACATGAACCTTTGCCCCACAGCTACTGAAAATGAAATCTCAACTCCAGGGCAGCTACCCCTCTTCACTCAACTCCCTGGTAGGCAGTTTCAAAACAGCCTTATCACCATCTCCAGGTAGAAATAGATACTATCTTTATTTCTAACAAATGCCAGGAAACAAGAGTCCAGCTCTCTGGGAGATGGCCTTGACAGAGGTGGCCTTGAAGCCCCATTCACTTGGCCAAGCATACTGACAATACTCTCCAAAAAAATTCTCTCAGCCCCAACACCCTCTACTCCTATTGGCCAGGGGAAGGGTCGCTAATGCAGCCAATGCTCTCTTACAATCTCTTAGTACAACCTACAAAGGCTGTAAAACCAGTGCAAGTATAAGGCATCTACAATGTTGTTGCAGGCCTTTGGGCCTCACTCAAAGGGAGAAAGAGTACCATTTCAACATCTTTTTGCATACACATATACCCATGTATATATTTTTTTAAGTTCTGGAAGGATTATACAATAAATAATCCACAATAATCAACTGGGGGTAAACTAGGGGACAAAGATGAGAGGGAAATTAACTTTACATTGTATACCCTTTTATACTTTAATGATTTTTATGCTGTTATGTATTGCTTTTAAAACTAAACAGAAGTCTAGTTAAAACCTTTTTAAAATATGAAGGAGATTTGTACACATCAAGATCAAAAAGACCTCATTTGATACAAGGGCAAGTGAAACACCTGTTACAAAGTATACAGAAGAAATTATCTCATTTATAACTAGCAACCAGAGGGGCACCTGGGTGGCTCAGTCAGTTAAGCATCTGACTTTAGCTCAGGTCATGATCTCGCAGTTCATGGGTTCAGGCCCCATGTCAGGCTCTGTGCTGACAGCTCAGAGCCTGAAGACTGCTTCAGATTATGTGTCTCCCTCTCTTCCTGCCCCTCCCCTGCTCACGCTCTGTCTCGCTCTCTCTCAAAAATAAACATAAAAAAATTTTAATAATAAAATAAATAGCAACCAAAGAGAGAAAATACAACACATGAGTAAAATCTATAAGCAGGAAACTTTTAAATTCTACTGAGGGATATAAAAGAATAATTGAATAAATGGAAAAGCATATTCTGTTCTCAAAAGACTCAATAATTTAAAGATGTCAGTTCTTCCTAAATTAAACTATAAATTTATATGATCTTAGTTAAAAAAACAAAAACAAAACAATGGGTTTTGGGCCTACACATGCTGACTATAAAGTTCATATAAAAAATAGCAATGAAAGATGGGCCAGGAAAACTCGTTTAGACCCTGCAGATAGCAGAACATTTTGTAGTGTTCTGGTAATTAAATTATTTGGGAGAATCCTGTGCAAACACAGCTGTAGAAACACCACCAAAGGACAGTGAAATACTAATCAAAATTGAAAATCCAAAGAGAATGGTAGGAACAAAGAAAACTATAAACTGGTTTCCTTTATCGAGTAGAGGGAATTAAAAATGAGAAGGGATTGTCCCTACAGATCCTGATAAAGCTTCAAGAACAGAGGAACAATTCTCTGAGGAAAGTAGAAATCAGGCAAGAGGCTGAAAACATGTGATTGAAAGTCTATTTACAGAGAGGTTAGTATCCCATGGGTACCTTCTCCAAGGCTGCTAAAATAAATAATGTCCCCTACTCTCCCACCAGATGCCATTGATTTATTCTCTGGGAAAACAGAAGTTGAAAATTAAAGTGATTTTCAACCTAGCATCTAGCCTATACTCAGCCAAACTATCAAGTCAACATGAGGCTAAAATAAAGATATTTTAGGGCATGCAAGGACTCAGAGAACATACTGTTCCTGATTCTAGTTCTAATTCTAGTTCTAGGATCTAATTCTAGGATCTAGTTCTAGGATCTAATTCTAATTCTAGTTCTAATAAGGTGATTCTTGGTGGGCTCCTAGGTGTGGGTTGGTCACCAGAAAGACCAAGCCATGATTAGAAGCTTGAAATTTTCAGCCCCACCCCCATCCTCCAGAGAGGAGAGAGGGACTGAGAATGGAGTTAATAATTGATGAGGCCTGAGGAAGCCTCCATAAAATCTCAATAGTAGGGGTTCTGAGAGCTTCCAGGTGAGTGAACATATAGACATATGGGAGGGTGACACACCCCAATTCCACAAGGATAGAACTCCTGCACTCAAGACCCTCCCAGACCTCGTCCTCTTCATCTGGCCTTTCATCTGTATACTTTATTATATCCTTTAATAAACTGGCAGACATAATCATTTCCCTGAGTTCTGTAAGCCACTCTAGCAAATTTATCAGACCAGAGGAGGGTTCATGGGAACCTCAGATTTATAGCTGATCAATCAGAAGCACAAGTGACCACCTGGGCTTGCAATTAGCATCTGAAGTGGGGGGTAGTCTTGTAGGACTGAACCCCAACCTGTGTGATTTGATGCTATTTCCTGGTAGATAGTGTCAGAACTATAGGACACCCAGCCAGTGTTAGAGAATTGCTTGGTGGGGAAACCCTCCTCACATCAGACATGAGAAGGGCTACAAGTGTGATGGTATGTGAGAGTGAAGAGTTACACCAGAGGAAGCACTGAGGATTTACCTCAAATGGTGTTTCTCAAACTTTTCCTGAACATAAGAACCACCCGAGGATCTTATTAAACTGTACATTCTCATGGTCTGAGGGCCCACATTCCTAATGGATCCTGATGATATTGGTGCTGCTGGTGCCTGGACCATACTTTGATTAACAAACTACCACAACAGCAGTTTTCAAAGTGGGGCTGAAGGACTTCAGGGGACTCTGAGGTCCTTCTAGGGATCACTGAGGTCTTTGCTTTTCTAACTATATCTGTGTTGAGACCAAATTTTCTTCATACACTTCAACTTGAACAATGCATTGCAACAGGTATGAGCATCTGGCTGTCTTCTACTAAGCCAGACATTAAAGAAATTTGCAAAACATGTAAAACAATGCCTCTCTTCTCAGTAATGGTTTTGTTCTTTTAAAAAAAAACTATACTTTTGATAAAGAATTTTATGTTAGTATGCTATGTGTTTTATCATTAATACTTTGAAATAAACTATTGAATATTTTAAAGATCTTCCAGCTTTAGTTTCTAAAATGGTAAATATTGATAGGTACAACCACATCAACAAATGTTCTTTGGGGTCCCCAATAAGTTTTAAGAGCATAAAAGTCTCCTGAGATCACTATGGTAGAGAACATATTCCAGGAAGAAGACAAAAGATCTAGAAAGTAGGGACTCTAACACAAGAAAGATGAGAGGAAGTCCATGATGACAGCTGTACTAGTTTCTTCTTGCTGATGTAACAAATCACCACAAGTTTAGTGACTTAGCACAACACAAGTTTATTATGGCACAGTTTCTGCAGAAGTCCAAGCACAGTGTGCCTTAGCTGGCTCTCTGCTTAGAGTCTCACAGGCCAAAATCAAAATGTCACAGGATGCATTTCTTTCTGGAAGCCCTGGAGATGACTCTGCTTCCAAGCTTACTGAGGCTATTGGCAGAGTTCAGTTCCATTTGGTTGCAGGACTGAAGCCCCTGATTCCTTTGGTTCAATCTCAGTTTCTAGACCACCCTCCAGACCATTCCTTGGCTCATGGCTTCCTTCCCTCATCTTGAGGGCCTGCAATGGCAGGTCAAATCCCTGTCACATTTAAAATCTTTCTGACCTCCTCATGCCCCCATCTTTACTGCCACATCTCTTTTTCTGCCTCCCTCTTCTGCTTTTAAAGGCTCATATGGCTACACCGGGCCCACCAAGATAATCTCCCTATGTTAAGGTCAGCCAATTAGTGACCTTAATAACACCTACAAAGTCCCCCATAGTAGTACCTTAAGTCATGTTTGCCTGAATAACCAGTGGATGGGAATCTTGGGGACCATCTTTACAATTCTAACTACCACAACAGCAAAGAGAAAGTTCCAGATGATGGCAGATAGCTGATCTAGGCCCCAAAGGTTCTGTATTGAAACAGGCAGACTGAACTCTAGAAAACAGTGTGGAGGTTCCTCAAAAAATTAAAAATAGACCTACCCTATGACCCAGAAGTAGCACTGCTAGGAATTTACCCAAGGGATACAGGAGTACTGATGCATAGGGGCACTTGTACCCCAATGTTCATAGCAGCACTCTCAACAATAACCAAATTGTGGAAAAAGCCTAAATGTCCATGAACTGATGAATGGATAAAAAATTGTGGTTTATATACACAATGGAGTACTACGTGGCAATGAGAAAGAATGAAATATGGCCGTTTGTAGCAACGTGGATGGAACTGGAGAGTGTAATGCTAAGTGAAAGAAGCCATACAGAGAAAGACAGATACCGTATGTTTTCACTCTTATGTGGATCCTGAGAAACTTAACAGAAACCCATGGGGAAGGGGAAGGAAAAAAAGAAAAAGAAGAGGTTAGAGTGGGAGAGAGAGCCAAAGCATAAGAGACTCTTAAAAACTGAGAACAAACTGAGGGTTGATGGGGAGTGGGAGGGAGGGGAGGATAGGTGATGGGCATTGAAGAGGGCACCTTTTGGGATGAGCACTGGGTGTTGTATGGAAACTAATTTGACAATAAATTTCATATAATAATAAAAAAAAGAAACAGGCAGACTGAGGGCATAAAATAAAGAAAACAGAGATGTTTAAGCATATGAAAAATTTTAATGAAAGGCATGGTACATAGATGTAGAGTGTCTGGGTAAACTTAATAAGAAGCTTAAAGAAAGCTAAGCAAATGAAAAAGCAATATGCTTATTACTACAGAACAAAATTAGGAATTTAAAACTAAAAGAGGCTTGGGGCACCTGGGTGGTTCGGTCAGTTAAGCATCTGACTCTTGATTTCGGCTCAAGTCATGATCTCAGGGTTTATGAGATCAAGCCCTGCATCAGGCTGTGCACTGACAGGGTGGTACCTGCTTGGGATTCTCTCTCTCCCTCTTTATGCCCCTCCCCTGCTCATTCTGTCTCTCCCTCTCCCTTTCTCTCTCTCAAAATAAATAAATAAATAAACTTAAAAACAATAAAAGAAAAAGATACTCAAGCATCACAAACCTCTTGGCATAGCAGTGAACAATTTTTGCACACTCATAAGCGCTGACTATTGACTTAAAAACAAAAATACATAACTATGATGGCAGAGAAAGAAGGGGCAAAGGTAGAAAGGTAGTCAATTGATAATTTTTTTAATTGTTTAAAGAGAAAAAGTAGAATGGCTGCAGGTGGTTGTCTCTAAGGAAAAGGACTGGAAGGGTGTGGAAAGGCATGGCTATTTCTCATTATAGGACTATCCCTACCCATCCACTCTTCACCCTTCTCAGCTCCACCCTGAGCCCCAGGAGGCTGGTCTTGGTGTTCCCTTGCCCCTGGTTCTGCTTGAACTCAGTCAGTGGAAGGCACTGCAGAGATCAAAGGGTAGAAGGAGGGAGGAGGCTCCTGCAATCTCCCTGCTCTGAGAGGGTATTTCTGAGCAAAGGATACAATTTCTTCTCCAAGTTCTGGCTCTCACCAGCTCTCTCAAAATGCCCCCTCTCCTTGCTCCTTCAGGCCCAGGACTGGGAATATCTTCTCAATGTCCCTGTGTCCCTTAACCTTGCCCACACCTCTGAAAATTATCCCTTTACTAAAGTCTCTTTGGCTTCCTGAAGTGCCTTTGTTTCTGCCAGTGATTGATACAAATACTATATTATGTGACTTTTTAAAATTTTGTACATGACCAAATAATAGTCTACAAAAATTAATGGGTAATTTTCTTAAAAAATGTCAAAATCATGAATAACAAATCTGAAGATCTGATACAGATTACAGAAGACAAAAAAGATATGGAAACTAGATAAAAGAAATGATCCTGGTTTGCATGTGGACAAGAAAAAAATACTATGAAAATTACTTTAAAGGACATTATTGAGACAATTGACAGAATTTAAATAAATCCATAGATCAGATAATAGCACTGCAATGACTTTAAATTTCCTGATGTTTATCATTGTCTCATAGTTATATAAGTGAATGTCCTTGTTCTTTTTTTTTTTTTTTAAGTTTATTTATTTTGAGAGTGACAGAGACAGAACAATTGGGGAAGGGACAGAGAGGGAGAGAGAGAGAATCCCAAGGAGGCTGCACACTGTCAGCCCAGAGCCCAACGTGGGGCTCAAACTCACAAACTGTGAGATGATGACCTGAGCTGAAACCAAGAGTCCAATGCTCAACCAATTGAGCACCCAGGCACCCCATGAATGTCTCTGCTCTTAGAAAATAGTTACTGAAGTTGGGGCGCCTGGGTGGCGCAGTCGGTTAAGCATCTGACTTCAGCCAGGTCACGATCTCGCGGTCCGGGAGTTCGAGCCCCGCGTCGGGCTCTGGGCTGATGGCTCAGAGCCTGGAGCCTGTTTCCGATTCTGTGTCTCCCTCTCTCTCTCTGCCCCTCCCCCGTTCATGCTCTGTCTCTCTCTGTCCCAAAAAATAAATAAACGTTGGAAAAAAAAATTAAAAAAAAAAAGAAAATAGTTACTGAAGTATTTAGGAGTAAAGAGGTATCATATTTGTAATCTACTTTCTTTTTTTTTTTTTTTGAGAGAAAGAGAGAGAGCAGGGGAGAGGGGCAGAGGGAGAGAGAGAGGGAGAGAGAGAATCTCAAGTAGCCTCCACACTCAGCACAGAGCCTGACACGGAGCTAGATCCCACAACCCTGGCATGACCTGAGCCAAAATCAAGAGTTGGACACTCAGCCAACCAAGCCATCCAGGTGCAACCTACTCTTAAATGGTTCTGAATAAAAATTATAAAATAATAACATATGTGATAGAGAGACAAAGTAAACGTGAATCCAGGTGAAGGGAAGATAGTTCTTTGTCCTAGTCTTGCAACTCAAGTTTGAAGCTACTTCAAAATGCAAAGTTTCAAAAAATATGTATCAGTTATTTTGACAAAAGCTGTAAATATGCAATTTGGCACTAGTACACAAATAGATCAGTGGAACAGAACAGAAAATCCATAAATACATATATCCAAACACATATGAGATTTAATCCATTTAAAGGGTGGCATTTCGAAATATCATGTGCTAAGCAGGGATGGAGACGTATTATTTTTTAAATGGCATATGGAAAACTGAGTTGCCATCCAGACAAGAAGTAATTATGGATCCCCATGTCACTCCATGGGCCAAAATAAATGCCAGATGGATCAAAAACTTAAGCATAAAAGAAAACAAAAAATACTAGAAGAAAAATCATGAGAGGAGCAGACTTAGCGGGGGGCAGAGGCCACCTCCCTGGGAGTCAAAGTCTGCAGACACCCGCAGGTGCAGTGCCTTTGCAGCTGACTCCCGGGCTCCTAACAACAGGGCCAGTCCTCTGACAGAGCCTTTGCACAGAGAATGAATGAATCAAAGAGCAGGCAGGGGTGGTGGCAGCAGCGGCAGCATTTGCTGGTCAGGGGCAGCTCCAGCAGCAGTGAGCAGCACCCAACAGAGGCGGTGGGGCCTGGCTGAGGAGTGCTGGCTCAGGGGACAGCTGCAGTGTCCGCACCAGACTGCCCTGTGGACTCTGGCTGTGGGTTGATCATCCAGCCTCCCGTTCTTCCCATTTCTCAAGCCTGCTTCCTCAGCCTGCTGCCACTTCCGGAGCTAGTAGACATTAAATTCCTTTTCTGTTTAAAATCACCCAAGTCTGTTTCTGTTGCTTACAACTTAGAATGTTTACTACACATGTGTGTGCACACACATGCACGCATACACATAAATGGTGTGTGTGTGTGTGTGTGTGTGTGTGTATCATACATATATTACATGGCTTGTTTTTTCCTTTTGCCCTAAAATTACATATGCATGGGGGCGCCTGGGTGGCGCAGTCGGTTAAGCGTCCGACTTCAGCCAGGTCACGATCTCGCGGTCCGTGAGTTCGAGCCCCGCGTCAGGCTCTGGGCTGATGGCTCAGAGCCTGGAGCCTGTTTCCGATTCTGTGTCTCCCTCTCTCTCTGCCCCTCCCCCGTTCATGCTCTGTCTCTCTCTGTCCCAAAAATAAATAAACGTTGAAAAAAATAAAAAAATAAAAAAAAAAAATAAAATTACATATGCATGAATATAAGCATGTGTACAAAACTGGAAGGCTATAAGAATGCAACTGATTTCTGTACATTGATTTTGTATCCTGCAACTTTGCTGAATTCATGTATCAGTTCTAGCAGACTTTTGGTGGAGTCTATCGGATTTTCCATGTATAATATCATGTCATCTGCAAAAAGCGAAAGCTTGACTTCATCTTTGCCAATTTTGATGCCTTTGATTTCCTTTTGTTGTCTGATTGCTGATGCTAGAACTTCCAGCACTATGTTAAACAACAACGGTGAGAGTGGGCATCCCTGTCGTGTTCCTGATCTCAGGGAAAAAGCTCTCGTGGATCCTGAGAAACTTAACAGGAACCCATGGGGGAGGGGAAGAAAAAAAAAAAAAAAAAAGGACGTTAGAGTGGGAGAGAGCCAAAGCATAAGAGACTGTTAAAAACTGAGAACAAACTGAGGGTTGATGGGGGGTGGGAGGGAGGGGCGGGTGGGTGATGGGTATTGAGGAGGGCACCTTTTGGGATGAGCACTGGGTGTTGTATGGAAACCAATTTGTCAATAAACTTCATATAAAAAAAAAAAAAACTGGAAGGCTAACATAGCAAATGGGCAACAGTGTACACCTATGGGGATGCTTCATGGTGGAGCTGGACTAAAAGGAACTTCCACGTTTGAATCTATCTTCAATGTTGTTTAGGGTTTTTTTTACAGTAATCATAGATTTACATACTACTTTTTTCAACTATAAATATTTTAATACAATTTTTTCCAAACAAACCTTTTACTTGCCTCGCACCAGAGCCAGAGTGGGGACACCAAGGCCTTAACAGAGAAGCAGGCAGACACCATCCCTTCCTCACAGAGCAGGCAACCTAATGGGGACACATATAGGGCACCAGGCACTGATTCCACAGTGAGATGAGCCTTAAGAAGGGGAGAGATGGGCCACCTGGGAGCACAGAGGAAGGTCAACCACCCTCACCTAGAGGGCAGCCAGGAAAATTTTCCCAGCCTTAGACTTTAGGTCAGCAAACAGGAAAGAAAAAATGAACAGAAACATACAGCAGGCAGAAGGAACAGCACCTCCCAAGCACAGAGACCATGGCTCCTGCAGGAAATGCCTTTGCTGGACCACTAGGAGGGCAGGGGAAAGAAGCAAGCATGGAGAGGCGGACAAGGTCCATCACAAAGACTTTGTGAAGAAATATTGTGTAAAATCTTCTTAAGCAAGTCGGACTTTACCCTGAAGGCCAATAGGTGGTCACAAAGGACTCTGAGCAGAAAGGGCTGGTCAAACCTGGCTTTTGTCATAATCAGTCATCAGCATCTTCCCTCCGGTTTACATCAGCTGTGAAGCAGGGCATTGTTCTTTTCAGCACACCCGACAAGTTTCCCTTATCTTTCAGAACACTGGGTAATGTTTCCCCACTGTCAATGGAGGAGAAGCATCTACCCATCTCTCCCAGTTTGTGACTGCTGGCTGTCAGGGCCAGCCTTAGTAGGTAGGCACCTTCCTCGGGGCTATTTACAGCATCATTCCTAAACCACTAGCTATATAAACTGATGAGAGTCAAACCCCAGGAATATCTCAGCCCTTTCCAGAAGTTTAACACAGAGGACTCCCCTGGTGAAATCCTCTGCGGGCAGGCCCGTTCAGCCACCAGAGGCCCTGTAGGCCCCTGGCTACCTTGGTGACCCTTAAGGCATACCACCTTCAATTCCTCACTCATCCTTGTTAGCACACATACTGATTTGCTGGCACCTGCTGGCATATTTGCTCTCCTCTCCCTTCTCCCAGTGCCACCCCAGCTTAGGATTTCCTCTTGTCTTATTTCCAAGTGTCTGCTATTAGGCCACAGTCTATGTGTCATGCTCTGAGCTTGAGGGTTTCCCATGACATTGAGCCCTTGGGAATTTTCTCTCTCCATTTCGGTTATGTCTGACATTTTTCTCTTTTAGGACACACATTCTGACTTAAAGACCTTTTCACATTTTATGAAGTGCTTCATGAAATCACTGTGATTCATGTCACTCACAATTAAGAATGACAATTAGAAGAAAAAACAATTTGGCTTCTTGCTTTTAGTTGCAACATATAGCAACAGTGGCATGAGGAGGAAACCTGAAATTATCCCTAAGATTTTTAGCCAACATTCACCGGATGAGTATTTTACTATTTCAAAGCACCAAAGGCACAAAGATTTTTTTTTTTTCCAGCAAGGCAAATAAGCAATACAATTGCGCATTGTTTTGAAATAGTTTCACAGTTGTTTATTCTAAAATGATGCATTTCTTTAAAATGCACTGAGAGTCTTTGGTAAATTCATTATCTGCATTGTAATTTAAACAGCCAAACTTCCATCTCTGCTTTGTGACACTCTGGTGTGACATCCCTGAGGTAAGGACAGATGATTTCTACAACTCTCCCTGCCCTGCGGAGCCCTGATCAGTCTCTACTTATTATCTCTAACAAGGTAGAGATGTGCTAATTAGCAGCTCCTCAAGAAAACACCACGAAATGATGGACATAGATAACTTTTTAAAAGCATGTCTTTCCCCACTCGCTGGACTGGACTCGATTAGGGAATGGAAAGCAAAAGGGGCTTGTTGTCTGTCTTGGGTAAAAGCTCTCTAGCATCTCCAAGAGGTGCTTCACATTGACATTAATAAGCTCAGTGAGTATGTCTCAGGCTAAGAAACCTGGGACTGTCAGCACATCAGGATGAACCTTTTTCTCAGAAGCAGACTCTCATTAATGAAGCTCAATGTCTGATGTGCAGACACACTCCATTTATGGCGTTACCTTCATGTGTCTTTGGAAGAGCCCTCATTTCTTATTTAGAACTTTTGTTACCACAGGTGAGCGATGTTCAGAATAAAAAAGGGCTTCATTGCTCAGTAAGCATTGCTGAAGACTTATACTGCAGTTGGCAAAAGTTGTAGTAACAATGTCTAATGTAGGCTTGGTACTATGTGCCCCACACAGTGCTGAGGGCTTTATTAGCACTATTCTATGACCCTCCATATGGTGTAGTGACCATTACTGTCACCGAGGCTTAGAAATATTATTGTGCCTACAGTTTTACAGTTAAGAGTTTCAAAGAAGAGATTCTGTGGCTAAGACTTCTGGTTATTTAAATTTAAATTAAGTAAAATTAAAAATTTATACTCCTGAAACCAACATTACACTATATGTTAACTAATTAGAATTTAAATAAAAACTTGAGAAGGAAGAGTTAAGATGACAGAGAAGTAGGGAGACTGGGATTTCCCTCATCCCTCAAAAACAACAGCATTGAGGTCAGAACACTTGGAACACCCACAAAATTAGTCTGTGGAGTAACAGGAAACTCTCCACAGGTGGATGGAGACAGCTTGGAGGGACATAGGTGTATGTATGCGAATTGGGAGAGATAAAACAGGCGGTGTAGGCATGGGGGAGGGGACCCCTTCTGTGGAGAGACAAAATGGAGAGAAAGGCTGTGAAAGTGTGGTATTGGGTCTGGACAAGAGAAAAACTTCCAGACCACAGACTGGGGAACAAGAAATACAGAGAGTGCCAGTTTCTACTTTGCAAACAACCTTAGGTGCTAAATATCATAATTTTCAGGAGTGCAGGACGTTCTCCAGACTGGAGCTGCCACTCTGTGTATGCACCTTCGGGGGGAAGGGAAGCCAGCTCCAGGGCTCGGTAGCAATCTTGGGGGTGCACTGAGAGACAACAATCCCCCTCCTCTGGTACTATAGGAAGAGGGTTTATTGCACCCCCAAAGAAAAAAGACCCTGTAGGCATCAGCCAAAGACCTTTTATCAGCAGGGTGGAGTGGAACTACCCCAGAACCAGGTACTCCTGGTGCAGGATGTTTTAAGACATCAGGGTTTGAATCTCAGCCAAAGGCGTAGGAGGCAGGGAGGCTGAAGCAGGACAAGCCACTCACCCAGGCTACCCTGTGAGGGCTGTCTCCCTGGTCGAGGGAGGAGAGACTGGGGTGTGCCCATTTTTCTCCCCAACACCAACACGAGGTGGGGATGCTTCAGTTAACAGAACAGCGGCCGGCAGTGGAGGTGGGACTCGCTTATACCAAATCCCGCCCCTCCATGTCTGGCAACTGGTTATCTACCAGAGTGAGACTGACACTGACCGAACCAGACTGCCTGTCTTCCAGACCAGCACAGCCGCTGGTCCCAGGCACCAACAGACAACTGTCCTGCAGTTTTGTAAAGTAGTCTGGTGTTTTTTGTTTGTTTTTATCTCTTTTCTTTCCTTCTCTTTTCCCTTATTTTTCTTTCTACCCTCCTCTTCCCCCTCCCCGCTTTGGAATCAGGCTCATAGACTGATTTGATTTTTGGTAAATTCTTATTTTATATATATATATATACTTATATATATATATGTATTATATGTATATAATACAAAGAAAAAAAGGATATGTGTATATATATATATAATCGTATATATATATGATTATATATATGTATATATATGACCATAATCATATATATATATATGGTCATATATATACATATATATAATCATATATATATAATCGTATATATATA
This sequence comes from Lynx rufus, assembly GCF_022079265.1. Classification (NCBI taxonomy): domain Eukaryota; kingdom Metazoa; phylum Chordata; class Mammalia; order Carnivora; family Felidae; genus Lynx; species Lynx rufus. The sequence continues at coordinate 91,428,462 of NW_025814896.1, read as the reverse complement.
CGTATATATATGACCATATATATATATATATGAGTGTGTGTGTGTGTGTATATATATATATATATATATACACACACACACACATCCTTTTTTTTTCTTTCTCTGTTCTGGTTGTTTATTTGTTTAATCAGGCATTTTTACTCTATTCTTTTTATACCTTTTTCTGTATCTCCTTCTTTATTCTCTCTCTCTCTCTCTCTCTCTCTGGAATAAGTCTTATGATCTCTTTGATTCTCTGCCTGGTCTTTTTTATTTCACCCCTTTCATTTTTCTCTTTGTATGGGGGGTTCCTCACCCCTTTTCCTTTTTTCCAGGGTTACTTCAATGAACAAATCAAAGGACACCTGGTGGAAGCTCCAATCAATCCACCACCATGAGCAGCGGGATAGAAGAGCCAAAGACACAACAACACAGTACACAAAATGTTCCAAAAAACACTTCCTGAAGTGCCAGGCCCTGGACAACGTATGACACCTTTTTAATATAGTAGTACTCACAGGTGCAGGACACATAACAAGCTATTAAAACACATAAAATACAGAAACCTAGCCAAAATGACAAAATGGAACAATTCCCTTCCAAAGAAATTCCAGGAAGAAATGACAGCCAGAGAACTGCTCAAAACAGATATAAACAATATATCTGAACAAGAATACAGAATAAAAGTCAAAAGACTAATAGCTGGACTTGAAAAAAAAAATAGAAGACAGCAAAGAAACTGTTGCTGCAGAGATCAAAGACCTAAGAACTAGTCGTGATGAATTAAAAAATGTTGTAAATGAGATGCAAAATAAACTAGATGCAGTGACAACAAGGATGGAAGAAGCAGAGGAGAGAATAGGTGAAATAGAAGATAAAATTATGGAAAATGATGAAGCTGAAAAAAAGAGGGAAAGGAAATTAACAGACCATGAGGGGAGAATTAGAGACCTAATCACCTAAGTGATTCAATGAACCAAATATACATATCAAAGGAGTTCCAAAAGAAGAAGAAGAAAGAGAAAGAGGCAGAAGGTTTATTTGAACAAATTATAGCTGAGAACTTCCCTAATCTGGAGAAGGAAACAGAGGCATCCAAGTCCAAGAGGCACAAAGAACTCCCTTCAAAATCAACAAAAACAGGCCAATACCAGGACATATCACAGTGAAATTGGCAAAATACAAAGATAAGGAGAGAATTCTGAAAGCAGCTAGGGACAAACAGGCCTTAACCTACAAGGGTAGACACATAAGGGTAGTAGCAGACCTATCCATTGAAATTTGAAAGGCTAGAAGGGAGTGGCAGAAAATATTCAATGTGCTGAACAGGAAAAATATGCAGCCAAGAATCCTTTATCCAGCAATGCTCTCATTCAGAATAGAAGGAGAGATAAAGGCTTTCCCAAATAAAAACTAAAGGAGTTCATGACCACTAAACCAGCCCTGCAAAAGATCCTAAAGGGGGCTCTGTGAGTGAAAAGCAGCAAAGACTACAAAGGACCAGAGACATCACCACAAGCATGAAACCTACAGATAACACAATGACATTAAATTCATATCTTTCAATAATCACTCAGAATGTAAATGGACTAAATGACCCAATCAAAAGACACAGGGACATTCTTAGAATGGATAAAGAAAAAACAAGACCCATCTTTATGCTGCCTACAAGAAATTCATTTGACCTAAGGACACCTGCAGAACGAAAGTGGGGGGATGGAGAACCATCTATCATGCTACTGGATGGCAAAAGAAAGCTGGAGTAGCCATACTTATATCAGAAAAACTAGATTATGGACCAAAGACTGTAACAAGAGATGAAGAAGGGCATTATATCATAATTAAGGGGTCTGTCCATCAAGAAGAGCTAATGATTGTAAATGTTTATGCCCCCAACATGTAGCACCCAAATATATAAATCAATTAATCACAAACATAAAGAAATGTAAAGATAATAATACCATGATTGTAGGGGACTTTAATACTCCACTTACCACAATGGACAGATCATCTAGGTGGAAAATCAATATGGAAAAAAATGGCTCTGGATGACACATTGAACCAAATGGACTTAACAGATTCAGAACTTTTCATCCAAAAGCAGCAGAATGCACATTCTTCTCGAGTGCACATGGAACATTCTCCAAAATAGATCACGTACTGGGTCACAAAACAGCCCTCAACAAATATAAAATAATTGAGATCATACCATGCATATTTTCAGATCACAATGCTACGAAACTTGCAATCAACCATAAGAAAATATTTGGAGAGCCCCCAAATATGGGGAGATTAAAGAACATCCTACTAAAGAATGAATGGGTCAACCAGGAAATTAAAAAATATATGGAAGCAAATGAAAATGAAAACATGACAGTCCAAATCCTTTGGGATGCAGCAAAGGCAGCCCTGAGAGAAAAATACATTGAAATTCAGGCCTATCTCAAGAAGCAAGAAAGGCCCCAAATACATAATATAACCTCATATCTAAAGAAACTAGAAAGACAGCAGCAAAGAAAGCCCAAAGCTAGCAGAAGAGGGGGAAATAATAAAGATTAGAGCCACAAATAAACAATACAGAATCCAAACAAAACAAAACAAAACAAAACAAAACTGTAGAACAGATCAATGAATCTAAGAGCTGGGTTTTTAGAACAACAAAAGAAATTGATAAACCCCTAGCCAGATTTCTCATAAAGAAAAGACAGAGAACCCAAATAGATAAAATCATGAATGAAAGAAGAGAAATTACAACCAACACCACATAAATACAATTATTATAGAATATTATGAAAAATTATATGCCAACAAACTGGACAACCTGGAAGAAGTGGAAAAATTCCTAGACACCCACACACTACCAAAACTCCAAAGGGAAGAAATAGAAAATTTGAACTGACTCATAACCAGTGAAGAAATTGAATTGGTTATCAAAATTTCCCAACAAATAAGAGTCCTGGGCCAGATGGCTTCCCAGGGGAACTCTACCAGACATTTAAAGCAGAGTAAATACCTATTCTGCACAAACTGTTCCAAAAAATAGAAATGGAAGGAAAGCTTTCAAACTCATTCTATGAAGCCAGCATTACCTTGATTCCCCAAACCAAAGACCCCACTAAAAAGAATTACACGCCAATATCCCTAATGAATAGGGATGCAAAAATTCTCAACAAGATACTAGCAAATTGAATTCAACAGTGTATTAAAAGAATTATTCACCACAATCAAGTGATATTCATTCCTCAGCTATAGGGCTGGTTCAATATTTGCACATCAATCAACGTGATATCTCACAGTAATAGAAGGAAGGAAAAGAACCGTATGATCCTGTCAAAGATGCAGAAAAAGCATTTGACAAAATACAGCATCACTTTTCAATAAAAACCCTCAAGAAAGTCGGTATAGAAGGAATATACATCATAAAAGCCATATATGCAAGGGCCACAGATAATATCATCCCCAACGGGGAAAAACTGAGAGCTTTCCCCCTGAGATAAGGAACACGACAGGGATGTCCACTCTCATCACTGTTCAACATAGTATTGTTATTCAACATAGTGTTGGAAGTCCTAGCCTCAGCAATCAGACAACAAAATGAAATAAAAGATATCCAAACTGGCAAAGAAGTCAAACTTTCACTCTTCGCAGATGACATGATACTCTACATAGAAAACCCAAAAGACTCAGCCAAAAACTGCTAGACCTGATACATGAATTCAGCAAAATCACAGGATATAAAATCAATGTACAGAAATCGGTTGCATTTCTATACACCAATAATGAGGCAACAGAAAGAGATATCAGGGAATCTATCCCATTTACAATTGCACCAGTAATCATAAAATACCTAGGAATAAACTTAACCAAAGAGGTAAAAGATCTGTGCACTGAAAACTACAGAAAGTTTATGAAATAAATTGAAGAAAAGAAGACACAAAGAAATAGAAAAACATTCCATGCCCATGGACTGGAAGAACAAATATTTTCAAAATGTCAATACTACCCAAAGCAATCTACACACTCAATGAAATCCCAATCAAAATAGTACCAGCATTCTTCACAGAGCTAGAACAATCAATCCTAAAATTTGTATGGGGGGGCACCTGGGTGGCTCAGTCGGTTAAGCGTCCAACTTCGGCTCAGGTCATGATCTCACAGTCCGTGAGTTCGAGCCCTGCGTCAGGCTCTGTGCTGACTGCTCAGAGCCTGGAGCCTGTTTCAGATTCTGTGTCTCCCTCTCTCTCTGCCCCTCCCCTGTTCATGCTCTCTCTCTGTCTCAAAAATAAATAAATGTTTAAAAAAAATTTTTTTTTAATAAAATTTGTATGGGACCACAAAAGACCCCAAACAGTCAATGTTGAAAAAAAAACAAAAACAAAAACAAAGCTGGAGGCATCACAATCCTGGACTTTAGCCTGTATTATAAAGCTGTAATCATGAAGACAGCATGGTATTGGCACAAAAACAGACACATAGACCAATGGAATAGAGAACTCAGAAATGGATCAAGAATGGATGGCCAACTAATCTTTGACAAAGCAGGAAAGAACATCCAATGGAAAAAAGACAGTCTCTTTAGCAAATGGTACTGGAAGAACTGGACAGCAACATGGAGAAGAATGAAACTGGACCACTTTCTTATACCATAAACAAAAATAAATTCAAAATGGATGAAAGACCTAAATGTGAGACAGGAAACCATCAAAATCCTACAGGAGAAAACAGGCAGTAACCTCTTTGATTTCAGCCACAGCAACTTCGTACTTGACATGTCTCCAGAGGCAAGGGAAACAAAAGCAAACATGAACTATTGGGACCTCATCAAGATAAAAAGCTTCTGCACAGCAAAGGGAACCATCAACAAAACTAAAAAGCAACCAACAGAATGGGAGAAGATATTTGCAAATGACATATCAGATAAAGGGTTAGTATCAAAAATCTATAAAGAACTTAACCAAACTCAACACCCAAAAAACAAATAATTCAGTGAAAAAATGGGCAGAAGACATGAACAAACACTTTTCCAAAGAAGACATTCAGATAGCAAACAGACACACGAAAAGATGCTCAACATCATTCATCATCAGGGAAATACAAATCAAAACCACAATGAGACAACCTCACACTGGTCAGAGTGGCTAAAATGAACAACTCAGGAAACAACAGATGTTGGTGAAGATGTGGAGAAAGGGGAACCCTCTTGCACTGTTGATGGGAATGCAAACTGGTACAGCCACTCTGGAAAACAATGTGGAGCTTCTTCAAAAAATTAAAAATAACTACCCTACAATCCAGCAACTGCACTACTAGGTATTTATCCAAAGGATACAGGAGTGCTGATTCGAAGGGGCACATGCATCCCAATGTTTATAGCAGCACTATCTACAATAGTCAAAGTATGGAAAGAGCCCAAACGTCCATCAACTAATGAATGGACAAAGAAGATGTGGTATATATACACAATGGAATACTACTCAGCAATGAAAAAGAATGAAATCCTGCCATCTGAAACAAGATGGATGGAACTGGAGGGTATTTTATGCTAAGCGAAGTAAGTCAGAAAAAGACAGATATATGATTTCACTCATATGTGGAATTTTAGATAATCATGGGGACGGGAAGGAAAAATAAGATACAGAAAGGGAGGCAAACCATAAGAGTCTCTTAAATACAGAGAACAAACTGAAGGTTATGGGGGTGGGGGGTTGTGGGGATGGTGAAAATGGGTGATGAGCATTGAGGAGGGCACTTGTTGGGATGAGCACTGGCTATGGTATGAAAGTGATGAATCACGAAAATCTATTCCTGAAGCCCAGACTACACTGTATGTTAGCTAACTTGACAATACATACATACATAATAAAAACTTAAATAAATTAAAAATTAATTAAATTAAAAATTTAGTTCCTCAGTCACGCTAACCACATGTGTGGTAGCCACATGTTGCTGGTAGGTGGCTACAGCATGGGTACAGAACGTTTCCATCATTACAGAAAGTTCTCTTGGACAGTACAACATAGAAGGGACTGACAAAGCAATTGGATGGAAGGAGCCTAGATCCCACAATGACCCCATGGACATTGGATATGACTACAGTGTTTGAAGGCACCTGAATGGGACAGGATGACACAGTTGGTCAACAGCTCGGAGCACTAAGGTTCAAGCTACCCTACCTAGTGGAGAATGAGCCCTATCAATTTGTCTCTGGGACTCCTTCTTGTTGTTCATAACTAACCAGTGCCCTCTACTGACTGGCAGATTCTTCTTGATATATTTGATCAGGTGTGAGTCTGGGAGCCATTTAGCCTCTGAAAAGCCTTAGAGGTTCCACTTTCAAAAGGTAATCCTCCTAGCTTATTTCCAAATTCCTGGGGAGATCTACCATCACTCACATACTGGAGCGTATTATTATGAGCAAACGGCTTTGATCATGCACTTCTGAGCAGAGCCTCATACTTGTTTCCTTTGCATTTCACCAGATCTTGCATACAGGGACAACACATGCCTGAGGTTCAGGTAGCTTGCAGTGAAAGAGCAGCAAGAATTCTATATTACAATTGATACACTATTTAGCGTCTGGAGGCTTCTGGACCAGAATCCAGAGGAAAAGTGTAACTGTCATTTCTCAGGAAACTCCAAGGAAAATTCCTAAAACTGTCACAACCTTAACCTCATCTGGCAGAAGAGAACACATCTACCAAATGGTGGTCTAATGGTGGCTGCCTTTACCAAGGGCTCAGGGAGTCAGCCTCCTCCTACTGGTTATGGCCCAGGAATGTAGGAGCCTCTGAATTCCTAGGTCACCTGCAGGCTTTATGGCAGCATTCCAAGACCACTTCTTACCATGACACTGGCTATTTTATAAATGATGAATCAGTTCAAAAGATATGCATGCAGGACTCATGGGCCAGGTATTGCGCATCATGAGTACTGTATAGACAAGAAGTGTCGATATACTAGAGATCACCAATACATTAAATAGATTCAACAAACAGCTTTGCAGACTGTCTCACTGGGGCCCTCCTTTGGTTTGAATCTTTCTCTGCACCTTTGTGTGCCCAGTCCTTTCCGTGATACAGGACCTTCACCGGTGACCTACAATATCTGGTGTTCCCCTCTCACTTTTTGTTTTGTTTTTTTTTGGGGGGGGGGGAGAGAGGTAGCACGAGCTGGGGAGGGACGGAAAAGGGAGAGAACCTCAAGCAGGGTCCACATCCAGCAAGGAGTCCAACACCGCAGGCCTTGATCTCACAACCTTGAGATCACGACCTGAGCCGAAACCAAGTTAGAGGCATAAGAGACTAAGCCATCCAGGTCCCCCCTACCCCTTACTTCTTAAAGAGTGGTGGTTGTTTTCCTTCACTTCCTCTCTATTCTAGACATTCTACATACTTCATCTCCCCCTGCCCTTAGGAGGGAGATTTACATTTTCCTGTAGACTAGTCTGTGAACCAGTGGTGGGAAGAAAATTTCTTGGGGAATTTGTTTGAAAAAAAATAGTAAGAGAGATTCTTGGAGCTCCACCCCCTGAGATTCTAATTTATTAGGCCTAGGGGTCCTAGAAATGGGCATTTTAAACAAATGCCACAGATGAATCTGAAAAACGATCAAGTGTTTAAATCAGCTTCCTGCTGCTCTCTTTAACCACTATTCTCCAAGTACTTTGCCTCCTTCCTGCTAGATCACCCAAGCCTTCCCTTAAAAAACAAAATTTAGCAGGACCTAAGGGAGGGGAGAATGAGCAGTTATTATTTAATGGCTACAGTTGCAGTTTCAGAGTATGAAAAATGTTTTGAAAATGGATGGTGGTGATAGTTGCACTACAGTGTGAATATACTTAATGCCACAAAACTGTACACTTAAAAATAGTTAAAACAATAAATGTCACGTGATGTGTATTTTGCCACAATTTAAAAAATAAAAAAAGGAATGGGTACTGATACATACTATAATATAAACAAACCCTGAAAACATTATCTAAGTGAAAGATGCCAGACACAAAATACCATAAATCATATGATTCCATCAGTATGAAGATATTTTAAAATTGAGTGTGGTGATAGCTGCACATATCTGTGAATGTACTAAAAACTACTAAAATGTACACTTTAAATGGGTGAATGGTACAGTATGTACATTATATCTCAATAAAGCTGTTAAAATTTTAACTGATTTCAAAACTATGATCACATTTATTTAAACTTCTGAAGAACTTAAGTGGCATCCCATAAATCCTGGAATCACATTCTGGTGACATACTGGGGGAAAAAGAAGCAAATAAATCAAAGGAATGAGGTGTAGAACAGCTGGCAAGGAAGATCAGAAAGATCTGTAACTGGGCATGGTGGTCCTCTGGTCACAGCGACAAGGACAAAGGCAAGATTATAAAACACACTATGTTGAAATTGATCAGAAACCTTTATTATGTTCCTCATCATTCATTAAGCAACCTACACAAATCATTTTCTTTTTCTCTGCCTCAAACAGCATAGGCTGCATCCAAGCCTAAATGGAAGACACAGTAGGTGGAAGACCTTGTAGAGAAAAGCTAACATGTGAGATCTCTGCTTATCTCGGCTTAGGTGAAGGTAGGACAGGAAAAGCATATAAGTACAATATTCCAAATACTCCGTTCTTCAAAGATGAGGCCTGCAGGAGAGGGGCTGTCCGAAGGACGCAGGTGAAGGCTCACAAAACTGCCCAGCTCAGCAATCAATCCAAAGGCTCACAAAACTGCCCAGCTCAGCAATCAATCCAAAGTTCCTTTAAAACAAAAACAAAAACAAAAACAAAGAGCAACATGTAAAGCAAGGTGCCTCAAGAACTGGATGAGTGTCACAAACTGGGCAAAGTTAGAGTAGAAGCTGCTCTGGTACTGGCAATTCTCTAAGATCAAATTACTCATTTGGGGGAATATCCATCCAAAAGATCTCAGAGAAAGAACATGTCACTACAGAAAGTGGGCAGCTGAGAGTTAAGCACACAGGTCTAGAGAGTTAGAATGAGATGTGGGGAACAGAGCAAAGAAGTTGTTGTGTTAGTTAATGAGCATTTGGGGATTCCATACAAAGTGTGATCAATACAGAATAAAGGAGAAAAGTTTTCTAAGCAAAAAGTTCATAACCTTTTGAGAAACTTCCAGTTCAAGATGGGAGACTGAGCTCACAAATTTGTATGCCCTCCCTTCCAAGATTCCATTCAAAAGAAATAAAAGGTTTTAAAAAGGTATAAATCCACAATAAAGAATGGGGCCCATCAGCAGTTAAGAGATTTCAACAAAAAGCTGAATAGAAATCTGATTAAAGTATGTTTATAAATAGAAAAACAAATCAGCCTAGAATGAATAGAGGGGGGCAACAGAGGTGGGAGCCCATCGCCTAGGAGACCCTTGGGGAAGTTCCAGCCAGACTCAGACACCAGAAATGACAGAGAAAGAAACAGGTCAGAAAGGGTTAGTGACCTGAGGGTCTACATAAGAAACAGCTGGCCCCATCTCCCTACAACCCTTCCAGCATGGAGCATTACCAGAAAACAAAATGGGAAAAAATCAGGGGTTCTCTTCTAATAAACTAAATGAATTACCTGAAGAACTACAGGAGCCTCTGAAAATGCCAGCTCCCCAAAGTAAGGCTTTCCGGACCCCAGCTTAACATCTGGTCCCACCCCAGCCCACCCTAAAGTAAAAGTGCCAGGCAAAAACCACCTTCCCATACACACACACACAGCTTCCAAACAGACTTCTTAACTACCTCATTCCTAAACGGAATGGAAATTACTGGGCAGACTAGAGAGAAAGGAAAAATTAAAATTTATTAAAAAAAAAAACCCTAGAATAAAACAGATAATTCAGAAAAGAACACAAGAAAACCAAGCAAAAATACCTCTAAGTTAAAAAAGAAAAAAAGAAATAGCCTCTGTGATCAAGGCAAATTCCTGCTGAGATCAACTGATAAACCTGATTGAAATATTTTTAAAAAGAAAATCCTTCAAGCACTGAAGAGGCACCAATAAAAGTGAAATCTAAAATCTAGAGAAGGCAAGAACACAAAGTAAACCCAGCCTCCAAACCTGTTTTTGCCCTAAGATCATTTGCCGTCCAAAAGATAGAGCTGAGAAATTTTGGCTGAGCAAATCAAGAGTCAAATCTAAGAGTGTGCCCAAGAGAGAAGGTCTGATTTTTTAAAAAGCTACAGTCCCAAAAAGTGGCACCCTCAGAGTAACACTGCACTAGAATTAAATCAGCCCCTTCGCAGACTTGCCATCAGGGTTCACATAGATTACCACAGAGAACCAAGAATCCTCAAGTCTTGGATCTGGATTAAGGAGATTAATACATTCCCCTAGGTGCCTTGCGGCAGCAAATGAAAATCTTCTTTGGAGAAAGGTTTCATCATACAAGCCTCAAAATTATCCAAAAAATAATTTATTCAAGTACATTGACCAATACATCAAGAAAGCTAGGCATAAAGAGGAAAAAAGACTATGAAACAATATCAACAGAAACAAGTCAGGAAAAAAAATAAAATAAATCGGCCTCAAAAATGCTTTGGATATTAATTAGACTGGAGACTATAAAACAACTACACTTACTTTGTTTAAACAAATAAAAGACTAGCTTCAAAACACCTGGAGCAAATACAAATAACAAACAAGCAAATGGAATTCACAGAACTGAAAATACAAAAACAAACTAAAAAATTAACAGAAAAGTTTAAAGGAGACAATTCACTGGAGAGAGAATTAATAAACTGGGAGATCAGAAAAAAACTACACAGAATGCAGCACAGAGAGGCAAAATTATGACTGAGGTTTAACACACAGTTAATGGAAATCTTAATGAGAAAGGAGAAAGAACAAAGCAGAGCCATTATCTGAAAAGATACAAGCTGAGATTTCTCCAGGACTGATAAAAGACACCAATCCCTAGATTTAAGAAGCCTAAGCAGCAGATACATAGAGGGAAATCAGCACCCAGATACATCCAAGTAAAACTACAAAAATATCAAAGACAAATATAAAAATCTTAAAAGTATCCAAAACAGGGACAAATTAGCTTCAAACAATTAACAGATTAACAGTGATTTCTAAACAGAAACAATGGAAATCAAAACACAGAATGAGATCTTCAACACTATAAAATTAACTTTCCACCTAAAATTCTATATTCAGCAAGATGCCTTTAAAAACCAAAGTAAAATATAGGAATGCAGGCACTCTGGAAAACACTATGAAGGTTCCTCAAAAAATTAAAAATAGAACTACCCTACGACCCAGCAATTGCACTATTAGGCATTACCAAGGAATACGGGTGTGCTGTTTCAAAGGGGCATATGCATCCCAATGTTTATAGCAGCACTATTGACAATAGCCTAAGTATGGAAAGAGCCCAAATGTCCATCGACTGATGAATGGATAAAGAAGATGTGGTATATATACACAATGGAGTATTACTCAGTGATGAAAAAGAATAAAATCTTGTCATTTGCAACAATGTGGAATTGAACTAGAGGAATTCAAACCCCAAATCTGGCTCTAGGTCTCGCTCTGGCTCTGCGCTGACAGGGCAGAGCCTGCTGGGAATTCTCTCCCTCTCTCTCTGCCTCTCCCGGCGCTATGCTCACCTGCTCTTTCTCTCTCTCTCTCAAAAAAAAATAAATAACTTTAAAAAAAAAAGAGAGAGTATATACTTTCCGGATAGAGGGAAAAATGAAATAACAAATTATACTTAAAACAAGGGCAAAAAACTGAAAAAAAAAAAAACCATAAAATAGGACAAATGGGAAACACAAAATAATATGGTAGATTTAAACCCATATATATATATATATATCACTAATTGCATTAAACATAAATGAACTAAGTGCTGCAAAGACTGTCAGCCTAAAGTTTTAAAAATAATCCAATTATACCGTTTATAAATACAGAAAGGTAAAAATTTTTTAAACGAGAAAAATACACACCATTCAAATACTAACAAAAGAAAGCTTGTAAGTTTTAAAAATATTAAACAAAATAATCTTTAAGGCAAAAAGCACAAACAAAAGTAACAATGATCAATTTATAAATATAAAATGTTCAAACACTTAACTGCTAATAGCCTACTGCTGACCAATAACACAGTTGATTAGCACATATTTTGTATGTCATATGCATTACTATACTGTATTATTACAATATAGTCACCTAGAAAAAAATGTTAATAATAAAATAAGGAAGGAAAAATACATTTATAGGGCTGTACTGTAAAAAAAATCCACATATACTGAAGCAGCTCGAACCTGTACCATTTAGGGTACCTGGTTGGCTCGGTCAATACAGCATGTGACTCTTAATCTCAGGGTCATGAGTTCAAGCTCCACACTCGTCATGCAGCCTACTTAAAAAAAAAAAAAAAAAAATGCCCACTTGGGGTGCCTGGCCGGCTCAGTCAGAAGAGCAGATGGCTCTTGATCTTAGGGTTGTGAGTTCAAGCCCCATGCTGGGTACAGAAAGTACTAAAGAAAAAGAAAAATAAACTTTAAAAACAAACAGAGGCACCTGGGTGGCTCACTAGGTTAAGCATCCAAATCTTGATTTCAGCTCAGGTTATAATCTCACAGGTTTGTGGGTTCAAGCCACACATCAGGCTCTGTGCTGACAGCACTCAGAGTCTAGTTGGGATTCTCTCTCCATCTCCCTCTCCCCTTCCTGCACATACATGCTCTCGCTCTCAAAATAAATAAATTTAAAACAAACAAAAAACCTGTGCTATTCAAGGGTCAGCTGTACTATGAAGAACTTTATGCCAACAAACTTGAAAATTTAGATAAAATGTAAAATTCCTAGAAAAACTACAACTCTTATGGGGGGAAGCAGGGCAAGACGACCTCAAGAAAATAAAATAAAATCAGAATGGTCCCAATACCATCCAAAAACATCAATCAAAAATCTTCCCACAAGGAAAATTCTAGGCTCAGATGGCTTCACTGATGAATTATACCATTCAAATAAGAAATAATTCCAATCTTACAAATTTTCTAGAGAACAGATCAAAAAGATATACATACTCTCCAACTAATTTGTATGAGGCTCACATTCGATATGAAAAAAATCTCCAATCTCTCTTTATAAACATTGATAGAGCATTTGCAATCTATTAAAAGTAAACTACAAAAAACCTTAGAGTTAAGTATAATTAATGGGGAAACACTGAAAGCTTCCCCTTTGAAATAAAGATGACTGCTATCAGCACATCTATTCAACATTAGACTGGAGATTCTAGGGCAAGAAGAAATTAAAAAGAAAAGGATTGGGAAAATTTCACAAAATTGTCACTACTAGTGGATATTACTGTGTAACTAAGGAAATCCAAAAGAATCAACAGAAATCATTAGAGTTAAACAAGATGCTAGGCACAAAATTAACACAGAAAACCAATTATATTTCTATACTATCAACATTCAGAAAATTAATTTTTTCTTAGAAAGATACCAGTAACAAGAGCATCAAAATTATTAAATACTTAAAGAAAAGCATCTAACAAAATACATCAAGATTTCTTCCCAGAAAATAAAAAACCTTAATTTATGAAACATTAAAGGGGCACTTGGGTGGCTCAGTCAGTTAAGCATCTAACTCTTGGTTTTGGCTCAGGTCATGATCTCATGGTTTCATAAGTACAAGTCCCGCATCAGCCTCTGCACTGACAGTGTGGAGGCTGCTTGGGATTCTATCTCCCTCTTTCTGCTTCTCCCCCACTCACGCTGTCTCTGTCTCTCTCAAAAATGAATTTAAAAAAAAAAAAGGTTTTTAATCATTAAAGATCTAAATAAATGGAGAAATATACCATGTTCATGGACTGAAAGATTCACTATTGTAAAAATATAGTTTCTCCCCCTAAATAATCTACAGATTCAATACAATCCCCACCGATACGCTTTTTACATGGAATTTGACAAGCAGATCTTAAAATACGCATGAAAGTGCAAAGAACTTAAAATAGTCAAGACACTTAAAGAAGGTGGGAAGATTTGTTCTTTCAAATAAAGCAACTATAATTCAGACTGTGTGCGATGGGCATGGGAATAGACACAACAGAAAGCCCAGAAACAGCCCTGATTTCTAACAAAAGTAGCACTGCAAAGAAAATAATATGGAAAAGTATCTATCTAAATAATAAGAAAAAAAATAAATTGACCCTCACTTCAGTCTGATACACAAAAAGTCAACTAAAGTTTTATGAAAGACAAGAAAACTACAAAAATTTTAGCATATAGGAGAATGTCTTCATGACATGGGATGGGGAAAAAGTCTTAAACAGGAAAACAAAGAGCATTACCTGTAAAGAAAAACATTAATACATTTGACTATCTTTATTTTTGTTAATGTTTTAATTATTTTTGACAGAGCACAAGGGAGGGCAGAGAGATGGGGACATTAGATCTGAAGTGTGCTCTGTGCTGACAGCAGCGAGCCTGACATGGGGCCTGAACTCACTAACCATGAGATCATGCCCTAAGCCTGAGTCAGGTGCTCAACCAACAGAGCCACCCAGGTCCCCCACATTTGACTATCTTTAATTAAGAACTCATTTATTGGGGTGGCTGGGTGGCTCAGTCAGTTAAGCATCCCACTCTTGATTTCAGTTCAGGCCATGATCTCATGGTTAGTGAGGTCAAGCCCCACATCAGGGCTTGCCTGCTGACAGGGTGGAGCCTGTTTAAGATTCTCTCTCTCTCTCTCTCTCTCTCTCTCTCTCTCTGCCCCCTCCCACTTGTGCATGCCCTTTCTCTCTCTCTCTCAAAATAAATAAACTTAAAAAAATAACCTCATTTATCAAAAAGCACTCTAAACAGTGAAAAGCCAAGTCTAAACCAGGAAAAGATACCTGCTTCCCATATGCTGAAAAAGATTCATATCCAGAAAAAAGAAAAAGAAAAAGAAAAAGCATATACATATATAATTACAGTTATAGTTATAAATCAATAAGGAAAAAGACAAAATATCCAAGATAAAAATAAGACACCACCTCACCCCCAAAAAAGGGACACATGTATGAGAAGATGTCACCAGTAATCAGGGCAATGCAAATTAAAAGTACTATGCAATTATCATTAACATCCCCACCAGACTGGCAGAAATTAAATCCCAAGTGTTGATGAGAATGAGGAACAATGGGAATTATCATATGCTCTTGGTAGAAATGTCAATCAGGCATGCAAGAAGTATGGGCATGGGAATAGACACAACAGTATCTATTAGACAGCAGTATCTACAAAAGATGGAGTTATACATATCCTGTATCCCAGCAATTTTATCTATACCCACATACATACATACATACATAAACACACACACACACACACACACACACCTGGAGAAACGTGTAAGAATGTTCATAGTGAATTGTTTATAACAGAAAAAAAAGTTATCCAAATATCCACATTAAAATGGTTCAATTGTGGGGCACCTGGGTGGCTCAGTTGGTTATGCATCCAATTTCAGCTAGGTCATGATCTTGCAGTTCATGAGTTCGAGCCCCGCATTGGGCTCTGTGCTGACAGCCTAGAGTCTGGAAGCCTGCTTTGGATTCTGTGACTCCCTCTCTCTGCCCTACCCCACTTGCATTCTCTCTTTCTCTCTCAAAAATAAATATTAAAAAAAAATTTTTTTAATGGCCCAATTGTAATACTGTCACACAATCGTATGCCATACAGCACAAAAAACAAACGAGATATGTACAACCACATAGATGATTTGGTTACATTTTTAAAATTTCAAAAAAATATAAAACTAAATCCCACTGTTAAAGGATACATGCTTGGGGCGCCTGGGTGGCGCAGTCGGTTAAGCATCCGACTTCAGCCAGGTCACGATCTCGCGGTCCGTGAGTTCGAGCCCCGCGTCAGGCTCTGGGCTGATGGCTCAGAGCCTGGAGCCTGTTTCCGATTCTGTGTCTCCCTCTCTCTCTGCCCCTCCCCCGTTCATGCTCTGTCTCTCTCTGTCCCAAAAATAAATAAACATTGAAAAAAAAATTTTAAAAAAAAAAAAAAAAAAAAAAAGGATACATGCTTATGTGCTAAAACTATAAAGAAAAATCAAGTAAGTAATTACCAAAAAGTCAGGATACTGTTAAGTCAGCAAAGGGGATGGAAAGAAGATCTATCACAAAGAAGGAATATATATGGAACTTCTGGGGGCTGATGCTATTCTATCTCTTAACCTAGCTGGTGGTTACAATGGTGTTCATTTTGTTATTTATTGCCTTTACATTTGTTATCTGTGTTCATAAGGAAAGGCTTAGAATATACATATATCAATACCTTTGCATATAACATCCAGAAAATTACCCAAGAAACTAATAACAGTTGCCTGCAGGGAAGACATGTCTAAGAGGGATTAAAGGACAGGAAGGGTAGTGGTAGTGTCCACATTACTGTTTTTCAACTACTTGACCTACAGGTAAAGCATGGGGGATTTAACTATGACAAGAAGATATGTTATTAGCCTTGACAATGTCAAACTATAAGTATAAATGACACTAAGTGAGAGTTAAGAGTGGGTTAAAAAATGGGAAAGGAAGAGATAGGCTCACTGATAGTCATACCTTCCAAAGTGGAGAGTTAACCAAAAAAATAGATATTTTAGTGTTATGTAAACTGTAAAGGTAACAAAGGAACAATTTGTTCCTTTTATAATGTCCAACATTATAAAAATAATGACATAACTACCAAAAATCAGAAGGGGGGAAGAGGGATTTATGGAGCAGTACAGGTTACCCAAATCTTCATTTATCACAGCAGGAAGTTAGCAGATAACATGTATAGTTCAAAAACCAAAGATGAAGCATATTATTTAGAAATGTAAGTGACCACTTAAAAAGCTAAAAAACAGAAACAACAAAAGGGCATGGAGCATCAGCTGCATTTCATTGTAAGACATTAGATATTTGATTTTCAAGCATGGATATATATCACCTTGATTAAAAAAGAAAAAAAAATAATTTTCTACTTAGAACATATACATCTAAGGACATAAGAACATTTATTTTACCAAGTACAAAATAAGAGAATACTCAATCTACAAATGCTAAAATGGCCAAAATTCAGATATATTAATGTAGAGAGAACAGACGAATGCAACTACTGAGATTATTGGATCAGAAGATGAAAATGAATACATCCACCACTCAATAAATGACCATTTATGAAAAATCCAACCTAAGGGGCACCTGGGTGGCTCAGTTGGTTAAGGGCCCTGACTCGGTTTAAGCTCAGGTCATGACCTTGCGGTTTGTTGAGTCCAAGCCCCCCACCCCCACCCCCCCACCAGCCAAGGCAGGCTCTGCACTGACAGGCTCTGTCAGTGCAGAGCCTGCTTGGAATTCTCTCTCTGCCCCTCCCCGGCTTATGCACGTGCTCTCACACTCTGTCTCTCAAAATAAATAAATAAACTTAAATAAACAAATAAATTAATAATAAAAATAAAAATCCAAGCTAAGTACTATGCCATGGAAGAGGATAGAGGGGAAAACTACATAAGATCTCTCCACTTCTATTCTGTGGTACCCTCCAATTCATCATCCACAGGTCTATAGTGTTATCTCTTTAAAATATGTATCTTATTATATACTCTGAAAAACTGGTCACTAAAAGTGAGCTGGTAAAGCAGGCTCTGAACATTTTTGGAGAACTGATGGGAAGTCTGTCACAAGAAGTTGCCTTCCTTAGGTAGGCAGGTAACAAGTTACTAAGAAAAATGAGTAAGCAAAAAAAGGGTTAAGACAGACCTACAAACTGAAAGAATACTCAATAATCTAGACTTAAAGCTAGCTATGAAAATGTATCTTGAAACACATTTAAAAGAATGTATCAAAAGGGTGAGAGGCCCAGATTGATATGATGCAGAACAAAAGAGAAAAATAGTGATATATATGACACAGAACAAAAGAGAAAACTAGTGAAATAAATAAAGCCACAAAGGATTTGTGGAGATAATGAGGCTTGAAAGAGATAATGAGAACACCCTGGTATTGTAAGGGCAAGAATGAACTGCAAGTGCACGGCTTTCACATATTCAAGCAGAATTTGTGCAGGGAACAATAAGCTGATCAGATACAGTAATTAAATAGGAGAAATAGCCCTGAAAGAAGATAGCTAAAATAAGGTATCTCACATATTTTCTATTTCAATGACAAGACTTAGTACACAAGTTAATCCAAAATTCTTAACAACAAACAGGCAAGTACATAATCTCCCAGTGGCAAAATAATAACTATAGGGCACCTGGGTGGCTCAGTCGGTTAAGAGTCCAACTCTTGATTTCGGCTCAGCTCATGATGAACCCCGCGTTGAGCTGACAGTACTGGATTCCTGGGATTCTTTCTCTTTCCCCCTCTCTCTGCCCCTCTCGCTCAAGCATGCGAGCTCTCTCTCAAAATAAACATTAAAAAAATTTTTTTAAATAATGTTATACAGACTGAAGAAGAAAAAAGAACAAGAAGCAACCCTTTAAATGTTGGCAATTGTTTCTGATCTCTAGCATTATGATACAGGGAAGATTATATCTAGGAATGGAGATTAAAGTATGAATCAAACTTTTCAATGCACCTAACTCCACTGGAGTCCTTATATTGCCTCTCATTTTTTATAATTAGCAATTTTCAGGAAAAAGTTCTAATGACCCAAGAGAATTAGAATTGCTAGATCTCACCAGATTTAACATATTAGTTTTTCCCATCTTAATGGGAAGTAGAAAGAATTATCACTATACAGACAAGGAAGAACCAAATAGCAGTTTTATAAGATTTTGAACTCAGCTCATTAGCATGGGAAAGACAGGTGGAAATGATTATCCATCCATAGAGAACTCACCTTCCAGAAAAGCAAATTCATCCACGGCTTCTATTGCATTATCTGAAACACAATGTAAAGGGACACCTGACTAACTCTGGTCATTTGGACACCAACCTCTTAAAAAAAACCACAACCCACATAGTGAAGGGCGTGAGGCTTTATGCAAATGAGGGCATTTATAAAATTTGTCCCTTGCTTTTGTGAATCCATTTCTACTCCACCACTAAATCTTACATATCAGCTGCCTCTCTAAAAGAGTAGAAAAGCCCAGGTAAACACTGTTCGGTAAGGGGAAACCCTTTGCTCTGAAAGTCATCAAAGAAGAGTCTGGCAAAATGAAGGGAAAGTGGAATTAAGGTACACAAAAGTTTACACATGTACAAGGGTTACCAACTAAAAAGAAACAAATCAAACCCCGAGTTTCTATGGGAAAAAGAAGTGTCAAGTCTGATTCAACATAGCAGACAGCATAAAGGGGTATAATCAGCTTTAGCAACACATGGACTCCTTTCATTCCCTACCCCACCACCTATATAGCCACCCAAAGCACTGGGCCTCTAAAGGTAGGCCTTTCTATCACTGTGGCAGTCCAAAGGGATGTGGCACCTTTCATCTTACAGAGGTGGCTTCCCCCAGCCCTCCCTTCTTTGCCCCCAGATACCAAATACCACAGTGACACTCTACCCAAATCTCTCCTCTGAAGGGTTTTCCTCTTTCCTTGTTGAGCACAGCAGTAGGCATCTTTTGCAATGGTCTCCACAAATAATTCCTGTGAGGCACAAGGGGAGAGTTGTAGCAACGGGTTCTAGCACAATTCTTGTGAGCTCTTCTATTTGAGTGGTGGGAAGGAGGTGAGGGGTGCTCAGGTGCATGGAAAGGTTCTCAGTCTGGACTTCATGACGATCTGCTCCCATTCCCTCTACCCCAGTAGGACGTGACACGTTCCTGCTCCCTCACTTGTAAATTCTCCAGACTCATTCACTTGAGATTCCCACAAGCTGTGTCAGGCATTGTAAAAGCAATTTAAAGTCGTTGTCCGTGCCCTAATGAAGAGGCAGGTGTGTTAACAAACCAATACAACTACTGAAAGTATGTGTCTCTTTCCCCTAGTGTTCCCTCTTAGACTTTTATCTCAGAATCTGGCCCCGGCCCCTCACCTCCGCATTCTTCGCACACCCAGTCCAGACCCTCTTCCACCCCGGCTTCCCCCTCTCCCCAAGCCTCCCAAGACACCGCTAAGCCCCGCCCCCAGGAAGGTTCCCCCCCAGGCCCCGCCCCTCGCCACGGCCCCGCCCCTCGCCACCGCCCCGCCCCTCGCCACCGCCCCGCCCCGCAGCCCCGTGTGGCCTTCGCGCTCCCGCCGCACCGCTGCTCGTGCCAGAATGAAGATGGCTTCCTGTCCCGCGAGGGTCACGTCGGGGTCCGCCTTCACCAAGGCCTTCACTCGCGCTAATGGCAACCTCGAGAGACGAGCTCCGGGCACACTCGTCGGGGCCTGCGGCGGCGGGGCCGCTGCCTCCCCGCTGGGCCCCTCCTCCTCGCGGGGTGTCCCATTTCCAGCCGCCACCGCCGCCATCCGGGCCCCAAGCGTGCTGCGCGCGGCCGCCGACTGTGCGCGCGCATGCGACGCCGGCCCCTTTCCCGCGCGCGCCGAAGGCCACGCCCCCTGTGGGCGCGTGGCTCCGCCCCTTACGCGGCTGGAAGCTCCCGGGACTCCCGGCTGGGCGTGGCGGCTCTCCCTGCGCCGTCGCCGCTCCGCTACAGCGCTACCGCGGACTCTTTTCCCGGTACCGGTGAACCTGTGGGGCCTAGTTGGGCCCAGGCACCGTCCCTTACTGGTTTAATGTGGTTGGGCCCGGCTAGTGCGGGGGAGGAGCATCCTTGGTCTGGAGAAACCCAAACCTGGCCTGCAAGAATGTCTCAGTCAAGTGATAAGCAAGTGATAGCCAAAGCTGAGAAGGGCAGGTGCCCCTGCGAGGCCTGGGCTTTCCGGAGGGCGCAGTGGACTGGGGAAAAAGGGTACCGAGAAGGGCGCGAAATCTGGACCAGTGTCAAGGAGAACAAAATGCCCTAAAAGGAGGTAGGACCTTGACAGGCAGAAATGGGAGAGTTTCAGTCCTGACTGGAAACCATAAGAAAAAAGCACAGAGGCTGGAAAGTATGAAGTTGTGGCGATCACAAGCAGTCCACGCTTGTTCAATCGCGAGTTGCACCACAGTGTTGGCTTTCAAAGTTTTTGTTCACAGGCTCCGTTTACACTCTTAGAAGTTACTAAGGATCGCAAAGAGCTTTTGTTTCTGTAGGTTATATTGATATTTATTGTATTCGAAATTAAAGCAGTTTTAGAATATTTAATACATTACACATTAACACAATGTTTTTCATGACAAGTGAACATTTTTTATGACAAGCACAAAGTGCTTCAAAAAAAAAAGTTTAATGAGGAAAATCTCTTGAATGTATGGCTTTAATAGAAAACAGTTGGATTCTCCAGCTGCTTCTGTATGTTAACGTTATCACTTTTCACATAGATCTGGAAACTCCTCTGCATCTTCTTGAGAAAATGAGAATGAAAAGGGCAAATAGCATCTTAGTATTATTAAGAAAATAGTTTGACGTCACAGACACCTGCAGAGATCAGAACACACACCACCCCCCATTAGTCCCCACACCAAAGTTTGAAATCTGGCATAAAAGATCAGTTCACGTTTGCAATAACAGTTTTAACCTAAGTCTGTTGTTACAATAGCTCACATTTTTTAGCGGTTACTATGTGCATGGTTCAAAGTGCTTTACATTTATGTGTTTATCAAGTAACGATTTTTGTAATCCCCTTTTTGAAATAGGTGATATTTTAATCTTTATTTTACAGTTGAGGAAGTTAAAACACAAAAGTGGCTAATTTATCCACTGCAGAATGTAGTCAAACTAAGATACAGTTGAATTAAAGAATATCTAGTGTCTGCATTCATCAATGATGTAGTAAATGCTACATGACTGGATTAGCAGAGGCTCCAATAGAGCAGAGCAAGAGGCTGGGCAAGATTAAAACCTTCAGAAAGGAGTCTCTGGCACTGAAAATTTCACTACAATCTCCTTTAGGATCTCAGTCCAGAGTCCACCTTCAGATTACATTTGTGGACACTCCCGCACAGGGAAAGCTCCACACAAAATTCGTAAAAGCACAGCCAGATTCTTGTGTCCCCTTACAGTGGGACACTCCATGGAGCAATATTCTAACTATGTCAAAGTAGTTAAATACTAATGGCTGCCTAAATTCTGAGTTAACATAATAAATGAATTGACCACTGTGGGGACAGGAATTAGTTCAGACTTCCTGAAGGGTAGAGGCAAATTGGCTTTTGGAGGATTCTCTTTAACCCCTCTTTCTTCCCAGTTTTCTCTGTTATCCATATTTTCCCTACCTTCTTCCACTTCCTCCTCTTCCTTTCCCTTTCTTCCCCTAGTTCCTTTCCACCCCCCCCATCAGTTGTCCACTTGGCCTAGTTCCATTCTCCTTTCCTTGGTTTTACCATCACAATAAGAAGACATTTATTTAGACCACACAGCAGTTCATGACTATGAGTGTTGAAAGGCACTATGTCGTGTTAAAAGGGGAATCGTGTTTTACTGTCCTTGAATTTTAGTGGTAAAAGCGCAGAGGAAACAGGAAAACAGGGGTCAAAAAAGCCACACACACACACAAAAAAAAGGTTTGCATTTCAACCATATAGGACGAAAGGCTAAAATTATCTTTAAAGGCTACAAGAAGAAAATTAATGCAAAAAGGAAATATTATGTGAACATTATATGTGATAAACTAATGATTTAAGACAAGTTATCATCTACCCTCCTCGGATAAGAGTTGTATCCATTAGATACATATTTTGTGGAAATACATTTCACTTATGAATTATTTTTTTTTAAATAATTTCATATTGGGACACCTGGGTGGCTTAGTCAGTTAAGCATCCAACTTCAGCTCAGGTCATGATCTTACAGTTCATGAGTTCGAGCCCCGCATTGGACTCTGCACTGACAATGCAGAACCTGCTTAGGATTCTCTCTGTCTCTCAAAATAAACTATAAAAATAAAATAGTTGCATGTGTGTTGTATGTTGTTAAAACTCAGCTGAGAACATTTTAAAGATCTTACTGGCTTTATTCAACACTTCATGAATTGAGCAGCATCCAACCTAACAGATAGAAAAGAGCTCAGAGGAGCTGTACAAAATGAAAGACTTATGGCTGGAAGGGAGCAGGAACGAGGAAGTTGTGCTAAGCACAAAAGCACATTGGTTATTGCATGGTCACTTACCTTTAGGAGATGGCAGGTATCTATCAGGCATATTACCTAACTAGTGTTAATCAGATGAATCTTGATTAAGATTCCATTTCCGGGAGAGCCTAAAGTGTCTTAAGTTTGCTGACATTAGCATTAGTGACTCCATCTTGGGTCTTTTGCTTTTAACACTGTGTTAAAGAGCAAGATTCACCTGAGTAAATATTAAAGATCTTACTGACTTTATTCAGCAACTCATGAATTGGGTAGCATCCAACCTAGCAGATAGAAAGCAGCTCTGAAGATCTGTACAAGGCGAGAGATTTTTACAGACCAAAGTAAACAGGAGTAAGGAAGTTATACTGGACATTTGCTGATTGGTTAAAGCAGGGTTAGTTTCCCTATATGGAGCAGAGAGAAGTCTTAGAGCCAGGTTAGAAAACGTGTGTTCAGCAGGCAAGCATTGATGGGCTTCTAGAAAAGCCCTCCTTTTCTGGAAGAACGGAACATAGAAACTAGTTAAGTTTTGACTTGCTGACATGGGGCTTAGCATGAGCAACTCCATCCTGGACCTAATCTGGTTGCTTTAACATATACATATATGTATTTTACATATATGTATGTGTACACACACACACACACACACACTTCTGTAGGGTCAAATGTTAAGTAAACCATAGGGAACACAAGGTAAAAAAAATCCATAGGACTGTTTTAAAGAGAAAGAAAAAAATATCATGAACCTGGCCATGGAAACCTTGGGATGCAGGAATCGCTTAAGCACTTGAAAGTCAACTCATCAGAAAGAGAAAGCATATGGAGAAAAAGAAAAGAAAGAAAGAAAAGGAAAAGTGTTTTGGGGCGCCTGGATGGCTCAGTCGGTTGGGCGTCCGACTTCGGCTCCAGTCATGATCTCGCAGTCCGTGAGTTCGAGCCCTGCATCAGGCTCTGTGCTGACAGCTCAAGCCTGGAGCCTGTGTCTCCCTCTCTCTCTGCCTCTCCCCCACTCACACTCTGTCTCTCAAAGATGAATAAATGTTAAAAAAATTTTTTTAAGTGTATTAAATCTTTAAAAGATACAAAGGAATAGTTTACTCTTAATTCAGTATTTAAAGATATTGTTTAGGCAGTGTTCCCAATCCTTCCCTTCTAACTTTGATTGAAATGATAATAATTTGGAGGGGAGTTAAGGTGGTGGATCAGCATGGAGACCCTGAGTTTGTCTCATCCCTGAAATGCAGCTAGATCAGCACTAAACCATTTTGAACACATAGGAAATTGATCTGAGGATTAACACAAACATCTGCATAATTTGAGCCACAGAACTTCACAAGTGCACAGTTCTGAGAGGTGAACTGGGGAAGAGAAAAGCCGTGGAGGGTAGGGAGCTGTTTTGTGGAGAGAGGACAGAGGAAGAGAAAGGAAAACTTCCAAACTCTTTCAATGAAGCCAGCAGTACCTTGATTCCAAAACCAAAGACCCCACTAAAAAGGAGAACTACAGACCAATTTCCCTGATGAATATGAATACAAAAATCTTCAACAAGATACTAGCCAACCAGATCCAACAACACATTAAAAGAATTATTCTTTTAATAATTTTATAATTTTAATAATCCCACCATGACCAAGTGGGATTTATACCTGGGATGCAGGACTGGTTCAATATCTGCAAAACAATCAGTGTGATACATCACATCAATAAAAGAAAGGACAAGAACCACATGATCCTCTCAATAGATGCAGAGAAAGCATTTGACAAAATACAGCATTCTTTTTTGATAAAAACCCTCAAGGAAGTAGGGATAGAAGGATCATACCTCAAGATAATAAAAGCCATATATGAAAGACCCAACACTAATATCCTCAATGGGGAAAAAATGAGAGCTTCCCCCCTAAGGTCAGGAACAAGACAGGTATGTCCACTCTCACCACTGTTATTCAACATAGTACTGAAAGTCTTAGCCTCAGCAATCAGACAACACAAAGGAATAAAAAGCATCCAAATCGACCAGGAGGAAGTCAAACTTTCACTCTTCACAGGTGACATGATACTCTACATGAAAAACCCAAAAGAGTCCACCAAAAAACGGCTAGAACTGATCCATGAATTCAGCAGTCACAGGATATAAAACCAATGCACAGAAATCAGTTACATTCCTATATACCAATAATGAAGCAACAGAAAGAGAAATCAAGGAATTGATCCCATTTACAATTGCACCAAAACCCATAAAATACCTAGGACTAAATCTAACCAAAGAGGTGAAAAGTCTATACGCTGAAAACTATAGAAAGGTTATGAAAGAAATTGAAGAAGACACTCACACACACAAAAAAAAAAAACCTGGAAAAATATTCCATGCTCCTGGATAGGAAGAACAAATATTATTAAAATGTCAATACTACCCAAAGCAAACTACATAGTCAATGCAATCCCTATCAAAATAACACAAGCATTCTTCACAGAGCTAGAACAAACAATCCTGAAATTTGTATGGAACCAGAAAAGACCCTGAATACCCAAAGCAATCTTGAAAAAGAAAACCAAATCTGGAGGCATCACAATCCCAGACCTCAAGCTGTATTACAAAGCTGTAATCATCAAGACAGTAGGGTACTGGCACAAAAAAAAAAAAAACAGATCAATGGAACAGAATAGAGAATCCAGAAATGGACCCACAAATGTATGGCCAACTAATCTTTGACAAAGCAGGAAAGAATATCCAATGGAATAAAGACAGTCTCTTCAGCAAGTGGTGCTGGGAAAACTGGACAGCGACATGCAGAAAAATGAACCTGGACCACTTTCTTACACCACACACAAAAATAAACTCAAAATGGATGAAAGACCTCAATGTAAGACAGGAAGCCATCAAAATCCTCTAGGAGAAAGCAGGCAAAAACCTCTTTGACCTTGGCTGCAGCAATTTCTTACTCAACATGTCTCTGGAGGCAAGGGAAACAAAGGCAAAAATGAACTATTGGGTCCTCATCAAAATAAAAAACTTCTGCACAGAGAAGGAAACAATCAGCAAAACTAAAGGCAATTGACAGAATGGGAGAAGATATTTGCAAACAACATATCATATAAAGGGTTAGTATCCAAAATCTATGAACTTATCAAACTCAACACCCAGTAAACAAATAACCCAGTGAAAAAATGGGCAAAAGACATGAACAGACATTTTTCCAAAGACATCCTGATGGCTAACAGACACATGAAAAAGTGTTCAACATTGGTCATCATCAGGGAAATACAAATCAAAACCACAATGAGATACCACCTCACACCTGTCAGAATGGCTAAACTTAACAACTCAGGCAACAACAGATGTTGGCAAGGAAGCAGTGAAAGAAGAACCCTTTTGCATTGCTGGTGGGAATGCAAACTGGTTTAGCCACTCTGGAAAACAGTATGGAGGTTCCTCAAAAAATTAAAACCCTACCCTATGACCCAGCAATTGCACCACTAGGTATTTATCCAAAGGATACAGGAGTGCTGATTCGAAGAGGCACATGCACGCCAATATTTATAGCAGCACTATTAACAACAGCTTGGAAAGAGTATGGAAAGAGCCCAAATGTCCATCAACTTATGAATGGATAAAGAAGATGTGATGTATGTGTACACACACACACACACACACACACACACACACACACACACATAAATACACAATGGGATATTACTCGGCGATGAAAAAGAATGAAATCTTGTCATTTACAACAATGTGGATGGAACTAGAGTGCATAATGCTAAGCCAGGTAAGTCAGTCAGAGAAAGACAAATATTATATGATTTCATTCATATGTAGAATTCAAGATACAAAACAGATGAACATTGGGGCACCTGGGTGGCTCAGTCGGTTAAGCGTCCAACTTCAGCTCAGGTCATGATCTCGCAGTCCGTGAGTTCGAACCCCACGTCAGGCTCTGTGCTGAAAGCTCGGAGCCTGGAGCTGCTTCGGATTCTGTGTCTCCCTCTCTCTCTGCTCCTCCCCCACTCACACTCTTTCTCTCTCTCAAAAATAAATAGACATTAAAAAAATGAAAACAAAAACAAAACAAAACAAAGAAATAATAAAAACTCAATGTTATCTACAAAACTTTCCATATTTAGGTTCTTCTAACCTTTCTAATCCCATTTCATCTGTGTGCTCAAGCCATACAGATTTTGTTTCCAGTCTATAGCAATTCTGCCATGAAAGTTTTTCTCATCTTCCTTCAAATTGCAAAAGTCTTCCCCTATCAACTCATCTTCCCACAGAAGAGGTTAAGTTACACATACCACTAAACACCTGTCCCTCATAGTATTGATCACAGGTTGCAATTCTGCATTTACCTATGCGATTATTTGATCAACATTTGACTTCTCTCTTCCCCCCATCCTCCACAATAAGCTCCTTTAAGGGAGTGTCTCTGTCTACTTTTGTTCATTGAGTCTGTGGTACAGTACCTAGCACTTAGTGGGTGCTTAATAAATATTTAGTGAATGAATGAATCATTAACTGTGGCTCATCTGGAATTGCCAGCCCCTAAGAAAGCATGTCAGAACCCGGAGAAAGAATTGTTATTTGGAAATGTCTACCAAGGGTACTAGTACTATTGACTCTCGAACAGCACGGGGGTTAGAGGCACCGATCCCCCTGTGCAGTTGAAAATCCATACAAGCAGCACCTTACACAACTATGCTAAGCTTGCAACCTGCATCTATAAGGTTTGCCTCCACTATACTAAACATTGTGAACCCATGTGCCTTCCTGGGCCAAGATGATAATACACATCAGAGCCCAGCAATCTATGGTCTGTGGGCCAAGTCCAGCCTGCCACCTGTTTTGTGAATAAGACCATGTGTTTATGTATTTTCTATGTAACTTAAAGGTGACTTTAGCAAAGATTTATCATTATGGAAAGAAAAGCACTATGTCTCAGGATTGCTCTTATTGCCATTTACACTATTCTTGTGTAATCATGTGACCAGGAAGAAATAATCAGTGACCCAATTAATAAATCAATAAGTAGTAATTAAGATGAAAATTATCTACAAATGAGAAAATAAGTAATTTGACCTAGTACAAAGATGGCACAAACAGTGTCTGATAAGAAGTTCCCCCAAATATATATTTTCAATGAAGTAAGGTAAGGTAAAATTATAAGAACAGAAAATACTTATTTGGTTATTGGGGAATTTGGTGAGGTGAGGCCTCCCTCAAGTACGTGTAAGTTAAAGAAATAAAGTTATGCTTTATTTGTAGAGAATTAAACCCTACAACTACACAAAACAGATCAGAACAGATACAAAGTCATCTTAAGGAAAAAGAATAAGTCTGAAAGTTTAAGCAAAGATAAAGATTTAAAGGGTCATCAAAGCAGGACTGGTTGGGAATGAAAGCATAGAAAAAGGGGCATCATGACGGTAAACATCAGCAGAGCCCTTTTAAGAAATGCCCACTAGAGATGGCCTCTCAGCTAATGGTTGTAAATATTCTAGTGCCATAGGTATGACCATACCTACAGTAAAAAATGACCGTGTCAGGCTTTCTCGGCTTAATGCCACTATAAATTTCAATCATCTCACTTGTTCCCCTCATTTGGATACCATGCTCACGAAGCAACCTGCTGATAATTTGCCTTCCTCAGAGGTCTGTCTTCAGTGAAAGAACCTGCCAGCCATGTGGAGACAAATATTCCAGACACAGAAGTGGTTCTAATCCTCTTGTGAATTGATAAGTAGACATTCTGGTTTCATGCATCAGCTCTGAGCTTAATTAAAAAGAGAACAATGAGGTGGATCCACACTCAGTGTGTTGACAGATCCAGTTTCTAAACCAGTGGGGTGTGGACCAGACCCTTGGCAGAGGGAATGCCACCTTGTGAGGTATCTTGGGAGATGACCAAATACTCACCCTCTTATATCCCTGCATTGCCTTTGCAATGAAATTCCTCTAAGATTTGTATCTGTCTGGTGACTCTGAGAGCATTGATTTATAGGGAAGGAACCAGATGTGGATTGGCAGATCTCTGATCCTGATTAGAGAAAGGATACTAGAGTGAATTCAGAGCAAAAACGACCCTTTTCACTAACCAGCTAAAGCAACTCCTAATGTAATTGGTGCCTGAACATGTTATTTGATTTTTTAGTTAATTTTGATCAAGAAAATGCCATTTGTATCTCTGGGTTGTGATTATTTAAGTATCTTTTCATATCTGTCAATTTTCTCCACTATAAAATGAGGATAATAACACTTCTTATTGATTTACTAATCATTCATTCAACAAATATTTATTGAGTGCCCACTATGTGAGAGGCACCATGCCAGGCACTGGTGATATTGGGGAAATAGAGATGGTACTGGGGAAATTGGCTTCTAAAGGGGCAGACATAATTTAAATCAGTTGTGTTGGTCTGACTAGGCTGCCATAACAAAATACCATAGATTAGGTGGCTTAAACAACAGAAATTTATTTCTCACAGTTCTGGAGGCTGTGAAGTCCAAAATCAAGATGTTGGTTGATTTGTTTCCTACTGAGAGCTCTCTTCTGGGCCTATAGACAGCAACCTTTTCGCTGTGTGTGCACATTACCTCTTATTTGTGCATGCACAGAGAGGGAGAGCTCTTTAGTGTTTCGTCTTATAAGGACACTAATCCTATTGGATCAGGGCCCCACTCTTATGACTTCCTTTCACCTTAATTACTTCTGTTAAAGACCCCGTCTCCAAATATAGTCACCTCTATAAAGATTCTATATCCAAATAAGGTCATATTTTGAGGTACTAGGGGTTAGGACTTCAACATATACATTTGGGAGGACACACATTATTAATACCAATTGAATCCACCGTAGCTACACCTTGATTTCAGATGTCTAGCCTCCAGACCCAGTCTATGGCACTTTGTTATGGCAGCCCTAGCCAACGAATACACTAGTGTTCTAGGGTCCAACCTTAGTATCAATATCCTCTCCATCAATTTACTCAAGTAAACAACGCTCCTTAAGGCCTGCCCTGATATACCAGGACTCTCAAAGTCCTCATGTGGATCAGCCTTTCTCTCCACCATGGCTGTCCCTTCGTTGTTAATGCACTCCCCTTACTGTCCATATGACTACCATCTCCTTGGGAACTAGGGATTAAATGAGTGAGACTCAAAGTTTTGAAAATATAATGAAATCTTGGATTTTTTTCTTGCTTTTATTTCCTTTTTTTTCTTGTTTTGTTGCTGTCAAATGATCCTGTATTGAAATATTCTCCTTTGTAGTTCTTAACTAGCTAGGCATTCCAGTGAAATTGATGTCATCTATGATGTCATGAGAGTGGCAGACATCAACATTATAGCCCACAGACTGGGTGGTCCCCAGAATCTCTTTAATGTTTCCAGAGAGTCCTCTGGCTAAAAATCGGTGCCGCATCTGCCAGGCAATGTTGATAATCTCATCAAAAGTGATATTTCCACTGTGTTTAATGTTTTTCTGCTTCTTTCTGTCTCTTGGAAGTTCCTTGAGGACTTTGATAATCAGGGCAGAAGCAGGAGATACCACTTCAGTCTGGAGCTGTCTGTTCCGAATGATCAGTTTCACTGTAATCCTCAGACCCTGCCAATCACCAGTTGCTTTGGCGATATCATCACCAATCTTTTTTGGAGACAGACGCAATGGGACAATCTTTGGGGCCAGGATAGATGTGGCACCCACTTCGCCATCGGTGCACCTCAGGTATACAACTTTGATTGCATTGGGGTCAAACTTAGGCGGCATGGTGGAGGCCACTGGTGTAGGATACACCTAGATTCAGGACAAGCAAAGACTGTTGCACCCTCACCTCCTCTGAGCCAAAAGTCAAAAGTGCTTTTCTTTGTTTCTGAAACTAAGATAGTACCAGGGAAGAATGGAAAGGAAAGCTTACTATAAAAAAATTACTAACTCTAATGGGGATTGACTATTAAGGAGTAAAGAGAAATCTAGGGGTGCCTGGGTGGCTGTGTCGGTTAAGCCTCCAACTCTTGATCTCAGCTCAGGTCTTGATCTCAGGATCGCAAGTTCAAGCCCCGCACTGGGCTCTGCACTGGGCATGAAGCCTACTTTAAAAAAAAAAAAAAAAAAAAGGAAAGTGTAAAGAATAGACGAATTGCATGTATAGGGAGGAGTCACTACCCCCAGGGCTAGATAAAAAAAACCCAAGGGTGGAACGAACATGGGACACCACCCTTACCACTGGACCTGAAATTGAAACCTTGTTGGACAGGGTGCAGACCTATGACTCAATGAGCAGTGAAGTCATTGACGTGTCTGCTGGAAAGACTTGCTGGCAATTCACCTTTTGTGTGCTTTGGGAAGATGCCTTTGAAGAAGTGTTGCACACTGCCCCGCCACTGTGTGCTACAAAAGCCTCCTCCAAAAAAAGCTCATAGGAACCAGGAAATGCCCCCTTTTTCCTCTAGTTCCCTCTACTGATGAAGCATAACATCATATCATCTGGCTAAGGAGGAACGTGCCAACATCACCATCAAGTAGTGAAGTTGGATTTGGAGCTGAGAGGCAACAGACTAATAACAGCGCATTAACCCTGGTTAGATCGAATCCCATGCCTATGCTACGCTGACACTCATGCAGTTATGTGTGAATAGAGAAAACAGTATCAATAACAAAAACCAAACTGACTGGTCTCACTAGTCTTGTCAGTCTCAAGTGGGTGTCAGGGCAGCTAGCAATCCTACCACATTTCCCTGGCCTGCTCCCTCACCTCCTCAGCCAGATGGTGATTCCTCACTCTCATCTCCTCAAACTTGTATCACCTTCTCACCACACACTCACTGTGCCACTGACCTCACTTCCTGTTTCATGGAGAAAATAGAAGCACTGAGAAGAGAGCTTCTGCCAACTCACCACCACACCTACACACCGGGTAGCACCTGTACCCACATACTCTGCCTTCCTACCTGCTACCAGGCTGAGATGCCCATGCCCCTCTCCATGGCCAGCCCCACAACCTCTCTCTATTAGATTCCCATCCCTTCTTTCCTACTCAAGGAAACTGCTCTTGCTCCTACAACATCAACTTTTCCTCCCTCTGCTGAATCATTCCTTTCAGCATACACTTAAAAAAAAAAAAAAAGGCAACTCTTCACCCCACACACCCCTCCAACTTCTGCCTCATTTCTTTGCTCTTATTTACAGCAAAAGTCTTTTTAAAACTTAGTCTATATTCATTGTCTCCAATTTTTGTCTTCTCAGTCCCTCTTGCACTTACTCCAATGAGGTATTTATTGCCACCAGTCCACTGCAAGAATTTTCAAGACCACCAGTGACCAAGGGCACCCCTGCTGTGCAGAGCCCTGGAAAAGCATTGTGTCAGGGTCCTTGTCTATCTAAACAATTTGACTTTAAAATGTATTTCAAAATTTATTGGCTCATGTGAGATGTTGACATCAATCAATGAAGATTTAGAATCATCAGTAGCAAAGAGGCATTTACATATTTGTTTACTGTTCTATCACTACATGTGAAGATTCTTCATAGAGTCCAGGCACCAAGTGGTTCTGTTCAGATGCAGGAAACATCTCTTTGTGCTCTTTTGGCTAATGTTCTATCTCTTCCAGCAAGAAAAAGACAGCAACACTGTTACTGCTCACAGTGTCATGCTTTGAAACCTGTTTGTATTGAAACAAGATGGTTTGGGATTTGGGCTGTTTGTTTTTCTTTTGTGCCTCTGCAGTTCTCTGATACCATTTATTTAATGCTGATTGCCTCATTACTTATGATGTTGCATCATCCATCATGGCAGCTGTGCATGCTGGCTTCCAACCACTCTATCAAAGGCTATTTCTGTGCTTCATTGATGAAGACCAAATAATGCAAGCCTTACCCAGAAAGTGCAGGAAAATATGAATGATAATCCATTTTCTGATTATGTTAAATTTTCTGATTGGAATTTTACAGTATTAACATAGAACAACATGTCTTCAAACCACATATTCTCTTTAATTCCTCAGACCATAATCACTGCATGTTTAGAAGCCAGGGTTGCCTGTACTCCTGCTTCCACGTACCACTACCAACAGGGAGGAAAGGCAGGGAGACATGGAAAGGGCAAGAAAAACAGTCTTGTTCACATAAGGAATGTCCATTCCTTTTGGGGGGTCACCATACAGCCAGCCTTCTGGAGTCCCCACCCAAATAAGCACTCCTTAGCCAGTTCAAGAAGCAACAGAAGTCAGGGTATGGGGCCAGTGCTCTATAGCAGCATCCTGTGGCGGAGAGGGCAAGAATGGCTGCAGCTTGCAGGCTGGCCAGGGCACCATTTGCTTAGACAGAAGCCTGGGGGAGCTCCGCTCAGACTTGCACAGGCCCCCAGTGTTCCAGCAACACATGTGAAGGAGGCAGGCTTCCAGAGATGAACACTGGGCCCCCTGCCCTGTCTTGGCTGATGATAGGGGCAGGAGGGGGGCAGGGGAAGAGAGAGCTGGTTACATATTAATTCTAGAAAAGCCCAAATGTGATGTTTCTTCACCTTGTTGCACTCGTTAATTTTAGGCTTCTTCCCAGCTCTGCCCACCACCATCCCCTCTCCTATACTCAGACGTCTTGAGTTTACTACCCTTCATTTTAATGCCTAATACATTTCTTTATTTAAACCTTTTCCTATGGAGAAATTCAGATAAATGTAGAAGCAGATGGAAGAGTACAGTGAACACCCTCCCTCCCCCCCCCCCCCCGCCATGTGCCCTTCATCAAAGCTCAGTACCATCAGCTCAGAGTCAATCTTATTCTGGCCAAACTCCCACCTATATCTCCCCTCCTATATTGAGGCAAGCCCAAGTTTGATTTCATCAATAAATATTTCAGTGTATGTCTCTTAAAAATGATCCTTTAAAAAAATATGACCTCGATGCTCTTACCACATCTAGATTTTAGAAAACACCTTAACATCATCAAATATGCAGCCAGTGTTCTCATTTCCATATCTACTAAGTACCACTCATGGTGCTTTGGGAAGGGCACTGGCAGAAGCACAATCTGTGACAGGACAGCAGTGGACCTGGCCGTGGCCCAGACCACGTGGGTGCCAAAGGTTTGAATGGGGGAGGAAATAGTGAGAGATGTCGCATGAGGACCATAGGCGAGTATCGAGCAGAGGGAGATGGAATTCTCCCCCATTGCTTCCCAGCCCAGTGGGGGAAAGGGGGGTGGTGGGGGACTCGAGGAAAAAAGGGTTGTGAGAGAATAACCAAGTGAATTTTTCTCCTTGAATGCTGGGTAGTTTTTATTATCAGTGAAGAGAAGTGTATAAGTGTCATCTTGGCAGGTTCGGAGGATAAAACTGAATTTCCTCAGGAGGTAACCAATGTGCTGGGGAGGAGACAGGGCAGAAAGAAGTGTTGGATTTGGTTAGTGAATAAGTGTCAAGACCTAACACTGCCCCTTTGGAGAGGGAGACATAAAGGGAAAAGCATGTAGACTTTGTCCTCGCACCATCCTAGGCTTAGAGGTGTGCCAGTTACCAGCTGTGTGACCTGGAGCAACTACTTAACCTTTCTGAGCCTATTCCCTCATCTTAGAACATAAAAGGCCCGTAAAGGAATAGATCCAGGAACACAGGTGAAATGCCTCATCAACCCTTAGCCAGAACCTGTCAGTTCTTCCCCATCCTCTGTCTTTTTTCTGTTGATGTCTAGATGCAGTCACACAGGTAGCTAAGGAGGCCAGGCTCTGAGAGGGCTCACTATGACAGAGATTCTCACGTCTTTGTCTACCAGGCCGTGTGGTCCAGATGGCTTTCACACAGGTGGGAACTCCAGCCTTTCTCCTCCACTCAAGAAAACCTTCCAGAATGCAAGCGAGGCTGGAGAAATGTCGTCTGGGACTGGGATGTTATGGGATAGCTGAGGACAGCAATGGTGGCTGGCCAATGGAAAGGGCAGGAGAGGCAGCAGATCTGAGGCATCAGGGTGATCGGATAGCCCTGGAAGCTCTGCAAAGCGGGGAGCTATGTCTAAGACCTAGCACAGAGCTTCAAGGGAGTGTGACCTGTACAGTCTCACCCAGTCCTGTGCTTGGAAGGGCCTGCACTTGATTTAATGCTTTGCTGTCACCATCTTGGAATTGTTAAAAATCTTAACAGGGACCCCACATGTTCATTTTGCACAAATCAGGTGGCCAGTCCTACCTGCCACCAACCTTCCAGCTGTGTGAACTCCTGCAGCATCCCCAGGGAAGAGAGAAAGCAGACTCCAGCTGATCCAGCCTGGCAGACTTGGAGAGCAGGTGTTGACGAGGAGACAGAAAAGTTGAGGGACCATCACAGGGTTCCAGTGATCACCCATGACATCTAGGATGGGTGGGGAAGGAAGCAAAGCCAGCAGGGGACTGATGTATTAGAAGAAAAGGAAAGTGGGGCGCCAGGGTGGTTCAGTCAGTTGAGCGTATGACTTTGGCTCAGGTCATGATCTCACGGTTTGTGAGTTCGAGCCCCACGTCAGGCTCTGTGCTGACAGCTCAGAGCCTGGAGTCTGCTATGGATTCTGTGTCTCCCTCTCTCTCTCTGTCCCTCCCCTGCTCATGCTCTGTCTCTCTCCGTCTCTCAAAAATGAATAAACATTAAAATTGTTTTTAAAAAAAAGGAAGAAGAAAAGGGAAGAGTCTAGAGTCTGCAGGTCTTATAGACACCACTAATTGGAGTGAAGTAGAAGTGTGACTGAGCCAGAACGAGTGATTTTATTGTTTACTGATAATAAAACCTACCCAGCACTCAAGGTGGGGCTTAAAGATTTCAGAGGTGGAGCAGATGGTATGGCTGGGCTGCGGCCTCAGAAAGCAGAGCTTAGTGGAGGACCAGGCAAGCTGCAGCTGTAGATGATGGGGTCAGGATGGTGATGGGAAAGTGTGGGGAGAATGGGGGCAGTGTGTCAGTTGGTTGTATAATAATCAAGTGCAGCAGAGTCCTTGATATCCAGAAGTCTAGGCAGCAGGCAGCTCTGGGGAAGTTAATCAGTAAGCACGGGGGGCCCAGCACTATGCAAGCGTTCCGGGACAAAATTGGAGAGGGGAATGCCTGAGCCCCAACAGGTTTCCAGTGCCAAGATTGATGGACAAAAAAAAAAAAAAAGACCAATAATAGGAATGGGACACCAGAAAAAAGCCAGGCAAGCTGCCTGGGAAGACAGGGAAAAGGCTGGCATCTCCATTTCCGCTACGTGTCCCTGGGTACCTACTTGGCACATCCCCCTCCCAACACTTTGGTCTCCCTTGACAGCAGGAGGCTCCTGAAAGGCAGATGCTCTGTTTCATTCACCCGCTTAGCCCTAAGGCAAAGGAAGTACTTGGCACATGGTAGGTGCTGAATAAATGCAGTCTGGTTGGCTGGGCATTAGATAGTTGGACAGCTAGATGGCCACTCAGCTCAATAGTGAGAGAGAAGCCGGCTTGCAGAGTGAAAAGCCTGCATATTCTGGTACCAGTCGGCTGGGGTTCTAACCCTACCTGGGCTACTTGTTAAATGAGCAATCTTGGCCAAGTTATTTAACCTCTTATACCTGAGTTTCCTCACTACAAAATGTAAATTTTAACTTTTTTAATCTTATAATGAGCCTTTGAATTAATGTATATAAAGTACTTAGAACAGTGCTTGACACCTAGCAAGTGTGGTGGACAAGTCATGCACTTGTTATCATTATTTTGACCAATAAATAACATTTTGCGTGTGTGCACGTTGCAGCTGTTAGCCACGGGCAGAGATGTGCCTCCTTCACTTGCTTACACCGGAGGCTTAGATAACACCCAAGAGGCACCGGAAGGCAGCAGCCCCTTCCTCCCTCCCTAGTTAACATTCCTAAAATATCTGCAAGGAGGCCCAAATGCACAGGGAGGCCATGCACCTCTGACACAGGCGGCACTTTTGTGGAGAAAAGGCAGCGTGGCCACCCAGAGGCGGGGACCTGGCCTCGCCCCAAGTGCCCGCTCCTCTGGGCGGCGGGCGCCACCTGGAGGCCGTCTCAAGAAATGCGGGGATGCTTCAGGCACTTGGGAAGGTGGCAGAGTCCATGCCTTCAATTTTATCCTTTTTTTTTTTTTTTTTTTTTTTAGTTGAGCCACTGCTGTGTGTTAGACTGTGATAACATGGGTAGTAAAAAGCTAACGTCTCGTCTCCCACGACATTTGTGGCTTAATGGAGAAGACAGACCCCCAACAAATAATTCAATGTGCATCACTAAGGGCTGGAAAGAGATAGATACAAAGGAGGGAATAACCGAAGTGGCCATCCCCAAGGTGTTTATTAGTGCCAGAGGCCGTTCAAGGCACTAAAAATAAAGGAACAAAACAAGCTCCTGCTCATGAGGAGCTCATCGCGGGAGGGACAGACAGGCAAACTTAGAGGTAGGGGACAGACCTAAGAATGAGCTGTGCTGACAGCTCAGAGCCTGGAGCCTGCTTCGGATTCTGTGTCTCCCTGTCTTTCTGCCCCTCTCCTGCTTGTGCTCTATCTCAAAAATAAATAAGCTCTAAAAAAATTTTTTTAACAAAGTAAAAAAGAATGAGCCGGCCCAGGATCAGAGGTGTGCAGAGTGAGGTCAGGGACATCCTCCAGGAAAACGTATTACTTAACTTGAATTTTAAAGAATGGGCAGAATTTCTCAGAATTTCTCAGGGAGGTGAAGGCGGGGTATCTTTTGTGAAATTGTGAGAGCAAAAAGAAAAGACATGGGTTGGAGAGTGGCAAGTTTCTGTGTCTGAACTACAAGGAGGGTGGAAGGGAAGTGCTGAGACACGGAGCTAGAAAAGGAGTTTGGAGCCAGATCGTGAAGGGCTCCATCTGATGAGTGAAGAAGTTCGGATCAGAGCCAGAGGGCAACAGGGACCACCCAAGGTTCTACAGCAGAGACCTGCGCGGTGGAAATCTCAGCGCGAAACGCAGAAGTGAGGGCAGGTGAGGATACTAGCAGCTCAAACTCTCAGGTGCCGAGAAACAGCTGAGCACTTGGCACCCTCTAAATGCATCAATGGGGTAAGTACTATTATTATTCCAATTTTACCAATGGGAAAAAACAGGTATCCGTCAAGTGCCGGCTGCCTTGAAGCTAGGTTCCAGCTCATGGGCCGGCTGCGGGGCCTGAACTCTTCTACGGGCTACGAGCAGAGTCAGCTGCGCCAGGGGGCGGAGGGCTAGAGCCAATTCCCGCTCAGTGGGGGCAATCAACACTACATAATGACTGTCCAGTCTGCAAGATGAAGAACAGCAAAGAGCTGATGGCTAGATTATTAGGAAAAGTTCGCTTTTGAGATAATAAGTTGTTAGACCTGCAAAAAACCTTATTGCTCATCCAGAACAACCCCCTGTTCTGCCTTCCATTCGGGCACTGAATCAATGCACGGGAGTCTGAGCCACCTCCTCCTTCCCCTCCACCCCTCCACCCTAGCCCCGCCCCCCAGAAGGCAGGGGCCCTGAACCTTCTGAAGTGCAAGCGTCTGCAGGATCAGCAGCCTTATGCGACACCACTTCATCCATTGGCTCCTCTCGCACTACGTGAACAATTTTTTCTCTCTCTTTTTCTACTGAAGGAAACATGCACGTGTTCCCAAAACATGTGTATGTACTATAATTTTTTCCATCTGGAAAAAAGTTTTTAATTTAAAAATTCCTTTGACCCGAAACTTCTCCCACAACCATCATTCTATTACATCAATTCTCTTCAAAAGAGTTTATACTCAGACTGCACTTTCCCTCCTCCTAATCTTTCTTGAACCCACTTCAATCAGTTTCATTCCCCTGATGCCACCAGAATTGCTCTTGTTGAGGTTACTAATCACTCCACATTGCAATCTCAAGTCAGTTGAGAGTTCTTACCTTGGTGACCTGTCAGCAGCATCCGACACAGTTGTGAGTCTTACTTTGGTGGCTTAAAGCTGTCTACACTTTTCTCTACCTGCACTCACTTCCTAGTGATCTTACCTGGCCTCCTGCTCACAACTCCCGAGTGTATTAAATGTCCAGCCTGACTTTTCCCCAGAAATCAGATCCGTGTATCCAACTGCTGATTCAACGTTTGCACTTGGATGCCTGATGCAGGATATGAAGTTCAAACTCAGTGTGTCCAAAAACAAGCTCAGAACTCTCCCCTCAAAACCCACTCCTCCCACACTCCCTCTTATCTCAAGAAATGAAAAACTCATCTTGCGGTTGCTCAGAACACATCCTGTTATCTGAATTTGTCAGGATACATTCGGTTATGCTGCAATAACAAAGACCCCCAAATCTCAGGGGCAAACACAACAAATGTTTATTTTGTTGCTCATGTCTAGCCTAAGTTCGTCGGAGCTCTACACCTCATGTTCACTTAGGGACCCGACCAAATATTTCCACAGTCTTTGAGGCAGGAGAAGGCATGTTGCAAGGTCTCGCTCTCACACTTCAATGCCATACACATCTCTTCTGCTCATATCTTGTCCAAAGCAAGTCGTGTGGCTTGAAAATGCAACAGGTGAAAATGCAAATCTATGTGCCAAAAAAAGAAAACAGCCCAAATACCATGCACAGCCCCCACTCTCCTCCAGCCCTCTCCTCCCCAGCACTGCACTTGCAATCCACCAGTAGTCCTGGCCTTACTTTCAAAATAATCCAGTCTGACCTCTTCGAACACCTCCGCCAAGGCACCCACATCCTTCACCTGGATCATTGCGATAGCTTCTTTACTGAACTTTCTGCTTCTGCCCTTGCTCCCCTTAGTCTATTCTCAGCACAGAGAATCACCTGAGTGATTCTTTTAAATCACTATACAATAATTCTTTTGAATCACTCAGGTGATTCTTTTAAACACGCCCCCTCTCTTCTCAGACCCTTCCAGTAAGGTAAGTAATAAATAAGTCTAATAAAAGAGGACTTAATACAAGTGTTTATGGGGGAAAGGTGTGTTGCCAAAAAATCCACAAGGGCTAGAGCTCCTCCAGTGACTTCATCCCCAGCACCTGCTCTGGTCTCAGCTCAGCTTTCAGAAGTAAACCCCAGCCTTACCTCCGGCTTCCTCCTCAGACCCAGAAGCAGGATCTCGACTTCCTGTGCCAGCAGAGCCTGGCCTCAGCATGGACTGTAGTGCTGACCAGCTGACTCTCCCCAGGTCTTTCTGCAGCACATGGCCTGGCCATGCCTCACCACAGTGTCCTGCATCACAGCCACAAGGAGCAGCACAGCAAGGACACAGCCTAATTGGAATCAAAAGTCATCAATTCCTTCACGGTTCCACCCAGTTTGCAGGAGTAAAGGACTTTGCTAAGAATGTGTACAGGTTGCCCAAGAAAGTATCTCCAAATGTACTCAACCTGGGCTGATGCAGAACCTCACAAAGCACCCTGTGCTGATCCTTGAGTCCTACGCTTGGGGGGCCCCCAACTTCATGCCCCCACTGTGGACTCAGCTCCAGAATGGCTATATGAGCATCAAAGCTACATCAGCACTTTCACGGAGCCCCTGGGAAGGCCATGGGCTGATATTCAGGCTTCAGAGAGTGAAGTGTGTGTGCATAACACCAAATGCATTGTAGTTAACCTGATCATGAACCTGTTTCAGACCCACAGGGGTGATTCAGGACATCCTGCTGGTAACTGCCTCCTCCCTTCATCATTATTTATTCTGTCTATTCATGATTCCCACCAGAATAAAAACATACTGTAACTCCTCCCACCTTGAAAACTAACCTGTCATCCCTGTACCCCTGCTCACATATCTGTGTAATTTTTCTGCTGCTCTCTTGCAAAATTCCTCTAAAGATTCAACCATGCTCACTGCCTCTGGTCTCCTTCTCTGCCTTCCAGAAATCACTGCAACTTTCCCCAAACTGCTCTGGTCCAGGTCAGTGATGGCCACCCTCTGCCAAATGCAACGTTCAGCAGAACACCTCCTTTTCTGCCTCCTCTTCCAGACCCTCAATTTCGGAAATCCTCAAGATTTAGTCTGTAACATCTCTTTTCTCTTATTCATATTCATTTTTTTTTAATTTTTTTTAACGTTTATTTATTTTTGAGACAGAGAGAGACAGAGCATGAACAGGGGAGGGTCAGAGAGAGGGAGACACAGAATCTGAAATAGGCTCCAGGCTCTGAGCTGTCAGCACAGAGCCTGACGCGGGGCTCGAACTCACAGACCGCGAGATCATGACCTGAGCCGAAGTTGGCTGCTTAACCGACTGAGCCACCCAGGCGCCCCTCATATTCATTTTTAAGGTGATCCCAACCAGTTCCATGATTTTCACACATATATAAATTTAGGACTCCTTAATTTTTTTTTGTCTCAAACTTTAATATTGTCCTGAACTTCAGGCCCACATACCCAACTACCAACTTGATGTTTCTGTCAGGACATCAGATTAGCAGCTCCAACTTCACATGCCCAAAACACAACTGTCTCCTTCCTCTCCTTTCTTCCTCTCTCCTTCCCTTCTCCCTTACCTTCCTCTGTTCCTTACTTTCTTTTTAAATATGCTCTTTTACTTATAATGGGAAATTTCAAACACCTACAAAATCGATAGACAGATTGGTCTAATGAATTCCCATATACCCATCACACAGATTCAACATGACTCATGGCCAATCTTGCTTCTCTTCCCCTTGAACCTTGCATTATTTTGAAGCCAGTCCCAGACATACAGGCTGCATCATTTTATCTGTGCATATTTCAGTGTGTGTCTCTAAAAGATAAGACATCATTTTAATTTTTTTAAATGTTTATTCATTTTGAGAGAGAGAGAGAGAGAGAGAGACAGAAAGTGTCCACAGGAGCAGGGGAGGGGCAGAGAGAGAGGGAGAGAGAATCCCAAGCAGGCTCTGCGTTGTCAGCACAGAGCCCAATGCAGGGTTCAGTCCGAGAACCCGTGATATCATGACAAGCCGAAATCAAGAGTCAAACGCTTAACTGACTGAGCCACCCAGGCACCCTGATAAGACCCCATTTTTAAACATGACCATCATATC
This sequence comes from Lynx rufus, assembly GCF_022079265.1. Classification (NCBI taxonomy): domain Eukaryota; kingdom Metazoa; phylum Chordata; class Mammalia; order Carnivora; family Felidae; genus Lynx; species Lynx rufus. The sequence goes on along the minus strand of NW_025814896.1, from coordinate 91,386,412 downwards.
ATTATTGCAATCACAGAAAATAACAACTCCTTAATATCATCTAATACCCAGTCACTGTTCCAATTTTCAATGGTCTCAATTTTTTGTAAGATTGCTTGTTTGAATCAGGATCCCAAAAAGATCTACAGTGTGATTGTTTGATACACCTTTTAAGTCTCTTTTAATCTATAGTTTCTCCCTCCCTCTTTTTCCTTTTCAATGTACTTATTAAAATAAGACCATTTGTCCTAGTTTCCTTAATTTAAGATTTTTCCTAACCCTAACCCTAACCCTAACCCTTAATTTAGGATTTCCTTAATTTCCTTAATTTCCTTAATTTAGGATTTTGCTGAATGTCCCACCTGTGTATTACCTACAAATTGGTACTGAGATTCTATATGTGGTGGTATAGTTTTCCATCAGAAGGCACATAATGTCTGTTTCTCTCTCTTTTTGTCATATTCAAAGTTTATGCTCACTGTCTGGGTCTATTACTTCATTAGGATTGCCAAATGGTGAATTTTAAGTTCTATAATTCTTTGTTCATTAGCTGGAATACTTCTGTAGAGAGAGATGTCCCCTCATCTACTATTTGGTTATTCCAAGGTATCGTTTGCATAGGAAAGGCAGTATAAATGCTTGACTTTTTTCCTGTATTAACCAGTTTTCAAAATAATGAGTTGGCTCCTTACCATTCTCCACCAGAGACCAATGAAGTGACCAAATTTACTGTCACCATAAACTTTTGGATGTAAACATTTTTGAGGCTGTTTCAGTCCATTGCAGTTTTATCTTTATTGGTGCTCACATTATCCCACCTTTAGCACGTGGCTTAGTCCTTTTGACAGGCCCTGAATTATCTTTGCTATTCCTTGCTTTCTGGTATTTTAAGATGCTCTGGAATCGTGTGGTGAATTTCCTGCCCCAGATCTGGGACCAGCAAACCTGGAACATGGTATTTCAAGACCACAATGTGTTGCTCCTGAGTTGATTTAAAATAGACCTCTTGATTTTGCTCTTCAAAACCAACCCCTGTCCCGGGGGTTGTGGGTGACAACTCCATTCTTTGAGTTACTCAAGCCAAAAACCTTGGAGTCAGCTTTGATCTTCTCTTCTTCTCTTCCCTTCACACCCCCTATCCATTCTGTTAACAAGTTTATTGACTTTATCTTCAGAACATATCCAGCTTGGGGCACCTGGGTGGCTCAGTTGGTTAAGCGTCCGACTTCGGCTCAGGTCATGATCTCACAGTTCATGAGTTTGAGCCCCGCATTGGGCTCTGTGCTGACAGCCTGGAGCCTACTTCAGATTCTGTGTCTCCCTCTCTCTTTGGCCCTTTCTCTCTCTCTCTCTCTCTCTCTCTCTCTCTCTCTCTCAAAAATAAATAAACAGTAAAAATATTTTTTTAAAAAAAGAATATATCCGGCTTGACAGCTGTCACCACTGGTGCTGCTGCCTGCCTGGTCCATCATATCTCACCTGGTTTACTGCAGTAGACTTATAGCTGGTTTTTCCATGTCTGCCTATTCTCCGCATGGCAGCTAATGTGCTCTTTTTGAAAACATAACTCTTGGGGCGCCTGGGTGGCTCAGTCAAGCGTCTGACTTTGGCTCAGGTCATGATCTCATGGTTCGTGAGTTCAAACCCCGCATTGGGCTCTGTGCTGACAGCTCAGAGCCTGGAGCCTGCTTTGGATTCTGTCTCCCTCTCTCTCTGCCCCTCCCCTGCTCACACTCTGTCTCTGTCTCTCTCTCTCAAAAATAAAGATTAAAAAATTAAAAAAAAAAAAACATAACTCAGATTTTGGCATTGCTTTGCTCAAAACCATTCCAATGACTTCTTGTTTCACTTGGAACAAACTCCACGAGGCTTATAATGGTTTCAAGGCCTCACCTGACCTGGCTTCCAGTTACCATCTTACCGTGTCCCCGCCACTCGCCTGTCCATGCACTCTGCCAGCCACACTGGCCCCTCCGATGCTCCTCAACAGCTCTTGCCATTGCCTCTGTGTGGGAAGCTCTTTCCCCACACATGCACGTGGCTCCCCCTTTATTTAAAAGGCTTTCTTCTCTCCTCTGTATAGAATAGTCACACTGCCCCACACCATCATTCTCTATCCACTAACCCTGCTGTATTTTTCTTCATAGCACCAACCACATGTGACATAATATATGTTAGGTGCTCACTCTCTTGCTACAAGGATGTAAGGCAGGAGTTTATGTATTTTGCCCATGGCTGTATCCTCAGTATCAAAAACAATGGTCCTAATAATTGTTCAGTCAATATTTTTGAATGAGTGAATTAAGGCAGGAGAGAGGAGGGAACATCTGGGGATAAGGTTGGGCATCTGGGGTAATTTGCTGGTTGAGAAGTGGAAGGAATGAAGGGTTAGACCAGAGAATGAAACTGTAGATCTGAGGATGTTGGGGAAACTGCAGATCTGAGGGAAGGCCTCCAGGGTGGGGTCCACTTTCCCACTGCCCCTAAGCAGGGAAGATGCTGGAGCTAATGGACAGAAGATTTGACTCTCGCCTCTATCGGGTGTCTCTGCCCACTGACAGTGAACTTGTGCAGGGAGGGGCCTGGAGACCTCTGCTTTAGCCTTTGGTGGCTGTGGTGTCATTCCTGATCTCACTCTACTTGGTGAGGTGTTGCTAACGGGAAAGAACACAGAGCTCTCCACTGTCCCAGACTCTCTGATTAAAATGTCCCTTCGTGGTCTTCTACGAAAGTATCCCTCATCCAAACTACAGACAAGTCAGGATTCAGCACTGAACCATAAGAAAAAAAAATTATTCCAGAGAGCTGGAAGAAACAATGCTACAAAGACAACAGAAACAGTGTGAGCCAGAGAAAAAATAAACACTCCTGCATTTCCATAAACACCAGAGAGCAAGAGAGCCCAGAAGTGTCCGTGTTGGCTAGATGTCAAACAAAGCTGGCGAGGCCCTTGGAAGCGTCCCAGTGAGAGGCCCAGTGCCGTGCAGATGCGAATTTCTCTGAGCGCACTTCTCCATAGCCAGCCTGCTCTCAACTCCCACCACAGCATTCAGGTGGGAAATTTAAAGTATTGATTTACAATAAACCTAACTGAATATGAATTTACTACATTGTTGATTTACAGTAAATAACTGACTTTTCTTTTAGACTGTCCAAGGTAGACCACTTGCCTTGGGAAGTCTGACTATCTCTTTAAGACAATCAGCTCTCTCTAGTCATGGACTCGTGCTGTAAAGGCCAGCTGTGCAGGATGAGAACCTGCAAGACAGGGACCCAGAAGTACTGGGGTAACGGTGGAGCGAGGTGGGGATGGACAGGGCTCTGAATGCCTGTTCTCCTCAGACCTCACCACCCTCATCCCTACCTACCCGTCCATCTTCTGGAGTGTCCAAGCCTTCTTACCGATTTCTCCATCCTCTTCCTTTTTCTTTCCTCTCCTCCTTTGAAATATTGTCTATATGGACACAAAGGAAACATGCATGATTTTAAAATAATCTGCTTGGGAGCACCTGGGTGGCTCAGTCCATTGAGTGTCTGACCCTTGATTTTTGCTCAGATCATGATCTCATGGTTTGCGAGTTTGAGCCCCACGTTGGGCTCTGCGCTGACTGTGCAGAACTTGCTTGGGATCCTCTCTCCCCCTCTCTCTCTGCCCCTTCCCCCATGCTTGCTTGCCCCCTCTCTCTCAAAATAAACAAACTTAAAAACAAAATAAAAAAAAATAATCTGCTGGTTTGGGAGGGAATCTAAATACTCATCCAGTGTCTAAGGCTGGAGCAACCTTCAGTCTTCAAGGTGAGTAGCAGACCCAGAGAGGAGTCTGGGGACCAGGACAACCAGGACACACACTCTCTGGTGGTCCCTTGGGGGTGGGGAAATGTTCCCCTTCATGACCACACGAGGGCGCCTCTGAGGCAGAGCTGCTGACAGCGCAAGGATGGGTATTTGCTAAATGGCACATGGGTGCTGCCTCCAGGGGTGCCATCCCCTCAGCAGGCTCTGGGCCAGCCTCTGGTGCCAAGTGAGGTGGATACTTCTGCAGATGCCCTGGCAGGATGGCGGGCACTAAGGCTTCTCCAACAGGTCACCTGGGCTTGGAAAGCAGGGGTGCTCTATGTGTTCAAAACTGAAGCCCCTTTCTCAGGTGTTTCTGGACTGTGTCGTCTCCAGGGACTCCCTCTCCATCCTGGCAGGGGGGAAGGGCACCCCAATAATACCCAATATCAGACTTATCATCCTCTCGGTGAGGGAAGGCTCAGAGCTAATTTCAGTGCTGTGACATTTCTTGCATCCAAGTGTTGTGAAGCAAAGTCATACGCTCTTCATGTATAACGTATATAAACTGAATAATACCCATGCGCACAAACTGCCCCCCACACACACACACACACATTCACTCTATGGAGCATGAGAAAATGGACTTAGGGCAGCATCTGGGGCTTGTAGATGTGTAGAAATTTTCCCAGGAAGGGTGGCTTGGTTTTGCTGATAGAAGGAGGAGCTGACCCCTGGGGCAATTCTGGAATCCCAAGGTGAGGACATTCCTGCCTGGCCTGACTGAGTTAAATAGAAAAATAGAAGCTCAGAGGCCTACTAGAACACCCTCCTCAGTCCCCAGGGTCAGCAGACGGCTGCGGATCATTCTGACATTTCCCACTGCTTATTAAGAAGGAATACATTTAATAAAACAGAGAGCACACATTTGTCCCTCAGCAGGCCTGAAGTCCTAGCACTGCCAAGGGTGCTGATAGCTATTTATTTCAGCATTCTGAATGGCATCTTTCGTGCCTCCTTTTCCTGAAAACGGGCTTGCAGCCTGGAAAACAAAGAACATGATGAAGAAAGAAACACGTTTATCACTAAGTGAAAGAAGGGAAAAGGCCACATCATCTCCTGATATTGCAGTGAGGAAGGCCTCATCCCTCGCCTGCGGGTGGGATCATGCTCTCCCTCGAGGGCCAGGTTCGTGAGGTTTCCAGCCATGCTGGCATCTGAGCCTGGACCATGGTGCCAGGATTTTCAGGTAACCACGCCAGCAGCAGATGGAGCTTACAAACAACACAGCATAAATGTTCAAGCTGGGTGGGAGCTTAAATCCTTTCATTTTACAGACCAAGATGGCAGGCCAGGAAGGATACATGAGCCACCCACATGATGTACAGGGGCAAATGTCACCCTTTGTCCCTATCAGTGCCCTTACCTGAGGGTGGGGGGGAAGTGTGTGAAATCTTTGACATCGATTTCAAGAACATTTGGAAACACAGGCAAACAAAAACAACTGCTGTCCAAGAGGAAGAAAATAAAGCTGTACTTCCACCAAGCTCAAAAATGACTTCTGTTAATGCTGTAGAATATATCCATGTTTATGTCTCCCTCTCACTAATTCTGGCCCAGCACCAGAGAATGAAAACTTCTTAGACACATCTAGAAAGCTTGTGGCATTGCCCATATAGTACGCCATAAAGGATGATTTAATAATTCTAGGGGCGCCTGGGTGGCGCAGTCGGTTGAGCGTCCGACTTCAGCCAGGTCACGATCTCGCGGTCCGTGAGTTTGAGCCCCACGTCGGGCTCTGGGCTGATGGCTCGGAGCCTGGAGCCTGTTTCCGATTCTGTGTCTCCCTCTCTCTCTGCCCCTCCCCCGTTCATACTCTGTCTCTCTCTGTCCCAAAAATAAATAAATAAACGTTGAAAAAAAAAATTAAAAAAAAAAATAATAATAATTCTGAAGACTCAGTATTAAACTGACCATTTCTCAGACCATCATCCCAAAAAATCAGAAACAAGTAACAAAGTGATAGTTTAAAAAAATATATTACTGGAAACTAAAGAAAAGAATATTAAATTTTAAAAGTTGGAAAAAAAAACCCATTTGCCAAATTACTAATTACTTAGAAATTCCAATGCAGTAGGGGTGCCTGGGTTGGGTGCTCAGATGGTTAAGCATCCAACTGGCTCATGTCATGATCTCACGGTTCATGAGTTCGAGCCCCACTCAGGCTCTGTGCTCCCCCACTCATACTCTGTTTTTCCCTCTCTCTCAAAAATAAATAAACATTTTAAAAAATTAAAAAAAGAAATTTCAATGCAGTATGTAGACAGAGGGAAACTTAACTTCAAAGACAAACTACACAACTCACTTAAAAAGCTGGAACAGGAGCAGCAAAGCAAGCTCAAGAAACAAGGAAGAAATACAAAAGGGCAATCATTAATGAAGGGGAGAAAGAAAAAAAAATTAACAGAACTCATAACCTGATTCTTTTTTTTTTTTTTTCATAAGCTAATTCTTTGAAAAGATTAATGAAATAACATTCTGGCAAGACTGGTCAAGAAAAGGGATGAGAAAGAGAAATTATCCACTGAAATAAACAAATATACAAGGAAGGGAAGGCATAAGTCCAGACACAACAAAGATAAAGAATAATGCAATGACCTCTTTGAAGTAGGCTTGCTAACATGTCATATGTACATCTAATCAAGAGTTGAGATTACATCACCAGTTTACAGGAATGCAGAGGACAGGAAAACATGACAGACCAGAGAGGCAATCATGGGAAACTAGACAAAGGACATGATTTTTTCAGATGAGAGGAAAACAGAGAGCAGAGGGAGCAGCCTGTTATGGAGAGATTAGAAGACAGGTCAATCAAGTGCAATACATAGACTTTGCTTTGATTCTGATTTAATTTTTTTAATGTTTCTTTTTGTTTTTGAGAGAGAGAGAGACAGAGACAGAGACAGAGCACAAGCAGGGGAGGAGCAGAGAGAGAGGGAGACACAAAATCTGAAGCAGGCTCCAGGCTTTGAGCTGTCAGCACAGAGCCCCAACGCAGGGCTGGAACTCACGAACCATGAGATCACAACCTGAGCCCTGAGATCACAACTTGAGCTGAAGTCAGACGATAAACCAACTGAGCCACCCAGGTGCCCCCTGATTTAAATTTTTTAAATGACATTTATGAAACAACTGGAAGTTTAAACACTGGCAATTTCTTGATGTTGAGAAATTATTTATTAATTTCTGAGAGGAGGTGATGGCATCATGGATTGGTTGAAAAAAGAGTCATTGTCTTTTGAAGATTTATACGGGAGCATCTGCAGTTTTCATGATACAGTGTCAGATGTTGGCCTCCCATTAATATGAGGGGCTGAGTGGGGGGTTATAGGCGAAAAAAGGTTGGCCAGGAGTTGATAAGTATTGAAGCACAAAGGATCCAGTAATCCTTCTACTTTTGAATATGTTTGAAAGTTTCAAAAATAGGGGTGCCTGTCTGGCTCAGTCTGTGGAGCTTGCAATTCTTGATCTCAGGGTTGTGAGTTCAAGCCCCATGTTGAGTGTAGAAATTGCTTAAAAATAAAATCTTTAAAAATATTTTTTAAAAGTCTTTAAAGCATTATGGACATGTGTTCTCTAAACAGTGTAACAATCTAGACGTTATTGATAAGTTTCTTGGGAAATATGAATGTCAAGATATAGAATACTTGACTAGACCTATAAGTAATGTGCTCCACTCAACTTTCCAGAGACAGATAATCTTTATCCCATCACAGATTGTTCCAGTAAATGAAAAGAGAGAAGACCGCCCAGCTTTTTTTGCGAAATTAATGTAACCTCGAGTCAAAACCAGATCAGGATGATACAAAGGGTAAAAAATGACAGACCTCTTTCACTTATGAATGAGAATGCAAAAAATAAGATACCAACTGCACTGATCCAACAATGATGGAAAAAGATATACTTTATCCCAGCAGTAAAAGATTTGCCAGCAAATGCATTGATGTTATTCATCACAGTAAAGACCAAAGGAGAAAAACCATGCATCTTTTTCAATAGATACAGAAAAAGCATTTAGTGTATACAACATCTATTTAAGATTTCATAATTAAAAATCTTACAAACTAGGAATAGAAAAAGTAAGTTCCTTAAATCGATACCCAACACCTACATCAAACATTTTTCCTTTTTTTATTACATGTTTTAATGTTTATTTATTTTTGAGAGAGAGAGAGAGAGAGACAGCACAAGCAGGTGAGGGACAGAGGGAGAGGGAGACACAGAATCCAAAGCAGGCTCCAGGCTCTGAGCTGTCAGCACAGAGCCCAAGTGGGGCTCGAACCCATGAATAGTGAGATCATGACCTGAGCCAAAGTCTGACACTCAACCGACTGAGCCACCCAGGCACCCCAAACATTTTTCTTAATGGAGAAAATTTAGGCATGTTCCTTTGAAGACTAGGAATGAGACAAATATATACTATTACTGCTACTGTTTAACAAACAGTGCTGGAGATCCTAACTAATGTGGTAAGAAGAGAAAAAAAGAGGTAGAGCAATTTGAAAGGAAAGATAAAATTTCAATTATTTATAAAATATATGGTCATCTACATAGAAAAACCAAAAGAATAAAGAACCTATTATAATTAATAAAACTGAGCAAGGTTATCGGAAACAAGATCAACCTACACAGATTTCTAATGCTTATCTACACCAGTGGCTCTCAATGAGGAGCGATTGTGCCTTTCAGGTAGGGTTGACAAATTTACCAAGTAAAATTTAAAAGGACACTCAGTTAAATTTGAATTTCAGATAAGCAATAAATAATTATGTAGTAAGACATGCCTGTGCAATATTGGGAATAAAATACTGGGTGTCAGTTATTTATGTGACAGCCCCATCCCCAGAGGACATTTGGCAATGTCTGAGGACATTTTGGCACAACTGGGGAAGGGGTGCTACTGGCACCTGATGAGTGAAAGGCAGGAATGCTGCTAGCATCCTACAACGCACAGGACAGTCTTCACAACGAAGGATCATCCAGCCCCAAATGTCATAGTGCTGAGGCTGAGACACTCTGCAATAACCAGCCAGAGAATACAATGAAAATCAAGGACCATGTCCAGCAAGTATAAACTGTCTGGGGATTAATTTCACAAAGAATTCACAAAACTACTACAGAGAAAACTTTGAAACTCTTAGAAAAGGCAGAAAAGATTCGATGAATACGCAGAGACATTCTATGCTCCTGTGAACGTGCAAAAAGGTCAGTTCCACTCTGAAAATCGCTAAATTCATTGTAACCCTAATCAAACTTTGAGCCAATTTTTCTTCAGAGATTTGATAAGCTTATTCTAAAATTTACGTGGAGGAATAAAGGACCATGACTAGCACAGTCGAGTCTGAAAAAGAAAAGAGGGAGAGACTGGTTTGCTAGATATTAAGACACGCTAGAAAGTCATGGTAGTAAAAAGTGTTACTGGCTCCAGAACAAACAAAAGAGATCGACGGGGCAGAAAGGAGCACTCAGAGACAGACCCTTGCAAACTTCACGCACTTCAGAAAAGCTGCCACAAATCAGTGGGGAAGGGCAGACGAACACTAATGGCATGAAAAACCAAACCCAAACAAAACTGGAACCTACCTGATACCACAGGGAAGATGGATGACCACAGGGTTTTTTTTTACATTAACCCTTTTAAGTAAAAAGTAAAACTATACATAAAATTAACAGAAGACAATGTTAGTGGGCTAAGGGTGAGAAAGGTCAGAAGTACCAGCCATACAGCAAAACGGATGGGTGGATTTGCTTACACCAAAAGAGAGGGACTCCTATCACGAAAGGATGCTGTGAACAAACATAGCATACTGGGAGAAGATATATGTAACACCTAAAGCAACAACAGACTAATATGTACATTAAACAAGGGACTCTGGTAAATCAGCAAGGAAAATAAAAAAACCCTGGGTAAAAAATCAGCAGAGAATGAACAGGCAGTTGACTGAGAAAGACCATAGGATGCCAAGAAAGATATAAAGAGATGCTCACCCTTATCGTAGAGAAATGTAAATTAAAACAACCTTACAATCTCACTTTACATTCAGCACATTAATAAAAATTAGGAAGCTGGATAATGCCAAGGGTTGCGGGAGATTCGCTGTTGGGGGACTGGAGGCTGAGGCAGCCTTTCAGGAGAGGAGCCTGGCAATATGGGATCAGATTAAGCAAATGCACCACCTGTGATCCCGCTAGCCTGCTCCTGCGGATGTGCCCAAAGAGATCATCCAAAGATGATTACGGGGACATGTGTAAAGATGATCCCCGCAGTGATGATTGTGCTGCCAGAGCGGGGTCGAGCCACACGCCCAGCACTGGGAGCCTGGGTGGGAAAACGGTGCATGCGCACATGGGAGGTGGTGCAGTAACTATAAGTAATGGATTAGCTGTATGCACAGCAGCATCTATGGGTCTTTAAAAGCGTGATGCCTGGTGGAAAGCAAAAAAAGACTTACAGCCAACATTTTTAAATTAAAAAGCACGCTCACAAAGCAATAGATGCTACATAAAGACACACAAGTAAGGTGCACATCAACACAATAACACGATCGCTGGTCATGAGTGGAGAATGGGAAAGAGAAATGAGGATAAAGGGGACTAAGTAGATTTTTTAAAAAGCTAAGTCCTTGCAAAGCCTAGAAAATAAATGCGCTGAACTGAGGAGAAGTATGAGTAATTTAGCCTTCTGCACCTGGGGCCTACAGAAAACAAAGCAGCAAAGAAAGAAAGAAAAAAAAGGTGCAACGGGCTTGACAGAAGCTGGAAAAGCTATTTCCCAGCTTCAAGCAACTTGGGTGCAGACTGTCCATTGTTTGAAGGAAATGGTTTTCCCCGGCGGCTGCGAGGGACCCCCTGGAGGAGAGGCGGGAGCTGGGCAGAGAAGCAGCGTGAGCACAGGGGTGGGGACTGCTGAGGTCTCCAAGTGGAGGTGCCCAAATCCCAGAGGGGTGGAGGGCCAGCTGAGGGGGTGCTACAGCTGTTACCACAGAGGTGGAGGCCTCATTTGTGTCCACTGTCCAGCGAGGTAGAGGGGACATTCAGGGTAACACATTAATCCTGTTGTAGATAATAATTTCCTAACAAAAACAGGATCATAATATATTGTTGTGTAACACACTTGCATCACGAAACGGCATGTTGTCAACATTTTCTATGATATTAAATACCCTTCTACAACACTGTCATGGTTTTATGGGGTCCATGCAAGTTACCTATTGCTCAGATCCAGGCCCCACCCTCCACTGGTCACAGTCTCCCTTTCCAGCTGGCTCCTTGCCAGGTTCAGCCAATGGAGACACTGCAAAAAAGTAGAAGATGGGAGGGAGAAGCCAGGGTATTTCTAATTGACTTCCTCCCTAGTCTGTGGTTCCAGCTCCTGTACCGCCGACCCCCCCACCCCCCCCACCCCCCCCCCCAGCTTTTGGACTTGGTCCAGCCAGTGGGATGGAAATGGATCTTTTGGACATTGCTAATCTCTGGGTTGCTTCTCTATACTCTGGCTCCTCAGCTCTTTCATCACCTGTATAACCAACTGGAATAGATTGTCTTCCTGACCAGACCCTCACACAGGGTGGGCAGACCCATTGTATGGAGTGAACGTTTTTTTATTATAAATCATACAGTAGCCAATACCCTCGAAGTGAAATCTTGGTCTCTAACTATCCATTTCCTCTGCACAAATTTCTAGAAAATTACACAAAACATGCTTTTGTTGTATATTGCCTGTTTCCCCCTAAATGGTTGTACCAGTTAGCACTTGCAACAAGAGTGTATGGGATGCTTCCATAATTTCACTGTCAATCAGGGAGGGCCATGTCAGTGGGTGTCAGCGGGGTCTTGTGAGGAATGGATTGCCCAGGTCTGTATTTTGTTTATTGGAGAGAGAGGAAAGGTAAGAGAGAATAGATGCGCATGTTTTTTAGATGTTCACGTAAGTAAGGGCTTTATATCCTGAATGTGAATCACATGCCTACAGAGACCAGCCACAGGCCCCTGAAGGCTCTGCTAATATCTCGGCCAAACTCCCTAAACAGTATTCTGCTGCACCAGTCATGGTTCTTCACCGATGCTTGAAAGTTATAGGCTCAAAAACGGCCTAGGAAAGGTCATCTATCTTCCAGTTCCATTGGAACGGAGTTTCTGAGAAGAGAAATATCTGGGGTCAAGACCAAGTCTTGGCCACATGCCTGTCAAGCAAGCACATACAGTCAAAATCAAGATACTCATTAATTACTCACACCAGTTAGAACATCCTCATATGCCCAACAGATGAGTACATTCTTCAAAATTCTCAGGAATCACACACTGAATATTTTGAAAAATGTTAAAATTTATTAATAGTTAACATCACATAGTTAATTCAACTAGTTCCTTATTATACATGACAACATCTTTACTAGACTGAGTGCTCAATAATTTGAGATTCAACACATCCCGGTCAAAGATTGAGATTCACCATATTTACATCAGGCAAAGCAGCATCAGCAAGGAACTGTCACCTAACTGTGGGGACACAAACATTCAAAATGCATATTCCAGCATTCCTTTTTGGAAACCAACAACACATGTGTAATAGCCACACACACAGCTCTACCTTTAAAAAAGGTGCAATTTCATACACAGTGCCTAATTTTCAAGTTTAAAAGTTAAAAATCATCTCTACTTCTTGGGCATTCTTTAGTGATACACAAACTTAAACATTGTTCTCAGTACAAGTGTGAGAGATGTGCAAAAACTGGGTGATACTGAGTCGTGTCTTTCCTTCCTTGTTTTGATCCTTGATTCCTACTCAATAGTGTTATGGGGCCATTCCCTCTTTACCATGTAGTTGCAGTGTGTGTGGGTGCATATTTTAGGGAAGAAATGGGCTTTTGGACTCAGAATTAACTGCACTCCTGAAAAGTAAGAGTATACAAGATTTTATGCCACCCCACTCTCCCCAACCGCACCAACAGTTTGAAATAAATATTGTGTATAAAAACAGCTCAGCCTAGAGAAGCCCTTGGACAATGCCTCTCATAAAACATTTATGAAACAAACCGATTTTGCTAGGAGGGCACAAATCCACCAAAAGTGTTGTCCCTGAGGTTTTCTTTGTTTGATTGTTTCATTGTTCAGTTTTGGTTTGCTATTAACAGATACTTTTTTTTAAATGTTTTTGGTGGCTTCCTTTATCTTCTTGGAGAGCTTAAAAAATACTACTGACTGCCCTAAGAATGACAATTCCTAAGCAGTGAGTCTGTCTGAAATGATTCCTGTTTCCTTTGGTTAAAAGCCTGGGTAATATTGCCCCAGGAAGGTCTAGACAGAGCAGCCAGTCACTATGGTTTTTTTCAGTCCATAGACCCAGCTTCCCTCACTGTTCCCTGCCTTCCACGTTTCTGAGTCTGCAGGTTAAAAAGGAGCCGGGAAGGAGCTACTTGGCCATTCACTCACCTTGAAGAGGCTTCCCTTCTCTTCCCGTAGGCGAATGAGGTATTTCTAGTAACCTGTCAGTATCTTCACCTTCCATCCTGAAATTACACTCATCTACTACAGAGGCCAAGTCTGAAGACACCCTGTGTATTTATACACATAACAAATTGACATATAAATACATTACATACAGCCCATCGTTACATACAGTGTCAAGATAAAGGAGCAGATGTACTTCATGAAGTAAATAAATTTCAAACATAAATTAAAATGAAAGTAGGGTTGTTTCCACTTCTGCAGGAAAAATTTTAAAAACAGACCAAAAAAGTCTCCCCATCCCCCCAAAGGTCCATTGCTCATGGATGACTCAGGAACCCACAAGGAGATAAGACAAGCCCACTTGCAGGATGTGTCAACTCATGGCTTTGATTTTGCTTGCTCAGATTCGGGATGCTTTAATTCCAGGAAGAGCATCGCTGGAACCCATCAGGCTTGAAAAGTGAGGTTAAAGAGGGGCCGTCACATGGCTATCCATGGATTTCCCTCCATCGCTGCCTCTTCTCCCACCCCGCCACTTCTGCCTGTGGAGGATCAGGCTCAAGTTATTGGAGATCCCCACAGATCTCAGAGCAGAAACGACATCCACCTCCATACTGGGGAATGCTCTTTACCTAGAAATGTCACGTTCAGGGTCCATGGTGAAGCAACTGTATCTTTTCATTAGTGTCCCCATTCTGTGAGATTATACAGGGACATGGAATTTGGCCAGGGGGATTACTAAAGGTTAAAATTTGCCTTCTTAAGTTTTCAGAGAACCAATAGGAAGAGTTGTGACAAGTATGAACAAGTCCTTACTTCAAAACCTATTTATCTCAGGAGGGCTAAGTCTTGGGCGCTGAACTCTGCAGTGAGTACACATAGAGACAACACCCAGTCCGACGGGTCTTCCTCTGCCAAAGAAAACCCAAGGGGTCTGTCTCTGACACAGGGGATGACATCTTATAATTTAAAGGAGGGAAGTGAGGGAACTCCAGGAAGTCCCTTCCAATTTCAGGGACTCTATCGCTGTCCAGCCTCACGGATGCGGCAGGCCACAGCAGTGATGAGAGCTGCCCCCTTCCCGCTGCCATCCTCTGACTCCAGGAAGGACACATCACATTTCGGAGCCAGGTCTTTCACCGTCTCATGCATGACTTTGGCAAAGCTGTAAACGTGGGGAGGAAGACACAGGAAAAAAAACTTCCTTAGTCATGATTGATTTGTGTCCTCAGAGATGAGACCCTAAGAAGTTATGCTGGAAACCCAAGAATTATTAAGATGAGCAAGAGGACGACAGCTACCATGTATTAAACACTCTGTATTGTGTATCTGAAAACCAAGGCTTGTGAAGGCTGGCAACATGCCCAAATTCTATCTCATAGCAGGCAACTGGGGAGCAGAGATCCTTGTAAGACAATCATCAGAGATTCTGGAAGCTGTGTTCTTGAAAGTAATCAGGGGCGCCTGGGGGCTCAGTCGGTTAAGCATCCGACTTCGGCTCAGGTCATGATTTCGTGGTTCGTGAGCTCAAGCCCTGCATCGGGCTCCGTGCTGACAGCTCAGAGCCTGGAGCCTGCTTCGGATTCTGTGTGTGTGTCTCTCTCTCTGCCCCTCCCCCACTCACATACTGTCTCTCTCCCTCCTTCAAAAAATAAACATTAAAAAGATTTTACATGCTAATTTGGATGTAAATTTTTACAAATAAAAAATAAAATTAAAAAAATTAAAAAAACAATAAATAAAAATAAATTTAAATTAAAAAAAAAGTAATCAGTGGAAGAGAAGTTCAACAGTCATAGGTATCACAAGTATACCCTGCAGAAGGACATATCTTGTCCTTAAATTCTGGAAGATAATGCCCCATGCACTTGATACTTCATTTTCCAGGGGTATGGACTCACATCAGATCCACATCTAATCCAAAATGACACTAAAGATAAAAGGAGCAGGTTCATGGGTGGCTGTAGGCCCCATTACGGTGATCACAGAGCCTTTCAATATGGGACTAGAGAAAGAGATGGTCACCATGTACCCCAACATAGCAGGGTCAGGAAGGCCTCCTCATCTATGAAGCAAGCCTCAGTGCCAGTGGCTTGGCTTCTGTCCCCCTCCCAACTCTCCTCTGGGACCAAGATTCCTACTCTTCAGTGACATTGACCATCAAGACAAGGGACTTGCGACTTCTCAAGTTTCCCTCTTTTAACTATCTGTGTAAACTCTGGGCAAATCCCTCAACTCCTCGAGAAACAGTCATGCTGCGAGCAGGCAACATTTCAATAGAGGCGTCTCTCTTTCCTCACTCTGCCTCACCTACTGCCCAGACCAGGGTAACAGCTCTGTTCTTTTAACTTTGAGCTAAAAAGCTTGTAGGGGGGAGGGGCGGGGGGAAGGGATTGGGGTACTTCCTAAATTAAAAATGATTCATTCAAAACAAATGCAAATGAGTGAAGAAGGGAGAGGAACAATGGCTGATGAGAGAAGAAGAGAGATGGAGAAACAGGAAAAAGCGTAGAAAGAAAGGAAAATTCAGTGCTTCCACATTGGGGGAGTTTGAAGGACACGCTTTATAAAAAGGGCCAGACGGGGGTGCTGGGTAGCTCAGTCAGTTGAACTATCCAGACTCTTGATTTCAGCTCAGGTCGTGATCCCAGGGTCCTGAGATTGAGCCCTGCCAAGAGCTCTACACTGAGTGCGGAGCCTGTTTTGAGATTCTCTCTCTCTCCCTCTGCCCTCCCCCATGCTATGCCTGTGCATGCTCTCTCTCTCTCTCTCTCTCTCTCTCTCTCTCTCTCTAAAAAAAAAAAAAAAAAAATTTAAGGGCAAGACAGTAGATCCACTTTCAGCTTTGTGGTAACTACTCTGCCATTGTAGAGTGAAAGCAGCCAGAGACAACATATACATGAGTGGGCATGGCTCATGTTTACAAAAACAGTCATGGCTATAATCTACCAGCCCCCACACCAAACTGCAGAAAATATCTCGCTCCAGAGTTCCCCTACATTTCCTAGAATGTTCACAGGAGCAGTGTTTGTAACAGACAAAATCTAGAAATAACCCAATATCCATTAGCAGAACAGTAAACTATAGTATACTCATTCAAAGGTATGCTACGCAGCCCTGAAAATTAATGAACTGCAATTGCATTCTTCCATGTGGATGCATCTCAAAGCTATAAATGCTGTGTGGGGAAAGCCAGTCACAAAAGAGGAGATGCCATAGGACTCCCCTTATGGCAGGTTCAAAATTAAGTAAAATGGAACCATAGCGATGCATACACAGATAAGCAGGGAAAGGAAGCAAGGGACTAAGTCACCAGAGTACCTTCCCTGGCAGGGGACAGGGGCATAGCGCCTGAGTCTTCCAAGCTGGGTGGTAACACACAGACCTACTTCTGGTTCTTAACCTTTAAAGTAAAGCATATATATTATAGACACTCATTTGGAATGTCAGGTGCTTTGCTATAAACTAAGAAGAGAGAGGAAGGAAGGAAAAGCAAGGAAAGAACAGATGGAGAAAGAAAGTTGGACAAGGAGAGTGGAGGTCAGGCACTCACTGAGGATGTAGCTTGTAGAGGGTCCCATCCACGCCTACTGTCACTTTGAGGGTGTCCAACCCACGGTTTTCTCGTATTTTGTCCACCACGGCGGCCATGCCCGCACCACAAAGCTGGGCCGCCCGCCGTGCCACCACCGTGCACACCTCTTTGACGATGATGCTGTCGTCACAGGTGCTCTCGAGCCCCAGGTGGTGCAGGATGGCTCGGACCTGCAGCAGGGCTAGGCAGTCACTGGGGGGGGGGGGGGGGAGGGGGGGGCAGACAGGGAGTGGTCAGTCACATACACCAGGGGCTGGTGGCCCACCCACCACTCCAGGGGACTGGTCATGTAGGAGCTCCCTGAGAGGTGGATCCTGTTCTTGAACTCAGTTCAGGAACCCATCCTCATCCCACTGGACCACATGGAGCCCACCTGAGTGTGACGGGAACGTAAAGAAACGGGCTCCTATTCCAGTTTGCCCAGGCGAGGCGGGGCACTGCTACCAAACAACTGGCACTCAAGAAAAAAGGTAATTCACCATCTACGTATTCCACTCATTTGGAAAGAATAAAGACAGTGACAAGGCTTGTAGTTGGCATTTTCAGCTCTTTCTTATCCATTTTCTTGTTGCTGTTCACAGGTCAGCAGGACAAGCATCACCTGCCAGCAGAGACCCTGTTCTGTCTCTGCTCCCCCACCCGGGGTGGTCTGATAACTACTCGCGGCTCAGGAAACAAATGTAAATACAATTGTAAGAAAATAAATATTATATAAAGGGAGCTGTTTTAGAACCCTGGAATCAGCTTCCTGCACACAGACAGACATGCACACTAGAACATATTCTTTCTATTCACTGGTGCAGATGTCCTGGGGCCCCACTCATGCCAGTCATCCAGTTCCTGTTTTCCCATACACCTGACAGTAATGCATAGCATTAATTATTAAAGGGCTCCGAAATTCACTATGGTAATTTGGAACGGTCTTTGCTTCCATTAGACTGGAGGAGGGGGGTTTTGCTTTAATGAGCCACCACATGGCCTGATTTCTTCTGCATTGCCATTGCCTGGCATGCCCATCTTCACTCGATCCTGGCTGCCTTATTACCACAGCAGCAGTTAAGAAGCACCTCCCCCCAGATGCAAGCACTTTAATAGGCTAGCTTCCTTTGTGCATTCCAGTTTATATCCTATGAGCAGGTATCTTTCTACCTTTGATAGTTGATCTAAAACCCACCCACATTACTTTGCATGGGGGGAGGGGGGGTGCCTTGTGCCAGCTCAGCAGGATTTTTCATGAGAATGTTATATATTTGCCCTTAAAATGCCAACTATCCATAACTTTAAATAAACACTATAGACAACAAATGTGTTTGCTACTAAACTGACCTTTATGTAAGCCATGCCCCGACCTTACTTGAGCTACGGAAATCCTTCAGCTTGTCTGTCCATGAGAAGGAGGATACGGTCCCACCCTACCCCGGGCCCTAAATTCTCACCTCTCAATCTGAGACAGGAACTTGGTTTCAAAGATTCCTCTTGTCTTGAGTCGTTCTGAGATGCGGCCACGGAAGAGCAGCCCACGCTTGGTGAAATCGATGAGGATGTTACGGACAATCTCGCCCAAATACATGCCACTGATCATTTTCTCAAACCTGCAATGCAGATAATGTGCATGGAGGTGAAGCAGGAAGGTGAGATGCCCAGCACATTAGAAAGTAGAGGGCATGCAGGTTCCCCCTGGTGGGAAAGGAAGTGCTATTTGATTCACTTGGGCAGGATTCCTGGTATCTGCATACATTGACCCACAGCCTTCGGCAAAACTGGCTACAGTGCCTGAGGCCCATGGGGTTCCCTGGGATCATCTCCATCTTCTGGGCTCATCTCCCTTCTGGTGCTTACTCCCAACTCCAAGAAGGAAAACACACTCAAACCCCATCTCCAAGAAAACGGCAGGATGCTGAGTCTTAATCCTTAACTTCATCAGACATTCAGCATGTTTTCTCTCCAAACTAATCATTATCACTTTACTTGAGTGCCAACTGGAGAAGCCCTGTCTTGGCCACCAGAACTGATGTGACAGCTCAGTGGCTTGAGGGCCTTTTGGCCCTCAATAGTGCCTTTAAAAAAGCTGAGGCCCCCAGTTGCAACCAAGACCCCCATCCCCACTCCATCTTGTCCCACCCTTTCTTTCATTAATGACACTTATCTGGCCCCTAGAGGCATTTTCGTCTGTGACTTGTACTCTTGACCAAAGTATATTCTGCAGAACTATGGTCCCTGATTAATCCAATTAGGAAACACTACACACAACATCTTCCCAATGGGAAGTGTGCTTGCAGCTCAGAGCACCTCCCCATCATGCTTTGTGAGGCTAGGGCTGGCCCTTGTCCAGTCCTGACTATAGAGGATGTTACATAATGAATGGATGAGGAGGAAGAGACTCCTGTTTGCTTCCTGTTCCTCTCTGTTACACCAGCTTCTTTACCCTACTATCAGCAGATGACTCAACTGTCTTTCCTCACAGTCCCAGACCTAGGTTTCAACACCATCCCTTCCTGTTCTCACAGGCAGTGGTAAGAAGGCATTTCCTAGTTCTGACATTTCCTAGTTCTGTGTTCCTCAGTATCCCCTTTACATCTTTTCATCCTTCTAAAACCTGTGTCACCAGTTCCCTTTAAGAAATGCTCCTCAAAACACAACTCTTGTTTTCCCAACTGGATTTTGAAGGTGTCATAGTCCAAGCGGTAGTACTTCCCGGATGTTATTTGAAAACCCTTGCCAAGGAAATTTCTTCTATTGACGTCTCAGAAACAGGTGTCCTGGGACTTGCTGTTGCAGAGGATCTGACCACTTGCTACAGTGCAGCCGGGGTACATGTACCAGGACTCGCAGGCACTGGGGTACCTACCTCTGTTTGCCAGGGTTGAGAGAAAGCTCATCCACAGCCACATCAAATTCTGTGCGGAAGTCATCCAAGCACCCGTTGTCCCCGAAGGCCCCCCACTCCATGTTGACACACATCCGGCCCTCCTCCCCTTCCACCAGCTCCACGTTCCGCATCTCCTCCATGTAGCAGGCGTTGCTGCCCGTGCCTGCCAATCACAAACACGTCAGGGCCTCACTCTGCACCGTCCCCACACCCGTCTGAGGCCATGGGTCACAGCGCAGGAAGGACTGCTGGGGCTTTACCAACAATGAGGCCGATTTCACAGTGAGGGTCTTCATAGCCACAGGTCATCATCGTCCCAACTGTGTCATTCACCACGGCGACCACATCCAGGTCAAACTCCTGAGAGGGCAAAAGCAGATCCCCAGTCCACCAAAGAACCACAACATGTTCTTTCAGACCCTTGCAAGGGAGACTGATATGTATAGAAAGTGTATTTGATACAGCCTGGCTCATTCTCACTTTTTGTTCAAATGTCACCTCCTCAGAGACCTTCCCCGGTTGTGCTATTTAGGAGTGCCCTTCTCCAGCCCACTCACTCTGTCCTCACCTGACTTCATGTCTCTTCACAGCTCTAAGGCACCTGACATTAGCTCATGGGTTTGTTTATAGTACCAGAGTTTGTTGTGGTCATTCCTGAAGCCCCAGTGCCAAGAGCAGGGCTCGACACGCAGCAGACACTCGGTCACCACCGGAGGACCACGCTAATTCTCCCCCTAACCCACGCAACCACACCCAACACTTCCCCACTTTCCGAACACGGGTCATTCTGGGCCTCGTGGCATGCCTCTCCCACCTCTCGCCGGTGAATGGCTTCCTTCAGCAGGGTGACCACATCCTCTCCCTCGCAGCCCGATGCCTTGAAGCCTTTAGTCCACTTGAGGAGGATGCTCTAAAAGTCACATAAGAGCACAGATGAGGACAGCAGAGGAGGGTTCCTGTGTCATTCCTGGGGCCCAGCTGTGCCTCTTGTTCTCAACCTCACCAGGTAGTACAGATTCCCTTTAATGACCAATCATCCCTCTCACAAATGATTGCATACCCCCTATGCGTGTGTTCCATTGTTTAATACTCACAGCAAACTGGTGACATAGTTATCATTATTGTGCCCATTTTCTAGGTAACTGTGGCTCTGGAGTAACTTGCCCAAGGCCTGAAGCTTAGGGGAGAGGAGCGGGACTCACCCCCAGGCCAGCTGACGCCATGGGCCCCTAAGTACCACATCACTGTCCCTGCAGGGAGCTAAGTTCTATACAAGTGCTTCTTTTGCTGGGAAAAGCAGTTTGCTCTGCCCTGTCCTATATTCATATCAGAAGGGTCAGAGTCTGTCTCTTCATTGTCAAATTCCAAGATGGTGTGAGCAAGTGCCCTGCTTGGGTGACAGTTGGGTGACAGCTAGGCTTCACGTCATCCCAGTGAGGGAAGCACTCTAGGCTCTTCAGAGTCACCCATAAGCCACTCGTCTTTAATGTGGCCGTCTGCCGTGTCACAGGGCCCTCTGGGGAATACACACATGGAGATTTTACATATGGGAGAAGTGTTTTGGTTATTGTCCCCTGGTTTCCTCTTTGCTGCTGGAACCCATCGGAAAACAGCATCAAGAACTATTGGGCCACCTCCCTGCAAGGCCAGAATCCATAAATGGACTATGTGCTCACTACCCACCCTCTTTCATGGTTTCTCCAGGCCTTGCTCAGCCTCACCCCTGCTTGGCATTTCATGGCCCAGGAGTTTAGAGTCACAAGTCAACCTGGATGTGTCACGCTGTGTTCAGATCCCAGGAGATTTGGAAAAATAAGACATGATCCCAGCAGTGTCTTGGCTTACATACCTACATCCAAACAACTGTGTGCTCATCTCTAGCTGTCTTGCCTACAAATTAGCTTCACATCTCTAATGAAATTTTATATTTAGCACTTTCAAGTTTACAGAATGATCAAATAACATTATTTCAGGTGGTCCTTAATAATAAGACACGCAGAGAGGCCCGTGAAGCTGGGGAGACTTGACCAGGGCCACGAGGTGGTCAAGGCAGCTTGGGGCTTCTGGGCCTCAGCACCTGCTGATTTTCCACTCAATAAGACAATCTTACCAGAGCAGATCCCGGCTCACAGACCGATTGAACAACAGAGAGAACGCAGCCTCTGTTTGATCTGCTCTTAATTTTCACAGTGCTAGATGGAACACGTACTCCCTACAGAAACTTAGAACGTAAAGAATGAAATCTAACACAATGACCTGGAATCTTACCATGCAGGTAGAAACAGTGAATATGTTGTTGGGTTACCTGATAAACTCTTAAAGATAGATACATGCTGGCATGAAAAGTAAGGCATGTCTATTTAAAAATATTTCAGCAGGAAAATCCTAGAAGCAAACACACTGGAGTCCTATGTTCTCATCTTCTGATGATGAAGGTATTTTTTGTGGGTTTCTATACTATAGAGACTATCTTTTTCTTAAAAACATTTTTGTTAGTCTTACCACCAGTTTTTTCCCACATCATTGAAATTTCTTCCAAAAACATTCGTTGCTGATACCCGGCAGTGAATGGCTCAGAACTTATTAACTATTTCCCAACTGTTGAACAATTGGGTTAGTTTCTAATGTTTTCATTATAATAAGCAATGTTTCATTAAGAAACATGTAAATATTTATCTGCACGTTTGGTAATTCCCTTTGGTAAACTGATGTAAATGGAGAAGCCTTTGAAAACCCGGTGCATTGACACTGAGAAACATAATGTGAAAAGACAAAGGAATCAGAAAAACTGGGGAGAGGGAATTGGTATAAGCTTCCAGTGACAGGGTAAGTGAGTACTCAGGATGGAATGAACATCATGATGGCAACAGCAAGCACTACCATAGGGTATATTAGAAAGTTAAGAGTAGATCCTAAGAGTTCTCATCACAAGGAAAACGAACCACTTTTATTCTTTTTCTTTTTTTGTATCTGTAGGAGATGACAGATGTAAACTTATTTGTGGTGATCATTTCACAACATATGTAAGTCAAATCACTGTGCTGTACACCTTAAACTTATACAGTGTGCATGTTAATATCTCAATAAAACTGGAAAGGAACAGAAAAGTGAAAAGCAACACTGCACCCCTAACACTGGACAAATGGTGACACATGTTGGGAAATACTGGATTAGGCAAGGGTTTTTATTGCACGACGTCCTAAAACCTTCACTGTACTGGTGCACATGAATTTAACTCAGAGGGGAGGAGGAGGAAGCATTTACAAAACTCAGCTGAGCAACAGGAGGGTTGCTATTCCGGGGATCCTGTGGGAAATGCTGGCCTTTCTTCCCTACTGGACCAACCTCCCTGCACCTGTGACATTTCCCACCTACGTGCCCTCCTCCACACTGCCAGGCCTGCCTGCCTTTCTTCCCCATCAACTCATGCTTTGGACTTGGAAGATGATCCAAGTATTTTTCATGCCTTCCAGGTATGTGCTCGGGTGACATCACACTGCGCATCCTCGGGGCCTTGGAACCCCATCAGCACCACGTTCCAAACAGCAGCTCATGCCTTCCTGAGCTTGCTTACATCACAGTTTGTTTGTAAGCACCTCAAGTAGGAATCATGCCTTTTGTACCCTGGCCACTCTGTCTACCACATACTGACCAGTTGTGAACATGCATGTGAGCTTCTAGAAGACCAATGGAGACAGAGGAACAACTGCTTAGACAACAGTATTCTAACATCTAATATGCTGATAATCAATGCAGAATAAGCCCAAGCATGACCTACTCAGCTCTCCTACATTCTCAACACACCATGTCCGGGATATGTGAGAGCACCAGCTCTTTGCCCACCTGCTTCATTCCTGCATGCCAAGTTGAAAGGGAATGAAAAGCAAAGCTAAGACTAGAGAAGCACCAGAGCATCTTAACAACAGAAGATTAATGAAAATGTCCCAAGCCCAAAATAGGCCTCAGGAGCAGGTGAGCATCACTGAAAACATGGCTTTGGGTATCGGGAAACCAGAATTCAAATCTTGTCTTGGCTATTCCCAAGCCTTCTGATCTGAAGCAAGATACTTGGCATCTCTATAGACTTTGTTTTCCTTTCTGCAAAATGAGCATATGAACACCTATCTTACACAGTTGCTGTGAGCGTTAAGTAAGATAATGCACATAGGCAGCCTAGCACAGTGCTTGGCAGATAGTACTTTAAAAATGTTCGTTGCTAATATTTGGTTAGCATCATCATCATCCCTAAGATTGTTACCTACTTTACCTCTACCAGTTCCAACTGAATCATTCCCATCAACAGGCCCCTCATCATAACTGCTTACTCATGCCCTTCTTTTCCTCCTCACAGCTCAACTTTCTGCCCCGCTCCAAACTCTGGCTGGTGGAGAGTCCATTAAGCCCACAGGCAAGCCCTCTGGGAAGGCGGTTACCTCATCCAGGCTGTTCTGCTGGCAGGGGAAGGAGAAGGTGAAACCCAGAGGCAGGGACACACCCTTCATGCCCATGTACTCAAGGAAGTCGGCGATGCACTGGACGATGTGGTCAAAGAGCTGCAGGGAGAAGACAGGCTCTGAGGGAGGGGCCCTGGCCAGGGCAGGCTGCCCCCAGCAGCTCCTGTCAGGAGAAATGCAAGCTCAGGCACTAACATGAGTGAAGACAAGGCCAGGGCCCTGGCCCACCTAGCCTTCCCTGGGACCATGGCTGAGCAGAGAAAGCACTGTCCTCCAGGGTGAGAAGTGAATGTCTGCTGGGGTCCCCTCCCAGAAGCCACTTTGACTCACCTCATCCCCTGTGCCATGCATGACCTCCTGTGGGATAGAGTAGATCTTGTTGTGCATCTCCACTCCGCGCCTCTTCCCATTCCTCACACGCACCAGCAGGACGCGGAAATTGGTACCCCCAAGGTCCAAGGCCAGGAAATCACCTTTCTCTGCAATATAAACCCGGGAAGATGACACACTGGGGCACAGCAGAGGGTGACAGTCTAAAGCACTTTCCCCTAATGGGGAGCTCTCCTGGCAGCCCCTCAACACCCTCAGGGATGATGGACTGTGTGCTCCACCTAACAGGAAAGAAAAGTAAGACCCCTGAGGGCCAGAGCCGTGCTGTCTCCTTAGCGGTCCTCAGATGAGTTCAGGTGGGTCCCAGAGGTCACAATGAGCTCTGCAGGAAACCAGAAATTGTGATACAGTATACTCAAAAATATCTAAACATGTCATTTGTGCTAAATCAAAGGCCACCTTATGTTAGCTTCTAGAATAGAATAAAAAATAGCAGAGTTCAACTCTTTAAAGGAAATTGAAGGGAAATCTTTTCACATGAGAAAACCCTCCTTTGTTGGGCAATCATAAGGTGCTACGTGCCTCAAACATACTCCTCACGCAGCCCTCAGGCAGCCATGAGAAAGAGGCACTGCATTTTCCTCTGATGGAGGAGGGAGACCTGGCTGACCTAGGCTGAGTCACTCGCTCAGGCCCACAGAGCCAGAAGAGGGTAGAGCAGGGACCAAGGCCCAGTCTTGGCCCAACTGCTACACTGGCTTACTCAACGTCAGTTCTCTCCGAATTGGGAAAAGATCTCCATTTCTTAATTTGTAAGACCTAAACCACAGGTCAGCAATCTTTTTCTACAAAGGGCTGGGCAGCAAACATTTCAGGTTTTGGGAGCCACAGTCCCTGCTGCAACCACACAACTTTGTCATGGTGGTGCAGAGCAGCCATAAATAATATGTGGACAAATGGGCATGGCTGTGTATTAGGAAAACTTTATTTAAAAAAATAGGCAGTGGGCCAGATGTAGCTCATGGGCGTTAGTTTGCCAACCCCTGACCTAGGATTTATAAGAACTGGCCCTGGAACCAAAAACTCCTGGGTTTGAATCCCAGCTCTGCCATTTTTTAGCTGTGTGAACTTGGGCAGGTTTCTTAATTTTTCAGTGTCTCAGTTTTGTGCCAAGCATATTAGTTTGTTAACAAAATTAATTACTAATTGCTGTTAACAGTTAAAAATTAAGTTTATATGTGTAAAGCACTTACAGAAGTGTCTGACACATAGTAAACATTCAGTAAGTGTTGATCATTATTACTATTCAGTTTGTAGCAGGGGAATGCCTTGCCTGAGCTTACTGAACACTAGAATTGCCTAGTGCTAGAGCTGAAGAAACATGTTCTGGTCCAAATATCCAAAGCCATGGCTAAGGGAGTCCTCCTGGGCATCAACACCATGAAACAGGCCCAGCACCGCGAGCTGGGAGGCAGCCTGCCGCATACCTGTGCCATCAGGGGTGGCACACACGTAGGTGGGCAGCATCTTGACGGGGGCAATGGCGTGGGTCTCCTTGCTCAGACCTCGCTCCATTTCTACCTTCATCCTCTTCTTAACCTCCAGCAGCTGCTCACGGTTCAGCTTCAGAGACTCCAGGGTATTCTGGCGGGCTCTGTGTTGGTCAGCCAGCCGGTAGGCCACTGCCGTCACCATGGCTGCCCCCTTGCCACTGCCATCCTCGGAACGCAGGAAACGGACGTCGCAGTCGGGCACGAGGCGCCGAACCGTCTTGTGAAGACGCTTGGCAAAACTGCAGTCACCAAGACGGGGTAAGACATGGGTGTCCGCGGTTAGGGTCAATGGTGCAAAGGGCTCACCGCCTCAGCTCAAAGGCCGGGAGGCACCTGCAGGAGCAGATGCCACCCTGATCATCCTCTCCCCACTCTCCCAAGTCAGGGTCATCACCGTGTTAATTAAAGCTCAGCTATGCAACTGTGACCGCCCTGGCTGGGTGAAGGGAAGGACTGTTGTAGGAAGTCACTACCCACCGCACACAATCACAGTAAGTAATGTAGTAAGACCCTGTATCTCAGGCCGAACACTACCGAATCAGAATCTGCCTCTTAACAAGATCCTCAGGTGATTCATGTGCACTAGACTAGAAAACCAGGGAATGCTAGGCCTGAGACCTTCTGCATCAACCATTCAGTTAATGAAGGCCCGTTGACCCGGCGCTCCTATTAGATAAAAATGATTAGATAATGAGTAAGTACAATAGAGAGATGGCCAGGTCCCAACTGAAATTTGAATATCTTGGACCCAAGGGATCCAAACATGGAGGGGAGGGCAGGATGAATTCAATACCCAGATCAGCCAGAGGCTGAACTAGGGTGTCCCCTGGCAGAAGACACAGTACCCGCAGAGCCCACCCAGAATCATGAGAGAGTCAAAGAAACAAGTACAGAGAAACCCTAACTCCTAAACAGGAGGGTGGCAGAAAGAGCACTCCCCCTCCCCCGCCCCCCACCACCAGCCAGGGGGGCCCTGGATAGAGCTGGAGTCATCGAGAGCCTTCAGAGATGGCTTGAACCCCTGCCAGGGACACACCTTCCTGATCCTCACATGCCCAGCTGGGAGCTAATTCTACAGAGCTCCTCAACTCCGCGTCCCTCCCCACTGTGCCAGAATGCAAACCAGAGTTGGCTGGGCAGTCACTAGGGTCTCTCTCAGGCCTGTCAGTGGTCTCCAAGTGTTCTGGGGGCCCTGTCACTATGGGTCCCAGCACGCTGACTCACTGAGGGTGCTTCTTGTAGACAGAACCATCAACCCCAATGGTGGAGCGCAGCCTCTCCTCGCCCTTGTTCTCCTTGATGCGCCGCAGCACGGCTGCCAGGGTGGCTGCACACAAGCTGGCTGAGCGTGTGGACACGATCTGGCACACCCGGTGAGTGGCCACGCAGTCCTCCTGCGTCGGGTCTATGCCCAGCCGCACTAGCACCTCACGGGCCTTCCGGATGCCGTCCTTCTCCCTAGGAAACAGAAGGACAGTGTGTGGGCATGTGTCCAACCCACTGTGGCCAGGGGGAGGGGGTATGTCAGCTGACAAGGAAACCGTTCAGCTCCAGCCAATACCATCTCCCAGTGAGGGTAGAGAAAGGGGAAAACACAACAGAGCCAACATGAGGCTCATCTCACACACACACACATACACACACACACACACACACACACACACACACACACCACACACACTGCTCAAGTACCCCTTTTTCCCACTGAGAAAAACTAATATTTTTTATGGGTACATGATGTAAGGACAAGGCCTTGCTCTCATGGCTTCACACATCAAGGTGTGTGTGTGTGTGTGTGTGTGTGTGTGTGTGTGTGTGTGCATGCTGTGTTTGCTTATCTAGGGGTAGATGGAACAGTGTCCCGCGGTGGAGCCCACCCCATTTTCTCTCTGTGAAGCAGCCAGCTCATTGCCTTTCACGAGGGAGCAGGCACTGCTCTAATCTATGCGAGAGACTGTGCTAGAGTCTGCTGCAGTGAGCTTAGCACTCTCCTCAGGGGAGCTAAGTGCCTCACCAGTATACATCCTTCCATCCCCTCAGGGCTTAACAAGCAGGCACAATCCGCTCAAGAGTTTCCATCTGAAGGTATAGGAAACTGTTTCACTGCTCCCTTTAGCACCCAAACCCCCACCTCTCCATCATTTGGTCCCTGAAACGACAGGGCCAGCTCAAGCAACAAGTGGAAGTCTCTAGAACAGGAAAGTAGACCCAACTCTTTGGATACTGTTAACTGAAAAAACAAAAATCAGGCCACCCTCACTCCCACCCATGTCGCTCTGGGAAATGCAGGCCTCAGATCTACCTATTGGAACTAAGTGGGTAAATTTTAGAGCCATGCAAGGCTCTAAACAGGGACCTCTCCTTCTGTTATGAAGAAGATGTCAAGAGAGAGCCTTTTTGGAGAATCACCAACAGAGAAATAAATGTCAGAGCTTCTGAAGGGAAAGAAAGTAGATGCATATGGGTCATCAGGGGGCTCCCTGGGAGCCTCCAGCATTCAGCCCGGCCCGACACCCACCCATGCAATACCATGAGCCACTTAGGTAGTGCACAAGAGTGGAGACTATCTGGAAAGTGAAGTCAAGCTACAGGCCCGCCGTGGCCTATGTTGAGCAAGGCCCTCCTGCTGTCCAAATCTGAAGGGTCAAGGGTCAGTGCCCCTTCCTCATTCCCCAACAGCCTGTCCACTCTTCTGGGGATCCAGTGAACAGAGAGACAAGGACCAGGAAGCTTACCCTTCAATATCTGAAACATCTTTGGTCTCAAAATGGCCAGTGGCGAGGAGCCCTGGGCTGAGCTTCCCCCCAAAAAGCAGCTCCTCCTTGGCCATCTTCACCAGGATAAGTCTCACCAGTTCACCCATATACATCCCACTGATCATCTTCTCAAATCTGCAGGGAGATACAAACCAAACAATAAGTACATGTAAGCGGAGGCACAATGACATAT
Source organism: Lynx rufus (assembly GCF_022079265.1). NCBI lineage: Eukaryota > Metazoa > Chordata > Mammalia > Carnivora > Felidae > Lynx > Lynx rufus. Next base: position 91,357,399 of record NW_025814896.1, on the reverse strand, counting down.
TAACTTGATGGCGCTGCTAGGAGTAAGATGTGCAGACAGGTGACAGCTCAGGGGAGGCTGCAGGATCAGGGACGTCTGGGCCATCTCTGTAGGCCGGGGGGGACTTGAACTATGGAGAAAAAAGGCCTTTAGCAGCCAAACTAAACATCCAGGGGATGTGCGACATATTCTGGGACAGCCTGAATTTTAAATAAAGTAAGTTACATGCAGTAAAAGTGACTTTACATTTTTTTTTTCTCTAGCCAGGAAATACTTTTCTAAGATGAAACTTTGTATAGAACCTCAATATTTATATACAAGAGGAAAAAAGGTCAATACGATTAAATCAGGGGTGCAGGCCCAGCAACTCAACATCTCATACTGTCCTCCCTTTGCAAGATCATTTGTGGATTTCTGGAAAACAACCCACAACCCCAGGGGTGGGGTGATGGGCAGGTTGAGCCAGATTAGGAGCTTTAAATGTCAGATGGTCTGGGAATCTGGGAGTGGGACATTTTGGAAGTCTCTGAGCAGGGAGGGGACCAGATAAACGCATGTTTTAGAAAGGCAGAGGCCTGCCCCCAAGCAATCGGCTAACTTATTTTTTCAACACTAGGTGATGCTGTTTTCTTTAGAAGCCAGTCTTTCCGGCTCAAATTGTGTCAGAGAAACTGAAGCTTCACCATTCTTTGTGGCAAAGAAGGCCCTTCCTTGGCATCTAATGATCCGGAGCCCAGAGAGGTGGCCCCCAGGGCCAGCAGACACTAACTAAGCTGGGCTCTAGTGACGAAACCCAGAGCATGAGTGTGGAAGGGACTCTGAAGTCACCTGGTACAACCCACCTGGTATGGCCCTCAGGAAGTGACTGGCTGAAGACCCAGGACAAGGTACGTAGAGCAGAACTGGAGCTAAGTGCAGAGCTCACAACATTGTTTGAGCAGAGGATTCAAGCACCAGCACAGGCACACTGCCTGGGGAGGCAGCCTGGCTCTAACACTAAGGACCTCATGTGTCTGTCTGCCTCGACACCTTTTCCAAAATAGCTAGGAGATAGAGATAGGGGAGGGGTCCAGTGGGGCTCCGAAGTGTGAGTAATTTATAAAAGCTTTCACTCCAGCTTTTTAAAAACACTCTGTTTCAGTCAACATTTAGAAAAATATTTGTTTAGGGGTGCCAGGGTGGCTCAGTCGGTTAAACACCCGACTTCAGCTCTGGTCATGATCTCACGGTTCGTGGGTTTGAACCCCGGGTCGGCTCTGTGCTGATAGCTCGGAGCGTGGAGCCTGCTTCAGATTCTGTGTCTCCCTCTCTCTCTGCCCCTCCCTCACTTGTGCGTGCACACGCGCTCTCTCAAAAATAAACTTTAAAAAAAAAAGAAAAAGATTTGTTTAGAAACACATAAAGAGTGAGAAAAGTTACTCCTGGAGCCCAATAATGACCTCAGGGCTACCTTAGCTGACATTCTGGTATGTTAGCCCAACCTTTGATTTGTCTAAGTCTGAGACAGTGGTGTGCTCCCAAGGCTGGGCTGGCAATTCTGTCTTCTGACCCTTTAAAGGGCATATGGCTCCTCAGAATGGCTTGGGTGTGCCTTGTTCTTAGAGGCAGACATTGAATAAATGACTTTTGGGTCCATAAATTTTCACCGGCCATGGCAGACACAGCCAGTGTGTGCCTATGAAAATTGCAAGTAAGTGGACTCATGCTTGGATACATGGGAGAAGCTTATGAGTTAAATAAACCACGCTTTGAAGAAGTAAGGACTCTCCCTGTAAAGAAAAAGGGTCCCCGTTGCCGAGCTGGCTTATAGAATTGGGCTTTCCTCCCCAAGCAGAGATCTATGCCAGCGGCTTTCCTGCAATAGTCATAGCAACATAGCATAGACCAGAGGGGGCCTGAATTGCTCAAAACATTTTGTAATTGCCTTCGGAGTTTACAGCAATCCCTGTTTCAAGATTGCTAATAGGGGACATTGGGCCAATGTTGGTGTAATAATGAGAGTGAAATAATATTTCGTAACAGTCAAAAGAAACTAAAAATCAAGTCTAGCCAGGCTGGAGAGTATAACACTCAGGGTGCAAAATGTTGGAGGCCCTCCTGGTCCTGTCCACCCAAGAATGCCTGCTGGGCCACAGGTCTAGGAAGCGGCCAAGGAGGCTCCTTAGCTGGCTTTTCCACAGGCCTTGGGTTTGCCTAGAGCTGGGACCGGAGACCCTAGGTCTCCATGGGGCCCAGCTCAGCCCGCAGGCAACTCTACCATATGTCTGAGTTCAGAGCCTCAGCCAGTGTTGAGGAGACAACCGTCTGGCCTCCTACTCTGGGCAATGGAAGAGATGGAAGCTACGACAACAGCATTCAGAGACCCTCCCCCTGGCCACCTCAACATGACTTTTCTTCTGTGACTCACAGACTGTTTCTATGGACAACTTACAAATTTAAGGTGGCAGAAAGAAGAGCAGGGCCAACACTTAGAAAAGGACCTTCTAAAATGAAAGCTCTAAAGGACGTAGACAAATTATTACCTACACTCTGGTTTGTCTGCTTGTTTTATCTGTTTTAGAGCCCTCTCAGCAATTTATAGTCACAATGCTTGTGATGAGCACACCATTCCCATAACCAGTGGCTGCCCCAGCAACCTTTTGGGGATATAAGACTAAAGCAAAAGTGAGAACCACCCCCACCCCAGCCCTGGCCGGATCCCACCTCAGCTCCTGAGCCCACACACCCCCCACAAGCCCGCCACACACAAGGGGTGCTGCTCACAGTTGCTTCCCAGGGTTCAGGGAGCCCATGTCGATCTCCTGATCAAACTCAGTGCGGAAGTCATCAAGTGTGCCGTCGTCCCCAAAGGCCCCCCACTCCATGTTGATACACATCCGCCCCTCGTCGCCCTCCACCATGTCAATGTGGCGCATCTCTTCCATGTAGCAGGCATTGCTGCCCGTGCCTGGCCAAAACAAGGGACTGCTCAGCACCCACCTACACCAGCCTCTCTCCAGCCCCCAGCTCCCTCTTACTCCCCCATCTTGAGACCACCTAGGGTGGTTGGGATTCCCCAGTGCAGGCTCCTGGAGTATCCCAACATGGTCCAGTCCACAACCACCTCCAACCCACAAATCCTGGCTCAGCCCTCTGAAGTGACTGTACCACTCTCTTCTAATATGAATTACAAAGAGTCACGCAGGCCATGGAGCCCTCCTCCCTTTCCAGCCCCCACACCCATTGTTCACTCACCCACAATGAGACCAATCTCACAATTCTGGTCATCATAACCACAGGTCATCATGGTCCCAACTGTGTCATTCACCACGGCCACAATATCAATATCAAAGTCCTACAGGGATAAAAGCGGAGCTCTGACCTTCACCATCACAGAAAGGTTGCAATTGTGAAGATGGAGATAAAAAGCAGCAAGGCACAGAGCTCAAGTGCATTAGGGCTGCCTCCTTACTGACCCTACTTGAAGCCAAAGAAGGTTAGAGCTGGGAATTGGGCTCAAATGCAGTCTGACAGCAGCAACTCACTCCCCACCCTGCATGTCCTCAGCATGGAAGCCACCGCCCTGCAGTCTAGTTTACAGACACTACTGCACTCACAAGAGCCCACTTTGTCATTGTTGTCCCCTTCTCCTTCTCTCTCTTCTTTTCTCTCTCTCCCTCCCTCCCTCCTAACTTCTGTGACCAGGCCTTTATCTTGTTCTCTCTCTGCCTCATTCCATCCTAATGCCAACATCATCCCAACCTTCTTAATTGAAAATGATATTCAAGTCTTCTTCAGGTTAAAGACTGAAGGGTTTTTCCTGTACTGAGACTAAGATTATTTATCCATCGTGATAATCTGAAGACCCAGAAGCATCTGATTATATGTAAGATTATCAGTGTGGCAATCATTTTGCAGTATATGGATGCAAAATCATTATGAGACATGTCTTAAATTTAGCTGTATGTAAACTATATCTCAATAAAACTGGAAAAAAATTAAATCTTATTAGGTAAACCTAGCAGAGAAGGAAGAGAAAACCTCTCCTTAAGAACCACAAAAAGGTTCTCATGCTGATTTGGGAACAGACTAGGAAAGATTTCAGAGTGGACCCATAAGAATGTAAAGAGCCTCCAGACCCCAAGCTCCTGCCTCCCCAACTCACCCCTCTCCTCTGGATGGCCTTCCGGATCAGAGTAACCACGTCTTTGCCTTCCACGCCACTGGACTTGAACCCCTTGGTCCAGGAGACCAGGAAACTCTGGAAAAGGACCAAGGAATGAACACTGACCACACTACTCAAACAGCCATTAGTGAGTGGAGACCTCTGCCATGGAGCTAAGCTAAACTACAGCCGTGCTTAAATATTTGTACTGCTTCCTGACTAGCCTAGGAAAACGAAACTGGGGCCTCATCAAAGACCCAGAAAGAAGATTAAATGAATGATTCCTTCATGACCTACTGCCCCCAAGAACTGAAAAGAACAGGCTATAGAAATGCCAAAATCAGATACTCTTATCATTAACTCCCCAGGCATCTTTCTTCCAAGGATCTTTATTATGATACTCTAGATCAAAGGAGTTCCTAATTTCTCATTCCTGTTTCCCTACAAGGGATAAAGATAATGTACTTCATATTGTTCTTTGAGGGAAGAGTGATAAAGACCCTCCCCCCCCCCCCGCACTTCTGATACTTCACCATCCCCCCCCCCAGACCTACATACACTCACCCAGAAGGACAGAACTCTTAATACTCAAACCTCATCCAAACAACCATCAGAGCCGCCTCTAAAACCACAGCAGCAACTGGCTCAAAGTTCATCCCAGACCTCCCAGCCCAATGAATGAAGCAACAAGGGTCTAAAGAACTCATCTTACCTCATCTAGCTTCGTTTGGACACAGGGGAATGAGAAAGTAAAACCCAAGGGGAGCTTCTTGTCTTTGATTTGTAGCTTATCCATGAAGTTAGCCAGGCATTCAGCAATGTGGTCAAACAGCTAAGGGCACACAACACAAGAAGATGAGAAGGGAGGGAGAATAACATGGAGATTAAAAGCATACATACCATACATACACATTGGGCTCGGCAAGGAACTAGCTGAATGTGTGCAAGATACATATCCCTTCTGAAGTCTTAATTTGCTCATCTATAGAATGAGGGTGACAACTGTACCTGCCCTCAGAGTTACCACAGGGATTAAATGAGTCACACATATAAGGACTTCACAGCAGTTAGTGCTGATTAAATACTGTCTTCCACTCAAACTATTTATCCAAACCACTGTCAACATAACCCTGTGAGGCAGGGGAAATCATAGCTAAAGCTAGTCAGAAAGTCATCACATACCCTGGGAACAGAACATCCTTTGGTGGCTCTGCCAGAACACTCCTTGTCATGGGTGCACAGCTGACTGTCTCAGAAAGGACAGCCCGTCTTACTGCCAAGAAGTATTCTAGCATCCCTGTCTCTTGTGACTGGGGAGGGAATGGGACATTCTCTGGTTGGCATTCATAGAATGAACTTAACAAAATAATAATAATAATAATAACAACAACAACAACAACAATAACCCATATTTTTCTTCCATTCTAGAAAAGTAATTTCCTAGGAACATTTCAAAGAAGTATCTTTGTTTTTTAACTTCAAAATGAAAAACCCAGTAAGTCCATGAAGAGCACTGAAGAATGTATAGGGTTTTATGGATGGGCAGCCTCACAACTGTGACCATGCCAAGCAGGACCCACAGCTTCTAAGAAAAAGCTGTATTTACAATTATCCAGGCTTTCGATCAGTCCCAAGGCCTATAGCCCCATAGCTTCCTTCTTGCCCACTGAGCATCCTCAAAGAGAGGGAGTGACTCCCTCCAGATGCTTAGAGGCTGAGGCCAGGGGCATTCTGGTACAAAAAGTAAGCAGAGGCCAAAGAGACTAAATAGGTGCCATGGGCCAGGTTGACCAGATGGCAAAATCTAAAAGCCAAGGGGGATGGATGAAAATATAACTTTTCCTTTCCAGACAGAAGCAAGGAAGATCCCACTAAACCAGAGGTTCCCAAAATGTGGTCCTAGACCAGCAACAACACCACCATCATACTCTAAACATAAATTCTGAAGCCCAAACCTAAACCTACTGAATCAAAAACTGCAGGGGTGAGGCCCTCCAGGTAATCCTGAAGCAGGTTTGAGAACCACTGCCCTAAACCCCAAAAAGTATTTGCATTTACAAAGGAATTAAGAGGTTGCAGGTGGCAGGGTAGGCTGAGAGGCCCACTGGCTCCCCAGATGTCTGGGGTATGCTCAGTGGGAGTGATCCAGGAAGACAGGCCAACCCCATCTAGAAGGTGGCCAGCTCTAACAATGTCCTGCATTGATCCTGCCCCTCTGTCTAATCACATGCAAAATTAACCTCAGCTGATGCTGAAACTCTCAATCTCCAAACCAAAACATTCTCAAGAGCAAAAAGATTGGGCAATGACAAAGCTCTCTCACGAAGAGGATCACCAATGCACAAGTGCTAATTACCTTGAGCAGAAGCCAAGTATTTTAATATGACATAGGGTTTTTAGATAGATACTCAACAAGTTCTGATTTTCTGTTGGGAAGTTGATCAGAGACAAAATTTACAAATCACCAACTCCCAGCACCTTCTTCCTGGTACTCTAGTCATCAGAGATGAAGAGGGGGAGCTTTAGAAGGGGGGAAAAGCAAAATGGTTTCCCTCATCCAGCCCCGATCCACTGCTCCCTTTCCAACTGTGTTGCCAACGAGGAAAGGCAGTGAAGAGGCACTAAATTATATGCTGCCTGATACAGTAGCCACTAGCCACCTGTTATCTTAATCACTTAAAATGCTAAAAAATTTAATAGTTACTTCTTGAGTCACAACACTAGCCATATTTCAAGTGCTCAATGCCACTAGTAGCTAGCTAGTGGCTTCGATATTGCACAGGGCAGATACAGAACAGTTCTACCATTGCAAAAAGTTCTACTAGACAGTACTTGGTTAAGCAAGAAAGAGCAGACCATCAGCTTCCTTAATTGGAAGACTATCTCCTTTTCTATTAGCTGATGATCTAAGGATAAGATACTGGGAGAAAGAGCTAATACCTTCCTGCCATAAAAAGTCTCAAAGGGCATCATTTCATAAGGTTAGAATGGTTTCCTTTTCCTTATTGGTCTCAGAATCTGTTCACTCCCCTTCCCATAAGATACACTTTAAAAATCTAAAGTGGCCACTATTACAATTTGCAATTCACTGCTCTCAAGTGCAAGTTCATGTGCCTGAAGACAGATTTTATCCAGGAACCCACACTGTCCAGGTTCACAGATCCTCAGAAACCTTTGCAAGTTTAGGGTTTGGTGATTTGGTCTTGGTTTTAATGAAACTTTACGTTTAAAATCCATTTGTTCTCCTCCCAATTAAAAGACTGATACCTACCATCCAAAAAAAAAAGGAAAAGGAAAATATAGGGAGAAAAAAAAGCACCAGCAATTCCACCACTAAAATATCCACTATAAATTTCGTTCCAATCTTCTTACCAACTGGTTTCTGCTTCAAGCGTATAGTATTCTTTCCCTTCCTTAGGGTGAAATAAACACCTATATTTTCTCCTAATTTTCTTAGGTTTCATTTTTATTTAGCACTTTTCCACTTATTCAAAACTTTTAAAATATCACAATAGCTTTATGTTTCTTCCCGGTGGATCTCAGATGTTTTGTTTTGTTTTTTTTTTTTAATTTGGACTAAACATTGTCTGTATGTCCTGGAGCTATGTGAGAGCTCAAATCTCAGTCTCAAGGACTTTGCCTCCCTTGTCCAACCCCAGCATTAAAACAAGGAAAGCAGATTTACCCTCAGAGCTGTACCCAGGGACAAATAAAGAGTCTAAAAGTATCTCCCCCACATGATCTACTTGTGGTCTGAAATTTCCTTCTGAGGAGGTGGCCCAGTGTGGTGAGAACCATACACTAGGCCCCACCTCTTCTAAACTCTAAGGCCTAAGAAAAGGTGACCACACTGGAAGGGCATCTTATTGGATTTCATTTCCTCCATTCACTCTTTTATTGCGTACACACTGGGTAGAAAATACAACAGGAATAACCACTGCTCAAGCTGAGAGTGATCCCTATAGCAGTGCTATCATCCAGGAATGTCTTCAGTGATTGGACTGAGAGAAGTTGAAGGAGCAGGAAGAACACCCCAAGGAAGGTTCTTGCAGAGCAGCTGAAAGGGGAGACCAGGTTCCCTGGACACCCAAGAGCAGAGAATAATGCTGGACCCGTGGCTGATACCCACCACCTGGCCAGATACTTCTGGTGTGGTGGCAGTGAGAGTCCCCTCTCTAGAAGGGATCCCCTGGGGGAACTCTTGGGAGGGACAGCCCCCAAAGGGCCTGCCCCACAAGATTTCTTGTCTGTAGGAGCACCAGCCCCTTCAGGGGGCACCTCCTACTCTGGAAGCAGGGCAGGTAGTCAGGATCTAGGACCACCATGTTGCCTAATTCCAGGAAGCACCACTCACATGGACCACATCGTGTGGCCTACCAAGTGGACAGAGCCCCCTAGAGTTGTGCAGATGCAGGTTCTAATGTCATCAATCGGGCTTTGTGTTGTGCCTCTGGCCCCAACCACCCCTATGACCTAAAGCCAAGTCATTCACTCAATCTTTTAAAACGCAATTCCACATCTATAAAGCAGATAACATGAACACTCAGCCTCACAGGGCCAGCATGAGGACAAAAAGAGGAAATGCATACAAAAAGCTTTTGCTCAGCCTGACACACAATGGGTCATCATGTGTCAGCTCCTCCTCCTCCTGACAGTCACTCATCCACTTCAACCCACTTATGACCTTCTGTGAGGGGTGGGGTGTGTGACCTGGTGGTCCAGCTGTGCTGTAAGCCCCGGAGGGGAGAGGCCAGGACTTTAATTCCCAGCAAGGATCACTGCCCAATGCATAGTAGAAGCTCAACATATGTTTGGAGACTATCACAGTGGCAATTCCATCCTTGCTCCTTTTTTTCTGGCTGTTACTGAGAGGATTCTTTCTTGGATTTCACATTTCTTCTGCATTCACTCCTTTGATTGTTTAGATGCTCTAGAAGCCACAAAGATATGGGGATGACCAAGCAGGATTTGGGGCAATATGTCCACTGCAGTGCCAGGTGGGACAGACTGGATTTTGATGCTTTCTCAATAGGCTTCCATCCCTGTGTGCAAAACCTCTTCTGTTTTAGACAGTCAAGAAGAGAAAGAGCAAATAACCACAAAGGTAAAGGGCCAACTTCCATTTTCATGTGATGCTACGGTAGCAAGTATACACCAAAGAGGGCTGCAGAATGACCACAGTGGCAGGTGGCGGTGTCAAACCACAACTGTGTCTTCTGACTTGCTATTCAGCGGCACCACTGCCAATCACAGGCGTCCGGCAGCGTGGGCCCAGCGTCCTGACAGCAGATTTTCACTGGTAACCAGCCCACGCAAGCAGACCTCAAAAGACATGGCAAATCAAAACACCACCTGCTATGGTACATCTGGACCCCGGGGCCTCATTCACACGTTCCCTGCTCTCTGGCCCGCATGCACCTCTCCTGATGGAGGCGCCCCACTCAACCTCCAGGCATAGAAAGGGATCACCAGGCAGACATACGCCAGGAAACCTGAACCTTAGTCAGGGTCTCCTTCCCCCAGACAGAGGAAGAATAGAGTCTGCTCCCATGGGGCCCAGAGTCCCAGTGGCCGCTCTGAGAGAAGGGTCATACCTGGGTGCCGCTGCCTCGCATGAGGTCCTCAGGGATGGCATAGATCTGGTTCTCCATCTCGACCTTCTGGAGCCCATTGTCTGTTACTCTTACACGAAGCACACGGAAGTTGGTCCCCCCAAGGTCCAGAGCCAGAAACTCTCCATGTTCTATAGAGAGAGGAAAGGCCACTATTAGTTTAGGAAAGACAAGATCTCCACAGAGACCAAGACTCAAAACCCATGAGTCCCTCCATAAACACTGGTCATCCCCCAGTGATGGAGTGGCCAAGGGGTCTTACTTTTTTCCATAAACAATTATGATGATCTGATTCTTTTTCTTAATGCACCTTTATATTACTTTTAGAATTCACACAATGAGGGGTGCCTGGGTGGATCAGTCGGTTAGGTGTCTGACTTCGGCTCAGGTTGGGATCTCGAGGTTCGAGAGTTCAAGCCCCGCATCAGGCTCCATGTTGACAGCTCAGAGCCTGGAGCCTGCTTGGATTCTGTGTCTCCCTTTCTCTCTGAGCCTCCTCCACTTGCGCTCTGTCTCTCTCTCTCTCTCTCTCTCTCAAAAATAAAATAAACATTAAAAAATAAAAAATAAAAATTCACACAATGACACAGCCTCACATCCAATGATAGGGTACCTACTCCCTCACAAGAGCTAACTATTTCCCAGGGACTTTCAGCCAAGTCCCCATCAAGCTCAAGGGGCCCATCAAGCTCCGTACCAGGAGTCCACGCCTCAGTTTTGCTCTTCGTGCCCCAGGACACCCAGCACACTGCTATAGGCCTATGGGCCCCTGGGTCTTCAGCCAAATTGTGGTCCCCACACAAAATTTACTTTTTAACGTTTGAATACAATGATAGCAATATCCTATGGCAGGATAAGAGGGTCATGTGATGACGCGACTGGGATCCAATGGCTATAAATTAAGAGGCCTAGCAAACCAGCCAATCAGGTGCCCCCCAAAAAGATCCCAGGCTTATTAGAATGTGAGAGAATGCTGACCCAAGGGTATGTAAGACAAGAGTCAGGCCACTCAGCTGATCCACGCAGGCAGGCTACAGAGAGGGGATAAAGGGGGGACAGGGAGACTCCACAAACACAAGTGGGTCAAGATCTTCAGGTGTCACCAGGAAGGCACAGTCCCTCCTCCCCAGGAAACGAGCAGTGTCGACAGGAAACATCCAGATTCCAGACAATAATACAGCTGGTTGCAGGGACACGCTCCATTGTATGGCACAGAACAAAAGTGCTGAAGAGGCGCGGAGGCCAGAGCCAGGGCTGGGGGCTGGCAGGGCAGGCAAGGGCTGGGGGAGGTGGGCTCACTCCCTCAGCAGCCTCCCCCACAAGCAGTGGTTCCACCAGTCTTCCACTGCCCTGCCCCACACCTTCTCGAAGGAAACAGAATTATTTCCTAGGGAATTCACTTATTGGCATATTTGTCAACACTCAGCCCATTTCCAGGTGGGTGACAGCCACTTAAGTACAGCAGAATGGATTGGGAGGGGCAGGGAAAAGCTCGGACTGAATGAGCCAACATGGATCCATTCTGTGCCCAGGCCCTCTCAGCAGCAATAACTGGCCCTGAGAAAAGCTACTTCTGCCCGGCTCCCTGAGGGCACAACCCACAGCCTAAGAGCACACAACTGTGGTCTGGGAGTAGCAACATACAGAGCCTGGCTCTGGAGCCCACGTTACCTGTGTTAGAACTCTGGCCATGCTGGCCATGGCAAGTCCCTGAGCTTCAACTGCCTCATCTCTGAAATGGGAACATCATAGTTCAGGTGGTTGTTATGAGGGGAAAAACTAGACACTGTGCCTTAAACACCCAGCACAGTGCCGAGAACTTAGGACACACTCCATAAATACTAGAAACTTTCCATCCAGGCCTCCACACACTGCCCACCCCCACACCGGCGTCCCCCAGGCCCACTGTTAGGGCTGCCGCTCAGACTGAAAAGCTAAATCACCCTCACCAGCGGGGACAGAAGGAACCTGTCCAAGAAAAGCCATTGGAACCTGCCCCAGTGACTTCAGCATTCCTCCTCTGGGGCGCTACTTTTCAGTCCCCTCTCTGGCATCTGGAGAGCCTCCCAACCCCACCAGCTACAGCTGTTAAATAGCTGGGGCAACATCAACCCCACCTGGGGTGACTCTGCCCCTCTCGTGGCCATGGGCGACTTTTCCAGGCACTCCAGTTCTGAGCCTCCCCTGGTAGTGGGAACCCAGCCAGACTGCAGGAAAAGCTATGTGGTGGTTGTCATGGGGGATGAAAAGGAAAATCAAAGATGAACTGCCTGCATCAGCACTCTGTAGCCTAGGATGCATGCAATGCGCTGAATCGGCGACCACGGGGGTCATGATTCAAGGCCAGCCCAGCCTCCGTTCCCAGGAAGGAATGTCATCCCTTGCTTTCTTTTCAGACTCTGCCGGAACAGACATTCCTCTGCATCCCTCCTCCCCGGCACCCCTTCTGCAAACACATGGGATCACAACTACCACAGCCAAGGACTGTACTCCTTCCAGGGTCTAATGTCTCTGAGGCAGACCCAGCACCAGGACTCCTGGAGCTAAATCCTAAGGTGACCTCGTGGGACAGTGGACAGACCCTTCCTAGTGCTCACCCCACACCATGAGTGAGAGGCTCCCACAGAGCAGTGGTGAAGGGCTGGGCCTTCAGAGATGGGCAGACAGGCTTTGTTTTGAATTCCAGCTCAGCTTCCTCACTACCTATGTGGCCTCTGAGCATGTCACCTCACCTACAGAACATGGCCCCTAATGCTGACTTCTCCCACGGGTTGTGAGGCAGACATGAAATACCAAACACACTATGCACAAATATGTAGGTTCACAGTAAACCATCAATAAAACTACTGTTCTATTCTTTTGTTGATTATGTAGTTCTTCTCAGGCCCTCCAATCCCTACCTATACCTACTCAAGTGGCTCAAGTCCCACCTCCACCGTGAACCTTCTAGGACATTCCAGAAGCCGAGAGCAGACAGAGGAGTGTATGATGGAGCATGAAGGAGCATCACATCTATGGGCCTGGGACCGTCAGACTAGACAGGGTGGGGGTGGGAGCAAGGCTCTAGGGCCGGAAAACATGCCCACAGTAGGTTTCTTAAAGTGCACAGCCATGTGACAGAGGACCCAATAAGGTCCAGAGAAATCATTCTGCTGAATTATAGCTGGTAACATATTTGAGGCAACATATTAAGAAAACATCTCCTATTGCATTTGCTCGTTGATGGTTCATTTGTTAAACAAAATGTCTGAATACCAACCGGTTTATACATGAGACCATCAGGTCAGAGGTAAGGTTTCTTTCATTGTTGAGCATGCTGTTATGTCTGGAAAGCAATTTAACTTTCTAAAAATAGTAAAATATGAACATCTGATTTTTTTCTAAAAAAGCTCAAACAGTACAAAAGTGGGAAAAACAAAAAGCAAATCTCTTTTCTTCTCCAAATAATCACTATTAATGTTTCTTGGGTGTCCTTAGGTACATTTATTTTATAAAGACAGTGGAGGCTGTTAACAGACACATTCAAAGAAAGGGGTTGGAATTGCTGGCTCTAAGGATGTTGTGTTTTTAATTTGGAAGACATTGCCTACAAGTTCATGCCTAAAAGTTCTCAACAATTTCCACACAAACCAACAGCTAAGTTTTGTTCTCACCAGGGTCTCATGTTATGTGGCAATTAATCTTTGCCAACTTCTTTGGTCTAAGTGGTATCTCCTTTTTTAAACTTGGTTTCCTTCTTTTGTGTAAGGTTACACTTTTTGAATTGTTAACTGGCCTTTGGAATTCCTTGTTCTGTGAACTTTCTAGTCACATCTTTTGCCTTTTTTTAAAATACATTCATTATTTTCTTAATAGCCTAAAAGAACTCTTTGTATATTAAAGAAAATAGTTTTTTGGTTGTATATTTATAATTATTTTTTCCAGTTGGATATCTGTCTTTTCATTTTATTTGCGGCATTTTTGGCATGCAGAAACTTTTTAATTTTTATGTTGTCAAAGTATTTGTGGTTTCTGGGTTTTAGGTTTTGTCCATAGAAATTCTGAAGATTACAGTAGTAGCCCTCCCTTTCTAACACCCCCCAACTCCTAAATGTGGCCACCACCGCTGCTAAAATAAAGGAAGTGAAGTTCCACTTGAGGTTTATTTGAAAGATCAAATTAATCTTCTGTATTTCTTTGTTGTTGTTGTTGTTGTTGTTGTTGTTGTTGAAGCTCCCCCACCCCAACCATCGCTCACAGTAGGCACTTTGCTAGGGGCACCCAGCTGCTCGCCACATGGCCACCATTTTCCCTTGGCCACCATTTTCGTGTAAATTGGCCCAGGTGGGAGAACCCCCTTCATAAAATTCAGCTGTGGAGAATGTGGGCATTGATCCCACTACTTCTCACATGCTAAGCAAGCACTCTACCATTTGAGCTAATTTCTCAGCTCCCGCTCTATTTTTTTTAAGGTGATTTTATAGCAAAATGAAGACAGAACCCCATCTTCATCTCTCTCGTCCCTGGGACAGAGTTCAGACTTCATCATTGGCATCTGGATGACTGTGGTAATGAAACAATGGAAAGGCAGAGGCAGGTATAAGGGAGATTGAGTTGACTGAGAGCCCAACACGTAGGTGTTTTTAATGGAAGATAAACTAACATTTGTTAAATGATGGTCACTTTGTTTATAAGCATTAGCTCATTAATTACCTCAGCAACCCTATGGGGCATTAAAATCCCAATTTTCCTGATGAAAAAACCAAGACTCAGGTCAAGTAACTGAAACCAAGATTCATAATTCAGGTCTGGTTCTCTAGCAAAGTTTTTCTATTGTGATGAGCAAGGAGGTTCCTTCATGGGAAAGTTGTAAATCCTCAAATAAGGAATTCTTCTTTAATAATGCCAAAAGTATATAATGCCAGAGGTCACCAGCAACCTCCAAGCTGGCCTGGGTGTCAGAGGAAGTGATACTGTAGTTCATAAATTGAGTCATTTGATTAAGGTCACGCAGGGATAAATGACTGCTGGGTCCATCTGACCTCAGAGCCCGTGCCTATCCCACTGCACCATACCCATGTCTCTCGTTCCTGGAAGCTGAGGAGGACCTGGCACAGAATCCAGGATGAGGCAAATAAGCCTCAGAAAGCCTGAAAAAGAAAGCAAAGACACCCTAATCTTTTATCAGTGACTGCAGTCCATCTCCACCCCCCACCCCCAGGCCTGCTGGATGGCCAAGTGCTCTCAGACTTGAATGGGAGCTGGCAGACACACATCCTCTGGCCAGAGGTGAAGCGTCCTTCTCCCCCAGGAGCCCAGAACCTTCCAAAGCTTGTTAATGCAGGCTTTTTTGTAGCCACAAGTTGCTGCCATCTCAGACAATCACATAGAAACTCTGTTCCCACCAGGCCCTCTCTGCTGAAGGTCCTCCTAATTAAAAGCATTTCCCTCCAAAACCAGACAAGAGAAGAGATTCCAACCCTCTTCTGAAAGAAAACAAGGACTCAAAGAAGAGCTGCTGGCACCCAGTGAAGAGGAACTGGCGACAGGGGCATTAAGTCACACCACCCTCCAATCCCCATCAAACTGCCCAACAGTTAGGATCCGAGGTGTTCTGTCTGGCAGAGTGTGTTTGCTGACTCATTTCCCATCCTGGACTACCATTCTGCCCACTTGCAGTGAGGCTCTTATCAAATACATAAGGTCAGCAAGATAAAAGGGTTTCAATTTCTCCTGGGAACTCACCTGTCTCAGGGAAAGGCTGAGGAAAACTAAAATGGCATTAGACTGGCCACCTGAACATGACAGTCCCCATCAGGTTCGTGGATCAGACACCAGAATGTGTCGGAGCAGGCCGTAACTCCCTCATTGTTAACAGCACACAAATACGTGGCCTGTACCTGGCAATGTCCACACAATTTTTGAGGAATGAAAGGCAAGGGCCAACTGAATTTTCCAACAGGATCTATTTTCAATCATTAAGTACTTGTCACTAATTAAAATAGCTCTACCACCTGTTCCTCCCAGCAGCACTTGCAGCACTGCGCCCACCAGTGCTCTAACAGTGACTTGCAAACAGCTTTGGTTTGGTTTTGTCTTTTGAAGCAACAGTGACCTTCGTCAAAGGCAACCACATTCGTTTAGAAGGGGCAGTGCCCTGCAGGGTTATGGTTGGAGCCAGAGCCCAGTCCCCTCACCCCAGAGCTTCTTCAGAACCACAAGCTCCAGAAGCCTCTTTCTGAATAAGCGGCTTTTACGCAGCATTCCCAGAGTTCTGGGATCCTTGAAGGTGGTGAAGTCTGGCCTCGGTGGGTCAAGGAAGGCCAATCAAGGTACAACCTCACCCCCCACCTCCTCACTTCCAATTACATCTCTTTCCTCTACTTTCACTGTCTTAGATATGGGGTTCTACATAAGATTTCATTTTGTTTAAGGTTGGGAATGGGGTCCACTACTAAAACCAACATTTTAAAAATCACTATGTTGAGAGTCAAACACTGAAAATCTATTCTAGGCCCTGCCAACAAAGTGCCTCCCAGTCTGCAACCAGCTATTTCAACACTGGGCACTGAACACAACACTCACCGCTTCTCGGCTACCTGGTGCTGTGTGCAACCCAGTACCTGACCGGACGGGGAGAAAGGAAGTAGTTAGATGCACTGTGGCTAGTACATGGTAGGAGCACCAATAAGAAGGAATGATTGGTTGCTTGGACAAGGACGGCTTCTTGGGAAGCAACACAAGACAGCCAGGTCTGAGAGGATGGGATGAAGTTGCCAGACATGGAAAGGGGGACATACATAAGGGTGCGGAGGTTGATGGTGTGTTCAGGGAATGGCACATCAGGAGTGGTTGCAACGTAGGGATCCTACAGCATGGCTACATATATGTAGCAAATGCCAATGCCAAGAACGCCGGATTTTAAGCACAGGGTTGGCTTTGTTTTCAAGAGGTCTTCAGTAGCACTGTGGACGACGGGTCTAGAACCAGAGCTGGTGAGGAGGATGCCACAAGACTCTTGGGCCAAGCAATGATGAAGCCCTGGTTTCCAGGACTATGTACAATAGTCAACCACCTCTGTTTGCTCAAGATTGACATGGGACTTTCAGTGCTAAAACTGGGAGCGTGCCAGGCACACCAGGATGGCTGGTCACCCCAGGGCCATGTTATATCCAACCATAAGGTCATCCCTTCTTGTCATCTAATGCCAGACACATGCAGCCTTGAACCATGAGGTAGGTCAAAGACACATATCCACACTTTCACATCCAGTCCCTGAAATGGCCCTTTCATAATTCAATGCCCCAAAAGGGAGTAGCTCCTGCCTGCCCTGCCATAGCAAGAACACCTCCAGGGGCCCCAGATGACTGCACTGAACATTCAATCTTCTTCCATGGAGTAGCCCTGGGTTGGAGATCCTGTTTATTCTTTAGTTTTCAAGGGCCTGCTAGCATACTGCAATAGACTGCTCTAAGAATGTATGGCATGGTCTCCAACCCAGGTCCTGGATAGGTAATCCAGCAAAACTATCTTTGGCAGACACAGGTTTTGAGGCATGTTATTTCCCATGTACCTGGAACCACCACAGCCACTACCACATCTGGCAGCCTTTTTTTAAGCCCCAAGATCCCTGCTACCCCATTACCATACAATGCTGGACCCCACTCAATAGCTCAGAAATAAAGTAACTCCATGTTATTAAAGGTATCAAATGACACAGTCAATGCTGGGTCTACAGCAATCAAGGAATGGGGTAATCTGATCTTCTACGCCATTGGTCTTCTAATCATTTAAGCAATAAGATGCCAAATGCCAAAATGTAAAACTGGAGAAAAACAGAGCTGCACCAATTGAAGGAAAGGGGCTGGAGGACATAAACACATTAGGTGCCCCCCAAACCTCCCAGAACACCACCGGAAAGCACCATCCTGGTGTTTTGATACTCAGGAAACGTTTCTTAAGCTCGAAATATGTTCCAGTCACAGAAGTGTTGCATTCACTCCATAGATGTGAAACCACCCTTCAAAGGATTAAAATATGTTTCAATACTTTGTAGGCTCTGAGTGTGTTAAGATTTTCAGGCAGGCAGACCAGGGGTTCAAATCCGGTTTTAACGTATATTAGTCATACAATTTCAAGTAAATTATTAGAAACCTGACACTCGAGTTTCATCATCTGTTAAAATGGAATAGCAATAACCTTCTCTCTAGCCAGCACCACCTCTCCACTCCCCAAGGCACAGGGTGTGCACGTGCGCGCACACACACACACACACACACACACACACACACAGTTTTGGGCCAAGATCCAATGCAATGAACGTGTGAGGTGTTTGGCACAATGCCGGCCACATGTAAATGTTTAATAAACTCTAGCTACTATATTATATGAAGGCCTCTTATCAATACAATCTTTGGCTTATTCCAGGCACCATAAAAATCCACTAACTTGTGTTGTGTGCTGGTTGATCTGACTCCACTGCACGCCTGTTGATATAATGCTGAGCAACCAAGATAAGGACTCCTTTCAGGTTTTAACAGCCTCTGTGCAACCTATCAGCAGCCTAGTTTTTATCATATCATGTGCTTGCATTACATGACTGAGTATCATTCTATAATCATTTCATCTGTGTAAGCCTTACCTCTCCAAGGACGATTTTCACTCTTCAGAGGCAGGGCGCAAGGCAGCTCAGCATAGTGCTGCCTCACAGAGGACCAGACTCGGTGGGGACTCTTTGGAGCCAAACTGAAGAGGTAGACCTGAGTTACTAGGAGAATGAATGCACTGTGCTAGCAGGGGGTGGAGGGTGAAGGTGGCAGATAAGCATAAAATGCACTGCTTGGGATGTGCCTAAGTACCCAAGCATTGGCACACAGCTGGCTGGCTTAAAATCAAACCCTTCCATTTGTTCCCTATGTGACTTTGGGCAAGTTGGCTAATCAAACAAATCTGGTTTCTTTTTCCATATAATGGGGTTCATAGTGCCTCCCACTGGGTCACTGTCAGAATTAATGGGATTGCTCAAATACAGTGCTCAGCACAGTAGCTGGCATTTAATAAGCCTACAGTTGTAATATCACCATCACCATCATCATCATCATCATCATCATCATCATCATCATACCCTACTCTCCAAGGAGTTCAATCTGGCTAGATAGTAAAGATGTAGTCACCTGTGAAAATAATTAACAATTTAGGGAAGTGGGGAATTATCAGATGATCAATACAGCAAAGCCTTCAACTCACTCTGCCTTACAAGGCATTTTTATATCTAAACAATCTTGCCTAACAAGAGGGTGATAAAAACACTACAAAGATATTTTATTTCTAAATTGGGACTTGCATCTGAAAAATTCGTAGATTCTCGTGTGGGTTGTACTTGAGCTTCTTATTTTGACGGTACAAAGCCAACCCGTATTTATGATGTATTTACAAAGATGCTAGTCCAATTTGCTCTAGGAACTTTTGTTCAGCAACATGAGCTGATGTAAATTATGAACCTAATGGGCATGGAGTGAGGACTACATCTGCTTAAATCTTTAAACCCAAACTCTTCACCTCTGCCATTCACTGGCCATGTGTGACCTTGGCAATCACCAACCTTCTTTTAGCCTCAATTGCCTTATTTTTAAATTGGAATGTCTCTCTGACAGAGTTTGCATGGAGAATAAAACTGATTATTTATGTGAATAGCCTATCACAGACATTGTGGATACTCATTAAATGGTATCAATTATTCTTACGTTAACTCTTAAGATGCAACTGTCCTCTGAAAGCCACATCCCTGTGATGTATGCAGTAGGCCCCCCGACAGGACTGCGGGTGGGGCCGCACCACAACACAAGCACAGCCGTAGTTTAGGTTAGGGCTGCCTCCAGAGAGGTCACAGATGATGGGGTCCCTGGCAGATACAAATGAATGCTTTCTTTATTCAATGCTGTACTGCAAAACACAAAAGAAGGGAGGGGAAGGGTATAGAAAACAAATATTGGTAAGGATAAGGGAAAAGCAGAACTCTCACATTGTTGGTAGGAGTGTAAAATATAAAATGGAATGGGGTTCAACCACTTTGGGGAAGGTCTTGCAGTTTCTTAAATATACACCAAACTTTACGACCCAGAAATCCCACTGCTAGTTTTTGACCTAAGAAAATGAAAACGTGAGTCCACAAAGAGGCTCGTGCAAAAATGTCCACAGCTGCTTTAGTTCTAATAGGCGAAACCTGGAAACAGCCCAGGTGTCCATCAGTATGCATGTCATATAGGATTCCAATCATACCATGAAATCAGCAACCAAAAGGAATGAAATACTGATTTACACAACATGGATAAAGCCGACATTATAATGGATAAATGAAGCCTTGCACAAAGAGTAAATACCGAATGGCTATATTTATGGAAAGTTGTACAACAGGCAAAACTAATACACATGGAAAATTTTAACGTTATTGCTTCTGGGGTCAAGGACAGGGATTGCCTGGGAAGGAACATGAGGGAACTTTCTGGGCTGATGGTAATATCCACTATCTCAGTGGAGGTTGTATTAGATATATACACTGTATTACAAGTATTATGTATTTGTCAACTCATCAGATGATACTTACAATTTGTCATTTCATTGTATGTAAATTTTACATTAAAAACAACAAATATTGAAATCTAGTTAGTAATGTGCATATTGAAGTTTTAGGGTTGAAAATAAACTGATTTCTGTCATTTACTTTGCAAATGCATCAAATAAAACAAGAGGGACTGATGGGTTAGGACTGAGGAGTTTGGTAAGGCAAATCTAGTAAAATACCAACATAGAAGAATCTAGATAGTCCGTATATAGATGTCTGTTATAGAAATCTTTCAACTATTTATGGGAGGTGGGGGTGGGGAGGGGGAAGGAGAGGCAGAGGAAGAGAGAGAATTTTTTTTATATACCCTGACAGTCATGTGAATAAGATATTCTTGGCCCATCTACATATATTTTATCTTTATCTCTGCCAACTATGTTTCTTTGCATTGCATGGTCCACACAATCTATGAAGTGTAGATGTTTTAGTATCAGTCCCCACGGGCTCATTGGCCACGGCATTCCCTTCCTTCTCACACAGAATTCAAACCATGACTTGGAGGTTCATTTTTCTTCAGTGTTAATGGAGGCCTCCATCATAAATGGATGGCCTGAAACTTCCTGAAGTCTCTCCCACACTTTCTACCATGAGTTTCACTACCATTAGACAGCTCGGGCCCATACAAACAAGAGTTGGAACCTGGTCCTCGCTCCAGAATGCAGGGACCTCTCTCAGTGAACTTGGTGCTGGCCATGCCTTACAGAGGTGGGTTGTGGCCACACAGAATCGTGTTTACAGAACATGAGACGGTCACATATCCAATTCCCCCTTAATTCATGGATCACCAACCCCCTGATGGTTCTTTTTACAAGTGAGAAAATGGAGGACCAGGGCACACACTGCTCTAACCCGTTCTAAGCCGCTCTAAAGCACACAGCTTGAATTCAACCCCATTTAAACTAGAATTCTATCCTCACCCCTCATGACACACTGCCCTGAAACCACCTCCCTCCCCACCAAGTAGTCAATTTTACAAATGCCAGTCTAGGACAAGACTGGGTGAGGAGCCTTTAAGGCAGTAGCTTTCAAACTGCAAGCTGGAAAAAACTCAGCAGCTCCTGACTAGCAGCTTTTTTTAAAGAATGGACTGCAATGTATCTGACTACATCACACTTAACAATAGACATTCGCCCCTGAAACTTGTTCCAGCTGTACATAAATAATTATACATATGTGTTTCTTGGTATGAGCCTGTAGTCCAGAAAAGTTAGACAGCCACTGACTTAAAGATTAGGTCCTTCTAGATCAGAGATTTAGATCCCAGGTTTAATCACCCAGATTCAAAAGATAATACTGGCAAGGAACAGGCTGTGGAAGGACATTGTGGAAAAGTCATCACTTGAGTAAAGCCCCTAGCCTTCTGTGGGAGAGACACATAACCACCAGTAGCAGCAACAGAACCCAGGCTGCGTCCTGGGCCAGGAAGCAAACACAGCAGCAAGGCCCCATGGGCTGTGTGACCAATCTAGGGGAGAGGCAGAGATCCCTATAAACAACTGACCCCAAGGTCTCCCCTCTCAGCCCTTCACTGGGGTGCCAATAACAAAGCAGAAATTTCATTGTTTAAATATTTTTTTAATGTTTATTTATTTCTAAGAGAGAGAAAGAGAAAGCATGAGCGGGGGAGAGGCAGACATAGAGGAAGACACAGAATCTGAAGCAGGCTCCAGGCTCTGAGCTGTCAGCACAGAGCCTGACATGGGGCTCAAACTCACGAACCATGAGATCATGTGAGCTGAAGTCGACGCTTAACCAACTGAGCCACCCAGGCACCCCCAAAAATTTCATTTTTGATAGGCTTTACCTACTGAAGAAGTCAGTCCTTAATGCCACATTCCATAACTCTGAGCCAGCACTAACAAAGCATAAAACCTTGATGTTGACCATTTTAAATTGCATTCTCTCATGTTCCCCTCCCCAATTTCATTTTCCTTTCTTGATTTCCAAAAGCAACCCCTATCATTCATCTTGTGTATATATTCCTTATTACAGCCTAATAATTTCATGATGTGTGTCTGTCCATAAGCAATGCACGACATTGAGGGATTTTTTTAAAGTTACATCCAACTAGGAGGAGGTATGTGTCCTTCCCCAATATTTCACTCACCGTTTTTTAGAAGTATCTGTATTAATACATGCTCATTTATGTAACATGCCACATAGTTATTCCATCCACAGGGATATTCCATAAACTGTTTCCAATATGCTGTCATTATAAGCAACAGTATTAGGAACATTCTTGAACATGCCTCCTTGGGTTCATATGGAAGTCTGTTCAAGTGACAATATAGTTGGACATAGTATTACTGAGTTATCAAATACACATACCTTCAACTTGACTAGTTATTGCCAACCTCGTGTACCAGGAAAACTACTATTAATAGTTCAGTGTGCGTCCTTGGGACTTTATGTACCTGTACACACACACATAAATATATGTGAGTTTACAGAGTATGAATATAGGTAAGTCTATCTCATGCTTTATAATGGGTGCAAAGGACTATTTTCTGCATGAAGTGACCAGAGCCCAACTGATGGACACTAAGGGGTTTTCCCCAATCACAGTATTTCAGAGAACTTTTTTTGCGCATCGATAACTAGCACACTGGTTCTAGTACAAATGTAGAACAGATTGGGACTGCCAGCTCCACCACTTAATTTTACAAAGGAGAAAAAGCCGAGTCCTGGAGAGCCAAGGTGAGGAGCTGGCCCAAGGACCCCAGCAAGTGAGAAACGAAGGGGCTGAGGGCTGGGGTTCCTACAGTCTGGTCTATAGCACTCTTAGGCGGAACTTGCTTCTGCTTAAGTGAATAAAACATTCCAATACACGTCATCCCCATTTACCCTGTAGAGTTTGACATTATCAAGAGGCACTCTGTGTATCACAAAAGTCACGTAAAATCTCCATTTCCGTGTGGAAAGGAGGTCAGGCAAAAAGGATCTTGCCCTAGATCCTTCTGCTCCAGAAGGCTGCGAGAGTCAGCCTCTGACTCTTATCCTCAGTCCAGGCACCTCACGTTCACGGAGGCTAAGTACATGCTTGCTGCTTCGGCCTGGCACGCAGACGGGACTCCCAGGACTCCAGCCTGAGGTCAGGGAAGAAGAGTCAGTGACCACATAGCACAGTAATCGATGCAAACTCTGAGGCAGAGGGAGGTGTCCAGGCCTCCAAGCTCAGGAAAGCAGTGAGAATTTTAAACGCCGGTCTCAAACCTAGTTCTCCTCAGCAAATTTATTCACCTACTTATACTTAAGCCAGACATCCAGCCCCAACCACATTTCAAACAATTTCAGCTGCGCTTGTGTTCTCTGGTGCTGAGTGCACAGGCTCACGCGTGCACGCACACACACAATGGGCTGGGTGCAGTCTTGATGCCTGACCTTTGGCATATATGAGTTTGAATCCTGACTCAGCCTCTCATTAGCTGTGTGACCTTAGGCAAGTTATTTGACCATCCAAGCATCAAATTCCTCCTCTTAAAAAAAAAAAAAAAAAAAAAAAAAGTAGACAAAATTTGGACTTACCTTATAGGGTTTTATCAAAAGTAAATGAGTTACTGCATATAGGTGCTCAGAAAAGCTCTTAGCCCACAAAAATTTAGTAAATATTCAGGGTACTTGCCTTGTGGTGGTATCTGAAATAAAACAATGTCCCTGGCCTGAAGGAGCTAGTAAATTTATCAGAATGTCAAATAAAACAATAGAAGCGGGTGTGGCTGCAGGTCAGAGGGAGTGGCAGGTACAGTAAACACTGACAATCTGGAGGGTATACGAGGGATACCCAAGAACTGGAGGAGGCCACTCACCTCAAGGAACTCATGGAAGGGCTGAGACATATACTCAGAACAACCCTGAACAAGGTCACACCCTCGGTGCCGGGTCCAGGCTGAGTCCCAGGGCAAACATACTTGTTTTACAAATCGTAGGAAGGTACAAAGTCTTGTCAGACAAACCAGGCCCCCAGAGGCTCTCAGGCAGGTTAGCCTCAAGGGCCCACATGGGATAGAAAATCTGAAGGCATGTGGTGCATGGATAAGCCTCTCCTCCCTCAGGCTCTCGGGAATCTGTGCTTGCTGGTTCCTCCACTGCCCTGGCAGCTGCCCCTGGGGCTCTTTCTCCCAACCCTCCACATGTGGGTAGTTATCCTACACTGCTCACCCCTCGCGGCCCCCACAGGTACCTCATCCCTAAAATGAACGGATACTGTGAGCAGTAAGTGAAACAAGCTGTGTGAATGTGCTGACACAACTAAGTTGCGTCCCCTCTCTGAGGATGTTGCCGCCCCTAGACAGCAGGGTTCGACATCCCAGCATCACCTCCGAGTCCTCTGTGTCTGCCCAGCACATCCCACCAGGGCCACACTCTGTCTCTACCAGCTGCCCATCATCCACTGCTGCTGCTGCCGTTCTGCCCACACCCCGTGAGAACTTGGTTACTCCCTAGTGCTCACTGAAGAAAGACTCACGGTTTCAGGTGTGCACGCAAGGCTTTCTGTGATCTAGCCCAACCTACCTTCCAACTTCTACCTTCACCATGATCTTTTACTCTGGTTTCCTGGATGCTGCATCATGAAAGCTAGGGTCTATATCCAAATAAGGGGATTAAACAAAGCCTGGCGGGGTCATACGCACACCTTCAGAGCCCTTAATACCTTAAGCTGCACCGTGGCTCTTCGTGTTGTCCCAAGTGTATGTGGACCTCAAGTATTCTTTTCTCACAGAGTTCAAGAAACAATCTAGGACAACCTGTACTGTACTGTTTCTCCAGCAAGGCTGTGGAATGTGCCACGTAGAGTGACTTCCCTGGCCCATGGCTGTGACCCCCCTAAATGTGTTTGTCCTCCATCACCCTGAGGACAGAGTGTGCCAATCAGCCTGTTCAGCACATGGACAGGAAACAAATGGTTGCCTGCTTGCCCCATTTTCCTCTCTACCCCACCCTACAGACTTCACTAAATTTCCTGTATGCTTAACCTAGCCAGGGCTGGTTTCTGATGCGTGAAACCAAAGAACCTTCACTGATACATCGCTCTTTGGGACCCTGAGCCAGGCCACCCAAATCTTCCCCAAGCAATGGGCCACCCAGAGCCAACACCCCCTACCCCAGGGCAGTACCTGTCCCATCTGGAGTAGACCTCACAAAGGTGGGCAGCATTTTCACTGAAGCAGTGGGGTGGGTGGTGGCTCCAAGCCCTTTCTCCATCTCCTTGCGGAACCGCTGAGAGATCTCCAGAAGGTTCTCATCAGAAAGACGCATGTGGTAGAGATACTGGTCGACCTGCAAAGGGGGAAACAAGAGTACAGACCTGTAGTTTAAATCAGTTGGTACAGAGATCTATGTGGTAGAACATCACTCAGTCCTTCGAAAGAATAAAGTCTATTATATACAGAAAATTATTATTAAAGACCATTTACTTGGAATCTATTTGACAAGACTGTTAAAAAAAATACTAAATTTAAATTTCTCAAATGAAAAAAATAAGTTTAACTTTATTTCTGGAGAGTGGTGAAGTTGAGGGGAAAGGCACACTGGGGAAGAGGAAGAGTTCTTTCCAAAAAGGCTGAGTTTAAAGGTCTGTGACAATATCCTGTGAGCTGGGGTTCTTTACTGACCCCCACACACCTCAAGGCCAGTCATGGCAATCCTATTATTCCCCACCCTAAGCCGAGCAGCCGGCTCCTCTTGCCTCACTTACACAATCCCCAATTCTGCCTTTACCTCTTTCATCTAATTTCTACCCCTAGCCAGACTCTAACCATTCCCCTGCTTAAACCTTCCAGTGGCTTCCGATGAGAACCAAACCTGAAATCCTTCCAAGGCCCCACATGATCTGGCCTCTCGCCACCTCCTAAGCTCACTGCATGTCTCTGCACTCCTTGTGCAAACCCTACCCTTGGTTCAGTCCTTCCCTGCCTCGGAACCCATGCACAGGGGCCCTCACAGCTCTTTGTTCCATCCCATTTCTTCAGCCCCCTCCAGACCTCTCTCCATGGAGGCTTCCCATCCTTCTAATGAAACAGTCAGGCCTCCCATTATTCCAAAAACTCAGAGTTTTCCCTTCACAACACCATCCATAATATGAATTTCTTGGTGTCCAAACCATAAGCACCAAGGCCAAGAAGAACCACATCTGTGTGTTCACCCCTGCATCCCTGGCATGTGGCTGACACAGAATAGAGCCTCTACATAAATAGCAACACAAGCTCTCCTGTCCTCAGAGGCAGAGACAGCTCTCCCTATTTATGTCATTGATCTTATTCCCAACATAAAGCTACATGTACTTGATTTACTACTCAAAGAGGCATTAGGAGTCCCTCTCACAGTTTCCTCCTTGGAAGTTCTAGTCTGCCTTGGCCATGGTTGGTCCCAGTTTTCTCCTATCAGGAAAAGGTCTGATAGACTTCCATCCAAGGAGGCACACAAGTTTCCTCAATACCCTTATCCTCAGCAGCAGTGTCCAGGACAGGTGACACTGCTGGCCATGGAAGGGTAGACCAGACACAATCAGGGACCTCAGATCAAGCCCCAGCTGCCCCCTCAAGGGGTGAAGGTTACGGTCCTCTCAGCATCATCAGCAAACTGAGAGACTTCAAGCAACCCTGCTATTCCCTGCTCTGAAATGTCAGGGTCCCCAAGGGCAAAGCTTGGCTGATGACCACTGCCCCTGTTATTCCTGTGGGAGACAAGTAAGCACCCGCCTGCCCCTGCCCTTGCTCAACTTTGACAAAGAAGCACACATTTTTATAATTAGAGTTTCCAGACAAATATGCTTGTTAGCATTATAGCCTGTTACAGTTTCCAGCCTTTTTTGTTGGGCCGTCTAGAATTTCTTTTTTAACCAAACTTGCAGCCTAAGATTTCCAGAGGAACAGCAAAAGGTGCTTAATCCTTTGAGAAAAGAACTCAGTCTGTTCAGCAGAGACAGTCCCCCTACTCACGTCTTCTCTATTCCAGGCTGTATCCTAACTCCCTATGGGGTCTGGGGCACATCCTCCCCTTTGGGCCTCTTTCTGCCCCTGTGAACAAAAAGATTGGCCCTCCTTGGATCATTTCAAATATCCTGCTCAAGACTCATCTTTGATCATTCTTCAAAAATCCCAAAAGGTGAAAAATTAAAAATAAATAAAATCCCCAAAGGTGAAAGATCAGAGTGTGGAGTAAAACGCTAAAAATAGCCACAAGCCAGGCCAAGAGTCTCTGGTGAGTCAGCCCACCTTGCTCCACAACCACCGTGTGTTAAAACACAACACTGAGACACGACCCTTGCCTACACAGGGTGGGCAAGAGCAAAGTAGGAGTAGAGAAAAGCAGTCAGCCACTTCTCTCCCTCCCCGGCCAACAGAGAGGAACTGAGCTTGTCAGGCTGGGTTTCAAATTTGCAGAAATGAGGATTTCCCTGAACGTGCTTGTGGCCAGCATTTATTGAAAAGCCACCACAGACTATCCAAGTGTATTGGTTGAAATCAGGAAGAACCCAATCGCCCATTCTGTTTGCTGACCTCAGGCCCCTGGCACGTCATTTGCCATGAGCCCACCATCAGCCTCAGCCTCTCAGGGCTGTGTGGACACCAGCCCCACCACTGATCCGGGTATCCTATAACACTGGACAGCCAGAGTGCTCCTGAGATACCTGGCCTCCCTCACAATGTTTGAGGCTCTCCAGGAGGTAAAAGGGCACAACCTCAGCCCTACACCATTCAAGTCCCCTCCCTGTTGGTGGGAGGCAAATCCCCGGTGACCCTGGGCCCAGGGCAACTTTAATCACCCCAGAGGCCTCCTGCTCCAGATACGGGGACACCTGGGCTGGCCCAGAACACTGCCTCCTGGCTGATAAAGCTAATGTACATAACCCAGGGCCACCAGACCACGGACCAACACCAGGCCATGTCCAAGAGCAGCCTGAGTAATAACAATAAACCCATACGTGGCACAGACGCTGTTCTCAAGGTTTTACATTCATGAATTCATGTAACCCTCACAGCAACCCTGTGAGGTAGGCAATGTTATCACCTCCACTCTACCAGAAAGGGATAGCAACGTGCCCAGTCACAGAGACGCAAAGGGCCAGGCTGGGACTAGACTATACAGGCCAAATGGCACTACAGTGCCATGCCCACTAAAAAGGCCATCTTCTATTCAGTCATCCCCTGATGCAGATACAAAGGTCAAACAGCAAAGAGCATGGCCCAGGGGAATGGTCTGGCAGATGAGAGGGCAGTAGAGGCAGCAGACATGTCTCTGGACATTGTCATGAGTTTGCCTCATGATAAAACTGGAGCTCCCATATTACTACTTTTGCAAAGAGAGAAGTAGAGTGCCAGAAGCTTCACTGCGACCCACTCCCCTACTCCCCACCCCGCCCCGGGATGGCTCTGGGTGTTACAAAGGAAGCCAGCCAGGAAAGCAAAGCCTGTGCTGCTTTATTAAGAGGCTGCATGGACACGACCTCGGAGGGCGAGGTCATGTACACAAAAGAGCAAAGGTGGACTGGCCACAGTTCTACAGCCGCCATTGTTCATTTAACTTTGATGCTTCAGCTGTGACAGGCTGCTTGGAAATCCAGTCTATACTTCTCATCCTTAACCCTCAAAGACTAACAAGTAAACAGCCTTAATTCAAGTCACACTGCCTTTTACCTAAGAGTATGTCATCTTTTAGTGTCCGGTGACAGACGAAAACAATGACGATGATTGTTACAGTAGCTAAACACGTACCGAATATTTCTTACCTGCCAGACACCATCCTACGACTTTACTGACTTGACTGCCATTGCCCTTTTGTAAAACTTCTACACCCCTGTTTTACAAGCCACTTGATGGTGAGGGGCAGAGCTAGGATTCAAACTGAGGTGCATCTGACTCTAAAGCCGGGCACTTGGGACCACCACCTTTACTTCACCTGTCCTGTGGTTTCTTGGATGACCCTGGGGTCTTGATTTCCTCTCTAACACATGAGACCAAAGAAAGGATATGGGACAGCTCTGAAAAATGCAACAAGAGCACCTTGGCCCGAACTTCCCCTTCTTCACAGCACGATGATATGGCCACCCTGAGTTTAGTAGGAATGAATGCTTAATCGCCTAAAGTTACAGCTTCCTAAACACTCTGCGGGGCTCACCCAGCCTTGGCTGGCACCGCTGGGTTGGGTGAAGGGTGGCCGAGGGAAGCTAAGAGCCAGAAACAAGAAACAGCTTCCATACAAAGACGATTTTCCTAGATTGGGAAGAAAGTGAATGCAACTTTGCAAGATCCTGCCAACCTCTCCCACTGTGCAGCCAAAGGGAGGGAGCACCAGGCCCAAAATCACGGACAAAGTCATTTAAGAGGTATCAGATGGACGCAGGGCAGTAGGACTGCAACTAAAAAGTACCCTTAAAAATGCCCTTGGGGCATCACTCGGTTTTTGTTGTTGTTGTTGTTGTTGTTGTTGTTGTTGTTGTTTTGTCTAGTTTGTCAGGTTTGTCTCTCTTACCCCAGCAACCATCAGGCCTAGGTTTGAATGCTTCCAAGCATGACAGGCTCAGTACTCTAAGGTGGTTAGCTGCTACTATTGGTCAGCTCTAGGTGTTAAAAAATGTTTCCTCAATTTGAGAGAAATCTACTTTCTGAGAACTTCTGTCTAGTCTCCATTCTACCACTTGGGATAAGAGTTCCCAAACTTGGTGACACATCAGCATGACTGACATGAGGAGCTTTTTAAAAACATTAAGAATTCCAGAGATTCATTCCAGACTGACCAAACTGACTGATACCTTTAGAAGTTCAAACATCTTCCCCTCTCCTTAGGCTGGTACCACCATGCCAATAATGTGAGAATGGTGGGCTATATTCCGGTCAACACTGCCTAAGGTCATTTCTACCATTTTTCTACCTGCAGTCTTTGGAAGTCAGTAGTTAATAAGACATTAGGCCAAGTGTGAAATAATCCTGTGTCGATCCTGGGTGCTGGGAATTGGAAAGATTAAACCCGGTATACTTGTTGGAAACATTCAGGTGGTTGGAAACTATCAAAGCAGAATCACTCAGGCCAACCCTCATTTCATAGTTAGAGATGGTCTAGCCAAGCTGTGGCATCAGAAAAATCATTCAAATCCTGGCTGTAGCATATGTACAGGTATGTAACACTGGATGAGTCACTCTCTGAGACCCAGTTTCCTCCCTGTAAAACGGGATGAATGTGCCACACAGCAGTCACTGGCATAAATGGCTTTATGATGGACCTAAAGCTCTATCTAACCGTTCTCTTTTTCTCCTAGACTCCCCACTGGCCAGTGGCACCATCAGCAGATCAGTGACACTTCTTAACCCTACCTTAGTCACATTCAGGGTTAACAAAAGGAGAGGCTGTTTCCCCAAACTGTTCCTTCTCTTTCTGTGGTGGATGTGTGACCTATCACACTGGGCTGCTTCTCTTTAAAACTCTAGCAGGGAGAAAGAGGGAAAGAAGAAACTGGGGAAACAGAGGCAGGCTGAAAGCAAAGCCTGGCTGAAGTATTAGAAGGCCACCTGCGTGCCTGGAGGCAAGCACGTGTGTTAAAGAAAAAGTGGTAACAGTTTAAAAAAATTTTTAGTGTCTATTTATTTTTGAGAGAGAGAAAGAGAGAGAGAGAGACAGAGCACAGGCAGGGGAGGGGCAGAAAGAGAGGGAGACACAGAATCCTTAGCAGGCTCCAGGCTCTAAGCTGTCAGCACAGAGCCCAACGTGGGACTTGAACCCACAAACTGCAAGATCGTGACCCGAGCTGAAGTCAGATGCTTAACCAACTGAGCCACCTAGGCGCCCTGATAGCAGTTTTAAATGACATCTCTTTAGCAATCTTGAGACTAGAACTTCCTCATTGGGCAATTTTGGTCAGTTTCTTCCGCTAACACACCAGTCCAACATCCCTGTTTCCTCTAGAGGATTGTGAGTAGAGGCAGGAGAAGTTCTAAAGAGAAATTAATACCACACTCTTTATGAAATGAGGTAACACCCTAAATGAGAAGCCTGTCTCCTTCAGTGTCCACATTTTCCTCCAGACTAGCCCTAAAAGGAGGGGAAATTATGGCACAGCAATGATGCAGAGAATGGAGAGAGCAGGTCACCCTCACAAAAGATCCACCAAAAAGTGTGCAGTGTCCTGGGTGGAGGAGACACAGCCCCGGTCAGGCATGGGGAAGTCCTGAAAGGAAAGGCCTACAGGTGGAAGCCAGAAAGGGACCTTGGAAAGACTGAGGCCAAGGGGGCAGACTTGACCAAGGTCACACAGCTGAGACTACGATCTGAATCACCCAGACACCTTCTTCTATTGTCAAAAACAATAAATGACAATCCTGCTGCTGGTCCACAAGGGCCCATGTCATCTTGCAGGCCAATTCCAACTGAATGGCTGGTGGCCACTGACTACATCCTAAAGCCGCCCTGTCTGATCCCAGTGGGAAAATAGTCCTGACCAAACTGGTCAGATCCAGAAGACAACAATATTCTAATTTTGACAGTTGATTATACAAAGTATTACAAATCCTAAGTTGAATACCTTAAGAGGTTTCAAAGGGAAGTGTGGAAGAAACCTTAAATTTCAACATCTGTCTCTGTAAGATTTATATCATTCAACCCCAGAACTCTGGCCATTGCTTCAACCCCAGTTTCTCCCATTATATAGCCTGTGATGAAAACCAGTTACATGCAAAGCACTACAGTGTACAGGAACATGATTTTAAAAGAAATCAGGGGCGCCTGGGTGGCTTGGTCGGTTAAGCGTCCAACTTCAGCTCAGGTCATGATCTCACAGTTCGCTGAGTTCGAGCCCCACGTCAGGGTCTGTGCTGCCAGCTCAGAGACTGGAGCTTGCTTTGGATTCTGTGTCTCCCTCTCTCTCTGCCCCTCCCCAACTAATGTTCTGTCTCTCTCTTTCTCAAAAATGAATAAAAAATTTTAAAAAATAAATAAATTAATAGAAGAAATCAATTCTGGAAATGAATAGTAATGATGGTTGTACGACAACGTGAATGTACTGAATGCCATTGAATGGTACATTACATATATACACACACAAACAAAATTTTTTTAAAAGAACTCAAGATTCCTATTCTCTAAGACTTTACAAGATAGCACAGAACTCAAATCATATTTTAGACCCAACAAATGAATGTCTCTGAAATGAATGGAGGATGGATCCCAGTAGATAACAAAGGGAGCACAATGCAAGGCAGCCCCAGAAGTGTCACAGGTGTGAGTAAGTGGCCAGTGAGACTGGCATGCAGGGGAGACTGTTCTGGGCTCAGAACATATATCCAACATACATTTCAGTGGATAGATGTTGACCTGGAGAGTAGGGATATTATGTGAAAAGGCTCAGAAGGTGTGGGCCAAGATCTTGGAAAGACATTATGAATTCTAGGACCAGAAAACTACTCACCTCACTGTATTACATTAACTCCCTACTACAATGTCTTCATATTAGTATGATTTAAACCTACCACTTTTAGTCATGGGATCACGGGAAGGAAGGATCATAAAGGTCACCCCACTGTATAAAGTTGCTGTGTTATTTACTGACCATTTACATTTCTGTAGGGTTTGGTGCCAGGAGAAAGTCTGGCTGCCCAGAGTCACTGCTTCCTGCCGCAGGCCAGTGAAATGAAAACAACTGCTTCAAGGACAGCTGTCCTTTTTGCCCAGACTGCCGGGAAACTCAGAGCTCTGCTCTCCACTCCAGTGAACCGTCCCTGGTTCCATGCATGTTGGTAGTCACCCTTGTCTATTCCTTTTACTGAAAGCTGAACTAGATCACCTAATCCTTTTAGTAAGCAGAAATAATAAATAATACATGATCAAACAAATGCTCATCAGCCATCCCTACAGGACACATCCTCTTCAACAGAAGTGTGAATTCAAATGAATAAACTGGATAAGAAAGCAACTCCACAAGCATGTAACGTCAGGGCCACCCGGAAGCACTGCTGGACATTCTGTCCCCAGGCTCCAGGAGGTGCTGGAGGGACAGCAGCTGACTGCTACTCTTTAGCCTCTTCCAGACCCCAAGCAGACCAACTGATTGAATTTTAACTTTCCTAGCACTCACGCTCTTGTCCCAAAGATATAATCAGGCCATCTACACAGATGACATGTATATTTGTATATATACAAGTTTCTGAAAAGAAATTTCAGAAAGTCTGCACCCTCTTGAAGGGCTCTGACTGGTCTCACCTGCTTTAAATCAGACAGTTGAAACAGGGTTGGGGGTAGAGGAGAAGGGATACTATACAGCAATTGTTAAGAACCACCACCTACCCACTGGGTGTTATACGTAAGTGATGAATCACTAAATTCTATTCTTGACATCATTATCACACTATATATTAACTAACTTGGATTTAAATTAAAAAATCAAAAACAAAAAACACCACCTACCACACATATAGCAACATACATAGATGAATCTCACAATATAAGGTTGGGTGAAAGAGAGGTGCCTGGGCGGTTCAGTCGGTTAAGCATCCAACTTCAGCTTAGGTCATCATCTCTCGGTTCTCAGGTTTGGGCCCGTGTCAGGCTCTGTGCTGACTGCTCAGAGCCTGGAGCCTGCTTCAGATTCTGTGTCTCCCTCTCTCTCTCTGCCCTTCCCCAACTCGAGCTCTCTCTCTCTCTCTCTCTCTCTCTCTCTCTTTCTCAAAAATAAACATTTAAAAAATTTTTTGTAATAAGAAATAAAAAAATAATAAAGTTGGGCGAAAGAAGCTAGACACTGAAAGGGACATACCTTATGAGTCCATTTATATGAAGTACAGAAACAGATCTATGCTGACAGAAGGTAGGACAGTGATTACACTTAGTGCTGGTAATGATCGGTTACTGTATCTGGGTGGTGGTTACCTGGTGTTTTCAGTTTCTTGTGTATATTATACTATAATTTTATTTTTTTTTCTAAGAAACTTTATTTTATTTTATTTTTAATATATGAAATTTATTGTCAAATTGGTTTCCATACAACACCCAGTGCTCATCCCAAAAGGTGCCCTCCTCAATACCCATCACCCACCCTCCCTCCCACCCCCCATCAACCCTCAGTTTGTTCTCAGTTTTTAAGAGTCTCTTATGCTTTGGCTCTCTCCCACTCTAACCTCTTTTTTTTTTTTTTCCTTCCCCTCCCCCATGGGTTTCTGTTAAGTTTCTCAGGATCCACATAAGAGTGAAACCATATGGTATCTGTTTTTCTCTGTATGGCTTATTTCACTTAGCATCACACTCTCCAGTTCCATCCACGTTGCTACAAAAGGCCATATTTCATTTTTTCTCATTGCCACGTAGTATTCCATTGTGTATATAAACCACAATTTCTTTATCCATTCATCAGTTGATGGACATTTAGGCTCTTTCCATAATTTGGCTATTGTTGAGAGTGCTGCTATAAACATTGGGGTACAAGTGCCCCTATGCATCAGTACTCCTGTATCCCTTGGATAAATTCCTAGCAGTACTATTGCTGGGTCATAGGGTAGGTCTATTTTTAATTTTCTGAGGAACCTCCACACTGCTTTCCAGAGCGGCTGCACCAATTTGCATTCCCACCAACAGTGCAAGAGGGTTCCCGTTTCTCCACATCCTCTCCAGCATCTATATACTATAATTTTAAAATACAGGAGGAATAAAGGTCAAGGCCCTGGTCTACCCCCTACTCATGGTCAAGAGGGCCCAAGAAGATCAAAGAAGTCTGTAAGAGGTCAGACCAGAGGGGGGAGCCATAATCTAAATGCAGCCACACACAGCCTTCCAGTGACTCTACATGCTGACACAGGCTTGCAACTTAGTTTCAAAAGAATTTATTTTTGCATTATTCCTTTGCCAGTGTTACCTCAAATCTTTGACAAGGAAACCAAGGCTTGGAGAAGCTTCCCCAAACCACAGGCCAAGTCCCTGGCAGGCCCCACAACATCCAGTGGTCAGCTGAGTGCCCTAACCTAGGGCACAGGTGTGCCCATCCTGGGAAACCCAGGTAACTACTGTCAGTGACCTCATTAATAATAATGCCTTCACAAACTTCTCCTGGGAGGACCAAGGCTGTGCAAAGAGCAGCAAGTTTATCCTGTAATGTTGCCAAGCCAAGGCCAGATGTTTCTGATAAAAAAAGAAAAGAAAAGAAAAGAAAAGAAAAGAAAAGAAAAGAAAAGAAAAGAAAAGAAAAGAAAAGAAAAGAAAAAAAGATAAACTGAGGAGGCAAAGACACAGCAGATCCTGGATTCTTTAAGGCTCCTTCGTCTGAAAGGCAGCCAACCAAAAGTAACAGATCTGCCAAAACACTTTCTTCAGGATGGGACAAGGCAGAACCTCACTGGGGCCACCACGCCACCTCAGGGAGATTCCAGCTGACGCACCACGCACTCACAAGCCTGAGGCGTCAGGCTAAGTGAGGAGCTGACCTAGAGGCTTATAGGCCACTCCTCCGGGATCCTGCTGCACCTCCGTGAGTCACAGGGTTTCCTGTTCTTCCAGTTCTTGCCTCAGCTGCCTGGAGTTACAGCCAGACAGACCTCAGGCAACAGCACCCGTCAGGGGTCCAGGAGATGGGATTTGGGACATGGATGGGTCTCGGGACCTGCCTGTCCTCAGACATTCTGTTCCAGCTGTTGGGCAGCATGGTGATGATATGTCCCAGGTGTACATGACCCTGGCACAGTTATTTACACACATTAATTGAGTGCTAAATGGAGTGTGCTAGGGGCAGAGGACGCCAGGGGAAAGGAGACCCCAGTATTTGCCTGCAAGGGGTTCAGTCGATTGGTAGGAGGCAAATATGTCAGCAAGTAATTACAAACTGAAAGTAAGGGCAGATAGTAGGCAGTTCCTTTCACCGTAATAAAATACAGATTTACAATCCCTTAAATCATGCACACATCAATAGAATTCTAAGGAGTGCCTCAAAAAGGTTACAAAGGTATACATGTTGACCCCACACCTAGAAATGTTCTCCTCCTCTGGTCTAACAAACTCCCACTTGCCCTTCAGGGCGCAGAACAAATGGTGTCTCCCCAAATTCCCAGCTGCCAAAACACTTTTGATACCTTGTGTCTTTCCACCCTCACTGGTCCCAGAGGACTAAGGGCACTCACACAGGTTCCCAGCTTCACACTTGTGATGCCAACAGTTATCTCAGTACTGAGATACACTAGGTGTTCAAATCATATGTCACAGTCACATACAAGGGGCTACAGTGTGCCGAAGCAGTGGGAGAGTAACCTGGGTAAAGGGGAGAGCTAGCCATTCTAGAACACCTAGGGGCTCAGAGCCTAACCCTGTTTTTCACCTGAGCCCTGACGGCACATGACCCTGGCAGTAGCATGGCTTCCTCTACAGCTACCTGGCTGCCCTGGTCAGTCCCCCAGGTCCCCGAAGTGTCAGATTCTGCCTTCCCTGGATAGCCCCATGCCAGGGACCTGAGTCTACCCCTGAGCCTCGTGTCTAAACGACCTACTCCTGCCTGCTGCCAGGTGTCCACCTGCTGCACTGAGCCCCTGTAGATCTGTCCCTGCGCACCATGTCCTGCCCCAGACCTTCCCAGTCTGCCCGCCCACCCCACAATCACAGCCACCACGGACAGGGCAACCATATGTCGTTAGCCTAGAACAAGCTCAGTTTACACTGAGGTAGCAGCTTAAGTATTAACAGTGTCCCCTTTTACCCAAAGTGGCCCAGTTTGGACAATAAATTATAGGGTTACTCTAGGTACAGGCCGCAAGGCAAATCCTGCCTCTGTTCTTGAGGAGCCCACGCCTGACTGATGGGAAGAGCTCATGCTGCACAACTGGTGCCAAAAGGGAAACAGGGACCAAGAAACTGGGTTCTTGCTCTGGGGCTTGTCCTATATAAACTTGGGCTGGTCACTCGGTACACAGCACCTGGTTTCCTCATCTATAAAATGAAGAACTGGAACTAGATGATCCAAAGGTCCCAAATGACACCTGACTCACAGCCCCATGAAACTGAAACACAAGTGGCCATCTCCAGTTGTTCCAGGCAGCCCCAGGCTGGGCTTAAGGGTCTGGGTTCTGGGGTCAGGCTGCCTGGGTTTGAATTCTGGCTGGCCCTTGAACAAGGAAGGTGCTGTCCCTTTCTGTACCCTACTGTCTTTATCTGAACAATAAGTAATAATAATGTCTACCTGAGAGGGCTGCTTCAGGATGGCCTGAGTGTGAGTGCATAGACAAAGCCCAGCACTTAGAAATGTTTGTTATTTTAAGAGCTTTAGGTATTGATGGAGGAACTGATGAGACGTGGCTAGAAAGCTTCCCTGGAAGGGGTTGAGACAGGAAAATTTGGGAGGAAGCAGGAGGAGGAAGTCTCTCAAATGGGAAAAAGGAAAAGTGTAGCTTCACATGCCCTCATTTAACCCTGATGGCTTATCTGGCTTAACTCCTCTATCAGACAATATGAGATGCCAGAAGGAAGAGTCTGGGAATAAGGCCTTTGAAGCACATGAACCACCTCCAGGGTGGAGTCACTGAGCTAAGGTGAGAAGAGGCAGGAAGGCTGGATGGGTGGGCACCAAGGGCCAAGGTCTCAGCCCTGACTCACTCTCTTGGTTAACTCCAAGGTAAGTTTTAACCAAGGTCACTCCTAGGAAGGAACATCAAGGAAATGCTTAGAGACCCATAGACAAAAGTGCAAAAAGCATGGCCACCCTTAAAAGAGAGCAGCATTTCAGGGCAACAAAGCCAAGACTCCCAACTGGGTTTGGACAAGACAAAGCCTATACAGGGATCGGGGAAGGCAAGTGTGGGTTCCACAAAGAAGGTTGCCTTGGGCTTTGTCAAGAAAGGGCCCTGGGTACCCAAGTGTCAGGAAGGGCCACACTAGACAGTCCAGAGTCTGTATATGAGGGGCAAAGAGCTCTCTGCTGAGACCCAAGATGGCCACAGATCCTCTACCCGATGTGCCAAAATAACATGAGATTGATGGTTCCTTTCAGTGAAACTCCAGGGATCAGTGGGACCAAAACCTACCATGACTCAACAGCCCAGGGCATCCCCCCACCCCAAGCGGCTTCCCAGTGGGAAGTCACAGTCTGGGGCAGATGTAAGGAAGGGTAAACAAGCATCTCATTGGCCAACTGCAGCATAAGTGGTCTCAGCAACTGCCCTGGGAGCCTCTGCCCTTTGGGGGAGGGACTAAAGAGGAGGGGACTAGGTTTCTACAGTGAAAAGGGTGGAACTGATGTTGTGATCAGTCATGCCTTCCACGGAGGATGCTTCAAGCTGTGGTACACCAGTGGCCATGGCATCCCCGAGACCCTCCAGTGGAGATGCTACTTCCCAGAGGAAAGCAAGTTAGACAAAGAACTTAAGGATGGTTCTCCTATGCCCAGGAAAGACACAGTTTTAGATGGCAGAGAGGGCAGGTGAGGATGCTTCCTTAGTCCTCATATTTAGGGACTTCCTATCCTTCTGCCCTCCCTATCTTCTACTCCAACCCGACATCTGACAGAAAGCACCAATGTTCCAGAATCCATATGCCCTAAAAGCCCTCGGGGAAAAAAGAAAAAGGGCCTCTTTTGCTCCTGCCCAGATGACAGCACAGTAGGATATCTAAGAGTGTGGTACTATATGCTTGTAGTTCTCTATGTACTAATATTTAAAACATGAAGAACTGACTATGTGTCAGGCACAGCTCCAAGAGCTTCCTATATATGAACTCTCTTTAATCCCTACAATAACCCTATTAAGGCATTAATTCCAAAACTCTCCATTTTACAAGAGGAAGAAACAGTGCCCTACAAAGGTTAAATTAACTGGCCCAAGTTCACAAAGCTGGTTACATAAGCCAGAACTCAACCCTAGGAGACTGGCTCTATCACTCACCACACAGCTTCTCCCAATATGACTGCTGGACTGGCCCTTGGTGGGTATCACTGGCCTCTCTCTTCTGCCCCCATCTATAGTAGCTCCTTTACTCATGTTCTGTCAGCTCATCCGCCTGCTTTGTTCAGAAGACTGATGGATGCCTGGCCTCCATGAAAATCCCAGCAACAACCAGGGTGAGATTCTCTTGTGGATAACTGAGCAGACTTCTCTCCCATGGGCTTCCTGGAGTGCTTACATTGCCCACATTCTTCTGGTTAAATACAGAAAAACAGT
Organism: Lynx rufus; assembly: GCF_022079265.1. NCBI lineage: Eukaryota > Metazoa > Chordata > Mammalia > Carnivora > Felidae > Lynx > Lynx rufus. The sequence continues at coordinate 91,317,955 of NW_025814896.1, read as the reverse complement.
AACCCAGGTAACCTACCCATTATCCAGGGGTCATGGACATCTGCTGACTGCCATGGTCTGCAGACTTCACCTCAAATTCAACTTTTGTAAAAGACCACTTCCTACCATGACTGTCCCATGTCCTGGCACCCTGAGAGCTGACAGCCAAGGTCCTAGTTACAGATGCTATTAAGTAGCTCTATGACTATGAACAATGCGCTATAAAACTGAAGGAGGGGATGAACTATGCTCTTCTAACACAGCTTCTCAACCTACAGATATCTGGGGCCAAAAAAGTATTTGTTGCAAGGGGACTGTCCTGTGTGTTGTAGGATTGAGCACCTCCCTTGCTTCTACCTACTAGATGCAATAACGTATCCTCACCTACCTAACCTGTGACAGACAAAAATGTCTCCAAACATTACCAAAGTCCACTGGAGGGCAAAATCACCAATAGTTGAAAACTATGGTTCAAAAGAAGTAGTAACAAAAACAAAACCAAACAAAGAAACAAATAAAACACAGGCTTTGCCACTGTCAACTTGGGTACAGTGGGAATCCTTGCTCTTTACTATAGATTGGGATCACCCCTCACAAAAGACTGCATGGCCCAAAATGCCAACAGCACTTCAGTTGAAAGACCTGCTTGAGAAGCAAGCAGAAACAACCACTCCAGTACAAGAAAGCATAGCCTGTGATCTGTGGTGTGCGATATTAAGACTCAGCCAATGAACTCTGGGATCTGATCTGTTCAACCCCCAGCCCCCCACTGCTTTGGAAAGGAAAAGACAGACAACACACAGTGTTGGAAAACAAACCAAACTTGCTGACTGCAAAACTCAACAATGATAATGAGGAACCCATTATCTAGAGTCGTCTTTTAAAGAAGTATCTGAACAAAGGAAGCCAGTTTTCTGGGGTTCCTGAGGTCTTTTAGTACATCAGATCTCCTTACTCTGGCTGCCAGATTTTGAGAAAACTGTTGCAGTTTGTGTTGTTTTGATTCCCCTTGGAAAAGGGCCCCTAACTGCCCTCACCCTCCTCACAGTGCTGGAAAAGTTCAACTTTGAAAAGTGATGTTAAAAAAAAAAAAAGTTGGCTTTATCTGAGGAGCCTCAAAGGGAATTTTAATTAGTTCAATGGTAAAGAAAAGTGCTTCCCGGAGCTCTCTGAAATAGAAATTTGGGGATACAAAAAAAAAAAAAATGGATGATTAGCAAAAGTTACAAAATATTCCTACCACCATCAACTGCTCCTGAGCAGGGATGAGACAGTATTAGGATGCTAAGTAGTACATACAAGCTGAACAAACGCAAAACTGTACCTGTCAATGTCAGTTAACTCAGCCAAAACTAATCTCAGTAAGGTTGTGATCAGTACTGAACTCCTGGTATTTTAACCCCTTATCTGAAGATTAGTGGCACATAGCAGGTGCTCAAGGCATACCCATTAAGGTTCTCTGGAGGTCTCTAACTCCTCACCCCATGGTAAGGCACCCTCTCTTCACTACTAACTTATCTCACCAGACAAGTGAAAGGGGTCTTAGTTTCAGTTTCCCACGTAGTAGCCAGAGGGCTTGGTACCCACAATAAGTTCTCAGAAAACATTAAAACTCTTGTCTATCTTGACTTTTAGGGGCTCTGCTGAATTTTCTGCTTCCAAGATATTCCTCCCACTCTTAAGTCCAGAGTTGAAAGCCACCCTTCACTCACACAGAAAGAAGCCCGAATGAGCTATCTATATTCCATAACTGGAGTGAAAATATGTCACCAGTCTGTGCATGTTAAATAATTTGGCCAATGGGGCGCCTGGGTGGCGCAGTCGGTTAAGCGTCCGACTTCAGCCAGGTCACGATCTCGCGGTCCGTGAGTTCGAGCCCCGCGTCGGGCTCTGGGCTGATGGCTCAGAGCCTGGAGCCTGTTTCCGATTCTGTGTCTCCCTCTCTCTCTGCCCCTCCCCCGTTCATGCTCTGTCTCTCTCTGTCCCAAAAATAAATAAACGTTGAAAAAAAAAATTTAAAAAAAAATAAATAAATAATTTGGCCAATGGCTAAAGGCAGGCATGCACACTTCATTTCACTTCCATGGTTAAAACTGATTCTCATTCCCAAGCGGCAAAAACCCTGTATCTTGAATATTAATTATACCACAATTAATAAAAAGAATCCTCTATCTCTCCACAGACAGAGCATAAAGCCTTGATTGCTGGAAGACAGGAAACACCCTTACCCTCTGCCTTTTTCCCCCGTGCCCCCCAGCCCCCCCACCTTTTCTCAGGATCAACCTTGGGTCTTGACGAAGGAAGAGCCCACTGCCTTTCTCTCTTAATGTCTCCCCATCCACCCATCCCTTCAGCCCAGAACTAGCCATCCCCCAATCTGCCTCTCACCCTCCTCCCCTTCCCACAGCCCCTGCTGAGCTGCTGTCTCCAGGAAGGTCCCCTCCCTCATCCTCACACTCATTGAGTACATCAGTAGCCAGAAACTGTGGCTACAAAGATGAACAGCCAGGATTCTCCCTGTCCTGAGGAAGGAACTGGAACTGAAAACTACCAACTCTGATGCATAGTGGGATGATAAAAATGCCATGATAAGGCAAAAGCCCCTAGTGTGAAGAGTGTGGCATTCAAAGGAATGGCCAGGCAAGTCCTTGGGGAGTGAAGATACAGAATATGAAGGAGTCAGGGGGCATTCAGCATGCGGTGTTAAAAGGCTTCTGAAATGTTCCAGTCTGGCTCCAGAAAGAGAGTGGAAACAGAGAAACCCTAGGAGGCCTCTGAAGTAAGCCAGACACCGGTTGACAAATGTGTAACAATCAGAAAGGAAAGTCAATGAAATGAGTCCAAAGCTCCCAGCCAGAATGGCCAGAGGGTACTGGTGCCATTAATGCAACCAAGAGAAGAGCTAGTTGCATTTCTGGGCATGCTAAGTGAGGGTGCTGCCAGCATCCAAGAGTGAATGCAGACACAGGCTAGGATGGAGTCCAATATTGTTCCCAGAAGCAGGTGAATGTGGTCAAGAGCATGGGACTCTGGAGCCCAACTGCATGGCTTTAATTCCCACGTTTTACAAAAAAGCTAGTGACCCTGGACAAGTTACTGTGCCTTCGTTCCTCACCAGTAAAACAGGAATGCTGTCAATAATTGCATCTACTTTGTGAGGTTGTTATGAATGTTAATAAGCTAACAAATGTAAAGAGCTTAAACCAGTGCCTGGTACACAGTAGATGCTATAAGTATTTGCTCTTGAGTTTCAAAGCATTAATCGGCAAAAGTGAGCAAACGATGCTTACTCTCCTCCTAATGGTACAAAACACTGGGCTTGTCCATCAGGATACAAATTGGAGGCGGGGGGTGGGGGAAGGGAGGCGGGTGACAGTTCTGGGCAGGTGAGTCTATGTTTTCCATGCCTCAGACCACAACCCAGAATATGTAAGATAATGGGGATTTCAGAAGAGTCCAAATCAAGACCTTTTCAAAAGACTCTAAAATTAAACTCAAGCTTCATCCTTCTTTCCTAACTCATCCTTGTAGCAGCAACTTGAAAAGATGCTTCCAAAATATTCTGATTCTCTTCCTACTTCCTATCTAATTGCAGCTGGAATCAAACAGCTTTGCTCACCTAAGCCAGGAGGCCAAGCCCCAAGTTCTCACACCTGGTAAGTTAAGGGCCTGACTCTATTCTGCCCCCATTGGTAATTTAGAGGAAATACACCTGTCTCCCCCCAGATACTTCACAGGGTAAAAAAAGTTGTGAGTGTAGGTAAGAGTAACCTACAAGAAAGACATTTCTACATTACTGTGCTTAATCATCACAACTCTATAAAGTGGACAGGACCACTGCTGTCATTCCCCTTTTACCAAGAGAAACCAGGGGCACCTGGATGGCTCAGTCAGTTAAAGCTTCCAACTCTTTATTTTGGCTCAGGTCATGATGTCAGGCTCCGCACTGAGCGTGGAGCCTGCTGAAGACACAAAAAGAAATCAGCAGGCCAAAGAGGCAAAGTGACTTGCTCAGGTCCTGAGGTTAATAAACCATAAATCAGAGATTAGAACTCATTTCCAGATACCCTGGCTAGTAATCTCTCCACTCTGGGACCAAAGAGATGGCCCCCAATCCATTCCATGACACGGTTCAGGTCTTAGCCTCCCTCCCCTGGAGTAGGAGACAATTTGTAAAAGAACTAAAATGTCCTGGTCTGATATTCACACATCCGAGAAGACCTCCCCTGGATTAATAATCCTCCAGCTTCCTGCTTTAGAATTTGCCAAGGGATGAGTCTTCCCCAAGGGTTAACTCACTTCTTGGGCAGAGAAGCCGAAAGAAGTTGCCAAGATCCTGCCGGCTCACAGACACATTCTTAAATAAACTGCATTAAAGTGCAGAGCAGAGCTACATCCCAGGAATGAGAGAGCAACAGCCGTTTTATAAGCAGAGTAAAACTCAACTAAACCAGCCTCCCGCTGCTTGCTACTCCAGTCTGAGGCTGAGTATGGCCATGTTTTATATGGGGGTTCATGTGTCTCTGCTCTGAAAGCACCATAATGGCAGCCCACCTTTGCTCTCACAATCCCCAGAATGGGAGTAAGAGCAGGTCCCCGCACCGAATTTATGTCAAGACATTCTCCCAAAATTGTGTTCCCTGTAAGACACAGAAGCTTCAAGTATGCAATTGAGCAACGCTGTCATTGCCTCACAGGTCTGGACACCCCTACCTCCGCCTCAGCCCATCCCCTCTTCTCAAGTCCTATCTGAGGTGCATGGTCAGGTGCCAATCCAGAAATCCCCAGGATTTCAGAAACTCAATTCTCCCTAGAGTGATTGCACCTTGGGCCGGGCCCCACCCCCACCCCCACCCCATATCCCGAAGCACCTAGAGCTTGGTCCCGGCGGGGCCAGAAGCTCTTTCTTATGGAAATGACCTGGCGAGAGACGGGGAGGGGGGGGGCGGGGAGAAGAGAGAGAGAGAGAGAGAGAGAGAAGAGAGAGAATATGAACCTGCCGAGAACTAGGTAGGCAGACCTGTCGGAGCCTAAGGCAGGAATAAGCTCGTTTACATAACAAAAACTTTTCTTAAAAAGACGGAAAAGTGGGGGGCGGGGGGGGGAGATCCTCCTCGAGCAAGTTTTAGGAGCACCAGAAGTATCAACCAAAGTTGGCCCTCTTCTTGGAGGCGGGCCCCGGCCACTCCAGGCCTGGCGGTCCAGAGGCCGATCGGTGGGGGATGTACGCCCCTCGCGGGGCCTCAGTTCCGGGCGCCTCAGTTCCGGGGAGGGGGTGCGGCGGGCGGAGTTACTTGGCCCCCGTCCCAACTCCCTCTGGCGGGGGAGGGGGCCTCTCCCCAAGCCCACCTGCGCAAGGCCATGAGGAACGCCGAGGGGAACTGCACGTCCCCAAGACGCGCTCGTTCGGCGCGGGAGCCCCCTGGCAGTCCCACGTGGCAGAGGAGCCTCCCCCACCGCAGCCAAGATTCTCCACACGTGCTCTCGCCGGAACTCCGGCGGCCAAAGGGGGGCTCCACCCACGTGGACTCCGCAGTCTCAGACTACGTGCTGGCTGACCCGCCCCTCCAGCGGGAAAAAAAAAAGAAAAGAAAAAAGCGCGAGCGCGCGCAGGGTGTCAGGAAGGCGGAGAGCCGCGCGGAGCGCGAGCCCAGGCGCCTCGCACGCGCGCACACGCCTGCCGGTGCCTAGCGGACGTGGCTCCTCGCGCCCTGGAGTTTCCCGGCAGCCCTGACTTTTTCCGCACCCACGGCCCCGAATGGGGTGGAAGCGGTCCCCCGCAGGGTCAAGACGGAGAGTCCGCGGCCGGCCGGGGACCGCCCAACTTTGTCAGAAGCGAGCCAGCCGCCCCTGCACGCGCTTGCCTACCTTCTGCACTTGGTCATGGTTGAGCTCCGTGAAGAAGTAGGCGAGCAGATGTGAGGCGATCATCCTGCCGCGGCCCGTCGGCGCCGAGTTGGGAAACCGAGGCTGGAGCGCGTGCGGGGGCGGAGGGCAGCGCGGTCCGACCGCTTTGTATCCGGGCTTGGCGGCCCGGCCGGGAGCAGTGAATCCGGGCGGCACAAAAAGAAGGCGATGGCACGCCTGGCAGGAGAGTCTAGGGTCTCCAGAAACAGGTTTTGGGAGTCCGAATTCCCAGAAGGCGCCCAAAAATCACTCCTGGCGACGTGTCGGGGTGGCCCCGCCGCCAAGGCGCTAACTTCACCACAGAATCACCAAAGGCTCAACTTGGGAAGAATCTCAGTCCGGCCTCACTTGAGCGAGCGGGCCTCTTCGGCTCAACACGCGTGCTGCTCTTGCCCACGGATCTTCGCTTGATGACACGGCGGCGCTAGCGGCGGCCCGGGACTCCTGCTCCGGAGTTTCGTGCAACAATGTGGCTTATTGAGGGGCTGCCGGCTCGAGGGCCTCCCGGTCAGTGACGCGCGCACTCCCATTGGCTGCACGGGGAGGGTGTGTGCGCCCACGGGCCGCCCGCCGCCGCGGCGCAGCCAATCCGCGCCCGCGGCTCGCGGGCGCGGCCCCTCCGACACCCGAGCCGGCAAACTGGAGGGGCGCGCCCGGGGCAGGGGGCGGGGCCGGGCGGCAGGGATGGGACGTGTGGTCCGTGGCTAGAGGCTGGGGCGGAAAGGCGCATGAGCCACCGCCGCGTCAGGCTCAGCTATGGGTGGGGGGCGCGTGATCACAGATCCAGAGTGTGGGCCTACTGGAAAGACAGGTCACCCGGCTCGCACGTGCCTTGTTCGGGGAGAGAGACACCTCTGGTATCTCGGGGTCATGTGAGGGGCCCCCATTGCCGGGTCACATTTCTGAAGCATCTCAGTCCTCACCTGTTGTGGCTCAACAGGGAGCAACGGTGAAGCAAAATGAGGCACCGTAGCTGCTGCTCAGGCATCGCAAAACGGATAGGGTGTGTTTTTTACTAACCTCATTTTACAGATGAGAAGACTGAAGCACGAGCCGTTAAGAGACTTGCCCAAAGTCAGACAGCTAGTAAGTGGCAGATGCAGGAAGGAACCCACACCCGCCTGACTTTGAGGCCCAATTCTCTTCCCTAGTTTCCTATCCTACCTCTCTAAGGGGCCTGGGGAAGGAGAAAGCAGGAAAGGAGCTTTATCTGCATCTGTGGGACGGACGTGTGGGTGAAACTGGGTGGGTGTTGATTCGTGTGTAACCGAATCCGTGTGTGGGGCGGGATGGGGTGGCTTACAGATGCTGAGAGGAGTGGGAGGTCATATACGCGGTGGCAGCTAGCGAGAATGAAATATAGACTGCTGCAGACAGCAGATTGGTGCTTGTGGAGAATAGTGAGCCTGGGGTTGGAGAGGTAGCAAGGGAGGGGAGATGAAGGGCTTCCGTGTTGTACTGAGGAGTTTCTCCTTCCCCCAAAGAGTGGGGTGCTATCTGCAAAGTATGTATTATTGTAGTATTATGTAGGTATTAAATGTTCATGGTTGGAATACAGAGACAGAAATAACAAAAACATCCATGATCCATCCTCTCAGCAAAACTTCTTAAAAGCTATGTACCCTTGCCAACTTCAGGCCTGGGTCCCAAACTGCTTTTGCCATTCTCATCATAACGACCTGCATGTTGCCAAATCCTGTGTTCTTATCTCACTTCTACCCTTGTCTTACTGCACTTCTTGTGATACCTGTGCATAGTTGACCACATCCTCCAGATATCTGGACACACCTTCCTCTGTGGGAGTTCAGGAAGCTCCACCCTCCTGGTGTTCCTCCAGCTCCTCAGACCCTGTTTTCTCTACTGGTGAATGCTGGAATATTCCAGGGCTGTCCTCCACCCTCTGATCTGGTTATGCTCTCTCCCGGGGTGATCCCTCCCAGCCTCATGACTGTTACATTATCTACATGCTGGTAACTCACAGATATAAATCTATAGCTCTCCAGGAGCTCCAGACATTTCTCCAACAACCATTTGTCACCTCCACTGAATGACTTACATCTCACACTTAACATGTCCAAAGCCAAACACAACTATTTTCCCCTAATCTATGCCTTTCCCAGTTGTCTCAGCAAATGACATCACCATCCACCCTAAGTCATCCTTAATTCCTTCCTGCCACTCACCCTCATATCCAGTCACTCCATCAGCAAGCAGTCAGTCTGACCCATAAAATAAACCCTGTAATTGATCGCTTCTCTCCATGTCCTTGGATACCTCCTAGCCAAGCCATCAACAACCCAGCCAGTGCCAACACTACATCAGCCAATTTTGTCGCAGCTTCCATTTATGCCTGCCTCCATCACGACCCCTACACAGTCTTCTTACTAAGGGACCAGAGTGACCTGTTTAAAAGATAAACCATTCTGTGTCTCTCCCTCCCTGGCTCAAAGCCATCTAATGGATTCTAACCCTAGAATAAAATTCAAAATCCTGACAATGGTATGATATAGCCCCCGGCTCCCTTTTCACCCCATCCCATACTACTTTCCCCAGCACACTGCCTGGCATTCATACGGGCATGTTGTCCTCAAAAATGCCAAACTCTTTTCCCATCCAAGGGCCTTTACTCTTTGTTTTTCTTCTATCTGGAATATCCTTCTCCAGATCCGTGTTTAGCTGACTCTTGCTCCTCATTGAAGTTCAGCTTAAATATCACCTCTTCAGAGGACTTTCTCCTGACCAGTTTATCTCAAGTGGTTCCCCCAGTCACACTCACATGGTCCTGATGGATTTCCTATTGATTTTCTGTGTGTTCTTTCTTTCCTAACTAGACAGTGAGCTGTTAGAAGGCAAGACCTGTATCTATGTTGTTCCCTCATATCTGCAGTGCCTAGAATGGTTCCCAGCACATGGTGGGAACACAATAAATATTTGTTGAATATCTAAATGAATAGAAGAAATTTTAGAAATAACCATTGTTCATGTTTTATATAACAGTACACACATGCATACACAGAAAGGGTTTATAGTTTTAAATATTTATTTGTCTAATCTTTTCTACCTCTAGATCTTTCCTAGTTCACACACCCAACATCTCTCACCTGACTGAAACAGCCTCATAACTGGGCTTCCCTCTTTAGATATAGAAATACCAAAAAAAAAAAAAAAAACAACCCAAAAAAACATAGGTTTAGACATCCAACAAAGCTTCATAGAGAAGTGATGTCATCAGATTTGCTTTTTTAGGCCAATAACTGTCCTCCATGTGGGGGCCATGGGGGAGGAGGTTAGAGACCAGAGGCAGAAAGAGCCCTAAGCTGTAAGGTAGGACCAGGGCCTGAACCAAGGTGGGAGTGATACAAGGTAACAGGCTACAGGTTTAGATGTTTTAAAGTCTGAGGTAGAATTGATGCCTTTGGCTAGAAGTGGAGGATAAAGAGGAGATGCCTGCTACCTGGAAATACTTGGAAACCCAATAGTCCAGTGTTATAAAACCTGTTAGCCCCAGGCAAGTGGGACTAAACCCAGTGGGTCAAGTCAGCTCTGATCCCTTCTCTATACACTAACTTTAGAGCCTCTTCTCAACTCCCCTCTCTGGTCCCACTTCATGTGGACCAGGTAATAATCACCGGGTGTCTCAAATACAAACTATCTCTTCTGAAGCCCACAATCCCAGGAGGTAGTTAAGGTAGGTATTGTTATAAGCCGCAGTTTATACATGACAAACTAATGGTGGTTTGCTCACAAGGCTAAGACTTGTGTCTTTGACTTTTCTAGCTCCAAAATCCATGCCTTGAGTTTATGATTTATTAACTCTCAGACCCCTCTCTTTCTGTCTCTCCCCTTCTCACGCACACAGACACACACACATACACTCACAGACATTTTAGAATCATGAGATATCCATTAATTTACACTCCACAGCTCCAAGAGAGAAATCAATCAGCAAATATTTATTGAGCAAACCCTTACAATGTTCAGGACAGTCTGTTCAATGCTGTAATAAATATAAAAGAAACACAAGACATGGTCCTTGCCCCTGAGGGATTAATTGTTTAATCAGAGATATAAAACCAACACATAAAACAATTAGTACAGAATGGAAAGGTTGATTGCTGAGAGCTAAACATGTATGTGTTTCTATATGAGTTTCAGAAGAGGAAGAGACAGAGCTGCAATACAGAGACAGAGTCAGCCAAGGGTGGCATGATGGACACAAATGTCAGCTTTTATATCAGGCCTCACATAGGACTGACCTGAGCCTGGCCATCAGCCTTTAGGGAGCCGTCCTGGGAAGGGACCTCTTTGCCAAAAGATCTCTATCTCCCAAATATTTCTTTTTCTTATTAGGATTTATCAAGTTTGCAGCAAGTTATAAGTGATGAGGTTATACAGAGGATTTTAAGACTGAGGGTGGTCCTTCCCTGAATGTAAATACTTGGAACCTTGCATTGTGTTGTCTTTAACTTTGGGCCCTAATTATTTCCATAATCGCTTGTGTTTCATAGTTCATAGTTTCGTAGTTATAATGTATGAATTTGGGAGATTGGGGAAAAAAGGCATTGAAAGCAGTTAAAACAGAAAAATGTAAGCCACAAGATACACAACTACCTCATTTTATCAGTCAGATTTACAAAAAGAACCTAGTCAAGCTAGTTTAAGCAGAAAAATAGTTAACTGATGTATATTTAGCCCCTTTCAGGATCTTCTGGAGGGCCAGAGAATCAAGCTCTTGCCATTCAAGAGTAATGCCCAAATTATATCATCAGACTCTGCTAGTGGAAATGTTCTTGCTCTGGCCACTGGGCTCAGGCATCTCTGCCCACACCCCTGATGCGTCCGACTTCAGCCAGGTCACGATCTCGCGGTCCGTGAGTTCGAGCCCCGCGTCAGGCTCTGGGCTGATGGCTCGGAGCCTGGAGCCTGTTTCCGATTCTGTGTCTCCCTCTCTCTCTGCCCCTCCCCCGTTCATGCTCTGTCTCTCTCTGTCCCAAAAATAAATAAACGTTGAAAAAAAAATTTAAAAAAAAAATGGAACATCTGTACTGGACGGGAGTTAAACTAGACAGAAAATAGGTAGTAGGCCAAATGGCACCAGGAAAACAATTATAAATAAATTGACATGTGCTGGATAATTCACCCTCTCCACACACATTCTGTAACTCAGTCCCTGCCCACAGATGTATTCAGTGTCCCAGCAAATAAGGAAAATAGGAAATATTGCCAGGAGGCCCCCCTCCAGTGCCATCCCAAACATGAGAGCTATGGAGTCTGATGCTCTCATCTTGAAAGCCATAGAGCTATATATCCCCCAAACAGTTTGAGAAGAGCATGGGGACATGCTGAGGCTCGCATGACAACACTGTGTGGCCTTGGACCTTTCTGAATCCCAGTTTCCTCATATGCAAAGTGGAAATCAAGAGATAGAATATGCAAAGACTCTAGTTCAGAAACTGATACACAGTAGATCCTGAATACCAGTTTCTTAAACACATCACTCATAATAATCCAGTCTTCTACGCAAGAAGAGTTCAATGATTAAAAAAATCCCAGGGGCGGGGCGCCAGGGTGGCTCAGTCAGTTGAGTGTCTGACTTTGGCTCAGGTCATGATCTCGCAGTTTGTGAGTTCAAGCCCCGCATTGGGCTCTGTGCTGACAGCTCAGAGTCTGGAGCCTGCTTCGAATTCTGTGTCTCCCTCTCTCTGCTCCTTCCCCGCTCATTCTCTCTCTCTCTCTCTCTCTCTCTCTCTCTCTCTCTGTCTCTCAAAAATGAATAAACATTAAAATAAATAAATAAATAAATAAATAAATAAATAAATAAAAATTCCAGAGGCACCTGGGTGGCTCAGTTGGTTAAGCATCCGACTTCAGCTCAGGTCATGATCTCATGTTTTATGAGTTCGAGCCCCACATCAGGCTCTGCCTGGACAGTGGGATTCGCGCTCTCCCTCTCTCTCTCTGCCCCTCTACCCCTCCTCTCTCTCTCTTTCTATCTCTCTCAAAATAAATAAGTAAATAAGTATTTTAAAGTAAATAAATAAATATTTTTAAAAATAAACAAACAAACATTAAAAAAACAAATCCAGACGTCAAGAATAGTGAATGCAGAGTCTCTGGGACATGGGAGAGATTGGTTTGTTCCAAATGGTATGTAGCACTCTGGTCTAAAGAGCTGATCTCAGTGGGGAATGACAGGAGGAAGGTTGGGCAGGTAGGCAAGGAGTGTTCAACAAAAAGGAAAATATTAGAATCCTGTTGGCACTCAAAGTCAGAGCACCTGGCCTAGAAGCAACATGGAGGACAGATGGTGAAGAGTGAGACCAGAGTCCTGAGGAAAGATGCTGAAAGCCTCTACGCTGTTTATGGCAAAAGGTTGGGGAAGTGAAAGAAGTGAGGAAAGTGAGAGGTAGCTCAAATAGAACATGAGAGATAACTGAATGCAAGCGGTGGGGACAAGAAAGACTCTAAAATGGCGATTCTCACTCTTGGCTGCTCTCTGGAAGAATGGTATACTGAGGGGTGGGGGCCGTTGGCCCTGGGGACAGACAACAAGGGGTACCTTGCTGTAGAGAGTGTATAAATAATAATAAACCTTTAGCCTGTCTGGGTTTTTATTATCTCCATGGGCTGGCAATTCTAAACAATGGCAGTGACAAAGTATGCCTTCCTGATTACAGCTAACCGCCCTCCCTGCAACCCCTCTTCCTGCCCTTATATATCTACTGTATTGGAATCATCTGGAGAGCTTTTACAAATCCTGATGCCATATAAACAATCAACAGATGTTAATGGCAACTTTTCCTCTGTCGTAATAGTAAACAAAAAGGCAAAAAGTCTAGGAGTTAAAATTACAAGGAATTCAGGATGCCTAGAACAGGTAGGGAGGCTTAATGTTGCTTCCCTGGATTTCAATTCCTCTGGTAAACTTGTAGCCTTTAAATGTGATCCAACTGAAAGTAATGGATTTTAAAAAAATAAACAGGCTGATTCTAGCATCATGTGGAAACATAAACAAAACTATCCTCCAAATTCTGGAAACCACAGGAAGAAGCTTGTTCATTTGCTTTTTTAATGTCAGAGTAATGAAGTCCTTCCTGAGAAAGGCTGAAAATCTAAATGTCATGAGAGAAAAGACCCATAAAAGAGTATCTATTGAGTAAAGTCAAAAGACAACCAAGACAAAAATACATATCAGATACAAAAGTCTTATTTTTCTACTGTATAAAGAGCTTCTTCAAATTAATAAGAAAAAAATAAAAATTAAAAACCCTTGGGTAAAGAATACAGACAGAGTTCACAGGAAAGGAATACATGGCTATTTGACATATGAAAAAAGGATAAACTTCACTCCAAATGGTGATAATACACAGTTAAAACATACTGATGGACCATTTTTCGCCCATCAGCTTGGCAAAAATCAAATAACGATAATACACCTTACCATGAGGAAAGAGATGCTGTTTCACCCAGCACATTATTAATGGAAAAACACAGCCTCCATAAGGTCCGCTTGACACTCTCCAACTGCAAGTACACCTGCCCATTGACCCTGAGAGCCCATTTTTCTTACAACTATACCTACACATGCTGTGTAAGGTTATTCACTGGGGCATCATTTGTCAAAACAAGACTGGGACCAACTTAAATCCTATCATTTGAAGACTGGTTAAGTAGAGTAAAGCACATCCAGATAATAGAATCACTTGGCTGCACATTAAGAAAAGAAAAAGATACTCCCTAAGTATTAAAATGGAATAATCTGTAAGATACAGTTAAGTCAAAATGGAACATGTAGAAAAGTGTGCATACAAAGTCCTTTCAGATAAAAAGGAATAGGAAATAAAATAAACATATTATCTGTGTTAGTTCTAAACTATCCTCTAGGTAGAGGAACTGAATGACTGGAAGACAAGCATGGGAGAAGACTGTATTGTGTAGTAGTCATCTGTACCGGGTACAAGTATTCACAAAAAAAATGGGATGAAATTAAGAAAAGAATCTACTGGGAAACTAAAGGGACCCCATGAGGGGCACCTGGGTGGCTCAGTTGGTTGCGTGTCCTATTCTTGATCTCGGTGCAGGTCATGATCGCTTGGGTTCGTGGGATGGAGCCCCGTATCAGCCTCTATGCTGACAGTGTAGAGCCTGCTTGGGATTCTCTGTCTCTGTCTCTCTCTCTCTCTCTCTCTCTCAAAATAAATACATAAACCTTAAAAAAAAATAAAATAAAGGGACATCATGAAAAACTGCTTTTTTTTCTCCTTTTTCTGATTCTGTTCTTCCTAGGACCTGCACCCCTGCCTTACACACACCTTATGAAACAGGTAATGTATGTCCTCCTTGTAAACATCAAAGGGTTAATGATTTCTTTGGAGGCTTCCAGCACAATAGATAACATCTAAGGAGTGACCAGGCAGGGTTGTCAGGAACATTTTCCTAGACCACTGACTCACCAAGACCCCTGGCTCCAGAGCATAAGTGACTTATGGAGGACACCTAAATACTCATCTGTGTCCCTGGATGCCTGAGAAGACACATGAACTGGACCACAGTCCTCAATAAAAACCCCAGACCCAAAGCAGAGATGAGACTCACTCTCCTTTCTGAGTCTCCCAGATGTCCTGTCTGCATCAGCTCTCTCTACGTATTCAATAAACTCTGCTCTCACTTCCTCTTGGCTTGAGTTTGATTTCTATCCTGCATGAAGCCGAGGACCCTCTTGGCTGGTTCTGTGAGACTGCACTCTAGGTCCTCAGACCCAACCAGCCTGCATCAAAGTCAAAACAATAGAGTAAAAATGACATCGGGTGAGACACCTGAACCCACCAAAAAATTAAAAATTTTAACTTAAAAGAATAATGCCCAGGCCACACCCTAGTCCAATTATATCAGGATGTCCGGGGGTGGCACCCAGGCATCAGTATTTTTTAAAGCTCACCAGGTGATTCCAATGTGCAGCCAATCACAAAAACCATGACTGCATCGTGGCTCTGGGTATTTTAGTCTCAGTGCTTGGAACATCTCCTGAACCTATATCAGTTTTGCATCTAAATCTGACTCCTCCACCTACTAAGCATTATGTCTTTGCACTTACTTCTCTGATCTTTTTATCTGTTCCTTCCTGGCCCCGTGGTATCTGGTCCTTATCTTTATAGATGCCTCATTTCTTCCCCTCTAGACAGTAGGAGCTCAGTTTTCTTCTTATCAACTTGCCAAAACCCAATTAAATTCCTAACCTCCTGTCACTTCAGTGATGGGAAATGTATTACTTTTAAGAGAGCCCTTGTCCCAGCAGGAATGAGTGAGGGCCCTACCTCTCTCTCTGCCAGTTGGATGGTTTCAGGTGCAAGGAACAGAACACTCTGACTCCAACAAAAACATATTTGTTGGTCAAATGAAAAGCCACCCCAATGGTGGACTGGACTCCTGGCTGGGTGCATCAAGGCTCTGGCCATACTTCTCTGAGAATCTCTTGGCTCTGCCTCACTTCCTGAGTTGGCTTCATCTTCATGCTGGTAGTAAGATGGCTACAAACATGTCCGGGTTTCAGCCACAAACTACAAGATCCAGAGAAAGGGAAAGGGACTATCTCCTCTTGGGTCTTTTTTGTAAGGAAGAAAACATTTCCTCAACCCACCACCCTCAGAAGCTTTCCTTCCCCCAATCTCATTAGCCAAATGGTCACATACCCATTTTTTTTTTAAGTTTATTTATTTGGGGAGAGAGAGCATAAGCAGAGGAGGGACAGAAAGAAGGAGAGAGAGAATCTCAAGCAGGCTCTGTGCTAACAGCGGGGCTTGATCCCACAAACTAAGATCATGACTGGAGCCGAAACCAAGAGTCAGATGCTTAACCAAATGAGCCATCCAGGCACCTGGTCACACACCCACTCTTACACTAGTTATCTAGAAAGAAGAATAGGATTATCATGGTTGGCTCACACCAGTGGTTCTCAATTAGGGGTGGTTTTTCCTCCCAGGAGATATTTGACAAGGTCTGGAGACACTTTTGCTTGTATCAACTGTAGTCAGGGTGCTACTGGCAGAAATGCTGCTGGACATCCTATAACACACATGACAGCCCTCACAACAAAGAATTACCAGGCTCAAATGTCAGTATTGCCAGGACTGAAACAGCCTGGCTGAGACTAATCAGGGCCCAGCCCTAGAGCTGAGGATGGGGTCCCCCTCCCTTAGTTATTTGATGGCTCACAAACAATATCAGGGTTTTTTTTAGGGAGAAGAAAGGATGTGCTAGGCAGCTAACAATCTTCCTTACATTGCTGCTTCATAGGTATTGGGGTCGAGCATAGATTTCCTGCATTATATTAGCTTCAGGTGCACAACATAATGATTCAATATTTGTGTATATTGCAAAAAAAAAATGATCATCACAATAAGTTTAGCTAACACCCACCACCACACACAATTTCTTCCTTGTGATGAGATCCACTCTCTTAGCAACTTTCAAAATATAATACAATATTATTAAGTATTTCACCATGCTGTTTATTACATCCTCATGATATTTATTTTATAACTGGAAGTCTGTACCTTTTGACTTTCTTCACCCTTTTCACCCACTGCCATATACCCCTAACATTCTTGATTTAATATGCATGTTTCTGCAGAACTAGAAGGCTAGGCACTCAAAATGGCCACAGGATACTTGCTCACTGGCCAATCAAAGAACATTCTAAATGAACTTTTCTAAATCTTTTCAGATGGATTTTAGCAATCAGGAAAAATGTGAGGCTGGCTGCTCCCTTTCACAACATTGGTTGGTATCTGAAGGAGACATGGGAGTTCAGGGAGTCAAGATTAAAGTATCAGCTAAACTACCCAGAAGAACAATATATCCCTGTTCTTTGTTTTTTGCTGAGACAATTATTTATCCAATATCTCTTTGGCTTGAAAACAAAACCATTAATTGCAAAGACCAACTTTTTAGAGCAAAGAGCAGGGTTGACATGCCATCCCAAGAACCGTATATATGTGTGTAGATTTCCGATTACTAAGCCTCTGGAAATATATTGAGAACTAATTCATGCCCATGGAATGGGCACAGACTTCTGGTGTCATCAGGACTCAGTCACCCTCCAGTGGACAGCAGCAGGTCTGCACGCCAACATAACTATCCCAGAGTTCTCTTCTGAAACTTAAAGTCAGGTTAATTCACCCTATGTCTCACATCCCTATAAGTTAGTCACTACCTGTGGTAATCATTAATTCTAGCCACCCAATATTTCTAGTTCTCCCTCCAGGTCCATGATAGGATGGACTTGCACAATCCTGTCCCTTTAAATTTAGATGTGGTCACATGACTTGCTTTGGTGAATGAAAATTCCAACAAGCCCACACACAAAAGAATTGAGCTTTGGCTATCATGGAAGAACAGACACACAGCCTCCGTCATCCTGGATCCCTAAATAAGGATGACATGGAGCAGATTCCACATCAACCTATAATGGACAAGTAGTATAAGCAAGAAATAACCTTTGTAGCTTTCAGCCGCTTAGATTTGGGGTCATTTGTTGAAGCAGGATAGCCTATTGTATACTGACTGATACAATTCCCCACATGTTGACCCCTGTCCAGTCATTTGTGTCCTCCATCTCCTCCCTGTATTTCTCAAACCAAACTTTCTATTTCTCTTTTCACATCCCAATACAGTGTGCCTTCTGGAGCCCCAGATTTGCACCAAACAAATTACCCTGCATCCTTAGCTTCTCCACAGAGTGTGCCCTTCACCTCTGGGCCTTACCTGAACCCTGGCTCTCCTCTAGAGGCCTCTCCTCTCCCACACGTCAGACCTGAGGGTTGGGAGGTGATATTGGTATTCCCGGTGTCAATGCTGCTTTTATCCTTAAGCAAAAGGTCCATTCCTGTAAGACTCATGGCCACCAGCTGGATCACCCCAGGCCTTTTCACATTTCATTGTGAAATTCACATCCTGGTCACTCCTCCTCTTTCACTGCCCTTTTGGGTGCCTGGATCATAGTTTTCCTCTCTTCTCCAAGTCCTACAGAACCCTGGGAGACTTCAGTGACCCTAGGGACAATTACAAAATGCCCTAGCCTCACCAGCTTCCTGACTTTTCCAAGTCCAGTGGTCTCCACCCTCTTTGTGCTCTGAGGTTACATCCTAAACCTTGTCACCACTGAGGACTGCTTCCACTCTGCAGTCAAAGCTGTGATGGCCACCGTGGAGGGACAGTGAGGTGGCTCAGGAGGTTGAACTGCACTGGATCCGAAGCAACCTTCCACTTCCCAAACAATGTCCTAGAGTAGAGGTTCTCAAAATTTAATGATTTAGTCTAATCACCTGGGGATCCTGTGAAAAGTCAGACTCTGATTAAGCGGATCTGGTGTCAGACCTGAGTTTCTGCATTTCTGACTAGCTGCCAGGCAATGGCCATGCCCCTGGACCTCACTGTGAGTCACATGAGTGAAGTGTCCATGAGATGTGGCTGTCCTGTGCTTCCTAATCTTCCTCTGAGAAGAGCCCGCCACTGCCTCTCCGAGCTCTCTTCAGTCGCCTCGGAACCCACCCAACAACCCGAGCCCTGTCTCAGGGAGTCCACGCAACTATGAGTTCTGCCTGGAGTCTTACATTTTGACTTTTAAGTTTTTAAAGGATCTCAGATGCAAATGGTTCACTGATCTTCACTGCATAGCACACTCTCATCAGCCCATTAAATGCCCCTCTACTCGTGGTTTATTTCTTTTTGTTTTCATTTTTTGTAACCCTTCAACCTTGATACTGATTTCTTTTTCCTCCCCAATCCTTGTCATAAGTCAGCACTCTAATATGTTTGACATAGGTCCTTAAATATGCATGCATTCAACCTTGTAAAATGAGTCTTGTATGCTTATGTTTTTAAATCACAAAAATGATAAGCAACTTATCAAAAAAAGAGAGAAAGAAACAGGAAAAAAAAACAAAATAAAAGAGCTTCCTATAAGGTCTTATGGTGTGGCTTCTCCTGAGGAGGTGGCTGACATTTGTCCCTCTTATTTATATAGGAAAATAAAGCATCCCTTATTATTTGAACCAGCCCCAGTTCTTGCAACCAAAATAACCTAAGGAACACCTTACTTCATGAGGGTGGTTGTGAGGCTTAACTGAGAACAAAATGTGGCGTCTAGACTTCCCAGGCCCATTGCCCCTTAATGTCAGAACCTCTTTTGTTATAGTTGGCAATGGACTAAATAAAGAGTGATTTAGGCCAGGATTAAGGATTCAGTCTCCATATGGCCCAGTTAGTTTTGCCAGATATGAATAACACCCCTAACACTAGCCTAAAATATTGTTGCAACCCCTTTGACATAAAGATAGAAGTAAAAAGGCTTAAAACACGCAGCCAGACTTGATTAGACAGACAGACCCCAGTGGGCAAAGTAAAAAGCCCAGAAACAGACCCAGAGACATCGAAGGGTTTAGAATATGCTAAGGGTGGTTTTTCAAATTAGCAAGCAAAAGATGGATTAACTAGTAAATGTTCGACATCAGGGTGACCATCTGGGCAGACAAATTAATATGGATTCTTATCTTACTGCTTATAACAAAATAAATTCCAGATGAAGCAAAGATTTATATGTTAAAAAATTAAATTATTAGAAAAAAATCTTGGGAAAATTGTTGTGATAATCACCAATTAAAGCTTAAAAGCATCACACAAAAAACCAGATACCTCAAAAGAAAGATGGATTTAGGTACATTAAAAAAAATTTTAATTCCTCAAGACAAACCCACCATAAATAAACTTCCTTAGAACATAAATAATAAATCACAAATCAATAAGAAAAAGACCATCCTCCTATTTGAAAAAAAAAGGAGGGGGCAAGAATATGAAGAGTTCATAGAAAAAAATACATAAGTGCTCTAAATATATGAAAAAATACTTGAGATCACTTACAAAAAGAAAAATGATAATCACAATGGCAATGCATTCTTCAACTCACAGACTGACAACATTGCAAGATTTAGAAACTAAGCTGACAAAGATGTATGGAAAGAGGTGTCTTCACCAATTTCTCCAGAGGATCATTTGAAAACCTTTATCAAATTAAAAATGTCCTTTGACTTTTAGGAATGTGTTCACAAATATACTTGAATATATGTGACATCATATGTGTATTTTATTAATGTAAATTATGATTTGTCCAAGTAATGGAATACTACACAGCTATAAAAAGTGGTGGAGATTTTGGATTATTGATGTAGAACACGGCACTTAGAGAAGAGAGCAAGATACAGAACAATGTAGAGTGGGGGTAGGAGGAGAGTGAAAACACATGCCTGCTTGTAAGTGCATGTAAGATCTCCAGGAGGCTAAGAAAGAAACTTAGAGGGAAGTGGGGCAGTGCAGACATGGGAGGGAAACTTAACATTTGTGTTTACCTTTCATACCAATTCAATTTTATAGCATGGGCACCATTATAAAATGTAATAAAAATTTTAAAAACAATAACAAATAAATATATCAAATGCTACGTTTTTTCAGCAGAAATGTTTTGGTTCTAACATCTGTTGACTATATATACAAACAAATAAAAAAGGAAGTTTAAAAGGAAGTAGAAAGAAACTGTAGAGAAAGGGTCTGTTTTAAACCAGAAATTTGGTTTTTCTAGGTATTTACTAATGAAGTAATGTTCTCAAACCACAGGAGCATGAGGAGTGGCTCTCCCTCCCTCCTGAGAGATCGCTATGTGTAGCCTCTGAGAGAAGGTGTCAGATTGCCAACATGACACAGGGATCAGTGAGAGTCCGTGCTGATTAGTGGGGGCAGGCAGACAGCAGGGGCTCTCTAGCCAAGATAATTGGCTAGACCAAAGGGAAAGATGGGAGCATAGAGGCTGTCGACTCAACAACAAGTCAAGGTCCAGAATGCCTGAGACCCCTATGGAATATAGTTTACTGAAAAGAAAGGGTAGCCTTCTGGGGCATTGAGAAGGGAGCACCAAAAAAAAAAAAAAGATAAACAGCAGAGGCAGAACACAGTGGCTTGAGAAGGCAAAGAATATCAGGGTTTGGAGTGGGGGCGTAAGGAGTGGGTGAAAAGGCAAGGGTTCAATGTGACTGAGGCAGAGACTACTGATCTCTCTTCATTTTGTGTGTTTGATGATCATGTCATGAGATAAAGCCTTCAACTAGCACTGCATAGCTTGAGTTCACATTCAGGGTAATGATAGCATGTTAATATTTATCCCCACTTAGAAAACGATCAGCACACAGTTCTAAGAGCTTTCAGGGATAGGACTCTCAGAGCAGCACTCAGCATACCGTGCCCTCTAGCTTCAAGCTTCCCTCAGTATTGGTGCCGTGCTGCTGCTTGATTTGTCTTTACCCAGCCCCCTATCACCCTGTGCCACTTTCCCTATAGACTTGCATTCATTCATTCATTCATTCATTCATTTATTCATTCAACATCAAGCACTGTATCAAGCCCAGAGAGATAGTGGTTAACATGACAAACATGATCCCTACCTTCATGGAGCTTACAGTTTGGGGAGGAAATGGACAGTTAAAAAGCAAAATCCAAATAAGTATGTGATACAAATTATGACATATGCTATGAGGGTAAAAAATGTGCTCTGAGAGTGAGAAGCTAGCAGCCCAATATAATTGTGTGGTCAGGAAAGAGGGCTGCCTTGATGTACAGTTCTAGGGGACATTGCACATGGAAAACACTGGCATCCCCAGATATCAACCAGGCAGACTGGGACCAAAAAGCCTTGCAGGAGAGGGGAAAGCATACTCACTGGCATGAGAATAGGAAACATTTTGGCAAGCACAAGCTGCTGCAAGAAGTACTGATGAGGGCAGCATAGAGGAAGGGAGGCATGAGATGAGCCTCAGATTCATGGAGAATACGGGAGACCATGAGAGGAAAGTGGAATTTTTATTCTAAATTGAGTGGGAAGACTCTAAAGAATACTAAGCAGATGAGTGACATGGTTCAATGTATATGGTTTGTAAGCCACTCTGGCTACCATCTGGAGCATGGGTTGGAAAAGAGTAGAAGTGGGTACGCAGTTAGGGGGCCATTGAGTCAACCAGGCCAACAATGAAAGTGGCTTGGTCAAAGATGACAGCTGCAGAAAGAGAGACAAATAGATGGAGTAGAGAGACGTTTTGGAGATAGAAGTGAGAACACTTGCTAGTAGTCTGGATGTGAGAGGTGAAGAATGACTCCAGGTTTCTCACTTAAGCAAATGGGCAGTACCACTTATTCAGACAGGGAAACATGGGGAAGAGTGGATTAGTGGGTAGATCCTGAGTTCCATTTTGGACACGCTAAGCTGAAATAATTATGGTAATCTAAGTAGAGATGGCAAGTAGCCAGTTTTATGAGCTTGTGTTCATATCAGAAATGTGGTTGGAGATACATTTGGGAGTTGTTAGCATAAGGTTGCATTTATTTTATTTTTTAAATAAGTTTATTAATTTTTGAGAGAGAGAGAGAGAGTGTGCTAGTAGGGGAGGAGCAGAGACAGGGAGACAGAGGATCTGAAGCAGGCTCTGCACTCACAGACCATGAGATCATGACCTGAACCAAAGTCAGACACTTAACCAACTGAGCCACTCAGGTACCCCAATATAAGGTTGCATTTAAAGCCTTGGGAAAGGGTGAGATCCCCTAGTGAGGGAGTATGCACAAAGGAGTTTTATTTTCTAATGTGCTTGAAAATTTTTCAAGGTCTCCCATACATTGAGGACCACACCACGTAGTTTTTCAGGAGCAGCTAGCAACAAGTCTTCACCTTTGTCTCTAACAGTGCAGACAGTGAAGCTAACTTCTCTCCTTACCAGCAGATGCTTGATCAACTCAGTATTTGTAGTGTCCTGGCTAGAGCATAATGCCTCATTCCCAGCATCTCTGCTCATTCACATGTAGGAATCCTTCATTTATTCCCTACCTCTGACTCTGGGTTTAGTCACACACTGATTAAAAGGCCTTTTAATTATCTTAGGACACAATATTACAGTACAAAATTTCAAGGATAGATCAGAAACAGAGATGATGGTACAAGGGAATGTGAGGGCATGCAAGATCTGTTAATCCTTAACTCTTTAGTTTTCCTGGGTTCCAGTGAATCCTGGACTTGGATGACCCATAGCTTTGCTTACCAAGGGTATGCCAGCATCCGTCTGGGGATATGACATTCATACTCTTCAATAGAGAGGATTTGTTTGGGCTGGTTTGTCACACCCAATGTGGGTCCTGAGCTAAGTTTTTCTCTAGTCAACCTGCCATAAGTTGAGCTCCATGACATCCAATCTATACCTAGTTGCCTATAGTAATGGATAATGATCCCCATTGCAGCCAGTCACTGTGATGGAAATGAGGTTAGTTTCCCTCAGTGTACAGGCCTGAACCACTACAACAAATGCAGCCTCTGTTTGAGTCTTCCAGCCTCTGAAGGAGCTGAGGATATACGCTTTAAAGAACTGGCTTGAAGTAACTACAGTTCCAGGTCCCATCTTGCAGGCTATTGCCACAATTCATCCTCATCTGAAAGTGCCAAAGTATGAATCTTCAGTCTGGCTAGGTTATAAAGGAACAAGACTGGTGGTTAGAAGGACCTTTTAGGGGCACCTGGGTGGCTCAGTCGATTGAGCTTCCGACTTCAGCTCAGGTCATGATCTCACGGTCTGTGAGTTTGAGCCCCGCGTCGGTGCTGACAGCTCAGAGCCTGGAGCCTACTTCGGATTCTGTGTCTCCCTCTCTCTCTGACCCTTCCCCGTTCACGCTGTCTCTCTCAGTCTCAAAAATAAATAAACATTAAAAAAATTAAAAAAAAAAAGAAGGACCTTTTAAACCTAAACCTTCCTAAAGGAAGGTTATTCTCTTCAACTGCCTAATAGTGTCCAGGAGGAAAGAGATAGGGAGTGAAGGGATGTTATCATCCCTCCAGGTCATCATTATCAGAGCCTTGTCATTTTAGGAAATAACTCTCCACAGTTTTCTGGCATTTCTGCATATCTTGGGGTCAGAGGACTACCTGACTTTATTTGAGACTATCTTTTCAAGGATGTTGGTATAGCAAACCACCTTGGAAGACAGAGATAATGTCTCCCTCTAGAGCACTGGCAAGTTTGTTTACTGTTTGGTGTAATAAAGATAGCATCTCCCTTCAGGGCAAAGTTCAGGTAGGCTTAGTGTCCGTTATAAAATATTCAAGTTCCCCAAACTTGGGATTCCTCTCTTATAATGTAGTCCCCTACCTGCGCAAGCATTACCTGGTCCTTTCATGTATTACCCTATGGAAACTGAGGTTTGAGAAACAAATGCAAAAGTGATGTTACTTGAGTTACTGCTCTTGCTATAAGTAATAAGCTGTGCTTTATCTCTGACACAGGAATCTTGTGTCTTCTGCCAGCATCCATGAAGCAGGCTTATTAGCTTGCAGTAAAGTAAAATCTCAAACCCTTCACAATTCTTGACAGTCAGGCACCCATGGTGTATGTAATAGGACTCAAGGCCAGTTGGATCTTCCAACTCCCCAACAGCCCAAGTGGAGGGATCCTTTTACTTCTGCAGATTGTCAGACCGCATGAACATAGTATTACAATTCTCATAAGACTCTAAATTTGAAGGTTTATTCCACAAATTCATCAAAAAAGTCCCAGCACTGAACAAAGTTAGGGGTACAGGCAGGAATGACTATCTGTGACAGTGGTCACACAGCTGGACCAGATATTTTCTAAGTCTTGCTCCCTGGCGGCAGCCAAGAGCCTCATCCCACCACACCAAAACCCCTCCTTCCTCCATCCTGCCTGAGGTTGGGTTCTCCCCTCCCCTGCCTATTGCCTCTCCCTGCTAAGTTCTTCAAGTCCACCTTGTTCCCTTCATCTCTGCTGCCTCCTCCATAAGCCAGTATCTCTCTCTCTCTTTCTTTCTTTCTCTTTCTTTCTTTCTTTCTTTCTTTTAGAGAGAGAGCATGCACATGTGAGTGCATGCAAGCAGGGGAGAGGGGCAGAGAGGGAGAGAATCTCAAGCAAGCTCCATGCTCAGTGCAGAGCCTGACTCAGGACTTGATCCCACAACCCTGGGATCATGACCTGAGCCAAAATTGAGAGTTGGATGCTCAACCAACTGAGCCACCCAGGCACCCCTCGTCATCTCTTTCTAACCCTGACCCCAGCTCTTCCGCCTTCTCCCCCTCCAGTCTGGATCCCCGTCACCTCCACCAGTGGCTTCCAAGACAGGCAAACCTGGTGGCTACTTGTGTCTGCCTGATATGTTGGACTTCTGCTAAGATTATTTTAGTAAAAAGGGTTCTACTGCTTTACAACCTTTTGAAAAAAACGCTAGCTGAAAAGATAACACTTAAAACCTTTAGCTTATCACTCAAAGCCCTTCATGATAGTGCCCTACTCCAATCCTCCCCCACCCTCAGATGTCCTAATGTGAGCCACTGTTCCCACACCCATATCACCTGAAGTTGTTTGTTTGTTTGTTTGCTTGCTTGCTTGCTTTAACCATACCATTGTTCTGATCAAGACTCACTACCCACAAAATCTGGTCCAAACTACTTAAGTTTGTATTCATTGCTCTCCCTGTTCTGCCATGCGTCCTTCCTGACACAAACCCTCCCACAAACACATTCTTACCAGAATAAAAGTAACTTACCCATTTTTATTTTACTTCTTAATGTACATATCAATCTACCAACATTCTCTACCTTAGTCTTCCCAAGGAGTAAGGAAGGACTGGAAAGAAAAGGAACTGTGGGTCTCCTGATCTTTCCCTTTCCTTCTGCGTCATCATTTGCAGAATAAGTGGCTGGCTGATACAATAAGAAAGGATATGATTAGGGGTCCTTGACTGTTTTTGCTCCCTAAAGTACCTTCTTCCTGCATTTGAAGCAAGTTCTAGTGTAACAGGAAGTGTGGCCGTGGGGCTATAAAAATCCCACTTATTCAGACACAGAAATAACAGACTTACCTAGTATTCATTTTAAGTCTCACAGAACTCCCACACATCATGTGTCCCCCAAATTCCTTTTTTATGCAGCACCATGAGTGCAATACACATGGGGCAGTGAGGAATGGCAGACCCACACGTTGCATGTTCACATATTGGACTTCACTTGCTAAACACAAGTTCAAAGACAAAATTATTAAGAACTTCAAGATGGGGTGCCTGGCTAGCTCATTCAGTAGAGCATGTGACTCTCGATCTCGGGGTTGGGAGTTCAAGACCCACATTGGATGTAAAGCCTGCTTAAAACAAAAACAAAAACAAAAACAAAAGCTTCAAGATAGCAATAGTAGAGCATTAAACCAATTGGGGAACTCTTCTGAGTGTGGAGCCCTGGGTGACTACCCAGGTCACACCGATGTCAGTGATGAGACAAAGTGGCAGAATCAGATGGCATGATCCTCAAAAGAGTTGGTTTCTGGAGCCCCTGGCTGGCTCAGTCAGAAAAGCACACAACTCTTGATCTTGGGAATGTGACTTTGAGCCCCACATTAGAAACACAGATTACTTTAAAAAAATTTTTAATGACATCTGGGTGGCTCGGTTGGTTAAGTGTCCAACTTTGGTTCAGGTCATGATGTCGAACTTCATGAGTTCAAGCCCCACCTCAGGCTCCCTGCTGTCAGTGCAGAGCCTGCTTCAGATCCTTTGTCTCCCTCTCTCTCTGCCCCTCCCCTGCTTGTGCTGTCTCTGTCTCTGTCTCTCTCAAAAATAAATAAACATAAAAAAATTTACAAAACATAAGAGACTCTTAAGTATAGAGAACAAACTGAGGGTTGCTGGAGGGGTTGTTGATGGGTGACTTGGCTAAATGGGTAAGGAGCATTAAGGAAGACACTCGGGATGAGGACTGGGTGTTATACATAGGGGATGAATCACTGGAATCTACTCCTGAAATCGTTATTGCACTATATGGTAACTAACTTAGATGTAAATTAAAAAAAAATTTTTTTTTATTTTAATAAAAAGAAATAAAAAAAGAGTTGGTTTCTGAAAAACAAAGGAGACAATGGAGGAGTGCTATGTTAGGAAAGAGTTTGAAGAACCGTGATAACTTCTGCTTCTTGGTAAATACCCCCAGGAATGCCAGATAATACAGTACATTCTCTGTAAGATACAAAATTTAAAATAGATCTATTTGGGGCGCCTGGGTGGCGCAGTTGGTTAAGCGTCCGACTTCAGCCAGGTCACGATCTCGCGGTCCGTGAGTTCGAGCCCGGCGTCAGGCTCTGGGCTGATGGCTCAGAGCCTGGAGCCTGTTTCCGATTCTGTGTCTCCCTCTCTCTCTGCCCCTCCCCCGTTCATGCTCTGTCTCTCTCTGTCCCAGAAATGAATAAACGTTGAAAAAAAAATTAAAAAAAAAATAATAAAATAAAATAAAATAGGTCTATTAAATCAATCATGAGATCAGGGAACTTTGAGTCCAGATATAGGGTAGATCAACTGCATAAAGTTTTCCAGGATGACACAGAACTTGAGCTGGGCGAAAACACTGTGACCTGAGTTTCTAGGACCTCGAGGACTAGGCAGAAGATCCACAGAGCACGCGGGAAAAACAGGTTGGTACTTCGCCAAATGACAGAGAGTTCCAGACAAGGCAGAGGAAAATTTGGGGGCAAAAGCAGCAAAACACTAGAAGAATTCTGACAACCTGCCTCCACCGCCTAAATGGGAATTGGTCAATGAACAGCCCAGTGCTCTCCAGAAAGAACCAGATATCAGGGAAGCATGGGAAGGTTTTTGTTTGTTTTTAAAGAGATTTGGGCCATAAGGAGGTTTGTTTACCATAACTAAGGGTTCCAGAGATATGTTGGAATGGGACTTGAATTCTGAGTCTAACAGACATCTGAGGCTTGATTGGACTAGTTAGGCTCGAGTCCAAAGAGAAATCGTGCTGTTGGACATGCCTTGACCCACACAAGCAAAGACTTGGTGAGGCTCTGTGAACTCTCATAGGTATCTCCTAACCGGTCTTCCTGCCACCAGTCCCACTGCATGCTCATCCACCAACTAGTTTCCTACCAGTTATTGTCTTCCTGAAATACAATCCCCAGTACCTTTGCATGACTCACAAGGCCCATCTCAATGCAGCCACCCATCCTTCCATCCAGCCTCAGTGCCTGCCACTGACTAGTCAGCCCTGTAGGACAGCAGAGGATTGGCTTTCCCAAACAAGCCGGTGCCTCCATACCTACCTGCTTCGTCTCTCATAATTCCTGCCTAGAATGTTCTTCTCTTTACTCTGCCAGGTGAGAATCTACTGATGTACTAGTAAATTGGCTCTCTTAAAAATAAATAAGGCCTGGGGCGCCTGGGTGGCGCAGTCGGTTAAGCGTCCGACTTCAGCCAGGTCATGATCTCGCGGTCCGGGAGTTCGAGCCCCGCGTCAGGCTCTGGGCTGATGGCTCAGAGCCTGGAGCCTGTTTCCGATTCTGTGTCTCCCTCTCTCTCTGCTCCTCCCCCGTTCATGCTCTGTCTCTCTCTGTCCCAAAAATAAATAAACGTTGAAAAAAAAATGAAAAAATAAATAAGGCCTGACTTGTACCTTTTCCTGATTTCTGTAGTATAAATACTCCCACCATGGCTGATTGCAAGCTACCCACATGAGTTCACTGAAAAGGAAATTGAGACGAGATGGGCATATTCTTTTCTTGGGAGCCAGGATGAATTGCTCCAACACACCACTGTACCTGAGCAGATCACCTTCCTTGCTTAAAAATTCCTCTCAGCAAAGTCTGCACACCGGATCATCATTAAACAAAACAAATATACAAGCTAAATCTATACAGAGAATGCACTGGAAGGATATACTCTAAAGTAGTCAACAATGTTAGCTTTAGGTAGCAGAAGCATGGGAGATTTTATTCTTTGGCAAGTTGAATAATGCCTGCCTCCCCAATTCGTGTCTATCCAAAACCTCAGAATGAGACCTTATTTGGAAAAAAGATCTTGGCAGATGTAAATAGTTAAGGATCTTGAGATGAAATCATCCTGGGTTTAGGGTAGGCCAAAGAGATAGAGACAGAGACACAAAGTCAAAGGTCATGCGAATAGAGGCAGAGAGATTGGAGTGACACATCTACAAGCCAACAAAAGCCAAGCCTTGCAGGCAACAAGGAGACTTGGGAAAGCTTGGTGAAAGGCATCGGACAGTTTCTTCCTCAGCGACTCCAGAAGGAGCCAAACTTTCCCACACCTTGAATTCAGACTTCTGGCTTTCCTGAACAATGAGAATAAATTTCTATTGCTTTAGGCTCCCCAGTTTGTGGTAATTTGTAATGACTGCCCTAGGAAACTAATCCAGTCCCATGTTTCAAATTTTTCTGTATCAATTATATATAACTCTTTTAACTTGAAAATAAAAGTTTTATAGTTCTCCTTTTGCCTACCTGCTAAATTTTGTGTTCTTATCTGCCTACCCCTCCTCACCTCAGAATTAACTCTTACTGTTTTCTTGCAAAGTGTCATTTTGCAGTTCTTCTAACATGCCATGTCTTTACATGTTCTGGCCCCCAGGGCTGTCTTCATGAGCACGTGGACCAGTGTTGTCACACAAGTTTCCACACTCAGAGGGCCCTGTGCTTGGAGTGTAATGCTCTATAAGTGCTGCCTTAAATTTTTTAATTGTCTCTGAATTTATAAGGGAAGCCAAATGGGGCAATGAAAAGTACACCAGGGGCTTAGAGCCTCAGCTCATGTGTGATCCCACCTCTCTGACCTGCCCCTGGAGTCTGATATCCCCCTTCCCACTCCATGGCAGCTGCTGCCCTCTGCCTGGGTGACAACTGAGTCATTCCTCCATTGCCCTCCATCCTCGGCCAGGGTCCAGGTGCATAATCCCTTCAGGATATGGAAGCAGCCATCCCTGCCCTGGGCTGGGTTTTGGCAGGTAACTCAGTGGGGGTCTCTCACCTATCCTTGATCCAGGATTCAAACGTGGCCCTGTGCAGAGATCACAGTCTCTTGGGAGTGGGGGGAGGGGGTCACCATCACACATGGGGTGGGCCAGTGAGCCCATGGGAAGGAAAGACTGATTTCCCAGCTCCCTAGCCAGACCTCACATTCTCACTTTGCACCAAGATCTGAAAACTATATAGCCTACCACCCTGTTCCCTCTGTCTGGGATGCCCTTCCCCTCTTCTCCTCCTATTTAATACAAAATAATAGCAAAAATAATAGTAGTATTATTTAATGAGCTTTTTATTATTTGCTAAGCACTCCAGACTATATGGAAGACAAGACATACAGAGATGGTTATAATACCAGGTAGTTTGGGAGTAAAGTAGGTATAGGTGAAGCAGAGATGCCTTCCAGGTGAGGGATCTGAGAGTCCAAAGTTTGGGGCTGTCCCTGAGTGAGTCAGCACTTCAAAACACTGCTGGCCTCCTTGTGGGAGGCCAGGTGGGAGGCTACGTCCTTGGATAATGGGAACAAGCAGAGAACAGCCACAGAGTCTGGAGAACCATCAGGAAACACAATGTAACACCTCAGAACCAGATGACCCAGTGCCTTCTGAGGACCTCTTTTGGGTAACTTCTAGATCTTTTTAACTCAAAGAGAGAAGCAACTCATTTAAGCAAGCACTGTGAACCTGTTCCTCCCAGATGCTTCTCTGACGGTAAATAAGACCTTAACTAATCACTCAGAGCCAAGCCCTCACCTCACTGCTGCCATGCCAAGGAAAAGCACCTCTCTAGGGCTTAGACAACCAACCCAGGGGACCCGCACAAGAGGCTAATCGATAATCAAAGAAATTGGGTCTTTTTTGCTAGATCACTGGGGGCAGAGAGCTTTGTCCCAACTTGGGACCACTTTAAACCAGTGGTTTTCAGGCTTCAACATGCACCAAAATCACCTGGCACGTTAATAAAACAGAGCTGGGCTCTATCCCCAGGGTTTCTGATGTAATACATCTGGGGGATGGGACTAAGAATTTGCATTTCTAACAAGTTCCCAAGTGAGGTCAATGCTGCTGGTCTGGGGAGCACACTTTGAGACTGACAGCTTTAAACTGGGAGCAAAACAGTATAGGGCCTTTGGCAAAATGATTCTACAAACACAGTCTCTCATCATCAGGCTCCTGCCCCATCTATGACTTCCCCACACACCCTGCCTTCCAGCCACACCTGACATCTTTTGGTTACCCAAACCCTCTTCACTATGTCAGATGTCTATGCCTGTGTTTTATAAAATGCAGAACCATATAGGGGCGCCTGGGTAACTCAGTCAGTTAAGTGTCCAACTCTTGATTTCAGTTCAGGTCATGATCCCACAGTTTGTGGGATCAAGTCCTGCAATGGACTCTAGGCTGAGAGTGTGGAGCGTGCTTGGGATTCTCTCTCTCTTCCTCTCTCTTCCCCTCCCCTGCTCACTCACTCTCTCTCACAATAAATAAATAAACATTAAAAGATGCAGAACCATATAAAAATACAGTAAGAATCAACTTAATTCTGTACCCAGAGATAACTGCCACAGACCTTTGGGTATGTCTGGTAAGAAAACAAAATTGAATTGCCAGCAAGTTACTTTGGAGCAAGTCTTACAAATAAATCTCTCAAGTGCCTGCTTGTAAATGCTCAAGCATAAGCAGTAGCACCATTGCCTCAGGAAAGGTGGTATAAGACATTCTCTCACTTCACAAGGATTGCCCTCCTAAATGAAGGTCTGCCAATTTTTGCAATAATGTCTTGTTCTTGTGTGGCATTTTACAAAACACTTCAGCATATGTTGTCTTATTTGGGTTAAGGATTTGCTGAAACAGTTCGTGACTTGCTCAAGGTTTAACAAACAGAAGTCAAGACTGAAATTCTGGGGTGCCTGGGTGGCTCCATCAGTTAAGCATCTGACTTGGCACAGGTCACGATCTCATGATCATGGGATCAAGACCCACATCCAGCTCTGCACTGAGCATGGAGTCTTGGGATTCTCTCTCCTTCTCTCTCTGCTTCCTCTCAAAATAAATAAACTTAAAAAAAAAAGACAAATTCTGGTCTTCTGGCTCCAGAATCTGCTCTTCCACGGTGACATTTCCTACCAAGGTCTCACAGTTGTGACCACAGCATGGTCGACCATTTCCTGGGGTGGTCTCTTGGCAACAACAGACACACTCTCTGCCACTTCTAGCAGTTTCTTCTCTAGTAGAAGTGCACCCTCCCCCACTCTGTCCCCACTGTCCCCACTGCAGAGACTGCAGGGAGGTCAAAATCCTCACCTTCGGGGCGCCTGGGTGGCGCAGTGGGTTGGGCGTCCAACTTCAGCCAGGTCACGATCTCTCAGTCCGTGAGTTCGAGCCCCGCGTCAGGCTCTGGGCTGATGGCTCAGAGCCTGGAGCCTGTTTCCGATTCTGTGTCTCCCTCTCTCTCTGCCCCTCCCCTGTTCATGCTCTGTCTCTCTCTGTCCGAAAAATAAATAAACGTTGAAAAAAAAAAAATTTTAAAAAAATAAAAAAAAAAAAATCCTCACCTTCAAGACACTATCTCCTTGTCACCTCTGTGCCCTGTTGCCAGCCCCTCTCTCCTTCCCACCATTTTCCTCCTCACCTTGATAGGTGGTCACGATTAAACTACCAGGTAGCAAGGGGTGGTGGGAAATTATGGGGACCATCTGGCCCCAGGGACCCTGGAGCTGGAGGCCTGGAAGCCATCCCCCCACTCAATGAGTAATCTGAGGCAAGAAACCTGTTTCTTTATCTGTACACTGTGGATAATTCTAAGGGTGTGACACTGAGGAAGCATGCAACAGATTTAAGCAACTCTCATTAGTATTTTTACAGACCAAGGAGAAAGGATAAGCTTGTGACAGGGGAGAGGCTTTGGAGTCACAGGGGAAAAATGGTCATGAAGGTAGTCAGAGCTAAAGATAACCGATTATCAGCAGGCCCTTAACACTCCCGAGGCGATTTGGGTCCAGGTGATCTGTGAAGGTGTCACAATGTCATACATTCTTCTCCCCATTCTACTTATAAAATGTCCCTGCTCCCTTCCCCCAGCCTCCTCCCAGCAGACAGACACACAGATAGCACCTCGGCATGCACACACAGTACCTGCTGCTTCCTTGCTGCCGGAAATGATCCTCCTCTAGGTATACGCATGGCTCCTCACTTGCTTCCTGGAAGATTTTATTCAAGTGCTCCTTTGCACTTAGGCCTTCTTTGGCCACTTTGTCTAAAATAGCAAATGCTCTCACTGCCCCCACCATATACTGCCCATTTCTCTCCCCTGCTATTTCTCTTTAGCATGTTTCACCTTTTAAATACTACATATTTTATTTCTCATCTTAATGATTAAGTCCCCCTACAAGAATGTAAGCTCTATTAAGGCAAAAACTTTTGTCTATTTTGTTCACAGTTATTGGCACAGTGCTAAAAGAATGCCTGACCCGATAACCATTTGCTAAATAAATTAATAAATCATACAGTAATTTTTGTTCAACAGCTCATTCATTCCCCAACTGTTCTTTCTGTATTTTGCTATCAGACGCTGGTTAAGAATCATGAAGTCGAGAGATGGCCCTACATTTCTATACACCTCACTTGCTATTTGAGAAGCTCTCAGACAGAAGCAGCATCAGAGTCACCGGAGGGTGTGTTAAAACAGGTTCCTGAGCCCCACCCCAGAGTTTGTGATTCCGCAGGTCTGAGCAGGGCCTGAGGTTCTGCACTGCTGACAGCTTCCCAGGTGCCAATTCCA
Organism: Lynx rufus; assembly: GCF_022079265.1. NCBI lineage: Eukaryota > Metazoa > Chordata > Mammalia > Carnivora > Felidae > Lynx > Lynx rufus. The sequence goes on along the minus strand of NW_025814896.1, from coordinate 91,284,392 downwards.
AGACCACACTGCAGTACAAGTGTCCAGGTCAGGAGTGAGACACGGTTCTTGGTCCCACTGAGCAGCAGTGACTATGTGTTTGGTCTCCTTCTAGCTTAGGACAACTTTCATCATTCTCCCTACAGAATGGGTTTCCTCCCCACCCACCTTAGACCCCCATTTGAGCTTCCTTTGACATGCCCTAGAAGGTCCCAGAGGACATCGGGTGACAATGACCTGCTTTAGTCTCTGGCTGAGCTGGCTCCCAGGCCCTCTGAGCACTGCATCTCTGCCACTGTCACCAGCCTCTTCCACAGCCTCAGCTACACTTCTAATTCATCCCTTCTTCCCTTCCTTCTTTTCTTCTTTCCCCTGCCTATGGCTTTTTAGCCACTAAAGTCCTGCTTGCATTACTAACATGCATTTGCCCACTGGGCTCTCCAGGTCCGTGGCTAGTTCAAGCCCAAAAGCAAGTGCAACATGCACTGGTCTCAAATAGCAGCAGCGGGTTCCACCCCAGCCCCACTAAAGCAGCAGGAGACTGGAGGGAGGCTGATGGGGCAGTGCCTTCCCAGGGCCCAGTACGAGCAAAGGCTGGGGGTTCTGAAGTAGAAGAAACAGGGGATGGATGGAAGCAACCCCAAAGGGAACTGGAAGAGAGTTTGTGATGGGGACCAGTGATACCAGAAGGTTATAGAAGGAATGAGGGAGTCAAATGGGTCAAAGGATTTTAATCCAAAAGACACACATAAAGAGTTGACTATGTGTAAGGTACAGCTTTAGAGCCTCACATATATTAACTATCTCTTTAATCCCTACAACAGCCTTATCAAGGTGTTTTCACAGCGAGAAAGTTTTACTTTAAGTGCTAACCACCCCCCACCCATGAGACTCCACTCCCTACTCGGAGTGTCTGGCTCTGAGCCAGTGCCTTGAGCTCACCCCATCCCTCACAATTAGGAGAGGGATGTCCTGAGGGGAAACTGCATTTTGCACTTTGCCCAGTAGAGACTCTGCCTTTCCGGGACATGTTCCGTCTGCCTCCCTCACTCAACAACTCCAACCTTAGCCCGTGTTGCTACTTAACACCAGCCTCCCCATCCGTGGACAGAAAGTCCTGGCTTCAAAGGGCACCTGCTTTTTACCTTACTTAGCAGTTGCCTGGCTTTGGAGCCAGGTGAGGTGTGAGCCGAGCACAACTCGTGTTTACAACTGGCAGATCTGTCGGTCCCATCAGAACCAATGGGGGGACCCTAAAAAAGTACCTGTTCCTGGACCCACCTCAAACCTCCTGAAGCCAAATCAGCAAAACTGGAGGGAGCTTGACAAAGCCCAGGGGGTGGAGTTCGGTGAGCCAGGGAAAGAGCAGGGCGAGACGAGGGAGATAGTCTACACATCCATCATGCAAGCTTTTGGCAAAGCCACTCTGTGACTGGCCATTGTTATCACAATAATGATAATAATAATAATGACAATGATAACTAACCATTTTTATTTTGTTTCAGCTATGAGGCTAAGTGCATTCTCCATCATTCTATAGCACTCAGCTTTCAGCCTTTATTAATCATATCTTGGCCTTTGAGATTGCAGCCAGAAAATCATAAAGGTCAGGGGCTCTGGGCAGTATTCATCTATTTGGAACCTGTGACTTAAAGCCACCTCCAGGGTCAGAGTTGGTAGGAACAAATTCATAGAGTATAAGATAGTTTTAAGCAAGTTATTTCTGGCATATTTTAGCCCCAATTCCATACCCTTTATTTTATTTACTTTAAATTATTGACACAAAACCACTTTGGGAATGTGTAGCTGAATGCCCTCCTGCTACTGAGAATTGAAGGCAACATATTCTTGTCTATGCTGCTGATCTTTTACCAAGAGAGGTCTTACCAAATCAGCCCAATTCCTAATTATTGTCAGAAAGCATGACCCAAACAGAATCAACATTGTCATTTATGTGCACTCCTACACTTAGTTGGCTCATTTTCAATAATTGTATTCAGTAAGTTCTATCATTCAGTTACTCAGTGATTCTCAATCCAGGGCAATTTTGCGCCCCCCCCCCCCGAGACACTTGACAATGTCCAGACATTTTTAGCTGTCACAGGTGGGGAGAGGGGCAGAGGATGCTACCGGCATGTAGTATGTAGAGACCAGGGAAGCTACTAACATCCACAGTGAGCAGGACAGCCCCCACAACAAAGAATTATCTGGCCCAAAATGTAGAGTGCCAACGTGGAAAATCCTTGATTTACCTGGAAATACATTTTAAGATGACTGTATTTTGGGAGATTCAACAGGAGATTTCATTACTTAATATTATAAGTTCCCTGAGTTCTTTGTTGATTTTTTTTTAATGCTATATTAGGCAATTGGTCACATCTCTTTGAAGCTTTTCCAGACAAAATATGTTACAGTCATGCATTTGTGTGAAGAACATTGAAGCTTACTCCACCTACATGTGGAGCCTGTCCTGGGTGGGTACTTCTCGGAGGGGAATCTTGGCTCCCCCTGTATGGCAGGCATATGGCCTGATTACTAGCTTTAACTTTCATAGAAGAATGTCCTCTCTGTCCTCAGCTTGGCTCACAGAATCACCCTTAATCAGCTTCCCTATCTACACTCAAGATATTGCCCAAGAACATCCATGTGGCAGGGTCTGCTAATAATCCAACACAGACTCTCACTCTCTTCCACAACAGAGAGCCATTGCCAGACAAATGACAAAGCCACTGTCTTTGTCAGCATTCCCCCACACAACCCTTTGTGTCTAAATGTGGCCCAGTTGTGTGTGCCCCTTCTGGGCTGTTGTGGTTGAGAAGGAAGTGCACCATCATCTTGTCTTCCCCCATCTGCTACCTGGGAGTGGAGCCACCAGGTGGATAGAGCTCAAGTCCCTGAGTCACTCTTTGGAGGAGAGCCGCCCACTCATTAGGAACACCTGCTTGGACAGTACAGTAGCAGAAAGACACTTCTGGTAAGCTGGAGACTTTGAAGGCTTTCTGTTATGGGAATCATAGTTAGCAGTATAGCAGTTATAGCTAGTGTTCTCCAAACTAACCTCAAACCCTTCACCTTTCACTTTCTTAATCAGTTAAAAATTACTCTTTATGGAGGATCATCTGAAGCAGAAGTCGGCAAACCATGGCACATGAGTCAAACCCAAACTGCTGCCCATTTTTGTACAGCTATAGGCAAGCTAAGAATTTTTACACATTTGAATGATTGAAAGAAAAAGGAACTCTAAAGAATAATAACATTTGGTGACACATGTACTTGATTGTTCTGTCATCAACCTGGCTGTGCTGGGAACTCTGTATCACAAAATTTCCTGACAATCTGGTCATGGGTCTCAGGGGCAGAAGCAGCAGCCATTGCCTCATCTCTTAGAAGAGGTGAGAGATACCCACAAAGGTACAGGCGGCTTTCCCACTCTGCGACCAGCTTCTCTTGTAGCTTTCTGTCCCTATTGCCAGTCCTGTGGACCAGTAGTGATGCCACCTCCCACCACCAGGCACCTTGCTTCAAACCCGCATAGCAATAACCATGCTGAACCCTCTACCTTCCACACACTCCTACACCAGCCTCCACCATGGGGTAACTCCAGCTTCAGGGTGTGCCCTGCCTCCAGATTTCCCTGCAAGTTTCAGCTCATCTACCAGCACTAGGGCTGGTTAGGAACTGTTCTGTGATACCTCAAATCCCCTTTCCAGGCTCGTGCTCTCCCAGTATCTCCCACAATTGGAAAAGACCTACTTTCTCCAAGGTGCTTACTCCACAATCTTCACCCTGTTCAACTTCCCTGATTGAGCCCGGACCAGTACAAATGATGGAACATGTTTCATTACACGTAGAATTGTTAGTAAAGAACACTTCTCTATCCAAACTCCTAATTTCTGATCTTGGCTGCATGCGACACTGTTATTAATTGAAAATGTCTTCATTTCTAGACCCAGTCTGCAAAAGAATTTCTAATTATGCAAATTTCCAGTGCTGAGAAAAGTTTTCAAGCTTTGGGAAAACAGGAAGGCGTGGACTGTGTTAGACATGGGTCTGCTGTGTGCCACTTTGAGCCACTTCCTTCTCCCCGCCCCCCACAAGACAGGTAGTGTGCCCAGTCCCCAAGTTTTTCCTTTCAAGGAAACAGAAGTTAGTGATTTAACTTGCTGTTTCAGACTAAAAACCACCCTGCTGATGTAATATTCCCAAATCTCCTCTCAGTCCCAGCAAACAGCAGCTGAATGGGGTCTTGGGTAACCTTGCCTTTATTGTATATTTCGAAAGATATTGGAATTCAGTCATTAGTGATTAATTCTTTGGGACTATTCACAGTAATAAATACATCTGCTTTCAGAGTGTTTTAAAAAGACAAATGCTTCTCGGAGGGAGCCAAGGTAGCGGAACAGCATGGAAGTTTTTTATGTGTCTCCCATCCATGAAATATGGCCAGACCAACACTAAACCACCCTGCACACCTAAAAAACTGATGTGAGAATTAACACAGCAATATGTACAACATGAACCACAGAATTCAGCAGAAAGAGAAAAAATTCATTTTTATTTTCAATTTTTATTAAAAATATTTTTCTTTAATATTTTTTACCAAATTTTTTACTTTTGTGTAAATTTTTTCAAATTCTATTTTAATTCCATCATTTTATCTTGGTCCACTACAGTGTATTCATTTTTTCAAATTTTCAAATGATTTCCTTTTTTTTTCTTTTACTCATTTTCGTTTCTTTTCTTTTTCTTGAATACAGAAGGAAAAAAGCTCATTTTTATTTTTAATTTATATTAAAAATATTTTCCTTAATTTTTTTCTACTATATTCTTTACTAGTGTGTATATTTTTTCAAATTCTATTTTACTTCCATCATTTCATTTTAGTCTGCTACAGTGTATTCATTTTTTCAAATTTTCAAATGATATCCTTTTTTGTCTTTTTTTCCCCACCTTTTTCTCTAATCTACCAAGCAACTTTCAACACCCAAACCAAAACACACCCAGGATCGACCACCATTTATTAGATTTTTTTTTCTGTGTGTGTTTTTAATTTTTTAATTCTAATATTTTTTAATTTTAATTTTTTTAATTTTAATTTTCTCTACCTCATTAATTCCTTTTCTCCCTTCAAAATGATGACTTGAAGGAACTCACACCAAAAGAAAGAGCACGAAGAAATGACAGCCAGGGATTTAACCAACACAGATACAAGCAAGATGTCTGAACCAGAATTTAGAATCACGATAATAAGAATACTAGCTGGAGCCGAAAATAGATTAGAATCCCTTTCTGTGGAGGTAAGAGAAGTAAAAACTAGTCAGGATGAAATAAAAAATGCTATAACTGAGCTTCAACCATGGATGGATGCCATGGCGGCAAGGATGGATAAGGCAGAACAGAGAATCAGTGATATCGAGGACAAACCATCAACAAGGCATATCATAGTCAAATTCATGAAATACTCAGGCAAGGAGAGAATCATGAAAGCAGCAAGGAAAAAAAAAGTCCTTAACCTACAAGGGAACACAGATCAGGTTTGCAGCAAACCTAGCCACAGAAACTTGGCAGGCCAGAAAGGAGTAGCAGGATATATTTGATGTCCGGAATCAGAAAAATATGCAGTCAAGAATTCTTTATCCAGCAAGGTTGTTGTTCAAAATAGAAGGAGAGATAAAAAGTATCCCAGACAAACAAAAAATTAAAGGAGTTTGTGAACACTAAACCAGCCCTGCAAGAAATTTTAAGGGGGACTCTCTGAGGGGAGAAAAGATGAAAAAATAAATACATAAATAAATAAATAAATAAATAAATAAATAAATAAATAAATGCCAAAAGCAACAAAGATTAGAAAGGACCAGAGAACACCACCAGAAACTCCAACTCTACAAGCAACATAATGGCAATAAATTCATATCTTTCAGTACTCACTCTAAACGTCAATGGGCTCAATGCTCCAATCAAAACACATAGGTTAACAGAATGGATAAGAAAACAAGATCCATCTATATGCTGTTTACAAGAGACCCACTTAAGACCTAAAGACACGTTCAGATTGAAAGTAAGGGGATGGAGAAACACCTATCATGCTAATAATCAACAAAAGAAAGCCAGAGTAGCCATACTTATATCAGACAATCTAGACTTTAAAATAAAGACTGTATCAAGAGATGCAGAGGGCATTATACCATAATCAAGGGGTCTATCCACCAAGAAGACCTAACAATTGTAAACATTTATGCTCCAAATGTGTGAGAACCCAAATATATAAATCAATTAATCACAAACATAAAGAAACTCATTGATAGTACTACCATAATGGTAGGAGACTTCAACACGACACTTACAACAATGGACAGATAATCAAAACAGAATATCAACAAAGAAACAATGGCTTTGAATGACACACTGGACCAGATGGACTTAACAGATATATTCAGAACATTTCATACTAAAGCAGCAGAATACACATTCTTCTCCAGTGCACATGGAACATTCTCCAGAATAGACCACATACTGGGACACAAATCAGCCCTCAGCAAGTACAAAAAGACTGAGATCATACTGTGCATATTTTCAGACCATAACACTATAAAACTCGAAATCAACCACAAGAAAAAAGTTGGAAAGGTAACAAATACTTAGAGACTGAACACCATCCTACTAAAGAATGAATGGGCTAACCAAGAAGTTAAAGGGGAAATTAAAACATACATGGAAGCCAATGAAAATGATAACACCACAACCCCAAACCTCTGGGACATAGCAAAGGCAGTCATAAGAGGGAAGTATATAGCAATCTAGGCGTTCCTAAAGAAGGAAGAAAGGTCTCAGATACACAACCTAACCTTACACCTTAAAGAGGTGGAAAGAGAACAGCAAATAAAACGGAAAAACAGCAGAAAACAGGAAATAATAAAGATCAGGGCAGAAATCAATGCTATCGAAACCAAAAACAAAACAAAACAAACAAACAAACAAACAAACAAAAAAACAGAACAGATCAATGAAACCAGAAGCTGGTTCTTTTAAAGAATTAACAAAATTGATAAACCCCTAGCCAGTTTTATCAAAAAGAAAGAGGAAAGGACCCAAACAAATAAAATCAAGAATAAAAGAGGAGAGATCACAACCAACACTGCATAAAGAAAACAGTAATAAGAGAATATTCTGAGCAATTATACGCCAATAAAATGGGCAATCTGGAGGAAATGGACAAATTCCTAGAAACATATAAACTACCAAAACTGAGAGAGGAACAAATAGAAAATTTGAACAGACCTATAACCAGTAAGGAAATCAAATTAGTAAACAAAAATCTCCCCCAAAAAACAAGAGTCCAGGACCAGATGGCTTTCCAGGGGAATGCTACCAAACATTGAAGGAAGAGTTAACACCTAAAATCTTGAAGCTGTTCCACAAAATAGAAATGGAAGGAAAGCTTCCAAACTCTTTCTAGGAAGCCAGCATTACCTGGATTCCAAAACCAGAGAGAGACACCACTAAAAAGGAGAACTATAGGCAAATTTCCCCGGTTACATGGATGGAAAAATCCTCAACAAGATATGAGCCAACCAGATCCAGCAATACATTAAAAAAATTATTCACCACCATCAAGGGGACTTATACCTGGGATGCAAGCCTCGTTCAATATCTGCAAAACAATTCACGTGATTCCACATCAATAAAAGAAAGGACAAGCACCATATGATCCTCTCAACAGATGCAGAGAAAGTATTTGACAAAATACAGCATCCTTTCTTGATCAAAACCCTCAGGAAAGTAGGGATAGAAGGAGCATACATTGAGATCATAAAAGCCAGATATGAACGACCCAACACTAATATCATCCTCAATGGGGAAAAACTGAAAGCTTTCCCCCTAAGGTTAGAAACAAGACAGGGATGTCCACTCTCACCACTGTTACTCAACATAGTATTGGAAGTTTTAGCCTCTGCAATCAGACAACACAAAGAAATAAAAGGCATCCCAATCGGCCAGGAGAAGGTCAAACTTTCACTCTTCGCAGATGACATGATACTCTATATGGGAATCCCGAAAGATTCCACCAAAAAACTACTAGAACTGACTCATGAATTCAGCAAAGTTGCAGGATATAAAATCAATTCACAGAAATCAGTTGCATTCCTATAAACCACCAATGAAGCAACAGAAAGAGAAATCAAGGAATCGATCCCATTTACAATTGCACCAAAAACCATAAAATACCTAGGAATAAATCTAACCAAAGAGGTGAAAATTCTATACACTGAAAACTATAGAAATCTCATGAAAGAAATTGAAGAAGGCACCAAAAAATGGAAAAAGATTCCATGTTCCTGGATAGGAAGAACAAATATTGTTAAAATGTCAATAGTACCCAAAGCAATCTACATAGTCAATGCAATCCATATCAAAATAACACCAGCATTCCTCACAGAGCTAGAACAAATAATTCTAAAATTTGTATGGAACCAGAAAAGACCCCGAATATCCAAAGAAATCTTGAAAAAGAAAACCAAAGCAGGAGGCATCACAATCCCGGACTTCAAGCTATACTACAAAGCTGTAATCATCAAGACAGTATAGTACTGGCACAAGAACAGACACTCAGATCAATGGAACAGAACAGAGAAACCAGAAATGGGCCCACAAACGTATGGCCAACTAATCTTTGACAAAGCATGAAAGAATATCCGATGGAATAAAGATAATCTCTTCAGCAAGTGGTGCTGGGAAAACTGGACAGTGACATACAGAAGAATGAACCTGGACCACTTTCCTACACCATACACAAAAATAAACTCAAAATGGATGAAAGACCTCAATGTAAGACAGGAAGCCATCAAAATCCTTGAGGAGAAAGCAGGCAAAAACCTCTTTGATCTTGGCCCCAGCAACTTCTTACTCAACACATCAGAGGCAAGGGAAACAAAAGCGAAAATGAACTACTGGGACCTCATCAAAATAAAAAGCTTCTGCACAGGGAAGGAAACAATCAGCAAAACTAAAAGGCAACCGACAGAATGGGAGAAGGTATTTGCAAACGACATATCAGATAAAGAGTTAGAATCCAAAATGTATAAAGAACTAATCGAACTCAACACCCAAAAAACATATAATCCAGTGAAGAAATGGGCAAAAGACATGAATAGACACTTCTCCAAAGAAGACGTCCAGATGGCCAAGAACACATTAAAAAAATGCTCAACATCACTCATCATCAGGGAAATACAAATCAAAATCACAATGAGATACGCCCTTACACCTGTCAGAATGGCTAACATTAACAATTCAGGCAACAACAGATGTTGGCGAGGATGCGGAGAAAGAGGATCTCTTTTGCATGGTTGGTGGGAATGCAAACTGGTGCAGCCACTCTGGAAAACAGTATGGAGGTTCCTCAAAAAACTAAAAATGGAACTACCCTACAACCCAGCAATTGCACTACTGGATATCAATGGATACAGGTGTGTTGTTTCGAAGGGACGCATGCACCCCAATGTTTAAGCAGCAATATCAACAATAGCCAAAGTATGGAAAAACCCAAACGTCCATCGATGGATGAATGGATAAAGAAGATGTGGTATATATATACAATGGAGTATTAATCGGCAATCAAAAAGAATGAAATCTTGCCATTTGCAACTACATGGATGGAACTGGAGGGTATTATGCTAAGTGAAATTAGTCAGAGAAAGACAAAAATCATATGACTTCACTCATATAAGGACTTTAAGAGACAAAACAGATGAACATAAGGGAAGGGAAACAAAATAATATAAAAACAGGGAGGGGGACAAAACAGAAGAGGCTCATAAATATGGAGAACAAACTGAGGGTTACTGGAGGGGTTGTGGGAGGGGGGATGGGATAAATGGGTAAGGAGAATTAAGGATCTACTCCTGAAATCATTGTTTCACTATATGCTAATTTGGATGTAAATTTAAAAAAATAAAATAAAATAGAAACCATTACATGCTAACAACAACAAAAAAAGACAAATGGTTCTCATAGAGATGATAATAATAGGAAGCCATCATCGAGCTCTCACTATGTACCAGAGACTGCTCTAGACACATCACAGATGCTAACTCACCTAAGCTACACAACAACTATTTGAAGGAGTTAGTTTTATAAGCATCCCCCTTTTTTCAGATAAAAAAAATTGAGGTACAGAGTGGTTAAGTAGCTTGCCCAAGCTCTCCCAGCTCTCCTGTCAGTACCAGGACAGGAACCCCAGCAGTCTGGCTCTGGGTCTGTGTATTAACTAGCACACTGTATTGTATCTTTGCAGAGACAAATGGATTTGGCTTTATTTTTTCATTCATTTAGTCCATAAATATTTATTGAGCACCTACTATGTGCTAGGTAGTTTGCTAGGCCCTATGGATATGGTGGTGAATGTACCCCCTCGCCCCCACCTACCCTGCCACCATGGATGTGGTCCTTGCCATCCTAGACCCATTTGTATCCTCATCCACTAGTCTGTATTGTCTGGGATTTCCAGCCTGAAGAATGCTTTGAAAAATAACAGCGTGCAAATAGCAATAATAACTATCATTCATGAAGTGCATTCTATGTGCTGGATCTTGTGTTTATTTCTGCAAGGAACTGCCTAGTTCCTCATGCAGTAACACCAACCACCCCACCCTGCCATGCTTCAGCCAACCCTCCACACCCCACCGCTGGAGCATTTAACCACCTTCCTGCCCAGGTCCAGCTCAGACCCACCCTAATTTCTGTGCTCGGTCTTGTGCTTGGTTTGGAGGAAGGAGAGGGATTGGGGCAGGACCCCTATTGGTCCTAGAAGTTGGAAGCTGTCATCATACTGGAATTAGGTTGAGTGACCCTTCCCTTTATCTTAAAAAAGACTGGAATATTTTTTAAGAAGGATTTTTGTTTTAAATATTTGCTGAGCACTTCTTTGAGGAGACTTTTAAAAATCTTGTTAGTGTTATCACTAGTTACCTGCACAACATCAAAACATGCTTGCAGACCTCAGAGTAAAAGAAAGGTTTTATCTCATATTCCCCCTTTTGCCCTACTACCTCTCTTAGCCTTGCCCTCATTTGCACCTGTTGTTGAGGAACATCAGTAGGGAATTAGGGATCCCTGGATTTGAGTTCTGACTCCTCCACTCTGTAAGTCATATAAGCTCAGGGAACAGTCTCACCTCTCAAGGCTTCAGCCTCTCATCTGAAAATTGGAAGGAGAGCACTGTGAGCATCAAACAACCCAAAGGAAACAGAGTGCTTTCCTCTGTGCCTGGTGCCTTGCACATGCTCAGTGAATTGATTAAAATGATTATCCCTTCTATGAGCCTCAAGGATACTGCTCCAAGTTTCTTTCTAGGACTCTGAGGTCTGACTGTATCTTGTCAAGGTGTCCCCATTCCTCCTAGCCTATCTCATCTGGAGAACCACTTTAAGACACTGCTATAGAAACATAGGTGCCAGTGGAGGAAGAAGGCAAGAACGAATCCCCTCAGCTTACACAGAGAAAACTGAGTCCCAGAAACAAGTTCTTTGCCTCAGGTCACACAGTGAGTTAAAATGCAGCTGGAATTAGAAGCCAGGTATCCTGATTCTCTGCTAGAAAGTTTTGTTCTGAATAGTTCTCCACCTAGGTCTCTTTAGGGCAGCATTCCTTAATCCATGGGAAGAACTTTGGAAAGACTAGAACAAATCCACCAAGCATCCAGTGGTGCCATGCCCAAAGGCCCATACCCCAGATACTCTTCACTCTTTGTCCCCATTGTTGAACTCTCTTCTGAACCCTAGACTCATTGAGCTTGCTGACTATTGGACAACACTTGGATATCTCACAGGACTCTCAAAAAACAATTCAGAACTGAGGTCAAAATCTTCTCCCCAAAACACATTATTTCTCTTATATTCTCCACCTTGCTTAAAGGATTCCTCATTCATCAAACTAGACCCCAGGGAGCACCCTCACCTCCTCTTCATCTTTGTCTACTCTTCTTCCCTCCACAGTTAATTTATGTTTTAGTCTGTCAGTTTGAGAGGGGTACACTAAGCAGTGTCCACAGCCTGCTGTGTCCACATCCGGCTCTAGGCTAACCCCACCTGAGACCAGGTCCAAAAGCTGGTGCCAAGACTGTAAAAGGGAAATTGGTGCTTAAGGAACAAAGGCTCCCTTCTGCCTGTCTCCAGCCAATCTGGATCCTGGGAGAAACTTGTTCAAACACTTTAAGGAAGACAGGTGTACAATTATGTGTTATCCAACATCTTAGCTAAATGTTTGGAAAGCCCAAATTAAAATTCTGGGATAGGATGCATTTATCTTCCAAATAGGAGAAGGCTAAGCTCCTCACATAGTGTGCTTTATCCCTCCCTCCTTAGAGCCAAGTCCTCTTCTGGGTGGTCAATCCCCACAGGACTGAAACTGCCCATTAAAAGCCACTTGAAAATAGCTGCAACCACCAGTCTCTGGGAAAACCAGAGGCAACCAAGGGTCTGAACTGAGATTGGAAGAGTGGAGGACAGAATAAGACTGTATTAAAGGCAAAGAACTTTTGTTGTTGTTGTTGTTGTTGTTGTTGTTGTTGTTGTTAGGTAATTAAGTTCACTCCCTCTTTAACCTCCTGTGATATTGTCTGTTCTCACTACTCTCCAGAAACTATCCTTACCAAGTCACCACTGACCACCTGCTTGCCTATGGTGCTTTTTCCTTGCCACACTTCCAACTTGGGCTCCTGAGCCTTCACCACTGTCTAAGCCCCTTTATTCTTGAACTTAACCAGTTCTCATGGAAATACCCTTCCATGTGTTTGCCGTGTTTGCCAGTGTTTTCCAAGGACCAGTCCCTGGATCTCCATTTGTCTCTCTCTACAACTTCTCCCTCAAAGAGACCACCATTCTACCCTTATTAATCCCAACAATGTCTCTTCCATATGAACTATTCACAGGTACTACCATCACCCCACCCAATTTCCTTGCCTTTCTCAAGAGCTGTGCCATCTTTTACCTTCCAAGATCAACACTGAGGGGTCGTCACTGCCTCTTCCCCCACTTTTATCCTCCTTATTCAATCAAACCCCAAGTCTGTCCACTTGCCCAGCTAAACCTTCCTATTCCACTCTTGTTTCCATTGCCACCCCTGTAAAATGAGCCTTCAACAACACATGCTCACATAAAAACCTCAGCCTCCTAACTGGTCTCCATTAGTATAATTCTGAGTGCTGATTTTTGGCTCTATGAAGATGTTATATTTGGCTCTTAAACTCCCCTCAGACCCAAATAAGTCATTTGAGTCATTCTTATCACATCTTCTCTGGATTCAAAACTTTTTAAAACAGATACAGAGAATGACCTTACCTTCCATCAATCCCTATCCCAGTGATATGTTGGGATATGGGATTAATCCTCCTGTTGATAAAGACTCTAGACAAAATATTTTTTTAATTGTTTTAAGGCACTAGAGAGCAGTTTTTGACAGGCAAAAACTGGAGGGGATTTGACCTTTCAAAGAAGGAAAACACACAGGATTAGATCTGTATTTACTCAATCTTTTCCTCAAGTATTGTGTGTGTGGTGAATGGAAATAGAGCTCAAGCAGAAAGCATCAGTCCTACTTAGCAAAGTCAGAGGTCAGAGCTTGGAACTACCATAGCAGCTGGACATTTAAGGGGGGAGATCTTGGAAAGGAAGGAGTCACAAAGGAGGAATCCCAAAATCTGTGTACAAATCCTCCTCAAACCCTTAGATGACTCTGAACTGGACGTGTTCAGGGAAAGAATCCAAGAAATCCAGCAGAAAGCAACAATTTAAAGCCTGAAAGTCCATGCAGAGATTTCAACAGCTGTCTAATACTGAGGCAACAGTCTGAAGTTAAATACCACCAATTTAGAGGTCCCTAGTTTTCCAGTGAAACCCCAGAAAGGCCATATCTTAGTAGTAAGAATTCTAAATCCTAGGATTAAGAGAAAAATAGCCCTGCTATAGCCAAATGATCCACCAGCAATTTAATTGCCATCGAGAACAAAACTCAACCCTGTTTGGAGTAAGATAGCTAAACTCAGAGTCTCCACAATGTAACATCCACAATATTGAATGTACAATAAAAAATTATTAGGCTTATGAAAAAGCAGAAAATTATAACTCATAATCAAGAGAAAATGAGAAAACAGTCAATAAAAACAGACATATTGGCAATCCATATATTGAAATTAGCAGACAAGATTTTAAAATAACTACCATAGGGGTGCCTGGGTGGCTCAGTCAGCTAAGCGTCATCATCTCATTGCTCGTGAGTTCAAGCCCCACATCAGGCTCTCTGCTGTCAGCATGGAGCCTACTTAGGTTCCTGTCTCCCTCTCTCTCTTCCCCTCCCCAGCTTGTGCTTTCTCTCTGTCTCAAAAATAAAAATAAAAACATTAAGAAAATTTTTTAAAAAATAAATAAAAATAAAATAACTACCATAAACATGTTAAATCACCTCTGGATGAATGAAAGGATAGGAAGTTTCATGAGAGGTATAAAAATCCTAAAAAAAATAAACAAGTGGGGATTATAAAACTAAAATCTGTAATATCTTAAATGTTTTAAAAATGTATTGAACAAGATTAAGAGATTAGACAATGTAGAAGAAAATATTGGTGAATTTAGCAATAGATCAATTATAATTATCCAAACTGAATAATCACAAAGAGAAAAAACATTGCAAGAAATTAAAGTAACCTTAATGATTTGTGAAACGGTAAGAAATCTAACACAAAGGCTGGAATCCCAGAAAGAGATAAGAGAATTGAGCAGAAACAATGTTCTTTAAAGAAATATAGACCAAAATTGTTTCCAAATATTATTGAAAATATGAATTTATAGACCTAAGAAGTTCAGCAACACTTGCATAGGCCAAATACAAAGAAAAGTACATTACCATTTAAATTTTGAAAATCAAAGAAAGAGAAAATATTTTTTTACTTCATTTTTTTCAAATTTTTATTTAAATTCTAATTAATTAACATATAGAGTAATATTGGTTTCAGGAGTAGAATTTAGTAATTCATCATTTACATATAACACCCAGTGTTCAGCGCAAGTGACTTCCTTAATACCCACCACCTATTTAGCCCATCCCCCACCCCCCTGCCCTCCAGCAACCCTCAATTTGTTCTCTATAGTTAAAAGTCTCTTATGTTTGCTTCCCTCTCTTTCTTTTTCCCTTCTCCTATGTTCATCTGTTTTGTTTCTTAAATTCCACATATGACTGAAATCATGGTATTTGTCTTTCTCTCACTGACTTATTTCACTTAGCATAATATACTCTAGCTCCATCCACGTCCTTGCAATATGACAAGATTTTATTCTTTTTGATGGCTGAGTAATATTCCATTGAATGCATATATCACATCTTCTTTATCCATTCATCTGTCAATGGACATTTGGGCTCTTTCCATAATTTGATTGTTGTTGATAGTGCTGCTATAATCATCAGGGTGCATGTGTCCCTTCAAATCAGTATTTTTGTATCCTTTGGGTAAACACCTAGTAGTGCAATTGCTGAGTCATAGGGTAGTTCTATTTTTAACTTTTGAGGAAACTCCATACTGTTTTCCAGAGTGGCTGCACCAGTTTGCACTCCCACTAACAGTGTAAGAGAGTTGCCCTTTCTCCACATCCTCACCAATATCTACTTTTTCCTGTGTTGTTCATTTTAGCCATTCTGACAGGTGTGAGGTGTATATACCACAACTTCTTTATCCATTCATCCATCAATGGACATTTGGGCTCTTTCCATAGTTTTTTTATTGTTGATAAAGCTGCTATAAACATTGGGGTGCATGTATCCTTTCAAATCAGTATTTTTGTGTCCTTTGGATAAATACCTAGTAGTGTAATTGCTGAGTCATAGGGAGGTTCTATTTTTAACTTTTTGAGGAATGCTGCATACTGTTTTCCAGTGTGGCTTCACCAGTTTTCATTCCCACCAACTGTGTAAGAGTGTTCCTCTTTCCCACATCCTTGCGAACGTCTGTTGTTTCCTGTGTTGTTAATTTTAGCCATTCTGATAGGTGTGAGGTGGTATCACATTGTGATTTTGATTTGTATCCACGTATAAGGAATGTTAAAGAAAGTTCTTCAGGATGAAGGGATATTATACCATAATAAAATTCAAGTCTACAGAAAGTTATAAAGAGCATAAAAGATGGTAACTAAATGGGGAAATGTTTTTAGTCTACTTTTCTATCATCTGTTAAACTTTTAAAAGACAATTGACTGTTTAAAGCAAAAATAATCCATTATTAGGTATGTACCTTTGTGGAAGTAAAATATATAATTACATAAGACAAAAACAGAGAGGGAAGCAAACCATAAGAGACTCTTGAATACAGAGAACAAACTGAGGGTTGCTAGAGGGGTGGTCACTGGGGGCATGGGTTAAATGTGTGATGGGCATTAAGGAGGGCACTTTGTGGGATGAGCACTATGTGTCGTATCCAAGAGATGAATCACTGGGTTCTACCCTGAAACCAAGACACTGTATGTTAACTAACTTGAATTAAAATATATATACCATCCTCTTGGAATAATTTCCTCCTCTCTTTGTGTAGTTGATTCTTACTCATTCTTTAGATCTCAACACAGATGTAATATCTTCAGGCAATTTCTCACTGACCTCCCTGCTTCTCCTCCCCTCATAATCACTCCCCATGTCTTTGTCCATGCCTGGGTGCCCTGCTCAGTTTCCTACTTCCTCTGGACGAGTCACCTCCACAGGCATGCCTTAGAACCCTAAAAGTGAGTCCACACAACCACTGCCAAGTTTATGGAATACATACCTACCTGTTTAATTTTCACCTGCCTACCAGGATATTCATCTCAACTGATTCAGATCTTCTTGATGCTGATTGATTGCTACTCTGAGCATCTCATCACTAACTGTGAGATTATTCCTGTCAAGGAAATCTTCTTTTCCTCAATCCATCCAGTCTGCTGGTCGTGGCCAACTTTGTTTTGCTCCATCCTTTGGCCAATAAATGCCATTCTGTTTGCATATAACTGAGATTTGGAGGTGCCCATACTTAGAAGCAGGAGAAGGGCAAGAAGATATATGGAGCCAGCCTGGGTTGAGAACCCCTCCTAAGTACTCCTATAGCACCCTTATAGCACTCATGACACCATACTGTAGTTCGCCTATAACACTCTTCTTTATTGTAGCCCCAGTGCCCACCACAGAGTCTGGCTGCATATATGCATTCAATCAATATTTGTTGAATAAATAAATGAAAAATTGAAGAGTCAGAGAAGACCAGGATTTACTAAAGTCAAGGAAGGAAAGTTTCAGGAAAGCATTAGGAATCCCATTCTTTGCTTCCCTCTACACATCTTGCAACACTGGTGTGGCAGCTGGTAGGTGACAGGCACCCATGAGGGGCTATATGAATGCCTGTCCATTACTGGTGCTAAAGTACAGCACTGAAGTTATGCCTACCTAAGAGGGTTTCAGAGAGGGTCATTTGGGTGTTTTTTGTTTTGGGGGGGTTTTTTTGCACTAAAAGGCAATACATATGAGGTAGCTAGTATCACTGCCATAAAGGCCTGGGACTAATCAAATAACATACTCTTAGTATATTCTCTGCAATATTTGAGTGTACTTGACATTTCATCTAATCGAGTGATTCACAGCCTGGTGTGACTGCTCACAAGGTGCCTGTAACTGTCTCAAGTACATCAACAGACTCTTCAAATGAAATTAATTCACCTTAATACAGATTCCCAGGGCCCACCCCAGACATATTTAATAGGCATCCATGGACAGAGCCTAGAAATCTGCATTTTTTTTTAAATTTTTTTTTTCAACGTTTATTTATTTTTGGGACAGAGAGAGACAGAGCATGAACGGGGGAGGGGCAGAGAGAGAGGGAGACACAGAATCGGAAACAGGCTCCAGGCTCCGAGCCATCAGCCCAGAGCCTGACGCGGGGCTCGAACTCACGGACCGCGAGATCGTGACCTGGCTGAAGTCGGACGCTTAACCGACTGCGCCACCCAGGCGCCCCAAGAAATCTGCATTTTTAAATTAAGACCTCAGATCATTCTGAGGCAGCACTTGGGAATCGTCACTGTATTCCAGTCCTCCCATTTCCCAGATGAGCAGACACGGACCAGAAGAGTAAAAATGACTTGTCTGCAGTCATACTGTGACAGAATTAAGACCAGAATCCAGGCACGCTGACTCCTGTTCCAGTGCTCTCTCAACTGTAGAGCACTGCCACCAAGTCCCCAGACCCTTGCTCCAAGCTTCAGGAAAACTGAGCCATGCTTAATTACAGCAATCCTGCCATTCCTCGCCCATCCCTAAATGCCATGCAGTCTGTGGGGGCAGAGGGAGGCACAGGCAGTGGGTGTGGTGCAATGTGATCAGCTATGAGGGGCTTTGCCAGCGACAGTCACGGTGACAGACTGTGAACACCTGCATGAACCACCACCCCACTGGTCTGCTGGGAGCCCCACCACCCACCAGCTCTTTTCCTCCCCAGGCTCTATTCAACATTTCCCCACCTTATTTGCCAACAACCCCTCCTCAACTCCATAGCTTCCTAGATATAAGAAAAATGAGGAGAGACAGCTATGCATGTGTTTCCTTAGAATGAATGGCACAACAAAGGGCACCTAGAGGTTGTCAGTGGAAAGACTGCCTGGGCAGTTTCCATAGCAATGCCTCCATCCCTGCCCTAACAGCTACGTGCTGTCTGGCATGTGCACTCTGTCAGGTTCCTGGAGGGCACTTTTGTCCCTTGCTCACTCAGGGTTCAGAAGTGAGATTTCAATCCTGGTATCCAGATAATAATATACCAGACATTTATGGGACCTTGAATGAGTGGGAGCTGAAGGCACGCGTCTGCAGACCATCTAGGGAGGGGTGCAGAACTTGGACAACTTTACGTTCCTCCTCCTACCACAGGTCTTGACATGCAGCAGGTGCTTAAACACTGTTGGATGAATGGCCGAACAAAGGAGAGTTTCTCTGAGGCTTCGACAACCTCTTGTGCTCTTTGAGGTTAGAAAAAACCAGAGCAGGGCATGCAGCAGAGCCCAGAGGGAGGAAGGGTAGACCCTCCCCCGTTATGGAGGGCACACAATGATCTCCAAAATGGCTTCTACGAGTCTCCCCTCTTCACTCTTCACACATTGAGTGTCTGCTGGCCCCTCTGAACTGCAAGCCACCAGTACTAAGGAGATAGAAACAAAGTGTTACCCTTCCCTGGGGGGCGGGGCATGTGCTCCCCTCCTGGAGAGACATCTTCCCATACCACTCCTCCTCAAAACAGGCACACACACACACACACACACACACACACTTTGGGAGAGAGGTGTGTGGCAGTGGATCACTGAGAGTGGAGTTTGGAACACTAGTGATGAAAATGTTTTTAGGAAAGGGGAGGAAATACTTGGAGTCCTGCAAATGATTTGCCATCATAATCATAACCTGGAGCATATTGAAAAACTCATATATTAAATATCTTCCTTTGAGAGTAGTTTTCATATTTGACAACAGCAAAGGAGTCTGGCAAACAAGAGAGGTAAATAAGCTGGATAATGCCTTTCAGGATAAAAGACTCCTTACAGCTTTAAGAAAGTGATGACGACTCTGGATTTGTTTGTTTTGGTTTCTGCGAGGCCAATGAATAATTAAGGAAACATTCCGTAGGTGTGTCCATGATTGGGCACCCTCTAGGGCCCTGGGGACCAGGAGCACTGGATGGGATGGGACTCCTGCCCTGGGACAGAAAGGGGTCCCAGTCACTGGGAAGACAAAGAGGCAGCCACAAGATACAATTGCTCACCCTCTACTCACAGGGCCTCGGACCTCATCTGCTCTGACACCCGCAATCTGCCTTCTTTATTTGCCACTGGCCCTCTGCTCAGTGTCCCAGGTCACTGAAAAATGCTGGAGAAAACTCAGACTGCCATCACTGGTGGCCTATGGGGCCCTCAAATCTGCCACTGTTAGCCCCTGCACCTCCTCAATGTTCACTTGATTTCACACAAAAGCTACTTTGAGTTTTAATCACTGTCCTCAGGCCCCTGGGCCCCTCAGAAGCAGGAGATAACTTATCTCATATTTTCCAGAGAAAATAGAGGCCCTGAGGCTAGAACTCTCTAGCCCCACCCCCACGCCCCTGGTTTCATCTCTTTAGGGACCAATCCTCCCATTATCTTGTCCATCTCTGGGAAGGAGGTGCAATACGTTTCTCCTGCCCAAAGTGGGGGGCCTCCCTTGTGATCCCAATTTCACTCCTTAGATAACTGTCCCTTGCAGTGTTTCTTTTCTGCCAATGTTATCTTGGTCACATGAACATGTCAAGCCTTCCCTCAGCTATTTAAAAACACAGGGTAGGGGTGCCTGGGTGGTTCAGTCAATTAAGCATCCAACTCTTGATTTCGGCTCAGGTCATGATCTCACCGTTTCTGAGATTGAGCCCTGCACGGGGCTCTGTAAGGACAGCATGGAACCTGCTTGGGATTCTCTCTCCCGCCCCCCTCTCTCTGCCTCTCCCTCTCTCGCTTACTCTCTCTCTCTCTCAAAATAAATAAATAACCATTTAAAAATAAATAAATAGGGGCGCCTGGGTGGCTCAGTCTGTTAAGCATCTGACTTTGACTCAGGTCATGATCTCATGGTTTGTGAGTTTGAGCCTTGCATCTGGCTTTGTGTTGACAGCTCGGAGCCTGGAGCCTGCTTCAGATTTCTGTGTGTCCTTCTCTCTCTGCCCCTCCCCCACTTGTGCTCTGTCTCTATCAAAAATAAATAAATGTAAAAAATTTTTGTTTAAATAAATAAATAAAAATAAATAAAAACACAGGGCAGACAATAACAAATCCTTGACCCTCTGAACCTTCCAGATGCCATTTTGTATTGCTCTTTCCCTCCCCAGGAAAACTAAACTTTATGTAAAAAAGAAGAAATTCTTTTGGAGAGGTTAAACATTCACAGGTTTTTAAAATCAATATTTAAAAAGCACACAGGGGTGCCTGAGTGGCTCAATCAGCATCCAACTCTTGATCTTGGCTCTGTTCGGGTCATGATCTCCTAGTTTGTGGGTTCAAGCCCTGCATGGGGCTCTGCACTGACAGCAGATCCTGCTTGGGATTCTCTACCCAACCCCACTGCCTCCTGTGCTCTTCCTCTCTCTCTCTCTCTCTCTCTCTCTCTCTCTCTCAAAATAAACAAATAAACTTGAAAAAATAAAAAGCACACTGAAAAATATCTTCTATCCCAGTCCTCTTCCTAGAAGCCACCTTTCTTACCATTCTCTTACATGCATAGAATTATGTGTGTTTTATAGCCCTTCTCTTGTTTTACACTTGATGTTTCCACAGAAACAATCATTCCATATTAGCATATATAGATTGGCCTTATTTTAACACCCCACAGAGTACTCCAAAGTACACATAATGGACACATCAAAATTTATTTGACAAGTCTTCTATTGACAGATGTTTAGATCTATCTTCTGCTATTTGCAACTAATATTGTGGTTTATATTGTACGTATGCCATCTGGTATATGAATATTACTATAGAATAAATTCCTAGGTGTGCAATTATGGGATCAAAGTGTGTGCACACTGGGAATTTTGACTGATATTGTAAAACAGGCCCACCATAGTAGATATACCACTTTATATAATATTATTCCCACCAGCAAGGAATAAGAGTGACTTTTTCCTAAGACCCTTACCAATAACTGAGTTATCCAACTTTTTTTTTGTCTTCTACAATCTGAGTGATAATGATATTTTAGTGTAGTTTTAATTTTATTTTCTCTTACAATTAGTAAGAATGGTCTTTTTTCATGTGTTTAAGAGTCACTTATATAAAAAAAAAATTTAAAAAAAAAAAAAAAAAAAGGGGGCGCCTGGGTGGCGCAGTCGGTTAAGCGTCCGACTTCAGCCAGGTCACGATCTCGCGGTCCGTGAGTTCGAGCCCCGCGTCAGGCTCTGGGCTGATGGCTCGGAGCCTGGAGCCTGTTTCCGATTCTGTGTCTCCCTCTCTCTCTGCCCCTCCCCCGTTCATGCTCTGTCTCTCTCTGTCCCAAAAATAAATAAAAATGTTGAAAAAAAAAAATTTTAAAAAGAGTCACTTATATTTTCTTTCTTGTAAACTGTTCATATCTTTTACCTATTTTTACAGTGGTTTGCTCTTTTTCTTATTGATTTGCAGTAACTCCTTACATGTAAACCCCTTTTTATGATAGGTTACCTTATTCTTATCAATCTGTGGTTTATATTTTGATTGTGCCCATAATGTTTTTTGTAATGCAATTTTTATATTGTGGTAAAATATATATAACATAAATTTTGTTATTTTAACCACTTTAAAGTATACAGTTCAATGGCATTAAGCTCATTCACATTGTTGTGCAACCGTCTATCTCCAGAACTTTACATCTTCTCAAACTGAAACACCATACCTATTAAACAATAACACCCCACTATTGAATTTATCAGATTTTTCTTTCAGAACTTTCTAGTTTCTCTTTTTTCCCAGATTTAAAAAAAATTTTTTTAATGTTTGTTTATTTTTGAGAGAGAGAGACAGAGCAGCAGTTGGGGAGGGGCAGGGAGAGAGGGAGACACAGAATCTGAAGCAGGCTCCAGGCTCTGAGCAGTCAGCACAGAGCCCGACGCGGGGCTCGAACTCATGAGCTATGGGATCATGACTGAGCTGAAGTTAGATGCTTAACCAACTGAGCCACCTAGGCACCCCTATTTTTTTTTAATCTATACATTTAGTCATACCTTCTCAACCCTGGCTGCATTCCAACCACCAGGGGAGCTTTCAAAACACTGTGTCTAGGGGCGCCTGGGTGGCGCAGTCGGTTAAGCGTCCGACTTCAGCCAGGTCACGATCTCGCGGTCCGGGAGTTCGAGCCCCGCATCGGGCTCTGGGCTGATGGCTCAGAGCCTGGAGCCTGTTTCCGGTTCTGTGTCTCCCTCTCTCTCTGCCCCTCCCCCATTCATGCTCTGTCTCTCTCTGTCCCAAAAATAAATAAACGTTGAAAAAAAAAATTTAAAAAAAAAAAAAAAAACACTGTGTCTAGGGACACCTGGATGGTTCAGTTGGTTAAACATCAGACTCTTGATTTCCGCTCAGGTCATGATCTGGCAGTTTGTGGGTTCCAGCCTGGTGTCAGGCTCTGTGTACACAGCGTGCAACCTGCTTAGGATTCTCTCTGTCTGTCTGTCTCTCTCTCTCTCTCTCTTCCCATCCCCCAGTCACTCTCTTTCTCTCTCTCTCTCTCTCTCTCTCTCTCAAAAATAAATAAACATTAAAAGAAAATGCTGTGTCTAGGTTTTACCTCCAGAGAGGTAAAGTTAGAGTGAAACCCAAACACTGGTAATTCTTAAATAAATTCCCCAGGTGATGCTAAAACTCAGCCAGCACTGAGAACCACTGTTTTTGAATATTTACAATTTTATCTTTTATATTTAAGTCTTTGACTCATCTGGAATTTTTAATTAATTTATTTATTTAAAGTAGGCTCCATGCTCAACATAGGGTTTGAACTCAGGACCCTGATATTAAGAGTCATGTGCTCTACCCACCGAGCCAGCCAGGCACCCCAGACTCATCTGGAACTTATACTAAGGTAAAGTGTGAAGTTAAAGTCAACCTCATTTTTTTTTTCTAGATTGGCGATTCAATTATCCCAATACCATTTAATAAGTGTAATCTACCAAAACAGACTTCAGGAGAGAGAGAAATTCCTACCTCCACTACCTAGTATTTGGGTGATTTGAGCCAACTTACTCAAACTCTCTATACCTTAGTTTCTTCATCTGTAAAATGGGGGTAATAAGAACACCTCATAGAATTATTGCAAGGATTAAAAAGGTTCATAAATATAAAGCCCTTGGAACAGTACCTGGGCCTTAGCAAAATAGTATATTAATATTTGCCACTATTATTTGTTTCCATTATGAACACATGCAGAGCCAACACATATATATATATGTTGGAATGAATGTATATATTATTACAAACTCTACCTTAAAAGAGTTTAGTTTAAGTAAAAAGGGGGTATAAAATGAACTCATCCAGATTAAAATCTGTATGCATTAAACAAGCACTGCGAAGAAATACAGTAACATGTTAGCAGTGGTTATATTTAGGTGAAGGCAGATCATGAATCTTTTTTTCATTCTTCCTTAGTCTTTCCTATATTTTTCAGATTGCCTACAGTGAGCAGGCATTGCTTATATTCAAGGATGGGGTGGTGGCAAAGGAGGTTTTAAAAATTGCTAAGTACGGTCTGTTGCTCTGGATTCCATCCCTCAGCACATTTGTTGCCCTGCCTGGTGTGGGTCAAAGAGCCTGTTCTCTACGTTGCATCCATGTCCTGGAGAGCTTTCAAGGGGGGTGATGGCCTAGATTAGAACTCTGCCTCCAGGCTGGCTTGAATAGCATTTTCTGTGTTATTCTAACCCAGCCAATAGCCCTTACGTCCAGTCTGCATTGTGCCACCACTTTACCAACGAGGTCAGAAAGACCTTATCAAAAGCCTTGCAAAAGCTTCCATTTGTTCAGTCAACAGATATGGATTAAGTCTTTATTATGCTTAGAACTTGTGTCTATTTCCTTAATAGATATTTTATTATAGATACAATATTAAGGAACTAGAAAGGTCAGGCTGACATATTTTATTTTTAAAAATCTCAGGCTGAATGTCAGTGATTTTTGCTTTTTCAGTCTCCCAAACTTTACTACTACCACGACTACTACTACTACTACTACTATTTATTTTAAATAATCTAGTCTAGAATCTTGTCCAGGACTGAAGCCAAACCCGGCCAGGAGTATTTGAGCAAACCACATTCTTCTCCCTTGAATATCCAAATGACTTCTGGACTTCTGTCATTACCCTAAAATGAGTCAAAGAGCATCACTGGGGCCATGCCTCTATCCTGCAAACCTTCCAGGAACTGGGATATAATTCCTTTACACTTAGAGACTATTTTTTATGTTTATTTATTTATTTTGAGAGAGTGTGTGAATGGAGAGAAGAGCAGGAGAGAGAGAGAGAATCCCAAGCAGGCTCTGAGTTGTCAGCACAGAGCCCCACATGGGCTCCATCACACAACTATGAGATCATGACCTGAGCTGAAATCAAGAGTCAGACGCTTAACCCACTGAGCCACCCAGGCGCACCCAGAGTCTAAAACATGGTGAGAATAGAAAAATGCTGGAAACCCTTCCCTTCTCTTGGCACTAGTATGGGAGAAGATCACAGGGACTCCAGACACCTTTAAAGTGCTAGAGAAAATTTCTCCCACCTCACTCAAATTCTTTAAAGTATAAGCTTCCAAATGTCATCAAAAAACTTACTTTAAAAACAATATGAAAATAAAATCAGATCCGTTCTTTCCTAATGCACAAAGGACCACTATAAACTGGTAGGTGACAAATCAATACTTCAAAGAGCTGAATGGTAACACTGGAATGAACGGCAAGTGAATGGGTGAACAGTACTCTGCACTAACAGATATGATAAATGGCAACTATAAGAAAGTACTTTAAACTGAGGATTGATGGGGGGTGGGAGGGAGTGGAGGGTGGGTGATGGGTACAGAAGAGGGCATCTTTTGGGATGTGCACTGAGTGTTGTATGGAAACCAATTTGAAAATAAATTTCATATATTAAAAAAAAAGTACTTTCTGTTTTAGAATTTAGAAGGGAATTAGATATATGACCCAAAGTTCTTTTTAAAGTGGCCCAGAGACATTTAAAATAATGTTATCTTTAATATGGTGTCTCACTACTGGCCCCCTTCCCAGCCTTTGTGCTTCAGCAGGTCTGGGATGTAGAAAATCTGACGGCTAAGAAACAGAAAGAAAAGGGTGAGGGGCACTCTTGTGGGAGAGCCTGTGGCTTCTATCACTAGCTACACAAAAAGCGAAGGGGAAAAGCATGATAATAACATCTAACATGTGGGTGTGGTTCCAATGTGCTCTTTTTTTTTTACTGCATCAATTCATTTAATCTTCCATCAAGCCAAGGAGATGAGTATTGGCATAGTCCTCACCACTATCAACACCACCATCATCATCACCTGCTTTTAAAAGATGAGGACACTGATGAACACAGTGAATAATTTAAAAGATTTGGACCCAAGAGTTTTGACTTCCATGGTAACATGCTTCACTCCACACTACAGACCTGCCTGAGAAACATCTGACCACTTGGCCATCCCTCACTAGAGTAGATGTTGGATGGTCTTTCCCCCACAACTTCTCAGCAATGCCTTATCCACAGTCATTTACATGGGGCCAATGATAAATGTGACTTCTCAGGTATCCACCATCTGCCTGATGTCCTGACCCCATGAACACATGACAATCCAGAGGAGAACCCTCCCAGGCTGGGTGGGATGGTTTGGCAGATTGGGAACAAAGCCACACAAATCAATGCCACAAGCATTTTACATGCATTTTTAATTTTTTATTATTTATTTAAGAAAGAGAGAGCAAGTTAGGGAGGAGCAGAGAGAAAAGGAGAGGGAGAGAAAGGGCTTCAACCCAAGAGACTGAGCCAAAATCAGACACTTAACCAACTAAGCCACCCAGGCACCCCCTACATCCATTATTTTTAATCTCCAACATCCTCTAGGGTAAATTTTTATCATTTTCCTTATTTTATAGATGAAGAAAGTGTAGCTCAGAAAGGGTAAGTGCATTTAAAGCATTATCATGCCTTGGTGCCTTGGGTGTTCCACTCAAGCGTTCAGCACCACGTGCTACCCACAGAGATACTAGAACCACACTGGCCCTCTTGGGCCACCTTCCTTTCCCCCACCTGCCCAGCCCTGTGATAAGATGGCTATAAACGAGTAACCCACGCCCACCCAGCCACCCTGAATTACCTCGGCCTCAGAGTGTGGTGTGGCCTCACAGTGTGAGTTTTGAGTCCTGGTTTTGCCACTTACAGCCTGTGGGACCCCAGCACATCCCATAGGCTCTCTGAGCTCAGTTTCCTCATCTATAGAATGGCAGTGAAAGGTAGCACTAATTTCTAGAGCTGTTGTGAGAATTAAACAAAAGAATGCACCTAAAGGAAGCACTGAAGAAATGGAAATTCATTCCTGAAGATCCCTTGTGCTGCCTCTGGCCGTGTTCCCACCATGCGTGCAGGGTAGGACTTGAGAGGCACTTCTTACGCCGACAAGTTTTGGGCAGTTTACAATGACAGGAGCCCTTTATTTTGGGTGCTCACTGGGCTTCCTAGGGTGGACAAGGGCCCAATGCTCACCTATGACTTCAAATCTGAGCTTCTAGGGGCCCTTGAGGATCTGCTAGGTGTGGGGGGTAAGGCAGGAGAAGAGGGTAGGGTGAGCAAGAGAGTAAATGAGGAACAATTTCTTTTGAGGAGAGCTTCATGACTTGTTAGTGTTATTTTTAACTTGAAAATCACTAACTTGCAACATCATTTCTGTGATGGAAAATGTGCTTCAAGTTCCAGACCACACACTTAGGATACAACCTATTCCTTCCACAGGTAACAGAAAAACATAATCAATGAGCCAGTGTCAAAAAGCTATGAGGGGCACTGGCACAGAACCTGGCTTCTCAACCCAGACATCAAAAACACTCCAAGTTCAAGGATAACTAATACTGTGACTTCTTTCTCCCTCAATTAACTAAATGCATCTATTCACTGAACAATGATTCAACCAGCCCTTGCTATGAGCCAGCAGCAGAGCCCAGCACAGGGGATATTGAGATGAACACGCTCCAGGCCCAGCCTTCCAGAAGCAATTAGCCTCCTGAGAGAGATGGATAGGGAAGCTGTGAGTTCCTCCAAGTGGGGCAGGAATTCAAAGACACAGGGGAAATCTCCAAGAAGAATGGCCAAGCTTCATAGGGAAGGTAATGCTAGACTGAGACTCAGAAGATGGGAGTGCGGTAATTTTAAAGCATGAAGCACAGTACCGCAAGATAGTAAGGCACAGGTGCCACACAGGTCCACTGGACACCTGCCACTCTAACTTCCTCTTCAGACTGAAAGTGCTATACCCACAAACCCCTAATGTGGCCAGCTGTGATAGTTGGTTTTCAACAAGATTGGGTATGTATGCATCAGACCCAAAGACTCAGGCTGGCTGGAATGTGCTATGAGGTATTCACTATAGGTGATATTAGTTAAATCAGCCAATCACCCTGGCTTCCTCTGGAATTTAAAAAGGAAGAATAGCACGCATTTGGCTAGTAAGTGAACAGAGTCGAGTTCAGAAAAGCAAAACACCACACTAGACTAGGAACTGCACACTAAAGCTGCTCCTGTTCCTGCCCAAACTTTGAGTTCCATTTCAAGTCTGTCTGCATAACAAATCATCCCCCAAAACCTAGTGGCTTATTATAATCATCATCATTTGAGTTTTCATGAGTCAGGAATTTGGGAAGTGCTCAGCTGGGTGGTTCTGGCTCCAAGTCTCTCTGGCGGTTGTAGTCAGGTCACTAAGAGGTTGAACAATAGGGAGCTGGAGCACCCAAGGGCTGGCTCGGCACTTATCTCAGAACATCTCCATGTTGTCTCTCCCCATGAGCTAGTTTGGGCTTCCCCACATCATGGCAGCTCCAGGGCAGACTGTTTAGATGGCAGCTGAAGAAGTCAAGAGGGAGATTTCCAGAAGCTGAATCACCTTTTATGACCTAGCCTCAGAAGTCCTACAGTGTTACTCCCACATACCCTCTTGGTTGAACTTGTCACAAAAGCCCAACCAGTTTTCAAACCCTCTACCTAATGGAAGGAATACAGAAAAATGTTGTCAACATATTTTAGAATTTCCACACAGTCTCAGCTCAGCTGTCCAGTGAAACTCCATTTTCCCAAGGACTTAGATTAAGGCTAAAGTTGGCTCTCTGTTCCTTGCACATTAGACAGTTACAGTTAGCTCAGCAGGGCTGAAGCATAAAGTCTGAGGGGGAGCACAGGGAAGGATAAGCCTGGAGAAATAGGCAAGGGTCTTTCATGTCAGAATAGGGACTGGACTTTTTCCTGCTGGTGCCTACTCTTCCTTGCAGGACAAATGAGGACAGTAATGAGTGACTTTTGTAAGTAGGTGGCCTCTAGGGCAGAGACTGAAAATTGGTGATCCATGGCAGGAGACACACCGTACAATGTTCCTCAGACTAAGGTATTTCTTACAAAAATTCAGCATTTCTGGCTTCTCTAAAAAAAATTAGAAAATCCAACCACAGTGGGCACTCCTTGCACAGACACAGACCAGAAAAGAAAATAGCAGCTGTCCTCTAAATGGGGTGTGTGCTCTCCAAACTTCCCACATTTCCTATTGCACCACAGTTGTCTTCTTTCATTATTTATGTAATCTTCCTTGAGTTTGTGACCTCTCATCTCAGGCTTCCCGTGGGCAAGGGCTTTCATGGATCCAGACTAATAAATCCCCCTCTTATTTTTAATACTCTGCCATGAAATGCAGACATAATCTCTCTTCATTTAAAACATAATGTACTTAAACTTTGTAAACACTATATGCACACGTGTGTTTTCAACCATTTTTAAAGAGAAGCTTTGTGCTTCATCTCCCTTGCTGAACTGGATTTGGTCAATTTGGTTAGAACAAATAGAAACTATTGTATACCCGGTAAAGTGTAAATCAGGTACAAGGTGACACCCCTCCAGAAGTCACCTCAGGTGCATTTGTGAATCAGCATCCTGGCCTGGCATCAGGCCCATTAGCCCACAGGTGAGTTCAGCCAATGAAAACATGGAAATGCCCTGCTA
This sequence comes from Lynx rufus, assembly GCF_022079265.1. Lineage (NCBI taxonomy): Eukaryota > Metazoa > Chordata > Mammalia > Carnivora > Felidae > Lynx > Lynx rufus. Next base: position 91,254,644 of record NW_025814896.1, on the reverse strand, counting down.
AGGTGCAAGTCACTGAGTGATAAGTGACCTCACCTCACACGTCACAGGAAGTGGCTTATCATACTCCTTTTCAACTCTACAAATCCTACCCTTTCCTCAAGCCCCAAATCCAGTCCCAGCTCCTTCTGAAAGCCTTCCCAGATCACTCTAATTGTGCAGATAGGGCTTACTACTTCAGAGAGCCTCTATGGCTGGCTTTGTGCCTGTGTTTCCACGTTCCTTCAACCCAGTTCCTTCATCACAATGTCTCACATTCTATCAGACTCCCTTTTGGCACAGAGTCTGACTGGATCAAGGCTGAAAGTCTAGTTTGCCTGGCAGCCTGCTGCTCTGCTACAGCCTCTCTGGCTGGATCGGTTCTCCCAAAGCCTGTTCCTCCCCATGGGCTAGTTCTAGGGCTAGTACTGCACACCTCCCCACCACCAACCCCTGTTCTTCCAGAAATGCCTATTCCTGTTTCTGCCAGAGACATTGAAACCAATGAGAGAGTGAAAAAATGCAAAGATCAAAAGAACAGAATCTTGGGAGGCAAAGAAATGACTGGAAACTCTAGTCAGGGGTTGGTTGGTATCTTCCTTCAAAATTGAAAATGAACCACTGAAGACACAATGGGCACATTAGCGGCCACAGTTAATCCATACCTGTGTTTCTGTTCATATGTATGTTTGGATTTGAGAAGAAGAGCTTCCCTGAAGGAAGAGTGCAACATGAGAAGGGGGACTATCTGAGGAAGCAAGCAGGGGAAGCACAAACATTAGGAATAAAAAGAAGACCAAGAGAGCAGTGAGGTTCCAGAACTGTTCATGAAAGGGGATCATGAGGGTGCAAGAGACTAGACACTTTTGGTGATTGGCCACTGTCAGTAGGCAGAATTGTATAAGGTGGCCTGACCCAAACATGTAAAAATCAAACACTATTGTAACTGCGGTGTATAGATGGGGCAGCAACAAGAGTTCACGTAATAGAAAACTTCATGCTTGGAATAAAATAGATGACTTAAATGCTGTAAGAAATGACAAAGATTTTATTCATTTATCTAATACATAATAAATATTGAATACTATCAGAGGCTTGATGAAGATTATATAGACAATATGCTCAGTGAGATCAGATTAGATAACATCCAACATGGTGGTTGAATGCTGCCCATATGTTGTCACACATTTGTGCATTAAATGACCCTGACACCTACTAAAGGCCTGCTAAGAGCCAGATGTTGAGGATGCAGGAATGAGTAAGAGAGACACAGTCCCTGACTTCATGGTAATTATGATCTAGGATTAGTTATCCACTACTGGAGGCAGTAGCATCTATATCCTCAAGGGACATCTGGACATAGGGGGACACTCTTAGTTGCACATTGATTGAGGACCTCACTGGCATTTACCTGGTGGGGACCAGAAATACTAACCTGCTACACTGTACATCCTCTGACTAAAGACCAACAGCACCCCCATCAGGAAATACTGGTTGTGCAAGATATGACACATCATTTCTAGAGGCAGATTTTTTCAAAATATCAGGACAAAGCACATAATGTTTATTTTCAAAGTTATACATTTTTCAAATTCCTTTACAGTGTTTCTATTTAAATCCCACTGAATGCTTGTCTTCTAAATGACACACTTTGGAAAATGCTAGAATACAAGAATACAAGTTAAGAGCAGACACTACTAGGTTTGAATCCCAACTCTTATCAGTTACTAGTTTGGACTATGATAAAGCTACTTGGTGTCTCTGAGCTTCCTAACATGAGGTAAATAATAGCTAATTCATTAATTTTTGTTGAGTTGTGGAGAGGATGAAAGGCAGTGATGTCTATAAACTGCCTGGAAATCTAGATGCCAAACAGAGGTGGCCAGGGGCACCTGGGTGGTTCAGTCAGTTAAGTGTCTGACTCTTGATTTTGGCTCAGATCATGATCTCACAGTTTGTGGGTTCGAGTCCCACATGGGTTTGAGCTCCACACTGACAGTGCACAGCCTGCTTGGGATTCTCTTCCTCTCCCTCCACCCCTCCCCTGCTCACACATGCACATGCACGCTCTCTCTCTCTCTTTCTCTAAACATATACACTTAGAGAGAGAGAGAGAGAGAGATGGCTAGTGTAAACAATGTGGCCCAAGCAGTTTGGGTGTGGAAAAAAGATGATGTGATAGATGGAGAAAGAATTGAGGACAGGTGATGGCTTCTTGAACAATAAGGACACCTGAAGTACTAAAGGGCACAGAGGAATGAGAAGGGGAGAGGAAGGCCCAGCAGGTGAGGCTGGAGGACAAGTGGGGAAATTATCCAGGCCAGAAGACACACCTGGAAGGTGTTCTTTCAGTCTATTGCACATCCAAGGAGTGACTCATCTCCCACACAGATTCCCCTGAGCAAATAGGTCCCTCTTGATACTCACCCTACTTCCGTCCTTCATCTCCTTTGTATATCCAGTGCCACTCCCAGAGGAGACATACAAACCATTCTCTTGGTCTCATGTGGTCCTGCCTCAGATGATTCACCCACAGAAAGGCCCACTGGAGGATAAGGCAGTGTCTGGGCAAGGTCTAAACAAGCCTTTTGGCCTAGCTTCTCTGGACAAGTCATCTCAGGGCCCCATCAGTGTCTTGTGAAGTCAAGAGCATGGACAACAGCAGGGAACCTAAGCAAGTAGAGTGTGCTCCTTCTCTCTGAGGTTTTGCTTATCTGTTTGTTTGCTTGACATGTCAACTATATTAACAATATTTCTGCAAAGTTTCTTCAGATTACTTCTATTGGGCAGAAGTCTGTCTCTTAGCCAAAGAGTTCCCCCACTGGCCATGAGCAGTGTTCTCATGTTCTGGAGGTAACTCACGTGCCAGTTGCATAATATAGTGTAGTGTTTTAGGTGTGTAGTGGAGAGAGGAGGTAAAACCAAGGGAAAGACTCTCTGCTTCTTGACATTTATCCCCAGCAGGCCCTTGTAGGCTTTATAAATACTTGTTGGTTCTTCTTGCTTATTGTAGGAAGCACTAGATCTACAGTTCAAGTGTTGGTTTCACACACACTTTAATAAAAAGACAACATCCCAGCTGCTTTCTCTCCCCCTTTTGTCTCCTTACCCAAATAAAAATATTCAGAAACTGGGTAAGAGATGTCCCATTCTTAGTCTCACCCATGCTTTCCCTTCATTCCCACTACTCTATCCAGGTATTTCTCTGGAGCCAGCTGCTCTCCAAGAAGATGGACTTACAGCTGCCAGTCATGGTCAGTGGAGAACACCTCTGTCCTGTGCTTTTGGATGTCATCAAGCAGGTTTTCTTCTTTTGGTTTTGGTATCTGTCCTTGGCTAAATACTGAGCTCTCCAATTGGTCCCCTTGATCAGTGTATGTGGGGTAATTAAATTGTGGTGTTGTTTGACTTGTTTAGAAAAGAAAAAAGAAAAGTCATGCAACTCTTCTTTCTTTTCCTTATTCACACTCTAGAGTTGATGGTAAGGCAACATTACTTATAGAAGGAGCTTGGCCTTTCAGGAATAGTCCCTTCCACATATGGTGCTGGGAAAACTGGAAATCCACATGCAAAAGTATAAAGTCGGATCCTTACACCATATACAAAAATTAACTCAAAATAGATTAGATATCTAAGCATAAGACTTAAAACTGTAAAACTCCTAGAAGAAAACATAGGGGGAAATCTTCATGACATAAGATTTGGCCTGGACTTCTTGGATATGACACCAGAAACATGGGCAACAGAAGCAAAAATAGACAAAGGTAGGGAGGCCTGGGTGGCTCAGTAGTTTAAGCTTCCAACTTTGGCTCAGTTCATGATCTCACAGCTCATGAGTTTGAGCCCCATGTTGGACTCTGTGCTGACAGCTCAGAACCTGGAGCCTGCTTCAGATTCAGTCTCCATCCTTCTCTGTCCCTCCCCAGCCCACGCTGTCTCTCAAAAATAAATATTTTTAAAAATAGACAAATGTAACTCTATCAAATTTAAAAGCCTCTGTACATTAAAAGACAAAATCAACAGAGTGAAAAGGCAATCTCTGGAATGGGAGAAAATATTTGAAAGTCATATATCTAATAAGGAGTTAACATTCACAATGTATAAAGAACTACAATTCAGGGGTGCTTGGGTGGCTCGGTCGGTTAAGCATCTGACTTTAGCTCAGGTCATGATCTCACAGTTCATGGGTTGGAGCCCCATACTGGGCTCTGTGCTGGCAGCTAAGAGCCTGGAGCCTGCTTCAAATTCTATGGTTTATTCTGTCTCTACCCTTCCCTCACTTGTGCTTGTGCTCTCTCTCAAAAATAAATAAACATTAAAAATAAATAAATAAATAAATAAATAAATAAAACAAATACAAACTATAATTCAACAACAGCAGAGAACAATGACCCAATTTTTAAAAATGGGCAAAGGACCTTAATACACATTTCTCCAAAGATGATATGCCAATGTCCAACAACCACATGAAAAGATGCTCAACACCATTAATCATTAAAGAGATGCAAATTAAGACCACCATGAGACCTCACCTTATACCCATAAAGATACTTGATGACTCCACTTCTGTGAGGTAGCTAACATAGTCATATTCATAGAAACAGAAAGTTGAGTCGGGATTGCTGGGGGCTGAGAAGAAAACGGGAAGCTATTGTTTCATGGGTATAGAGTTTCAGTTTTGCAAAATGACAAAGTTCTGGAGATATGCTGTTGCACAATGTGAATGAATATACTTCACACTATTGAACTGCATACCTAGAAAATGGTTAAAATGTTAAGTACAATGTGTTGTTGTTGTTGTTGCTGTTTTTTAAAAAGGAAGCTTGGCCTTTCATATTGATAAGATCTTCCCCCAAACCTGTCTTTCTATACAAAATTTCATCTTCCATTTGTACTATGGATTCAATATTCAGAGAGGCAGTAAATACTCTCTGTAGATAGAAGAATTGTAATAGACTAGTAATGTCTATCCTGAAAGCAGAATGTTAAGTAGCAACAGGTATGCCATGTGTCTGTCATCCTTGGTCTATAACCAAGTAGATAATGGAATTGCTTTTCCCATTATTTTTAGGGTTATAGTTCAGCCCCTTCTTTCTGTCCCCGGAACTTATAATTACCTTTGAAAGAAATCTATTTTTATTTGGGTAATTATATCCCATATCTTCATACCACTCAACTTCTTAAATTCAGTCATGAGATATTTATTGAGCCCCAACTATGTGCCAAAAACTATTCTAGGACCCTGACAAAATAGCACTGAACAAGAAAGACAAGATCCCTCTCCTCACAGAAATTATTTCCTAGAGCAGGGAAGCAAATAATAAATAAACAACGATATACATAAGAACTTTAAGTAGTAAGTGCTTTTTTTTTTTTAATTTTTTTTCCAACGTTTTTTATTTATTTTTGGGACAGAGAGACAGAGCATGAACGGGGGAGGGGCAGAGAGAGAGGGAGACACAGAATCGGAAACAGGCTCCAGGCTCTGAGCCATCAGCCCAGAGCCTGACGCGGGGCTCGAACTCACGGACCGCGAGATCGTGACCTGGCTGAAGTCGGACGCTTAACCGACTGCGCCACCCAGGCGCCCCAGTAGTAAGTGCTTTGAAGAAACAGAATATACCAATGTGATAAAGAGTGAAGAGGATTTTGCTATTGTTTGTTTTTAAGATGAGAGATATGCTATGGCGTGCTCATATGATATTGGGAGAATTGCTGCATGGAAGGAGACATGGATTATTCAGGAGAAAGACGGGATCATTACAGGAACTACTTGGAGGTCCCTTTCTTTTCTATACTCCCTTCCTTCACCAGAGCAAATTAGTTTTTCTCTCTCCAATTGATCCTTCAGTTGCCTGTGGTCATCAGCATCTCTGTGCTCCCAGTGCTGTTTTCCCTCACATACACTATGTTCACCAGCTTCCCAAAGAAAGTCATGCATGAGAGCATTATTTTCCCATGCATCTAATGTTTTCCTCTAGGTTTTTGGTATTTTTCTACTGTCTAGACTCACTTGCGTGTTTTTAAAGTCAATATGACTGCCAAGCATTGTCAGTAAGGATTGATTTCCTTCTTTAACATGCCTTTTTTTTTTTTTTAAGTAGGCCCCACGCCCAATGTAGGGCTTGAACTCATGACCCTGAGATCAAAAGTCAGATGCTTTACCAGCTGAGCCACCCAGGAGCCCCTCTTCCCTTATATTTCAAGAGGATCCATTTTCTTGATCCTTTCTCTCAAATAATTCTCTACATCTGTTTTTGGCAACAACGACAAAGACAACTATCAGCAAACTATTATGGTCATATAGTATAAATCTTTCCCAGCAGAAAGTGAGAAATTCCTATAATACCAAATCTCCAAATTTATGGTCAGCTGCTCATCCCTCCCATAAATTCCTGACAAAATAAGGAAACATATAGTTCACAAGAGAATTTTGGCCCTAAATCCCCATTTGGATTTCTAAACTTTGTGAGCTCAGTCAGGCCACACATGAATCTTTTGGACACCTTAGCCCAAAGCCCAGACTAACTCCAGGCCCAAACTTAATCCTGGCCCAGGTGGGACTCTCTTTCTCTAAATTCTAGAGCAGAGCCAATCAAAGCTCACTCCAGGGCAGAGAGTTTTTCGTTAATCCAGCTGCTCTAGAGGAAGAGGGCCAAGAGCCAGGAGGTCTCAAAAGAAAGAATCTAAAGAAATATCAACAGGAAAAAAGAACTAATGCAGAAAAGCTTTTAATCCTTGATTGGTTTTACCACGATGGCCCAATTGTTTCCTTGGCTTTGACTCATAACAAAGTTTGTCTTTTCTTCCTCTTCCTCCTGGTCTTCCTTTTCCCTGCCCAGTGTATGTGTGAAGACATTTGGCAGAGAGGGGACGTCCTCTGGCTCTTCCTAGAGATTGGAGCATGCCATTAACATAAAGCTGATCGATTGCAATTGAAAACAATCAGATTTCCACTGTTACTTCTTTAGCAACTTCTCCCCAAAGCAAATCTTCATAGTCTTACCCTCACATTCTAGATTGGAGATTATGACCTGGATCCCTGAGACCTGCACCTCATCACAAGGCACTTCTTTGTGATTGTTCAGTGGAGGAACAGCTCTGAAGAAGCCTGTCCCAGGCAGCCAGGGACAAAGATGAGTTCTTTCAGGAAATTTCCATTTGCTATGAGTCAGAATCTTCATAGAAAATGTCTCCTTAGGGGCGCTTGGATGGCTTAGCCAGCTAAGCGAGCTAAGCATCTGACTCTTGATTTCAGCTCAGGACATTATCTCACAGTTCGTGAGTTCAGTTCGCCCCACATCCGGCTCTGCGCTGACAGCATAGAGCCTGTTTGGGATTCTCCTCTCCCTCTTTCTCTGCCTATCCCCTGCTCTCTCACTTTCTCTCTCTCTCAAAATAAACATTAAAAAAATAATGTTTCTTTATGCAGTGTTTAAATTCTCAGCCCAAAGCACTATTTCTGTTTCTTTGCTTCGCATCTTTTTTTTAAATTTTTTTTTTCAACGTTTATTTATTTTTGGGACAGAGAGAGACACAGAGCATGAACGGGGGAGGGGCAGAGAGAGAGGGAGACACAGAATCGGAAGCAGGCTCCAGGCTCTGAGCCATCAGCCCAGAGCCCGACGCGGGGCTCGAACTCCCGGACCGCGAGATCGTGACCTGGCTGAAGTCGGACGCTTAACCGACTGCGCCACCCAGGTGCCCCTGCTTCGCATCTTAACCCTAACCCCCACCCTAACCCATGTTAATTAATCATGTCAAGTAAAATCTCTTTTTAGTAACTTCTCTTGGTCAACTTAATTCTACTATCAGGTGCCAGTTAAATAAAAACAAGCTGCCATATTTGTTAGCGTATTAATTTCAAATGTTTCATACAATTTTCTGTGTTCTATTGTTTCAAAGTGTTAGAATGAATTTGAAGTCAATTATATTTTTCTTTTGTAAAATGCTTATGTTCAGTTTTCTACCCAATTAGCAGAAATTTTTCCTTTTATTTACCTTTTTTTAAAAATATTTTAGAGAGAGAGAATCTATGAGTGGGGAAGGGGCAGAGAGAGTGGGGGACAGAGCATCTGAAGCAGGCTCCTCACTGACAGTACAGAGCCCAGTGTGGGGCTGGAACCCACAAACCATGAGGTCATGACCTGAGCCAAAGTCAGATGCTCAACAGACTGAGCCACCCAGGAACCCCTGGTGGACCTTTTTCTTATTGATTCATAAAAGTTCTGTCTGTATACAATTATTTTTCCAGTTTTTCATTTGTTATTTGTTAATTTTTTTAATGTGTTAAATTTTTAGTTTTTAAGTGAGTAATCAATATTTTTTTGTTTTTTGGGTTTTGTTTTTATCTTATGATAGTCTTCTTCATCCCAAGATAATGAAATTATCCATTTAATTTTCTTCTAGTGTGTTTGTGGTTTTATTTAAGTTTGTATTTGATGACATAGCTCAACAAATTACAGCCCTCAGGCTAATTCCAGGCAGCTGCCTTTTTTTTTTTAAGTTTATTTATTTATTTTGAGTGAGAGAGAAAGAAAGAGAGAAAATGAGCAATGGAGGGCAGAGAGAGAGAGAAGGAAAAAAAGAATCCCAAGCAGGCTCCATGCTGTCTGTGCAGAGCCTGACACAGGGCTCAATCTCATGAACCGTGGGATCATGACCTGAGCCAAAACCAAGAGTCAGATGCTTAACCAACTGAGCCACCCAGGCGCCCCCAGCTGCCTATTTTTGTAAATAAGTTTTATTGGGACACAGGCACACTCATTTGCTTCTGTATTGTCCATGCCTGCTTTCACACTACAATGGCAGTTAAGTAGTTGTGACAGAGATGATATAGTTCACAAAGCCTAAAATATTTATTATCTGGCCCCTTACAGAAAAATTTTGTCAATTTCAGTTCTATAGCATTAATACTTATTCTAGCTCTATATATTAAATAGTCAATACTTTTCCCCACTGATTTAAGTGTCACACTTATTAGATATAAAAACATACACACACATATACAGGCTATTTTGTTCTACTAATCTGCTTGCCTATTTCTACAACAGCATCATACTTTTTAAAAAAAAATTATAGTTTTAAAATATGTTTAAAATGCTAACAATGAAAGTTCTTCCACTATCACTGTGAAAATCTTATTGACCATTTTTAAATCTATTCTTTTGAATGAAGCATAGAATCATTTGGTAAAATTTCTGTATCTGTTATGAGCATTCATACACAGTCAGGATTTTTAACCAAGTTTGGCTTTTACAATGTATTCCTGTTAATAGCAACTTTTGCTCTGGCTATTGTACTTTAAAATACAATTTGGTAACCATTTTGGAAAACCCATTTGGAAATGTTTATCATTATCTACCAAACTCAAGATATACATACCCTAAGATCCCTAGATCTTTATACATGGATTTTTATGTGTGATCTTTATATATGAATATATATAGATATATTATTCTATTACATATATATAAGCCCTTCATTAGTCATATGTATTGTATATATTCCTCTTCTATGGCTTTATTTTTATTTTCTTAATGTTACTTTTCATTAACAGAACTTTTTATTTTAATATGTATATATATATATATATATATATACAAACAAATGTATAAATCTTTTCCTTACAGTTAATGTTTTTTTATGTTGTTTAAGAAGTCATTCCTCATCCTGAGATCATGAAGATATTCTTTTATACTATTCTCTAGGAACTTTATTGCCTTCCTTTAAAAGAAAAGTTTACCCAAGGGCACCCGGGTGGCTCAGTTGGTTAAGTGTCCAACTCTTGATCTCGGTTCAGGTCATGATCTCACTTTTTGTGGGACTGAGCCCTGTGTCAGGCTGACAGTGTGGATCCTGCTTGGGATTCTCTCTCCCACTCTCTGCCCCTCCCCTGCCCACTCTCTCTATCTTTCAAAATAAATAAACATTAAAAAAATTATAGTTTACCTGAATTTTATTTTTGCTTATGTGCAAGGCAAAAATTAATATTTATCTTTTTCCAAATGGGTATTCAAATATCCCAGTACATTCGCTGAAAAGGCTCCTTTATCCATTGCTCTACCATGTCACCTTTGACATAATCAAGAGTCCATATATCTGTTTTACTATTCTAATCTATTGATACATTCGTCCATCCTTGAGTCAATACCACCAAGTCTTAATTGCTATAGTCTTGTGATAAACTGCTAATTAATTTCTTCCATATTATTTTTGTTTATATATAGACAAATATGATAGCATATTATTTTATATAATTAATTAATTTCACGTTGAATGTATATATTATGTAACAGATAATACATTTATGTAAATATAATATTATATTTACATATTATATATTTAGTATCTGTTATTTTTATATATTTATATATATATATTTCCCTCCAGGCACAGCTTTATCTACATCCCTCAACTGTGAATATATAGCATTTTTATTATTGCTAAACTCAAAACATTTTATGATATTATTAGGTTCATACCTATTTAGTATTGTTATATCTTCCTAGTGAGCTAAAGCTTTATCTTTTTTCCAGAGTTAATTTATATTACTTCTGCCACATGCCTGGAAACATGAGTAACCTGGGATCATGTCAATCCAATTTCAGAGGCTGAATAATTAAAGCTGAGTTACTATCCTACTAAGGGCCTATTCCCTTCTGGTTCAACCTTGCTCCTGGGGTGGAAACATCCCTTTGAGGTCTCAGTCTGAAGGGAGAAGGGTCTATCAGGCTTCTCTCTGTTTGATTTTTACATTATCAGTTGGCTCACTATGCACTTTTAAATTTTGTTATCTCATTCTTTTATCTCTTTGTGGGTTTCTGTCCTGTTTCATAAAGACTATCTCTTCTACTCTATGGAGGATACCAAACAGTTCCCTGAAAATTTCTTTTGGAGCCTGCAGTGCGCTCTTTCTGAAGATCTTTTGGCCTCTGAATCTTCAGCCTATTTCCTTTCCCTAGTTTCTGTAATTTATTTACAAGTTCTTTTCTATATTAAATTGTTTTTCTCTTTAATCATAATTGTCCTCACCATAATATAGCCACCATTATGGAGTTCTTACGGTGTTCTGTCCTAAGCATTTCTCATGTATTGACTCATGTAACCCTCACAACAACAATGGAGAAAGAATTATTAACTTCATTTTATATATGTGAATGCTGAGACACCAAAGTTAGGTAACTAGCCCAAAGTCACAGAGCTATTAATAGTGGAGTCAGGATTTGAACTCAGACAGTCTGGCTCCATAGTACTGATGCTATACTGCCTATCAGTCATATTTAAATCATTTCTTAAAAGGGGAGCTCCTGGGTGGCTCAGTCAGTTGGGCGACCGATTTCAGCTCAGGTCATGATCTTGCGGTCTGTGGGTTCAGACCCCGCATCAGGCTCTGTGCTGGCAGCTCAGAGCCTGGAGCCTGCTTCATATTGTCTGTCTGTCTGTCTGTCTGTCTCTCTCTCTCTCTCTCTCTCTCTGTCTTTCTCTGTCCCTCCCCCGCTTATGCTCTATCTCTATCAAAAATAAACATTAAAAAAATTTTTAAATCATTTTTAAAAGGTAAAAGCTATTTAAACTCAGTATTTTGACAACAGATAATATGGGTAGATTTCCCCTGGCTCCATTTCTATTTGTGTGAAGGTCAAACTCCATTCTCAGTCCCACAGCTAAAGGGTGGGTTGGAGTACATAACATTCAGCCCAGTTCTGATTCCAGTGCGTTCATTTAAACCCTGAACCTGATACTCTGAACGAATGTGATTCTTGAAAAGCTACAATTCTCACTGGTTCTGACAGAGCTCTTTCTCTCAGTGCCAACTCAAATAGTTCTTCCCCTCTAGGGATTATATCTCTCACGATGTAAGTCCTACTGTCAACCCCCACCCCAGTGTTTCCCAACACATACGCATGCATGTGTGCACACACATGCGCGTGCGCACGCACACACACACACCCCATCCCACTACTTACTGCCTAATTAACTTCTGGGGATTTGCAGTCATTAAATAGACGCACAGAGATAACAAGAAAGAGGAGGAGAGTCAACCTTGATTATCTTACAGGACCCCACAGTGGAATGTCAGTTGGGTCTTTGAGTCAAGAAATAAATAGTGGGGAGGTCTGAAGTGTCTTAATGTTTTTCAGATATGTTCTGTTTCGTGATCTAAATGAGGGGAAGGCTTGTCTTAACCTCCATTTATCTATGTTAAAGATTCCTCTAAAATTCTTGGTTTACGCTGCCCATTCGACTTAGTTTTGGGAGTGGTTATAAGTTTCCCCTTACCTCTCCCTGATTCCCTGTCATGGCTTCATAGATACTTTATTGAAAAAGTGAGAGATGCCATACTAAGGGCTGTTCATCCAGAATTCTCCTCAGCTATTGTTTTTAAAGCTTACCAAACAGATCAGATTGGTGATCAAAGAAATTCATAAAGGTATTCATATTCATAAAGTACCATATTAAGTTCTAAACCTGATTACAGCTTCATCAGTGGCCTTTGTGTATCTTTAGATACTTTTCACTTCACTTAGCATCTTGCAAATCCTCAACATATAAAAGTAACCAATCAAGTCTGTCTATAAGCACAACCTCCTTTGTTGGATATAACTAGGAAGCAACCACTGTTTTCCTACCCAACCAGTACTTCTCTCTTCTTTTTCCTAAGACAACTCCAATTTTATGTGGAGTAACTACATTTTTCAGCATTCTTTAAAACTGTATGGTCCTGTGACATTATGTTAGCTAAGGAAATGTGAGTAGAAGTTGTTGGAGGGTGGGTAGTGCACAGAAAAACTCCTTGAGGGGGAAAGGCAGCTGGAGATTGCTCCTCTCTTCTTGTTCTTCCCCACTTGCTTCTGTTTCCTGCCTGAACACACACACGTGATGGCTGGATTTTCAGCAGCTGTGTGAGGCCATGAACAACCTAGAGATGGAAGCCATGCACTACAGACAGCAGAGCAGATGGATAGAGTAACTGGTACGGGTCCCTCATGCCAGCTTTGGACTTCATACCTCTGGACTTCTTTTACAATAGAAAATTAATAATCTAAGGGTGTCTGGGTGGCTCAGTCAGTTAAGTATCTGGCTCTTGATTTTGGCTCAGGTCATGATCTCATGGTTTGTGAGTTCGAGCCCCACATTCTATCAGACTCCATCCTGACAGTGCAGAGCCTGTTTAAAATTCTCTCTCTCTCTCTCTCTCCATCTTTCTCTCTCTTTCTCTTTCTCTCTCTCTCTCTCTCTCCATCTTTCTCTCTCTTTCTCTCTCTCTCTCTCTCCCCCTCTCTGTCTCTCCCTCTCTTTCTGCATCTCCCCCCACCAAAATAAATAAACAAAAATAATAAAGTAAAATAAAATAATAATAATAAAACCCATATTTTGTTTAAACCACAGCTATTTATACAGTCTTTACCAGCAGTCCAATGCAATTTCTATCTGAGATCCGTCTCTAAACAACAAAAGTAATAGGGGTTCCCGGCCATCTCAGTTGGTAGAGCGTATGAGTTCAAGCTCCATGCTGAGCCTGCAGCCTACTTAAAAAAAAAAAGTTATAAAAAGTTAATGCTTATTAAGTATCCACTATGTGCTGAGCACTCTTTTAAGTGACATTAATTCCTTTAAGCCTCAGAGCAGCATTAGTACCTCACCGTACAGGTAAGGAAATCTAGATGAGAACACCTTCCCAACTTGCCCAAGTAGCAACTAGTAGACCTTGAATTTGATTCCAAGAAGGCTCCACATTCACACTCTTAGCCACATGCTAACTGTCTCTAATGTGCCCGTGCAGACATCAAAAATGGCCCAAAAGATGCACCAGGCACTGCCATTGGACAAGTGCAGTCTGAGCAGTTTAAGCTGGGTAGTCTCCAGGCTCCTGTGTGTCTTTCATGGTATTCCCTGACTTTGCTAAGCATCAGATCATAAATGCCAGCAAATCCCCAAACAGACAGCCTGCTGCACAGACAGAGCTGAAATCCTGGGCAGGGAGTGGCCGCGGCTGTGGCACCAGGTGCTGGGCCTCCTCCCGCCCTGGGGCCTGCCAGCCAGCTGCAGCTCCACATTCAGGATTCCCATTCAGGAATCCTACAGTCTCAGTCACCCTTTGGCAAAATCCCATTACTTTTTCCCTGAGTAAAACAGAAGCAGAGCAGTTGTCAAAATTACTTTTTAGCAATCCCTCCACGTTTCTACCACAATGCAGTCAGGCACATGTGTTCAGAGCGTTGGCATAGACCAACCATTCCCAGTCTTTCAGTCTGTCGCTGTGTTGTATTCACAGGTCACTACTGAGTAATGAATAATCCAATTCATTTATAAGAATTTGCCCAGATTCTCTGGGACATTTATACATGCATTCATATAAGGTGTTTTCTAGCCCTTTCTCACTCGACTTCAAGTTAAAATGTTATTATTATGCTTACAGAAAGGTGCTGCTTTTCCCCTTCTTTTCTCTTTCTCACCCAAAATCTGTTAACCAATCAGACTGAGAGCATCTGACTGAAAAGGCAGAGTCGGAGATACACCAATTTCAACAAACAGGAAAAACACTGAAAATGTTACCAGCGCTCAAACACACGTGAGCCACTATTGCCATAGGACCCCAACGGAACACATGCATTTCTGGGCTCAGGGTCTGAACATCCTGGAGAGATGTGACCAAGGGAAGGGAACAAAGGACCACTCCTATGGCAACCTGGGTAATTCCTTCCCTGCAAAGCATGATTCCATAGTGGATAGGAAGGCTTCTCTAACAGCAAATGTACCTGCCCCTCCCCCATTGACCTATCATTAATATTCTGAAATCCTACCATAGAGTTTTTTCAGTTTTTAAACTTAGGGGATGCAGATGCTATTGGAAAAGATAGCAACATACAACAATTTTCTTCCCCAGGTAGAGTGACGTAGTTTATCTGGGCCTAAGAGCCACATAAATCAGGACACCAAAAAAGGATCATGAAGTGGGGGCAGGTACAAGGAGCCGGAGTGCCAAGTGGGAGGGGGTGTTGCACTCACTCACCTAGGCATGAGAGGTGCCAAGAGATACACAGAGGGTTTGGGGTGTAGAAGAGTAAGGCAGCAGAGGAGGGACATGAGGAGAGGTGAGATCTGCGAGGGATGGGGGCTCACGGAGAGGTGGGGCGCACAGCAGCGAGGTCTACAGAGGGAGCCTAGGAGAGGACAACTGGACATAGGGTCTTCAGCACCCAGCATTGCTCCAGGAGGGGACATCTGGTAGAAGATCTGATCACTGGGGAGTGAGGGGCAGCAACATGTGGGCCCTCAGTTCCGGGTTCCTCAGTTCGGGGGTAGGGGGGGAGGGATGAAGGAAGAAATGGAAGAAGACAGCATAGTCCATTGTCTCCCACTTCACGCAATCACCCTTCTCAGTGAGACCAGCACTGACACGTGGTGGATGCTTTCCCAGTCAGCTCTGAGTCCCACCTCACCTCTCCTCTTGCCAAGGTCGGTCTCCAAAAACTGGTTGCCCAATCACATGGGAGTGAGTCAGAGCCCTTCCAGGCTGAGTAGGGAGTGGGTGTGGGTGGGAGCCAGCCAGACTTGCACAACCCTGGACCGCTGAGGTCACTGGAGGGAGCCCAGCTCCCTCCAGAAGCCGCAGAGTGGCCGCTCCAAAGACTTCAAGAGGAGGGGCACCAGGCAATAAGATTTCTGGCTTCCCATCTGGCTTGGCCCTCTGATGTGCTCTCACTTCCTGGACCAGGGAATTAGCAGATATAATTCTGTCTGCCTCTGTGGGTAAGGGAAGGGCCTAGGACATGTTAGAGGCAATACCCCTGACATCCCCAGGCTTGACTTTGTGTTCCTGTGACTGGCACAGGGCACTCCTGGACTGGAAAGTGGGGTCATGGCATCTCAGGGGGGCTTCCCAGAACCTCTGGCGGGGTAGAATGCCACACCTTTCTGAGGAAAACTGACTTTGGGATTCCCGGCCAGTTTGAGTGTGAGGGGAGGGTGATAAGGGATGCCAAGTCTCCAACCCAGGTCAGCTCAATCTTGGACACTTCAGAGCCAGCCCAAACCTGTGGCAAGTTTAGGATCCATTCACCCCAGTCCTTCAAAACCATCTCTGAGGCAGGAAGCCAAGTTGCTAGGAATAAAGACATGTATCACTGGAGGTGGTACAGAAGACCAGTAAGCTAGAAATAGAGGAACCTATCCCTTCTCCTCAAATGTAGAGCTTGTCACATCTGAGCTAAAGGCAACAAAGACATTCTAGTGCAGTGATTCCAAGAAGATTTGCCTGTAGAGGTGCCTACGTGGCTCAGTGGGTAAGCAACCGACTTCTGCTCAGGTCTGATCACAGGGCTCGTGGGTTCGAGCCCCAGGTCAGGCTCTGTACTGACAGCTCAGAGCCTGGATCCTGGTTGGGATTCTGTGTCTCCCTTTCTCTCTGCTCCTACCCTGCTCTTGCTCTCTCTCTCTCAAAAATAAACATTAAAAAAAAAAAAAACTTTTAAAAAGAGGGTATGCCTCTGAGGGTGGGGAAGGGGGCAATATGTGATTCTCCGTAGAAGGAAGGGAAATTTTTTTAATTCCCTCCAACTACCACCACACCTACTTGCAGAAATTCTGAATCATCTTCCAGGTAAGAATGGCTATAGTACTGACAGCCAAAAAGTTTCAGTAACTATTTACTAAGCACCTCTTGTGTTCTCCTGCCATGTGTAGGTTCCTCAAGGTACTGGGACACACACAGTTAAAGAACCTTTGCTCCAGTGGGTCATCACTCTGGACTTGTCTGAGCATGACAATCTGTTTACTGACAAGACAGTCCTGCAGGGAGTGTCTGAACCAGCCTACCTTCATCCTTGGGGTGGGATGGTACTGGGGAAGTGACCCTGTGGCCCAACCTGATACCAGATGCTCAGCCAGGCAAGTGAGGCTGGGTATCACTGTCATGGACAGTCACCAGCTCTCGTGGAAGCAGGTAGTGAATAGTGTTGGACAAAGCAGGGGTTAACCTCACAGGCAGATGGAGTGCAGGCAGTATTAACAGAGCAACGTTTGGAAGTCTGGCCAAGCAGGTTTCCATAGCCAGGAATCTACAGCTGAGCTCTGGGATTTAGCAGAATTCTTCAGTCTTGGAGCTAGGCAACTAAAAGGTATAGGCAGAGAGGCAGGGGTCTTAGGAGATTGTCAGAAAAGGAACCCAGGAACAACCCAGGCCAACAAGAAAACAAATGGGGTTCGGGCCTTGGATCTTGGGTATTGGCCCTGGATCACCTTGCCTTGAATTAGAGGGAGGAGGGGAAGAGGAATAAATGACACAAAGTCATAGAAGAATATGGATTTGCTGGAGCACTGTGAGCCTGCCAGAGAGAGGATCTGTGGGCTTGGCTGAAGAAAATTGGGAGCTGGAAATAACAGTCAAGTCCCTGGGCAGCAAAGGAGTCTGTCATCTGTCTTGTTAGGGTGCACAACCAGTGCCCCCACTAGCCCACATGGGGCCCTTATATGAACTGAAAATGGCACCCCCCTTGAGCAGACCATTTGAGTAGATACACCAGAGGCACTCAGATGGCACCTTTGTACGAAGAGAGAGATTCTGCTTCCTCCTGCAGGTGCATTCCACGCCAAGACACTCAACTTGTGAACACAGCAGGAGCTGGATTGCAATGCCCACTTATTCTCTTGGTCAGCATCTGTGTGCAGTCCACAAACTTCACATCTGTAACTGCATGCCCTGGGAACTGCTCAGGGAGAGGCCGTGTTCTCTCTGGCAGTGGGCAAGCCTGGACCTCCCAACAAGAAACACTGGCTGTAGCTGGGCTTAACTCTGTGGTGGAGGAAGGGGTGTTGAAATTAACTAGACTTTGTGCCTTGGAAAACTAGCCCCACACCTCAGCTACCGCCCTGTGGTGTAGCCTTTAATCGATTTCTTGTTCACACCATGTTGGAACTTCAAGAATCCGAGATAGTGAAACCCCCCTCCCCATCCAGCAGCCACCTAGCCATAGCTAGAGAGAGACTGACAAGGTGGGTAACCTCAGACACAGGCTTCTGGCTTGAATCCTGACCTGCAGGTTATAGTAATTACCAGTAACAACTAACATTTATGGAGCACATTGCAATTTATCAAGTGCTTTCACACACACCATCTCATTTGCTCCCTGCGAGGCAGAGATGACTGGCACTTCTCTTACAAATGAAAAGACAGCTTCCAAGAAGTCTGACGTGGCCAGGGGGGCATAGCAGGTAGTTGGGAGTCTGCGTTCTGAAGTCTGCGTTCCCATTCCAGTCCTGCCATTTCCTGGCTGTGTGACATAGAGCAACTTGCTTCACCTTTCTGTGCCTCTGTTTCTCCACACACGAGATGGGGATGTTAGTGGCTACTTCATGCACCCAGTGGTTGTGGCAATTAAAATGCTGAGAACAGTGCACGGCATGGGACAAATGATCCCAGCAGAGAGTCTGCTTTCCTGCCAACTATGGAAAATAAGATCCACCAATATATCTAAAATCTCACATCCTTTGGCAGCCCATTTGAGGCACAATAAGATTGGGTCAGATTGCAGTGTCACATGTGGGAAATTTAACTGCCTATAAGTTTGTTGAGCTCAAAGTAGCCCCCACGTAGCTGGACATAGTGGACAGAACACTCAGGGAGGGTGGCCACAATGCAGGTGACAGGATGAGCGAAGCAGGGAGAGTGGTCCTGGGCTGGGCTGGACGATGTGAAGGACCATCTGGCCAAAGGGGCTCAAGAGGGAACACAGGCTCAGTGCAGCCCTTCCCCCTTTTCAGCAGAATCTTCCCAGTTTCAACAGAAGCCCAAAATGCTGATTTTTTATGTGCAATATCCTCATTTTCAAATTTAGCAACTATTTTGAATTTCTTTAAAACGCTGCGTGGGCCACACCAGACCCAGCTGCAGGCCACTAGCCTGTGCTACCTCTCCAAGTCACCCTCTCTGACTGCCACTCTCTGGAGCCTTCAGTGCCTGCTGACCACACACCTCTCTTCAGGCCCATCCTTGTCTGTCCCCCTGATGGACACCACCCTGCTTGTTCCTCTCCTTGAGGTCTGTAGGTGGTAAAATGCCTGCCACGAAAGCACTAGGTGTTCTGCCTGGAGCACAGCAGAGGCAAGGTGCCATAAGTCATTCATTACTCAATTACCACGTAGTATGAAAAACACTCTGCTACATAAACAAGATAAGCCGAGATGTGCGTCTGAATGTAAGCATGCAATGGAAAGTGTTGAGGAAACGCTACACATATGTAACATACTATGTGCTCACTGTAATTTTTAAATAATATTTGTCTCAGGGGAGAACCTGACACCACATGAAAACCCCTTATTAAAGGAAGGAACCTCAAAGTCATCTCCCCCAACCTCTCATATCAAGGTGGGGAAAACTGAGAGGAACATGCTTAAGATTCCAGAGCTAGCCCCTAGCCTCCTAACACCACGGCAGTCCCCGTGCGCTCACTAAACCCACTCTCCCAGCTGTGATTTGCAATTCCTGCTTCCCAGGGCCTGTGATTTCCCTCCTTGGGGTGCGTTCCCATTCGTGTCACCCAAGCATGCTCATTAGGAGCCCTTGTGCAGGATAGCACTGGAGCCTCAGGAAGGTTATGACACATAACTCACATGTATAGGGTGCCTTATATGTTATCTACGGGCCTTGCGTGTCTCTGTATTTTTTCTGAAAGAGGCACAGGCATGGAAGAAAGAACCCAGGCTCAGGGTCAGGCAGACCTCATATAGACACCACATAGGAGCCAAGTAACTTTGTGTGATGTATTTGACCTCCCTGAAGTGTATTTCCTCTCTCTGGGTATGCATGGATACTAGCTACCACTTAATGTTGGTATAATCATTATGAGATCTCCCCAGCCCCTAGCTAAAGACATGTTTTTTTCTGTTTTTTTATTTTAATTCTTTTAATGTTTATTTAATTTGAGAGACAGAGTGTGATTGGGGGAGGGGCAGAGAGAGAGGGAGGCACAGACTCCAAAGCAGCCTCCAGGCTCTGAGCTGTCAGCAGAGCCCAAAGCGGGGCTCGAACTCACAAACCACAAGATCAAAATCTGAGCTGAAGTAGGATTCTTAACCAACTAAGCTACCCAGGAGCCCCTTAAAGACATGTTGTTGAATGCCTGCAACACAGAGCCCCTGACTCTGGTCCAGGAATGTTTTTTAACTAATAAGTAACATCTTGAGAAATGGCACAAGGTCCCTGAGCCCACCAAAGGGAGAGTTACACACACAGAGATACACATAGGCATAGGCATACACACACACACACACACACACACACACTCACACGTGTGCGTGCACTGCTGAGTGGCTGCAGGCAGAGGGCTGCTGGGGAGGCAGCTTTTGGGAACCCAGCCCTGGCAGCTACAAACCAGACTTCAGGTCACTCGGGTTCTCCTGGCAGCAGGGACCAGCAAATGCCTTGGCTGAGGCTAGTGGCCCTTGTCCCCATCTGGCCACTGACACTGAGACACCTTCTCCCTGACTTCTGAATCCATTTGGCAATCCCAGTGCACATTGAGACCAGACTGTTTTAGCAGCAAATTACAGAGACAATGATCTCGGCAAGATTGATTAGACCTGAAGAGCAGCACCTGTACTCACACGTGTGTCAATAAAGTTACACAAGCTACTAATGCCTAAACTTGAGAGGATCTACATTCTGAGTAGCAAGGATTTTCCAGAGAGGAATGGCCAGGGACTGAAGATGAGCAACATTTGAGAGACTATATGGGCAGTGATAAAACAGGCGAGAGAAATCAGGGACTTATTCTAACTCCATCACTTGGATCCCAGTTAAGAAAATAGCCTAGGTTTCTTGGCTATTGTCTTCTCCATGTATGAGGGGGTAAACTATCTAGAAGTCAATGGCTAATAAATGTTTTCAATATGGCAGGTGCTGTGTTAAGCAAGGGAATCAATACCTGCCTACGTACAAATGCATGTTTGCCAACACACAGGTGGAATCTAGACCAAGGAAGAGAAAATGGTGAGAGAGAAACTGGGAAGGAGGTGATTATTTCTGAGAGGTAGACAGAGGAGTAAAGAGATGGGTCACAGAAGCCAAGGGGGGAGACAGAAGAGGGAGCAGCTGGTCAGCATGTCACATGTTGCTAAGAGGTTAATTGGATGAGGACTAAAAAAAGGCCCTGGGATTGGGCATGAGAAGGTCACCAGGGATCAGACCGACAGGTCATTGCTCTATAGAGTGGGACACGAATGGGAGATGAAGTAGTGAAGGCAGTAAGGACAGACTCTTGCATTCAGGAGATTTGCAAAACAAAAGACTGTGGAAGAGTGATGGGTTCAGTGCATTTTGTAGTTTGTAGGGAGTAATGTGGAGCACAGCCTGGGAGGCGAGCTTCTGGATGGTGGAGGGACACAGGAGGAAATAAACCTGGCAGTAGAATGAATGTTTGACAGTGGAGATGTCAGGCAATAGAGATGGGGAGAAAGCTTAAATCTAAGTTACAGCTGTCCCTTGGAGTGACAGCTGAGGTGGAGGTGTGCCCTCTGATTGAAGGAATTGGAGAAATGGGTTTCTATCATTTCCCACACAGAAGCATTGCTGTGGTCATTGCTGCAGCTGCAGAATCCTGACACTTATTCCTGTTCACCCCCTGCCTCCCCCCCACACACACACACATACAAGCACACACATTTAGTCCCTCCAAGTCCCCAGGGCAGTCCCTTCTCTGGGCCTCATTTTTCTGCCTGAGGCTCCTGGCTACCTAGGGGGCAGCTGGGGAGGGGAGGTGGACTACAAGGGATGGGGGAGGCAAGGACGGTGGTAACTCGGGGTTTGACAATGCAAGATCAAGGCTCAGGGATTCCACATTCAAATCCCAGCTTCCCTCAGAGGGCTGGGTTCTCCCCAATTGATGGACAATTCCCGCTCTGCCTGTTCACCAATAATGCTTCCGTTTCCATTCCAAAGATGAATTCAAAGAAGCTTGTATCCAAAAGGATTAAAAAAAAAAAAAAATAGTGACTCGGATGGGAGAGGTCCACGGCTGCCAGCATGTATGCAATGCGGCCTGTTCCTGGGAGCTTACATAATCGACAGTGAGTCACAGCTGCCGCAGAGCTGAAACATGATTAAGTCCTTACAGCCGCTCCTCCTGGAGCAAGGCAAGGCGTGCTACTTAACCCGTCTGCTGCCGCCACCTGGCACGGGAGAGGGTGGCCCATGGGCAGGCAGCAACTCAAGATGATTGAGTTCAGAGCACTGGGAGAGATCCCCTGATCTGCAAAATTCCTCTCTCTGACTACAGCCAAGTCCTTTTGTTCCACCATACAAACACCTCTGGGAAAGAAAGCACATGGAATCCCAGCATTTTATTTATTTGCTTTTATTTATTTATTTATTATTTATTTATTTGTTTGTTTATTTATTACTGACTGCTTATAGTTCATTGTCCACTTGGTGCAAGGCACACGGTTACAGGTTGCCAGGAAGGCTTGCGTGTGGCTTGGATAGTAGTGGGGTTCTCTCAACTTCCTTTTTGGTGTTTTGCTATTTTGATACCAAAGAACCCAACTGCTTCTGCTTGCTGGAGCCTGTCTGGTCTACGGGGAAGGGAGGGAAGGGGAGGGGAGGGGCTCTGATGAGCCCAGTGCCTCCTGAAGCCTGGAGGTGGCCACTCAGGACTGGGACCTTGGCTTTGCCATGCCGGCCACTGGGCCTCTTCCTCATGGCTTCCAGAGCCAAGTCACAGGTGACCATGCCGCTGGAGGCCTGGAGAGATTCTGAGCATTTTGGGGACTCCAACACCATAGCCAGGAACAGGAGAGTGGACTTCCCAGAAGACAAGCTTACCCACCAGTGGCAAGCCTTGGGTAGACGGGGGTGGTGAGGGATGGCTTCCCCAGGATACTGTACACTTCCGCAGGAGCGCTTACTAGACGTGGAACCTAGGTGGCACGGGTAATAGGTAATAGTCATGGGTAGCCGCTAGTGAGTCACTGGAGAGGATGGCTGCCATGCTGTCACTTATGGGCTGGTGGAAACCTCAGCCAGCTTCCCTTGTCGGGCCTCAGTGAACCATCATGGAGACACTAGGCCATGGAGTCCATTTGCAGAGGAGACCATCCAAGGCCCCTCCACCACCAAAACCCGCTAGGGGTGGAATCCCAGCACTTTATAGCTTAGTGGAACTTTAGACTTGTCCAGTCAAATCCTCCACATTAAGAGATGAGGCCATGGAGCTTCAGTGTCCAGTGAGAGATCAGCAACCACTCAAAGTCACAAGGTGAGCTAGTAGCAGAGTAGGGACTTGAACGTGGATCTCCTGACAGCATGCCCACAATGTCGTAGACATGATGACCTACTGAGAATACTGTCCCCCCTATGTCCATGGATAGATGAGTAGGTAAAGAAGGTGTGGTCTACATATATAACGGAATATTATTCAGCCACAAAAAGAATGAAATCCTGCCACTTGCAACAACATGGATGGACCTGGAAAGTATAATGCTAAGTGAAATAAGCCAGTCAGAGAAAGACAAATACCATATAATTTCACTCATATGTGGAATTTAAGAAACAAAACAAATGAACAAAGAGAGGGAAAGAGAGAACCCAAAAACAGACTCTTACCGATAGAGAACAAACTGATGGATACCAAAGGAGAGGTGGGTGGGGGATGGGTGAAAGGTAAAGAGGATTAAGAGTACACTTATCATGGGGGCGCCTGGGTGGCGCAGTCGGTTGAGCGTCCGACTTCAGCCAGGTCACGATCTCGCAGTCCGTGAGTTCGAGCCCCGCATCGGGCTCTGGGCTAATGGCTCAGAGCCTGGAGCCTGTTTCCGATTCTGTGTCTCCCTCTCTCTCTGCCCCTCCCCTGTTCATGCTCTGTCTCTCTCTGTCCCAAAAATAAAATAAAACGTTGAAAAAAAAAAAATTAAAAAAAAAAAAGAGTACACTTATCATGATGAGCAGTGAGTAATGTATAGAACTGCTGAATCACCATATTGTACACCTAAAACAAGTATAACACTGTTAACTACACTGGAATTAAAAATTGTTTAATTAAAAAAAATAACAATACTGTCCCCCTATACTTCAGGCAGGGGACCAAGTGGTTCCCCACTTCACGGTGGCCTGTGCACACCTGCTCTCCTCACACGGTCCTAGTAAGGATAAACCCAAAGAGTTTTCCCTCAATTTCCCAAGTTCTACTTAAAATCCTCATCGCAGGAGTTCTTGAGGAAATAGTATCTGGATGCTGGTGGAATCTCCAGCTCAGTGACTTTAGGCACGTTATCAAGCTTATTTGAATCTCAGTTGCCTCATCTGTGAAATAGGATAAAAACAAAAGGACTGTTGTGAAATCACTGAAATAATTTATGAAAAGTGCCTAGCACAGGGCCTGGCACGGAGTAAGTGCTCATCAAATGGTAGCCACTATTTTAATGGCAGAAGCGGGGCCTCTGGATGGTTCAGTCGGTTAAGCATCTGACTTCGGCTCAGGTCATGATCTCACAGTTCATGGGTTTGAGCCCCACATCAGGCTCTGTGCTGACAGCTCAGAGGCTGGAGCTGCTTCGAATTCTGTGCCTCCCTCTCTCTCTCTCTGCCCCTCCCCTGCTCACACTCTTGTCTCTCTGTTTAATAAACATAAAAAAAAAAAAAAAACTTAAATGGCCGAAGGTCCACTGCCTCCACAAAGAATGGGGAGTTCCTGCTGGGAGCACCCAGGGAATGCTGCCTGCAGGTTGACCCCCAGAAACCGGCAACCCTCATGATAATCTCTGTCCAGAGCCTTTCTGAGAACACCTCAAAGTTTCACCAGCAATGTAAGCACTGTGTGACCTCAATCCTTTCTAGGTCCTGACCCTTTAGTTGCTGGTGTCCAGATGTGATGACATCTGAATTGCCACATCCTACCTGGCATTGTCGTGGCAGCAAGGGGTTGCCTGTAGGAGAGCAGGTTGTCTTATTGACTTCCTCCACAAAAGGTTAAAATGCCACCCCCCTGCCCCAAACATCTGTCCTGATCTCACTTAATAAGCAATCAATTCTTTCATCCAAGAGTTGTCTAATAAACGATTGCCAGAAAACCTTTTCTTTTTTTATAATTGTTTTATCTGAGCATATTTAAAGTGTGTATTCTAGAGGAATATTGACAGAAGTAAGAGGGGACAGCGGGCAGAGCAGAAGGTGAGATGATGAGGTGGCTTAAAAACAAGGTATGAAATAGGGGCACCTGGGTGGATCAGTCAGTTAAGCAGCTGACTTCAGCTTAGGTCATGATCTCATGGTTTGTGAGTTCAAGCCCCATGTCGGGCTCTGTGCTGTCAGTTCAGCGCCTGGAGTTTGCTTCAGATTCTGTGTCTCCCTCTCTCTCTGCTACTCCCAACTCACGCTCTGTCTCTCTCTCTCTCAAGAAATGAATACACGTTAAAAAAAAAATAAATAAAACAAGGGATGAAATAAAAGTCTACAACTGAATGGTGAGACCTCTTTGCCCTTCCCCTACTTAGTTCCAAGAAGGCTGGCAGCCAGATTCATAGCCCCCAGGAAGGAAAATAAAACATCTTGAACAGGAGAATTGAATCATGCTTGGAGAAAGACCTACAGATCCTACAGATACTGACATTTGGAAATGCCTCAGTGTAAGAGTTCCATCGTTGCCTCATCACCCTATGACAGTTGGCCTCAACTCAATCAGACTCAACACCTTTTTTTTTAATTGAGGTAAAATTGACATGCAATAAACTGTTCACATTTAGGGTATACATTTAGAGAGTTTTGACATATGCATCCACTCATGAAACCATCACTATAATCAAGATGTTGAACATATCCATCTCTCCAAAAGTTTCCTCATGCCCCTTGGTAATACCCCTCCTGTCACTCCCTGTCTCACTGCCCCCCATCCCCAGGCCATCATTGATCTTCTTTCTGTTACTATAGGTTAGTTTTCATTTTTGGGAATTTTCTTAAAATGGAATCATATGTATATACTTTTTGTCCAGCTTATTTCATGAAGCATAATAATTTTGAGATTTGACCATGCCATGGGTGCATTTATTTTTAAAATAAATATTTTGAAATATCCCCCTTACAATCTGAAGTGAAATTCACAGTTAAGATAATCAACCTACACATAATTTTTAAAAAGCCATTATAGTGCCTTTACAAAGAAACAGAAGGAAAGTAACTTATGATATAATAACTGTGTTTCACTGTGAAAGCACATGAGCACCCTGGAAGACATAATAGTTAGACGTTTTCATCTTTTTACAATGAATAAGTTTGAATTTAAGATAAGTTACACAATATTCAGCTGAATTTTGTTGACACTCCTTTCATTATATTTTGGTGTGAATTTTATAATTTTTAACATTTATTTTTTGAGAGAGAGAGAGAGAGAAGAGAGACAGTGTAAGCGGGGAAGGGGCAGAGAGAGAGGGGCGAGTGGGGAAGGGGCAATCCAAAGCAGGCTCCAGGCTCTGAGCTGTCAGCACAGAACCTGACGTGGGGCTTGAACCCACAAACTGTGAGATCATGACCTGAGCCAAAGTTGGATGCTTAACCAACTGAGCCACCCAGCCACCCCTGTTGTGTTTTTTATATTTGCCATCTTGAAATAAGGTCTAAATTAAAATATTTGAAATTCCCATGAGTAAGGCAACTGCTTGCAGACTAATATCAGCATATTTGATCACAAGCAGGGCTGTTGTCAATGATATATCATTCTAAATGGTGAACAGCTCTTGGTTAAGTTTTAACAAAACAAAGTCCGGTGTCCCCTTAATTTACATGGTAGTTTCATTCTTAGAAATGCAAATCTATAGAAATTTCAGGGTATATTAAATCCATGCAAAAAAAATTTATGTTTATATATTCTAGATCAAATCATTAAAAACAGTTTTTACCTATGTAACTGCCCAGGAGGACATCAAAAGTAAAACAGAACACAGATAGGGGTGCCAGGTAAAAAAGCAAGATTTGAGACATACATACAAAAAATACATTTTTGTTATCTGAAATTTGATTTTAACTGGATGTCCTATTCAATCCTTAACCAATGGAAATCTTTGTTGTATGGCACTGTCCTACAAGCCAATTAGCATGCCTCACCCCCACATACTAGATACTAGCAGACCTTTAAAGGAAAATTAATTCCTCTACACTTGCAATACTTCTAACACCAAATGTGTCAAATTCTCTAGCTTTCCAGGTAAGCATCAATTGAGCGTTCTACAATTCAATTTTGATACTAACTACCCAGAGTTAACACAGACTCCACAGATTAAGGGCTCAGTCCCACAACACTGCCCCCATTTCGGACACCAATCATAAGTCCCAGGTTGTCCACCTGTACTTTTGACCAACCAGTTATAAACTGAGCTTCCCACAACCCCCCTCTCAGGTTCAACAATTTTCTCTAATAGTTTACAAAACTCAGAGAAAATTTTGCTTACATTTACCAGTGTATTATAAAAGATATGATAAAGAATACAGATGAACAACAAGAGGAAGAGGTACCTAAAGTGAGGTCTAAAAGGTCCTGAGCACAGGAGCTTCTGTCCCTGTGCAGTTTGGGGTGCATGACACTCCCAATACCTCAATATGCTCACCAACCCAGAAGCACTCAACACACTATAGTTTAGGAATTTCTATGGAGGCTTCAATATGTAGGCATGTTTGGTTATTAACTCAATCTCTAGCCCCATACCCGTTCCCAGAAGATAGTAAGTAGGGCTGAAAGTCCCAAGCTTCTCTTTTTTTTTTTTCTAAAGCTTATTTATTCATTTTGGGTAAGACAGAGATAGTGCAGATAGGAGAGGGACAGAGAGAGAGAGGGAGAGAGAGAATCCCAAGCAGCTCCACACTGCCAGTGCAGAGCCTGAGGCATGGCTCAAACCCACGAAACCATGAGATCATGACCTGAGCCGAAGCCAGAGTCAAGATGCTTAATTGAGCCACCCAGGCGCCCCTGAAAGTCCCAAGCTTCTAATCATGACTTGGTCTTTCTGATGACCAGCTCCCATTCTGTCCAGGAACCCAACAAGACATGTCTCGTTAGAACAAAAGATGTTTCTATCACCAGGAAATAAGTCAAGGCATTTAGGAACTCTATATAAGATACTCCTAGCACTTCTGTTACTCACGAAATTACAAGAGCTCTAGGAACTCTGTCAGGAACCAGGGGAAAAGACCAAATACATATATATTTCTTATTATGCCACAGTCCCCCAATAACTATGACAACTAAAAATCCTCACAACTTTCCAAAATGTCCCTAGGAACTATCCCTATTGAGAACCACTGTCCTACAGTGAAGATCACCAGAAGAAAACCCTAACATGCACTCAGAGTCCCCCACCAGCATTTTAATAATTGGTTTGAACATTAATTAGCAGCTAAGAATCCACAATGAAAATGACCCCAAGGGGTGCCTGGGTGGCTCAGTCGATTGAGTATCCAATTCTTGGTTTCAGTTCATGTCATGATCTCATGGTTCATGGGTTTGGGCCCCGAGTCAGGCTCTGTGCTGACAGCATGGAATCTGTTTGGATTCTCCCTTTCCCTCTCTCTGCCCCTGCCTGCCCCACTAGCTCAAGCTCTTGGGGACATGCACATTCTCTCTCTCTCTCTCTCTCTCTCTCCCTCAAAATAAATAAATAAACTTAACAAAAGAAAAAGAAAAAGACCCCAAAGGTGAAAAACAAAGAACAGAACAAATTCACAGGAAAAAAGACTTAGAGAAAAAGATCAAGAAGAAAAACATTTTAAGGGCAAAAACTGTATTCAATCTTTGGAGAGATAATAAGAAGAGGGAGCTTATAGAAAGGGGAGGAGAAGCAGGAAAAGTATAAGGGTACTTGAAAATTAAATATGCAATAATCAAGGTTTGGAGGGTTGGGGGAACCAATAGGAGAAGTGGAAAAATTCAAGGGAGTCTTTCAGTAAATAGGACAAAACAACAAAGAGAGAGAGAATGAGCTGGAAACTAGGACAGAGGAGCAAGAATGACGGAAAATTAAAGGACCAATTCAGGGAGTCCAATAAGAATTAATGAGAATTCTATAAAGGAAAAAAAAATAACTCTGTAACTAGAAAACAAAAATGAGAAAGGAACAAAATTCAAACAAATAATTCAAGAAAAAATTTTAGTACAAAAAGACTTGAGTTTCTATATTAAAAGTGCCCATGAAATGCCAGCACAAAGAATACACTCCATATTATGATAACATTTCAAAACACCAGGGAAAAATAGGGGTTACTAAGGAGGAAAAAAAAAAGGTTACATCAAAATAACTTGCAATAAGAACGGCCATTTCTCAGCTGTAATAGAAGAAGCTAGAAAGCATGCAACAATGTTTCAAAATTCTAAGGAAAAAATCATTTTGAATCTACAATTCTATACCCAGATGAATTAACTACCAAAGGTGAGGATAAAGAAAAATTCAGGCTTGAAAATCTCAAAAGACTTTTCTCCCATGCATTTTTTTTTTACAGGAAGCTATTTGAGAATGTGATCCTTGAAAATGAGGGAGTTAATACACCAAAAAAGAGAAAGACATGGGATTCAGGAAATGGGATCAAACACAGGTGAGAGTCAAGGGGGATTTCCAGGATGATGACAGGAAGTTCCAGAGCCACAGCCGTTCAGCTGGCCCAGAGAGTGACAAGTCAGCTTGGAGCAAGACGACAGAAGTGGGAAAGTTATCTGAAGTTACCTGGTAAGTTATCTGATACATTTAGCTATGTGAACAATCATGTTAAGATTGGAACCAAGACATTTAAGCAACAGGATTGGGCATTATTAACCCTAATGATACTAAAAAGTTTACAAGAAAGGGAGTGTAATTACAATATAATCCATAGCTTTACAATGAATGAACAGTATTTACATAAATATTGAAAATGGATTTAACCAAAAATTACAATATTGGCAGAAAGAAGCGTGGAAAGTGGAGGTGAAAACAAGAAAGCTCATTTAAACTATGAGAAAGTCAATGGATACGTCAAAAATTCACAACTCAGACCAACAGTATATGCATAGTACACAGAAATAATATAGAGAAAAAAATTATAAAGAAAAAAAACACTAAAAAATAGTTTAAGGAAATGGGGCAGGAGACAGCTGTTTTTCTGATGAGGCTTTTGGCATTGTTTAACTTTTGATGCTATGTGTGTGCTTCTTAGATAAAAGTGAAAATTAATTTCCTGAAATTAATATGGCTGTGGTAGAAGTGGTCTGGAAACTTTTGAGAGCAGGAAGATCTGCTGCATTCCAACTAATTTAATCATTGACCTACTCTCTGCCCTGTGATGAGGCAAAGCAGACCAGCCCCTCTGAAAAGGGAAACCAATGACTCTTGATTGTAAAAGGACCCCACAGCAGGAGGTTTGGGAAGGACCCTGCTGTGCACACCTGCCATGGCTATTATCTGTCTCTCTGTTCAGTTTTGCCAAGTCACCAGGAACAGGAAGCTGCTTTCTCTATTACACCGAGCAACAAAGGGGGAATGAGTGGTTTGCTAATGAGGACTGATAACTGTCTCACACAGAGAGAGCCTGGGCCTCCCAAAAGCTTTAAATTACAACGTTAATGGCACTGATCTGGGCTCCCAAAGTTGCAACTGGGACATGGAGAAGCCACAGAAGATGCAAGGTGTTTTTCTCAGACACAGAGAAAGACCTGGAGTCAGATTAAACAAAGATTCCCAGCTATTGAAGCGGACTGGTGGGAAAAGAACTAAGAGATGTGTCTGTCTCTTTAAATCTTGCTCTAAATTGCAGGTTGCCTTGTATGTATGGTGAAGATTAGAAATTGTTTAATTGCTGTTTGGTTTTAATGGAGATTTTTATTTTGGTAGGAAAAAAACACAAATGGGTTGGGTGGGGTGCTATCATTTGTGACTCAGTTAGCCATACTTAGGAAAAACCTGTCTGCTTGGATCACAAGCCCACGATTCACACAGGTGTCAGCTTTACCTGGGTGACAAGAAATCACCTTATGGCCTCGCCAACCTGAACACGGGCCGTGATGAGAAACAGCACATCCTTTTGGAGGCTATATTTTCTTTTCTTTTTTTACTTTTTTTTAAATGTTTATTTATTTTTGAGAGAGCACGAGCGGGGGAGGGGCAGAGAGAGGAAGACACATAATCGAAAGCAGGCTCCAGGCTCTGAGCTGTCAGCACATAGTCCAACACGGGGCTTGAACTCACCAGCGGAGAGATCATGACCTGAGCTGAAGTCGGACGCTTAACTGACTGAGCCACCCAGGTGCCCCTCGAGGCTATATTTTCAACCTAGACCATCGCAAGCCAGAGAGGATTACAAATTCTGGTTGAGACATTGACATGAATCGGCCCTGCAGACCAGAGTGGCCCAGGCCGTGTTTCGATAACTATCCCATTAAGAAACTTTGGCTGTTTAATAAGAACAGTTGAAGAACTGTAGACTAGAGATTAAAGTAATTATTTCTGAAGAGGTTTTTGCCAGATTTTGGCTTTTCATGACATATCTTATGAACTAGACCCTAAATACCACCTGCCAAATGGATTTGACTAAAAAAGACAAAAAGATGGACATGGACACAAATGCAATGTTTAAGGGTACCCTCTGTAGAAAGAGCAGCTCTGAACTCTCAGAGGCGACTTGGAGGATTCATTTTACCCCAGCACATCTAAAACCACTGTCTCAACCCACAGAGCTCTCAGCTCCCCAGAGAATCTATGGCAAAACCTCCCTTCATGACTCATAAAGTTTGGAGTTTTCCTGGACTCTGTCTATAGGGGCCTGCCTGGGGGTCAAGAAATAGTCACTGGGGGCACTGTGGACACTCCCTGGAAGCTCTCAGTGGAGGAGGATGTCAGCCGCATGACTGTCCACACCAGCAATGCGTGCGGCAGCTCAAGGTGGGATTCGTGAGGGGGTGTACATCCTGCCTCACTCCTTGTTTTCTGCCTTCCAACTTTCTCTAGTAATAACATACTGGCAACACACCTTCCCCACTCCTCCGGAGACCAGATACTATTCAATTACTGCTGATACCAGATGTCATTTACAGAGTGGTTACTATGCATCAGGCATGCACTTTATTTCATTCAAACTCTGTGACAACTTTATGAGAAGATGGGTACCATTTTCCAGAAGAGGTAACACAGACTTTAAAAGGTTAGGTAATAGGGGAACCTGGGTGGCTCAGTCAGTTAAGCGTCCGACTTCAGGTCAGGTCATGAACCCACAGTTTGTGGGTTCTAGCCCTGCGTCAGGCTCTGTGCTGACAGCTCAGAGCCTGGGGCATGCTTCAGATTCTGTTGTGTCTCCCTCTCTCTCTGCCCCTCCCCCACTCGTTCTCTCATTTTCTCTCTCTCTCTCAAAAGTAAATAAAACATTAAAAAATAATAAATAAAAAAATAAAAGTTTAGGTAATATGCTAAAGACCAGGAAAGAGCCGGTTGTCAAACTTATGCAACCTGAGCAGACATCTGGTGTCTATTCACTTTTGCATAAATAAATGTTAGTTGCACATCTGTCACTTACAACCACAACCTCCAATAGAGTAGGTCAGTGTGATGGCGATGATCATCCATGGGCAAAACATAAAACCACCAAGCCACAAGCACTGAGTCTCAGGAGCTTCTGGAGCTGAAGGTTCACACGTTTCCCATGCTTTATATCTTGTTTCTGTCTCTACGTGTATTTATTTCTTGCATTGAGTGATTGGTGGCCATGTTGCACAGGGTGATTACTTCTGAGAGTCCAAGTGATTTTTTTTGGTTATTTCAATATTTTGTCTTTTTCAAAAAGTTTTTCTGCAATGAATTTTTATTTCTTATGTAATTTTTAAGAGGTATGAAGAAAACATGTAAAATCAAAACAAACTTCTGAGTGCTAATTGCTCATCATCACTTAGCTGCTCACAATTCCAAAAAACTAACAGGCAGATTCCTGAATGCCAGAAGGGTGGACTACAAGTGGCTGGAAAATATGTTGAAATGTCCTTTTTTTTTTTTTCCTCCCTCTCATTTTCTCTTTCATCCCAATTTAAGGATCGTCCTGCTCCCTCTTATGGATGGTATGTGGTGGGACAGAAAATAAAAATAGCATATAACACACTTTCCTTCCTGGCTTTTAGTTCCAAAGGTATAAGCACTAGAGAGAGGAAAAGTATTGTGGCTAAAAATAAAATATGTGGAATAAGCATGAACAGAAAAGGGTTTCCTTAATACTAGAAAAAGAATCCCCAGGGGGCTGAGTAGACGGCTGACACAAGTCTCCGAGCATTGGCACTAAAACTTAAGTTTGTTGTTGTTGTTGTTGTTGTTGTTGTTGTTGTTGTTAACATTAAATAATTGTCTAGAAAAAGTTTAAGCAACTTTCTAGTAATTCATATACTGAATAACATAAAAGTATACATGGAAAGCACAGACATAAGGCAATAACTTCACATCACCACCTAAACAGGTGCTCCCACCAAAAAGTTTTAGGAAGTTTTGAAGCAAGGAAAAAGCTATTGAATCGAGGGTCTGGAATTATTTCTACTCTAAAACCACTCCTTCAGCTTTACAGCTCACTAGAGACAGGGATTAAGCAAGAAGTGAAGTCCTATGAAGACATTTTTGGTACTCTGCTTTCTTAAAAGCTTAAGAGAGTTGAACTTTCCTGTTTTTTCTGTCCTGGTTTCATGCCTCTGTCCTGGTTTCTGCTTCTCAGCTTCTGAATGTCATCCACCAAGGATCTGTGGACTGGAGGCTCCACAGATGGGAGCCACAAAATCTTCCCTGCTGGCTTTTTTCCCTCCATCTGGGGATCAGCCCAAGACCACAGGTAAATCACATCCTCCTACTAGGTAGATAACCAACTGCTCAAACCCAAGGAAGAGAATGGGGCTGGGAGTTGGGGGAGGAAAAAGGCAGCATCTTACCACTTGATTAAGTTTTCTGTTTATTTTAGTCTTTTTAAATAAACTTTTTATTTCTGAATAATTTTAGATTTACAGAAAAGTTACAAAGATCATCCAGAGAATTGGTATGTTTGTCCAAACTAAGCATACCATATTAGTATATTATGAGTAACTTTATTTGGATTTTACCAGCTTTTCCATGAATGTCCTTTTTCTGTTCTGGGATCCAATTCAGGATACCACATTTTGTGATTCATCATTTTAAATTTTTATTTTTATTTTTATCAAGGTTATATATGTTTAGGGGCATCTGGGTGGCTCAGTCAGTTAAGTGTCTGACTCTTGATTTCAGCTCAGATCATGATCTCACAGCTCTTGAGATCAAGCCTGATGTTAGGCTCTGCACTGAGAGCATGGAGCCTGCTTGGGATTCTCTCTCTCCCTCTCTCTTTGCCTCTCTCTCTCTCTCTCAAAATAAATAAATAAACTTATTTTCAAAAATGGTTATACATGTTCATGGTTTAAAACATGAAATGATCATGTATGACTTCTAACAAAGAAAAGCAGTCTTCTGTCAAAACTCTCCTCACCTCCATTCCCTTCTTCCAAAGCCATTTTCAGCATTCCCATTGCTTTCCCCCTCTCCCTGCAGCCCACTGACCTCTGCACCAGTCTCTGAACATGCCAGACCTGCTCTTGTTGTAAGGCCAAGTCTTTACTCAAATGCCTTCTTCCCAAAGAAGTCTACCCTGACTACCCTATTTAAAATTGTAATACTCCTCACCCATACACTCCCAACCACTCTTACTCTGTTTTGTTCTTTTTCCTTACAATACTATGTAATTTATTTATTACATAAACTGTTTATTATCTCTCTGTACTGGAAGCTAAGCTCTACAGAGGCAGTGACATCATCAGACAAGTCCTAAACACCTGGAACAGTGCTTGGCACACAATAGTCACTCAATAAATCTTTGTTGAATAGCTGAATGAATGAATGAACACTGAGACAGAAAGAAGCAGATGATAAGGTGTAGCTCTTTCCTCTTCCAGCTCCGCACTGTCACCATAGCTCCCCTGCTGACAGAGCCTCACACAGAACCAGCAAGGGAGAAATGTGGTTTGCAGAGTGGCACCCCAGCATCACAGAGCAGAGTGTGGAAGGGTGGGTTTGAAGCTGAGACATGATAGTGTAATAACTGGCTCACATACACACACACACACACACACACACACACACACACACTTATCATGTACTGATCTTTACAATATAGTTATGTTTCAATTTTTGGTTAAATCTATATTTATATATTGTTTATGTTATCAGTGATATATAATGTTATTCACAGCTGAGTCATATAATGTGCCATGATAACACTTCCTTTCTGGGACAGCTTTCTGTTTTTCCTGGATTATATCATTGCTTTATCTTTCTCTGTCTCAATTTCATCTCCCAAATTCTCACCTAGACCTGTAAACCTCTTCTCAATACAGCCAAGCACATCAAGAGTCTATCAGCTCAATTCTTTTCTTGGCTACATCCTTCCATGCCACTCTCTGTCCTCCTACCTGTGTTCTCATCATTAGTTTCTTTATTCCTTTGGTTAAGTACTCCCATATTCTGCCACAGCCTTTCAATACAATTTTCACATGTATGAAATGATCTCAGTTCTTTTAATTTTCTTTCCTCCTAGGGCCCTGTACCCTCTGCTCTGTGCTAGTTGTTTCTTCTTCTTCTTCTTCTTCTTCTTCTTCTTCTTCTTCTTCTTCTTCTTTTCTTCTTCTTTTCCTTCTCCTCCTCCTCCTCCTCCTCATCCTCCTTTTTCCCTTAAATGTTTATCTATTTATTTTTGAGAGAGGGAAAGGGAGAACACAAGCAGGGGAGGGGCAGAGAGAGGGAGAGAGAGAATCCCAAGCAGGCTCTGTACCATCAGCACAGAGCCCAACATGGGACTTGAACCCATGAACCCCCGAACTATGAGATAATGTCCTGAGCTGAAATCAGGAGTCAGAGGCTTAACTGACTGAGCCACTCAGGTGCCCCTGGTTGTTTCTTCTTGAAGCCTGCTGCCTAGTAGTTGTTCTCCATCATCCTGAGTGTCTTCTCTTTTGTGTCAAATCCACTATTTCTTCAATTCCAGGCTTCCTCTTTCTCGGCTTAATTGTTTTAGAGGCTCACATCCTGCACTATCTTCCTGAGAAAGTATACACAGGAGATAAGCATTTTGCCTGTCTGAATTGGCCTCCTCTCAGACTTGATGAATGGTTTGTCTGGGTAAGGAAATCTAAGCCAAAATCTATCTTCCATAGAATATTGAAAGTATGCTTCTAGGGGTGCCTGGCTGGTTCAGTCAGTTGAGCGTCTGACTTTGGCTCAGGTCATGATCTCATGATTTGTGGGTTTGAGCCCTGCATCCGGCTTCTGGGCTGACAGCTCAGAGCCTGGAGCCCACTTTGATTGTGTGTGCTCCTCTCTCTCTCTCTCTGCCCCTCCCCAGCTCATGCTGGCTCTCTCTCTCTCTCTTTCTCTCTCTCTCCCTGTCTCTCTCTCTCTCTCAAAAATAAATAAATAAACTTTTTAAAAATTTTTTCAATAAAAAAATAAAAAAGAAAGTATGCTTCTATTGTCTTCTAATTTCCAAGTTACTATCAAAAAGTCATATGTTATTTGGTCTCCCAGTTGTTTACATAAAACCTACTTTTTTTTTTTTTTTTTATACTCCTCTCTGGACTACAGGACCTTCCCTATTTCCTGTGCTTTTCATTTGTTTGTTTGGGCCTGTAGTGATCATGACTATCTATTCATATGTGAAAGTGAGAAACTAAAGGCAGATTGACAGCCCAGTGTACATGGGTGGGGTTTGTTGGAAACTAGCCATTTTGTTGATCAGTCCTTTCTATCAGTATTTCCTCTTAAACTGGTCATTTTCTCCAGATAGAAGTGACCCAGGTTTTTTGTTTATTTGTTTGTTTGTTTGTTTCAGGTATTTTTGATGACAGTGTACTAAGGGAGGAGAATCTGTTCTGTGTGTGGTCTCTCACTTAACTCCACTCTTTTCAGTATGGTGCTCTGCTCTGCCCTCTGCTGTGCCCTGAGTCCTCAACTCCAGAGCCTCTTCAACTCAGCCTCTGCAGAGAACACATTTGCTCCAGCCCCCTGCCAGAGGACAACTGACTGGCTGTGTGGGGTAGGGGAAGTGATAGGAAGTCTAAGAGTTTTATTCACTCTTCCTGTTTGGAGTCACACCCTGAAATGTGTGACCCTGAGCAAATTGTGTAGGGGCCTCGGTTTCCTCCTCTGACACCTGAGGGCCTTTGAGACACACGTCGTCTCTAGGGTGCTCCCAGCCCTGGCACTGTGTGATCTATGAACCTTCACAAGGTGGAGCTCTCTGCCTAGTGAGTAACACAAACAGGAAGATACTGGAGGTCAAGGAGGAGGGGGTAACAGAGCGACAGAGTGGTAGGAGACTGCAAACAATAGGCGGAACTTGAGAACGGGAGCAGTTTGGAGGAGGGGCAGGGGATTCCTCCTCAAGTGGTCCAATTTGAGTACATATATTGGGGTCCAATAAGTAGAACAGAAGGTTCTAGAAGACGATGATGTTGAAGGGTAAACTTGAGTCAGAATGTGGGGAGTTTGAGCCTATTCTCTAAATTGGTGCATCTCATGATGAAAATCATCTGGGGAGCTTAAAAAAAAATTGCCAGACCTTGTAAATCAGAATGTCAGAGAATAGAGCCGAGGAACCTGTATTCCTTTACACTTGCCACATGATTCCAACAAACTGGAAAGCTTTGGGACCACTTCCGTAGGCAATGAACCATGGGTGGTATATAATCAGGAATCATGATAAAAGTGGGAATTTTAGAAAGATGAACTTGACAGCAACATGCAAGGTGGACCAAGGCTGAGGGACAGGAGACAAGGTTGCATGTGAAGCAATTTCACCACCCCAGGCAGAGAGGGTCGTGAGCACTTACAAAGAAGTGGGGAAGAAGAGACAAAAAGGGGACTGTGCCAACCCATCTGTTATGGTTTGAATTGTTCCCCTGCCCCCAAATTCATATGTTGAAGTCCTAACCTCTGGTGCCTCAAAATGTCACCTTATTTGGAAATAGGGTCATTGCAGACATAATTAGTTTAAGTTAGGACAAGGTCATTAAGATGAGTCCTAATCTAATATGACTAGTGTCCTTATAAATAGAAGAAATTTGGGCCCTGTCATGGATACACATAATGAAGAAAAAGAGGGACAAGACAGCCACCTACAATCCAAGGAGAGAGGCCTGGAACAGATCCTTCCCTCACAGCCCTCAGAAGAAACCAACCCCACTGAAACCTTGATCTTGGACTTCTGGCCTCCAGAACTGTGAGACAATAAATTTCTGTTATTAAAGCCACCCAATTTGTGGTACTTTTATGGCAGTCCAAACAAACTAATACACCATCTTTTTGTAAACACATTCTTGGTTTTGAGTTATCTCTTCTTCACTTTCTAATGAGGAATGATTCCCCAGAGCCACCCTCCTGAGAGGGCTGGAAGCAGTGGTCGCAGAATAAGGCATGTGTTTCTAACACCACAGGATGCTCTTCTATCTGAGGAGTAAGTGGGGGTGGCTTTTCTGGGTCATTGCTCAGTTTGTTCCCAGAACCCACCTGAGAAATCAAAGAACCAACTCTATTAGTTGGAAATTACTGGAGAGGGAAATGCCCATTCTCCTCACTTGAGGAAGTAATCAGCGCCAAGAATCTCAGACTGTGAGTAAAACCACAGAGGAGAAGGAAGACTCATCTCTGTGGAACCATGAACGTCCCGCTAGTGGCTCATCCAGAGAGAACAGAGCTGCCAGAGGTGGAGCAACCTACAAGCGAGGTAAACCCTGGCTCTGTCATTTTATGACTTGGCCTTTGCCGAAATAACTGTCCTCCTTGGCTAAACAAAGAATATCCAAGAACTCTACATATCAAGGTCAATGGCATAATGATTGATGTAACCCCATGGGACCAGGGACAAGTCTACCACAGAGTTCTTGGCCTCCAGCCATTCAGTGCTACCCTTGCTAACTTCCTTGGCCCCCTTGGCCCTTTTACCTGCCAATGCTCCCAACACCAACCCTCACTCTTGGTCACCCGCCATCTGCTCGCTCCAGGGCTGCCAAGTTTTGTTAAAGAAAGTATCATAACTGTACCACAGGGCCTGCTAAGTATTCCCACTCCCCAACTTCATCTGGGCACCCTCCCCCGCTGCTCCCATGGTTATGCATCTGGAATTAGCTTCCTGTTACTTCTCTTTTGTCCTTTCAAAGAATTTTCTAGGATCTACAGGTCTCCAGTTTCATCCCTATGTCTCTCACCTTCATCTGAGAATTTCATTTTCATTTTCCTATAAAGTAAAAAGTCTGCCTCACTTCTGTTTCTCTCCACCTTAGAACTTCTCTCTGGACAGATCCATCTTCTCCTGGATTCCTCCTATTTCAGAGGAAGAGGTAAGGTTTTTATTTCCTTGTCCAGGCAAACCCATCTCTGCTGTGGCTCCTATCCCCTAGTATAACATCAGTTATATCATTTATTTAAAAAAAAATGTATTGCAGGGGTGCCTGGGTGGTTCAGTCAGTTGAGCATCTGACTCTTGGTTTCAGCTCAGGTCTTGATCTCACAGTTCAAGGGTTGGTGGGTTGGAGCCCTGCATCATCCTCTGCACTGACAGCATGGAGCCTGCTTGGGATTTTCAATCTCCCTCTCTCTCTGCTTCTCTCTCTTTCTCTGTCTCAAAAATAAACAAACATTTAAAAAAACTTATTACAGGAATTTTTAAACACATACAAAAGATCTTACTTTTGTAACTTCAAACTCCTCTGACTTTCCTGACTACAAGCTCAGGTCTCCTCCAGTCTTAAAAACAAAATGTTTAAAAACTATTGTAATCTTGCTACTCCCTTGAGCTACTTTCTAACTTCTTCACATTTTTTAATGGCCAGATATTGCAACATGTTCTTTCCTGTCTCCCCTTTATTTCTTAACTCCCTACAATCTAGCTTCAATCTCATTCACTCTCAAATTCCTCGTTCAACTTGTTAGCTTTTTTTGAAGTAAATTCAGACTTACAAAAAAGTTGCAAAAATTGGGAAAAGAGTCCCTATATATACCCTTTACCTAGCCATCCCAAATAATAACATCTTATAGAACCATAGTATACTTGTCAAAACCAAGAAATTAATGTTTCTACAGACTTTATTAGAATCTCGCCATGTTTCATCAATGTCTAAATTCTTTTTTTTAATCATTTATTTATTTGTTTTGAGAGAGAGAGAGAGAGCTCACAAATGCAGGCAGATAGGGGGTAGGGGCAGAGAGAGAGGGAGAGAAAGGCCACCACATGTACAGGCAGCAAAGGGTTAAGGAGAGAGAGAGAGAGAGAGAGAGAGAGAGAGAGAATCCCAAGCAGGCTCCACACTGTCAGCACAGGGCCCAATGTGGAGGCTCAATCCCACGAACTCTGAGGTCATGACCTGAACCGAAATCCAGAGTCCAATTCTTAGCCAACTGAGCCACCCAGGCACCCCTCATCAATGTCTAATTTCTTAATCCATGATTTTAAGACAGGTTTTTTTTTTTTACTAAAGCCATCTTAAAGGAATTTTTTTTTTTAAATTCTTAAGCTCTGAATATAAAATAAGGAGCAATGGGGACACCTGGCTGGCTCAATTGGGAGAGCATGTAACTCTTGATCTTGGTGTCATAAGTTCAAGCCCCACATTGGGTGTACAGATTATTTAAATAAATAAAACTTAAAAAAAAACACCAGCCAAAAATAAGGATTGATGAGTACAAAACTTGGAAAATGTGGAAATATATAAAGAAGAAAATAAAAACCACCCGAACACAAGCTATTCATCTACAGGACATGTAAGAGACAGAAGAACACATTAAATGATACCATGATGGGGATACCATCAGCAAAATCCATATTGTGGATTTCTTCAGAAAAAAAAAAAGAAATTCGAGGAACAATAGAAGAGATGAGGGGGGGAATCTGCAGTTTAAACAAAATTCATGAGCTAGAATAACTAATTGCAATGTGTGGACTTTGGACCCCAATTTAAATAAAATTTAAAAATATTACGGGACAATTGAGAAACTGTTAACTCTGAATATTTGATAATCTAAGAAATTATTGGTAGTTTCTAAGTGTGAAATTGGTACTATGTTTATGTTCGAAGAATATTTATTTTAGAGATACCTATTAAATATTTATAGATAATATAAAGTGGGAAGAGCATGTGGGGCATGAGTGAAACAGACTGGCCATGTACTAGTAGTTGGTGAAGCTGAGTAATGGGTGAATTAGGTGCATCAAACTATTTTCTCTAGTTTGTGCATGTTTGGAAATTTTCTATCATGAAATGCTTTTTATTTTTTTAAGGAGGATTCATCTTGCCAATATCCCAAAAGTCATTAAAATAAATTTATATCTTTTGCCTCAATTTTTCCAGTAAACAACATAAGGAATTGCATTGTTTGAAACATGGCAAACATCAGTGAAAACATCAGCAGACTTTTGTGTCTTCTCCAGCTCTCATCAACTCAAGCCATGTTCTCCCTCCCACTGGCAAGCCCTCTGCCTTACCCTGGCTCTTCTGCCTTCTTCAACCCATGTCACTCTCGCCCCTTCCTTCCCTCTTCCTCATCTTCCCTGATATTTCATGCCCTTGCTCTAAGCCCTTTCCAATATCAAGCAACCCAGCCTTTCAAATATCCTTCCAGTTCTCAGCTCTGCCTGTAACTCTTTTCAGCTCAAAAAGAGCAGGGGCGCCTGGCAGAAAACATCCTAATATTTGTTAACATTCTATTCATTACCAAATCCTTAAATATTCTTAGAAAACCTGGCTTGTAATGCCTGCAGAATATTCCACCACATACACACACCATAATATGTGCACTTCATGTTCTAGCGTTAGATCCAGTGACCGCCTAGTTGTCAAAGCAATTCAGTCCTCTTCCTCTGTGACTTTCTGCAGTACTTGATGCTACTGACCATTCCTCTGCCTTGGAAAGTTCCTACATTGGCTTTTGTGATGTCCTCTCAGTCTCCCTCTTCACTAACCAGACCCTCTTTTGTCTTCTGTGACTTGTCTTTCTCCAGTTCCTCCCCAAGGTTTTGTCTGGACTCCCCTGGCCCTCTCTCATCCTTTCCTTCCTCTCTCTCCCTGGGTGGGTTCTCTTTCCCCTGGCTTCATTGTGAAGGATTCCCAAATCTATATCCTCAGCCCTAACCTCACTCCAGTGTTTCAGAACAGCATCTGCCCTGTCTGTCCCCACATGACCACCAAGATATA
Source organism: Lynx rufus (assembly GCF_022079265.1). NCBI lineage: Eukaryota > Metazoa > Chordata > Mammalia > Carnivora > Felidae > Lynx > Lynx rufus. Next base: position 91,212,450 of record NW_025814896.1, on the reverse strand, counting down.
GTCCAGTGTAGTTCCGCCAACACTACTGACCAAGAAAAGGGAGCCATCTTGGACCACCTCTGCCTGCCTCCTGGCGCCCACCCATGTTGCTGCCATTTCCTCAGAGCCCATCATGTTGCCTTGGAAACACTGCCCAGTCTTTCCTTAACCCTGCACTTCACTAAGTCGCCAAGCCCTACGGAATCTATTTCTAAAACATCTCCACAACAACTTTTTACATTCCATTCTCACTGCTCCACTGACACTTTGAGTTTTTACCCCCCATTTGCATTCCCCTCCTCCTTGGTCTTTCCTTCTCTGTTTCTGCTCCTTCCAATTCATCTTACCTCCAGATCCCATATTAATTTTCCTAAAGGCTGACTTTCATTAGGTGGTTTACCTGTTCAATAATCATCAGTGGCCCCCCATTACTTACCAGTTGAGTTCTGACATTCAAGGCACAATTTAAAATCACCTGACAAAATACATGAATAGATACTTTCCCAAAGAAGACATCCAGATGGCTGACAGACACATGAAAAAATGCTCAACATCACTCATCATCAGGGAAATACAAATCAAAACCACAATGAGATACTACCTCACACCTGTCAGAAAGGCTAAACTTAACAACTCAGGCAATGACAGATTTTGGAGAGGATGCAGAGAAAGAGGAACCTTTTTTCACTGCTGGTGGGAATGCAAACTGGTGCAGCCACTCTAGAAAAGAGTAAGGAGGTTCCTCAAAAAATTAAAAATAGAACTACCCTATGACCCAGAAATTGCACTACTAGGTGTTTATCCAAAGGATACAAGTGTGCTATTTCGAAGGGTATATGCACCCCAATGTTTATAGCAGCACTATCAACAATAGTCAAAGTATGGAAGAGCCCAAATGTCCACAGACAGATGAATGCATAAAGAAGATGTGGTATACACACACACACACACACACACACACACATACACAATGGAGTATTACTCAGCAATCAAAAAAGAATCAAATCTTACCATTTGCAACAACGTGGATGGAACTAGAGAGTATTATGCTAAGCAAAATTAGTCAAAGACAAATATCATATGACTTCACTCATACATGGAATTTAAGATACAAAACAGATGAACGTAAGGGAAGGTAAGCAAAAATAATATAAAAACAGGGACAAAACATTAAGAGACTCTTAAACATAGAGAACAAACAGGGTTTCTGGAGGGGTTCTGGGTGGGGGGATGGGCTAAATGGGCAAGGGGCATTAAGGAGGACACTTGGTGGGATGAGCACTGGGTGTTATACATAGGAAATGAATCACTGGATTCTACTCCTGAAATCATTATTGCACTATATGCTAACTAGGATGTAAATTTAATAAACAAACAAATTCTTCCTAGAAAAAAAATAAAAATAAAGACAAAATCACCTGCTAAACCACCTTCTCAATCTTGTTTCTGACTTCCTTCCACACACATGTTGGAGGGGGAATGGCATGACTCCAGAGTCAGATCCCCACCTGGCAGTGCTAAGGCCTTGAGTAAATTACTTGAGCCTCTGTTTCCCCATCCATAAAATGGGAGTATTAGCAACACCTACCTCATGTGCTATTAAAGGATGGGATGAAATAAAGTACATAAAGCATCATACCAGGCATACAGTAGGCTCTTAATCAATGTCATAAATTGTTACTTTTATTACACTACTGCAATCAAACTGAGCTGCTTGGTTTTTCCTCCACAAATTTTAGTAGTTATTTCCCATCCTCCTAACTTGGCTTATGCCATTCCCTCTGCCTGCAACTCTCATCCATCATCTTCACCTTCTGAAATCCCTCCTATACCCAGAGGCCCTGTTCAGATGCTATTTCTATGAAATTTCCTTGACCACCAGCCACGGAAGCTCTCTTGTTGCTCCTCTGAAATTTAGGGCTCTTTGCTTCCAACACTCCTGAGACATTTACGCTGCCTTCTGGTGAGCTGTGTGAATGCCTGACCTCCCTACAAATTAGGGTGGGACTTGGTCTTCCTCATCTTTAATACCCTTGACATAGTCTCACACAGGGTCCTGGCACAGAGCTGAGACTCGGGAAATGTTCATCAAAAGATGAAGTGGATGACCTCCCCTGTTTCTCAACAATAAAGTTTCATCTTGAGACCTGTCTATTAAACAAATATTTATTAAGCATCCTATTAATCTTATTAATACATCTTATTAAAGCTAGGATTAATGGATATGGTTCTTGCCCTCTTGATACTTACAGCCTAGTTCGGAAGATTACACTTTCAGAAAGAAAACTGACAAGTCAGGGCAATATTTAATCATGTGTTTAATCAACTGTAATCAAATTTCATAATGTATAATCTAGACAGTTTCCTGGGTGGTCAAGTTAAGGTGGAGTCTGGAGAATTTAGAAGGTGAGGAGGGTAGGGGAAGAGGCAGAAATCTTCACTGGAAGGCTGAGCTTCCTGAAAGGCAGACGAATTCAGGTAGGGAAAGTAGAGGGAGAAGTAATTTTACAGCAGAATGGTTATACCTGCTTTCGTGAAGAGGGGAAGGGCACAGATAAACTAATAGGAATTTGCCACCTACTAAGTTAGTGATTCTTTGTGCTGGAGTACCAAGAGATGACAACGGGTGCCAGCTGGTGTTCACATGTAGTAATTATCATAATTACAAACACCAGGGATTAACATTTACCTGTCAGAAGTCCGTGTGAGGAACGGGTGTCTCCCAAACCTGTAGCTGAATAAAAGCAACTGCAGTCAAAGCTGATTTGATTAAAGAAGTTTCTGAGTTTTATTCTTTTTCTATTTTGAGATTCTGAATTGCTGTTCAGATTAATAAATTCACTTCTCCATGCTTCACCTAAGAGAAGGAAGTTTGCCAAAATGTCAGACTTCCCTTTCAGCCACGTATGTTTGGCCTTACAGAAGGCATGAGCCCATTGTGAGTTATGAGAGGTAACTTAAGGAATCCTGGAAAGAACCTACTGCCCAAAAAGATCTCCCCCAACAGCCTGTCCACATGTATGAAATGACACTATTATTTATCACACAATTGTATACTGTTCTCGTCTTTTTTTATTTTTATTTTTTTATTTAAATCCAAGTTAGTTAACATATAGTGTAATAATGATTTCAGGAGAATTTAGCAATCCATCACTTCCATATAACACCCAGTGATCATCCCAAGTGCCCTCCCTAATGCCCATCACCCATTTAGCCCATCTCCCCCACACCTCCCCTCCAGCAACCCTCAGTTTGTTCTCTGTATTTAAGAGTCTCTTATGGTTTTACTCCCTCTCTGTTTTTATCTTATTTTTGCTTCCCTTCCCCATGTTCATCTGTTTTGTTTCTTAAATTCCACATGAGTGAAATCATATGGTATTTGTCTTTCTCTGACTTATTTTGCTTAGCATAATACTCTAGTTCCATCCATGTTGTTGCAAATGACAAGATTTCATTTTTTTGATCACCAAGTAATATTCCATTATACACACATACACACACGTGCACACACACGCACACACACACACACACACACCACATCTTTATCCATTCATCATTTGATAGACATTTGGGCTCTTTCCATAATTTAGCTTTGGTTGATAGTGCTGCTGTAAACATCAGGGTGCATGTGCCCCTTCAAATCAGCATTTTTGTATCCTTTGGATAAAAACTAGGTATTAAGTTAGGTATTTAATACTATTAAATACCTAGTATTTATCCTATTCTCTTCTTACAAATGTAAGTACTCTCATGGAAGGCCACATTAATTCTTTGATCTTTTGGTTTGCTGTGATTAGCATTCATTTGAGGGGAGGAGAAAGGGCATAGAAAGAGATGATGAACAGTTCCCTGCACAGCAAAATTGGGATAAAATAATCATCACTCGGTCTGACCTAAAGGGAAAAGCCTTCTGTCCCCAGACTGGAGAGCCAGGAACGATTCCTCTGCTTTTGTAGGGGCCTACACCAAATGGGAACTCAGCGCTGTTGAGCCCACAGCAACCCACCCCCTGGGAGGTGCGCAGCTGCCGACCTCGCCTGTCCCCTGGAACGACACACGTGGATCCTCTGTGGCAGAGGATGCAGTTATATAGGGTTTGCATTATGACCCTGAAGGGACTGATAACCAACAGGACATTGCTCCGGCTCCTGCCCCCACTGGCCGTCGCAAAGCCTCTGGTGCAGCCTGGCAAAGGACCCTGCACCTGCCCCCCTGGCCTGCCCCGCAAGGCAACTCCCCTGGGCCCGCGAGGGCTGAGCCTGGGAAGTTTCAAGTTCAGCTAACCTGGAAAGGTTGAAATGAATGGCGTGTTTTATCTGAAGTCGGAGTTCATGAGATCTTATTTCTGTATCTAACCCCATTCTCTTCTTCTGTCTCTAAATCATTCTTTCTTGCCTTCACGCGACAGCAATGGCACGTGTGCTGCCGCCTGCAGGTGAAAGGGGAAACTGAGCGAACTGTGGTTGGGTGGCCCGTGACTAGAAGTTCAGGACAGGGCAGAGTGCATTTCAGATTACTGAATCCCTGGAATTACTGGCGTTTAAATATATTAATTCTAAGGAGCACAAAAATGGACAAAAGATTTTATCTAGCCTCCACACATCCTCTGGAGGTCTCCCTTTAGTTTGTTTTTCCATTTTGCTGATTTGGAAGGGGATTGATGATAGATATTTACACTAATGTAATTCAGTGTAGATGTTCACCACCAAAGCATGAAATTGATCCATATGGGTTAGCACTTCTGTGTTATCAGTGCCCCTTCCGTGTCACTGTGATCTCCATCACAGTCGGCTCTACCCTGCCTGTATTGCTCAACAGAGTGACCTCTGTGACATCCCCAGGGGTCATCGTCTGGGTTACTCATGGCCCTGTGGGTTACCCCATCATCCTATACACTGCACCATAGCGACTCTTCCTTCAAGCATCCCAATACCATGATTTTGAAAGTGATTGATTATTTAAATAATAATTTTAGAACGATTCCATTAGAGTGATGGCTAGGATCATACGCCCTGAGGTCAGGCTGCTGGAGTTTGAATCCTGACTCCAACTTTTTAACTTCATGACCTTGAGAAAGTCACTGTTCTCTCAATGCCTTAGTTTCCTCACCTACTAAATGGAAATGATAATACAGCCCTCATAGGATTGTTGTGCATTTTAAAGGAGGTAATGCCCGTGAGGACCTGCAGTGTAGCATGCTGAGAAAGAGAGTGTGTGCTGTGCTCAAAGCACCCAGAGGTGGGTTCAGGCTTTGCCACTTGCCAGGTTAGGGGATATATGATGAGTTACTTCACTTCTCTGTGCCTTGGGTTTCTCACCTATAAAATGATAGCTAAGAGTATCTATTGCACAGGTTATTTATGAGAACTAAATGAAATATGAAATAGACATAGTTAGTACTCAAAGGTTAGTCTTTTAAGCCTGAACTTGTTTTTGTTGTTTTCAGCATTTTTTTGTTTGGAAGATTCTGGTTTTTAGACTCCCAGATAAATAATGCCATCTGCTTGTTCATCATTTTACAGTTGTCTTGAGTACAATTGTACATAGTCCTTCCATCACCCTGGGAGTCAGATGTTCTCATCCATTTTGCAGATGAAGAAACTAAGGCTCAGAGTGGTTTATTGACTTACCCGATGTGATACAGCACATGGAACCAGCATACACTCAGCTTTTCTCTCCCCAACACCAGGGCTGTTTTTATACCATGTCATGGGTGTCTTTACAATTCCTCTATATGGTATGAGTACACACTTGAGTTTAAAACCCTTTGCCAGATATCTATGCTGTGCATGAAATCTTTCAAGCCACAGCAACTTCCTAAAAACAGGTCTCAAATTTCAGAGAAACTAAAAGAAATACATTTAAAGCCTTTTCTTGGTAATAAACTTTTTCTAGGGCGCCTGCATGGCTCAGTCAGTTAAGTGTCCGACTTCAGCAGAGGTCATGATCTCACTGTTTCTGAGTTTGAGCCCCGCATGGGGCTCTGTGCTGACAGCTAGGAGCCTGGAGCCTGCTTTGGATTCTGTGTCTCCCTCTCTCTCTGCCTCTCTCCCAGTTGCGCTCTCTCTCTCTCTCTCTCTCAAAAATAAATAAATACATACATACATGCATATATACATACATATATAAAACATTTTAAAAATTGTTTAAAAAATAAATAAACTTTTTCTTCATTGACTTATCATTGGACTGGCCTGTTAGGTGTTCCTCTGGGGAGGGAGGGAAGACAGGGGCAGCAGCTTGGGACATTGGGGGAGTAACATCTTAACCACAATGTGTTGAGCCCTCCTTCTTTTGAACTCCTTCCCCACAGTAGTGAAATTACTTATTCCCTCCTCTTTCTTCCCTGACAGACTGTGAGCTCTGTGAAGCTCAAGATGGTATCTAACATGTCAGTTGTCTAACTGTAGGAAAGAAATACAGAGAAGAAACACTTCTCACTAAAAGGAGTCAGGAAATGATGACATTTCCTTAGATACTTGATAACAGATCCCATCTCAATCTATAGAGAAAGAGATTAGGGATAGAGTTGATAATTTTTGGCCAAATATCTCATTGATGACTTCCTGATTAATAACAATAACAACAACAACTAATATTTATCAAATAGCAACCATAAGCAAGCACTAAACTAAGCATGTTACACACATGAGCTCACTCAAGTCCTGCAGTAACCCTGTATACTAGGTACTCTCCTTATTCTCATTTTACTGACAAAGAAGTATGCTGAGAGAGAGCTTGGGCTTCCCAACATAATACAACCAGTAAGTAAAGTAGCAGGACTTGAACCCAGGTCTGTCCAACACTGAGAAGGCTCTAACTTCTGCCCAGCCTGCCTGGATAAGATGAGTGTGTGCATGCTTTCTACTCTAACCACCTTGATTCCCTCTCTTCGATTTATTTTCCACCTCAAGCAGCCATAATTTATATCAGAGTCATCTTCTTTGGCTCTTTCTCTGCCTGTGCCTGACATTCCTGGCCCTGCCTCAGGCCCAGAGCATTCTCCTCCCTAATTCCCGGCACCAGGGCAAGAAGGAGTATCCAGTGTCAGAGATCAGCAAAGCCCTCTATGTGACAGATGGGCACTTGTCTTCCCAGCTCCGCACCCATGCCTCCGATGAGTGATTTCGATGATGGTCAGCCAGACTGAGACCTTGTCTCTCCCTCAGCAAGTCCTGAATGCCCAGTTCACGAGGAGCAGCTGCTCCCTGTGTGCTCCTGGCTCTGAAGGCCAAACGTTTCCACTGGGTTCATGCAGCCCTGAAGCCTCCCCACTCTCTTCCCATGTCCCTATGTGTCCCTACCCATCAAGCCTTTCAGGACTAGACCCTTTTATGACAGATGGCACAGCCAATTCGTTTCTGGAATTGGATTTCCAAATGCTCACTCAACACTCCAGCAATTTCAGCAATAACTGTACACATAATCCCAAACCATTCATGGCTTTTGTTCCCAGGGGGAAAAAAAAAAGTTTTGGGGCACCTAAATGGCTCAGTCGGTTAAGCATCCAACTCTTGATTTTGGCTCACGTCTCAGAGTTCATGAGATCAAGCCCTGCATTGGGCTCTGTGTTGACAGCACAGAGCATGCTTGGGATTCTCTCTCTCTCTCTCTCTCTCTCTGCCCCTCCCTCACTCTCTCTCTCTCAAAATAAACATAAATAAATAAATAAATAAATAAATAAATCATTTTTTTGTGTTTCAAAGGTTGTTTAGAATTTCAAACCATTTTCCTGTCATATCTGGTTCTGAATAATCATTAGGTGTTGTGGCAGACCCTAGGAACCACACTGATCATTTGCACTGCAAGGCAATGGAAGACCAAGGATCTCTATGCCAATGAGATACTTGTGAAAAGGCAACTTCAACTAGAGAAGGAGGCAAAGGAGGTGGGGATTCAGGAAACAGGTTCTGAGTAGCCTCTGAGGCCACAGACCAAGAGCTTCTCAACAGCCAGATGCAGAGGAAGCAGCAAGGGAGCTTGTTAAAATGCAGATTCCTGATTCTGATTCCTCAGGTCTGAAGTGGAGCCCAGAACTTCTGAGTCCAGCAGAATCTCTTCCTACACAGGAGGTCTGTGGATGACACTCAGAAGAAAGCCCCTTGTGGAACCAGGAAGACCTGGGAGCAGGAGGCAGAGCTTACCAGGGAGGAGGGCTCAGAGCCGAAGGAAGAGGAGAGAGAGGAGGGTTTCCTAAGGCAGGTGTTTAGAAGGGAGGACAAACAGGAAGGGGGAGATGGAGGAGAAAGAGATTCAGAGACCCCCAGAATCCCACATCCTGGAGGCACCTAAAAGTTAAGCTCTTCATACAACCCATAAATCTCACATTACCAGAGACCAGTCAGGCAGCCTCTCTCACAGTCTGGGAAATGCAACAGCAGTTCATCCCATTTTAATTCTTCTTCTTGGAATTATTTTTATTCTCTTGAACCAAAACCTATCCCTTTTTTCTATCTTATCCCCACAGAATAAGAAAACTTAGAAAACTAATTAATATATGACTGATTTATATCCCATAATCCTCTTAGAGATTTTTTTTAACTTTATTTTCCGATCCAGGATCATGAACTGTACGTATTTTTCGAAGACATATTTTTAAATTTTTTTTCAACGGTTTTTATTTATTTTTGGGACAGAGAGAGACAGAGCATGAACGGGGGAGGGGCAGAGAGAGAGGGAGACACAGAATCGGAAACAGGCTCCAGGCTCCGAGCCATCAGCCCAGAGCCTGACGCGGGGCTCGAACTCACGGACCGCGAGATCGTGACCTGGCTGAAGTCGGACGCTTAACCGACTGCGCCACCCAGGCGCCCCGAAGACATATTTTTAAATATAACCCAAGTGAATCTTTAGTTGGTCAAATGCTAGATAAGAGAGAAACGGAGACCCCAACCTTTCCCTGCTAGGCCTGGCCTAGGATTCTACCTGCATAGTCCAGCCCATCCCTAGTTGTTCAGGTCTTTCTCCAGCTTCTACCTCTGCCCTCTGCTCCTCTCCTTTCCTTCTTCTCTGACACTTCCAGTGAACTGGAGGCCTCTAGGTAGTAGAGAGGAGGGAGTGGCACACCAGGGATCCTGCCTGGTCACCGCCTCTGGGAGCCTCTACCTGGTCCCTACAGACAGGATGTCTTCCCCTTCATTTGGCTCTTCAATGAGTGTCCAAACACTCAGAAGTGTTCGACGGGGCACAAAGACAAATCAAAAAGAAATGAAGAGATCTCAAACAAATAGACAAACCCAGGAGTGAAAATCAATGAAACCAAAGCAGTCCCGCCAGAAAATAAATGAGGGGCAAAAGGCTCAATCATGAAATAGGAGTCAGCAAACCTTATCCAGGCAACCGTAGTCAATACTGCTTGTGCCACAAGCCTCCTCACATCGACTCCAAGACTCCCCGTCTGCTCCCACCTGCCCCTCCTTGCCATTACACCCACATACTCTGGCCTTCTGGAAAAGCCCTAGCCCCAATTGTTAATTACTGAAATCTGACATTGCGTCCACATCAGATCTTGCTCCCTAGTTGCAGTGGCCAGAGGCTGTATCTCTGCATCTCCAGGCCCTCTGTTATGCAGTTCCTATGCCACCAGTCTGGGTCCACCTGGGCTGAAAGTCTTTGGGTATGTGGGTCCTAGGCCCCTCCCAGACTGCATGTGCTGTCTGGAAAAAGCTCATGTGCTGCCATGGAAAAAAAATTAAATCTATTTGAATAATGATACGTGCTCTGGAGTCAGACCCGGTTTGAAATCCCAATGGATATAAGACCTTGAGCGAGTTCCTAACCTTCTGTGAGCCTCAGTGTCCTCATCTGTAAACTGGGACCATAGTATCTCATGCAATTATGGCGAAAGTTAAACGAAATAAGTTAGGCAAAGACCTCAATCCAGCATCTGGCATTTTGAAAACTTTCCACAAATGTTTGTTCTCTTCCCTTTATTCGTTTTTGAATCCCCAAAGCCTAAAATATGTTGCCGGTACCTTTATGCAAATTATGACTTATCATTATATGATTAACTCACACTCATTGTAGAACAATTGGAAAATACAGAGACGTAAAAAGAAGATAGAAAATCTTAAGTAATTTTCCAAATCCAAAGATGCTAGTGTATAAATTGGTTTGCACCTTTTGAACCTTTAAAAATACATAAATATTCATTATAACACCCTGTACACAGTGTTTTATAATCTGGTTTTCTATATGATAATAGATGGCAAACACCTTTCACTGTCCATAAAGAGATTTACATAACATCAGCCACAATGGCTACAGAGTGATCTCTACAGGGATGTGTCTCCACTTACTCAGTCTTCACTTACTCAGCCAATCCCCTACTCTTGAACAGCTAGGTCATTTGCAATTTTTTCACTGATTCTAAGCAATTGTTGTGATGAACAAGCTGTGACTCTTCACTGTCATTTTCAACTAAATTCCTATGAGTGGAATTGTTAAGATGAAGAGTATGTGAGAATGTTAGGGTATGAACAATTTTTTTTTAATGTTTACTTATTTTTGAGACAGAGAGAGAGAGAGAGAGAGTCAGAGGGAAGGCAGAGAGAGAAGGAGACACAGAATCCAAAGCAGGCTCCAGGCTCTGAGCTGTCAGTACAGAGCCCAATGCAGGGCTCAAACTCACAAACCATGAGATCATGACCTGAGCCGAAGTCGGACGCTTAACCAACTGAGCCACCCAGGCGCCCGAGGGTATGAACACTTTGATACATGTTGCTGACTCGCTCTCTGCAAAGATTATATCAATTTATATTCCTCACCTACTCAAGGTATACAGTCATTCTTTTCTTGTATTTTCTATAGAGAAAATAGTGTCTAATCGTTATTTGAACTTTCTTTTAATTTATTTTTTATAAAGTATTTTTTTTAGTTTTATTTATTTATTTATTTATTTATTTATTTATTTATTTAGAAAGAGTGAATGTACATGAGTGGGGAAGGGGCAGAGAGAGAGGGAGAGGGAGAATCCTGAGCAGGCTCCATGCTGTCAGGACAGAGCCTGACAGGGGGCTTGATTCCATGAACCGTGAGATCATGACCTGAACCAAAATCAACAATCAGATGCTTAACTGACTGAGCCACCCAGGTTCCCCTGAACTTCCTTTTTTTTTTTTTAATTTTTAAAAAAGTTTATTTATTTTTGAAATAGAGACAGAGTACAAGTGGAATAGGGGCAGAGAGAGAGAGAGAGAGAGACACAGAATCTGAAGCAGGCTCCAGGCTCTGAGCTATCAGCACAGAGCCCATTGCAGGGCTCAAACCCACGAACCGTGAGATCATGACCTGAGCCAAAGTTGGACACTTAACTGACTGAGCCACCCAGATGCCCCTACCCTGAGCTTCCTTTTTAAAAATACCACTTGCATTTAGTAGCTGTTGAGGTGACTGAAAGCACTTCTTTCATCCTGACCCTCAAACCAAATCTGTGTACATATTTGCAAGCTTTGCTCATCTAGGATGCGTGGCCCCAAAGAGAAAATGATCATAATTTGGATGAAGCTCACTGAAGGACAAAGAGGTTAGGGAACAAGGACATCTGCAGCATTGTGAGGAACTGAAGAGGAGTGGGGCAAGACTGAGACACAGACACCTATGGAAAGGCTGAGACACAGCCTCTTGCCAAAATCAGGGAGAGAGTTCTTCATGTTGGATTTCAAGGAAGATAGGAATAAAGCTCAGGATTGTGGGGCTGGGTTTGGAGAAGGAGAGAGGATGGGAAGGGACATACCCAGGGAGTAGTCTGAAGGAAATCAGGGCCTGCCAATTGGGAGCATGGTTGGAGATGTCTGGTTACGTTTCAAGGCAGTACAGTTTTTACTCTTTTTAAGATTTGTTTTATTTTTAGAGAGAGAAAGAGTGCAAGCAGGGAAGAGGGGCAGAGGGAGAGAGAGACGGGGGTGGGGGGGAGAGAGAGAGAGAGAAAAAGAGAGAGAGAGAGAGAGAGAGAGAGAATCTTAAGCAGGCTTCACACTCAGCATGGAGCCCCACATGAGGCTAAATCCCATGATACTGGGATCACAACCCAAGTCAAAATCTAGAGTCAGATGTTCAACCGACTGAGCCACACAGGCGGCCAACTGTTTTTACTCTTATGTCAACTTCTTGTACAATATTTGTCCCTTAATAATCATTCTTCCTCATTTCCAGTTGGCTAAGTAATAGTAATAACTACCACCTATTGAGCACTTTCCACATGCTGGGTATTGTGCTCTGCTTGCATTTTCTAAATTGACCCCTACAATGGCCTCATGAAGTTTGCACAATCATCATACCCATTTTTCAGATGAAGACACAGGCTCAGAGAGATGTAGTGACTTGTTCAAGGCAACATAGCTAGAAATGGAGGGAGCCAGGATGAGAACCCAAGACTGTCTTTCTTCAAAGCCTAAGTTTTTGGGTTTTGTTGGTTTGTTTGTCTTAACTTTTTAATCACATTTTACAAGGGCCACTGACTTTACCAAGCACATGAGTTATATTAGATACCAGTTCAATTTGAAGGCCAAACAGCCATTAGAAAATAAAGGTAAGACTCTAATAGCAATTCCACATGGAGAATGAAAATTGATCAAGAAATCTCCTTCCTCCATCCTCAGTGTACTCGCAAGCCCCAATTACCTAAGTGTTTAATTTGGTTTTTCCCCCATCTTCTTTGTTAGAGCAACGCAGTGCCTGCCTCACCAAGCAGGGGTAAGTTTAATGTACTTGATTCCTTGGAGATGTTACTCATTTAGGCCCAAAAAACAAATCTGTGTCCTGATTCACACATCCTGACCTCTGTCTCCCCTTGCAATCCAATCTCAAATGGGTACAAGTACCTGTTGGGGTTCTTGTAACACAGACCTGCAGTGGGACTTGGCCACACCTATAGAGAACAGGTGCAAGCTCAAAGACTTAGGAAAGACACAGAAGGACCCTCCTGCTGGTGGCTCCTTTTTCATGCTACAAAGATTTGGAATCACCCGCAGGCGGGGGTTGTTAGTACATCTCCAGGAATTGAGTTTCTACTGAGTTCAAAGTTTTGCCGTGAGCTGAAAGCTGTGTTCTCCCTCCAACCCAGTCTGACTGGACATGTGGGGTTTCACTTAAGCCACTGTGACAGTTGTCTGTTCCTGTTACAGTGTCTTCTCATTACAGCATCTTCCTGGGAAATGCCAAGTTTCGTGTTTCACTTCCACCCATTACAACACAGCTGCTTCCCAGCAGCAAACAGAAGGGGAGAAAGGGCAAGAGGAGAAGTTGTTTCACTGTTTTCCAGCTAAATTCCACTTCCTTCATGAAACTTTTTCTGACTACTCCTGCCAGTGGGTCATTGGGCTGCATCCCTCCCCTGCTTTCCAGCTTCTCTGACCTTCTAGAACACTGTTTGTCTCCACCAGCCATTCACATAATGCCTTGTTTGTCTCATCACTGATTGACATACGAATGCCCCCTTGCCTCCTTAACCAGTTCATGCATTTCTACAGGGCTGACACTGTATTTTAAGATATTTTTATATCTTCCTCCAGCTCAGAACATAGTGTTATGTGCCTTCCCTGATCACCCTATTAAAACTCCAAAGCCCCTACCCCTTCAACCTCAAATACAAATTATTTTGTTTAACATCTGACCCCCATTCAAAGATTAGCTCCATAAAGCAGGGATTTTTGCCTGTTTTGTGCACTGATTTTTTTCCCCAGCATTTAGAACAGTGCCTGGCATATAGTGACTATTCAATAAATGTGTATTGAATTAATGGATGAATTAAGGGATGAATAATGTGAAAACTATGAAGTAATACACCAATATTTAAGGAAGATGAACTTTTTCCATTTCAACTCTTTGATGAGTATTTTATGTATTGCTCTTTATGAATTTCAGAAGAATTTCTCAAGGCTCTCAAACCAATTTCATTTCTTTACTTCTAACTCAGGAAATCCTAAGATAAAGAATAACCACCAAAGGGTTCCTGGGTGGCTCAGTCAGTTAAGCATCAGACTTTGGCTCAGGTCATGATCTCACGGTTCATGGTTCAAGCCCCGCATGGGACTGTGCTGACCACTCAGAGCCTGGAGCCTACTTTGGATTCTGTGTCTCCCTCTCTCTGCTCCTTCCCCACTCGCACTCTGTCTCAAAAATAAAAACAAACATTAAAAAAAAAAAAAGAACCACCAGTACTTCAATGAGCTTTCACTATGTACCAGTAACTGTTTATATTCTCATTTAATTACTACTCCTCTTCCTCACTGATACTGTTAAAACCATGATTTTACTGATGAGGATCTGAATCTTCTAGAAGGCAAATAACTTGCCTGGTTCTCAAAGCTGGTAAGTAGTAAAGCCAGGACTTGAACCTAGGCCATTCTGGCTGATCACTGCTCAGCTTTCCTGCCTTAATGGAATCCAGGCTTCCGGGATGACCCTTGAACTTCCTCCCTGAGATCTTCAGGTCCTGACCAGCCCAGCTTAGCCCTCCCTAGGATGAGAGACCTGCCCTTCCCAGGAAGGACCAAAAGACACAGATACTACCCAGGAAACTAATGTGGGGTAGGTTTATGGTAGGCAAAGCAACTGAAAACAAAACAAAACAGTTGCTGACCACTGAGATTTCTTCATTAGATGCTGATGGACAATTTTAGCTGCACCATGAACAGGAACCAAGATGGAAATGACTACAGATAAAACAGGTTTCAGGCACAGGGATGAGTTAGGTTTTGGTCCTGTTGAATATGTGATATCTGTTCAATACTCAAGAGTAGATGTTATGTAAACAGTACAATACACAAATCTGAAGTTCAAGCAAGGGGGCTAGCGATATAAATTTGTGAGTCAACAACATCATGGAACCTTGTCTAAAGTAAATGCCTCAGGGCTACCAGATATGCTTCTTAGCTGTCAGAGGCCCAGTCCTGAGGATTGTGTCAAATGTTTTTGAAAGGTTGATCATGTAGAGATTTCATTGTTCCTTGCATTGCTTCAGCTGTTGTATTATAAAACTCAAATTTGAGGGGTGTCTGGGTGGCTCAGTTGGTTGAGAGTCTGACTTCGGCTCAGGTCATGATCTCACGGTTTGTGAGTTCGAGCCCCACATCAGGCACTGTGCTGAGAGCTTGCAGCCTGGATCCTGCTTCTGATTCTGTGTTTCCTTCTCTCTCTGCCCCTTCCTCCACTCGCACTCTGTCTCTCTCTCTCAAAAATAAACATTAAAAAAATTTTTAAAGCTCAAATTTGCCATATTTTCCTTCTCACTGGGGTCCCAGTGGGATTCAATGAGTGTGTGTGTGTTTGTGTGTGTGTGTGTGTGTGTGTGTGTGTGTGTGTGTGTGTGTGAGAGAGAGAGAGAGAGAGAGAGAGAGAGAGAGAGAGAAGGCAATCAGTCACAACTGTTCAATGACTGAAATGGTGAATCCTAAAAAATTGGCCTGGAACTCCTTTTCCTTGGGCTTTCACGCCTGACTGAAGCACTTATAAACAGACACATTCTTCTTTTTGGATATGTTAAAACCATAATCCAGGCCTGGAATCCAACCTGTCTCTTCTCAGTGACTGCATATTTCTGATCTGAAGCACAGACACCAATTTCATAATGTTATCTGAGGACCCTCTGATTTCCTTTCCTTTAATATTCCAGGCATATTATGTACCACCTTCACTAACGACTCAGTCAATATGCATCCCATCTCTGCCCCAGCTGTGAAGGTGGAAATTACAGAGAGGAGGCTCAAGAAGCATGGCCAGAGCTCAGAGCTATTGACGTGGGGTATCTGAAAAGTACTGACTGATAGAGGAATAGAAAAAATTTTGGGCCACATTGAGAACCCAGCTGAGTTTGGAAATCATAAATTTGTTCTGGGACCAGTCAGCCTGGCTGTGGAATTTTCTCTAGCTGAACTCCCACAGAGAAAACAAATAGTAGGGACACTTCAGGGTTGGGAAAGGGTCCAACAGGTGCATAGGGAGAGCAAGTAGTAGGTCATTGATGAGAATGTAGCCAGTGGGTCCCAGGCTGGAGAAGGGGACTATGAGAGGCAACTAGAAAAAACTGATACCCAGAATGTCCCAGCTTAGACAGGCTGTGACCTCAAGAACAGAGCATGGGGAAAACTTAGGAAAGACAAGCCCAGGACAAAAGAGACTAATGCAGCTGGACACCCCCATGCCATGTCTGGCTCAGTAACCCCAACAGCCACCTTCCTTCCTCAAGCAAGACAGCAGGAAGCCTACACAATCTCCTATGGTCAATACCATTCCCTGCCCCTCAGAGATCCCCAGATATCAGGGCTAAATGAAACTTCAGTTTCCCAGAAACAACCCAGCCCTTCCAGGAGAATCTCTCCAGTTTCACCTTTTATTAAAATGACACTGGGTTATCTCACAGTATCAAAGGCATAGCTGAATAATTAAGTCTCAAGAAGGCAGGAACCAGGAAAGCTTGGACCTTGAGGACTAGAACCAGGGACTCAGACACCATCGGGACCCTCACCTTCTCTGTAGCTTCCTTCTCTCCTCTGTTCTACAAGTTACCTTCATTCTCTCTTACTGAAGAAACTTAAGAGCTCTGGAACCAGATACCTGACATTGTAATCTTAGCTCTGTTCTTCCATTACCAGCTAAATGACCTAGAGCAAGTTACTTACCCTCTCTGTGCCTCAGTTTCCTTGTGGAGGTTATAATAGTGCCTACCTAATGGGGTTGCTTCAGTCACAAATAATTTGATACTTCTGAAGCACTTGGAATAGTCCCTGGCCACTCAGTCTCTGTCTCACCCAAGAGTTTGAACACCAAAAGGTTAATCAGGGGGCGCCTTGGTGGCTCAGTTGGTTGAGAGTCCGACTTCGGCTCAGGTCATGATCTCACATCTGTGAGTTCGAGCCCCGTGTCAGGCTCTGTGCCGACAGCTCGGAGCCTGGAGCCTGTTTCGGATTCTGTGTCTCCCTCTCTCTCTGACCCTCCCCCGTTCATGCTCTGTCTCTCTCTGTCTCAAAAAAATAAATAAACGTTAAAAAAAATTTTTTTTAAATAAAATAAAATGTTAATCAGCAATTAGCCCTCAAGTTGAAGGTAATAAACTGGGTTCCCATCCAGGCCATTAGTGGGATCCACAGGGACCCACTCTCATGGACAGGGGGAGGGGCAGCAGAAGTTGTAGTGCTACTCAGAGTCAGGCAGGGACAGGTCATTTTGTTAGGAGTAGGGGAATCTATTCCAAACCCTCATATTTAGTCTCAGATTCTACCATTGCTTCCTTCAGTCATCAGCAGGTAACCACACCTACTATGTCAAGGGGAAACAGGGCATCCTGACCTCTTCTCTCTACTCCTACTCCCTTTCTCCTGGCCCCTTCTCATTAGCACTGAAGTAAGCTCAGGTCTCTCCTAATCTAGAAACAAATAGATCTTCCTAGACTCCCCCTCCTTAGGTCCGCACTTTCCTTCCCAGCTCACTGACTCCATTCCCCCCCCCATTCTCAACTCTCCATTCTCTAGCCCCCACCATCATTTGTCTCCAGCTGCCAAATGCCTACACCTCAGCTGCATTAGACATCACTGCTACCCCTATTTTAAACTCTCTGCTCCCTGGGTTTCCATAGTAACACTCTCCCCAGTCTCTCCAACCACTCCTTCTCCATGTCCTTTGAATGTTCCTCCTTCTTCATCCACCCATCCTTGAACAATCCGTCTTCCCCCAGATTCCATCCTTGCTTCACCGTGAAGCCTCCCTGGGAGACCTTATCTACCCTTAAGGTTTTGATCACCCCTTACACAAGCGAATGATTCTCAATTCTATATCTATCAGTTTAGGCCTCTCTTCTGAATGTCAGATTATCCATCCATCCAACAACCCATGTAGCATCTTCATTTGGAGGCCCCTTGAAACACTGAAAACTCAGCCTGTAGTTTAGGAGACAGCTTCTAAGGAGAATAATGGAGAACAGCTGAAGACACTAGAGGTGTCTGACCCACAGGGACAACTCAGATGGATTATGGTGGTAAACTGGGCCATAGTGGTCAACTGGAAAAGGAATTGGAGATATTCTGTATGGATGCCAAAAGGTCAAATGCAGACCAAGGATTAGAAAGGCGGAGAAGACAGATCTCAGCCGAACCTCAAAAAGACCCTTTGGAAGTCAGAATGGCTCAAAGATGGACTCAGCTACCTTAGAAGGTTGTGAGACCTTGGTTACTTAGAGCATACAAGCACCAGAATTTAAATTCCTTCCAAATTCAGGATTCTGTGGGAAAGCAAAACTGAGCTTATGAAGATTTGACCAAATGCAGTAAAACCTGGTAAGACTGGTGCTGGTGCCAACTGGGCATTGGCTTATTGGATGAAGTCCCTAATCACACGAAATGGAAATAACAGCAGAGACATTTTAGGATAGCTGAAGGGACAGAAGACATTGAATAAATGCTCAAGTGGGCAAGGACTGATAGGCAAAGAGGACTTACTGCAACATGACTTTCTTGGGGGTATTCATACTTTACCCATACTGCATCTTTGAGTTCAAGTTCTATCTCAACAAACCTAACCAGGTGCTATTTGAGGCCAGAGCCCTGAGTCTGAATGGAACATAACGGCCTGACAACCAGTCTGGGGAGGACTTTTGTGCCTGAGTCTACAGATACCTCTGCCTTCTGAGTAAAGGACAGAAGACTTGAATTACTGTAGGGAAAAAATGTTTCCCACTTACAGCCAATTCCACGTATCTTCACATGACAAGATACCCCAACTCCAGGACAGCTCCCTCTCTGCTCATCCCTGGGCCATCCCATCCCATAATATATATTGTACTTGTGCCTTTTTATTTCCTGCGTTCCTGCAACTTCTGTCTTCCTTGAGATTCAGGTTGGAGTCAAGCCAAGGAAGAGAAGGGGGTGGCTGGAGGCTGGGACCTTCCATTTGTATTCTTGCTCTGGATCCTGCAAATCCTAGAGATGAAAGGTATAAAGGAAGGAGTTTCGGTCCCTGGCCCCAAGGAACATCAAGGACATAGAAAACTAGGTTTTAAAGTAGGACTTGAACTAAGTATTGTTTCTTTTTTCTCTTGTAAGCCTGGAGCCTAGAGCCAGCCTTCAATATGCTCCTCTCTACTCCCTATGCATGAACCACATCTGCCCAGTAGGAGGTAACCCAGCTCAAAGTTCTCCCCTCTCAAAATGCCCTCCAGGTCGTCAAGACCCCAATCTTACATCTGAGTCCCACCCCAGGAGAGGAGGGGGCAGTAAGAGAGTGCTATCTCACCTCTCTGTGCCACAGTTTCTAGATCTGTCAAATGGAAATCCTAATAACTACCTCTCAGGTCCCACAGAATCACTTCGAGGATAAAATTAGAATTGGCCACCTGATTACCCAACATCCAAGGCTATTCTGAGCAGAGGCAAGGCTATTCTTCTCTCAGAGAGAAGTTCAGGGAAGAGCTAATTTGGGGTGAGAGACATTGATACTCTGGACTATATATCATGCACTAGATATGCCAAGTTTTTAAGTCTAAGCTGGTTCCCCATGTTACCTAGCATTGCCTCAGAACTAATGCCCCTCAATCGATTCCAACTGGTATTTATTTACTCAAAAGATGAAATATAATTTAATATTAGTCCAAGCAGAGTATAACCTGCAAAGACAGATCTCCAGCAAAGAGTAGCTCTAACTGTGGGGAAATGGTCACACTTCTACTCTGCTGATGGGATTGAAAAATGATACAGCCTCGCAGAAGGCAATTTGGCAACAATCTATCAAAGCTCCATGTGCAGTTATCCTTTGACCTCACAAATGCACTTCTGGGAATTTATCCCACAGATTCACCTACATTCCTACAGATGACATAAATACAAGGTTAGTTATGGCTGCAAGGGTTATTAAGGCAAAAACCTAGAAATCATCCAGGGGTCCATAAATAGGGACTAGTTAAATATACTGTGGTGCATCGTTACATGCAATACCTTAGAATGGAACACGGAAGCTTTGTATGTATTGATGTGGAAAGATTTCCTCTATAGATTGTGTTAGAAAGAGTGGGAAATAAAAATGCATTCTAATATTTTTAGATTTGATTGTATTTTCACAAAGAGATCTTAGAAGGATTGCATAAGAAATTAACAAGAGAAATAGGAGGGAGGCTTTTCAATGTACAACTTTTCATATTGTTTTTATTTTTAAATCATTTGAATATTTTAACTTTGCAAAAAAGAAATTAATAAAAGAAAAAAAACCCTCTAGAATGTGTTCCAGAAGGGCAAAGGGGACTGGACTGGGTGGCAGAAGATCATATTTGGTCCTGGCTGGGTCTCTGGCAGCCCTGAATTTCCTCATCTGAAAGACAAGAGGGGCTGGCCCTGTCTGCAGTCCCGCCTTCCAGCCCCAATCTTCTATAAATAGAGCCTTTCCCGGATTGTGACTTATTTTACATCACTGTCGCCTTCTGTGCCCTTTCACTTGTACAGACAACTGCAAGTTGACTGAGCATGTTTAACACAACTTTCCAGAGAATTCCCAGACTCTCACAATCCATATTTAGTTACTTCTCATTGTTGCATTAAATTTGTCAATTGTCCATGCCCCTGTACTTCTCTCTTAGGCTTTATTCAAAAGACTCTTAAATTTGCACTTTAAGGGGCGCCTGGGTGGCTTGGTCGGTTAAGCGTCCGACTTCGGCTCAGGTCATGATCTCATGGTCCGTGAGTTCGAGCCCCACGTCGGGCTCTGTGCTGACCGCTCAGAGCCTGCAGCCTGTTTCGGATTCTGTGTCTCCCTCTCTCTCTGCCCCTCCCCTGTTCATGCTCTGTCTCCCTCTGTCTCAAAAATAAATAAACGTTAAAAAAAAAAAATTAAAAAAAAATTTGCACTTTAACTTGGATGCATATTTTTACAAAGCAATTTGGTCCTATAAAAAGTAAATCATAAAAGTTTAATACAGCATCCTGTTTCTTTGGTAATTACCCTCTATATGACAAAGTCCAGTTCTTGTTTTGTTCATTCATTTGGAGTTAACTTCAGTGAAGGGTTCTGGGAATGAGGGTGCAGGGGTAATAGAAACCCATGGGCATGGGATTTGGAACCAGATATGAGCTGAGTTGCTCTGTTGCATTATGGGACAGAGGGCAAAAGGAGCCAGAGAGGGCAGTGACCGCACCTGGGGCTTTTCAATGCTACACAGGACTGAGGCCCTGCTGGGTGCTGAGTGTTGTCCAGGGAGATGCCCTGCATGAGAGGATGAGAGAGGGGTGGGATGAAGGCTAAGGGGGCCAGAGGAGCTCTGTGAATGTAAGGCGCCAACTCAAGGTTGGGTCTGGGCATAGCTACACCTGGCCTAGTGCCTGATGCTGGTGTAGACAGTGTTGGTATAACACTGAGATGCCCAGAGAACCCACCATCTCCATTTTCTTCTTTTTTTTCTTTGAAAGCCATTTTTGTCCAAAAACTTACTATTTCTGAATTTTAAAAAAAAATCCATACCATCATCCAAACATAAATCTGTTCATTTCTCAGCTTTTACTTCCAGGCCCTGATTGTTAAGAACTTAACTTTTCCAGAAGTGGAATCATTGTATAGGCAAACTTCCGCGCTTTTCATTTAACATTATTTTACAAGCCTGTGGTCTCAAAGTCTTATTATTCCATTGCAAAAATACACTATGGTTTAGTTAACCATTTCCCTATTATCTTGGAGTTCCTTGTACATTTAGCTTCCCTATTCTTAACATTTTTCCTTACAATAAATTCTCAGCAGGAGGATAACTAGATTAAAGGATATGAACATTTTGGACATCTTCATTACTTTCTTACTTTTTTTCCTCTCCTGACATTATCCTATCTCTAGTCATGGAGTTTACTAATATAATCAGGCAGATTATCTGTTTACATCTGTCTATGTCTCTTGGTCAGTATTTGGGGTGGAGGTATTGTTTTCTTATGTGTTTGAATAAGCTTTTATAAACTTGAGTTTAAGTTACCATAACCACTATTTTTTTAATTTTTTTTAACGTTTATTCATTATTGAGAGACAGAGAGAGACAGAGCATGAGCAGGGGAGGGGCAGAGAGAGAGGGAGACACAGAATCCGAAGCAGGCTCCAGGCTCTGAGCTTGCAGCACAGAGACTGACACCGGACTCGAACTTACAAATTGCGAGATCATGACCTGAGCTGAAGTCGGATGCCCAACTGACTGAGCCACCCAGGTGCCCCTACCGTAACCACTATTTTTATTTAAGAAGTAATGCTTGTTCACTGTAAAACTTAGAGTGGCTTTTATAAATTTTTGTATAATCTATCACATTGACACATGTAATCTTTTTGTTTTCCTATTTATTTAAATTCTCTTTTGAAATTTTCCATTATTATCTGTCAATCTTTTTCTTTATCATTTTTTTCTGTAGTTTCAGTTGTTATAAAGTTATTCTCCACAACAGAAATGAGTACTCTTTGCTAGTTTTTTCATGACTTGATTTACATGTTTAATAAGCTGATAGACCTGGAGTTTACTTAAGCATGTCGTGTGAGAGCCCCAGGTAAGAGCAGAAACCAGTCTTGATTGACTGTATTTATTTTATAACTATTTTATAATGTACACAGTCCCACTTCTGGGAGGTCAGCTTGGCAAATTACACAGTGGGAGTAGTTATTTTTAGGTCAAGCAGTCAACTTACACATTGTTTTATAACGTTAGGCTTCAGTTTGTCCAGGCATGAGACATTTGGAGGGGGGGAGAGGGAGGGAGGGAGAGAGAAAGAGCATGAGAGAGAGCGAGCTTGAGCAGGGAAGGGACAGAGGGAGAGGAAGACAGAGAATCCTGAGCAGGCTCCACACTGGCAGCACAGAGCCCAATTCAGGGCTCAAACCCATGAACCATGAGATCATGACCTGAGCCGAAATCAAGCATCAGACACTTAACCAGTTGAACCACCCAAGCACCCCTTTCCAGGTATGAGTCTTGATTTACACTTCTGTACTCCCTACAGCAACTAGCCTCATGCCTTCCTCATGGCAGATGTTAATCCAACCTGATTTGACATCAGAATGAAACAAGCACACAGAACTGTTGTCTAAAAGAATAATCCATAAGCTGAAGGGTACTGTTTTTAACTTTCAGGACCTATCCCCACCAGTCAGTCTTTCCCAGGCTATTGTCAGGGTAGAATGGGAATGGCAGCAAAGATGGGCAGGGGTAAGGCTGTGGAGCAGACACACTTGACTTCAAATTCTGTATCTACCACTTCCCAGCTGGGGTCCTTGAGCAAACTGAGTTCTGCATCCCTTATCTGTAAAAAGAGCATAAAAGAGCTCCTGCTGTGGCTAAAATAAGGGTTAGAAGTAAGACACAGCACTCAGCATGGTGCCCGGCCCTGGGAAGGTGCTCAATTTGTGGAAACAATTATCATCTTTCCTGTTTCCATCGTGTCCTTGGAAAATCTAAGTGCAAACCCTTAAGGCTGAAGGATATGGTAGGTGGTGGGAAAGCATGAGTATCAAGAAGGAAGCGAGAAAGGATCCAACAATCACTTCCCTCCCACCGCACACACACGTACATGCAAGAGTCCCAGGCCCAACTGGTTTTGCGAAGGTCACTTTATCAAACATGGAAATAGATCATTGCCAAGTTATCTGAACTCTGGTTATCTGAGTCAGAGTTTATGTGCCTAAGTTATTATCTCTAAAAGACTGAACGCTTCCCAATTCATTCTTACGTACAGTGGTCCTATTTCTGAGAATTCTTTTAAAGTATACCCACACATCTATGAAATCATGTATTCACGAGGTTACACACTGTGACAAAAGATTGGAAATACCCTGGTGGCTGTGACAAGGGAACTAGTTGACTAAAATGTGGCACAGCCACACCATGGACACTTCATAGCTGTGAAAAAGAATGCAGAAATGCCCTATGAACTATAGGGGACAATTTTCAGGATGTGGTGCTCAGTAAAAAAGAGTAGATTGAGCACAAGGCATGAAGCATGCTGCCTCTCCCACAAGATTTCCAAAAGCAGCAACTTCCCCCTCCCAGGTTGCAAAATCACTAACACAGGCAGACTCAGCATCAGAACATTAACAGGCTAAAGGAGAAAAACTATACCATCACCTTAATGGATGCTAGGAAGCTGTTTGACCAAATTCAACATCCATCCTGATTCTCCTAAAAGAAATATATAAAGCTCTGCTAGTGTTTGTGATATAGAAGGAGACTCCACTCATACTATAAACATATTAGAAACCAAGTGGAATCAAGAAAAACGATAGTAAAATCCTAAAGTCACCACTACTAAAATTAGATTCAAATCAAGAATGAGTTCTGTCTGGGCTTGTTCTGGAAGTTCTAGCCAATGTGCTGAAATAAGAAAAAGAAGGGAGAAACAAATTTACCACTATTTTCAGCTGATACAGTGTTAAGCAATAGAAGACTAGTTAAAATAAGAAATACCAGATCAGAAAGAATCCTATGTAGCGATCAAAGATGATAATGTAGAACCACTTCTATTATTATAGAAGTTCCAAGATAGAGTACCAAATAGATGAAGCAGGTTACACAACAGAATTATACCATACTATAATTTAAAAATATATATGTATATACCTATGTTGAATATATACATAGAAAAAGTCTGAAAGGAAATTCACCGAAATATATTAGAAATTACATCTCTGGCTTATGGGGTTCCAGGTGACTCTTATATTTCTACATTTTCACTATTTTCTGATGCTTCATAATAAGCATATTTATATGACCAAAAAAAAACCAATAAATCTTTTTGCCCACAAATACATGTACATGGGAGCACATGCAAACTCATTTCAAGGTCGTCAGGATGAGCTGTGTTTCTCCTAAAGCAGTTAATGTTTGTGACTTAGTTCAATTCCCAACTCACCCTGATCTCCCAGAAAAAAACAGATTGGTCTGCTCTGCCTTGTCCTTCCTCCCTGAAGGGAGCCCCAGACCCCTGGATTCCAGAAAGGCCTAGTCTGGCCCTGATTCCCCAGGTGACCATGGCCCCTGGCATCAGCACCTACAGCCAGTCCTAGCCCATCCTAGCTGTCTGCAAAGACTCCCAGCCCTCTGCAGGCTGCCCATCATACCAGAAGTTAAGAGGGCTCTTCCTTGCAGTCATCCAGCAGGAGTTTTTGCCTTCCCAGTGGGTGATTTAGAAATCATTCTGGCAGCCTCAAGCCTCCACATGCCAGGCCTCTCTGCCTCACTACTGAGCTGAAAGGTCACGAGCAGAGCTTGCCAGGTCCAGTAACCTCATCCCAGGTCTCTTGGAGACCTTAAATGTCTCGCACTTATTCCCCTTCGCTGGGGCCCCAGTCCTGCACTTCAGACAGCTGAACTGGGTCCGTTCTGCTACCTCATTCCTGCTGGCCACAGTTTTGTGTCTGAACCCTGCATCTACTACCCACCTCATTGTACACACATTGCCTGGCATAGGTTGCTGCTCTATGTGGTACATGCCTCATACTGAGTCTCCATTCTGCACCTTGGAGGTTCTAAGAAGGTTCCTACTGGGTCCCAATGTCTGCTGGGAAGAGGACTAGATTTGCCATCTCCCTGTTTCAGCTTGAGTCATAATCTAGCAGGCCCTCCCTGGAGCTTCTTCTGCCTCATACTCGTCTCACACCCTACCAACTTCTCTCCTGGCCCAGAAGCCACCACACCATCAGAGAACAGTCAGGACAGATCCATAAAGCTAGACATTCTCTCCCTAGCCTGGAACATTCTCTCCAAATTGATATACTATTGGAGTGAGTGACCAAGTCCCAAGGTGGCTCAATAGACCAAAATCAAGGTTGGCCTTGATTATATTGGGACTTTAAAAGAAATTGGCATAGGGGCACCTGGGTGGCTCTGTCGGTTGAGGGTCCGACTTCAGCTCAGGTCATGATCTCGTAGTTCGTGAATTCGAGCCCCGCATCGGGCTCTGTGCTAACAAACAGCTCAGAGCCTGGAGACTGCTTCGGATTCTGTGTCTCCCTCTCTCTCTCTCTCCCCCTCCCCTGCTCATGCTGTCTCTCTCTGTCTCTCAAAAATAAATAAATGTTAAAATAAATAAGTAAATAAATACATAAATATTTTTTTAAAATTAAATAAATAAATAAATAAATAAATAAATAAATAAATAAAAGAAATTGGCATAGTCATTCCTCATCTCTCCAGACCCAGCTCCCTATCAGTATCACTGTTCCATAATTCGGGTACAAACCAGGACGTAAATACACAAATACACATGCTTCAAATAGACTGGCTTTGAACCTGATAAACTTTACTTTATATGCATTTCTATATAGTTTGGTTATTTGATTTCTAACCCCATAACATTTGAGGAAAAGCAAACTAGAAAGGAGAAAGCAGAGGGAATCAGGAAATGACAGCCTGAGAATGATCACAGGCTAGGACTGGGAAAGTTTGAGAGCTCAGAAAAAGCAGCACACAGCCCTATGAATGTGACACTACCATAGAGCACAGTATGATGTTCATAATGCTAACCCCAGGTTCTGGGTGGCTCAGTCAGTTAAGCATCTTGATCTCAGTTCAGATCTTTAACTCAGGGTCTTAGTTCAAGCTCCGCATTGGACTTGGCACTGGGCATGGCTCCTACTTAAAAAAAAAATTAAAAATTTAAAAAATAACCTCAAATCATGCAAAAGCCTGGCTCACATTCAGCATGTTCCCCAAGGATGCCTACGTGTTCACAAAGAACTCCCAGACCTCTGAAGGCTGCCCACCTTGTCCAAAGGTAGAGAGGGCTCCTCTTTATACAACCAGACTGCACAAACAGCATGGGTTGATTCTCATCATTTGGATGGTAGTTCTCAGAAAGTAAATCCAAATGTATTTTTACTGTTGATACATTTATATACTAATACATTTAAAGCACAAGTAGTGTTGTTTTGCTGCATATGTGCTAATTTCTAGAACTAGCCAACAAAGAGGAAAGAAGGCTGGACCAATGAACTGTTGATGACTTAATTTCCTGGTTAGCTTCACTTTCGTCATCTTTAAAGTGGAGTATACAATAGCTGCCTGAGTATTTCAAATTACTGTGGTGATAGGCTGGCTATGTGAAAGGAATAACGAGTGTGTTTAACTGTAGTAATTCCTCTTATCTCAATTGAGTCATGCATTAAAACAAGAGGAAGGGAAATTACAAGTACATAGTACTCAAATGTTAGAGATTAGGTATATCTCCAGACAATTGACTTAGAAATGGACACTGTTCAGAAGACTTTCCGGGAGTATAGCAATGTGCCATTCTCTGAGAAAGAGCGACACCTACTGCACCTTAACTGTACTGCAACTGACTCGGAAAACCAGAAGGCTTCAAACCTAATAATGATTTGGGTACAATTTCAGTCAGGTGCGAGATACTACCGTAGAAATAAAATTAAAAACAGTCATATGGTATTCCTTGAATAGTTTTCTCTCATTTAAAAATAACAGTCATGTTTTCTTTCATTTAAAAATAGTGGTCTGCCTATTCATGCTTTTGCTGCCTATAGGCAGACCAACTGCCTATTCACAGTTTTCTCTCATTTAAAAATAACTTCTAGGGATACCTGGGTGGCTCAGTTGGTTAAGCCTCTGACTTGATTTCAGCTCAGGTCATGATCTTACCATGGTGGGATGAAGCCCAGCCTCTGGCTCCTTGCTGAGTATGGAACTTGTTTAAGATTCTCTCTCTATCAGGGAGGGGCCAAGATGACGGAACATCATGGAAAGTTTTTTTGCATCTCTCATCCATGAAATACAGCCAGACCAACACTAAACCATCCTACACACCTAGAAAACTAGATTTGAGGATTAACACAACAATCTGCACAACCTGAACCACAGAACTCAGCAGGTACATGGCATGGAGAGGTGAACTGGGGGAGAGAGAAGCTGCAGAGGGCAGGGAGCTGTTTTTGCTTGCAGAGAGAGGACGGAGATTGGGGGGAGGGGGAGAAGTATGCAAAAAGCACCTCCCAAAAGCAGCTAGAGAGAAAGTAGAAAAGTGGAAACAACCACAGGGACTGAACAAAAAAGAGAGAAAGGAGAAAGGAAAGGGTTTAAATTCCATTAAGACTCTATAAACAAAGGGAACGCAGAGTCTGAAACTCCGCAGCTCGATACCTGGCGGTGCTCTGTGGGAAGGGCGAATCCCCAGGAGCAGAGAGCAAGGTCCTTGGAGTACTCGGGCCACATGGGGAGAGGTGGTTCCCCTGCTGGGAGGACATTTGGTAGAGGCTGTATGTCCACCCCAAGCAGAACCCAGAGAACAACCACAGTCACTAGTGCTGGAACAAGGGCATTAAGGGGGAAGCCTGGTGCCAGATGTGTGTTGAGATTTACCATAATGCCTGAAACACTGCTACACAATCACGTGAACTTGTTCTGGGGTGGGCTGGCACCCAGACGCAGTCTCTGGGCATCAGCAGCAGCATGGTCCCACAAACGTTCCTGAGGGCCAGCGGGCATCTGGCCATTGCTTGGTGAGACTCTCCCCCAGAGGTCAGAACAGGTCAAAGCCACAGTCCCTCAGAAGTGACGGGTCAGAAAATATAGCCATATCTGAGATAAAACTCAGGAGGGAAGTGCTGCCTGGCAACCTGACGGCTTGGTCACGGACTGTAAAAGCAGAGAGTAGACGGAAGCCAGAGAGACAAAGGACAGGTGGGCGACTGCTGATCAGGAAGAAGAGTTCCAATATTAGAGACTGATACAATTTTCACCCCTCCCACACATGTGCATACACACCTACATGTGCCACAACAATCCACCCCAGTAAGCTAAGCAGCGCCATCTAGTGGAGGATGGAGCCATTACACTAAGCCCCGCCCAACTGGGCCAACCTCCCTCTTCAGGAACACTAATCTCTCCGCCTGCTTAGTTTACAGACTATAAAATGCTTCATAGTCTGACTTCTACGGGAAACTGATGTAATTTCAATCATATTTCAGTCTGTTCACTGGTCCATCTATTCAATTTCTTTTCCTTTTCTTTTCTTATTCTTGAATAAATAGAAAATTTTATTTTTATTTTTAATTTTCATCGAAAATATATTTCTTTAATTTTTTTCTACTATATTTTTTACTCTTTTGGAAATTTTCAAATTCTATTTAATTTCCATTATTTCATTTTATTCTATTTCATTGTATTCATTTCGTCAAATTTTCAAACATTTTCCTTTTTTTTTCCTTTTTTTTTCTTTTCTTATCTTTCCCTAATCTATCAACCTCCTTCAACAACCAGGTCAAAACACATCTAGGATCTAGCATCATTTATTTGATTTTTTGTGTGTGTTGTTTTTAATTTCCTAATTTTAATTTTGTTTACCTTAATTCCTTTTCTTCCTTCAAAATGATGAAACAAAGGAGTTCACCCCAAAAGAAAGAGTAGAAAGGAATGACAGACAGGGACATAATCAATACAGATACAGGCAAGATTCTGAACCAGAATTTAGAATCACGATAATAAGAATACTAGCTGGGGTTGAAAACAGATTAGAATCCCTTTCTGCGGAGATAAAAGAAGTAAAAGCTAGTCAGGATGAAATAAAAAATGCTATAACTGAGCTGCAATCTCAAATGGATGCCACAGCGGCAAGCGTGAATGAGGCAGACCAGCAAATCATTGATATAGAGGCCAAACTTATGGAGAATAAAAAAGCAGAAAAAAAGAGGGAGACTACAGTAAAAGAGCACAATTTAAGAATTTCTAGAAATTCTAGGAAGCCAGCATTACCTTGACTCCAAACCCAGACAAAGACCCCACTAAAAAGGAGAATTATAGACCAATTTCCCTGGTTAACATAGACGCAAAAACCCTCAACAAGATATTAGCCAACTGGCTCCAACAATACATTAAAAAAATCATTCACCATGACCAAGGGGATTTATACCTAGGATGCAGGGCTGGTTCAATATCTGCAAAACAATTAACGTGATTCATCACATGAATAAAAGAAAGGACCAGAACCATATGATCCTCTCAATAGATGCAGAGAAAGCATTTGACAAAATACAGCATCCTTTCTTGATAAACCCTCAAGAAAGTCGGAATAGAGGGATCATACCTCGAGATCATAAAAGCCATATATGAATGACCCAATGCTAATATCATCCTCAATGGGGAAAAACTGAGAACATTCCCCCTAAGGTCAGGAAAAAGACAGGGATGTCCACTCTTGCCATTGTTATTCAATATAGTATTGAAAGTCTTAGCCTCTGCAATCAGACAACACAAAGAAATAAAAGGCATCCAAATAGGCCAGAAGGAGGTCAAACTTTCACCCTTCATAGACAACATGATACTCTATATGGAAAACCCAAAAGATTCCACCAAGAAACTGGTAGAACTGATCCATGAATTCAGCAGCTGTGGGATATAAAATCAATGCACAAAAATCGGTTGCATTCCTATAAACCACCAATGAAGCAACAGAAAGAGAAATCAAGGAATTGATCCCATTTACAATTGCACCAAAAACCATAAAATACCTAGGAATAAATCTAACCAAAGAGGTGGAAAATCTATACACTGAAAACTATAGAAAGCTTATGAAAGAAATTGAAGAAAACACCAAAAAATGGAAAAAGATTCCATGCTCCTGGATAGGAAGAATAAATATTGTTAAAATGTCAATACTACCCAAAGCAATCTTACATATTCAATGCAATCCCTATCAAAATAACACCAGCATTCGAGAGGACGGAGGGGGAGCCAAGATGGTGGAACAGCATGGAAGTTTTTTGTGTGTCTCATGTCCATGAAATACAGCCAGACCAACACTAAACCACTCTGCACACCTAGAAAACTGATCTGAGGATTAACACAATTAACAATCTGCACAACCTGAACCACAGAATTCAGCAAGTACACGGCGCAGAGAGTGAACTTGGGGAGAGAGAAGCTGCTGGGGGCAGGGAGCTGCTTTTGTGGGTGGAGAGAGGAGGGAGATGGGGGGGGCGGAGGGATAATATGGGAAAAGCACCCCTTCCCAAAAGCAGCTGGAGAGAAGGTGGAAAATTGGAAACAGGCACAGGGACTAAACTAAATAGGGAGAAAGGAGAAAGGAGAAGGTTTAAATTCTATTAAGCCTGTAAATAAGGGGAGCACAGAGTCTGCAACTCCACAGCTCGATACCTGGTGGTGCTCTGGAGGGAAGGGCGAATCCTCAGGAACAGAGTGGAGTCCGGGAGGTTCTCAGGCCACTCGGGGAAAAGCGGTTCCACTGCTGGAAGGACATTTGGTAGAGACTGTTGAAGCCACCTGGTCCCAGCAGACCCCAGAAAACGGCTACATTCGCTGGTGCTGGAACAAGGTGGTTAAGGGTGAAGACTGGTGCCAGATGTGTGTTGTGATTTTCCATAATCCCTGAAACACTGCTGCTACACTATCTCGTGAACTTTTTCTAGGGCAGGCTGGCTGCAGTCTCGGGGCACCAGCAGCAACAGGGTCCAGCAGGTGTTCCTGGGTGCAGCCAACATTCAGTCATTGCTCATTTGGCCATTGCTTGGTGGGACCCTCCTGCAGAGGGGCAGAACGGGTCAAAGCCACAGTCCTCCAGAAGTAAGGGGCCGGGGAAAACAGCCGCATCTGAGACAAAACTAGGGAGAGAGGTACTGCCTGGGGCTTGGTCACGGAGAGTGAGAAAGCGGGGAGTGAAGGAAAGCTGAAGACAGAGGATGGGTGCGCGATTGCTCATCTGAGAGAACAGACTGGGTAGCTGGCTACGGCATTTTCACCGTTCGCGCACATGCGCATATGCACCTATGAGCGCCGCAATAATCCACCCCAGTAGGCTAGCAGCGCCATCTAGTGGAGAGCGGAGTCATTACACTGAGCCCCGCCCAACTGGGCCAACTTTGCCCTCCAAGAGCACAAGTCTCCCACCGGCTTAGTTTATGGACTATAAAGCACTACATAGACTGACTCCTAGGGGAAAACAAAGCAATTTCAGTCCTACTTCAATCTGTTAGCAGGTCCATCTATTCAGTTTTCTTTCTTTTTTTTTCTCTTTTACACTTCTTTTTCTTAAATACAGAAAGAGAAAAAAATTCATCTTTATTTTCAATTTATATTAAAAACATTTTAAATTTTTATTACTATAGTTTTCACTTTTGTGTAAATTTTTTCAAATTCCATTTTACTCCCATCATTTTATTTTAGTCTACTACAGTGTATTCACTGTTTCAAATTTTCAATTTCCTCTTATTTCTTTTTTTAATCTTTTTTCTCTTTTTCATTTATTTTCTTTTTCTTGAATACAGAAAAAGAAAAAATCATGTTTATTTTTAATTTTTATTAGAAATGTTTTTGTTTAATTTTTTCTACTATATTCTTTACTTTTGTGTATATTTTTTCAAATTCTATTTTACTCCCATCATCTCATTTTAGTCTACTTCAGTATATTCATTTTTTCAAATTCTCAAACAATTTTTTTTCTCCCCCCCTTTTTCTTCTCTAATCTGTCAAACCACTTTCAACACCCAGACCAAAACACACGTAGGATCTAGCATCATTTATTTGATTTGCATGTGTGTGTGTGTTTTAAATTTTTTTAATTAAATATTTTTTATTTTAATTTCAATTTTTCTACCTCATTAATTCCTTTTCTCCCTTCAAAATGACAAAACAAAGGAATTCACCCCAAAAAAAAGAGCATGAAGAAACAACAGCCAGGGATTTAACCAACACAATACAAGCAAGATGTCTGAACCAGAATTTAGAATCACGATAACAAGAATACTAGCTGGAGTCAAAAATAGATTAGAATCCCTTTCTGCAGAGATAAAAGAAGTAAAAAATAGCCAGAATGAAATTAAAAATAGTATAACTGAGCTGCAATCATGGATGGATGCAGTGGCGGCAAGGATGGATGAGACAGAACAGAGAATCAGCGATATAGAGGACAAACTTATAGAGAACAATGAAGCAGAAAAAAAGAGGGAGATTAAGGCAAAAGAGCACGATTTAAGAATTAGAGAAATCGGTGACTCATTAAAAAGGAACAACATCAGAATCATAGGGGTCCCAGAAGAGGAAGAGAGAGAAATAGGGGTAGAAGGGTTATGTGAGCAAATCAGAGTGGAAAACTTTCCTAACCTGGGGAAAGACACAGACATCAAAATCCAGGAAGCACAGAGGACCCACTTAGATTCAACAAAAACTGACCATCAACAAGGCATATCATACTCAAATTCACAAAATACTCAGGCAAGTAGAGAATCATGAAAGCAGCAAGGGAAAAAAAGTCCCTAACCTACAAGGGAAGACAGATCAGGTTTTCAGCAGACCTATCCACAAAAACTTGGCAGGCCAGAAAGGAGTGGCAGGATATATTCAGTGTGCTGAATCAAAAAAAAAAAAAAAAAAAAAACATGCAGCCAAGAATTCTTTATCCAGCAAGGCTGTCATTCAAAATAGAAGGAGAAGGAGAGATAAAAAGTGTCCCAGACAAAAAAAAAAAAAAAATTAAAGGAGTTTGTGACCACTAAGCCAGCCCTGCAAGAAATTTTAAGGGGGACTCTCTGAGGGGAGAAAAGATGAAAAAAAAATGGATATATGTATATATATGTATATATCAAAAGCAACAAAGATTAGAAAGGACCAGATAACACCACCAGAAACTCCAACTCTACAAACATCATAATGACAATAAATTCATATCTTTCAGTACTCACTCTAAACATCAATGGGCTCAATGCTCCAATCAAAAGAAATAGGGTAACAGAATGGATAAGAAAACAAGATCCATCTATATGCTGTTTACAAGAGACCCACTTTAGACCTAAAGACACCTTCAGATTGAAACTAAGGGGATGGAGAACCATCTATCATGCTAATGGTCAACAAAAGAAAGCCAGAGTAGCCATACTTACATCAGACAATCTAGACTTGAAAATAAAGACTGTATCAAGAGATGTAGAAGGGCATTATATCATAATCAAGGGGTCTATCCACCAAGAAGACCTAACAATTGTAAACATTTATGCTCCAAATGTGTGAGAACCCAGATATATAAATCAATTAATCACAAACATAAAGAAACTCATCGATAGTAATACCATAATAGTAGGAGACTTCAATACCCCACTCACAGCAATGCACAGATCATCTGATCAAAAAATCAACAAGGAAACAATGGCTTTGAATGACACACTGGACCAGATGGACTCAACAGCTATATTCAGAACATTTCATCCTAAAGCAGCAGAATATACATTCTTCTCCAGTGCACATGGAACGTTCTCCAGAATAGACCATATACTGGGACACAAATCAGCCCAAAGTAAATACAAAAAGATCAAGATCATACCATGCATATTTTCAGACCACAACGCTATGAAACTCGAAATCAACCACAAGAAAAAATTTGGAAAGGTAACAAATACTTGGAGACTGAACACCACCCTACTAAGAATGAATGGTTTAACCAAGAAGTTAAAGAGGAAATTAAAACATACATGGAAGCCAATGAAAATGATAACACCACAGCCCAAAACCTCTGGGACACAGCAAAGGCGGTCATAAGAGGGAAGTATATAGCAATCTAGGCCTTCCTAAAGAAGGAAGAAAGGTCTCATATACACAACTCAACCTTACACCTTGAAGAGCTGGAAAAAGAACAGCAAATAAAACCCAAAACCAGCAGAAAATAGTAAATAATAAAGATTAGGGCAGAAACCCTTGCTATCGAAACAAACAAACAAACAAACAAAAAAAAACAGTAGAACAGATCAATGAAACCAGAAGCTTGTTCTTTGAAAGAATTAACAAAATTGATACACCACTAGCCAGTTTAATCAAAAAGAAAAAGGAAAGGACCCAAATAAATAAAATCAAGAATGAAAGAGGAGAGATCACAACTAACACAGCAGAAATAAAAACAATAAGAGAATATTATGAGCAGTTATATGCCAATAAAATGGGCAATCTGGAAGAAATGGACAAATTCCTAGAAATATATACACTACCAAAACTGAAACAGGAAGAAATAGAAAATTTGAACAGACCCATAACCAGGAAGAAAATCAAATTAGTAATCAAAAATCTCCTCCAAAAAACACAAGAGTCCAGGGCCAGATGGCTTTCCAGGGGAATTCTACCAAATATTGAAGGAAGAGTTAACACCTAAAATCTTGAAGCTGTTCCACAAAATAGAAATGGAAGGAAAACTTCCAAACTCTTTCTAGGAAGCCAGCATTACCTGGATTCCAACTAAAAAGGAGAACTATAGACCAATTTCCCTGATGAACATAGATGCAAAAATCCTCAACAAGATATTAGCCAACCGGATCCAACACCAAATTAAAAAAATCATTCACCACGACCAAGTGGGATTTATACCTGGGATGCAAGACTGGTTCAATATCTGCAAAACAATTAACGTGATTCATCGCATCAATAAAAGAAAGGACAAGAACCATATGATCCTCTCAATAGATGCAGAGAAAGCATTTGACAAAATACAGCATCCTTTCTTGATCAAAACCCTCAAGAAAGTAGGAATAGAGGGATCATACCTCGAGATCATAAAAGCCATATATGAACACTCCAACACTCATATCATCCTCAATGGGGAAAAACTAAGATCATTCCCCCTAAGGTCAGGAACAAGACAGGGATGTCCACTCTCACCACTGTTATTCAACATAGTATTGGAAGTCTTAGCCTCTGCAATCAGACAACACAAAGAAATAAAATGCATCCCAATCGACCAGGAGGAAGTCAAACTTTCACTTTTCACAGATGACATGATACTCTATATGGAAAACCCAAAAGATTCCACCAAAAAACTGCTAGAACTGATTCAAGAATTCAGCAAAGTTGCAGGATATAGAATCAATGCACAGAAATCAGTTGCATTCCTATAAACCACCAATGAAGCAATAGAAAGAGAAATCAAGGAATCGATCCCATTTATAATTGCACCAAAAACCATAAAATACCTAGGAATAAATCTAACCAAAGAGGTGGAAAATCTATACACTGAAAACTATAGAAAGCTTATGAAAGAAATTGAAGAAGACACCAAAAAATGGAAAAAGATTCCATGCTCCTGGATAGGAAGAACAAATATTGTTAAAATGTCGACACTACCCAAAGCAATCTACATATTGAATGCAATCCATATCAAAATAACACCAACATTTTTCACAGAGCTAGAACCAATAATCCTAAAATTTGTATGGATCCAGAAAAGACCCCAAATAGCCAAGCAGTCTTGAAACAGAAAACCAAAGCAGGAGGCATCACAATCCTGGACTTCAAGATATACTACAAAGCTGTAATCATCAAGACAGTATGGTACTGGCGCAAGAACAATCAGATCATTGGAACAGAATAGAGAGCCCAGAAATGGACCCATAAACGTATAACCAACTAATCTTTGACAAAGCAGGAAAGAATATCCAATGGAATAAAGACAGTCTCTTCAGCAAGTGGTGCTGGGAAAACTGGACAGAGACATGGCCAGAAGAATGAACCTGGACCACTTTCTTACACCATACACAAAAATAAACTCAAAATGGTTGAAAGACCTAAATATAAGACAGGAAGCCATCAAAACCCTCAAGGGGAAATCAGGCAAAAACCTCTTTGACCTTGGCTGCAGCAACTTCTTACTCAACACGTCTCCGGAGGCAAGGGAAACAAAAGCAAAAATGAACTACTGGGACCTCATCAAAATAAAAAGCGTCTGCACAGGGAAGGAAACAATCAGCAAAACTAAAAGGCAACCGACAGAATGGGAGAAGGTATTTGCAAATGACATATCAGATAAAGAGTTAGAATCCAAAATCTATAAAGAACTTATCGAACTCAACACCCAAAAAACAAAAATCCAGTGAAGAAATGGGTGAAAGACATGAATAGACACTTCTCCAAGGAAGACATCCAGATGGCCAACCGACACATGAAAAAATGCTCAACATCATTCATCATCAGGGAAATACAAATCAAAACCACAATGAGATACCCCCTTACACCTGTCAGAATGGCTAACATTAGCAATTCAGGCAACAACAGATGTTGGCAAGGATGCGGAGAAAGAGGATCTCTTTTGCAGTGTTGGTGGGAATGCAAACTGGTGCAGCCACTCTGGAAAACAGTATGGAGGTTCCTCAAAAAATTAAAAATAGAACTACCCTACAACCCAACAATTGCACTGCTAGGCATTTATCCACAGGATACAGGTGTGCTGTTTCAAAGTGACACATTTACCCCCATGTTTACAGCAGCACTATCAACAATAGCCAAAGTATGAAAGAGCCCAAATATCCATCGATGGATGAATGGATAAAGAAGATGTGGTATATTCATACAATGGAGTATTACTCAGCAATCAAGAATGAAATCTTGCCATTTGCAACTACGTGGATAGAACTGGAGGGTATTATGCTAAATGAAATTAGTCAGAAAAAGACAAAAATCATATGAGTTCACTCATATGAGGACTTTAAGAGACAAAACAGATGAACATAAGGGAAGGGAAGCAAAACAATATAAAAACAGGGATGGGGACAAAACGTAAGAGACTCTTAAATATAGAGAACAGAGGGTTGCTGGAGGGGTTATGGGGGGAGGGGAATGGGATAAATGGGTAAGGGGCATTAAGGAATCTACTCCTGAAATCATTGTTGCACTATATGCTAACTAACTTGGATGTAAATTAAAATATGTAGATGTAGATGATATAGATATATAGATACAGATATAGATATAATTCTCTCTCTCTTCCTCTCCCTCTCTCTCTCTCCTCTTCCCTTTTCTTTTTTTTTTAATTTTTTTTAACGTTTATTTATTTTTGAGACAGAGAGAGACAGAGAACGAACAGGGGAGGGGCACAGAGAGAGGGAGACACAGAATCCGAAACAGGCTCCAGGCTCTGAGCGGTCAGCACAGAGCCCGACACGGGGCACGAACCCACGGACCGTGAGATCATGACCTGAGCCGAAGTCGGACGCCTAACCGACCAAGCCACCCAGGTGCCCCTCTTCTTCCCCTTTCAAGTGGGTATTCTTTCCCTCTCAAAAAGACAATAATAATAAAATAAAATAAACTTCTATTATTTTTCGTATTCAAATATAATGCATATTCATTATAGAAAATTTAAAGAAAATAAAGATCATCCAATAACATTATTCTCGACATTTAATCAATACTTCATTTAGAACCACTGCCACTGTCATCATCAACATCATTCTCTCTTCATTCTGCTTTCTTTTTTCTTCTTCCAGTTCTCTCTCTCTCTCTCTCTCTCTCTCTCAATCCATGCATATTGTTTAAAAAAAAATCCTTCATCACGGATAACCGTGTGCTAACAGCTTGGTGTGTATTATTCCACACATTTTTTATAGCTATTACAAACAAAATGGACTCTACAGGTTGTCATTCAAACCAAAGACCACCATGAACACACCTGCACTTGAGCTTCTCACTCTGCAGTGAGGGAAAACACACACCATGGAAACTGCAGGCATTTCAGTAAGAGGCTGTTAGAATTTAAAGGATTTGGGTTTGAGCTCGGCAATCTACAGGAGGGTTTAAGGAAGCTGGGCTCTGCTCTGAATTGGCTGTTTCCTGGCAGCAAGACAATTCTATGATTGGGTACCTTAATAAATGTCATCCAGAAGGAGGGCAAAGTAACGTGAGGCGCAAGGCTAAAGATGGGGAAAATTGGCAAAGGAACAGCAGTCCCTACTATTAACCAGGAAGGGTGCGTGCTTGGTCATTTTTGTGGTTTGGACAGTGTTCCTGTTTTGTCTGTTTGCAGACATGATTACGGAGTGGTCTTGTTTTTATCTGCTCCATCATATCACGGTGGCCTTACTGATGCTGCTGTGCTGTGAAACAGAACTCCACAGCCTCACGGAGATGCCAGGCCAGCTCCCATGGTTTTCTCTTTTTTTTTTCACCTAACAATGTTGTTCCAAATTGACATTTCTTCCAAGTCAACATTGAGTCTTCTTTAACCAAATTTCTCTTGTTAAATGATTGGATTTTTCTAATATTTTAAGCTTACGATACTAAAATGAAATCCTTTAGAAATACATCTTTGCACACTTATACTGTTATTTCCTTAACAGATGGAGCACTTGGGTGGCTCAGTGGGTTAAGTGTCAGACTCTTGGTTTCGGCTCAGGTCAGTCTCACAGTTTTGTGGGTTTGAGCCCTGCATCCCGCTGTGCACTAGAAGTGCAGAGCCTGCTTGGGATTCTCTCTCTCCTTCTCTCTCTCTGCCCCTTCCCCACTTGCACTGTCTCTGTCTCTCTCAAAATAAATAAACTTTAAAATTTTTTTAAAAAATATATTTCTAGACATGTAAATACTGGGTCAAATGATGTACACATTTTAAAGTTTTTGATATCACCAGATTGCCTTCCATAGGGCTTGTACCAATTTCACTTCCCACAATAGGATAGGCGAATACTCAATTTCCCACCCCAAACCCTTATCAGCACCGAGTCATGAAGTATCATCAATCTTTTTTTTTTTTTTTATCTTTGTCAGTTGTAGCCCAGGGAACATCTTGTTTTGTTGTGTAAAATTGGATACACAACAAAGACCAAAGGAGCCACATAGGTCTCACTAGACTACACTATGCTAGACTGTCTCAGTCATTTCAGGGAAGTCCAGTCAGGGGGCACAAAGCCTTTTGTTGATGTCTCAAGTCTGTTTCTCAAACTTCCAGTTAAGAAGACATATATATACAGAAAGGGGCATCTTTGGGTTCCTTGAGATTTGGGACACACTCTGACAGCAGTGCTTTTCTTTTTTAACTTGTTTTATTTTTTATTTTTTTAAATTTACATCCAAATTAGTTAGCATATAGTGCACCAATGATTTCAGGAGTAGATTCCTTAGTGCCCCTTACCCATTTAGCCCATCCCCCCCCCACAACCCCTCCAGTAACCCTCAATTTGTTCTCCATATTTATGAGTCTTTTCTGTTTTGTCCCCCTCCCTGTTTTTATATTATTTTTTTCCCTTCCCTTATGCTCATCTGTTTTGACAGCAATGCTTTTCAAAATGTGTGTTCTCTGCTCACTAGTCTGCCTCTCCACTGAATTAGGAGTTTCAAGGAGGCAGGGACTGTGTCTTAATCATTTTCTTTTCCAATATTTTTATTGTGATAAAATCCACATAACATAAAACTTACCATCTTAACCACCTTTAAATACATTCATACTGTTATGCAACCATCAGCACCATCTGTCTCCAGAACTCTTTTGCGAAACTTTTTTTGTAAAACCTTGTAAAACTGAAACTCTGTCCCCATTAAACAATCGCTCCCCGTTCTCCTCACCCCCGGCCCCTGGTCACCTTCTCATCATGTCCTCAAGGTTTATCCTTGCAGCATGTGTCACAATTTCCTTCAAGCATTGTAAGAAATAAATATGTTGCTTTAAGCCACTAAGAGTATAGGGCTGTTTGTTACTGCATCATAACAAAGCCTGTCCTGACCAACACAGCAATAAATGCCTACAAGAATAAGAACATATCTATCAAAGCTCCTAATGGCAGTTTGTCATAAACGTGTGTAGAGGTGGCATTGGTTTCTCAACTAGGACCCATAAGTTCATGTTCCCTTCTTTTGAGGATGTTCACTCAGGAATTACAAGGTGATCACAACTTGTGATAAGCTATAGTGTTATGATGAAACCATAAGTTGCCTAAATCCAGTAAATCTGAGAGATAATAGGTTTTGAGTCTGATAAAAGATTGATTTTGTG
This sequence comes from Lynx rufus, assembly GCF_022079265.1. NCBI lineage: Eukaryota > Metazoa > Chordata > Mammalia > Carnivora > Felidae > Lynx > Lynx rufus. The sequence goes on along the minus strand of NW_025814896.1, from coordinate 91,171,786 downwards.
GATATGTATGAGGAGAGGCTATCTGAGGGGGAATGTCTCCTACAAAAGGATGGAGGAAGGCCCTCTTTCTTCACTTCAGACACCTAGTGTTCACTCAGCTCTACCCTGTCCACAGTCCATTCTGCTCTCTCACTCTCTAGGCCAGTTCATAATGCAGGCACTCTGGACTCAGCCAGGGTTAAAAATGCTGCTATTCATTACAACAGGCATGAATTTTTCTCCACAAACTCACAGGTGAGAAAAATATTACTTTATTTCTACACAGCAAATTAACTGGTCCTCAGCTCTCTGTCACTTCTGGGGGAAAATATTCTATCTCAGCCATCTTGAGGGTAGCCATCCTTCTCTCAAGAATTGAGCATGAATTCAGGGAACTCAGTGTGGCTCCCAGCAAAAGGCAGGAGTCTCCAGTTCCTATGCTCAGTGATGAGCAGCTCATAATCTGAGCTGACAGAAACAAAACTTCTACACCAAACATGGGGACACTTCCCCATAACCTCAAGGCCAAGACTGTCTCCAACATTCATACATTAGATCCCTCCAGAGCTTGTGTCACTCCTGGAGAAGCTGCATGGAATCAGGGTACAGGTCTACATCACTAAAAGAATAAAACAGCCATCCCCATCCTCACCTCAGGGAAGGGCCACTTCTGCCTCCTCACTTCTTCTAGAGGAAGGAACAGGAGCTTACCTATCATGCACAATTACATGTGTCTTAAAAGGGGAGTCCTGGGAATGGGTGCCAAGTCTTTGCATTCTTGGGCTTGCAGGGGAGAATTTCAGTGAACGAATGCATGTGGGACTGACCAGAACCCCTAAGCTGACAGATACAAAGTATGTCCACCAAGGCCTGAGGCCTGGACTTTCCCCATGAGTTCTCTGGTAGCTCCTACCAGAAAGGTCTAGTCAGCCTCCTCTTCAATACTTAACCCTCAGAGAACTCCTGGGGTGAACCCAGTCCTGAGAGGATTTTATTCCCAGCCTCAACTCCAAGTCCTTGCATGAACTTGAGGGTAGGACATGGGTCTTTGAGTCCAGTACCAGTTGCTGATTCCTCCTGCTCCAGGGCTCCAACTGCAGGTGGTGAAAGCGCTTAGCTTGTGGTCTGCCAAGCCTTGGAGTTCACGAGAGGGCTGCCAACTGTGACGTAAATGAGGAGTACCACACCCGCCAGTGGGCAGGCCTGGGGTTCACCTAAACCCCAGGCCCATTAGGCCTAGGGAAAACTAGTCCCATGGCTGTGAGTCTTTGAAAAAGAGAGGGGCAGAGAGTTCCTGGCTTGTGCTAATTTCTCCCTGAAACTGATCTCTTACCTGTACCCTTCCAACCATACCTGGCTTCATCTAACATCCCAGGGGAGCTAGATCATTCTGTTGCTTGCCCTTCCCTACCTCAACCAGGACCTGGTGTTTTACATCAATCCAGATGGACCTCTCTGGAACCACATCTGCTATCTACTGGCCACACAAATTGCCATATCACATAGAGGCCTCTCCCTAGACCCCACCAGGGGTCTGCATTTATTACTTTTTATTTTTATTAATCGTTTGTTTAACGTTTATTTATTTTTGCAAGAGAGAGCACAAGCAGGGGAAGGGCAGAAAGAGAGGGAGATAAGAGGATCTCTGTGCTAACAGCACAGATCTAGACGCGGGGCTCAAACTCACAAACCGCAAGATTATGACCTGAGCCAAAGTTGGTCACTTAATCAACAGAGCCACCCAGGCACCCCAGGGGTCTACATGTAAAAACTGTGGAACTATTTCTTATTTTTATTGCTAGTTTCTCCTTCAGTTGGTGAAGATGATTTTTAAAAATTCCAACCTTGCCTTTGTTACAACAAAAAGGCCAGTCTTTATATATATATACACACACACCTCAGATATATATATAGATATATAGATATAGATATATAGATATATATATGCCTTTTTTAAGTTTATTTATTTTGTAAGAAGAGAGAGAGCTTGCAGGAAGGGCAGAGAGAGGAGAAACAATCTCAAGCAGGCTCCCACTGTCAGCACAGAGCCTGATGCAGAGCTCGAGCTCACGAACCATGAGATCACAACCTGAGCAGAAACCAAGAGTCAGAAGCTTAAGCCACCCAGGTGCCCCAAAAAGGCCAGTCTTATCCCCACACCCTTGAGACACATTCTGTGTGCAGTTGACCAAGAAACATCGGTTGTAGCCATGACTGCCCCCCTCTGACAGGGACACAGTAGCCACGAGGATCAGGGCCTAGCAGATACCAAAAGAATCCCTTTACTGCCATCACTGAGCCACCAGTGAAGTTGTGGGGCTGCTGGGGACAAGGAGGGCCCCTGGAAAAGGAAGTGAGTCTGCCTGCTGCTGGGTTAGGGCCAGTGGTGCCCTGGAGCTCACTTGGCTTGTGAGAGCCAACAGCAAGCATCCTTCTCTGACTCTGCTTTCAGTGAGACCATGTGGGTAGCATACCACTGGGTAGGGGTGACAAGATGAGAGTCACAATTTATGGACCAGGGAACAGAGTCAAAAGCAGAGGGGAATTTAAGAGTGAGGGCCAAAAAGTGGGCAATCAGGAGGTAAACACAAACACAAGGCCCAACCCTCCCCCTCCCCATGGCTGCTTTAATGTGTGAAACCAGGCAGGTCTCTGGCTTCCAGAATCCTCACAATTCTCCCTGCAGGAACCCTGCATCTTTCTTGAGCCCTCTTATCCACAGACAGATCCTCTCCCTTCCCACACAGGTAAAAGATCATGCAGTTATTCACACTATTTCTTTGGGAGTTGGCTCCACACTCCTGTGCTATCACTCATTCTTGGGGCTTGAACTTTACACCAAGAGTGACTCTTTTCCCTTCGTGCCTATTTCCCTCTTCTTCATTTTTTCCTACATTTCTCCTCTTGTTTCCCCTCAACCAGAGCCACTGTCCAAGGACCAAATGCCCCAAAGCTACTGTGATCTGGTCCCCTCCACCTCCTCACAGAGACCCCAGGCCCCTCTGACATCTCTTCACCTTTCCTCCTCCCCCAAAAATGGAACAAACCCATAATCTCAAGAGAATAAACCCAAGAACACAAAGACTTCTTCCATTCTCATATAGGACTAATAAAGTCACTAAGCTCAGGCACATCTGATTATAAAAACTACAGGTCCTGCCTCCCAAAACCTGGACACCAGCAGCTAAGATCTGGCCTGAGACGATCCAGGACAAGATGTCTGTGTAAGGCAATGATCCTTCTTCCACAGAATGGAGCTTAAAGTGATGGCATGTGTCATGGTTATCATATGGTTAAGCTATATGATTACGGCACAATAGGTCAACTTTTATAATAACAACATCTACTGGAATAGATAGCGCTTTATTGTTTACATGTTTCCCCATTTAATCCTTGCAGCAACCCTGAGGTAGGTATTATTATCCCCACTTTACAGATGAGTAAACCAATGTTCCTATATTAGATTACTTGCTGAAAATCATACACTTATTAGTGGCAAAGCCACTGATAATCCCAAACCCAAGGGGACTCTTTTGAGTAGTTCACAGGCTGCTGCCAAGGTAAGTAGAGTTGAAACTTCAACTGAGAAGGGCTGGATCATTCACTGGAGCTCAAGGGGGTCCCCCACCAGGGATGAACGAGGCACATACACAGGCCAAGACCAGGACTGAGCAGGAGAAGCCTAGAGCATCTGGGAGCTGTGAAGCAGGAAGAGGTCTTTATGTTTGGTAGGAGTTGACAGTATCTTCAAATACACACAGAGCCCAGTTTCCAGAGATGGGAGAAACAAGAGGGCATCCAGCAGCTGCAAGTCCAGGGCGGGCCACAGGGAAGGGATTGTGGGGCAGGAAGAGCTGCCGCTGTGTGGCACCCCTCAGCTTGGCCAATGTGTGGCGACCTCGAGGCGTGGTCCTTTAACTTTGTTAAGGCCTTGAGAATCTGATGAAAGCCATAACCCCCCACCCCCATAAAAACACAGACTCACAGGTACAGACAACATTTTGCATATGATTTCAGGGAGTCCATGGACCCCAGGTGGAGAACTTCTGATTTAGGGCGAGGGTGTCAACCTGAGTAAAGTCACGGATACAAACCTATTTTTTTGCAACTTCTACTTCCTATGACTATTCCCCTTTTGTTGTCCCTTACACTTAGAATGTTGTGAAGTTTTTTTAATGGGAGCCAAAGAAGGCGGTCCAGCCTGTACTCCAGCCAGAGAAAGAACAGCTGTGTGTGGCAGTGGTGGCAGCCAGGAGGCAAAAACAAAGAGAAAGATGGGGTCACATGTACTGCTGTCCTTCCCACCCAAAAGGTCACTTGGGGAGTTTTTCTCTACTCAAGAGAAGGGTTGTAGGAGATGATGGGGATGGGGTGGTGGCTTGTTTCCTTTTAGAAAGGAAAGCCATTCCTTCACTGCCTGCAGGGTCTGAAGTTCTGCAGGCAATGCCTCCATTCCCACCTTCCCCTCCTGACCCCTCATGAGTACACCTGAGCATTGGCCCAGTCATTCATGCACATGTGGCCAGGCCTCCAACGAACACCTGTGTATACACACACACTCTTTTACAGAAGGAAAACTGGGTTGGGGGACATCTCAGGGCAGAGATTTCATGTTGCGACATGGGGATCATGCACTCCCCACAGAGAATCCAATAAACTAAAGAGAATGAACAAAAAGATCAATGCACACTAGCCCCACACCACCTCTAGGGGCCTTCCTTCCGGCCAGGGCCCACCAGAAGGCAAAGTCATAGCTATGTTCTGTTCCCCATCCCCAAACTAATGGGCCCAAGATGGGGGGCCAAGGCTGAAGGGGTCGCAGCGGTTCAGAGGGCAGGCATGGGAAAAGTCCTGATTTGCTGGAGAAGGCAGCTCTGATCTCGCATGGCAATCAGGAAATCAAGCACAGGCTTGGGCCAGAGCCCAGCCAGGCCCAGAGTAGGCAAACACGAAGTCTAAGTGATTACACGAAGACCAAAAGAGAACCCAGAGGCCATGACCGTCTTCCAGGCCCACTACCCCCAGCATCTTAATGGTCATTCCCCTCCAGGGGCTACCAATGCACTAGCGGTCATTTGCCCTAGATGGATGTTTCATCACATGTGGCTAGGGGAGCCCCGGTGAGCCGAATGTGGGCTGGGCTCGGGCAAGGATCAAGCAGGAAGGGGGGAGGGAAGCCACCAAAGCCACTGCTCCTCTTGGCCAGGGCCAGGGGCAGCCGCTCATCTTCAGGAGAAGGAGAGGGAGGGTCCTGGCTGTAGCTTGTGGTCCCAGATGGTGGGGCCCCTAGGTCCAAGCCCACCTTGTCTCTGGCCAGAAGTTCCCTCTGTCGCCGTCGCTGCTGACGCCGACCAATCAGAAGGAGAGTCAGGGATGCTGCAAGAACCCCCAGGACAAAGCCAGCCAGTCCCGCCCCTACTGTGTGGGCCTGACTTGGGGGGCCCCGCTGGCTGCCCCATACCAAGCTGTAAGCAGCCACCACACGGGCAGCCCCACCCTCCTGACATTCACAGGCATAAGCACCCATGGCTCCTGGGGTTACCACCACCTCAAGCCCATCCCGCCGGGGGGTAAGTGCAGTCACTCCACTGGGCCGGTGCCACACACAGGACGCCCATGCTGAACTTGGGGAACATGG